>NC_142758.1:20070000-21320000 GCF_054948205.1 Urtica dioica subsp. dioica | reverse complement strand
AGGAGACTGAATCGAGTCTCAACTCGAGGGGCGAGGTTCGACTCGAGGAGCCGATTCAAATCTCGACTCGAGGGGCTAGGCTCGACTCAAGGAGTCAAAAGTTTGGGCGAGGGCTTGAAGGCTTGCCACTCTTCAGGACCTCTAGCCCGACCATCGGCCCTTTGAGCGACGTGTCTTCTCGGCGTCTCGGGTTTTTCGAAAACGACCGACAACACTTCTCAGCTTTCTAGCCTCTTCTTTGTGTCGAGGGACGATTCCTTGCTTGAGGTATTCCATGAGTGGCGTCATCCATGAGGGGGGCGTAGTTCCGTTAACCACCCATACGTCGCCTCTCGAGACGTAGGGTCGAGTCAGTACTTTTATTGGGACGCTGCCTTCTCCCTCTTCGTCTATCCCGGACGCAAGGCGCGCCAGGGCGTCGGCGCCAATGTTCGCCTCTCGGGGAACCTGGACTATCTCGAACCACGACAGGGCCTCCAGATTTTTCTGGGTCTTCGACAGATATGCGACCATGTTCGGCTCTTTGATTGCGTAGTCGCCCTTAATCTGGTTCACAATCAACTGCGAGTCACAGTGGATGCGCAGGTTTTGGACACCTAGCTTGTTTGCCAATTCCAAGCCAACGATCAGAGCCTCGTACTCTGTCTCGTTGTTGGAAGCCTTGAACTCGAATCGCAGGGCGTATCTTAGTTTTTCCCTATCGGGATTTGTGAGCACGACGCCGGCGCCAGCCCCCCGGGCGTTTGACGCGCCATCCACGTGTAAGTCCCAGACTGGCCCTATCGGGTTAATGGTCCTCCTCTTTGACGATCCGTCCGGGTCGTTCTCCTTGTCTTCCTCGTTCTCATTGTCTTTGTTGCCCTCGTCTGTAGAGGGTGCGTTGGTGAATTCGGCCACAAAGTCGGCGAGGGCCTGGCCTTTGATAGCGGTTCTCGGTTGAAACTCGACCCCGTACTCACCCAACTCTTGGGACCATATGGCCATTCGAAA
Organism: Urtica dioica subsp. dioica; assembly: GCF_054948205.1. Taxonomy (NCBI): domain Eukaryota; kingdom Viridiplantae; phylum Streptophyta; class Magnoliopsida; order Rosales; family Urticaceae; genus Urtica; species Urtica dioica. The sequence continues at coordinate 21,319,010 of NC_142758.1, read as the reverse complement.
CGAGGTCCTTTTTTGTAAGGCCTTCTCGATGGGGTGTCCTGTGCGCACCACGATTGGATGCGCTTGGAAGTATGGGCGAAGTTTTCTCGCACTCATGACAAGGGCGAGGGACAACCTCTCAATTTCCGGGTATCGAGTTTAGACGTCGAAGAGCGCCTTGCTAACTGTTGTTGGCCCGTCTAGGACCAACGGGAACAAGGGCATCTCTTCGACCCACATGGCTAGTACGAGGTCTTGGGCGGCGAAACCCCGACTCAACCAGGAGCCGGCCCAAACCAATGGCCAAGTCAAAGCCCAGCCATGGGCCGAGTCAATGGCTCACTCGGCCATTGGCTGGGTCAAATGGCTCACTCGGCCATTGGACAGTTCACTCGGCCAATGGCCGAGTGAACCCTCCAGCCGCCAAGGTAGTTCACTCGGCCATTGGCCGAGTGAACCTTCCAGCAGTTCACTCGGCCAATGGCCGAGTGAACCATCCAGCTGCCCCTGCAGTTCACTCGGCCATTGGCCGAGTGAACCTTCTAGCAGTTCACTCGGCCAATGGCCGAGTGAACCTTCCAGCCGCCAAGGCAGTTCACTCGGCCATTGGCCGAGTGAACCTTCCAGCAGTTCACTCGGCCATTGGCCGAGTGAACCTTCCAGCAGTTCACTCGGCCAATGGCCGAGTGAACCTCAGCCGGCCCAAGACCTTCACTCGGCCAATGGCCGAGTGAACCTCACCACCATGTTCACTCGGCCATTGGCCGACCCAGCCTCCTCCAAGGCCGACCCAAACATTCTCACTCGGCCAAGGGGTCTTCAAACCACCCCTTGGCTGCCTATAAATACAAGGGTCCTTCCCTTGACCCAGGTAATCCATTCTTGAGCACTGAAACGCTGCCGAACTCGTACCTCGCTTGTTTCTCTCAAGCTTTGGCCTCTAAACACCCCTAAAACCTCTATACTCCACCTCAATCCCACTAATGTTGAGCGTCGGAGAGGTAAACAGGGGCAACCCCCCTGTTTCCCCTTTGTAGTTCACGTGTTCTCTACTCCTTTTCAGGTACTCTGACGAGCTCAAGGGACATCCACAGCTAAGGGACGACTTGGGATACCAAGTTCGACACGCTCGAGTCAAGACTAGACCACTTGGTCCGGCCTTGGGTCTAACCGTCTTTGGCACCTAAATAGTTGTCCGAAAAACAGCGACAACATTTTGGCGCTAGAAGGAGGGCATCTCTCGACCTTGGCAACACATCCCCTCTACCAGTCTTCTTCTCACTTCTACGACTCTCGAGAGATGAGTCGTAGCCCCGCCACCTGCGTGGGCGCCCGAGCGACTAGCTCGAGGCGCGACCTCCACGGCTCTGCGCACCGTCTCGAAGGGCAACCTCGTGATAACGAGAGCCAGCCCCGAGACCCGGTGAATGACCCCGAGGCCGCAGTCCGAGAGGACACGGCTCGAAGGCTCGCCGAGCTCCTAGACCGCCCCGGCGTCACCGGCGCGCTCATCGCCGACCTCCTCGACTCCAACAATGTCGATGACATCAACCACGAGACCAACCTCGACCACACTATTCACGAAAGTGGACACGCGCGCACGCCTCCAAGGGGACACCCTCGGGCGGCCGCGTCAAAACGTCAACTTTCTGGTGAGCACGCACACGCGCCCTCGAGGGGACACCCTCGGGCGACCACGTCAAGGCATCAAAGCTCGCACAATGCCCGAGGACGCTCGGCCTCGAGGTCCCGAAAGGGACGCTCCAAGCTCACCATCCGCGTCCAAAACCCTTGTGAAGGTGACAACGTCGATGGTCTCGGCCTCCGCCAAAGGCGTCGCCTGAATGATGCGCCCTTAACAAAGGTGATAGGGACGGCCTCCGGAGACTTGAGAGACCGCCTCAACTCTCAAAGAGAGGATCCCGAGTTCGACTTGAGAGAAAAGCTCAACGCCCGACGCGAGACCGCGATCATCTTGGGGCAGCAACCACCCAACATTGATCGAGCACTCGACCAAGAGCGCGCAGCCACGCTTGTGATGCCGGCCGGTGGTCCCGAGTCACGAAGGAAAAGGCGCCGGAAGGGTCAAGTCCCTAACGACCACCCTTCTCCAGCTCCGAAGCGATCCTTCGTCCCGCTCAACACAACGCCCGACCGGATCCTGAGCTTACGCCGCGATAAGCTGGGAAGCCCCGCTCCACTCACAAAGGACCCCGCAAAGCGAGATCGAAGCAGATTCTGCGAATACCACAAAGATCACGGGCACGTGACGATCGATTGCAAGCAGCTTAAGAAGCGAATTGATTCCCTAATTCGAGTTGGGAATCTCAGGGAATTCGTCGCGTCTACTAGCAAGCCATGATGGTCGCGACTTCGACATTCACGCCCGGACTCGATCGGCTTCGTGGTCACTTTCATTTCAAAAATGTAATTTCCTTTTTTCAAAGAAGGCCAAGTGCCATGACAAACTGTAATGACCCCCTTATTGCAATAAAGAGTTATTTCACACATGAAAAAATGTAACGCATACTGTTGTATACCTCTAACGCGAGAGTTTCTCAACCTTCGTCTCACAAACGCAAGAAACTCGGGGGGCTAACAGGGACCAACGCTCAATCAAAAAACAATTCAACAACAACTCAAAAAATAAAAATAAGAGAGACTCTTCACATGTCTCCTCGAGATGAATTCATTCCTCGAGTCGAGCTACGAGTCCGCGCGTCGACCAATACTCCTCGCGCCGACTCTTCACAAAACTCCTCGTGCAAGCTCTACGTGAGTCCTCGAGTCGAGTTCGAGTCCACGAGTCGACCAATACTCCTCGTGCCGACTCTTCACATGTCTCCTCGAGATGAATTCATTCCTCGAGTCGAGCTATGAGTCCGCGAGTCGACCGATACTCCTCGCGCCGACTCTTCACGAAACTCCTCGTGCAGGCTCTACGTGAGTCCTCGGGTCGAATTCGAGTCCACGAGTCGACCAATACTCCTCGTGCCGACTCTTCACATGTCTCCTCGAGATGAATTCATTCCTCGAGTCGAGCTACGAGTCCGCGCGTCGACCGATACTCCTCGCGCCGACTCTTCACAAAACTCCTCGTGCAAGCTCTACGTGAGTCCTCGAGTCGAGTTCGAGTCCGCGCGTCGACCAATACTCCTCGTGCCGACTCTTCACATGTCTCCTCGAGATGAATTCATTCCTCGAGTCGAGCTACGAGTCCGCGCGTCGACCGATACTCCTCGCGCCGACTCTTCACAAAACTCCTCGTGCAAGCTCTACGTGAGTCCTCGAGTCGAGTTCGAGTCCACGAGTCGACCATACTCCTCGTGCCGACTCTTCACATGTCTCCTCGAGATGAATTCATTCCTCGAGTCGAGCTACGAGTCCGCGCGTCGACCGATACTCCTCGCGCCGACTCTTCACAAAACTCCTCGTGCAAGCTCTACGTGAGTCCTCGAGTCGAGTTCGAGTCCACGAGTCGACCAATACTCCTCATGCCGACTCTTCGCATGTCTCCTCGAGATGAATTCATTCCTCGAGTCGAGTTCCGAGTCCGCGAGTCGACCGATACTCCTCGCGACGACTCTTCACGAAACTCCTCGTGCAGGCTTTACACGAGTCCTCGAGTTGAGTCCCAAGTCCACAAGTCAACTAACTATTCCTCGTGCAGGCTCTACATGAGCCCTCGAGTTGAGTCTTGAGTCCGCGCTCGCCGCCCAGCTCGTCGGCCGATAGGCAACGAGTTACAAATGGGTTCAAGGTCTGCGTCCGCAGGGCGTATCTGGTCTAGCCAGCGTCCACGGGAAACCTCGCCACACAAATGTGGCATCGCGCTCGCCGCCCAGCTCGTCGGCCGAAAGGCAACGAGTTACAAATGGGTTCAAGGTCTGCGTCCGCAGGGCGTATCTGGTCTAGCCAGCGTCCGCGGGAAACCTCGCCACACAAATGTGGCATCGCGCTCGCCGCCCAGCTCGTCGGCCGATAGGCAACGAGTTACAAATGGGTTCAAGGTCTGCGTCCGCAGGGCGTATCTGGTCTAGCCAGCGTCCACGGGAGACCTCGCCACACAAATGTGGCATCACGCTCGCCGCCCAGCTCGTCGGCCGACAGGCAACGAGTTACAAATGGGTTCAAGGTCTGCGTCCAAACAAAGACGCGCAAATCGATTATGCCTTCATTGGCAAATCGAGAAAATAAGACGCGCACAATACAAAAAAGACGTGCAAATCGATTATGCCTTCGGTGGCGAATCGAGAACATAAGACGCGCACAATACAACAAAGACGTGCAAATCGATTATGCCTTCGGTGGCAAATCGAGAACATAAGACGCGCACAATACAACAAAGACGTGCAAATCGATTATGCCTTTGTTGGCAAATCGAGAAAATAAGACGCGAACAATACAAAAAGACGTGCAAATCGATTATGCCTTCGGTGGCAAATCGAGAACATAAGACGCGCAGAACACAAAAAAGACGTGCAAATCGATTATGCCTTCGTTGGCAAATCGAGAAAATAAGACGCGCACAATACAAAAAAGACGCGCAAATCGATTATGCCTTCGTTGGCAAATCAAGAAAACAAGACGCGCACAATACAAAAAAGACGTGCAAATCGATTATGCCTTCGTTGGCAAATCGAGAAAATAAGACGCGCACAATACAAAAAAGACGTGCAAATCGATTATGCCTTCGTTGGTAAATCGAGAAAATAAGACGCGCACAATACAAAAAAGACGCGCAAATCGATTATGCCTTCGGTGGCAAATCGAGAAAACAAGACGCGCACAATACAAAAAAGACGCGCAAATCGATTATGCTTCGTTGGCAAATCGAGAAAACAAGACGCGCACGATACAAAAAAGACGTGCAAATCGATTATGCCTTCGGTGGCAAATCGAGAAAACAAGACGCGCACAAAACAACAAAGACGCGCAAATCGATTATGCCTTCGTGGGCAAATCGAGAAAACAAGACGCGCGCAAGACAACAAAGACGTGCAAATCGGTTATGCCTTCGTTGGCAAGTCGAGAAAATAAGACGCGCACAACACAATAAAGCCGTGCTAATCGATCACGCCCTCATTGGTAGATCGAGAAAATGAGCCACGCATGATCAACCCGAAACAAAAAGTCGTCCCTCGCGACGCGCGAAGGCCATTCCTCATGATGCAAACCCGAGAGCATTCATCCCGCGTCTGCATAAAAGCGTAGATTTTGAGTTTTCACTCGACCTACGCTCGACCGGAAACTCGGGGGGCTAATGTTGTTGGCCCGTCTAGGACCAACGGGAACAAGGGCATCTCTTCGACCCACATGGCTAGTACGAGGTCTTGGGCGGCAAAACCCCGACTCAACCAGGAGCCGGCCCAAACCAATGGCCAAGTCAAATCCCAGCCATGGGCCGAGTCAATGGCTCAGTCGGCCATTGGTTGGGTCAAATGGCTCACTCGGCCATTGGACAGTTCACTCGGCCAATGGCCGAGTGATCCCTCCAGCCGCCAAGGCAGTTCACTCGGCCATTGGCCGAGTGAACCTTCCAGCAGTTCACTCGGCCAATGGCCGAGTGAACCATCCAGCTGCCCCTGCAGTTCACTCGGCCATTGGCCGAGTGAACCTTCCAGCAGTTCACTCGGCCAATGGCCGAGTGAACCTTCCAGCCGCCAAGGCAGTTCACTCGGCCATTGGCCAAGTGAACCTTCCAGCAGTTCACTCGGCCAATGGCCGAGTGAACCTTCCAGCTGCCCCTGCAGTTCACTCGGCCATTGGCCGAGTGAACCTTCCAGCAGTTCACTCGGCCAATGGCCGAGTGAACCTCAGCCGGCCCAAGACCTTCACTCGGCCAATGGCCGAGTGAACCTCACCACCATGTTCACTCGGCCATTGGCCGACCCAGCCTCCTCCAAGGCCGACCCAAACATTCTCACTCGGCCAAGGGGTCTTCAAACCACCCCTTGGCTGCCTATAAATATAAGGGTCCTTCCCTTGACCCAGGTAATCCATTCTTGAGCACTGAAACGCTGCCGAACTCGTACCTCGCTCGTTTCTCTCAAGCTTTGGCCTCTAAACACCCCTAAAACCTCTATACTCCACCTCAATCCCACTAATGTTGAGCGTCGGAGAGGTAAACAGGGGCACCCCCCCTGTTTCCCCTTTGTAGTTCACGTGTTCTCTACTCCTTTTCAGGTACTCTGACGAGCTCAAGGGACATCCACAGCTAAGGGACGACTTGGGATACCAAGTCCGACACGCTCGAGTCAAGACGAGACCACTTGGTCCGGCCTTGGGTCTAACCGTCTTTGGCTCCTAAATAGTTGTCCGAAAAACAGCGACAACACTAACGTAGTAAACCGACCATTGTATCTTGTCCTCTTCACGTATTAGAACTGCGCTCACGGCCTTGTCGGAAACCGCGAGGTAGACGTAGAAGGTCTCGCCATCCTTCGGTTTTGTGAGGAACGGGGGGGAGCTGAAGTAGGCTTTCATTTTGTGGAACGCCTCTTCGCACTCCTTTGTCAACACAAACCTGTCGGTCTTCTTCAACGCCTTGAAAAATGGTTGGCACCTATCGGTTGCCTTGGAAACGAATCGCGTTAAGGCGGCGATTCTTCCCGTCAAACTTTGTACTTCCTTGACTTTCTGTGGCGACCTCATCTTTAAGATCGCCTTAATCTTCTCAGGGTTAGCTTCGATCCCGCGGCGGCTCACCATGTAGCCCAGGAATTTTCAAGACTCAACCCCAAAAGCGCACTTATTGGGGTTAAGCTTCATCTTATAGCACCGCAAGATCGTGAACATTTCCCTGAAGTCTCGAACGTGGTCATGGGCCTTGAGGCTTTTGACTAGCATGTCGTCCACGTAGACCTCCATCGTTTTGCCAATTTGTTTGGCGAACATTCGGTTCACCAACCTTTGATACGTTGCTCCCGCGTTTTTGAGGCCAAAGGGCATGACCTTGTAGCAATAAAGTCCTTGGTTCGTAACAAAGGTGGTCTTGATTTGATCCGGCTCGTGTGTTGTCGGTCGTTTTCGGGAAACCTGGAATGCCGAGAAGGCACGCCGCTCAAAGGGCCGATGGTCAGGCCGGAGGTCCTAAAGATTGGCAAGCCTTCCATCACGAGTCGCTAGCAAGCCCTCATGTCGAAACTTTCAGCCTTCTCGAGTCGAGTCACTCACCTCGAGTCGAGCCTCACCCCTCGAGTCGAGTCATTCTCCTCGAGTCGAGCCTCGCCCCTCAAGTCGAGCCATTTTCCTCGAGTCGAGCTTCGCTCCTCGAGTCGAGTCACTCTCCTTGAGTCGAGCGTCGCTCTTCAAGTCGAGTCGTTCTCCTCGACTAGAGACTTTCACGATATCCGGAGCTTCGAAGGCCCAACGGGCCAAATCAAATGAATGTCACTAAGGCCCACAAGACTCCCACAAGACGGGACGCGTACACGTAGCATGCCGTGCGCCGCGCCAGCCATTGGCGCGATGCGCCAGTCGAAGGCGCGCCGCGCCACCAATCACACCGCGCGCGTGTGCCGCATGGCGTGCCGCGCCACCAAGCACACCGCGTTGTAGGCGCGCAGCGCCATCAAGCACACTGCGCGCGCATCGCGCATGGCGCGCGCGCCGCACTCCAGTTCTTGGCGGGGTACGTTCCACCTCGAGGGGAGCGCGCTCTCTAGTCCCACATGGATGAGAAACACACCTCCTTAGGCCCTCAAACACCTATAAATACACCCCCTCATTGAGGGGAAAGCCATCCCATTCATTCTCAAGGAACTTGAGACTTCTCTCTGCTTCTCTGGATGCCATCCTAGGCCTGAAGCGGATTCTCCTCGATTTCTCGTTCTCAGAGATTCTGAAGTGCTTTCTGGGGACTCCCGAGTGCCGCCTCTCTTGATCGAACGATTAATCTTGAGCCCACGAGTGCTCTAACGGTTTTCGACTAAAAATTGCCTACTCGTCTAGCACCCTAGACGCGTCCACCATTTCTGACTAGAAATCGCCTACGCGTCCGGCATTTCCGACTAGAAATCGCCTACGCGTCCGGAATCTCCGCCACAACAAGGAACTCTTGACTTAGAGTCTCCCACACGTCTTGAAAAGAGAGGAAACACGCAATCTGTCTCGATTCACTCGATCCCAGAGTTCTGAGACGACGCCGAGAACTCCTCCGCGCTCCGTCTCCTTTGTCGAGCACACCCTCCAGGCTCCCCGCTATGAATGAAGCCGGTCCTTCGGATCCTTCACCCAAGTCGGGGAATGCAGCTGCGGCCTCCCAAGCAGGGAGCTCCCGACGTTTGGCCCATGACCGACTTGGTCAAAGGGAGAATGTTGCGGAAAGTCAAGGCACGCGAAGAGCTCGCCGTCTTAGACGAAGCCTGCGCCTCCGTGCAGTAAGCTCGGATCTTAGGGATCATCTTACTGCCCAACGCAACAAGCGTGGCGATGACCTAAGAGAGCGACTAAGCTCTCGGACAAGCATCCCCGTAGCAGCCCCAACTAACGGGAACCGCTGCACGGGTCAAGGGTCTAATGAAAGGCGGCAGGTAACTCCTCCGAACAGGGAGTTACTCCGACTACAGGTCTCGATGTGGTCACAATGATCCACAAAGAAATGAAGTACGAGATCTCTGAGAACATGGAATAGGTGGAAATGCCTATGGGGTCGTTGAGGAGAATTCCTCGCCTTTCACGGCTCAGATTTTGGCCGAGGTATGCACGGGAAATTTCAAACTCCCGACCCTCGCCCCTTATGATGGGAAAGCGGATCCTGCTTACCACATCCAGCACTATGAAACCTGGATGACGATGCAGGGTGTCGCTCCCTGCGCTATGTGCCAAGCCTTTAGTCTTACCCTCGCCGGATGTTATCGGCCCAATCCCGATCGAAGCTATTCAAAGGGAAAAAAGCGATCGGACTTGCCCTAGCCGTTAATCGGCCCTTGGGCCGGCTCGGCAAAGGGCCGGCCCAATGGCCTCGGCCCAAGACCGAGCTTGACCTCGGCCTCACGAGCGACCTCGGCCTCAGCTCAACCTCGGCCTCAGCTCGACCCCGGCCTGGCGAGCTCGACCTCGGCCTGGCGAGCTCGACACCGGCCTCAGCTCGACCTCGGCCTGGCGAGCTCGACCTCGGCCTCAGCTCGACCTCGACCTGGCGAGCTGGACCCCGGCCTCAGCTCGACCTCGACCTGACGAGCTCGACCTCGGCCTCAGCTTGACCTCGGCCTTGCGAGCTCGACCCCGGCCTCAGCTCGACCCCGGCCTGGCGAGCTGGACCTCGGCCTCAGCTCGACCGTTCGACCTCGGCCTCACAGGCCTATCCTCGGCCCTATGCCATCCTCGGCCGAGCCTGAGTTATCCTCGGCCAAGGGGCCCACCAATGACGCCAGCCCATGCTGTCCTCAGCCCAGGGGCACGCCAATGACGCCAGCCTATGTTATCCTCGGCCAGGGGGCACATCAATAGCGCCAGGCTATGTTATCCCCTATCGAGCCCATGCTATCCCCAGCCGAGGGGCCCACCAGTGACGCCACCCTATGCTATCCTCGGCCCGGCCTATGCTATCCTCGGCCAAGGGCCGAACCCATGCTATCCTCGGCCGAGGGGCCCTCCAATGGCCCCTTGGTCGCCTATAAATACAAGAGGCCCTCCCTCTTCAAAAGGTAATCCAAGTTTGAGGACTGAAACGCTGCCGAACTCACCTTTCGCTCGTTTCTCTCAAGTCTAGGCCCCTAAACACTTAAACCCTCTATTCTCCACCTCAATCCCACTAATGTTGAGCATCGGAGAGGTAAACAGAGGCACCCCCTCTGTTTCCCCTTTTTAGCTCACGGTTCTCTCATCCTTTCCAGGTATCCCGGCGAGCTCAGACACCACCGACAGCCAAGGGAAGATCTGGGCAACCAGGTCCGACACGCTCAAGCCCAGGCGAGGCCACTTGGTCCGGCCTTGGGTCTAACCGCCTGTGGCTTCTAAATCGTTGTCCGGAAAACGGCGACAACATTTTGGCGCTAGAAGGAGGGGATCTCTCGACCTTGGCGACACATTCCCTCTACCACTTTCACCCCGACTATTGAACGATGAGTCACATTCCCACCACCTCCGCGGGTACTCGGGCAACGACCTCAAGGTACGGTCCCCGACGCCTTGCACACCATCTTGAAGGGCAACCTCGCGATAGCGAGAGCCAGCCCCAAGACCCGGTGAACGACCCCGAGGCCGAGCTCCGAGAGGACACGGCCCGGCAGCTTGCGGAGCTCCTTGACCGTCCCGTCGTTGACGGTTCGCTCATTGCCGGTCTCCTCGGCTACGATGTCGAGGGTCGATCCGCCCACAACGACTTCGACCCCGACTATGTGGGAGAGTCGAGGACCGACGAGGTGACTCCTAGCCTTGCCCATTCGCGGTCCGAGAGACCCAATGGCGCTTTGGCCGACCCGTCGCGTTCGGCGCGACGGCAGGCACGGTCGCGTTCCAAGGGACTCGCCCCTTCGGTTTCAAGAGGCGGCCGGACACGGCCCCTCGCCTAGGAGAGAGCGACTCTGGGCAATGATGGGGCCGATAGCCGAAGCGCTCGCCGCGCAGCCCGACCAAGGGCGAACTCGCCCCGCCGCGCGCCGAGCGTGGACCTTAGAGAGCGCTTGACGGCGCAGAGAAACTCCCGGGGGGAGGATCTCCGCCAAAGGCTCAACTCTCGGAGGGACGCGCTCCCCGCCGCAACTATCGGCCAACCTCAGGCCAATATCGTGGACCAAGCATCCAACGAGCGCCAGCCAGCGACTCCCGTAGCCCCGGCGGTCAGCCCGGCTAACGGGCTCGACATGGTCACGATGATTCAGAGCCTCGAAAACCAAATCATCGAGATGAGGGAGTCGGGGAGGCAGAGGCCTTATGGGGGGATCGAGGAATCATACTCTCCCTTCGTCGCGCAAATCCTCGCACAGCCTTGCGTGGGAAACTTCAAATTGCCATCCATCCCTCCCTACGATGGGCGGACTGACCCGGACTTCCACATCCAACACTACGAGACATGGATGACAATGCAAGGGCAGCCGGACGCGACCCTATGCCAAGCCTTCAGCCTAACCCACACGGGGTCGGGCTTTGAGTGGTTTCGGAGCCTGAGACCTGGGAGCATCCCGTCCTTCCAGGCTTTGCAGGAGGCTTTCCTCGCCCGCTTCGCCATGCTCGTGGCACAAAAGAAGTCAAAGACCCATCTCCTCTCCCTTCGGCAAGGGAGAGATGAGACGTTGAGGCAATACCTCGCTCGCTTCACCGAGGAATCTCACAAAGTCGAGGGCTTCGACGACAAGGACGCCATCACGGCGATCACCGAAGGAGTTCGCACGAGCGACTTCCTCAAGTCCATTGTGGGGAAGGTCGCGCGAAGCATGGCAGAGCTGATGATGAGAGCCCGCACGTATATGGGAATCGAGGACTATCTGGATGGCCGAGATGGCCGTAAGTCAGGGGGACAAGGTAGTCGACGCCGCGCCGACCCAGACGGAGATCGCCCCGACCCTCGAAAGAGGAGGAACAAGGGAGGCCAGGCCCCTAACGGCCGCTCCCTCCCCGGGCCGAGACCGGCACACGTCGATAGCTTCCGAAAGTTCTCGACGTTCACCCCTTTGAACACCCCACCGGAGCGGATCCTAGCTCTGCACCGCGACAAGCTAGGGAGCCATACTCCTCTCACAAAGGATCCTGCAAAGAGGGATCGAAACAAGTTCTGCGAATACAACCAAGATCACGGGCATCTGACATCCGAATGCTATCAACTCAAGCGTCAGATTGAGGACCTGATTCAAGACGGGAAACTGAAGGAATACGTGCTTAGAACGATCGGGACGGCCGCGGCGCGCGATGAGCGCCCGCGGCAAGAAAGAAAGGGTCCGGCGACGGTGACTGTCACGGACCGACCAGCCATTGAAGAACCAGAGAGCTCGCAACTGCACATCGTGGGCGCAATCCTGGGAGGTCCAGAGTTTGGAGACTCGGCCACGCGAAGGAAGAAGTACGTGCGCGAAGTTTCCGAAGGGAAACTAGCGCACTACATAAACCACACATACGAGGCTCCTCCCCCGGCCCCGTTCGAGTCCATGTTCTTCACTTGCCAAGAGGCGGCGCGAGTCCTCCACCCACATAACGACGCGATAGTCGTCTCGGCCCCGGTCGCCAACAACCTCGTCCGGAGAATCCTAATCGACAATGGGAGCTCCACCGATATAATCTTCAAGTCGGCGTTGGACAAGATGAAGCTATCCGGGATGAGACCGACCCCGATATCGACCCCGCTCTTCGGCTTCTCCGGGGAAAGGGTCATGACGGAGGGAACTATCGACCTCTCGGTTACCTTCGGTACACCGGGGGGGCTCGAGGTGACCCACATCGTGTCGTTCCTGGTCGTGGACCAGCCCTCGGCATACAACATCATCGTCGGCCGCCCGACTCTCAATCGGTTAAAGGCCATCACTTCCACTTACCACCTGATGATGAAGTTCCCGACGGGCAAAGGGATAGCCATAATGTTGGGAGACCAATCAATGGCGAGGATGTGCTACATCCAAGGCGTGGATGGGAAAGAAAAGGGAAAAATGGTGAGCACCGTATTCCAACTCGGGGACAAGCTCCCGTGCGAAATAGGGAAAGGAGGAATCTTCGGAGAACTGGACCAGAGAGACGATGTCGAGCGTCGAAAGGTGGAGACACCGGACGACCTTGTTCCCGTCGTGTTGGACGACGCCAAACCTGACCAAGTAGTCAAGGTAGGCGCCCAACTCCCATCCGAAGTTTGAGCCCGGCTTGCCACCTTCCTTCGCGAGCACAAAAACGTCTTCGCATGGACACACGCCGACATGCCAGGGATCGACCCTGAGATAATGGTTCACCGTCTCAACGACGACAAGAGAATGGTTGAGCGCGTTCAACCACGACGGACGTTTAGTGGAGAGAGGTACCAAGCCATTGTTGAAGAGGTTGACAAACTTCTCGCCGCCGACTTCATCAGGGAGGGGGAACACCCCAAGTGGGTGTCCAACGTGGTGATGGTCAGAAAGCCAAATGGGAAGTGGCGGATCTGTATCGACTACAAAGATCTCAACAAAGCCTGCCCAAAGGACAGCTTCCCTTTCCCGAGGATCGAGTAACTTGTGGACGCCACGGCGGGCCACGAGTTATTAAGCTTCATGGACGCCTACTCAGGCTACAATCAGATCCGCATGCACGAGCCGGATCAGATCAAGACCACCTTTGTTACAAACCGCGGACTCTACTGTTACAAGGTCATGCCTTTTGGCCTCAGAAACGCGGGGGCGACGTATCAAAGGTTGGTGAACCGAATGTTCGCCGATCAAATCGGAAAAACTATGGAGGTCTACGTTGACGATATGCTCGTCAAAAGCCTCAAGACCCACGACCACGTTCGAGACCTGGGAGAAATGTTTGCGATCCTGCGACACTACAAGATGAAGCTCAACCCCAACAAGTGCGCTTTTGGGGTCGAGTCCGGAAAATTCTTGGGCTACATGGTTAGCCGCCGCGGGATCGAGGCTAACCCCGAGAAGATTAGGGCGATCTTAGAGATGAGGTCGCCACAGAAAGTGAAAGAAGTTCAGAGTCTGACAGGAAGGATCGCCGCCCTAACGCGATTCGTGTCCAAGGCCACCGACAAGTGCTAACCGTTTTTTAAGACACTAAAGAAGACCGACAGGTTCGTGTGGACGGAGAAGTGCGAGGAAGCATTCCGCGAAATGAAAGCCTACTTTGCCTCCCCCCCGTTCCTTGCAAAGCCAAAGAATGGCGAAACCTTGTACATCTACCTCGTGGTTTCCGACAGGGCCGTGAGCGTGGTTCTCATACGCGAAGAAGACAAGGTGCAGTGGCCGGTCTACTATGTTAGCAAGGCGCTCCTCGACGCCGAGACTCGATACCCAAAAATCGAGAGATTGTCCCTCGCCCTTGTCATGAGCGCGAGAAAACTCCTACCCTACTTTCAGGCGCACCCCATTGTGATCCGCACGGGACATCCCATCGAGAAGGCCCTTCAAAAAGGGACCTCCTCTCGAATGGCCGTGTGGTCCCTAGAGTTGGGAGAGTATGGGGTCGAGTTCCAGCCAAGAACCGCCATCAAGGGCCACGCCCTCGCCGACTTCATCGCCGAATTCACAACGCCCCCGACCGACGATGGCGACGAGGGTAGTAAGGGCACGAAAGACAATGAGGACGACCACGGCGAGCCGTCAAGGAAGAGGACCAGCGGCCCGATAGGGCCAGTCTGGGACTTGCACGTAGATGGCGCGTCAAATGCCCGGGGGGCTGGCGCCGGTGTGGTGCTCACAAATCCCGATAGGGAAAAACTGAGATATGCCCTGCGGTTCGAGTTCAAGGCTTCCAACAACGAGGCGGAGTACGAGGCTCTGATCGTTGGCTTGGAGCTGGCGGACAGGCTAGGCGCCCAAAACCTGCGCATCCATTGCGACTCGCAGTTGATCGTGAACCAGGTTAAGGGCGATTACGCCGCTAAAGAACCGAACATGGTCGCGTACTTATCCAAAACCCAAAAGAACCTAGAGGCACTCTCATGGTTCGAGATCGTCCAAGTCCCCCGAGAGGCGAACATCGACGCTGACGCCCTAGCTCGCCTCGCGTCCGGGATAGACGAGGAGGGCAAAGGCAGCGTTCCGATCGAGGTGCTGACCCGACCCTACGTCTCGAGAGGCGACGTAGGGGTAGTTGAAGAGACTCCGCCTCCCTCGTGGATAACACCGCTCGTAGAATTCCTTAAGCGAGGAGTCGTCCCCGAAGACAAAGAGGAGGCCAAAAAGCTAAGAAGCTTGGTGCCGAAATACACGATGAGGGAGAACAACCTGTTCAAAAGAGGCTATTCCACGCCCCTCCTCCGCTGCTTGACCGAGGTCGAGGCGAAGAGGGCGCTCCGCGAGGTGCATGAGGGGGTGTGCGGAAACCACGCCGCCGGACAATCTTTGGCGTTGAAACTCCTGAGGCTCGGATATTTTTGGCCAACCTTGAAAAAGGACTCCCACGAGTGGGCCAAAAGGTGCGACAAATGCCAAAGGTTCGCCCACATCCCGCGCCAAGCACCGGCACTGCTATGTCCGATCATCGTACCACGCCCGTTCACAAAATGGGGAATCGATCTCATCGGCGAGCTACCTATGGCTCCGAAATAGTACAAGCATGCGATCGTGGCAATCGACTATTTCACGAAGTGGGTAGAGGCCGAACCGCTGGCAAAGATCACCGAGACAAACACAACGAACTTCATCTGGAAGAACATTGTCTGCCGGTTCGGGATTCCCGCGTCGATTGTGACCGATAACGGAAAGCAGTTTGACAACGCGCGCCTCCGAGAAGTATGCGAGCGGTTGGGAATTAGCAAGACTTTCTCTTCCCCCCGCCATCCTCAAGCCAACGGTCAGGTAGAGGCGGTCAACAAAACGATCAAGGAAAATCTGAAAAAGAAGTTGGAGGAGAAAAAGGGGGCTTGAGCCGACGAGCTCCCCATGGTCCTGTTGGCGTACCGAACCACCGCGCGAAACGCGACCGGCGAAACTCCTTTCGCTCTCGCGTTCGGAGTCGAGGCCATGGTACCCGTCGAGACCAAACTGCCGACCCTGCGCATCGAGGAATACGAAGAAACCGCCAACAACAACGCGATCAGGCTCGAGCTGGACCTCATAGATGAGAGGAGGGCGGACGCGCTCACCCGCCTTGCCGCACAAAAGAGGAAGGTCGAAAAGTACTACAACTCCAAGGTCAAGCTACGACAGTTCACCGACGGAAGCCTCGTCCTCAGGAGGGTGTTCCAAAACACCAAAGTGCAAGGGGCGGGAGTCTTGGGCCCCACTTGGGAAGGTTCATACCGCGTGCGCCTAGCCATCCACAACGATACGTACGAGCTCGAGAACCTGGAAGGACTCGTATTCACGCACCCTTGGAACGCGAAACACCTTCGGCGGTACTACCAATAGACGCCCGTTCCCGCTTACTCTATGTTTTGTTATGTCATTCCCTTTTCAATTTTTGAAATGACATTTTTTAATCTCAAGTACGGCCGAACGGCCTGGGAATGTAATTTTTTTTTCTTTCAACTATTTCAACGATGTAATCGAATTACACTTCGCTTCGAAACCTTTACTTTATTTTGTAACAATTTCTCGTCTTCTCTGCGAGTACCCGAGAAACGCGGGGGGCTAACGGACTGTTGGGACTTCGACTTCGACTAGTCGAGCTCGCGACTTCGCCTGGTCGAGCTCCTAGTCGAGCTCGCCACTGCTCCCAGTCGAGCTCGTTGCTTCGCCTAGTCGAGTTCGTCACAGCCTGGTCGAGCTCCTAGTCGAGCTCGCCACTTCGCTTGGTCGAGCTCGCCAATTCGCCTGGTGGAGCTCCTAGTCGAGCTCGCCACTTCGCCTGGTGGAGCTCCCAGTCTAACGTACTGTTGGGACTTCGACTTCGCCTACTCGAGCTCGTGACTTCGCCTGGTCGACCTCGTAGTCGAGCTCGCCACTGCTCCCAATGGAGCTCGTCGCTTCGCCTAGTCGAGTTCGTCACAGCCTGGTCGAGCTCCTAGTCGAGCTCGCGACTTCGCCTGGTCGAGCTCCTAGTCGAGCTCGCCACTGCTCCTAGTCGAGCTCGCCACTTCGCCTGGTCGAGCTCCTAGTCGAGCTCGCCGCTGCTCCTAGTCGAGCTCGCCAAATTCGCCTGGTCGAGCTCCTAGTCGAGCTCACCACTTCGCCTGGTGGAGCTCCTAGTCGAGCTCGCCGCTGCTCCTAGTCGAGCTCGTTACTTAGCCTAGTCGAGCTCGCCAGAGCTCCTAGTCGAGCTCGCCGCTGCTCCTAGTCGAGCTCGCCAATTCGCCTGGTCGAGCTCCTAGTCGAGCTCGCCACTCCGCCTGGTCGAGCTCCTAGTCGAGCTCCCCACTGCTCCTAGTCGAGCTCGCAACTTCGCCCGGTCGAGCTCCTAGTCGAGCTCGCCACTGCTCCTAGTCGAGCTCGCCTGGTCGAGCTCCTAGTCGAGCTCGCCACTGCTCCTAGTCGAGCTCGCCACTTCGCCTGGTCGAGCTCCTAGTCGAGCTCGCCACTGCTCCTAGTCGAGCTCGCCACTCCGCCTGGTGGAGCTCCTACTCGAGCTCGCCACTGCTCCTAGTCGAGCTCGTCACTTAGCCTAGTCGAGCTCGCCACTGCTCCTAGTCGAGCTCGCCTGATCGAGCTCCTAGTCGAGCTCGTCACTTCGCCTGGTCGAGCTCCTAGTCGAGTTCGCCGCTGCTCCTAGTCGAGCTCGCCTCTGCTCCTAGTCGAGCTCGCCAATTCGCCTGGTCGAGCTCCTAGTCGAGCTCGCCACTCGCCTGGTGGAGCCCCTAGTCGAGCTCGCCACTGCTCCTAGTCGAGCTCGTCACTTAGCCTAGTCGAGCTCGCCACTGCTCCTAGTCGAGCTCGCCTGGTCGAGCTCCTAGTCGAGCTCGCCACTGCTCCTAGTCGAGCTCGCCACTCCGCCTGGTCGAGCTCCTAGTCGAGCTCCCCACTGCTCCTAGTCGAGCTCGCCTGGTCGAGCTCCTAGTCGAGCTCGCCACTGCTCCTAGTCGAGCTAGCCGCTGCTCCTGGTGGAGCTCCTAGTCGAGCTCGCCACTGCTCCTAGTCGAGCTCGTCACTTAGCCTAGTCGAGCTCGCCACTGCTCCTAGTCGAGCTCGCCTGGTCGAGCTTCTAGTCGAGCTCGCCACTGCTCCTAGTCAAACTCGCCTGGTCGAGCTCCTAGTCGAGCTCGCCACTGCTCCTAGTCGAGCTCGCCACTCCGCCTGGTCGAGCTCTTATTCGAGCTCCCCACTTCTCCTAGTCGAGCTCACCACTTCGCCTGGTCGAGCTCCTAGTCGAGCTCGCCACTGCTCCTAGTCGAGCTCGCCACTTCGCCTGGTCGAGCTCGCCACTGCTCCTAGTCAAGCTTGCCACTTTGCCTGGTCGAGCTCCTAGTCGAGCTCGCCACTGCTCCTAGTCGAGCTCGCCACTCCGCTTGGTCGAGCTCCTAGTCGAGCTCGCCACTTCGCCTGGTCGAGCTCGCCACTTTGCCTGGTCGAGCTCCTAGTCGAGCTCGCCGCTACTCCCAGTCGAGCTCGCCACTTCGCCTGGTCGAGCTCCTAGTCGAGCTCGCCACTGCTCCTAGTCGAGCTCGCCACTCCGCCTGGTCGAGCTCCTAGTCGAGCTCCCGGTCGAGCTCGTCGCTTCGCCTGGTCGAGCTCATCGCTTCGCCTGGTCGAGCTCCCGGTCGAGCTCGTCGCCTCGCCTAGTCGAGCTCGCCACCTCGTCACTACGAGCTGGGCACTCCGCCTAGTCAAACTTGTCACGTCGTCTAGCCGAGCTCGTCGCCTCGTCTAGTCTGGCTCGCACAACGACACGTTTTACACACCGAAAGGTAGCCAAATATCAGCAAGTCGGATCCGCGCACCGGACCTCCGACCCCCGCGCGACGCTCTCGCGCAATTCCACGCCCCGCACACCGATAGGCAATGGGGCGTCGATAGATCACGTCCACGCACCGGACCGTCGATCTCGGCAGTCAAAACCCAAAACGTGACGCGCGTAGCTACAAGTACCACGCTCACCGGAAACTGCAAGCTCGTCCCGATACGCACGCCGATAGGTAGCGTACTCGCCGCAAGACGAGCGTGACGGCCACCCAGCTCGCACACGCCGACAGGCGACGAGTCGCGAATGAATGGCCGAAGGGCCGGGCGAATCTGGTCTAGCCAGCGTCCACAGGAAGCTTCGCCGCCAAGTGCGGCAGTAAGCCGTGCAAACCGGTTATGCTAGGTAAGGCAAGCCGGGCTCGTGAGACACGCACCAATCACAACGCGTGAATCGATTACGCTAAGCATGGCAAGTCGAGAAAATAAGACGCATAACACACAGAAAAGCGCTGACTAAGGCGAACAATGTTGTACGAATAACCAAAAAAGAAAAGTATAAGAACACGACAAACTTCTAACGGAAGAAAGACATAACAAAATTCCGGAAGAATGCATGACGCAAGCGCTAAACAAGTGCGCAGAAAACCAAAGAAAACCCGGCTACTCCGAGCCGAAGTCGATCTGCTCTTCATCTTCCTCGGGGCAGGGGGCGCCAAACCCACCAATGACTTCTCCATCGAGTTGGAGGTTCGGTGACTGAGCGGCTTCCGCGGGGGCTTGAGTACGCAGGTCGTCCTCGGGCGGCTCGCCATCCAGAAGAGGAAACATGACGTCGAAGAAGGAAAACGTGGTCCCGCGAGAGACGTTCTCCTTCACGGTCTCGTCTCGGACCCGTTTGGCTGCCTCATAGCGGGCCGCCTCCAGCGCGAGGTCCCAGTCATCCTCCAGGTCCGTCTTAGACTGCACGGCGTCGTCTTTCTCCTCGGCAAGGATCTGCACCTCCGCCCGCAAAGTATCCCTCTCCCTCTCGGCCTTGACCCGGGAGATCTCACTCGCTGACAGCCGGGCGTGGACGATGCTCAGCTCCTCGTCCCGACTCGAGAGCGCCGCCTGGAGCTTCTTTCTCTCCCCTAAGAAGGTGTCGGGCGCCTGCTCCGCCTTCTCCCGAGACGCCTGCCCGGCCGTGAGAAGCAATTTCTCGGTCGCCAACTCCTCGCGAGCTCGCTTCAGCTCCTCCTCGAGTGCTTGGAATTCTCGAGCAGTACGGGCTCCCGCTAGGGCGTCAGCGTGGGCGGCCGCCGTGCTCTCCTTGTCCTTCTCCATAATCTGCATGCGCCGCAGCAGATCCCAGAGAATGTAACCGCTTCGCTCTTGATGTGCGAGCATCTGCAAAGACAAGCGATATACATATAATCGAAGTAAGCATAAGGGTTACGCATGAGATAAGCGGGCGTATCGTACCTTTCGGGCATCGCCGATCCCGTTTTTGAAATGCTCCAGGTCGCTTGCTGTCAGCAAACCCTTGAAGTCCCGCAGAGAGGTCTCAAGAATCCCTCGGGAGCACTGATCCCTCAGCTCCGCCGCCTCCGCCAGGAGCATCGAATCCATGCCATCCGGCACCGTCGATGTGTGGGCGCACTTGTGGCCGGAGGGAGGCCCGAAGGGAATCGATGACGACGATCGCTTGTTAGAAGAGATCGCCTCGTTCCCCGCTTGCGGCGGCGACCCTCGGCGGCGAACCTCGGCTCGGGGGCAAGCCGCGGTCGTGGCTTAAGCGATAGGTGCCACTGTCGGCACGTGTGTGCGCGGCTGATGTCGTCTGGGCATGGTATCTGAAAGAGAGAGAGACGACAGTAAGTTGAATTACACACGATAAGCTTAATACAACAGAGAGCGCGATAACGCAAGAGCGTGTGAACGGATAGTACCCCCCGCGTCGGGGGGAGGGGCGGACGAACCCCCTGCCTCTGATACAAGGTCCTCTGCAACCTCCACGCCAAGACCGAGGCACGGAGGGACGTTGCCACAAGGCACGAACCACCCGGTCCTCGCCATGAGGTCCGGGGACTCGAACAGTGACCCCTGCCGCCTCGAATCCGGGATCGCTTTGATCACATATACGACTTCGGAATCTTCTACGTCCCCGACGGAGGGAAAGTCAACCGCGGGCCCAAACGCTAAGGGCGCAGACCCAAAGGCCGACTCGGAAACCCACACCCAAGGGTATCGATGCTTCGAGGAAACCTTGGTAACGATTGAGATGCGCTTCCGAGGGCACGCGCAGTAGAAGCCCGGTTTCCCCGGGACCCCGCGAACGACCACGAGATCCTGGATATCGTCGGCGGTGACTGCCCGCTTCTTCGCTGGGTAGAGCATCATATGGCACGCGGCGACCGCCCGGTAGAAGGACGGAGATATCTGCGACGCGTGCACCCCCAACCGAATCAATAGCTCTTGAATCACCGGCTGGAAGGGTAACCGTAGCCCCCCGCGAAGACTCGCCTCGTGGATGGCGACGTGTCCATTCGGAGGACGGGTTGGGCGATCGTCGGGCAACGGCCTCAGGATCGACACCGAGTCTTGGATGCCGTAACGCTTCCTCAAACTCGCGAAGCTAACGACCGAGAGCCAGCTCGGGACATCAACGCCCGAGCAGTCCAGGTCGCCACGGATTCCAGACCCCTCACGGCGGCCGCCCGAGCCAGCCTGCCCTATCTCCTCCTTGTCCGGCCCAGCAGCGGGCCCACCGTCGGCGCCCGACCTGTCTAGAGAGTTCCCTCGCGCGCCCAGGCCACCCGGGCTCCTTGGGCTCTCGCCCGGCCCATTGGCGCTTGCGCCTGGCCCGGCGGCACAGCTCGACTCGCCAGGTGGGACGCCACCGACCCCTAGGGCTAGGGCAACCAGCGCCTCGGCCACCGCCCCTTCGCCGGCACTGTCCGGCCGGCGTTCCTCGTCTCTAGCGCCGGCGTTACCGCCAGCAACGCCGCCCACCTCCGATCGACCTCCACCGATGCATCCCTCCTCGAGGGAGGCCGGATCCAGAGTACCCGGGCCTCCCTCGCCGCCGCTCGACTGCCAGACAGTCCCAGCGTCGCCGCCCGGGACCGGCGCGACTCTCCTTGCGTCCGGCTCGGCCGACGCGACTCCTTCCAGGGCGGGTGCTCCACCAGCGCGGTTTGGGCCTCTCTCGGCAACACCTCCATCACAGACAAGGCCGAGGAGGGTCGGCCCGCCTCCACATGGACTCGCCTCGCCGGGCGCACCTTCCCCCAGGCCGCGCGCGTCCCCGACGACCTCGGGGTCCCCTCTGGCGATGCCTCCGGTGCGCGTAACCTCCTCCGCGTCGGCCAGCCGCGCATCGACCGAACAAGGATCGCCTCCAGCCATCTCAACCGACCCGTTGCCCGAAGGCGGTGATGAGGGCGCTGCGTTTTGGGTATCCACAGGGGGTAAGAATTACACCCAAAGATCATCTAGGTTTGCATCTTGATCCACGAGCAGAGGGAAGAGGTCATCTTCAACGGACCCACGCCACGATAGATGGTTAGTGGGGACCATTGGCACGTGTAGCGAGGCAAAAAACGAAAAGAAACCAGAGAAGGGAAATTAAATAGTGAAGGAGGCTCGGGTCGAACCTTTTTCGCGATGGGTCGCTTCAGTGGGCTGGCGATGACAGGAATCTTGAGTTTACCGCACAAGCTTCACTCGACGATAAACTCGGGGGGCTAATGTTATCGGCCCGATCCCGATCGAAGCTATTCTAAGGGAAAAAAGTGATCGGACTTGCCCTAGCCGTTAATCGGCCCTTGGGCCGGCTCGGCCAAGGGCCGGCCCAATGGCCTCGGCCCAAGACCGAGCTCGACCTCGGCCTCATGAGCGACCTCGTCCTCAGCTCGACCTCGGCCTGGCGAGCTCGACCTCGGCCTCAGCTCGACCCCGGCCTAGCGAGCTCGACCTCGGCCTGGCGAGCTCGACCTCGGCCTGACGAGCTCGACCCCGGCCTCAGCTCGACCTCGGCCTGGCGAGCTCGACCTCGGCCTCAGCTCGAACTCGACCTGGCGAGCTGGACCCCGGCCTCAGCTCGACCTCGACCTGACGAGCTCGACCTCGGCCTCGCGAGCTCGACCCCGGCCTCAGCTCGACCCCGGCCTGGCGAGCTCGACCTCGGCCTCAGCTCGACCGTTCGACCTCGGCCTCACAGGCCTATCCTCGGCCCTATGCCATCCTCGGCCGAGCCTGAGTTATCCTCGGCCAAGGGGCCCACCAATGACGCCAGCCCATGCTGTCCTCAGCCCAGGGGCACGCCAATGACGCCAGCCTATGTTATCCTCGGCCAGGGGGCACATCAATAGCGCCAGGCTATGTTATCCCCTGCCGAGGGGCCCACCAGCGACGCCACCCTATGCTATCCTCGGCCCGACCTATGCTATTCTCGGCCGAGGGGCCCACCAATGGCCCCTTTATCGCCTATAAATACAAGAGGCCCTCCCTCTTCAAAAGGTAATCCAAGTTTGAGGACTGGAACGCTGCCGAACTCACCTTTCGCTCGTTTCTCTCAAGTCTCGGCCCCTAAACACTTAAACCCTCTATTCTCCACCTCAATCCCACTAATGTTGAGCATCGGAGAGGTAAACAGAGGCACCCCCTCGGTTTCCCCTTTTTAGCTCACGGTTCTCTCATCCTTTCCAGGTATCCCGGCGAGCTCAGACACCACCGACAGCCAAGGGAAGATCTGGGCAACCAGGTCTGACACGCTCAAGCCCAGGCGAGGCCACTTGGTCCGGCCTTGGGTCTAACCGCCTGTGGCTTCTAAATCGTTGTCCGGAAAACGGCGACAACACCGGACACGGCTTCGAGTGGTTCAAGAACTTAAGGCCGGAAAGCATTCGATCGTTCAAAGACCTGAAGGACATGTTCCTAGCACGCTTCGCTACATCTATGGTCCAAAAGAAGACCAAGATGTACCTGTGGTCAATCAGGCAAGAGAATGGCGAGTCTCTTAGCCGATACCTCGCCCGATTCACTGAAGGATAGAATAAGGTCGACCGCTTTGACGACAAAGACGCAATCACTGCCATCATTGAAGGCTTGCACACAAGTGACTTCCTTAAGTCCATCGTCGGCCGTGTCCCTTCTACCATGGCCGAGTTAATGACTCGAGCCAAGACCATCATGGGAGTCGAAGATTACCTCGATGGCCGCAAGGGCAATAATCAAAGCCCTCACCACCGAGACGAGCCTAGCAACGAGCAAGACAACTCCCGTAAAAGACGAAACAGAGGGGGTCAGGCTTCTAATAGCCGACCTCCAATGCCCGAAAAGCCGCGACTTGTGAAAGACTTTAAGGGCTACTCGTCGTTCACACCGTTGAACACAACGCCAGATCAAATCCTTGCTTTGGCACGTGACAAATTCACTCCCCCGGCTCCAATGAGCAAAGATCCCGCGACTCGCGATCGATCTAAATATTGCGAGTTCCATCAGGAATACGGTCACTTGACCTCAGAATGCCATAGTCTTAAAAGGCAGATTGAGGCATTGATCCAACGGGTGAGCTAAAAGAGTTCGTGTTACGCATGATTAGCGCTGCGGGCCCCACCTCGAACAGACCACATTCTGGAAAGGGAGGAGGAACAGCCGCTTTTGCCGACCGAACCACGGCTACTGCCGAAGCCAATCGACAGCTCCACGTTGTAACCACCATACTGGGTGGCCCACAAGATGGAGATTCAGCTCGACAACGGAAAAAATTCCTAAGGGCCGTATCTCAAGAAGACGCTGCTATGCACGTCAACCTCACCTATGAAGAACCTCCATTCGTGCCTCACGAGACGATGTACTTCACCAATAAAGAAGCCACGCGAGTTGTGCATCCGCACAATGACGCGATTGTGCTCAAAGCCCAAGTGGCTAATAACTTGGTGAAAAGAGTTCTCATCGACAACGGCAGTGCTGCCGACATAATTTTCAAGTCCACCTTAGAGCGTATGAAGCTCTGGGGGCTACGCCAGACTCCGACCCAAACGCCCTTGTTCGGGTTCACCTGGGAGAGAGTCATGACCGAAGGCATCATCGATCTACCAGTCACCTTCGGAACTCCAGGAGACATTGAAGTCGTTCACATGGTCCCATTCCTAGTGGTTCATCAGGAGTCGACATATAATGTCATCATTGGGCGACGCACGCTGAACTGACTAAGAGCTATTACTTCCACATACCACCTATTGGTGAAGTTCCCTTCCAAGGATGGAATCGGCATCATGGCTGGAGATCAATCCCAAGCCAGAATATGCTACATCCAAGGAATCGATGGAAAAAACGCTAGAAAGACGGTTAACACGATCTCCCCGCTTAGAGATAGCATCGAGTCGACAAAGGTCCTCCGCGAAATCCACGAAGACATCTGCATGACACCCAAGTGCAAGATGCCGAAGTCCTCATCCCAACCAGGGTGGGACCCCACAAAGTCTGTGAAGTCATACATGACGGGACATACTACACGGACGAGACACCGATCCGTCGCCTGTGGAATGCGGAACACTTGAGAAAGTACTACCACTAGCCAGCGCTCCCCCCATTTTATTTGCTTTCCAACATTCAATAAGGCCTACGAGCCAATGTTTTAGGATTTCAAATTTTTGCAATATTAATAAAGTTTGAGGTTTTTCTTTCAAAATCCACTTTATCAAAGGTTTTCGATCATCAAAATACGATTGTAAACCCAAACACTCGGGGGGCTAGTGACATAGGCAATGGTAAGTAAACTCAAAATCCTCAAGAAAGTACCCTCCACCCAAAGAAAGTACGCTCCACCGAAACAAAACACTCGAACATAAACTGGAACGAGCGTTCAACTAAGACGCCTCCGCAGCGCGCCATAAGACATCCCAGAGATGCAGGCTGAAGACGCCTCCACGGCGCGCCATAAGACATCCTAGAGATGCGGGCTGAAGACGCCTCCACGGCACGCCATAAGACATCCCAGAGATATAGGCTGAAGGCGCCTCCGCGGCGCGCCATAAGACATCCCAGAGATGCAGGCTGAAGACGCCCCCGCGGCGCACCATAAGACATCCCAGAGATGCAGGCTAAGATGCCTCCGCGGCACGCCATAAGACATCCTAGAGATGCAGCTCAAGACGCCTCCGCGGCGCGCCATAAGACACATCCCAGAGATGCAGGCTAAAGACGCCTCTACGGCGCGCCATAAGACATCCCAGAGATGGAGGCTCAAGACGCCTCCGCGGCGCGCCATAAGACATCCCAGAGATGCTGTCTAAATTCGTCCCTCGCGACGCCCTTAAGACGCCTACATGGCGCACCAAAGCCACCTACATGGCGCACACAAGACGCCTACATGGTGCATCTAAGACGCCTACATGGCGCACCTAAGACGCCTACATGGCGCACGTAAGACGCCTACATGGCGCACGTAAGACGCCTACATGGCGCATCCACGTCGTCCCTCGTGACGCACCTAAGACGCCTACATGGCGCACGTAAGATGCCTACATGGCACAACCAAGTCGTCCCTCGTGACGCACCTAAAAGGCCTACATGGCGCACGTAAGACGCCGACGTGGCGCAACCAAGTCGTCCCTCGCGACGCATCTAAGACGCCTACATGGCGCACTTAAGATGCCTTGGCACATCTAAAACACCTAAACGACCCGGCCCGCACGCGCTCCAGCACCCCGACCGAGCACGCCTGATGCCTCGGCCGGGCGTCCCTGCTGCCCCGGCCGAGCGCTCATGCTGCCTCGGCCGGGTGCCCCTGCTGCCACGGCCGAGCGCCTCTGCTGCCTCGGCCGGGTGCCCCTGCTACCCTGGCCGAGCGGTCTTGCTGCCTCGGCCGGAGGCTCCTGCTGCCCCGGCCGAGCGCCTATGCTGCTTCGGCCGGAGGTTCCTGCTACCCCGGCCGAGCGCTCCTGCTGCCTCGGCCGGGTGCTCTTGCTCCCCTGGCCGAGAGCCCCTGCTGCCTCGGCCAGGCACACCTGCTGCGGGGCACCTCGCACCCGTCCAGGCCTCCCGCCCTATGCGCCCCGCGCCCATCCAGACAGCACGCCCTGCGCGCCCTGCCAGACAGCACGCCCTGCGCGCCCTGCGCCCGCCCGGGCGTTGTGCCTCGCGCGCCCCGCTTGGGGCCACCCGGTGGGCCTTGAGCTACGAGGCAAGCGAGCCCTCTAAAGTCATCATTAGAAGCTACGAGCCGGGTCCTACTCTAAAGCCTCGGATTCTCAAGCCTCCGAGCCCAAGATAGCCCCCAACATTCAAATTGAACTACGTTCAGACCTGATCCCGACTAAAAGGGTACGTAGGCAGCCAACCTTTGGCACCGTCACACCCCCCAAAACACACCTCAGGGTCTGGAGGGTGCAGCTCGGTCTACGAGCTCCCATTTTTGGCCCAGGCGCGGTCAGTTTGTCCGGCCTTGGATCGAACCGCCCGAGGTATTTAATCGTTGTTTATTTTCGTGTGACAACATTTTGGCGCTAGAAGGAGGGGACTTCCCGACTTACACAGCCCGAAGTCCCTTCTACAGCTCAACCCCTTTCTTCTCAACTTGAGAAAGACATGAGTGGTCAACCACCCGTTCGTTCTGAGGGCGTGAATAACCCCGAAAACGTAACTGGAGTGAAGAAGGACTTCATGCACTCTGGGGCGCAAGGCGACGAAGAGTCTCTCAGCGACGAGAGCCACACTCCCTCGCCTCCTCCACCTCTGGACAGTCGGGACGACCATATCCTTGAGGTGGAGGAGAAAATCCGCCAACTAAAGATAGCCAATGCAAGGTACCACCGCCAATTGGCGGGCAAGGCACCCCCCGCGGGGAATCCGAGGACCTCATGGACGAGGGACATGACTATGACCCCGACTATGAAAGCTTGGAAATTTTAGCGGACATCGAGACTTCTCTCACCAAAGATGGGGAACTCCCTGTTGAGATCGAAGCCGGTCCGTCAAACCCGCCGCCTAAAACAAAGGCAATACCGACTCGGTCAAAGAGGCAATGTCAGGGAAGGTCCAACGACCCGACGAGTGAGGCGTGTGGCTCAAAGTTCACGCCCCCATACCACCGGGCCGGATCTTAGAGATCGGCTTACCGCCCAACGGAACGACCGTGTCGAGGACCTCCGGGAGAGGCTAAGTACTCGCAAGGGTCAAAACCATGCGGCCCCGATCAATGGGGACCCTAGCACGGCTCAGGGGTCGAATGAAAGGCGCCAGTGACTCCTCTTGAACAAGGAGTGACCCCCAACACTGGACTCGATGTCGTCACCATGATTCACAACCTTCGTAACGAAGTGCGTGATCTCCGTGAGGGCGGCTTTGCCGGTGATACATACGGGGTCGTAGAAGAACATTCTTCGCCCTTCACTGCCCAAATCCTTCCTGAGGTGTGCACGGGAAACTTCAAACTCCTGAATCTCCCTCCTTACAATGGGAAAACTGATCCCACATATCACATCCAACATTACGAAACTTGGATGACGATGCAGGGCGTTTCACTTGGGGCTCTATGCCAGGCTTTTAGTCTTACCCTCACCGGACCCGGTTTTGAGTGGTTTAAGAATTTAAGACAAGGGAGTGTCCAATCATTCGAAGACCTAAAGGACATGTTCCTAGCACGACTTGCTACATCGATGGTCCAAAAGAAGACCAAGATGTACAGCCATCATTGAAGGCTTGCGCACTGGAGACTTCTTAAAGTCCGTCGTCGGTAGAGTCCCTTCTACGATGGCCGAGTTAATGAACCGATCCAAAACCTTCATGGGGGTGGAAGACTACCACGACGGCCGCAGGAGCAGCAACCAAAGCTCCCGTCGTCGGGATAAGTCCGGCAACAAGCCAGGCAACCCCGGTAAAAGGGTGAACAAGGGAGGTCAAGCTTCCGATAGCCGACCCCCTATGTCTCAAAAGCCGCGTCTTGCGAGCGATTTAAGAGACTACTCCAATTACACCCCTTTGAACTCCCCGGTAGAGCAGATCTATGCTGTGGCGCGTGACAAGTTCACCGCTCCAACTCCAATGAGAGGTGGCCCCACATCTCACGATCGGTCCCGTTATTGCGAGTTCCACCGGGATTATGCTCACACGACCGCTCAATGCTTCCATCTTACGAGGCAAATTGAGACATTAATCCAAAATGGCAAACTCAAAGAGTTTGTCCTTCACATGGTAGGTGCTGCGGCCCCCACCGACAACAGGCCACAGCCTAAGAAAGGTGGAGGGACCAACGCTAACACCGACTGCACCGCGGTCACGGCTTCGGCCGATGCGCAACTCCACGTCATCACCACCATCCTAGGTGGCTTACAAGACGGGGACTCGGCCCGGCAAAGGAAAAAGCTCCTCAGAGCTGCCTCTCAAGAAGGCCTTGCCGGGCAGGATAACCTCACCTATGAGGAATCTCCGTCGGTACCGCACGAGACGATACGATTCAACAATGAAGAGGCCAAGGGGGTTGTGCACCCGCATAATGACTCTATAGTCCTTAAGGCCCAGGTGGCCAACAACTTGGTAAAAAGAGTTCGTATTGATAACGGTAGTGCAGCCGATAAAATCTTTAAGACCACCCTAGAGCGCATGAAGCTCGGGGGGCTCCGCCCTGTCCCGGCCCAGACACCTCTGTTTGGGTTCACGGGAGAAAAGGTCATGACTGAAGGAATCATTGATTTACAAGTCACCTTTGGAACTACCGGAGGTATCGAAGTTGTTCACATGGTCCCCTTTCTTGTGGTCGACCAGGAGTCGCCCTATAATGTCATCATTGGACGACCCACGTCGAATAGACTAAGGGCCATCACATCCACGTATCACCTACTGGTGAAATTCTCCACCGAGAAGGGGATTGGCAAAATGGCTGGCGATCAAACCCAAACGAGGATATGCTACGTCCAGGGCATGGACGGCAAGCCCGCTGAAAAAAGGGTTAACACGATCTTCCAACTAGAAGACGACTACCCGTGTGATAAAAAAGACGCATGGCAACTCGGGGAACTAGATCCTAGTGACGATATCGAGAGGTTGAAAGTTGACACCCTCGATGATCTCACTTCGATCGTTCTTGACGAAGCTAAACCTGACAAGGTAGTGAAGATCGGTGCACAACTCCCTCTCGCCATCAAAACTCAACTCGCGTCCTTCCTTCGGGAGTTTAAGGATGTCTTTGCGTGGACACATGCACACATGCCTGTTATAGACCCTAATGTGATTATGCACCGGTTGAATGACGATAAAACTATTACCGAGAAGGTACAAGCTAGACGCGCGTTCAACCCTGAACGATACCTAGCAATAAACGAAGAAGTCGAAAAGCTTCTCTCTGCTGGTTTCATCCGAGAAGCCAAGTACCCCAAATGGGTGGCCAATGTGGTCATGGTCAAAAAGCCTGATGGGAAGTGTTGTCGCACGAAAATGAACAACTATTTAAAACCTCGGGCGGTTCGATCCAAGGCCGGACCAAGTGATCGCACCCGGGCCAAGAGTGTGAACTCGATAGTCTCGAGCTAGGGTTTTCTCCGATCAACCCGCCTCTCGGGAGAGGTAGGGGGTGAGGAGGAGGAGTGACCGTGCCTTGGTTGTCGGCTGCCTACGTACCCGTGTGTGGGAGTAGGTTAGAACGTAGTTCAAGCGTGTAGGACGCTGAGGCGTGGAGCCTTGGTGGAGAAGCATGCTCGATGAAGGAGACGGGCGTGAGGAGTCCTCGGCGGCGTCTCAGGACTTCGGAGATCGTGAGCGCGAGAGAGAATGTGTGTTTTCTCTCTTTTGCAGACGTGGAAGACTCTAAGTCAAGAGTTCCTTGTTGTGGCGGAGATTCCGGATGCGTAGGCGATTCCTAGTTGGAAATGCCGGACGCGTAGGTCGCGCGTGTGTCTAGTATGTTAGACGCGCGAGGGGAACTCTAGTCGAGAACCCTAGGGGCCTGCTTGAGCACCGGAGAACGTTCGGTCAGAGGGAGCGACGTCCGAGAAGTCCCCGTGAGTGCTTCGGAACCTCTGAGAACGAGAGAGAGAGGAGAGAGACTACTTCAGGCCAAATATGGCATCCAGAGAAGTAGTTGTGAGTAAGAAATCGAGCGTGTCGATAGGAGATGAAGAGAATTTTGTGTATCGAATAGGATTCAATGGGATGGCTTTTCCCCTCAATAAGAGAGGGTATTTATAGGTGTTTGGGGGCCTTAAAAGGCCTCTTTTTCATCCATGTGGGACTAGGAACGCATGTGGCATCAAGTGGAGGCGCACGGCGCGCGCGGCGCGCGGCGCAGGGGGCGCGTCGCGCGGTTCACCAGGCGCGGCGCTGGATGTGCGGCGCGGGATGCGCGGCGCGGGCGTGTCATCGCGCGGCGCGCGGTCTGCCTGGCGCGGCGCGCGGCCTGTCTGGCGCGGCGCGCGGGCTGCTGCGCTTGGTTGGCCGGCGCGGCTGCGCGCGCGGCGCATGGCCCGTCTTGCCGGGCTCTTGCGGGCCTTCGAATACCATTCTTGCCACATGAAATATGGAGGTTTCCACTTGGCGAGAGTGACTCGATTCGAGGAGCGACTCGAGGCTCGACTTGAGGAGTGAAGCTCGACTCGAGGAGACCGACTCGAGGCTCGACTCGAGGAACAACTCAAGGCTCGACTCGAGGAACGACTCGGGGCTCGACTCAAGGGGCATGAGGATTTGGCACGAGGACTTGTCAGTCGACTCGTGAGAGAAGGCTCGCCGCTCTTCAGGACCTCCGGCCTGACCATCGGCCTTTTGAATGGCGTGTCTTCTTGGCGTCTCGGGTTTTCCGAAAACGACCGACAACATTAGCCCCCCAAGTTCATTGCTCGGGAGTCCCCGGGCGGTGAAATTTTAGTTGTTTCCGTCGGGTGTTTGAGGAAAATAGACTCCCCAGAGCTTCACTATAGCGAAGCCTTTGTGATTATAAAGAATACTCTCACAATTGTAAGTGCCCTTTCTCGCTTTTCCGTCTTTCTCGACACGAGTGTGTGATCGACACGTGGAGGAGGATCCAAGCGGATAGGAGACGTAGCTCGATGTGGGCGAGGCAAACGCGTTCGCATCTGTCGCTCTAGCCCCGGAGCAATGGGGATATGCGTGCACAAGCAGGGCGTGCATTTATGTAGAGCCGTATCGGCACGTTACGGCCAGTTGATCTTTGCGCGAGGTCATGCCCAAGTCTTTCTTTGATGGCGTTTTGTTTGATGATATCATCAACCCGGAGTCCATGGGACTCGACGGTGACTAGCAGGGTGACGATTGCGTAATCGTGACCCCTTAGGGGAAGATCATGGCTTCCGTCTCGGCCAGCTTGGAAGGCGACTGCACTTTTGCATTTTGCAAAGGTGTGCTCATTTCGAGGTCTCGAAGACGGGGGTTGATGCTGCGGGCTGATGCTTCGAGAAGACGGAGTGGCACCTGGCGGAAGGCTCTGCCGCACCGGAGGGCTTTGACTGCTCGGGTATAAACGCTAAAAGTTTGACCACGCATCAAGTATAAGTCGGCCTCACGGGGCATCCGCCATTCCCGCCTTGGTGATGCTTCTTCGTCTGCGTTCGGAAGATCGGCCCTTATTCCCCAAGCGCGAGCGCGGGTCTCTACCTTGGCTGACCTGTTCTTCAGGTCGCTCCAGGTGTTTGTTCGAGGAGTGGGACTCGACTCGAGGAGACTGACTCAAGGCTCGATTCGAGGAGCGAAGCTCGACTCGAGGAGACTGACTCAAGGCTCGACTCGAGGAGCAAAGCTCGACTTGGGGAGACCGAATCAAGTCTCAACTCAAGGAGCGCAGCTCAACTCGGGGAGCCGACTCAAGTCTCAACTCGAGGGGCTAGGCTCGACTCGGGGAGCCAACTCAAGTCTCAACTCGAGGGGCTAGACTCGACTCAAGGAGACTGGCTGGTCATTGAGGAATATGACTCTACTCGAGGAGCGATGCTCGACTCGAGGTGCATGACTCGATTCGAGGAGCAAGACTCAACTCGGGGAGAATGACTTGATGAGAGGGGTGATGCTCGACTCGAGGGGGATGACTCGAGGAGAGTGACTCGACTCGAGGAGCATGGCTCGACTCGAGGAGGGCGTAACTCGACTTGAGGAGGATGTCTTGACTCAAGGAGCGAAGCTCGACTCGAGGAGGATGACTCGACTCGAGGAGCGAAGCTCGACTCGACTCAAGGAGCGAAGTACAACTCGAGGAGAATGATTCGTCTTGGGGAGCGAAGCTCGACTCGAGGGGGATGGTTCGATTTGAGGAGCAAGGCTCGACTCGAGGAGAGTGACTCGACTCGGGGAGCGAGGCTCGACTCAAGGGGAATGACTCGACTCGAGGAGCGAAGCTCGACTCAAGGAGAATGACTCGACTCGAGGAGCGAAGTCTCAGCTAGTTCAGGCCGAGCGAGGTTCTTGCTCAGAGGCGGGGTTCGCGAGTTTTTTGCGAGCAGCTTCAATTTACTCGCATGGAACGGGGATTCTCCCAAGGTGAGCGTGATCGTGTTTATTTGGCGATGGCGAAGATGGCATGAACTGCGCCTCGTACGGCGGTTCAGGTGCGTTGCGATTTAGTCATCATATGCAACGCCTCATGGCGACTCAGAGCGCGTTGTGAGAGACGGTTTTGTGCGTCATTTAGGTGTCTTAGGTGTGCCGTATAGGCGTTTTAGATGAGCCATGTAGGCATTTTGGTTGCGCCATGTAGGAGTTTTAGATGCACTATGTAGGCGTTTTGAGTTGCGCCATGTAGGCGTCTTACGGGCTGCGCCTTTACGCGTCTTACGTGCGCCATGTAGGCGTCTTAGGTTGCGCCATGTAGGCGTCTTACGGGTTGCACCTTTACGCGTCTTACGTGCGCCATGTAGGCGTCTTAGGTTGCGCCATGTAGGCGTCTTACGGGTTGCGCCTTTACGCGTCTTACGTGCGCCATGTAGGCGTCTTAAGTGCGTCGCGAGGGACGGCTTTAGCCTGCATCTCTGGGATGTCTCTTGGGCGCGCCGCGGGGGCGTCTTTAGCCTGCATCTCTGGGATGTCTCTTGGGCGCGCCGCGAGGGCGTCTTTAGCCTGCATCTCGGGGATGTCTCTTGGGCGCGCCGCGGGGGCGTCTTTAGCCTGCATCTCGGGGATGTCTCTTGGGCGCGCCGCGGGGGCGTCTTTAGCCTGCATCTCGGGGATGTCTCTTGGGCGCGCCGCGGAGGCGTCTTTAGCCTGCATCTCGGGGATGTCTCTTGGGCGCGCCGCGGGGGCGTCTTTAGCCTGCATCTCGGGGATGTCTTACGGCGCGCCACGGAGGCGTCTTACGTGCACGCCTGTTCCCGTTTTGTGTTCGGGTGTTTTGTTTTGATGGAGCGTGCTTTCTTTTTGTGGAGTGTACTTTCTTGAGGATTTTGAGCGTACTTTCCATTGCCTATGGCACTAGCCCCCCGAGTCTTGGGTTTACAAGTGTAATCTTTGATGATTAAAAATCTTTGATAAAGTGGATTTTGAAAGAAAAAACATCGAACTTTATTAATATTGCAAAAAATTTGAAATCCTAAAACGTTGGCTCGTAGGCCTTATTGAATGTTTAGAAAGCAAAGAAATAAAATGGGGGGATCGCTGGCTAGTGGTAGTACTCTCTTCCAGTGTTCAGCATTCCACAGGCGATAGATCGGTGTCTCGTCCATGTATGACCTGGTAGTCCGTGTGGGGTCCCTGATGAGGACGCCGTTACCTTTCACTTGGGTGTCATGCAGGTGTCTTTATGGACTTCGCGGAGGACCTTGGTCGACTCGACGCTATCTCTAAGTTGAGAGATCGTGTTAACCGTCTTTTTAGTGGTCTTTCCATCGATTCCTTGGATGTAACATATTCTGGCTTGGGATTGGTCTCCAGCCATGATGCCGATTCCATTCTTGGTAGGGAACTTCACCAGTAGGTGGTATGTTGAAGTGATTGCCCTTAGCCGGTTCAACGTGGGTCGCCCAACGATTACGTTGTAGGGGGACTCTTGGTCAACCACTAGGAATGGGACCATGTGAACGACTTCAATGCTTCCGGGAGTTTCGAAGGTGACCGGTAGATCGATGATGCCTTCGGTCATGACTCTCTCCCCAGTGAACCCGAATAGAGGCGTTTGGGTCGGAGTTGGGCGTAGCCCCCCGAGCTTCATGCGCTCTAGGGTGGACTTGAAGATTATGTCGGCAGCACTGCCGTTGTCGATGAGAACTCTTTTCACCAAGTTATTAGCTACTTGGGCTTTGAGCACAATTGCGTCATTGTGCGGATGCACAACTCGCTTGGCCTCTTTGTTGGTGAAATGCATCGTCTCGTGAGGCACGGCCGGAGGTTCTTCATACGTGAGGTTGACGTGCATAGCAGCGTCTTCTTGAGCCACGGCCCTTAGGAATTTTTTCCGTTGTCGGGCCGAATCTCCATCTTGTGGGCCTCCAAATATGGTGGTCACAACGTGGAGTTGTGGATTGGCATTGGCAGTAGCCGTGGTTCGATCGGCAGAAGCGGCTGTTCCTCCTCCCCTGCCAGACTGTGGTCTGTTCGAGGTGGGGCCCGCAGCGCTAATCATGCGTAGCACGAACTCTTTTAGCTCACCCCGTTGGATCAGTGCCTCGATCTGCCTTTTAAGACTATAGCATTCAGAGGTCAAGTGACCGTATTCCTGATGGAACTCGCAATATTTAGATCTATCGCGAGTCGCGGGATCTTTGTTCATTGGAGCCGGGGGAGTGAACTTGTCACGCGCTAAAGCTAGGATTTGCTCCGGCGTTGTGTTCAACGGTGTGAACGACGAGTAGCCCTTAAAGTCTTCCGCAAGTCGCAGCTTCTGGGGCGTCGGAGGTCGTCTATTAAAAGTCTGACCTCCTCTGTTTCGCCTTTTACGGGAGTTTGCTTGCTCGTTGCTAGGCTCGTCTCGCTGGTGAGGGCTTTGATCATTGCCCTTGCGACCATCAAGGTAATCTTCGACTCCCATGAAGGTCTTGGCTCGAGTCATTAACTCGGCCATGGTAGAAGGGACACGGCCGACGATGGACTTAAGGAAGTCACTTGTGCGCAAGCCTTCAGTGATGGCGGTGATTGCATCTTTGTCGTCAAAGCGGTCGACCTTATTCGATTCTTCAGTGAATCGGGCGAGGTATCGTCTAAGAGACTCGCCATCCTCTTGCTTGATTGACCACAGGTACATCTTGGTCTTCTTTTGGACCATAGACGTAGCGAACCGTTCTAGGAACATGTCCTTCAGGTCTTTGAACGAGCGGATGCTTCCCGGCCTTAAGTTCTTGAACCACTCGAAGCCGGGTCCGGTGAGGGTAAGACTAAAAGCTTGGCGCATAGCGCCGGGAGTGACACCCTGCATCGTCATCCAGGTTTCATAGTGCTGGATGTGGTAAGCAGGATCTGCTTTTCCATTATATGGAGCGAGGTTCGGGAGTTTGAAATTTCCCGTACATACCTCGGCCAATATCTGAGCCGTGAAAGGCGAGGACTTCTCCTCAACGACCCCATAGGCACTTCCGCCTATTCCGTGTTCTCGGAGATCTCGTACTTCATTTCGAAGATTGTGGATCATTGTGATCACATCGAGACCGGTAGTCGGAGTAACTCCCTGTTCGGGAGGAGTCATCTGTCGTCTTTCATTTGACCCTTGACCCGTGCGGCGGTTCCCGTTAGTTGGGGCTGCTACGGGGACGTTTGGCCGAGAGCTTAGTCGCTCTCTTAAGTCATCGCCACGCTCAATGCGTTGGGCGGTGAGGTGATCCCTAAGATCGGGGCTGGACATACGGAGGCGCAGGCTTCGTCTGCGACGGCGCGCTCTCCGCGTGCCCTGACTCTCCGCAACATTCTCCCTTTGACCTAGTCGGTCGAAGGCCGAGCGTCGGGAGTTTCCCTCTTGAGAAGCAGCCGGTGCGTCGCCTTTCCGAGGTAGGGGATTCGAAGGACCGGCTTCAAACACGGCGGGGGGTTCCCCGTCCTTCGTGAGAGAAGTCTCGATACCCTCAGAATCGCCAGTACCCTCATAATCAGGGTCGCGGTCACGGCTTTCCTCGTTGAGATTCTCAAGATCCTTGTTGAGGGTTATTGTGTCATGCGCGGGTTGCTTCGCAGCTAGTCGGCTGTGGTACCTCGCGTTCTTCGCCTTTAGTTGGCGGATACTCTCCTCCAGCTCCATGATGCGGTTGTCCCTGCTATCAGGAGATGGAGATGGTGAGCGGGTCGAGCTCTCTTCGTGGAGCGACTCTTCGTCACCATGCGCTCGGGAGCGCAAGAAGTATTTCTTGGTCCCAGTGACGTTTTCGGGGTTGTTCACGCCCTCAGAACGTACAGGTGGTTGGTTACTCATTGTTTCTCAACTTCGAGAAGGTTGAGTTCGCAGAAGAAAAGAAAAAGATGAACAGAAGGGATTTCGGGCTGAATAGGTCGGGAAGTGCCCTCCTTCTAGCGCCAAAATGTTATCGCACGAAAATGAACAACTATTTATGACCTCGGGCGGTTCGATCCAAGGCCGGACCAAGTGATCGCACCCGGGCCAAGAGTGTGAACTCGATAGTCTCGAGCTAGGGTTTTCTCCGATCAACCCGCCTCTCGGGTGAGGTAGGGGGTGAGGAGGAGGAGTGACCGTGCCTTGGTTGTCGGTTGCCTACGTACCCGTGTGTGGGATCAGGTCAGAACGTAGTTCAAGCGTGTAGGACGCTGAGGCGCGGAGCCTTGGTGGAGAAGCGTGCTCGACGAAGGAGACGGGGCGCGAGGAGTCCTCGGCGGCGTCTCAGGACTTCAGAGATTGTGAGCGCGAGAGAGAATGTGTGTTTTCTCTCTTTTGCAGACGTGGAAGACTCTAAGTCAAGAGTTCCTTGTTGTGGCGGAGATTCCGGACGCGTAGGCGATTCCTAGATGGAAATGCCGGACGCGTAGGTCGCGCGTGTGTCTAGTATGTTAGACGCGCGAGGGGAACTCTAGTCGAGAACCCTAGGGGCGTACTTGAGCACCGGAGAACGTTCGGTCAGAGGGAGCGACGTCCGGGAAGTCCCCGTGAGTGCTTCGGAACCTCTGAGAACGAGAGAGAGAGGAGAGAGACTACTTCAGGCCAAATATGGCATCCAGAGAAGTAGTTGTGAGTAAGAAATCGAGCATGTCGATAGGAGATGAAGAGAATTTTGTGTATTGAATAGGATTCAATGGGATGGCTTTTCCCCTCAATAAGAGAGGGTATTTATAGGTGTTTGGGGGCCTTAGAAGGCCTCTTTTTGCCATGTGGGACTAGGAACGCATGTGGCATCAAGTGGAGGCGCACGGCGCGCGCGCCGCGCGGCGTAGGGGGCGCGGCGCGCGATGCGCGGCGCGGGATGCACGGCGCGGGCGTGTAATCGTGCGGTGCGCGGCCTGTCTGGCGCGGCGCGCGGGCTGCTGCGCTTGGTTGGCCGGCGCGGCTGCGCGCGCGGCGCATGGCCCGTCTCGCCGGGCTCTTGCGGGCCTTCGAATACCATTCTTGCCACATGAAATATGAAGGTTTCCACTTGGCGAGAGTGACTCGATTCGAGGAGCGACTCGAGGCTCGACTTGAGGAGTGAAGCTCGACTCGAGGAGACCGACTCGAGGCTCGACTCGAGGAACAACTCAAGGCTCGACTCGAGGAACGACTCGGGGCTCGACTCGAGGGGCATGAGGATTTGGCACAAGGACTTGTCAGTCGACTCGTGAGAGAAGGCTCGCCGCTCTTCAGGACCTCCGGCCTGACCATCGGCCCTTTGAACAGCGTGTCTTCTTGGCGTCTCGGGTTTTCCGAAAACGATCGACAACAGGAAGTGGCGCATTTGTATAGATTACAAAGATCTTAACAAAGCCTTCCCAAACGATTGCTTTCCACTACCACTCATCGAACAACTGGTCGACGCCACGGCAGGACATGAACTGCTAAGTTTCATGGACGCCTATTACGGCTATAACCAGATACGAATGCACGAGCCCGATCAGATTAAGACGACCTTCGTCACTGATCGAGGCCTCTACTGCTACATGGTCATGCCTTTCGGCCTTAAAAATGCAGGAGCTCCTTACCCACGATTGGTAAACCGGATCTTCGCCGACCTAATCGGCAAGACTATGGAAGTATACATGGACGACATGCTCGTTAAAAGCCTACTGGCTACCAATCACGTAGACAACCTAAGGGAGATGTTCTTAATCCTCTGCCGGTACAAAATGAAGCTCAACCCCAACAAATGTGTGTTCGGGGTCGAATCCGGGAAGTTCCTAGGCTACATCGTTAGCCGACGGGGAATCGAAGTGAACCCCGAGAAAATCAAGGCGCTCCATGACATGATATCTCCGCGATGTGTCAAGGAAGTCCAAAGTCTGACCGGTCGAATTGTCGTCCTCTCGCGTTTTGTGGCCAAAGGAACCGACAAGTGTCAACCGTTCTTCAAAGCGATAAAGAAGACAGACGGCTTTATATGGACGGACGAGTGCGAGAAGGACTTTCAAGAAATGAAGGCCTACTTTGGGACACCTCCGTTCCTTCCCAAGCCAAAAGAAGGCGAGATGCTTTACGTCTACCTCGCCGTCTCCGAACGAGCCGTAAGCGCTGTGCTGATCCGTGAAGAAGATAAGGTTCAATGGCCTATCTTCTAGGTGAGTAAAGCCTTACTCAACCTCAATACGCGTTACACGGAGATACATAAACTCTCTCTCGCTCTCCTCGTAGCCGCCAAAAAGCTATGCCCATACTTCCAAGCTCACCCAATTGTTGTCCAACAGGGCAACGCATCGGTAAAGCTCTTCAAAAGGGAACATCTACTCGCATGGCGATCTAGTCCCAAGAATTGAGCGAGTACGGGATCGAGTTTCACCCGAGACCGGCAATAAAGGCTCAAGCTCTAGCCGACTTCGTGGCAGAATTCTCCTACACTCCCGACATGGGAAGAGCAGAAGACGACTCGACTGACGACTTGTCGGCTCGAAAGAGAAAGGTCGACCCTACGGTTCCCATCTGGGAACTACACGTAGACGGAGCATCTAATGCCTAAGGAGCATGCGCCGGTGGGATTTTAACAAATCCCGGCCAGGAAAAGTTACGCTACGCCCTCCACGACGGATTCCAGGCAGCCAACAATGAGGCCGAGTACGAAGCCCTCATCGTATGGCTAGAGCTCGCTCAAAAGCTCAACGTATAGAATTTACAAATACACTGTTACTCACAGTTAATCGTAAATCAGGTTAAAGGCGACTACATTGCCAAAGAACCTAACATGATCGCCTACTTGGAAAAAACAAATGCCAAGTTAGATGCCTTCTCCTAGTTCGAGATCATCCAGATCCCACGAGACGAGAACTCTGAGGCTGATTCTCTAGCTCGCCTCGGATCCGGTATCACCGAAGACGGGTTGGGAATTATCCCAATCGAGTCTCTCTCGCGACCATCCATCTCACGTGACGAGGTTGGAACGATTGAGAGAACCGCTCATCAAACTTGGATGACTCCGCTTACGGACTTCTTGCGAAGAGGGGAACTTTCCGAAGACCGCAAAGAAGCTGAAAGGCTAAAAGCCCTCGCGTCTAAATACGTGTTGAGAGTCGAAGCCTTATACAAGCGTGGGAACTCAACCCCGCTGCTCCGATGCCTCAATAGCGTCGAGTCGACCAAGGTCCTCCGCGAAATTTTCAAAGGCATCTACGGGAACCACTCCACTGGGAGGTCCCTTGCGCTCAAAGCGCTCCGAAAAGGCTATTTCTGGCCGACAATGAAAAGAGACGCCTACGACTGGGCAAGAAAGTGCAACAACTGTCAACGTTTCTCTAACGTTCCACGGCAGCCGCCATCTCCCCTAGGTAGCATCGTCGTTCCACGTCCCTCTGCAAAATGGGTTGTAGACACTATCAGCAAGCTTCCCAAAGCTCCGAGACAATACGATTATGCCATCATCGCTATCGATTACTTCACTAACTGGGACGAAGCAGAGCCTCTGGCCAGAGTCACCGAGGCCAACACTACAAACTTCATCTGGAAGTCCATAATATGCCGCCATGGCATCCCCGCGTCAATTGTAACCGACAATGGCGCGTAATTCGACAATGCCATGGTTGGAGAAATCTCCACCCAACTAGGGATAAGTAAGACATTCTCATCCCCGCGACACCCACAGGCTAATGGCCAAGTGGAAGCCGTCAACAAGACAATTAAAAGCAACCTCAAGAAAAAGCTCGAAGCCAAAAAAGGCGTCTGGGCTGAGGAGCTACCTTTCATATTCTGGGCCTACCGAACGACCGTTCGAAACGCCACCGGAGAGACCCCCTTCTCCCTAGCTTTTGGGATTGATGCGGTGGTCCCCGTGGAAACGGAGGTCCCCACTTACCGATTTGACACTTTCGACGAAAAAGAAAATGACGAGGCCATACACCTCGAATTGGATCTAATCGACGAGAAAAGATCCGAGGCCCTCACGACACTCGCTGCACAAAAGCGAAAGGTTGAGAGATACTACAACGCCAAAGTCAAAAGGTGGATCTTCGCCGTCGGAAGTCTCGTACTATGGCGCGTGGAGGATACGAATACTTCGTTACCTTCATCGATGATTACTCACGATATGGTTTTGTCTATTTGCCCAAACACAAATCCGAGACCTTTAACGTATTTAAGGTCTTTAGGGCTTTAGTGGAAAAGCAAACTGGCAAAGTGATCAAAACCCTTCGATCTGATCGAGGTGGTGAGTATATGTCTGGAGAGTTCGATGACTTTCTTAAAGAAGAAGGTATCGCTTCTCAGCTTACCGCACCTGGCACACCTCAACAAAACGGAGTGTCAGAGAGAAGGAACCGAACTCTAATGGAGATGGTTAGATCAATGATGAGTTACTCATCACTCCCTCCTTGCTTTTGGGGATATGCCCTCGAAACAACCGCCTACATTCTGAACCAAGTTCCGTCTAAAACGGTTCCTGGTACTCCTTATGAACGATGGACTGGCCGTAAAGTGAATCTTGGCCGCATCCGAATTTGGGGTTGCCCTGCACACGTGCTGAGGCAAAAGACTAGCAAGTTGGCTAGTAGGTCAGAATTGTGCCTGTTTGTAGGATATCCGAAGGAATCCAAAGGTTTTACTTTCTATAGTCCCGAGGACGATAAGACTTTCATTTGCACGAATGCTGGTTTCCTCGAGGAGGACTTTATGAAGGATGCAAAACCTAGAAGCAAAATTGTGCTTGAAGAAAAGTTGGGTGAGGAAGCTTCTACCTCATCTGTAAGAACTGTTCTTACCCCAACTGAAACACAACCTAACTCATCAGAATCTCGTCAAGTAGTACTTAGACGTAGTGGGAGGGCTACTCAAAAGCCTGACAGGTACATGTCTTATGGAGACTCTCTTGTAGAAGTCTCTGACATGGATGATCCTGTTTCCTATAGCCAGGCGATGGCTTGTTCTGAATCAAACCTTTGGCTTGACGCCATGAAAGTTGAAATGCACTCGATGTATGTCAACAATGTCTGGAAACTTGTAGACCTTCCTGAAGGGATTAAACCCGTAGGGTGTAAGTGGATATACAAGAAGAAAATGGGTCCTGATGGGAACGTCGAGACGTTCAAAGCACAACTTGTGGCGAAGGGTTATACCCAACAAGAAGGGATTGACTATGAAGAAACCTTCTCGCCAGTCGCGATGCTTAAATCCATCCGCATACTCCTATCCATAGCTGCAGCTCTCGACTATGAGATCTGGCAAATGGATGTCAAGATAGCCTTTCTGAATGGCAATCTTGACGAGCGCATTTACATGGCTCAACCAGACGGTTTCATGGAAGAAGGTCAAGAGACCAAGGTTTGTGAGTTGCTTATGTCCATTTATGGATTAAAGCAAGCATCTAGGTCATGGAATATTAGATTCGATGAAATTGTAAAGTGCTTTGCCTTTGAACAGTCAATAGATGAGCCTTGTGTTTACAAGTTAATACACGAAGGCAAAGTTGTATTTCTGGTACTATATGTTGATGATATACTACTCATTGGTAATGACGT
Source organism: Urtica dioica subsp. dioica (assembly GCF_054948205.1). Classification (NCBI taxonomy): domain Eukaryota; kingdom Viridiplantae; phylum Streptophyta; class Magnoliopsida; order Rosales; family Urticaceae; genus Urtica; species Urtica dioica. The sequence continues at coordinate 21,276,651 of NC_142758.1, read as the reverse complement.
GGGTAAGTTATCTGAGGTTAAGGTCTGGCTGGCAAAGCAATTCGATATGAAGGATCTAGGAGAAGCCGCGTACATTCTGGGGATCCAAATCTTTCGAGATAGGAAAAACCGGACCCTGTCGCTCTCTCAAGCATCTTATATTGATAAGGTGATGGATCGTTTCTCGATGCAGACTCCAAGAAGGGTCAAACACCCTTTAGGCATGGAGTTTCACTCTCTAAGGACCAGTCACCCAAGACTGCACAAGAGATTGAAGACATGAGGAAGATTCCTTACGCCTCTGCCGTAGGAAGCCTTATGTACGCTATGCTTTGCACTAGACCTGACATCTGTTTCGCCGTTGGCGTAGTTAGCCGTTTCCAATCCAACCCTGGACCCGAGCACTGGATTGCTGTTAAGCATGTTCTTAAGTATCTTCGAAGAACTAGGAACTTGATGCTTACATACTCAGGTACAGACCTGACTATGACGGGATATACCGACTCCGATTTTCAAGCGGATGAGGATTCCAGGAAATCCACTTCGGGATCTGTGTTCATCCTTAATGGTGGAGCTGTTGTGTGGAGGAGTATTAAGCAATCTTGCATTGCTGACTTCACAATGGGAGCAAAATATGTGGCTGCTTGTGAAGCATCCAAAGAGGCTGTATGGCTTAGAAAATTCCTTAAGTATTTGGAAGTTGTTCCAAACGTCGACGAGCCCATGACCCTTTATTGTGATAATAGTGGGGCTGTCGCTAACTCAAAGGAACCTCGAAGCCATAAGCGCTCTAAGCATATTGAGAAAAAAATACCATTTGATTCGAGAGATCGCGCAGCGCAGAGACGTGGAGGTGAAGTAGATCTCTGGCAGATCCATTCACCAAGGCCCTAGCGAACATGGTATTCGACCAACTTCGAGAGGGATTAGGCATGTAGGACTACTCACATCTTCTTTGAGTCAAGTGGGAGTTTGTTGTCAATGGTGCCCACAAGAAGAGTAGTGGTGTCTATTTATGTACATTTGATGTCATATAGTCTTACGAAGACTCTTGCTTGTAATTGTTTATTCATTAATAATAAAGTTGAAACGTTCATTCATTCTTTCTTTGTTTGAAGCTTTATGATAAAGCCTTAGCCTTTTAGTCCATAAACAAACTTAACAACTTACGAAGAGACAAATGTAGATTTGCATGAACAAACTCTTCGTAGTTTGCTTAAAACAATATATTCGCAATCTTAGGGTCAAAGGACTATTGACCTCAGTACGATTGTTAGAAGAATCTATGATGTCTGGTTATGAGGCATTGAGAGTTGGAGACTCTATAGTTCTTCTAGGTATCTTCCGAAGGTACTGAATTGACCAGTGCACTTCTAGAGACAAGATAAGAACAAACCATTTAACCTCTGATGTCTCGAAGTCACTACGTATGAATTGCATCATGCTTACCTTAATCCTGAAATGAGACATGCCATTTCACAGCTTAGTATTCTCATTTGAGAAAGTCAGAGTTCGGACTCACTATGTGATTCCGAACAGGGCCTATTGGTGAAGTACTAAGTTGTGAGAATGTCATGAGTAACTTTGTGAAGTTCTCATAGATATGGAATTCATGTACAAGATTGCTGAAATGCAATGTATGTCACCTCATGCTTTGTTCCTTGGAGTGTGAATCAATGAACTGGCCAGTGTCCAAATTGAGTCCTGACTCTTTTGGATGAAACAATGAGACTTGTTAGCTCCTCGTCAATACATTGTTTCTAACTTATTCACAAGCGACAAAGGAGTTGAGCAAATAACAGCTAGAATGGTAAAATGGTAATTTAGTAAATCCCGACGAGCTGATGACATTCATGAAGGGTGGCATAGATAATATTCAGTGGATCCGCTCATTATAATTAGGTGAATTCTTGAGTAGAAAATAAATTCATTTGAACCGAGAGATTTTCAGTGTCAGCTCTTTAGTGGAGTCAGTTGGCATTAAGCTAAACTTGGAAAAGGTTTTTGAACTTTTGAGTCCAAGTGTTTAGCTCAAGCTTTGTTCATTTGGGTCCATGAGGTCACTGTCACGAATCACATCGATAGGAATAGTTAAACTAGAAGCTAAGTCAAAACGAGAACGAAAATTGTCAAAAGGGTATTCTTGTCTTTTGAGACATAGGATGAAATGGATGTCAATAAATTTTGACAAGTTCATTTGATGACTTAATGTCACTCGGCCATAATATGATTAATTGGGCCTTGTGGATTAATTTCATTTCATAAGAGTTTTATTGAAAATTCTTAATGGGCCTCTCTCATGTTGTTATGAACAAATAAAGAAGCTTCTAGAAGCTCCTTCTAGAATGATGTTGGGCGCCCAAATACCTAAGAGAAAGAGAAAATATTTTGTGCATAAATGTATCAAGATACTTGCCAAAAGAAAAAGAGGAAACAAATTTCCTATGCTTGCCATAAGGAATTTCGGCCAAGGCAACCAAGAGAGAACAAAAGAGGAAACTAATCCCTTGGGGATTTACTTGAGGTGGGCGCCTATCTTGGATAGGAATGGGCAATAAAAGATTGCTCATTAAGGCTTGGAAAATAAGAGGAAACTACTTCTTTCCAAGGCCAAAACTTCTCCTATAAAAGGACCCTCATTCCTCTCATTCTATTCATTCCACACAAGTTAGAGATTGAGAGACTCTCTCTCTAGACATTGTGGCCGAAACTCCTCTCTCTCTCTCTAGTTCATTTTCGATTATTCTTGTTTTGGCACCTAGGTCCTCACTCGACCTAGTGTTTAGCTCTGTGACTTCAAGACTTGTTCTTAAGTCGTAGTGTTTAAAAGTGCCCACTCACTAATTCCTTTATTTCGAGTGATTTAGTGATAGAAACTTTCGTGGTTGCTCAAGGTGCCGAGGAAAGGAAGAGAGACGTGCTGCGAGGGGAGACGAGCTTTGCAACTTTCTAAGAGCTTCTCAAAGATCAAGCTTCAAGAAAGGTTAGTAAACTTCTTAGCTCATATTAGTTTTTAATTACATGTACTTGCACTTGTCTAGGTTAGTAAAAACCGTTTTTACTTGTAAAAGAAATTTTTTAAAATTCCGCCGCTTCCCGAAGCGTTAATTATTTTCTTAAACCCTAAATCGATTCCAACATAAGTCCCCAACGGGGATACAGACTTAGGAAGCTCGGACCCCGATGGCCCTTCGTGCATACGGGTTCGGGTAAAACGTTGGCCTTCCCGGCGTGCCGTAAGACGCGTAAATGTGCAGGTGAAAGACGTCTCCCGGGACGCATGTAAGTCGCGTAAAGGCGCTGCCTCAAACCCTAAAAACGGCCAAATTTGAGCCATACAAATGTTCGCTAGCCCCAGGGCACGAGCACCAAAGACACTGGCCTAACCCGGCCCAACAGGATTTGAGTAAAAGACACCGGCCTAACCCGGCGCAATCGCGTTCGCTTGCTCCAGGGCATGAACCTGAAAGACGCCGGCCTAACCCGGCGCAACCCACGTTCACTTGCTCCAGGGCACGAACCCAAAAGACGCTGGCCTTACCCGGTGCAACCCACGTTCGATTGCTCCAGGGGGCGAACTCAAAAGACGTCGGCTCAGCCAGCGCACCACATTCGTTCAGTCACTCCAGGGTGCGAACGCTAAAAGACGTCGGCTCAGCCGGCGCACCATATATGCTCGGTCGTTCAACATCACGAGCTCAAAAGACGTCGGCTCAGCTGGTGCACCACATACGTTCAGTCGCTCCAGGGCGCGAACGCCAAAGACGTCGGCTTAGTCGGCGTGCCACGTACGTTCAGTCGCTCCAGGGCGCGGACGCCAAAGACGTCGACTTAGCCCGGTGCAACGTATATGCTCGGTCGCTCAACAGCACGAGCTCTAAGACGCCGGACTAACCCGGCGCAATCTACGTTCGCTTGCTCCAGGGCGCGAACGCCAAAGACGTCGGCTCAGCCCGGCACAACATATATGCTCGGTCGCTCAAATGACGACGGCCTAACCCGGCCGGCGTAATCTACGTTCGCTTGCCCCAGGGCGCGAACTCAAAAGACGACGGCCTAACCCGGTGCAATATGCACGTCCAGTCGCCAATGGCACGGACGCAGAGCCCCCGAGACCTACCTGGTGCGACCTCTTCGATTGCCAATTGGCACGAAGCGAAGTCATTGGGCCACAGCCACATTAGGCACACTGAATCATCGGCCTAACCCGACGGGCCGATATCACCATTCAACACGGGTTAGCCAATCACCTAATTGGGCACAATGCCCCCTCGCCTCAAATGTTAAACGACGATAAGTCGTAACACTAAATGAGCGGAGGACGAATCCCAACTAGGGACGTCAAACCTACCAAAACTATTGGTAAGGACACAAGCCCTTCGGGCCACGTTAGCCCACAAAGAAGGCATATGCGAGCGAAACTGCTCAATACGAGATAAGCATTCAACGTGAAAGCTACAAAATGTCTCATAAAGAAAAAAGAGCCACTGCTCTGAATCCAATAAACACGTGCTAAATAAAAAAGTGCGTGAAAAATAAATAAAATCCTGAACAAGGGAAAAAACAAAGCGCTAAATATATGCGGTATATAGAAGCCACATGGCTCAGGCAACACCCTCATCTAGTATGGGAAACAAGGTGTCGAAGAAGTCAAAACTGACCCCCGGGCCTCGTTCTCGGTCGCGGTCGCATCCCGACATTCCACCGCTTTGGCACGAAGGGCCTCCTCAGTCCCTATGTCGTAGTCATCCTTGTTGGAATCGATCTAGGGTTTGAGAAAATAATTAACGCTTCGGTAAGCGGCGGAATTTTAAAAATTTTCTTTTACAAGTAAAACAGTTTTTACTAACCTAGACAACTGCAAGTACATGTAATTAAAAACCAATATGAGCTAGAAGTTTACTAACCTTTCTTGAAGCTTGAACTTTGAAGAAGCTTGTGGAAAGTTTGCAACGCTCGTCTCCCCTCGCAGCACGTCTCTCTTTCTTTCCTCGGCACCTCGAGCAACCACGAAAGTTTCTATCACGAAATCACTCGAAAAGAAGGAATCAGTGAGTGGGCACTTTTAAACACTACGACTTAAGAACGAGTCTCGAAGTTGCAGAGCTAAACACTAGGTCGAGTGAGGACCTAGGTGCCAAGACAAGAAAAAATTGAAAATAAACTAGAGAGAGAGAGAGAGAGGATTTTCGGCCAACAATGTCTAGAGAGACAGTCTCTCAATCTCTAACTTATGTTGAATGAATAAAATGAAGGGAATGAGGGTCCTATTTATAGGAGAGGGGTTGGCCTTGGAAAGAAGTAGTTTCCTCTTATTTTCCAAGCCTTTATGAGCAATCTTTTATTACCCATACCTATCAATATAGGCGCCCATCTCATACAATCCACAAGGGATTAGTTTCCTCTTTTGTTTCCCTTCTTGGTTGCCTTGGCCGATTCTCCTTGTTTCCTCATAGAGGAAATTTGTTTCCTCTTTTTCTTTTGGCAAGTATCTTGATACATTTATGCACAAAATATTCTCTTTCTCTTGGGTATTTTGGGCGCCTATTCTCATCTAGAAGGAGCTTCTAGAAGCTTCTTCATTTGTTCATGACAACATGAGAAAAGCCCATTAAGAATTTTCAATAAAATTCTTATGAAATGAAATTAATTCACAAGGCCCAATAATCAAGTTATGGCCGAGTGACATTAAGTCATCAAATGAACTTGTCAAAAAATTTATTGACATTCATTTCATCATATGTCTCAAAAGACAAAAATACCCTTTTGACTATTTTCGTTCTTGTTTTGACTTAGCTTCCAGTTTAACTATTCCTATCGATGTGATTCGTGACAGTGACCTCATGGACCCAAATGAACAAAGCTTTAGCTAAACACTTGGACTCAAAAGTTCACAAACCTTTTCCAAGTTTAGCTTAATGCCAACTGACTCCACTAAAGAGCTGACACTGAAAATCTCTCGGTTCAAATGAATTTATTTTCTACTCAAGAATTCGACCTAATTATAATGAGCGGATCCACTGAATATTATCTTTGTTTACCCTTCATGAATGTCATCAGCTAGTCGGGATTTACTAAATTACCATTTTACCATTCTAGCTGTTATTTCCTCAACTCCTTTGTCGCTTGTGAATAAGTTAGAAACAATGTATTGACGAGGAGCTAACAAGTCACATTGTTTCATCCAAAAGAGTCAGGACTCAATTTGGACACTGGCCAGTTCATTTATTCACACTCCAAGGAACAAAGCATGAGGTGACATACATTGCATTTCAGCAATCTTGTACATGAATTCCATATCTATGAGAACTTCACAAAGTTACTCATGACAGACTCACAACTTAGTACTTCACCAATAGGCCTTGTTCGGAATCACATAGTGAGTCCGAACTTTGACTTTCTCAAATGAGAATACTAAGGTGTGAAATGGCATGTCTCATTTCAGGATTAAGGTAAGCATGACGCAATTCATACATAGTGACTTCGAGACATAAGAGGTTAAATGGTTTGTTCTTATATTGTCTCTAGAAGTGCACTGTTCAATTCAGTACCTTCGGAAGATACCTAGAAGAACTATAGAGTCCCCAACTCTCAATGCCTCATAACCAGACATCATAGATTCTTCTAACAATCATACTGAGGTCAATAGTCCTTTGACCCTAAGATTGCGAATATATCGTTTTAAGCAAACTACGAAGAGTTTGTTCATGCAAATCTACATTTGTCTCTTCGTAAGTTGTTTAGTTTGTTTATGGACTAAAAGACTAAGGTTTTATCATAAAACTTCAAACAAAGAAAGAATGAAAGAACGTTTCAACTTTATTAATGAAGAATAAGCAATTACAAGCAAGAGTCTTCGTAAGACTATATGACATCAAATGTACATAAATAGACACTACTACTCTTCTTGTGGGCACCATTGACAACAAACTCCCACTTGACTCAAAGAAGATGTGAGTAGTCCTACATGCCTAATCCCTCTCGAAGTTGGTCGAAGACCATGTTCGCTAGGGCCTTGGTGAATGGATCTGCCAGAGATTTACTTCACCTCCACGTCTCCGCGTTGCGCGATCTCTCGAATCAAATGGTATTTCCTCTCAATATGCTTAGAGCGCTTATGGCTTCGAGGTTCCTTTGAGTTAGCGACAGCCCCACTATTATCACAATAAAGGGTCATGGGCTCGTCGACGTTTGGAACAACTTCCAAATACTTAAGGAATTTTCTAAGCCATACAGCCTCTTTGGATGCTTCAGAAGCAGCCACATATTCTGCTTCCATTGTGGAGTCAGCAATGCAAGATTGCTTAATACTTCTCCACACAACAGCTCCACCATTAAGGATGAACGCAGATCCCGAAGTGTATTTCCTGGAATCCTTATCCGCTTGAAAATCGGAGTCGGTATATCCCGTCATAGTCAGGTCAGTACCTGAGTATGTAAGCATCAAGTTCCTAGTTCTTCGAAGATACTTAAGAACATGCTTAACAGCAATCCAGTGCTCGGGTCCAGGGTTGGATTGAAACAGCTAACTACGCCAACGGCGAAACATATATCAGGTCTAGTGCAAAGCATAGCATACATGAGGCTTCCTACGACAGAGGCGTAAGGAATCTTCCTCATGTCTTCAATCTCTTGTGCAGTCTTGGGAGACTGGTCCTTAGAGAGTAAAACTCCATGCCTAAAGGGTGTTTGACCCCTCTTGCAGTCTTGCATCGAGAAGCGATCCATCACCTTATCGATATAAGATGCTTGAGAGAGCGACAGGGTCCAGTTTTTCCTATCTCGAAAGATTTGGATCCCCAGAATGTACGCGGCTTCTCCTAGATCCTTCATATCGAATTGCTTTGCTAGCCAGACCTTAACCTCAGATGACTTACCCACGTCATTACCAATGAGAAGTATATCATCGACATATAGTACCAGAAACACAACTTTACCTTCGTGTATTAACTTGTAAACACAAGGCTCATCTATTGACTGTTCAAAGCCAAAGCTCTTTACAGTTTCATCGAATCTAATATTCCATGACCTAGATGCTTGCTTTAGTCCATAAATGGATTTAAGAAACTCACAAACCTTGGTCTCTTGACCTTTATCCACGAAACCGTCTGGTTGAGCCATGTAAATGCGCTCGTCAAGATTGCCATTCAGAAAGGCTGTCTTAACATCCATTTGCCAGATCTCATAGTCGAGAGCTGCAGCTATGGATAGGAGTATGCGGATGGATTTAAGCATCGCGACCGGCGAGAAGGTTTCTTCATAGTCAATCCCTTCTTGTTGGGTATAACCCTTCGCCACAAGTCGTGCTTTGAACGTCTCGACGTTCCCATCAAGACCCCTTTTCTTCTTGTATATCCACTAACACCCTACGGGTTTAATCCCTTCAGGAAGGTCTACAAGTTTCCAGACTTTGTTGACATACATCGAGTGCATTTCAACTTTCATGGCGTCAAGCCAAATGTTTGATTCAGAACAAGCCATCGCTTGGCTATAGGAAACAGGGTCATCCATGTCGGAGACGGCTACAAGAGAGTCTCCATAAGACATGTACCTGTCGGGCTTTTGAGTAGCCCTCCCACTACGTCTAAGTACTACTTGACGAGATTCTGATGAGTTAGGTTGTGTTTCAGTTGGGGTAAGAACAGTTCTTACAGATGAGGTAGAAGTTTCCTCACCCAACTTTTCTTCAAGCACAATTTTGCTTCTAGGTTTTGCATCTTTCATAAAGTCCTCCTCGAGGAAACGAGCATTCGTGCTAACGAAAGTCTTATTGTCCTCGGGACTATAGAAAGTAAAACCTTTGGTTTCCTTCGGATATCCTACAAACAGGCACAATTCTGACCTACTAGCCAACTTGCTAGTCTTTTGCCTCAGCACGTGTGCAGGGCAACCCCAAATTCGGATGCGGCCAAGATTCACTTTACGGCCAGTCCATCGTTCATAAGGAGTACCAGGAACCGTTTTAGACGGAACTTGGTTCAGAATGTAGGCGGTTGTTTCGAGGGCATATCCCCAAAAGGAAGGAGGGAGTGATGAGTAACTCATCATTGATCTAACCATCTCCATTAGAGTTCGGTTCCTTCTCTCTGACACTCCGTTTTGTTGAGGTGTGCCAGGTGCGGTAAGCTGAGAAGCGATACCTTCTTCTTTAAGAAAGTCATCGAACTCTCCAGACATATACTCACCACCTCGATCAGATCGAAGGGTTTTGATCACTTTGCCAGTTTGCTTTTCCACTAAAGCCCTAAAGACCTTAAATACGTTAAAGGTCTCGGATTTGTATTTAAGCAAATAGACAAACCCATATATTGAGTAATCATCAGTGAAGGTAACGAAGTATTCGTATCCTCCACGTGCCTGTTGGTTGAGAGGACCACATACATCAGAATGTATTAGTTCCAGCAACTCAGTGGCTGTTCGACCCTTATCGTAAAAAGGTCGCTTAGTCATTTTTCCTTCTATGCAGGATTCACAAGTAGGTAGTGAACCTATTGCAGAGGCTTGGAGTGGACCATCCCTCACAAGTCTCTTAATCTTATCTAGACTGATATGACCAAGTCTTAAGTGCCAGAGGTATGTTGATTTTGTTAGATCGGAGGATTCAGAAAGTTTGATCCTCTTTGGCTCCCTAATTAGATCGTTATCTATTTCGGTGTCTAAAAGAGAAGGTTGAGTGGGATAGATGTAAAAAAGACCATTCTTCATACATGCATCAGTGACAAAAGAATTAGAAAAAGAAATACGAATTCCATTCTTTATGAACTTTAAATAATAATCTTGCTCGAAAAGTTGAGCAACAGATACTAGGTTTTTCCCAAAGGAAGGAACGTAATAAACATTATTCAAATCTAAAGTTCGATCTTCAAAAGATAGCGTCACGGATCCCACAGCCTTCGCAGACACCACGCTCTCATCACCCCACTTGAAGCAGAAGTCGCCATCCTCTAAGCTTTTGCTTTTCCTGAAACCAGTCAAGGAGCAGCAAATATGGTTAGTAGCAGCGGAGTCAATAATCCACGATGATACATTATCAGCTACTAAACAGGCTTCAGTAACAAGTACAATACCTTTTGCTTTGGTTTTGAGGTAGGCAGGACAGTTCCTACGCCAGTGACGGCTCGTTGCAGTGGTGGCACTTGTCGTTAGACTTGTCCACCTTCGGAGCCTTTGGCGCCTTCTTCTTCGTGTAAACCTTAGGTTGGTTCTTCTTCTCGGCGTTGCGAGGTCTCTTCTTAGATCCAGAGGTGGAGGCAGTAGCATGTACTTCTCCTTGAGCCCTCTTTTTCTTAGTGAGTGCCTCAGCGGTTTGAAGTTCCTTCATGAGCTCGGTAACAGTGTACTCCAGCTTGTTCATGGAATAATTCAACTTGAAGGTATCAAAGGTTTCGGGGAGAGTTTCCAAGATCATATCTATTTTAGTCTCCCCATCAATCTCAGATCCAAGAATCTCCATTTCGTTTAGATAGCTAATGATCAGCATCATATGATCTCTAACGGGAGTTCCAGCCTTCATACGACATTTCATGAATTGTCGGACCGCTTGTTGCCTAGCTTGACGTCCTTGCCCTCCAAACATCTCAAGGAGATTGTAGAGCATGTTAGCGGCAGTCTCGATGTCACGATGTTGCTCTTTCAGCATATTGTTCATAGATGCCAAGATATAGCACCTCACAATCTCATCGGATCGAAGCCTGGCCGCTAAGGCGTCATTGTCCTCTTGAGTTGAATCATCATTCGTCAGAGGAGGACACGGGGTGGTGAGTACCCATTTGTGCTTGTTAACGGTAGGTTTTATGTCGAGGTTACGTTTCGAATCTACGTAGTTTTCGTTTTCGAGATTGTTCGAGGAAAAGATGAAAGAGAGAGAGAGTTGGGAGACATATTGCCTATATAGGTTGAAACAAGTTTATGATTAGTCTTTGGTTTAGGATTTAAGTTTTATTAAGACTTTTGTAAAACCCAAAGGTGTTATAAACCAAACGATAATTTACTCCCTCAAGAGAAGGCCGCAAAAAATCTCCATTTATAAGTAAATGACACATCATTAATACTAAGCCAAGATGTCAATACATCTATTTTGACTAGCCACATTTTAAATTGGTTTGATCACTCACATCCTTTTGCAGAGCCTCAAGGGAGGATTACTAGGGATTGAGCCTAAGTGTGTAACCAACTACTTAGTCCAAAAGATCAGCTTTGAAAAACAATCCCTCAAGGGGAGGCCTTGTCATCATTCCATCACTCTCGGACGTAGCTCATTGAGCAATGATCGAAGCAATAACGCCTTGGAGTACTCACATTTAAGTGAGGGTCGCAAGAGCGGCTCTTAGTCCCACGTTATTGCATCTTTCATTAGTGTTGGGGATCGTGGGTTACAAACAACGAATATAACCCTCCCACTTAGTTTTTGGAGTTGGTTCATCGACTCTTATAAGTTCGGAAACAGATTTCCTAGTTAGAGAGCGACAGAGCGGACAACTAGAAGAGAATCCTAGATTGACATGTTCAGAGCAGTATTAGTGCATAAAGGCACAAGGCACATACTCGATCTTTTCCTATTTTCTATTTCGGGAAAGTGCGTGAGGGAAGTGTGAACTTCAACTCACTCGAACACTTGAAAGTTTGAGATTACACATCTTTTTATTTTTCGGCTTGTCTACAAGGAGACCTCCCACTCAAATTTTCAAGAGCATATAGATTTTTAACATATGTGATATAGATATAGTTTTGAAAACATTTTAAAAATTTATTTGATTTGGATGACAAAATATTTTCAAGTTTGAAAGTGAAAACGGTTTTTCAAAATTCAAACTAGTTTTGTAAAAATTCAATTTCAATTAAACTTTCAAAAATCAAAACATTTTAATCTTACACATCATGTTTATAATCATATGAAAAACATTTTTGCTCAAGAAAATTTTCTCATTAGAGTTCTATAACTCATGGTAGTGGGGTTTGAAAATCCGGATTTCTAAAAAACTGGAGTTTCAGACAGCCGCGCACCTCGGAGTAAAATCGCCATATCTGGCGGCTCCAATGTCCTTTTCAGCCGAAACCGGTGGCATTGGACAGAGGACAGACAGAGCCTTAATTTGATTCAAGAATCATTAAATTTCGATATCTGAGCAGAGAGTTATGCCACTTTTAATGCGGGTTTACTCCAGCTCGAAGAAAAAGAAATAAATCAAAGCTTGGTCCTTTTAGGTGCGAAAAGAATCAAGTGTAACGGAACGTTTTAAGATGTTGTTTAAAGCTTTTATTTGTTTTTTATTAGCAGGGTAATAACATAGAATAAAAGAAATAACAACATGCATAAAACGATTCAAGTAAAAAAAGAAACTAGCAAGATATCAAAACTAGTCACAAAATTTTACTTGAAATTTCTCAAACCTTTAAAACACGTTTTTCAATATAAAAAATTAAAAACTTTTAGAACTGATTCTAATGTGTTTTAAAAACATCCCAAACTCATAGAAAATCAACATGCTTTTTAATTTAAAGACATGAGCAATAAATTAAAAAAAAATCTAAGATAACAATTCTAACTTGTCACAAAATTAGTAAACTTTTGAAAACAATTTTCAAGCTCATAATTTTAAAAACATGTACATGCATTTCTTTGACCATAGCTCTGATACCATTTGTTGGAATCGATCTAGGGTTTGAGAAAATAATTAACGCTTCGGTAAGCGGCGGAATTTTAAAAATTTTCTTTTACAAGTAAAACAGTTTTTACTAACCTAGACAACTGCAAGTACATGTAATTAAAAACCAATATGAGCTAGAAGTTTACTAACCTTTCTTGAAGCTTGAACTTTGAAGAAGCTTGTGGAAAGTTTGCAACGCTCGTCTCCCCTCGCAGCACGTCTCTCTTTCTTTCCTCGGCACCTCGAGCAACCACGAAAGTTTCTATCACTAAATCACTCGAAAAGAAGGAATCAGTGAGTGGGCACTTTTAAACACTACGACTTAAGAACGAGTCTCGAAGTCGCAGAGCTAAACACTAGGTCGAGTGAGGACCTAGGTGCCAAGACAAGAAAAAATCGAAAATAAACTAGAGAGAGAGAGAGAGGATTTTCGGCCAACAATGTCTAGAGAGAGAGTCTCTCAATCTCTAACTTATGTTGAATGAATAAAATGAAGGGAATGAGGGTCCTATTTATAGGAGAGGGGTTGGCCTTGGAAAGAAGTAGTTTCCTCTTATTTTCCAAGCCTTTATGAGCAATCTTTTATTACCCATACCTATCAATATAGGTGCCCATCTCATACAATCCACAAGGGATTAGTTTCCTCTTTTGTTTCCCTTCTTGGTTGCCTTGGCCGATTCTCCTTGTTTCCTCATAGAGGAAATTTGTTTCCTCTTTTTCTTTTGGCAAGTATCTTGATACATTTATGCACAAAATATTCTCTTTCTCTTGGGTATTTTGGGCGCCTATTCTCATCTAGAAGGAGCTTCTAGAGGCTTCTTCATTTGTTCATGACAACATGAGAAAAGCCCATTAAGAATTTTCAATAAAATTCTAATGAAATGAAATTAATTCACAAGGCCCAATAATCAAGTTATGGCCGAGTGACATTAAGTCATCAAATGAACTTGTCAAAAAATTTATTGACATTCATTTCATCATATGTCTCAAAAGACAAAAATACCCTTTTGACTATTTTCGTTCTTGTTTTGACTTAGCTTCCAGTTTAACTATTCCTATCGATGTGATTCGTGACAGTGACCTCATGGACCCAAATGAACAAAGCTTTAGCTAAACACTTGGACTCAAAAGTTCACAAACCTTTTCCAAGTTTAGCTTAATGCCAACTGACTCCACTAAAGAGCTGACACTGAAAATCTCTCGGTTCAAATGAATTTATTTTCTACTCAAGAATTCGACCTAATTATAATGAGCGGATCCACTGAATATTATCTATGTTTACCCTTCATGAATGTCATCAGCTAGTCGGGATTTACTAAATTACCATTTTACCATTCTAGCTGTTATTTCCTCAACTCCTTTGTCGCTTGTGAATAAGTTAGAAACAATGTATTGACGAGGAGCTAACAAGTCACATTGTTTCATCCAAAAGAGTCAGGACTCAATTTGGACACTGGCCAGTTCATTTATTCACACTCCAAGGAACAAAGCATGAGGTGACATACATTGCATTTCAGCAATCTTGTACATGAATTCCATATCTATGAGAACTTCACAAAGTTACTCATGACATTCTCACAACTTAGTACTTCACCAATAGGCCCTGTTCAGAATCACATAGTGAGTCCGAACTCTGACTTTCTCAAATGAGAATACTAAGCTGTGAAATGGCATGTCTCATTTCAGGATTAAGGTAAGCATGATGCAATTCATACGTAGTGACTTCGAGACATCAGAGGTTAAATGGTTTGTTTTTATCTTGTCTCTAGAAGTGCACTGGTCAATTCAGTACCTTCGGAAGATACCTAGAAGAACTATAGAGTCCCCAACTCTCAATGCCTCATAACCAGACATCATAGATTCTTCTAACAATCATACTGAGGTCAATAGTCCTTTGACCCTAAGATTGCGAATATATCGTTTTAAGCAAACTACGAAGAGTTTGTTCATGCAAATCTACATTTGTCTCTTCGTAAGTTGTTTAGTTTGTTTATGGACTAAAAGACTAAGGTTTTATCATAAAGCTTCAAACCAAGAACGAATGAATGAACGTTTCAACTTTATTAATGAAGAATAAGCAATTACAAGCAAGAGTCTTCGTAAGACTATATGACATCAAATGTACATAAATAGACACTACTACTCTTCTTGTGGGCACCATTGACAACAATCCTGCAAGTCGGACGCTCTTCGCTCTGCTTCAGCAAGGTGGGATGAGAGGCGAGCATTCTCCTCCACTAGAGAGTCGCCCTCGGGCTCCGCCCGAACACGCGCCGCTTCGCTCGAAGTGAGTTGACGGTGCGACGTCTCCAAAGCGCCAGATCGGTCATCCAGCTGTCTCCAGACGTCAGCGACTTCGGTGCGAAAAACATCCGCCGATCGGGATGCCACCTCGCAAGCTCGCCGTTCTTCGGTCAGCTCCCCCGCCATATTGGCCACCGACATCTGGGCTCCATCGCGCTGATCTCGGGCGATCTAGAGTTCCACCTTCGCCTCGTGAAGCTGGTCTCGAAGTGTCTCGGTCTCCGCCCCCGGGTGCGAACCTCGCTCGACCTGAGCCAGCCTAGCCCTCATCCGAGCAAGCTCCTCTTGGGCAGCCCCCAGACGCCGGATGAAGTCGCGCAAAATTCTGTCGCTCCACACAGACCTCACATACGCCTGCAGTGACAAGAAGCAAGGGTTAAAACTAAACCTATGCTCAGAACAGAATGAGTAAAAATACTGACCCTTTGAGCGTCGGTAACCCCCGCCTGAAAGAAAGCAATGTCGCTCTTCGACACCACACCCTTCCACCAGGACAGTGGGGACTCCTCGAGATGTCGGAAGTAGTCACCTCGAGCCTCTATCGCCTCCAGCTCCACCACCGAGTTCACCCTCGGGTTCGGAACGCTCATCAAGAGGCGCCGATGTCGAAGTCTTGACACGCTCTCCCCTCGCCTTGTGGTCAGCGACCCTAGAGCGAATCTCCGCCATGAACTCAGGGTTCCGAGAAGCGGAAGCCAATCTCCGAGCTCGTCTCTTTGCAGCTACATAAGAAAAAACGGCAAAGGTCAGGTTCCTATCAACAAAGAATTTATAAAACCGTAAAATTACCTCGAGAAGCAAGGACGACTGGCTGAGCCTCGGGACTCGAGGCCTGCCCGCCCGGCGTGCCTCCTCGGTGCCCGGAGCAAAGGGCGGGAACCACCCGGTGAGCGCCATCAGGTTGGGAGAACAGAACCGCTCTCCAGCCTTGTGGGCTTCCGACATCCCCGATATCTCCCTCACAAAAGGGAGCTCCGCTGCCCCCTCCTCCGCTGGAAGGTCGACTAAACGACCGAAGCGAAGAGGCGCCTCACCAAAGGCGTCCGCTGAGACCCACACCCACGCCCGATGGCTAGCCGGGTCGCTATCTTCGACCAACCTCACGTTGCCCCGAGCGCGGGCCATGTGGAACCCCGGCTGCCCCGGCGCCAGGAAGACGGCAACCAGATTGCGGAAGTCATCCACGGTCATGGCACGCTGCGTCTGGCAATGCCACTCCATGAAGCACGTAGCCAACAGGCGATAGAATGTCGGGCTCATTTGACACGCGTGGACCCCTAGTCCGGTCATAATCTGCTTGACGATCGCTGGGAACGGGAGGCGTAACCCACAGACAAGGCTCCCGATCGTCACGGCGGCAAACCCATACCTAGGGCGAGAGGGCCTGTCCTCGGGGGCAGGTCTCAGCAGCCCCACGAGGGAGGAATGTTATATGTCTCCCAAAGCGTGCTAAAGACTCGAGAAGTGAGCGTGCTCGCGGCATCGATCCCCTTACAGTCTAAGCCGATGGGGGCAACAGAGTCGTCTACTCCGTACATGCGAGTCCTTTCTGTTGGAATCGATCTAGGGTTTAAGAAAAAGTTTAACGCTTCGTTAAGCGGCGGAATTTTAAAAATTTTCTTTTTAAGTAAAACTAGTTTTTACTAACCTAGACAAGAGCATGTGCATGTAAATAAAAACTAATATGAGCTATTAAAGTTACTAACCTTTCTTGAAGCTTGAACCTTGTAGAAGCTTTTGGAAAGTTACAACGCTCGTCTCCCCTCGCAGCACGTCTCTCTTTCTTTCCTCGGCAACTCGAGCAACCATGAAAGTTTCTATCACTAAATCACTCGAAAAGAAGGAATCAGTGAGTGGGCACTTTTAAACACTACGACTTAAGAACGAGTCTCGAAGTCGCAGAGCTAAACGCTAGGTCGAGTGAGGACCTAGGTGCCAAGACAAGAAAAATCGAAAATATAAACTAGAGAGAGAGAGAGGAAGGGGCGGCCAAGTCTAGAGAGAGAAGCTCTCAATCTCTAAAACTTTGCATGAATGAAAAGTGTGGAATGAGGCTCCTATTTATAGGAGAGGTCTCACCTTCAATAAGGTAGTTTCCTCTTCTATAGAATATCACATATTCATGAGCCAATTTCCCTTTTCCTTCAAAGAGGTGCACGTCCAAGACAAAACAAGTAAGTCCTTGGATTTGTTTCCTCTTTTGTTTGCTTCTCTCTTGACCACATTTGGGCGCCCACCATGTTTCCTCTTAGGGGAAATTTGTTTCCTCTTTTTCTTTTGGCAAGTATCTTGATACATTTATGCACAAAATATTCTCTCTTCCTATGGGTATTATGGGCGCCTATCACCTTCTAGAAGGGGCTTCTAGAAGCTTTTCCATTTTGTTCATGACAACATGAAAAAGGCCCATTAAGAATTTTCAATAAAATTCTTATGAAATGAAATTAATCCACAAGGCCCAATTAATCATATTATGGCCGAGTGACATTAAGTCATCAAATGAACTTGTCAAAAAATTTATTGACATTCATTTCATCCTTTGTCTCAAAAGACAAAAATACCCTTTTGACTATTTTCGTTCTTGTTTTGACTTAGCTTCCAGTTTAACTATTCCTATCGATGTGATTCGTGACAGTGACCTCATGGACCCAAATGAACAAAGCTTTAGCTAAACACTTCGACTCAAAAGTTCACAAACCTTTTCCAAGTTTAGCTTAATGCCAGCTGACTCCACTAAAGAGCTGACACTGAAAATCTCTCGGTTCAAATGAATTTGTTTTCTACTCAAGAATTCGACCTAATTATAATGAGCGGATCCACTGAATATTATCTATGCTACCCTTCATGAATGTCATCAGCTAGTCGGGATTTACTAAATTACCATTTTACCCTTCTAGCTGTTATTTCCTCAACTCCTTTGTCGCTTGTGAATAAGTTAGAAACAATGTATTGACGAGGAGCTAACAAGTCACATCGTTTCATCCAAAAGAGTCAGGACTCAATTTGGACACTGGCCAGTTCATTTATTCACACTCCAAGGAACAAAGCATGAGGTGACATACATTGCATTTCAGCAATCTTGTACATGAATTCCATATCTATGAGAACTTCACAAAGTTACTCATGACATACTCACAACTTAGTATTTCACCAATAGGCCCTGTTCGGAATGACATAGTGAGTCCGAACTCTGACTTTCTCAAATGAGAATACTAAGGTGTGAAATGGCATGTCTCATTTCAGGATTAAGGTAAGCATGATGCAATTCATACATAGTGACTTCGAGACATAAGAAGTTAAATGGTTTGTTCTTATATTGTCTCTAGAAGTGCACTGGTCAATTCAGTACCTTCGGAAGATACCTAGAAGAACTATAGAGTCCCCAACTCTCAATGCCTCATAACCAGACATCATAGATTCTTCTAACAATCATACTGAGGTCAATAGTCCTTTGACCCTAAGATTGCGAATATATCATTTTAAGCAAACTACGAAGAGTTTGTTCATGCAAATCTACATTTGTCTCTTCGTAAGTTGTTTAGTTTGTTTATGGACTAAAAGACTAGGGTTTTATCATAAAGCTTCAAACAAAGAAAGATTGAATGAACGTTTCAACTTTTTATTAATGAATAAGCAATTACAAGCAAGAGTCTTCGTAAGACTATATGACATCAAATGTACATAAATAGACACTACTACTCTTCTTGTGGGCACCATTGACAACAAACTCCCACTTGACTCAAAGAAGATGTGAGTAGTCCTACATGCCTAATCCCTCTCGAAGTTGGTCGAAGACCATGTTCGCTAGGGCCTTGGTGAATGGATCTTCCGGAGATCTACTTCACCTCCACGTCTCCGCGTTGCGCCATCTCTCGAATCAAATGGTATTTCCTCTCAATATGTTTAGAGCGCTTATGGCTTCTAGGTTCCTTTGAGTTAGCGACAGCCCCACTATTATCACAATAAAGGGTCATGGGCTCGTCGACGTTTGGAACAACTTCCAAATACTTAAGGAATTTCTTAAGCCATACAGCCTCTTTGGATGCTTCACAAGCAGCCACATATTCTGCCTCCATTGTGGAGTCAGCAATGCAAGATTGCTTAATACTCCTCCACACGACAGCTCCACCATTAAGGATGAACACAGATCCCGAAGTGGATTTCCTGGAATCCTTATCCGCTTGAAAATCGGAGTCGGTATATCCCGTCATAGTCAGGTCAGTACCTGAGTATGTAAGCATCAAGTTCCTAGTTCTTCGAAGATACTTAAGAACATGCTTAACAGCAATCCAGTGCTCGGGTCCAGGGTTGGATTGGAAACGACTAACTACGCCAACGGCGAAACATATATCAGGTCGGGTGCAAAGCATAGCATACATGAGGCTTCCTATGGCACAGGCGTAAGGAATTTTCCTCATGTCTTCAATCTCTTGTGCAGTCTTGGGAGACTGGTCCTTAGAGAGTGAAACTCCATGCCTAAAGGGTGTTTGACCCCTCTTGCAGCTTCTCCTAGATCCTTCATATCGAATTGCTTTGCCAGCCAGACCTTAACCTCAGATAACTTACCCACGTCATTACCAATGAGCAGTATATCATCGACATATAGTACCAGAAACACAACTTTGCCTTTGTGTATTAACTTGTAAACATAAGGCTCATCTATTGTCTGTTCAAAGCCGAAGCTCTTTACAGTTTCATCGAATCTAATATTCCATGACCTAGATGCTTGCTTTAGTCCATAAATGGATTTAAGCAACTCACAAACCTTGGTCTCTTGACCTTTATCCACGAAACCGTCTGGTTGAGCCATGTAAATGCGCTCGTCAAGATTGCCAATCAGAAAGGCTGTCTTGACATCCATTTGCCAGATCTCATAGTCGAGAGCTGCAGCTATGGATAGGAGTATGCGGATGGATTTAAGCATCGCGACTGGCGAGAAGGTTTCTTCATAGTCAATCCCTTCTTGTTGGGTATAACCCTTCGCCACAAGTCGTGCTTTGAACGTCTCAACGTTCCCATCAGGACCCCTTTTCTTCTTGTATATCCACTTACACCCTACGGGTTTAATCCCTTCAGGAAGGTCTACAAGTTTCCAGACTTTGTTGACATACATCGAGTGCATCTCAACTTTCATGGCGTCAAGCCAAAGGTTTCATTCAGAACAAGCCATTGCTTGGCTATAGGAAACAGGATCATCCATGTCGGAGACGGCTACAAGAGAGTCTCCATAAGACATGTACCTGTCAGGCTTTTGAGTAGCCCTCCCACTACGTCTAAGTACTACTTGACGAGATTCTGATGAGTTAGGTTGTGTTTCAGTTGGGGTAAGAACAGTTCTTACAGATGAGGTAGAAGCTTCCTCACCCAACTTTTCTTCAAGCACAATTTTGCTTCTAGGTTTCGCATCCTTCATAAAGTCCTCCTCAAGGAAACGAGCATTCGTGCTAACGAAAGTCTTATCGTCCTCGGGACTATAGAAAGTAAAACCTTTGGTTTCCTTCGGATATCCTACAAACAGGCACAATTCTGACCTACTAGCCAACTTGCTAGTCTTTTGCCTCAGCACGTGTGCAGGGCAACCCCAAATTCGGATGCGGCCAAGATTCACTTTACGGCCAGTCCATCGTTCATAAGGAGTACCAGGAACCGTCTTGGACGGAACTTGGTTCAGAATGTAGGCGGCTGTTTCGAGGGCATATCCCCAAAAGGAAAGCGGGAGTGATGAGTAACTCATCATCGATCTAACCATCTCCATAAGAGTTCGGTTTCTTCTCTCTGACACTCCGTTTTGTTGAGGTGTGCCAGGTGCGGTAAGCTGAGAAGCGATACCTTCTTCTTTAAGAAAGTCATCGAACTCTCCAGACATATACTCACCACCTCGATCAGATCGAAGGGTTTTGATCACTTTGCCAGTTTGCTTTTCCACTAAAGCCCTAAAGACCTTAAATACGTTAAAGGTCTCGGATTTGTGTTTAAGCAAATAGACAAACCCATATCTTAAGTAATCATCAGTGAAGGTAACGAAGTATTCGTATCCTCCACGTGCCTGTTGGTTGAGCGGACCACATACATCAGAATGTATTAGTTCCAGCAACTCAGTGGCTCTTCGACCCTTATCGGAGAAAGGTCGCTTAGTCATTTTTCCTTCTATACAGGATTCACAAGTAGGCAGTGAGCCTATTGCAGAGGCTTGGAGTGGACCATCCCTCACAAGTCTCTTAATCCTATCTAGACTGATATGACCAAGTCTTAAGTGCCAGAGGTATGTTGATTTTGTTAGATCGGAGGATTCAGAAAGTTTGATCCTCTTTGGCTCCCTAATTAGATCGTTATCTATTTCGGTGTCTAAAAGAGAAGGTTTAGTGGGATAGATGTAAAAAAGAGCATTCTTCATACATGCATCGGTGACAAAAGAATTATCAGGAAAGGAAATACGAATTCCATTCTTAATGAACTTTAAACAATAATCTTGCTCACGAAGACGAGCAACGGATATTAAGTTCTTCCCAAAGGTAGGAACAAAATAAACATTATTCAAGTTTAAAGTGCGGTCTTCAAAAGACAGCGTCACGGATCCCACAGCCTTCGCGGACACCAGGCTCCCATCACCCCATTTGAAACAGAACTCGCCTTCCTCTAAGCTTTTGGTTTTCTTGAAACCATTCAAGGAACAACAAATATGGTTAGTAGCAGCGGAGTCAAGAATCCACATTGATACATTATCAGCTACTAAGCATGCTTCGGTAACTAGTACAATACTATGTTCCTTTGCTTTGAGATTGGCAGGACAGTTCTTTTTATCGGCCTTGTAAGGTCTCTTCACAGGAGGCGGAGGCTTTTTGCTCAGTAGCATGTGCCTCTCCTTGATTCCTCTTTCTCTTAGTGAAACCTACAGCAGTGTGAAGTTCCTCCATAAGCTTGGTAACAGTGTACTCTAGCTTGTTAATGGAGTAGTTTATCTTGAAGGTATCAAGAGATGCGGGGAGAGTTTCTAAGATCACATCTATGACATTCTTCCCATCAATCCCAGATCCTAGGATTTCCATTTTACTCAGATGACTAATGATCAATATCATAAAGTCTCCAATAGGAGTCCTAGCCTGCATATGACAGTTCATAAACTGTCGGACTGCTTGTAGCCTTGTTTGACGCCTTTGCCCTCCAAACATCTCAAGGAGATTGTAGAGCATGTCAGCGGCAGTCTCGAAGTCATGATGTTGCTCTTTCAGCATATTGTTCATAGATGCCAAGATATAGCACCTCACAATCTCATCGGATCGAAGCCAGGCCGCTAAGGCGTCATTGTCCTCTTGAGTTGAATCATTATTCGTCAGAGGAGGACACGGGGTGGTGAGTACCCATTTGTGCTTGTTAACGGTAGGTATTATGTCGAGGTTACGTTTCGAATCTACGTAGTTTTCGTTTTCGAGTTTGATCGAGGAAAGAATTGTAGAGAGAGGGTTGAGAGACATATTGCCTATAAAAGTTGAAACAAGTTTATGATTAGTCTTTGGTTTAGGATTTAAGTTTTATTAAGACTTTTGTAAAATCCAAAGGTGTTATAAACCAAACGATAATTTACTCCCTCAAGAGAAGGCCGCAAAAAATCTCCATTTATAAGTAAATGACACATCATTAATGCTAAGCCAAGATGTCAATACATCTATTTTGACTAGCCACCTATTAAATTGGTTTGATCACTCACATCCTTTCGCAGGGCCTCGAGGGAGGATTACTAGGGATTGAGTCTAAGTGTGCAACCAACCACTTAGTCCAAAAGGTCAACTTTGAAAAACAATCCCCCAAGGGGAGGCCTTGCCATCATCGTCTCACTCTCGGACGTAGCTCATTGAGCAATGATCAGAGCAAAGCGCCCTTGAGTACTCTCATTTAAGAGAGGGCCACGAGGGTGACTCTTAGTCCGGCGACACTTGCACTTTTCATTAGTGTTGGGGATCGTGGGTTACAAACAACAAGTATAACCCTCCCACTTAGTTTTTGGAGTTGGTTCATCGACTCTTATAATTTCGGAAACAGATTTCCTAGTTAGAGAGCGACAGAGCGGACAACTAGAAGAGAATCCTAGATCGACATGTTCAGAGCAGTATTAGTGCATAAAGGCACAAGGTACATACTCGATCTTTTCCTATTTTCTATTTCGGGAAAGTGCGTGAGGGAAGTGTGAACTTCAACTCACTCGAACACTTGAAAGTTTGAGATTACACATCTTTTTATTTTTCGGCTTGTCCACAAGGAGACCTCCCACTCAAATTTTCAAGAGCATATAGATTGTGAACATATGTGATATAGATATAGTTTTGAAAACATTTTGAAAATTTATTTGATTTGGATGACAAAATATTTTCAAGTTTGAAAGTGAAAACGGTTTTTCAAAATTCAAACTAGTTTTGTAAAAATTCAATTTCAATTAAACTTTCAAAAATCAAAACATTTTAATCTTACACATCATGTTTATAATCATATGAAAAACATTTTTGCTCAAGAAAATTTTCTCATTAGAGTTCTATAACTCATGGTAGTGGGGTTTGAAAATCCGGATTTCTAAAAAACTGGAGTTTCAGACAGCCGCGCACCTCGGAGTAAAATCGCCATATCTGGCGGCTCCGATGTCCTTTTGAGCCGAAACCGGTGGCATTGGACAGAGGACAGACAGAGCTTTAATTTTATTCAAGAATCATTAAATTTAGATTTCTGAGCAGAGAGTTATGCCACTTTTAATGCGGGTCTACTCCAACTCGAAGAAAAAGAAATAAATTAAAGCTTGGTCCTTTTTAGGTTTGAAAAAGAATCGAGTGTAACGGAACGTTTTAAGATGTTGTTTAAAGCTTTTATTTGTGTTTTATTAGCAGCGTAATAACATAGAATAAAAGAAATAACAACATGCATAAAACGATTCAAGTAAAAATAAGAAACTAGCAAGATATCAAAACTAGTCACAAAATTTTACTCGAAATTTCTCAAACCTTTAAAACACGTTTTTCAATATAAAAAATTAAAAACTTTTAGAACTGATTCTAATGTGTTTTAAAAACATCCCAAACTCATAGAAAATCAACATGCTTTTTAATTTAAAGGCAAGAGCAATAAATTAAAAAAAATCTAAGATTACAATTCTAACTTGTCACAAAATTAGTACACTTTCGAAAACGATTTTCAAGCTCATAATTTTAAAAACATGTACATGCTAATCTTTGACCATAGCTCTGATACCATTTGTTGGAATCGATCTAGGGTTTAAGAAAAAGTTTAACGCTTCGTTAAGCGGCGGAATTTTAAAAATTTTCTTTTTAAGTAAAACTAGTTTTTACTAACCTAGACAAGAGCATGTGCATGTAAATAAAAACTAATATGAGCTATTAAAGTTACTAACCTTTCTTGAAGCTTGAACCTTGTAGAAGCTTTTGGAAAGTTGCAACGCTCGTCTCCCCTCGCAGCACGTCTCTCTTTCTTTCCTCGGCAACTCGAGCAACCACGAAAGTTTCTATCACTAAATCACTCGAAAAGAAGGAATCAGTGAGTGGGCACTTTTAAACACTACGACTTAAGAACGAGTCTCGAAGTCGCAGAGCTAAACGCTAGGTCGAGTGAGGACCTAGGTGCCAAGACAAGAAAAATCGAAAATATAAACTAGAGAGAGAGAGAGGAAGGGGCGGCCAAGTCTAGAGAGAGAAGCTCTCAATCTCTAAAACTTTGCATGAATGAAAAGTGTGGAATGAGGCTCCTATTTATAGGAGAGGTCTCACCTTCAATAAGGTAGTTTCCTCTTCTATAGAATATCACATATTCATGAGCCAATTTCCATTTTCCTTCAAAGAGGTGCACGTCCAAGACAAAACAAGTAAGTCCTTGGATTTGTTTCCTCTTTTGTTTGCTTCTCTCTTGACCACATTTGGGCGCCCACCATGTTTCCTCTTAGGGGAAATTTGTTTCCTCTTTTTCTTTTGGCAAGTATCTTGATACATTTATGCACAAAATATTCTCTCTTCCTATGGGTATTATGGGCGCCTATCACCTTCTAGAAGGGGCTTCTAGAAGCTTTTCCATTTTGTTCATGACAACATGAAAAAGGCCCATTAAGAATTTTCAATAAAATTCTTATGAAATGAAATTAATCCACAAGGCCCAATTAATCATATTATGGCCGAGTGACATTAAGTCATCAAATGAACTTGTCAAAAAATTTATTGACATTCATTTCATCCTTTGTCTCAAAAGACAAAAATACCCTTTTGACTATTTTCGTTCTTGTTTTGACTTAGCTTCCAGTTTAACTATTCCTATCGATGTGATTCGTGACAGTGACCTCATGGACCCAAATGAACAAAGCTTTAGCTAAACACTTCGACTCAAAAGTTCACAAACCTTTTCCAAGTTTAGCTTAATGCCAGCTGACTCCACTAAAGAGCTGACACTGAAAATCTCTCGGTTCAAATGAATTTGTTTTCTACTCAAGAATTCGACCTAATTATAATGAGCGGATCCACTGAATATTATCTATGCTACCCTTCATGAATGTCATCAGCTAGTCGGGATTTACTAAATTACCATTTTACCCTTCTAGCTGTTATTTCCTCAACTCCTTTGTCGCTTGTGAATAAGTTAGAAACAATGTATTGACGAGGAGCTAACAAGTCACATCGTTTCATCCAAAAGAGTCAGGACTCAATTTGGACACTGGCCAGTTCATTTATTCACACTCCAAGGAACAAAGCATGAGGTGACATACATTGCATTTCAGCAATCTTGTACATGAATTCCATATCTATGAGAACTTCACAAAGTTACTCATGACATACTCACAACTTAGTATTTCACCAATAGGCCCTGTTCGGAATGACATAGTGAGTCCGAACTCTGACTTTCTCAAATGAGAATACTAAGGTGTGAAATGGCATGTCTCATTTCAGGATTAAGGTAAGCATGATGCAATTCATACATAGTGACTTCGAGACATAAGAGGTTAAATGGTTTGTTCTTATATTGTCTCTAGAAGTGCACTGGTCAATTCAGTACCTTCGGAAGATACCTAGAAGAACTATAGAGTCCCCAACTCTCAATGCCTCATAACCAGACATCATAGATTCTTCTAACAATCATACTGAGGTCAATAGTCCTTTGACCCTAAGATTGCGAATATATCGTTTTAAGCAAACTACGAAGAGTTTGTTCATGCAAATCTACATTTGTCTCTTCGTAAGTTGTTTAGTTTGTTTATGGACTAAAAGACTAGGGTTTTATCATAAAGCTTCAAACAAAGAAAGATTGAATGAACGTTTCAACTTTTTATTAATGAATAAGCAATTACAAGCAAGAGTCTTCGTAAGACTATATGACATCAAATGTACATAAATAGACACTACTACTCTTCTTGTGGGCACCATTGACAACAAACTCCCACTTGACTCAAAGAAGATGTGACACTACTAGAAATCATGCTTTTCACAGCACATGTTTTCACGGCGCTTGGCAAAAAAACGCCGTCAAAACATAATTTTTTTTATTGTCGAATCGTAAGAAGACATGTGGCCTATGAAGAGAAACGCTGTAGAAAACATAAGACAGCGCTTATATATAAGCGCTTTCATTTTATTCCCTCGAATTACAAGAAGCCATGTGGAGAAAAACGGTTTGAAAAAAAAAGTTTTGACAGCGTTTATATACAAACGCTGTCAAAAGTCTATGTACAATTATATCTTGACACGTGTACATTTCAGAATTTAATTTATTTGTTTTTAAAAAATATGGCAGTTTATTTCTATTTTCTAAGCGTATATGGAATAAAAAACCCCTAAAAAGTTTTGACAGAGTTTATATACAAACGCTGTCAAAAGTCTATGTACAATTATATCTTGACACGTGTACATTTCAGAATTTAATTTATTTGTTTTTAAAAAATATGGTAGTTTATTTCTATTTTCTAAGCGTATATGGAATAAAAAACCCCTAATTCTCTGAGTATAATAACTTCTTCTCCAATCTCCAAACACTCACGTTCTCCACGTTTTCCACGGACGCGTATACCCTAGCCTCTTTGCTCACTCCGAGTAATGTCAAGCCATTGACAACCGAATCCTCCACCCTGACAACCTACGACCAAAGCCCCATCGTCCGCGAGACCCATCGGCCACACCGCCCCCGTCGCGCCCCCATCGGCTCCTCGCCGAGACCCAAGAAGAGGTCGCTCAAGCCAAGGCCAAGGCCAAGGCTAAGGCCTCATCTCCGCCGCCGCCGGCTTCTGCCGCGTCCTCTCCAGCTCCTCCGACGCCGCCATCGTTTCCGGCTCCGGTCTGTATCTCTCTCTCTCTCTCTCTCTCTCAATCCACCCAAGTAACGTTGGGTCTTTTGTTCTGTTTT
Organism: Urtica dioica subsp. dioica; assembly: GCF_054948205.1. Lineage (NCBI taxonomy): Eukaryota > Viridiplantae > Streptophyta > Magnoliopsida > Rosales > Urticaceae > Urtica > Urtica dioica. Next base: position 21,249,346 of record NC_142758.1, on the reverse strand, counting down.
CAGATACTCGTGCGTTTGGCATTTTTTTTTTAATTTCTGTTTTCTGCAATTTCAATGGTATATATTGTTTGTTTGTCACCGAGGGATAAACAGGATTCAAGGGTTTAGACAGAGCCCCGGTGGACTGGGAATCGAGAGTGAAGATCCACTCGACGCAGCCCGAGGGATCGCACACAGCCACTCGTCGTCGGCTTCGATCATCCACGGCAACATCAAGTCCGCAAACGTCCTCCTCTCCGCCGACCACCACGCCTCGGTCTCCGACTTCGGCCTCTCCCCACTCACAGCCCCTATTCTTCCTCCTCCGGTGCCGCACCGCCACCACCACTCCCTCGCCTTTTAGACCTTTTCATATAAGGTTTTTTTAGGCTTTTTTCGTTTATACAGCTCACTGATCCAAAATGTTTAAAAAACTACCCCTAGAGCTTCTTAAGTTGGTTGCACTAATTAGTCCTTAAACTTTTCGGATTTTTGTATTAGTCATACATATGAATTTGTTCAAAAATTTGACATTGCACTTGAACATATGCTCAAAAAAATTGTCCCAAAAAGTTGTCAAAATTTATTTGTTTGAAGTCAACTAAATCTAGTCTGTCAAACTAAAGAATAATATATTTCCTGATGAGTGAATGATCCCACAAGGCTATCTCTCGCAGGGCTTACTCTGTGAAACTCACCTCTCGGTCGTTCAAGTTCTCGAGACAAGTGAATTTAAAAGAAAGGTAATCCCTTCGATGATTTATTTTCTGGCTCTAGCTCTTGTTTTTTCTTTTCTTTTTTCGAATTCGCGTTTCGGTTTTATTTGACTTGTTAGTCTGTTTGCTTAATGAGTTATTGCTTAATGGGTTTTATTTCACAAATTTTACTCTTACACTAGTGAAAGAAAAATCTAAAGCTCTGCTAAATAAGCTTGTTATGATCTTAGACATAGAGAAGTCTTAATAATTTTGAAGTTCATCGATATTGAACGTACATAATAACTGTAACTTTGATATATGCTGAATTGAGTTGTTTTATAGTCAAGTCTGTAAAATTTATAAATATATGCTCAAGGCAAACAACGGAAAAGAATATCTGATTGTCAATATTTGTTAATGATAAACATGACTTTCCTTTTGGTATTGGAGTCTTTGGATAAAGGTGGCCCAGATTACAATCAAAACTTCTAGACAAAATTCTTGCCAAACTTGAATCGTGCACTATTTGCTGTAAAGGCTCCCAAATTTGACATGTTTGCATTGAAATTTGGTCTTTTCATGAGCTACTTTTAGCTTGTCATAATTATGCTTATCACGATTTGTCGTTTATGATCTAGATAAAGCCACATACATAAAAAAATAAAAAATAAAGGCAGCAAAGTAACTTATTGTATTCTGATTGAAAACAAAGTGTCTTGGTTGTCTTTTTATGGCAACAAATCACATTATTATATTTAATTTTAGTAGTGGTAGGTCCAACATGGTGTGTTATGAAGGCATTTATATACAAACGCCTTCTATTGTATTCAAAAGTATTTATTTGTCTTTTTGTGAAATAAATAAATGTATTAAATATTTTGTCCTTTTCTGAATTTATGATTTGATTATTAAATATTTTATTTTGTTTGCTGAGGGCATTTATTATTTGAGTCTCAACTATATATACTTTGTCATTTATGTTTTAGTAAATAATTTCTTAAAGTTGTTTGAGTTTGATACAATTTTTTTTTTAGTCTGATCAAATGGACAAGTCATGGATGACTTTTCATAGAGGAACAAAACAGTACATTGATGGTGTGGAATCATTCTTAAGTCATTGTCGATCGGTTTGCCAGAATGTAAATCGAATTCCTTGTCCGTGTGAGAAATGTGGAAATTATCAATACGGGGACAGCCGTTCTTTAAGAGATCATTTGATCATAAATGGTGTCGACAAAAGCTACACTGAATGGGTACATCATGGTGAGAAGTCTAAGAAGCGCAAGAGTACTGAAGCGTCAACCGAAACAGGTCTTGGTGATAACAATGTTGATGCTCCGTATGTTGCTGAGATGGTCGATGATCTAGAAGATGAACTGCTTGATAATCCCGAACATCTCCATTCCTTACTATCCAATGCCGAAAAACCACTTTATCGTGGCTGCCCCAAGTTCACAAAGCTCTCGATCTTAGTAAGGTTGTTTAATCTAAAAGCTAAATTCGGATGCAGCGATGTTATGTTCTCAGAACTCCTTGAATTGCTTAGAGAGATGTTGCCCGAAGACAATCAATTGCCAACGAGTCTTTACCTAGCCAAGAAAACATTGGCGGCCATCGGATTGGGTTATACCAAAATCCATGCATGCCGCAACGATTGTATCCTCTACCGTAAAGAATACGAATGTTTGGAGCAATGTCCCGTGTGCAATGAATCAAGGTGGAAGAGAGCAAACAATCCAAAGAAACAACCTCCAATTCCTGCAAAAGTCTTATGGCATATTCCTATCATCCCACGTCTGCGGCGCCTATTTTGAAATCCTGAGCACGCCGAGAATTTAACTTGGCATATGACTAAAAGAGTTGACGATGGAATGCTACGACATCCTGCTGATTCACCATCGTGGAAACACGTTGACTCATTGTGGCCAGACTTTGCCAAAGAGCCAAGAAATTTACGACTTGCACTTTCTGCCGATGGAATCAATCCACATAGCAGCCAGAGTAGCAGATACAGCTGTTGGCCGGTGCTTCTTGTAATTTACAATCTTCCTCCGTGGTTGCGCATGAAGCGCAAATTTATGTTGATGTCTTTACTTATTTCTGGCCCGAAGCAGCCAGGTAATGACATCGATGTTTATTTGGCTCCATTGATTGATGAACTTAAAGATTTATGGGAAAATGGTATACATGCATTTGATGCATATTCTCGAGAGGATTTTACTCTAAGAGCCCTTCTTATGTGGACGATAAATGATTTTCCTGCTTACGGTAATTTATCGGGATGTTTCGTGAAAGGCTATCACGCATGTCCCATTTGTGGAGAAGATAAAGAAGGCACTCTCCGCTTGGAGCACGGGAAAAAGGTGGTGTACATGGGTCACCGACGGTTTTTACCACTAAGACATCCATATCGAAGACAAATGAAGGCGTTCAACGGCAAGAAAGAGTTTGGTAGAAATAGCCAACCGTTGACAGGACTTGAAACACTTGAGAGAGTGTCGTCTATGAAGTTCAAGCCGTTTGGGAAAATTCCAAAGAAAAAACCCGGAGAAAAGACTACAAAGACGACAAAAGAGATGTTTGACGATAAATGTTGGAAGAAGAAATCAATCTTCTTTGAACTGGAGTATTGGAAACATCTACCTGTACGTCATAATTTGGATGTGATGCACATTGAGAAAAATGTATGTGAGAGTATTGTCAGCACTCTTCTAAATGTCCCGGGGAAAACAAAAGACGGTATAGCCTCGCGGCGTGATATGGAGTTACTTGGAATAAGAGAAGAGCTAGCCCCGAGGGAAAATGGGAAGCGAATATATCTACCACCATCTTCTTTTACTCTGTCAAGAAAAGAAAAACAGAAGTTTTGTCAAACTTTGGTTGATATTAAGGTACCCAAAGGCTATGCGGCAAACATTCGTAGTTATGTATCTATGAATGAGTTGAAACTTTTTGGCCTAAAGTCGCACGATACACATGTGTTAATGCAACATTTTTTGCCTGTTGCCATTGAGTCGATTTTACCAGAAGGATTGAGAAATGCTCTTATTCGGCTTTGTGGGTTCTTCAACATTCTTTGCTCCAAAGTGGTGGACGTGTCAATTCTAAAGCTGCTCCAAACTGACATCGAGATCACATTATGTAAATTGGAGCAATACTTCCCTCCATCATTCTTTGACATAATGCTTCATCTTACTGTGCACTTGGTGAGAGAAGTGGAGTTGTGTGGGCCCGTTTATCTTCGATGGATGTATCCCTTTGAGAATTTATGAAAGTGTTAAAGGGATATGTTAGAAATCGAAATCGGCCTGAAGGATGTATTGTTGAAGGTTACATGGCTGAAGAATCCATTGAATGTTGTTCTGAATACTTGCACGATCTTGAATCTATTGGTCTCCGTGATAAAGTAGATCAAGATTATAATGTGAGTAGAGGTGTAACAAACGGTGCAGTGCATACAGTAGCGCAAGCAGATCTTTTATTGGCACATCAAGCCGTTCTACAAAATTCAAGTGTGGTTCAACCTTTTATCGAGTAAGTTTTCTCAATACTAAAATGTGTAGTCATAATAATGTTTTTCTTTGCTATAACCATTATTGTGAATTGCAGGGAACATATGAATATTTTGCTAGAAGATGCAGCGAATAAAAGATCGGCGAGAAAGGCACAAGAGGAACATCTTCGTAGCTTTCCTCAATGGTTCGAAATGCGTATAATGCAAAGTGAACTTGGTGTTAGTGACATGCTCTATAATTTATCAAAGATACCAAGAACGCAAGTCGTTAAGCATTCAGGCTACATCATAAATGGAGTCAGATTCACCACTGAGAAGCGAGATAAGTTAAGGGTTACTCAAAACAGTGGAGTGTGCTTAGTAGCAGAGACTATGCAGTACGCAAGCGCTAAGGACAAACATCCCATAAATTCAGATATGATTTACTATGGAGTGATAAAAGAAATATGGGAAATAGACTATTTGTCTTTTCGAACACCGGTATTTCTGTGTGATTGGGTGGAGAGTAACGGTGGAGTAAAAGTCAATGCACATGGATCTACATTGGTGGACCTCAAGAGACACGGTCATAAAAGGGAGCCATTTGTGATGGCAACACATGTAAATCAAGTGTTTTATGTTACAAGTCAAAGTGATTCGAAATGGTCATACGTATTTGCTACTCAAAGCAAAGATTACGCAAATGAAGTTCAGAAGGAATTTGAGGAGAGCGATGTCCTTTTCGAGCACTTAACTCCAACCAAAGGCTTGACAACCAGTGATACCAACTCCGTCGTAGATGATGAGAACGACGCGTTATATTTAAGGAAAAACGTAGAAGGAATTTGGGTATATATAGTGTTAACTCTTAAAATGTTATTGTTATTTTGATTGTGATTTCTTGTATGATATTTAATTAGGCTCCTTAATATGTAACTTTAATTGTGCTTTCTAATGTTATATTTTTACATTTTACAGGTCTGATGTCTAGGCCACCTCGAGATAAGCCAGGGAAAAGAGGTCCAACAAGGCTCCCGAACCTTGTACGTCTAAGGAGTCAAGGAATCAAGCAACGTGTAGAATTTGATGTTTATGGAGAAGCGATTGGTGACAACTCTCCAGTTTATAGAAGTTTTTTGGGCTATTTAGCCAAGAAAGTGTCAATAGTCAACCACGATGATTGGCGTCTCGTGGAAGAGAATGTGAAGGACGGTCTTTGGAATGAAGTTCAAGTAAGTTTGTTTGTACTTCTTTCTATACATAGGTTTAAATAACTTAAAAGTTGTCGTATTCAATTTTGGCAGAACACCTTCATTGTTGAGAATCGCTATCGTGACGAGGCGATGCAAAAGATTGGGGCACGATGGAGAGGTTTTAAGACGAAACTTACAAAAAAGATTTTTGAAAAGCTTAAAGCAGGTGATGATCCGATGTCTCTTACTTCAACAATGGAGTTGGAGTACGGGATTGCTCCAGAAGATTGGACTAGATTCGTCCAAAGTCGCATTAATCCTGATTTTGAAACGCTTAGGAAAACTAAACAAGGAAATCAGAGCAGCCAAGTCCTTCTTCATCGGACTTCCCGAAAACCATATGCCGCACTTAGATGTGATTTGGTAAGTCTGATTTTGCATTTTTATTTTTATAATTTTTTTCCAAAAGACAAAATCTTTGTCTCGTTTTACCTTTTTTTTGTCAACTGTGATGCTATTGTGAGAATATAGATGGAAAGAAACGATGGTAGACAACCTGATCGAGCTGAAGTTTGGATAGAAGCACGCAAAGACGCAGATGGAAAGCTTACAAATGAAGAAGAAGTGATAAAAAAAAATGGTAAGTATATATAATTTTAAAGTTAATAGAGCGAGTTAATAAATTGATATGTATTATTTGTTGTTGTTGGTTATGCGTAGGAAAATATACAAGAAGACGGGGCATTTGTAGTACATGGATCCGCAGATGTCCTAACTACGGCTCTATCGAAACCTGAATATAGCGGACGCACTCGAGGTGTTGGTGGATCAGTGCCTTGGAAGCGATATATGTCGAAAGTACCTTCTAGAGAGGAAGCAGACCTTGAAGCCCAAAAGAGGATCTTGTTGTTGCAACAAGAAAAGAAAGAACTCGAAAGGAAGTTGCAAATGTTTGAGAGAGAACGAGGGGAAAACATGAATGGAGGGCCAATCGGATCTCAACAACAACACATGCCGTTCATGCATCATACTAGTGGAGAATATGGTATGCCATATATTCCATTCACACCGCAAGCAGGTTTTCAATATCGCCCTCAATATGGTGCGTCATGGCCCCCACAAGCCCCCTCGCCGGATTTTGGTTCACAATATCCGTATTTCTCGCAGTACTTCTCGCAGTCAGCATATCCTCAAGAGCCTCTCAAGGTAGTATTTTGATAGATAGCTTAAATTGGTGGATTTCTATAACTAATAACATGAACTCGTAGGATTGTCGACATCAATCGCAAGTACCGTTTAGTTCCGAAACGCCTTCTAGATCACAATCACCATACGTTCCAGATCCCCCTGAGGTAGTTCTTTGAATTTAATTAAAGTTTTATATGTTAATTTATTTAGTTCATAATGTAAAATCATAGGAGGATCAACATCAGTCGCATGTACCGTTTACTTCTGAAGCGCCTTCCACATCAAAGTCACCACATATTTCCAATCCCCCTCAGGTAATAATCTAAAGTTATTATATGTTGATTATTATAATAAATAATGTGAAATTATAACAGGCTAGATATTCGCAGGGGTTGTCTCCTATGCATGATTGTACGTCTGACTTCATACCATTCGAACCTTACGTGCACGATTCAACTCTTGCTCCACATCAAGTATATAATAATCATTAACTTGGAGCTGATTATCACATAGTTCAACATACAATATAAATTAGTTTAATAAAAATTGATGCACGTGCAGGTGCATATACAGTCCCAAGTGACGTCCATAAATACAAGCACGCCAAAGGTACAGTTACTCTTCAACCATTCACCTTCAATTCTCTGCATTGATACTGTGTTATAGTGTAACAATGTTTATAGTGTTAATAATATCCATTGTTTCAGGTCATGCGTCCGATACAATCTGAAGCTCAATCAATTAAACATCCACTGCATAATCCAAAACCAAAGAGAGCTCAAAGAAAAATTTTGTCACCTCCAAAAGAGACCGAAGTGTTGGTGGCATCGACGACGAGACCTTCGAAAGAGAACGAAGTGCCGGTGGCATCGACGACGATACCTCCGAAAGAGAACGAAGTGCCGATGACATCAACGACGATACCTCCGAAAGAGAACGAATTGTCGGTGATATCGACGACGATACCTCAGATACCCGCTAGAAAGTGTCTCCTTGCCATCGGAAATTTGGAGAACATTGTTGCAAATGGTTATGTGATAGATACGGGAAGTGATCGCATTCATGGAATTCTACTTGGGAGCGAGAATGTGCGCGTGCATGTGAGCGAGATTGAACCTGATCATCTAGAAGACAAATTACCGATACCGGTCAATGATGAAATGTATTTAGTCACTCACGCTGCTAAGTCGATGGTTGCATGGCCAAAATCTCTAGTCATCTACGAAGATGATGTAAGTAATTTTTTTTTTTTAAATGTATTTTACTATTAGTTGATTTGTATTTTAATAATCTTAATTACTATTCACAGGAGGAGTTACAGCCACCACAAAAGAAGAGTAAAAAGGTTGCCAAATCGCTAAAAAACAAAAAATCTAAATCTACAACTCATCGCGTGCATAAAAAGGTTCAAATCAAGCAACTCCTCCTCAAGCATTCCACGATCAAGAATCATTATTACCGACATTGGTAGATCGAATTTCAATAATAAATGATGATATTGTGATCGATTATAAGTTTCCCGAGTGTGTGTTCAACGGCGAAGTCACATTAAAGTTGATGAAGGAAGATGTCGAGCAATTCATGTACATGAAGGAGATCGGAGTAAACTGTATTCTAGTTCATATACGGTATTCTTATACTAACTTTAAAACTTTTTTAAGTATAATAACATTGATTTTATTATAGCTTCTGTGTTTTTCTTTTCCTTTTGTAGACACTTACGTTACCATATGCGGGTTGGCGGAGAATTGCGAAAATTCGCCTTTAGCAATCCCATTGACGTTTCTCCGTCTGTAACTCAATTAGACGAGCCTATAGGGCGATCAGAACACCTTTTTAAGGGAATGAAAGAGTTGTTCCCTGGTCAATTGTTACTCACGCCTTATAATTACGAGTAAGTAATTACACTAGAAATATCTTTTTATTTAACCGGGTTAAATTTATGTTAACTTACATTATTTTTTTTATAGTTTTCATTGGGTTCTTCTGGTGGTGGATGTTAGCAAGCGCACGGCATACTTTCTTGATCCCATGAATTCTAAAAGAGTTCCGCCTCATTTGAATTCGATAGTGGACTTGTGAGTATATTAAAACATAAATATATATATATATATATATATATATATATATATTTAAAATTAATAGTTATGATTATTTTGTTATAACTTTTATATACATGTGTAGAGCATTCGATAGCTTTGTCGGTAACAAGAAGTTTTCATGGAAAATTCCAAAGGTATATATATGCACAATTAAACTAGTATATCCATTATTATATATTTCAATCTAACATATTTTTTACAGGTACCGAAACAACCTTCGACAATTGAATGTGGCTATTTTGTTTCAATGATGATGAAAAACATTGTTGAAACTCGAGATTTTCATAAATGATTGCAAGAGGTATGTACACATTTAAATACACATATTCAATACGTATATATATTGTTTCACTCACAAACAACTCGTTTTTATATATTATTAGTTTGAAAAGTTGAAGAGTTATACGGATGAGGCAATAGATGCGTATCGAGAAGAATGGTACAAAATGGTGTTAAACTTTATGGACACGGAAGTCAAATCGTCAAATGTGAATGTAAAGTGAGTGTGTTTTCGGTGCATGAACATTCGTTTACATGGTTTGATATGTTTCGGTTTAAATATACGGTACAAAGTACGAATAATAGAATTTGATTTTGAAATTATTGAATGGATTATTAAAATTCGTATTGGTATGTTTAGGTTCGGATTTTGGAATATATATTGAAATTGTGTGCATGAATTTTTTGTAATATTCAAATTTTTATGTATTTAAAAAAAAATTCGAAAAGAATAGACAGCGTTTGTATATAAGCGCTGTAAAAACTTCTTACCTGCCATAAAGACACGTGGATGCCACGTTGGAAAAGAATAGACAGCGCTTATATACAAACGCTGAGTCTTCGTAAGACTATATGACATCAAATGTACATAAATAGACACTACTACTCTTCTTGTGGGCACCATTGACAACACTTTCCAGAGACTTGGCATAGGTGTAGCCCGAAGACTCCGCGGACTCGAAGGCTGCTAGGCCGTCTCCAGCACTTTTTCGTTACGCTTCTCCTTTTTCCTCGCGGGAGGAGCCTCCAAGTCCTCTCCAAGGCCTTCTGAGCCCAACCATAGGGGGTCATCGGAATAAATCCCGTCTAAGAAAGATTTGGATGGCACTATCGCAAGCTCAGCACCCGAGGCATCTAAGTTAGACGCCCGGGGAAGCTCAGCACTCACCATCGCTTCACCTCGCTGCTTAAGCGATGGGGCGTCAAAGGACGCCTCACGGGAAACCAAGTTAATCACCAGACGCGACGAATGCGAGTCTTTGGACCCTTCGTCCTCCCCTTCAGGGCCGCACCTAGTATGCAGCCCACTCCCTGGCCCCGCTAGCTCGGCTACCGCCGCGGCGTCAGTTTCCAACTCTGCAAGCCATTTTTCGGCCACGCCAGAGTCTTCCTCGACAAAAATAGAAATCCCGTCGAGTTCCTCAAATGGACCCTTGGCCGGCCCCCCAAAATTTTGGAGAGGGCAGGAAGAGTCAACCTTGGGATCGTCAACGTGGGAAAAAAGCTCACTCCCCATTAAAAAGGGTAAAAAATGTCGGCTGCCCAAAGGGAAATTTGAAACTCAAAGGAATTTTCCAACTACCCAAAAGGCTGCCAGTTGTGAAAAAAGATGGAGGGAACTCTCCTATTTATAGGAGAGGAAGGAGCAAACCCTGCTCCTTCCCCCTACCCTCGCGCGCGCGTCACAAGGTACGGCCCGCATGCCGTCCTCGCGTGCGCGCCAGCCTGCCCAGCCGGCCCGATCCGACCCCCAAGGGTCCGACCAAAAAAAAAAAAGTGTGCGTACGGTCACGCACGACCAAAGGTGAAATGACCTCAAACGCCCTTTCTTTTTCTAAAGTTCACGACTTGCGTTCCGAAAGCCGTAAACTTGGGGGGCTAATGTTATCGGTCGTTTTTGGGATATCGAATATTCAAAAACAATTCAAGGCCGGCTGGGCTTCGCCGGTCGGAAAGCCCGATGGGCCCCGGCCCACTAGGCAAGAGCGCCCTAAACACGCCCACGGCCCGATGGGCCTGCGCGCGCGTCAGCCTGCCCACGCCCCCGGGCCACGCGTGCACCTGCGCTCCAGGCCCAGTGGGCCTGAGCGCGTGCCCTAGCGCCCCCGATCCACGCGTGCCCTGCGCCCCCAGGCGTCCCGGCCCGCACGCGCTCCCACGCTCCCGGCCATCCCGGCCCACGCGCACCCTGCGCCCCCGGGCTTCCTGGCCCGCGTGCGCTCCCGCGCACCCGGCCTTCTCGGCCCGCGCTTGCCCTGCGCTCTCGGGCATCTCGGCCCGCTCGCGCTCCCGCGCCCCGAGGTGTCCCGGCCCGCGCGCGCTCCAACGCCCTGGCCGAGCACGCCTGGTGCCTCGGCCGGGCGTCCCAGCTGCTCCGGTCGGGTGCCCTTGCTGCCCTGGCCGAGTGCCTCCGCTGCCTCGGCCGGGTGCCCATGCTGCCCTGGCTGAGTGCTCCTGCTGCCTCGGCCGGAGGCTTCTGCTGCCCTGGCCGAGCGCCTCTGCTGCCTCGGCCGGAGGCTCCTGCTCCCCCCACCGAGCGCTCCTGCTGCCTCAGCCGGCTGCTCTTGCTCCCCCGGCCCAGAGCCCCTGCTGCCTCTGCCGGGCACACCTACTACCGGGCACCCCGCGCCCGTCCAGGCCTCACGCCATGTGCGCCCTGCGCCCATCTAGACAGCACGCCCTGCGCCCGCCTGGGCGTTGTGCCTCGCGCGCCCCGCTCCCGGCCACCCGGTGGGCATCCTGGCCCGCGCGCGCCCTGCGCCTCCAGGCGTCCCGGCCCGCTCGCACTCATGCGCCTCCAGGCGTCCCGGCCCGCGCGCAATCCCGCATCTCGGGCGTCCCAGCCCGCGCGCGCTCCAGCACCCCGGTCGAGCACGCCTGCTCCCTCGGCGGGGCGTCCTTGCTGCCCCGACCGAGCGACTCTGCAGCCTCGGCCGGAGGCTCCTGCTCCCCCGGCGGAGCGCTCCTGCTGCCTCGGCCGGGTGCTCTTGCTCCCCTGGCCGAGAGCCGCTGCTGCCTCGGCCGGGCACACCTGCTGCCGGGCACCCCGTGCTCGTCCAGGCCTCGCGCCCATCCAGACAGCACTCCCTGCACGCCCTGCGCCCGGCCGGGCGTTGTGCCTCGCGCCATCGGTGGGCCTTGAGGGGGCCGGCCCAAGTCCTCCTCTAACACTAAATACGCCCCCTTAGGGGGAGGGAAAGACACACAATTTTCATCCCAAAAATTCACACAACACCTCTCTCACTCGAGAACTCTCTCCTCTCCCGCGCTCTTGTGACATTCCAAGAGCGCGCGCTCCTCCTCTCTCGGCTCAGAAATATAAGGACCCCCTCCACGAGAGGGAGCGTGCTCCTCTTTTGCGACCCGAGCTTCTGCAGTACACACTGCTCTCCTGCTTCTTGGCCCTTGAGCTAGAACTCCGAGCTACGAGGCAAGCGACCCCTCTAAAGTCTTCACTAGAAGCCACAAGCCGGGTCTTACTCTAAAGCCTCGGATTCTCAAGCCTCCGAGCCCAAGATAGCCCCCAACATTCAAATTGAACTACGTTCTGACCTGATCCCGACTAAAAGCGTATGTAGGCAGCCAACCTTTGGCACGGTCACAACCCCCAAAATACACCTCAGGGTCTTGAGGGTGCAGCTCGGTCTACGAGCTCTCGTTTTTGGCCCGGGAGCGGTCAATTGGTCCGGCCTTGGATCAAACCGCCCGAGGTATTTAATCGTTCTTAATTTTCGTGCTACAACGTCCACGCAAAGACGTCTTTGAACTCGCGGAGGAAGGCTGCGAGCTGGAGTCGGGTTCCGGACGGAAGCTTGTCGCCTACCTTGACTACTTGGTCAGGCTTGGCGTCGTCCAGCATGATGGGAACGAGGTCATCCGTTGTCTCCACCTTCCGATGCTCGACATCTCCGAAGGTGCCCCCTTCCTCGATCTTGCATGGGAATTTGTCTCCGAGCTGGAAGATGGTGCTCACCATCTTTCCCTTTCCCTTTCCGTCCACATCTTGGATGTAGCACACCCTTGCCATCGATTGGTCTCCCAACATTATGGCAATCCCCTTCTCGATCGGGAATTTCATCATCAGGTGGTAGGTGGACGTTATGGCCTTCAACCGATTGAGAGCCGGCGGCCGATGATGATATTGTACGCCGAGGGCTGGTCTATAACCAAGAATGACATGATGTGGGTGACCTCGATCCCCCCGGTGTCCCGAAGGTGACCGGGAGGTCGATGGTGCCCTCCGTCATGACCCTCTCCCCCGAAAAGCAGAAGAGTGGGGTCGAGATCGGGGTCGGTCTCATCCCGGATAGTTTCATCCTATCCAACGCCGATTTGAAGATTATGTCGGCGGAGCCGCCGTTGTCGAATAAGATTCTTCGGACGAGATTGTTGGCGACCGGGGCTGAGATGACTACCGCATCATTGTGTGGATGGAGAACTCGCACCGCCTCTTGGCTGGTGAAGATCATAGACTCGAACGGGGCAGGATGAGGAGCCTCGTATGTGTGGTTGATGTAGTGTGCTATCTTCCCTTGGGAGACTTCTCGCACGTACTTCTTCCTTTACGTGCTCGAGTCCCCGAACTCCGGGCCGCCCATGATTGAGCCCATGACGTGCATTTGTGAGCTGTCCGGTTCTTGGTTCGCTGCTCAGTCCGTAACGGTTACCGTTGCCGGACCTTTTCTTTCCTGCCGCGGTCGCTCACCGTTTACCGCGGCTGTCCCGATCGTTCTAAGGACGTATTCCTTCAACTTCCCATCCTGGGTGAGGGCTTCAATCTGACGCTTGAGTTGGTAACATTCGGACGTCAGATGCCCATGATCTTGGTGGCATTCACAGAACTTACTTCGGTCCCGCTTCGTGGGATCCTTCGTGAGAGGAGCGGGGCTTCCTAGCTTATCACGGTGTTGAGGGGAGTGAATATCTAGAACTTTCGGAAGCTATCAACATGTGACGGTCTCAGCCCGGGGAGGAAGCGACCGTTAGGGGCCTGGCCTCCCTTGTTCCTCCTCATTCGAGGGTCGGGACGATCTCCGTCCTGATCGTCATGACGGCGACCACTTTGTCCCCCTGACTTCCGACCGTCTCGGCTGTCGAGGTAGTCCTCGATTCCCATGTAGGTGCGGGCTCTTAACATTAGCTCCGCCATGTCTCGCGGGACCTTTCCGGCAATAGATTTGAGGAAATCGCTCATGCAAGCTCCCTCGGTGATCGCCGTGATGGCGTCTTTGTTGTCGAACCCTCGACCTTGTGAGATTCTTCGGTGAAGCGCACAAGGTATTGCCTCAAAGTCTCGTCTCTCCATTGCCGGATAGACTGGAGGTAAGTTTTCAACTTCTTTTGTGCCACGAGGGTGAAGAAGCGAGCAAGGAAGGCCTCTCATAAAGCCCGTAAGGACGAGATGCTCCCTGGCCTTAGACTCCAGTACCATTCAAATACCGACCTTGTGAGGGTCAGGCTGAAGGTTTGACATAGGGTGACGTCTGATTGTCCTTGCATAGTCATCCACGTCTCGTAGTGTTGGACGTGGAAGTTCAGGTCCGTCCTCCCATCGTAGGGAGGGATGGACGGCAGCTTGAAATTCCCCACGCAAGGCTGCGCGATGATTTGAGCGGCGAAGGGAGACTATGACTCCTCGATCCCTCCATAAGGCCTTTTCCTCCCCGATTCCCTCATTTCGATGATCTGGTTTTGGAGACTTTGGATCATCGTTACCATGTCGAGCCCGTTAGCAGGGCTGACCGCCGGGATCGCGGGAGTCGCCTGTTAGCGCTCATTGGACATTTGGTCCCCGACATTGGCCTGAGGTCGGCCAAGAGTTGTGGCGGGGAGCGCGTCTCTCCGGGAGTTGAGCCTTTAGCGGAGATCCTCCCATCGGGAGTTTCTCTACGCCGTCAGGTGCTCTCTCAGGTCCGCACTCGGCGCTTGGCGGGGCGAGGTCGCCCTTGGCCAGATTGTCCGGCGAGTGCTCCGGCTATCGGCCCCATCGTCCCCTAGGGCCGCTCTCTCCCCGGCAAGGGGCCGTGTCCGGCCGCCTCTTGAAACTGAGGGGGCGAGTCCTTGGGACTGTGACCGTTCCTGTTGTCACGCCGGGTGCGACGGTCTGGCCAAGGCGCCATTCGTCCTTTAGGACCGTGATTGGGCAAGGCTAGGAGTTGCCTCGTCGGTTCTCGACTCCCCCACATAGTCAGGGTCGGAGTTGTCTCGGGCGGACCTATCTTCGACGTCGTAGCCGAGAAGGTCGGCGATGAGCGTGCCGTCAATGCCGGGATGATCTAGGAGCTCGGCGAGTCTTCGAGCCGTGTCATCTCGGAGCGCAGCCTCGGGGTCATTCGCCGGGTTCTTGGGCTGGCTCTCATTGTCACGAGGCTGCCCTCCTAGACGGTGCGCGAGGCTTCGGAGGTGGTATCTCGAGCTCGTCGCTCGAGTGCCTGCGGAGGTAGCGGGAATTTGACTCATCTCTCGAGAGTCGTAGAGGTAGGAAGAAAAAGGATTGGAAGGGAGAGCATTGCCAAGCTCCGGAGGTTCGACCCCTCCTTCTAACGCCAAAATGTTGTCGCTCATTTTCGGACAACTATTTAGGAGCCCCAAACGGTTCGACCCAAGGCCGGACCAAGTGGTTGCGTTCGGGCTCCAGAGTGTCGGACTTAGTATCCCAAGTCTTCCCTTAGCTGTTGATGATGCCTATATCGTCCAAACACCTGAAAAGTAGAGAGAGCAATGTGAACTACATGATGAGGACATGCCCCAAAAGGAGCCGCAAGCAAAATACCAAGTGCCGGAAGGACCCGTGACGAGAGCTCGAGCGAGAAGATTCAAGGAGGAGCTTAACAATCTGATCATCAAGCTCCAAGATGAAGAAGGGGACAAGCTCGCAAAGGAGAGAATTCAAGGAAGCCAAGAAACACCAATGAAGAACGTTATTTGGGCTGAATTGAATTAGTCGGACTATTCCTATTTTTATATTTTCAGTTTATGTTATTTGGGCCAAGACATGTTATTTAAAAGCCCGTATGTGTTTGTATTGGGTTGGTCCTTTGTTTTATGTTTATTAGTGCTTAAATAAGGCTAAATGGGCTTATTAGGTTATGGGGCCCATGGAGCTGCGAATTTGCCTTTGTAAACTCTATAAATTAAGCCTTTAGGCTGAATGGAAGACACACAATCTGATTTTCGAGTTAAGCACTTTTTCTGTGAGGATTTTCATTCTCTCTTTGGTTCGTTTAGAACTATTCGAGTCTCTTACAAAGCGGTGCGTGTAGGAGTTCGAGACCGACTCATTAGACGGCCATTCGCATCCGTCCGTGGCGTCATTCGATCCACCTTCGTTCCTAATTTGTAGACGATCCGTCGCTGTGGTATTGGGATATCGGGTCTCGGAGCTTAGTCAGCCGAGGTTCGTATCAAGTGGTATCAGAGGTAGTCTCTACTTTTAGGTCTGCTTATCCTTTGTTTCGTTTTCTTTGTTTTATCCGTTCATCTTTGTGTTGTGTTCATTCCGTACGTAATTGTTGTGTTGAGTCTGTGTTTGTTATCTTCGTGTTAGGTCTGTGTTATTTGTGGGTTAGGTCTGTGTTCTTGAGCGTCAAAAAAAAAAAGAAGAAAAGATCCGAACAAAAAAAAAAGAGAAAAAAAAGAGAAATGAGAATCCGTGGAGTTCAATTCTTATTCGGTGGAGATCAATTCTAATTATCGCAGCCTATTTTTAGGAAATCAATTTTATTCAGTTTCCCGATATTTTGCACTTAATTTCGGGAGTATCTTTATTTCCTAGCTTCCCTGATTTCGGTTGTCAATTTAATCTCAGATTGCTTTTATTCCCATTATTTCCAGAATCCTTTCCTTATCCCTTACCGTTTTTATTTTATCTTCTTTTATCATTCACATTTAATTCTGATTAGCAATTATCACCCGGATATCAAAAAAAAAAAAAGGGATCCGAAAAAAAAAAAAAAACTTGGTAGATTCCTTGTGTGTTTTGGAGCGTTTTTAGGTACCCTGCATCCTATCGATATTTTTTTTGCCGCCATTTGTCAATTGTGGGCTGATTGTCGCACCTTGGGAGAATTGTTTTTGGGACTTATTTAAGACCCTGGTCATAACTTCCCGTGGTGTCGTTTTCCTGTTCGTGTCGTTTGGGTGTCGTTTGTGTCGTTTTGGTGTATCGTTTTTGAATTTCCTTTCATCACCTTTCTGGTCTCTGAGTAGTTCGGTACGAGCCTATAGACAGTTTGAGTGAGTGGTAAAAGGCAGAGAGAATAACTATCGCCATTATCAAACACGAGCGCTGAGTGATAATTTTTTTTAGTGTAAACACGTGAGGGAGAGTTTTGTGAGGTTTCTTTTGTTACTAACAATATCTTGCAGCAACCATGTCTAACAACGGCGACGAAGATGAGGGAATTCTAGACCGGAGGCTGACGATGCAAGCAATGTTAGGAGAGATGAGAAGGATGATGAGGGAAGAGTTGGAGCCACTACGAGAACGTGTGGAGAGAGTGGAGGAAGGCCAACAAGCTCCAAACAGAGGAAGACGAAGACAGCCTAGGGACGAGACAGAAGAGGAGATGGATAATGATTTCGAAGAGGAGGATTATAGAAGAGGAGGAAGAAACGAAAGAATGTTCGAAAGAAGACAAGGAGGAAGGGACAGAGAAGACGGAGGAATTGGTGGCATCAAGCAGAAGATTCCAATATTCCAAGGGAAAAGTGACCCGGACGCCTACTTTGAATGGGAGACGAAAGCCCAGTTTGTGTTCAATTGCTACAACTACACCGAACGCAAGAAGCTAATGCTTGCTGCCGCTGAATTAACTGATTATGCTATTGTTTGGTGGGATCAGCTGGTGACGAGTAGGCAACGGGCTGGAGAGGAGCCGATAGAGACTTGGGATGAGATGAGTGTTGGAATTGATCTAGGGTTTAAGAAAAAGTTTAACGCTTCGGTAAGCGGCGGAATTTTAAAAATTTTCTTTTTCAAGTAAAACGGTTTTTACTAACCTAGACAAAGAGCAAGTACATATAAATAAAAACGATTATGAGCATAGAAGTTTACTAACCTTTCTTGAAGCTTGAACTTTGAGAAGCTTTTGGAAAGTTGCAACGCTCGTCTCCCTCGCAGCACGTCTATCTTTCTTTCCTCGGCAACTCGAGCAACCACGATAGTTTCTATCACTAAATCACTCGAAATAAAAGGAATCAGTGAGGGGGCACTTTTAAACACTACGACTTAAGAACGAGTCTTGAAGTCGTAGAGCTAAACTCTTGGTCAAATGAGGACCTAGGTGCCAAAACAATAAAATGAAATTGACTAGAGAGAGAGAGGAGAGGGGCGGCCAACAATGTCTAGAGAGAGAGTCTCTCAATCTCTAACTTATGTTGAATGAATGAAATGAAGGGAATGAGGCCTCTATTTATAGGGGAGGTTTTACCTTCAATAAGGTAGTTTCCTCTTTCATTGAATATCACATATTCATGAGCAAATATTTCTCTCCTTCCCTTAGAGTCTCTCGGCCAAATAGGCTTCTAGAAGCCCTTGGATTTATTTCCTCTTTTGTTCCCTTCCTTACTTGGCCGAAATTCCCATTACCATGCATAGGAAATTTGTTTCCTCTTTTTCTTTTGGCAAATATCTTCATACATCAATGCAGAAAATAATTTCCTCTTTCTCTCTATGGTATGCATGATGTTTGGAGTCTAGAACATGCTTCTAGAGGTTTCTTTATTTGTTCATGACAAAATAAGAAAAGCCCATTAAGAATTTTCACATAAAATTCCATGAAATGAAATTAATTTTCAAGGCCCAAATTCTTTAACTTGGCCGTGAGGTTTTAACTTCATTTGTCATCATATGAAAATGTCAAAAAATTTATTGACATTCATTTCATGCTATGTCTCAAAAGACAAAAATACCCTTTTGACAATTTTCGTTCTTGTTTTGACTTAGCTTCCAGTTTAACTATTCCTAATCGATGTGATTCGTGACAGTGACCTCATGGATCCTAATGAACAAAGCTTGAGCTAAAATACTTGGACTCAAAAGTTCACAAACCTTTTCCAAGTTTAGCTTAATGTCAACTGACTCCACTAAAGAGTTGACACTGAAAATCTCTCGGTTCAAATAAATTTATTTTCTACTCAAGAATTCAACCTAATTGTAATGAAAAGATCCACAAAATATTATCAATGCTTACCCTTCACGAATATCATCAGCTAGTCGGGATTTACAAAAGTACCATTTTACCCTTCTAGCTGTTATTTCCTCAACTCATTTGTCGCTTGTGAATAAGTTAGAAACAATGTATTGACGAGGAGGGGCCTTGTGTCGCGCGCGTAGGGGGGGGGGGGGGGGGGGGGGAAGGAGCAGGGTTTGCTCCTTCCTCTCCTATAAATAGGAGAGCCCCCTCCCTTTCTGTTCACACTTGGCAGCCTGTGGGCAATTGGAAAATTCCTTTGAGTTTGAAATTTCCCTTGGGCAGCCGACTTTTTTCCTTTTTTAATGGGGAGTGAGCTTGTTTCCCATGTTGATGATCCCGAGGTTGACCCTACCTGCCCTCTCCCAAATTTTTTTGGGGGGGGGGGCGGCCAAGGGTCCCTTTGAGGAAGTCGACGGGATTCCCATCTTTGTCGAGGAAGACTCTGGTGCGGCCGACAAATGGCTCGCAGAGTTGGAGACGGACGCCGCGGTGATTGCCGAGCTGGCGGGGCCCGAGAGCGGCCTACTTACAAGGTGCGGCCCCGAAGGGGAGGAAGAAGGGTCCAAGGACCCGCGTTCGTCACGGTTGGTGATCAACCTGGTCTCCTGCGAGGCGTCCTTTGATGCCCCCTTGCTCAAGCAGCGAGGTGAAAGGACAGTGAATGCTGGGCTTCCCCGGGCGTCTAACTTAGATGCCTCGGGTGCTGAGCTTGCAATAGTGCCGTCCGAATTTTTTCTGGACGAGATTTATTCCGACGACCCCCTAGGGTCGGTCTCAAAGGGCCCTGAAGAGGACTTGGAGGCTCCTCCCGCGAGGGGGAAGGAGAAACGTAACGGGAAAGTGTTGGCGACGGCCTGGTCGGCTTTCCAGCCCGCGGTGGCTTCGGGCTACACTTATGCCAGGTCACTGGAGAGGACTCGTATGTACGGAGTAGGCGACTCAGTTGCCCCCGTCGGCTTAGACTGTAGGGGAGTCGATGCGGTGAGCACACTCACCTCCCGAGTCTTCAGCACGCTCTGCGAGACGTATAACATCCCACCCTCGGTGGGATTGCTTAGACCTTCCCCCGAGGGCAGGCCCTCTCGTCCCAGGGACGGGTACGCGGCCGTGACGATCGTGAGTCTTGTCTGCGGGTTGCGTCTCCCGTTCCCCACGATCGTTCAGCAGATCTTGACCCGACTAGCGGTCCACGCATGTCAGATGAACCCGGCGTTCTACCGCCTGTTGGCTACATGCTTCATGGAGTGGCACTGCCAGACGTAGCGTGCCATGACCGTGGATGACTTCCGTAATCTGGTCGCCGTCTTCCCGGCGCCGAGGCAGCTGGGATTTCATATGGCCCGTGCTCGGGGCAACGTGAGGCTGGTTGAAGATTGTGACCCGCCTAGCCGCCGAGCGTGGGTGTGGGTCGCCTCGGACGCCTTCGGCGAGGCGCCCCTTCGCTTCGGTCGTATGGCCGACTTTCCAGCGGACGAGGGGGCAGCGGAGCTCCCCTTTGTGAGAGAAATATCGGGGATGTCGGAAGCCCGCAAGGCTGACGAGCGGTTCCGTTCCCCCGAGCTGATGGCGCTCACCGGGTGGTTCCCGCCCTTTGCTCCGGGCACCGAGGAGGCGCGCCGGGCGAGCAGGCCCCTGAGTCCCGTGGCTTAACCAGTCGCTCCTGCTTCTCGAGGTAACTTTACGGTTTTGTAAAAAAAACTTTTTGTTGTGACAGGAACCTGACCTTCGTTGCTTTGTTTTGTGTAGCTGCAAAGAGGCGAGCTAGGGGGCTGGCCCTCTCTTCTCGAGACCCTGAGTCAATGGCGGAGATTCGCTCTAGGGTCGCTGACCGCAAGGCGAAGGGAGAGCGCGCCGTGACTGCCGGTCTAGCCGAACCAGAGCCTCGCGCTTCTTTGAAGAGGGCTTCGACATCGGCACCTCCCGACGAGCGTTCCGAACCCAAGAGGGTGAACTCGGCGGTGGAGCTGGAGGCGATAGAGGCTCGAGGGGATTGTTTCCGCCACCTCGAGGGATCCCCACTATCCTGGTGGAAGGGCGTGGTGTCGAAGATTGACATTGCTTTCTTCCATGCGGGGGTTACCGATGCTCAGAGGGTCAGTCTTTCTGTTTATTCTGTTGTAAGCGTAGGTTTCAGTTTTAATCCTTGTTTCTTTGTCGTCGCAGGCATATGCGAGGGCCGTGCGAAGCGACAGGATTTTGCATGACTTCATCCGGCGCTTAGGGGCATCACAGGAGGAGCTCACTCGGACGAAGGCTAGGCTGGCTCAGGTCGAGCGAGGTTCGCACCGGGGGGTGGAGACCGAGACGCTTCGAGACCAGCTTCGTGAGGCCAGGGTGGAACTCCAAATCGCACAAGATCAGCGCGACGGAGCCCAACTGTCGGTGGCCAAGATGGCGGGGGAGCTCACCGAAGAACGGCGAGCTTGCGAGGTGGCGAGCCGATCAGCGGAAATTTTTCGCACTCAGGTTACCGACCTCCGGAGGCAACTGGATGCTCGATCCGATGCTTTGGAGACGTCGCACCGCCAGCTTATTTCGAGCGAAGCGGCGCGAGTTAGGGCGGAGCGCGAGCGCGACTCTCTGGCGGAGGAAAACACTCGCCTCTCGTCCCAGCTTGCTGAAGCGGAGCGAAGAGCGTTCGACTTGCAGGATGACTACGACATAGGGATCGAGGAGGCCCGTCGTGTCGGAGCGGTAGAGTATCAGGATGTGACCGCGACCGAGAACGAGGCCCGGGGGGTCACCTTTGAATTCTTCGACACCTTGTTTCCCCTGCTAGATGAGGGTACTGTTTGAGCCGTGTGGCTTCTTTTTTAGCGCGTATGTTTAGCGCTTTGCTTTCTTTTCCTTTTCTAGGATTTTATTTATTTTTCACGCACTTTTTGTTCAGCACGTGTTCATTGGATTCAGAGCCGTGGCTCTTTTATTTATGAGATATTCTTGTCGCTTTCGTGTTGAATGCATATCTCAATTTTCGAGCAATTTTACTCGTATATGCCTTCTTTGCGGGCTGATGTGGCCCAAAGGGCTTGTTCCCTTACCAATAGTTTTGACGGGTTTTGCATCCCTAGCTGGGATTTGTCCTCCGCTCGCTCTATCGTTACGACTCGTCGTCGTTCAATGTTCGAGGCGAGGGGGCGTTTTTGCCCAGTAACGTGGTTGTGGCCCAATGACTTCACTTCGCGCCTTCCGGCGATCGAAGAGGTCGTACCGGGTAGTTTTCGGGGGCTCCGCATCCGCGCCATTGGCGACTGGACGTGTATGTTGCGCCGGGTTGGGGCCGTCGCCTTTTGAGTTCGCGCCCTGGAGCAAGCGAACGTAACTTGCGCCGGTGTTAGGCCGGCGTCTTCGGAGCTCGTGCCGCTGAGTGACCGAGCGTTTATGGTGCGCCGGCTGAGCCTGGCGTCTTTTGGGTTCGTGCCCTGAAGCAGGCGAACGCGCTTTGCGTCGGGTTAGGCCGACGTCTTTTTGGTGTTCGCGCCCTGGAGCATCGGAACGTAGGTGCGCCGGGTTAGGCCGACGTCTTTTTAGCGTTCGCGCCCTGGATTATCGGAACGTGGGTGCGCCGGGTTAGGCCGACGTCTTTTTAGCGTTCGCGCCCTGCAGCGTCGGAACGTGGGTGCGCCGGGTTAGGCCGACGTCTTTTTAGCGTTTGCGCCCTTGAGCGTCGGAACGTAGGTGCGCCGGGTTAGACCGACGTCTTTTTAGCGTTCGCGCCCTGGAGCGTCGGAACGTGGGTGCGCCGGGTTAGGCCGACGTCTTTTTAGCGTTCGCACCCTGGAGCGTCGGAACGTGGGTGCGCCGGGTTAGGCCGGTGTCTTTTCAGCGTTCGCGCCCTGGGGCGTCGGAACGTAGGCGCGCCGGGTTAGGCCGACGTCTTTTTGGGCTCGCTTGCCTTGGAGCAAGCGAACGCGGTTGCACCGGGTTAGGCCGGCGTCTTTTGGGCCCGCTTGCCCTGGAACAAGCGAACGCGGGTGCGTCGGGTTAGGCCGACGTCTTTTGGGCCCGCTTGCCCTGGAGCAAGCGAACGCGGGTGCGTCGGGTTAGGCCGACGTCTTTTGGGCCCGCTTGCCCTGGAGCAAGTGAACGCGGTTGCGCCGGGTTAGGCCGGCGTCTTTAACTCAAACCCTATTGCACCGGGTTAGGCCGGCGTCTTAGGTGTTCGTGCCCTGAGGCTAGCGAACCTTTGTTTGGCTCAAATTTGGCCTTTTTAGTGTTTGAGGCAGCGCCTTTTCGCGACTTACATGCATCCCGGAGGACATCTTTCACCTGCGCCTTTACGCGTCTTACGGCATGCCGGGAAGGCCGACGATTTACTCGAACCCGTATGCACGAAGGGCTGTCGGGGTCCGAGCTTCCTAAGTCTGTATCCCCGTGGGGGACTTAGGCCTGGGTAGAAGTGTTCGTGCTGCTTTGAGCGACTGAACCTTTGCGTCGGGTTAGGCCGACGTCTTTGAGCTCGTGGGTTGAGCGACCGAACTTTTGCGCAGCGCCGGGTTAGGCCGGCGTCTTTTCCCGGACTCGTATGCCGGATGCGCCTTCGGGATCCGAGCTTTTTAAGCCTTTGTATCCCGTGAGTGCGGGGCTTAAGGTTTTTTTTTATGCCATAATTTTTTGAGTGTACGTCTCAGGACCCATAGCCCCCCCCCCCCCCCCCCCCCCCCCCCCCGAGTTTTTAGTTTACAGATCGTGCCATGATGATTAAAAACTGTGATAAAGTGGGTAAAAAGACCTCAAACTTTATTTCTTATTAAGTTTTGCTGACAGGGAACATCCTTGAACAGTGGCGCGTAGGCCTTATTGAATAAGGGAAATCAGAGCAATAAATGGGGAGACTTGGTCACTGGTGGTACTGCCTCAAGTGCTCGGTGTTCCACGGGTGCCGGATTGGAGTTCCGTCCGTGTGTTCGATATAGTAGGTTCCGTCATGTATGACTTGTCGAACCCTATATGGTCCTTCCCAATTTGGGCCCAGGACCCCGGCGCCTTGCACTTGGGTGTTTTGGAACACGCGTCTGAGTACAAGGCTGCCAACGGCGAAGATCCGCCTTTTGACTTTAGCGTTGTAGTATCTCTCAACCTTTCGCTTTTGTGCAGCGAGTCTGGTGAGGGCCTCAGATCTTTTCTCGTCGTTTAGATACAGTTCAAGGCGCATGGCCTCATCATTTTCTTTTTCGTCGAAAGTGTCGACCCGGTAGGTGGGGACCTCCGTTTCCACGGGGACCACTGCTTCAATCCCAAAGGCTAGGGAGAAGGGGGTCTCTCCGGTGGTGTTTCGAACGGTCGTTCGATAGGCCCAGAGGATGAAAGGCAATTCCTCAGCCCAGGCGCCCTTTTTGGCTGACGTGGAACGTTGGAGAAACGTTGACACTTGTCGCACTTTCTTGCCGAGTCGTAGGCGTCTTTTTTCATCGTTGGCCAGAAATAGCCTTGTTGAAGTGCTTTGAGCGCGAGGGACCTTCCAGCTGCGTGGTTCCCGCAGAGGCCTTCGTGGATCTCGCGGAGGACCTTAGTCGACTCGACGCTGTTGAGACATCGGAGCAGCGGGGTTGAATACCCGCGCTTGTATAAGGCTTCGCCTCTCAACACGTATTTGGTTGCGAGGGCTTTCAGCCTTTCGGCTTCTCTGCGGTCTTTGGGAAGTACCCCTCTTCACAAGAAGTCCGTAAGCGGGGTCATCCAAGTTGGATGAGCGGTGCTCTCAATCGTTCCAACCTCGTCACGTGAGACGGATGGCCGCTAGAGAGACTCGATTGGGATAGTTCCCAACCCGTCTTCGGTGATACCGGATCCGAGGCGAGCTAGGGCGTCAGCCTCGGAGTTCTCTTCTCGTGGGTCTGGATGATCTCGAACCAGGAGAAGGCATCTAGCTTGGCATTTGTCTTTGCCAAGTAGGCAATCATGTTAGGTTCTTTGGCAACGTAGTCGCCTTTAACCTGATTTACGATCAACTGCGAGTCACAGTGTATTCGTAAATTCTGCACGTTGAGCTTTTGAGCGAGCTCTAGCCCTACGATGAGGGCTTCATACTCGGCCTCATTATTGGAGGCCTGGAATCCGTATTGGAGGGAGTAGCGTAACTTTTCCCGATCGGGATTTGTTAGAATCAAGCCGGCGCCTGCTCCCTGGGCATTAGATGCCCCGTCTACGTGTAGTTCCCAGATGGGACCCGTAGGGTCGACCTTTCTCTTTCGAGCCGACAAGTTGTCGGTCGAGTCGTCTTCTGCTCTTCCCATGTCGGGAGTGTAGGAGAATTCCGCTACGAAATCAGCTAAGGCTTGAGCCTTTATTGCTGGTCTCGGGTGAAACTCAATCCCGTACTCGCTCAATTCTTGGGACCAGATCGCCATGCGAGTTGATGTTCCCTTTTGAAGAGCTTTACCGATTGGGTGTCCTGTTCGGACAATGATTGGGTGAGCCTGGAAGTAGGGGCGTAGCTTTTTGGCGGCTACGAGGAGAGCGAGAGAGAGCTTTTCTATCTCTATATAACGCGTTTCGGCGTCAAGTAGGGCTTTGCTTACGTAGAAGATGGGCCATTGAGCCCTATCTTCTTCACGGATCAGCACAGCGCTCACAGCTCGTTCGGAGACGGCGAGGTAGATGTAGAGCGTCTCGCCTTCTTTCGGCTTGGAGAGGAACGGAGGTGTCCCGAAGTAGGCCTTCATTTCTTGGAAGGCCTTCTCGCACTCGTCCGTCCATTCAAAGCCGTCCGTCTTCTTAATTTCTTTGAAGAACGGTTGACACTTGTCGGTTGCTTTGGCCACAAAACGTGAGAGGGCGGCAACCCGACCGGTCAGACTTTGGACCTCCTTGACACGTCGTGGAGACTTCATTTCAAGGAGTGCTTTGATTTTCTCGGGGTTCGCTTCGATACCTCGACGGCTAACTATGTAGCCTAGGAACTTCCCGGACTCGACCCCGAACACACATTTGTTGGGGTTGAGCTTCATTTTGTACCGGCGGAGGATTAAGAACATCTCCCTCAGGTTGTCTACGTGATTGGTAGCCAGTAGGCTTTTAACGAGCATGTCGTCCACGTATACTTCCATGGTCTTGCCGATTAGGTCGGCGAAGATCCGGTTTACCAATCGTTGGTAAGTAGCTCCTGCATTCTTAAGGCCGAAAGGCATGACCTTGTAGCAGTAGAGGCCGTGATCTGTGACAAAGGTTGTCTTGATCTGATCGGGCTCGTGCATTCGTATCTGGTTATAGCCCTAGTAGGCGTCCATGAAACTTAGGAGTTCATGTCCTGCCGTGGCGTCGACCAGTTGTTCGATGCGTGGGAGTGGAAAGCAATCTTTCGGGCAGGCTTTGTTAAGATCTTTGTAATCTATGCAAATGCGCCACTTCCCGTTAGGCTTTTTGACCATGACCACATTGGCCACCCACTTGGGGTACTTGGCTTCTCGGATGAAACCAGCGGAGAAAAGCTTTTCGACTTCCTCGTTTATCGCTAGGTATCGTTCGGGGTTGAACACACGTCTAGCTTGTACCTTCTCAGCGATAGTTTTATCGTCATTCAACCGGTGCACAATCACATTGGGGTCTATCCCGGGCATGTCTGCATGTGTCCATGCAAAGACATCCTTAAACTCCCGAAGGAAGGACGCGAGTTGAGTTTTGATGGCGAGAGGGAGTTGTGCACCGATCTTCACTACCTGGTCAGGTTTAGCTTCGTCAAGAACGATCGAAGTCAGATCATCGGGGTTGCCAACTTTCAACCTCTCGATATCATCGCGGGGGTCTAATTCCCCGAGTTGTCGTGCGTCTTTCTGATCACACGGGTAGTCGTCCTCCAGTTGGTAGATCGTGTTAACCCTTTTTTCAGCGGGCTTGCCACCAGCCATGACGCCGATCCCCTCTTTGGTAGGGAATTTTACTAGTAGGTGGTATATGGACGTGATAGCCCTTAGTCTGTTCAATGTGGGTCGCCCAATGATAACATTGTAGGGCAACTCCTGGTCGACCACAAGAAAGGGAACCATGTGAACGACTTCGATACTACCGGCAGTCCCGAAGGTGACTGGTAGATCAATGATTCCTTCAGTCATGACCTTTTCTCTCGTGAACCCAAACAGAGGTGTCTGAGTCGGGACAGGGCGGAGCCCCCCGAGCTTCATGCGCTCGAGGGTGGTCTTAAAGATTATATCAGCTGCGCTACCGTTATCAATAAGAACTCTTTTTACCAAGTTGTTGGCCACCTGGGCCTTGAGGACTATAGCGTCATTGTGCGGGTGCACAACTCGCTTGGCCTCTTCATTGGTGAATTGTATCGTTTCGTGAGGTACAGACGGAGGTTCCTGCCCGACAAGGCCTTCTTGAGAGGCAGCTCTGAGGAGCTTTTTCCTTTGCCGGGCTGAGTCCCCGTCTTGCAAGCCACCTAGTATGGTGGTGACGACGTGGAGTTGCTTATCAGCCGTAGCTGCGACCGCTGTGCGGTCGGTGTTAGCGTTGGGCCCTCCACCTTTCTCAGACTGCAGCCTGTCGTTGGCGGAGCCTGCCGCTCCTACCAAGCGAAGGACGAACTCTTTGAGCTCTCCCTTCTGGATTAACGCCTCAATTTGTTTCCTAAGATGGAAGCATTGAGCGGTCGTGTGACCGTAATCCCGGTGGAACTCACAATAGCGGGACCGGTCGCGAGATGCGAGGTTGCCCCTTATCGGAGCCGGAGCGACGAACTTGTCACGCGCCACAGCATAGATTTGCTCTACCGGGGCGTTCAAGGGAGTGTGACCCGAGTAGTCTCTAAAATTGCTCGCAAGACGCGGCTTTTGAGACGTAGGGGGTCGGCTATCGATAGCTTTACCTCCCTTGTTTATCCTCTTATGGGGGTTTCCGGGGTCGTTGCCGGACTCGTCCCGACGGCGGGAGCTTTGGCTGCTGCTCCTGCGGCCGTCGAGGTAATCTTCTACCCCCATAAAGGTTTTGGCTCGGTTCATTAACTCAGCCATCGTAGAAGGGACTCTGCCGACGATGGACTTTAAGAAGTCTCCGATGCGCAAGCCCTCGATGATGGCTGTAATTGCATCACTGTCGTCAAAGCGGTCAACCTTATTTGATTCTGCGGTGAATCGGGTGAGATACTGTCTCAAGGACTCGTTATTCTCTTACCTGATTGACCATAAGTACATCTTGGTCTTCTTTTGGACCATGGATGTAGCAAATCGTGCTAGGAACATATCCTTCAGGTCTTTGCATGACTGGACGCTTCCTGGCCTTAAATTCTTAAACCACTCGAAACCGTGTCCGGTGAGGGTAAGACTAAAAGCTTGGCATAGAGCCCCAGGTGAGACGCCCTGCATCATCATCCAAGTTTCGTAATGTTGGATGTGATATATGGGATCAGTTTTCCCATTGTATGGAGCGAGATTCGGGAGTTTGAAGTTTCCCGTGCACACCTCAGCAAGGATTTGGGCGGTGAAGGGAGAGGAATGTTCTTCCACGACCCCGTATGTATCACTGGCCAAGCCGCCTTCACGCAGGTCACACACCTCGTTACGAAGATTGTGAATCATGGTGACGACGTCGAGGCCAGTGTTGGGGGTCACTCCTTGTTCAGGAGGAGTCACCTGTCGCCTTTCGTTCGACCCTTGAGCCGTGCGGGGGTCCCCATTGATTGGGGCCGTAGGGTTGTGACCCTTACGAGCGCTTAGCCTCTCCCGGAGGTCTTCGCCACGGTCGTTCCGTTTGGCGGTAAGCCAATCTCTAAGATCCGGCCCGGCGGTATGGGGGCGTGAGCTTCGAGCCACACGCCTTACTCGTCGAGTCGTTGTACCTTCCTTGACGTTGCCTCAGAATGAACGGGTGGTTGACCGCGGTTGCGTTTTCGGGGTTGTTCACGGCCTCAGAATGAACGGGTGGTTGACCACTCATATCTTTCGCAAGTCGAGAAGAAAGGGGTCGAGCTGTAGAAGGGATTTCAGGCCGTGTAAGTCGGAGAGTCCCCTCCTTCTAGCGCCAAAATGTTGTCGCACGAAAATGAACAACGATTAAATACCTCGGGCGGTTCGATCCAAGGCCGGACCAAGTGATCGCGCTCGAGCCAAGAATGGGAGCTCGTAGACCGAGTTGCACCCTCCAGACCCTGAGGTGTGTTTTGGGGGGTGTGACCGTGCCAAGGGTTGGTTGCCTACGTACCCTATAGTCGGGATCAGGTC
Organism: Urtica dioica subsp. dioica; assembly: GCF_054948205.1. Taxonomy (NCBI): domain Eukaryota; kingdom Viridiplantae; phylum Streptophyta; class Magnoliopsida; order Rosales; family Urticaceae; genus Urtica; species Urtica dioica. Next base: position 21,220,340 of record NC_142758.1, on the reverse strand, counting down.
AGAACGTAGTTCAATTTGCGTATTGAGGGCTATCTTGGGCTCGGAGGCTTTGGGAATTCAAGGCTTTAGAGTGGGACCCGGCTCGTAGGTTCTAGTGAAGACTTTAGAGGGGTCGCTTGCTCGTAGCTCGGAGTTCTAGCTCAAGGCCCAAGAAGCAAGAGAGCAGTGTGTACCGCAGAAGCTCGGGTCACAGAAGAGGAGCGCGCTCCCTCTCGTGGAAGGGGGTCCTCGTGTTTCTGAGCCGAGGGAGGAGGAGAGCGCGCTCTTGGAATATCACAAGAGCACGAGAGAGAATTCTCGAGAGAGAAGTATTGTTGGAAGGAAAGTTGTGTGTGTTTTTCCTTCCCAAAGGGGGGGGGTATTTATAGTAGTGGAGAGAGGCCTTGGGCCGGCCCCTTGAGGCCCACCGGGTGGCCGGGAGCAGGGCGCGCGAGGCTTCACGCCCGGGAGGGCGCACGGCGCGCGGGACATGTCGCCTGGATGGGCGCAGGGCGCGCCGGGCACGGGCGGCGCGGGACTTGTCCGGGCGCGGCGTGCACGGCAGCAGGCGTGCCCGGCCGGGGCAGCAGGGGCGCCCGGCCGAGGCGGTAGGGACACCCGGCCGAGGCAGCAGGGGCGCTCGGCCGGGGCAGCAGGGATGCTCGGCCGGGGCAGCAGGGGCACCCGGCCGAGGCGGCAGGGACACCCGGCCGGGGCAGCAGGGGTGCTCAATCGGGGCGCCGGGGCGCGCGCGGGCCGGGAGGCTAGGGCGCGGGAGCGCGCGCGGGCCGAGAGGCCGGGGCGCGGGAGCGCGCGCGGACCGGGAGGCCGGGGGCGCGGGAACGCGCGCGGGCCGGGAGGCCGGGGGCGCGGGAGCGCGCGCGGGCCGGGAGGCCGGGGCGCGGGAGCGCGCGTGCGGGCTGGGAGGCCGGGGCGTGGGAGCGCGCGCGGGCCGGGAGGCCGGGGCGCAGGGTGCGCGCGAGCCAGGCGCGCTAGGGCGCGCTGAGGCCCATTGGGCCGGGGGCGTAGGTGTGCGCGCGCCGGCCGTGCCGGGCTGTGGGTGCGTCAGGGCGCTCGGGCCTGGTGGACCGTGGCCCGTTGGGCCTCCGGCCGGCAAAGCCCGGCCGGCCTTGAATCGTTTTTGAATTTCAGGTGTCCCGAAAACGACCGGTAACAGTAAGCACGATGCAATTCATACGTAGTGACTTCGAGACATAAGAGGTTAAATGGTTTGTTCTTATCTTGTCTCTAGAAGTGCACTGGTCAATTCAGTACCTTCGAAAGATACCTAGAAGAACTATAGAGTCTCCAACGATCAATGCCTCATAACCAGACATCATAGATTCTTCTAACAATCATAGTGAGGTCAATAGTCCTTTGACCCTTAGATTACGAATATATCGTTTTAAGCAAACTACGAAGAGTTTGTTCATGCAAATCTACATTTGTCTCTTCGTAAGTTGTTTAGTTTGTTTATGGACTAAAGACTAATGTTTTATCATAAAGCTTCAGACAAGGAAGATTGAATGAACGTTTCAACTTTTATTAATAAATAAGCAGTTACAAGCAAGAGTCTTCGTAAGACTATATGACATCATATGTACATAAATACACACTACAACTCTTCTTGTGGGCACCATTGACAACAAACTCCCACTTGACTCAAAGAAGATATGTGTAGTCGTTCATGCCTAATCCCTCTCGATGTTGGTCGAAGACCTTGCTCTCTAGGGCCTTGGTGAATGGATCTGCCAGAGATCTACTTCACCTCCACGTCTCCGCGCTGCGCGATCTCTCGAATCAAATGGTATTTTCTCTCAATATGTTTAGGGCACTTATGGCTTCGATGTTCCTTTGAGTTAGTGAAAGCCCCACTATTATCACAATAAAGGGTCATGGGCTCGTCGACGTTTGGAACACTTTCCAAATACTTAAGGAATTTTCTAAGCCATACAGCCTCTTTGGATGCTTAACAAGCAGCCACATATTTTGCTTCCATTGTGGAGTCAGCATTGCAAGATTGCTTAATACTTCTCCACACAACAGCTCCACCATTAAGGATGAACACAGATCCCGAAGTGGATTTCCTGGAATCCTTATCCGCTTGAAAATCGGAGTCGGTATATCCCGTCATAGTCAGGTCAGTACATGAGTATGTAAGCATCTAGTTCCTAGTTCTTCTAAGATACTTAAGAACATGCTTAACAGCAATCCAGTGGTCGGGTCCCGGGTTGGATTGGAAACGGGTAACTACGCCAACGGCGAAATAGATGTCAGGTCTAATGCAAAGCATAGCATACATGAGGCTTCCTACGGTAGAGGCGTAACGAATTTTCCTCATGTCTTCAATCTCTTGTGCAGTCTTGGGAGACTGGTCCTTAGAGAGTGAGACCCCATGCCTAAAGGGTGTTTGGCCCTTCTTGGAGTCTTGCATCGAGAAGCGATCCATCACCTTATCAATATAAGATGCTTGAGAGAGCGACAAGGTCCGGTTTCTCCGATCTCGAAAGATTTGGATTCCCAGAATGTACGCGGCTTCTCCTAGATCCTTCATATTGAATTGCTTTGCCAGCCAGACCTTAACCTCAGATAACTTACCTACGTCATTACCAATGAGTAGTATATCATCGACATATAGTACCAGAAACACAACTTTGCCTTCGTGTAATAACTTGTAAACACAAGGCTCATCTATTGACTGTTCAAAGCCGAAGCTTTTTACAGTTTCATCGAATCTAATATTCCATGACCTAGATGCTTGCTTTAGTCCATAAATGGATTTAAGCAACTCACATACCTTGGTCTCTTGACCTTTATCCACGAAACAGTCTGGTTGAGCATTGTAAATGCGCTCGTCAAGATTGCCATTCAGGAAGGCTGTCTTGACATCCATTTGCCAGATCTCATAGTCGAGAGCTGCAGCTATGGATAGGAGTATGCGGATGGATTTAAGCATCGCGACTGGCGAGAAGGTTTCTTCATAGTGAATCCCTTCTTGTTGGGTATAACCCTTAGCCACAAGTCGTGCTTTGAACGTCTCGACGTTCCCATCAGGATCCTTTTTCTTCTTGTATATCCACTTACACCCTACGGGTTTAACCCCTTCAGGAAGGTCTACAAGTTTCCAGACTTTGTTGACATACATCGAGTGCATCTCAACTTTCATGGCGTCAAGCCGAAGGTTTGATTCAGAACAAGCCATCGCTTGGCTATAGGAAACGGGATCATCCATGTCAGAGACGGCTACGAGAGAGTCTCCATAAGACATGTACCTGTGAGGCTTTTGAGTAGCCCTCCCACTACGTCGAAGTACTACTTGACGAGATTCTGATGAGTTAGGTTGTGTTTCAATTGCGGTAAGAACAGTTCTTACAGATGAGGTAGAAGCTTCCTCACCCAACTTTTCTTCAAGCACAATTTTGCTTCTGGGTTTTGCATCCTTCATAAAGTCCTGCTCAAGGAAACGAGCATTCGTGCTAACGAAAGTCTTATCGTCCTCGGGACTATAGAAATTAAAACCCTTGGTTTCCTTTGGATATCCAACGAACAGACACAATTCTGACCTACTAGCCAACTTTCTAGTCTTTTGCCTTAGCACGTTTGCAGGGCAACCCCAAATTCGGATGTGACCCAGATTTACTTTACGGCCAGTCCATCGTTCATAAGGAGTACCAGGAACCGTTTTTGACCGAACTTGGTTCAGAATGTAAGCGGCTGTTTCGAGGGCATATCCCCAAAAGGAAAGAGGGAGTGATGAGTAACTCATCATTGATCTAATCATCTCCATAAGAGTTCGGTTCCTTCTCTCTGACACTCCGTTTTGTTGAGGTGTGCCAGGTGCGGTAAGCTGAGAAGCGATTCCTTCTTCTTTAAGAAAGTCATCGAACTCTCCAACATATACTCACCACCTCGATCAGATCGAAGGGTTTTGATCACTTTTCCAGTTTTCTTTTCCACTAAAGCCCTAAAGACCTTAAATATGTTAAAGGTCTCGGATTTGTGTTTTAGCAAATAGACAAAATCTTATCGCGAGTAATCATTAGTGAAGGTAACGAAGTATTCGTATCCCCCACGTGCCTGTTGGCTGAGCGGACCACATACATCAGAATGTATTAGTTCCAGCAACTCAGTGGCTCTTCGACCCTTATCGGAGAAAGGTCGCCTTAGTCATTTTTCCTTCTATGCAGGATTCACAAGTAGGTAGTGAACCTATTGCAGAGTCTTGGAGTGGACCGTCCCTCACAAGTCTCTTAATCCTATCCAGACTGATATGACCAAGTCTTAAGTGCCATAGGTATGTTGATTTTGTTAGATCGGAGGATTCAGAAAGTTTGATCCTCTTTGGCTCCCTAATTAGATCACCATCTATTTCAGTGTCTAAAAGAGAAGGTTGAGTGGGATAGATGTAGAAAAGAGCATTCTTCATACATGCATCAGTGACAAAAGAATTATCAGGAAACGAAATACGAATTCCATTCTTAATGAACTTTAAACAATAATCTTGCTCAAGAAGATGAGCAACGGATATTAAATTCTTCCCAAAGGTAGGAACCAAAAAAAACATTATTCAAGTTTAAAGTGCGGTCTTCAAAAGATAGCGTCACAGATCCCACAGCCTTCGCGGACACCAGGCTCCCATCACCCCATTTGAAACAGAACTCGCCTTCCTCTAAACTTTTGTTTTTCTTGAAATCATTCAAGGAACAACAAATATGGTTAGTAGCAGCGGAGTCAAGAATCCACGTTGATACATTATCAGCTACTAAGCATGCTTCGGTAACTAGTACAATACTATGTTCCTTTGCTTTGAGATAGGCAGGACAATTCTTTTTATCGGCCTTGTGAGGTCTCTTCTCAGTTCCAGAGGCGGAGGCTTTGTGCTCAGTAGCATGTGCTCAGCAGTGTGAAGTTCCTCCATAAGCTTGGTAACAATGTACTCTAGCTTGTTAATGGAGTAGTTTATCTTGGAGGTATCAAGAGATGCGGGGAGAGTTTCTAAGATCACATCTATGACGTTCTTCCCATCAATCTCAGATCCTAGGATTTCCATTTTACTCAGATGACTAATGATCAATATCATAAAGTCTCCAACAGGAGTCCTAGCCTTCATGCGACAGTTCATAAACTATCGAACTGCTTTTTGCCTTGCTTGACGCCTTTGCCCTCCAAACATCTCATGGAGATTGGTGAGCATGTCGGCAGCAGTCTCGATGTCACGATGTTGTTGTTGCAACACATTGTTCATTGATTCTAAGATATAGCACCTCACAATCTCATCGGAGCAGAGCCAGGCCGCCAAGGCGTCTTTGTCCTCCTGAGTTGAATCATTATTCGTCAGAGGAGGACACGGGGTGGTGAGTACCCATTTGTGCTTGGTAAGGATTATGTCGAGGTTATGTTTCGAATCTACGCAGTTTTTGTTTTCGAGTTTGTTTGAGGAAAGGATGAACGAGAGAAGGTTGAGAGACATATTGCCTATAGAAGTTGAAACAAGTTTATGATTAGTCTTTGGTTTAGTATTTAAGTTTTATTTAAGACTTTGATAAAATCCAAAGGTGTTATAAACTAAACGATAATTTACTCCTTCGAGGGAAGGCCGCAAAAAATCTCCATTTATAAGTAAATGACACATCATTAATGCTTAGCCAGGATGTCAATACACCAATTTTGACTAGCCACCTTTTAAATTGGTTTGATCACTCATATCCTTTCGCAGGGCCTCGAGGGAGGATTACTAGGGATTGAGTCTAAGTGTGTAACCAACCACTTAGTCCAAAAGATTGACTTTGAAAAACAATCCGCCGAGGGGAAGTCTTGTCTCATTTTCTCACTTTCGGATTTAGCTCATTGAGCAATGATCAGTGCAAAGCGCCCTTGAGTACTCTCATTTAAGAGAGGGCCACGAGGGTGACTCTTAGTCTAGCGACAATTGCACTTTTCATTAGTGTTGGGGATCGTGGGTTACACACAACAAGTATAACCCTCCCACTTAGTTTTTGGAGTTGGTTCATCGACTCTTGTAATTTCGGAAACGGATTTCCTAGTTAGAGAGCGACAGAGCGGACAACTAGAAGAGAATCCTAGATCATCATGTTCAGAGCAGTGTTAGTGCATAAAGGCACAAGGTACATACTCGATCTTTTCCTATTTTCTATTTCGGGGAAGTGCATGAGGGAAGTGTGAACTTCAACTCACTCGAACGTTCGAGTGAGTTGAAGTTCACACTTCCATCATGCACTTTCCCGAAATAGAAAATAGGAAAAGATCCGAGTATGTCCCTTGTGCCTTTATGCAGTAACACTGCTCTGAACATGAAGATCTAGGATTCTTTTCTAGTTGTCCGCTCTGTCGCTCTATAACTAGGAAAACCGTTTCCGAACTTATAAGAGTCGATGTACCAACTCCAAAATAAAAAGATGTGTAATCTCAAAATTTCAAGTGTTAACACTTGAAAGTTTGAGATTACACATCTTTTTATTTTTCGGCTTGTCTAGAAGGAGACCTCCCACTCAAATTTTCAAGAGCATATAGATTTTGAACATATGTGATATAGATATAGTTTTGAAAACATTTTGAAAATTTATTTGATTTGGATGACAAAATATTTTTCAAGTTTGAAAGTGAAAACGATTTTTCAAAATTCAAACTAGTTTTGTAAATATTCAATTTCAATTACACTTTCAAAAAACAAAAAATTTTAATCTTACACATCATGTTTATAATATTATAAAAAACATTTTTTCTCAAGAAATTTTTCTCATTAGAGTTCTATAACTCTTGGTAGTGGGGCTGAAAATCCGGAATTCTAAAAAACTGGACTTTCGGAACAGCCACGCACCTCGGAGTAAAATCGCCATAACTGGTGGTTCCGATGTCCTTTTGACCTCAAACCAGTGGCATTGGACAGAGGACAGACAGAGATTTAATTTGATTCAAGAATCATTAAATTTAGATTTCTGAGAAGAGAGTTACGCCACTTTAACTGCGGGTTTTACTCCAGCTCGAAGAAAAAGAAATAATTAAAGCTTGGTCATTTTTAGGTGCGAAAAAGAATCGATTGTAACGGAACGTTTTTAGGATGTTTTTAAAGCTTTTATTGGTGTTTTATTAACAAGGTAATAACTTGATATAAAAGAAATAACAACATGCATAAAACGATTGAAGTAAATAAAAGAAACTAGTAAGACAAGAAAACTAGTCACAAAATTTACTCGAAAAATTCTCAAACTTAAAAACACGTTTTTCAATATAAAAAATTAAACACTTTTAGAACTGATTCTAATGTATTTTAATAACATCCCAAACTCGTAGAAAATCAACATGATTTCTAATTTAATGGCAAGAGCAATAAATTACAAAAAAATCTAAGAAAACAATTCTAACTTGTTGTTATCGGCCCGACCCCGATCACGGCCGAACGGAGGCGAAGCGACGTCGAACGCGTCTTGGCAGCCTGCCCCGGCCATTGGCCGGCCCTAGGGCCAGCCTCAGCCAATGGCCGGCCCAATTAGCCTCGGCCATTGGCCGGCCCAAGGGCCAGCCTCGGCCAATGGCCGAGCCAAGCTATCCCCGGCCATTGGCCGGCCCTAGGGCCAGCCTCGACCAATGGCCGGTCCAAATAGCCTCGGCCATTGGCCGGCCCAAGGGCCAGCCTCAGCCAATGGCCGAGCTAAGCTACCCCCGGCCATTGGCCAGCCCTAGGGCCAGCCTCGGCCAATGGCCGGCCCAAATAGCCTCGGCCATTGGCCGGCCCAAGGGCCAGCCTCGGCCAATGGCCGAGCCAAGCTTCCCCCGGCCATTGGCCGGCCCTAGGGCAAGCCTCGGCCAATGGCCGGCCCAAATAACCTCGGCCATTGGCCGACCCAAGGGCCAGCCTCGGCCAATGGCCATGACAAGCCACCCCCGGCCATTGGCCGGCCCTAGGGCTAGCCTCGGCCAATGGCCGAGCCAGGGCTATCCTCGGCCAAGGGGCTGCCCATAACACCCCTTGGTCGCCTATAAATACCGAGGGTCCCTCCCCTGGTCCAGGTAATCCGAATTTGAGTACTGAAACGCTGTCGAACTCGTACCTCGCTCGTTTCTCTCAAGTCTCGGCCTCTAAACACTTAAACCTCCTATATCCACCTCAATCCTACTAATGTTGAGCGTCGGAGAGGTAAACAGAGGCAACCCCTCTGTTTCCCCTTTGTAGTTCACACCTTTTTGCTTACATTTCAGGTGCTCGGACGAGATAGAGACCACCTACAGCTAAAGGACGGCTTGGGATACCAAGCCCGACACGCTCGAGCCGGAGTGAGACCACTTGGTCCGGCCTTGGGTCTAACCACTTTGGGCTCCTAAATCGTTGTCCGAAAAACTGCGACAACATTTTGGCGCTAGAAGGAGGGGATCTCTCAACCTTGACGGCGCATTCCCTCTACCAGTTTTCTCCCTTTGTTCTCATGACTCTCGAGAGATGAGTCACATTCCCACCACTTCCGCGGGTACCCGAGCGACGAGCTCGAGGTACGGCCTTCGACGCTTCGCACATCATCTTCAAGGGCAACCTCGCGATAGCGAGAGCCAGCCCAAGACCCGATGAATGACCCCGAGGCCGAGCTCCTAGAGGACACGGCCCGGCGGCTTGCAGAACTCCTTGACCATCCCGGCGTCGACGGTACGCTCATAGCCAATCTCCTCGGCTATGACATTGAAGATAGGTCCGCCCGAGTCGACTCCGACCCCAACTATGTAGGGGAGTCGAGGACCGATGAGGCAACGCCTAGCCTTGTCCCTTCACGGCCCGAGAGGTCTAACGACGCTTTGGCCGGGCCGTCGCACCTGGCGCGCCAGCAGGCGCGCTCACACTCCCGGGGACTCGCCCCCTCGGTTTCAAGAGGCGGCCGGACACGGCCCCTCGCCGAGGAGAAAGCGACTCTGGTAGATGACGGGGCCGATAGCCGAAGCGCTCGCCGGACGGTCCGACCAAGGGCGACCTCGCCCCGCCACGCGCCGAGCGTGGACCTTAGAGAGCGCCTGACGGCGCAGAGAAACTCCCGAGGGGAGGATCTCCGCCAAAGGCTAAACTCTCAAAGGGACGTGCTCCCCGCCGCAACTCTCAGCCGGCCTCAGGCCAATGTCGTGGACCAAGCGTCCAACGAACGCCAACCGGTGACTCCCGTGGCCCCGACGGTCGGCCCTGCTAACGGGCTTGATATGGTCACGATGATTCAAAGCCTCCAAAATCAAATCATCGAGATGAGGGAGTCAGGGAGGCAAAGGCCGTACGGGGGGATCGAGGAATCATACTCTCCCTTCGCCGCGCAAGTCCTCGCGCAACCTTGCGTGGGAAACTTCAAGTTACCGTCCATTCCCCCCTACGATGGACGGACGGACCCCCACTTCCACGTCCAACACTACGAGACGTGGATGGTGTTGTCGCTGTTTTTCGGACAACTATTTAGGAGCCAAAGATGGTTAGACCCAAGGCCGGACCAAGTGGTCTCGTCTTGACTCGAGCGTGTCGGACCTGGTATCCCGAGTCGTCCCTTAGCTGTGGATGTCCCTTGAGTTCGTCAGAGTGCCTGAAAAGGAGTAGAGAACACGTGAACTACGAAGGGGAAACAGGGGGGGTGCCCCTGTTTACCTCTCCGACGCACAACATTAGTGGGATTGAGGTGGAGTATAGAGGTTTTAGGGGTGTTTAGAGGCCGAGACTTGAGAGAAACGAGTGAGGTGCGAGTTCGACAGCGTTTCAGTACTCAAGAATGGATTACCTGGACTAGGGGAGTGGCCACTGTATTTATAGGCAGCCAAGGGGTGGTTTGAAGACCCCTTGGCCGAGTGAGCAAGGTTGGGTCGGCCATGGAGAGCCGGCCATGGAGAGCCGGCCATGGGGGAGGGCCGGCCTTGGAGTGCCGGCCTTGGAGAGCCGGCCATGGAGGAGGGCCGGCCTTGGAGGAGGGCCGGCCTTGGAGTGCCGGCCTTGGAGGAGGGCCGACCTTGGAGAGCCGGCCATGGAGGAGGGCCGGCCTTGGAGTGCCGGCCTTGGAGAGCCGGCCATGGAGAGCCGGCCATGGAGGAGGGCCGGCCTTGGAGGAGGGCCGGCCTTGGAGTGCCGGCCTTGGGGAGCCGGCCTTGGAGGAGGGCCGGCCTTGGAGAGCCGGCCATGGAGAGCGAGCCATGGAGGAGGGCCGGCCTTGGAGGGCCGGCTGAGCATATAGCCGGCCATTGGCCGGCTCACCTTTAGGCCGGCGACAGGCCGGCCAAGCATATGGCCGGCCGCTGGCCGGCTGAGCATGTGGCCGGCCACCGGCCGGCTGACCCTTGGCCCGGCCATTGGTTTGGGCCGGCCAAAGGCCGAGGCAAGGTTTCGCCGCTCGAGGCCTTGCACCGGTCGCATGGGTCGAGGTGACGCCTTAGTCCCTGTCGGTCCGAGATGGACCGACAACATTAGCCCCCCGAGTTTCCGGTCGAGCGTAGATCGAGTGGAAACTCAAAATGTACTCTTTATGCGGATGCGGGATAAACGCTCTCGGGTTTGCGTCATGAGGAATGGCCTTTGGGCGTCGCGAGGGACGACTTATTGTTTCGGGTTGATCGTGCGCGGCTTATTTTCTCGATCTACCAATGAGGGCGTGATCGATTAGCACGGCTTTATTGCGTTGTGCGCGTCTTGTTTTCTCGGTTTGCTAATGAAGGCATAATCGATTTGCGCGTCTTCATTGTATTGCGCGCGTCTTATTTTCTCGACCTGCCAACGAAGGCATAATCGATTTGCACGTCTTTTTTGCGTTGACGCAGACCTTGAACCCATTTGTAACTCGTTGCCTATCGGCCGACGAGCTGGGCGGCGAGCGCGATGCCACATTTGTGTGGCGAGGTTTCCCGTGGACGCTGGCTAGACCAGATACGCCCTGCGGACGCAGACCTTGAACCCATTTGTAACTCGTTGCCTATCGGCCGACGAGCTGGGCGGCGAGCGCGATGCCACATTTGTGTGGCGAGGTTTCCCGTGGACGCTGGCTAGACCAGATACGCCCAGCGGACGCAGACCTTGAACCCATTTGTAACTCGTTGCCTATCGGCCGACGAGCTGGGTGGCGAGCGCGATGCCACATTTGTGTGGCGAAGTTTCCCGTGGACGCTGGCTAGACCAGATACGCCCAGCGGACGCAGACCTTGAACCCATTTGTAACTCCTTGCCTATCGGCCGACGAGCTGGGCGGCGAGCGCGATGCCACATTTGTGTGGCGAGGTTTCCCGTGGATGCTGGCTAGACCAGATACGCTCAGCGGACGCAGACCTTGAACCCATTTGTAACTCGTTGCCTATCGGCCGACGAGCTGGGCGGCGAGAGCGATGCCACATTTGTGTGGCGAGGTTTCCCGTGGACGCTGGCTAGACCAGATACGCCCTGCGGACGCAGACCTTGAACCCATTTGTAACTCGTTGCCTATCGGCCGACGAGCTGGGCGGCGAGCGCGATGCCACATTTGTGTGGCGAGGTTTCCCGTGGACGCTGGCTAGACCAGATACGCCCAGCGGACGCAGACCTTGAACCCATTTGTAACTCGTTGCCTATCGGCCCACGAGCTGGGCGGCGAGCGCGGACTCAAGACTCAACTCGAGGGCTCATGTAGAGCCTGCACGAGGAATAGTTAGTTGACTTATGGACTTGGGACTCAACTCGAGGACTCTCGTAGAGCCTGCACGAGGAGTGGTTAGTTGTTTTGTTGACTTGGGACTCAACTCGAGGGCTCTCGTAGAGCCTGCACGAGGAGTTTCGTGAAGAGTCGACGCAAGGAGTATCGGTCGACTCGCGAACTCGTAGCTCGACTCGAGGAATGAATTCATCTCGAGGAGACATGTGAAGAGTCGGCACGAGGAGTACCAGTCGACTCGTGGACTCGAACTCGACTCGAGGACTCGCGTAGAGCCTGCACGAGGAGTTTCGTGAAGAGTCGGCGTGGGGAGTATCGGTCGACTCGCGGACTCGTAGCTCGACTCGAGGAATGAATTCATCTCGAGGAGACATGGGAAGAGTCGGCCCGAGGAGTACCAGTCGACTCGTGGACTCGAACTCGACTCGAGGACTCACGTAGAGCCTGCACGAGCAGTTTCGTGAAGAGTCGGCGCGAGGAGCATCGGTCGACTCGCGGACTCGTAGCTCGACTCGAGGAATGAATTCATCTCGAGGAGACATTTAAAGAGTCGGCACGAGGAGTACCAGTCGACTCGTGGACTCGAACTCGACTCGAAGACTCACGTAGAGCCTGCACGAGGAGTTTCGTGAAGAGTCGGCGCGAGGAGCATCGGTCGACTCGCCGACTCGTAGCTCGACTCGAGGAATGAATTCATCTCGAGGAGACATGTGAAGAGTCGGCACGAGGAGTATCAGTCGACTCGTGGACTCGAACTCGACTCGAGGACTCACGTAGAGCCTGCACGAGGAGTTTCGTGAAGAGTCGGCGCAGGGAGTATCGGTCGACTCGCGGACTCGTAGCTCGACTCGAGGAATGAATTCATCTCGAGGAGACATGTGAAGTGTCGGCACGAGGAGTACCAGTCGACTCGTGGACTCGAACTCGACTCAAGGACTCACGTAGAGCCTGCACGAGGAGTTTCATGAAGAGTCAGCGCGAGGAACATCGGTCGACTCGCGGACTCGTAGCTCGACTCGAGGAATGAATTCATCTCGAGGAGACATGGGAAGAGTCGGCACGAGGAGTATCATTCGACTCGTGGACTCGAACTCGACTCGAGGACTCACGTAGAGCCTGCACGAGGAGTTTCGTGAAGAGTCGGCGCGAGGAGTATCAGTCGACTCGTGGACTCGAACTCGACTCGAGGACTCACGTAGAGCCTGCACGAGGAGTTTCGTGAAGAGTCAGCGCGAGGAGCATCGGTCGACTCGCGGACTCGTAGCTCGACTCGAGGAATGAACTCGTCTCGAGGAGATATGTGAAGAGTCGGGACGAGGAGTATTAGTCGACTCGTGGACTCGAACTCGACTCGAGGACTCACGTAGAGCCTGCATGAGGAGTTTTGTGAAGAGTCGGCGCGAGGAGCATCGGTCGACTCGCGGACTCGTAGATCGACTAGAGGAATGAACTCGTCTCGAGGAGATATGTGAAGAGTCGGCTCGAGGAGTATCGTGAAGAGTCGGCGCGAGGAGCATCGGTCGACTCGCGGACTCGTAGCTCGACTCGAGGAATGAATTCATCTCGAGGAGACATGTGAAGAGTCGGCACGAGGAGTACCAGTCGACTCGTGGACTCGAACTCGACTCGAGGACTCACGTAGAGCCTGCACGAGGAGTTTTGTGAAGAGTCGGCGCGAGGAGCATCGGTCGACTCGCGGACTCGTAGCTCGACTCGAGGAATGAACTCGTCTCGAGGAGATATGTGAAGATTCGGCACGAGGAGTATCGTGAAGAGTCGGCGCGAGGAGCATCGGTCGACTCGCGGACTCGTAGCTCGACTCAAGGAATGAATTCATCTCGAGGAGACATGTGAAGAGTCGGCACGAGGAGTACCAGTCGACTCGTGGACTCGAACTCGACTCGAGGACTCACGTAGAGCCTGCACGAGGAGTTTCGTGAAGAGTCGGCGCGAGGAGCATCGGTCGACTCGCGGACTCGTAGCTCGACTCGAGGAATGAATTCATCTTGAGGAGACATGTGAAGAGTCGGCACGAGGAGTATCAGTCGACTCGTGGACTCGAACTCGACTCGAGGACTCACGTAGAGCCTGCACGAGGAGTTTCGTGAAGAGTTGGCGCGAGGATCATCGGTCGACTCGCGGACTCGTAGCTCGATTCGAGGAATGAATTCATCTCGAGGAGACATGTGAAGAGTCGGCACGAGGAGTATCAGTCGACTCGTGGACTCGAACTCGACTCGAGGACTCACGTAGAGCCTGAACGAGGAGTGATCAGTCGACTCGTGGACTCGAACTCGACTCGAGGACTCACGTAGAGCCTGCACGAGGAGTTTCGTGAAGAGTCAGCGCGAGGAGCATCGGTCGACTCGCGGACTCGTAGCTCGACTCGAGGAATGAACTCGTCTCGAGGAGATATGTGAAGAGTCGGGACGAGGAGTATTAGTCGACTCGTGGACTCGAACTCGACTCGAGGACTCACGTAGAGCCTGCACGAGGAGTTTTGTGAAGAGTCGGCGCGAGGAGCATCGGTCGACTCGCGGACTCGTAGCTCGACTCGAGGAATGAACTCGTCTCGAGGAGATATGTGAAGAGTCGGCACGAGGAGTATTAGTCGACTCGTGGACTCAAACTCGACTCGAGGACTCACGTAGAGCCTGCACGAGGAGTTTCGTGAAGAGTCGGCGCGAGGAGCATCGGTCGACTCGCGGACTCGTAGCTCGACTCGAGGAATGAATTTATCTCGAGGAGACATGTGAAGAGTCGGCACGAGGAGTATCAGTCGACTCGTGGACTCGAACTCGACTCGAGGACTGACGTAGAGCATGCACGAGGAGTTTCGTGAAGAGTCGGCGCGGGGAGTATCGGTCAACTCGCGGACTCGTAGCTCGACTCGAGGAATGAATTCATCTCGAGGAGACATGTGAAGAGTCTTTCTTTGGGACCTTCCGTTTAACCATCGGCCCCTTGAGACTTCATTATTATTATTTTTTTTGAGTTGTTGTTGAGTTGTTTTTGGTTGAGCATTGATCCCTGTTAGCCCCCCGAGTTTCTTGCGTTTGTGAGACAAAGGCCAAGAAACTCTCGCGTTAGAGGTATACAATAGAGTTGTCATGTGTAGAATAACTTTTTATTGCAATAAAGGGGGTCGTTACAGGTAGTCATGGCATTTGGCCTTCTTTTATGAAAAAAAAGAAAATTACATTTTTGAAATAAAAGCAATCACGAGGTCGATCGAGTTCGGTCGTGAGTTTAAGGGTCGAAGTAACGATACTCATGGCTTGCTAGCAGACGCGACGAATTCCTTGAAATTCCCACCTCGAATTAGGGAATCAATTCGCTTCTTAAGCTGCTTGCACTCGATCGTCGCGTGCCCGTGATCTTTGTGGTATTCGCAGAACCGACTTCGATCTCGCTTCGCGGGATCCTTTGTGAGTGGAGCGGGGCTTCCCAGCTCATCGCGGCGTAAGCGCAAGATCCGGTCGGGCGTTGTGTTGAGCGGGACGAAGGATCGCTTCGGGGCTGGAGAAGGGTGGTCGTTAGGGACTTGACCCTTCCGGCGCCTTTTCCTTCGTGACTCGGGACCAACGGCCGGCATCACAAGTGTGGCTGCGCACTTTTGGTTGGGTGCTTGATCAGTGTTGGGTGGTTGCTGCCCCAAGACGATCGCGGTCTCACGTTGAGCGTCGAGTTTTTCTCTCAAGTCGAACTCGTGATTCTCTCTTTGAGAGTTGAGGCGGTCTCTCAAGTCTCCGGAGGCCGTCCCTATCACCCTTGTTAAGGGCGCGTCATTCAGGCGACGCCCTTGACGGAGGCCGTGACCATCGACGTTGTCACCTTCACGAGGGTTTTGGACGCGGATGGAGAGCTTGGAGCGTCCCTTTCGGGACCTCGAGACTGAGCGTTCTCGGGTATTGCGTGAGCTTTGGAGCCTTGACGTGGTCGCCCGAGGGTGTCCCCTCGAGGGCGCGTGTGCGTGCTCATCAGAAAGTTGACGTTTCGACGCGGCCGCCCGAGGGGGTCCCCTTGGAGGCGTGCGCGTGTGTCCACTTTCGTGAATAGCGTGGTCGAGGTTGGTCTCGTGGTTGATGTCATCGACATTGTTGGAGTCGAGGAGGTCGGCGATGAGCGCGCCGGTGACGCCGGGGCGGTCTAGGAGCTCGGCAAGCCTTCGAGCCGTGTCCTCTCGGATTGCGGCCTCGGGGTCATTCGCCAGGTCTCGGGGCTGGCTCTCGTTATCACGAGGTTGCACTTCGAGACAGTGCGCGGAGCTTTGGGGGTCGCGCCTCGAGCTAGTCGCTCGGGCGCCCACGGAGATGGCGGGGCTACGACTCATTTCTCGAGAGTCGTAGAAGTGAGAAGAAGACTGGTAGAGGGGATGTGTTGCCAAGGTCGAGAGATGCCCTCCTTCTAGCGCCAAAATGCTGTCGCTGTTTTTCGGACAACTATTTAGGAGCCAAAGACGGTTAGACCCAAGGCCGGACCAAGTGGTCTCGTCTTGACTCGAGCGTGTCGGACCCGGTATCCCGAGTCGTCCCTTAGCTGTGGATGTCCCTTGAGTTCGTCAGAGTGCCTGAAAAGGAGTAGAGAACACGTGAACTACGAAGGGGAAACAGGGGGGGTGCCCCTGTTTACCTCTCCGACGCTCAACATTAGTGGGATTGAGGTGGAGTATAGAGGTTTTAGGGGTGTTTAGAGGCCGAGACTTGAGAGAAACGAGCGAGGTACGAGTTCGACAGCGTTTTAGTACTCAAGAATGGATTACCTGGACTAGGGGAGTGGCCCTTGTATTTATAGGCAGCCTAGGGGTGGTTTGAAGTTCCCTTGGCCGAGTGAGCAAGGTTGGGTCGGCCATGGAGAGCCGGCCATGGAGGGCCGGCCATGGAGAGTCGGCCATGGAGAGCCGGCCATGGGGGAGGGCCGGCCTTGGAGTGCCGGCCTTGGAGAGCCGGCCATGGAGGAGGGCCGGCCTTGGAGTGCCGGCCTTGGAGAGCCGGCCATGGAGGAGGGCCGGCCTTGGAGGAGGGCCGGCCTTAGAGTGCCGGCCTTGGGGAGCCGGCCTTGGAGAGCCGGCCATGGAGGAGGGCCGGCCTTGGAGAGCCGGCCATGGAGAGCCGGCTATGGAGGAGGGACGGCCTTGGAGGAGGGCCGGCCTTGGAGTGCCGGCCTTGGGGAGCCGGCCTTGGAGGAGGGCCGGCCTTGGAGAGCCGGCCATGGAGAGCCGGC
Organism: Urtica dioica subsp. dioica; assembly: GCF_054948205.1. Classification (NCBI taxonomy): domain Eukaryota; kingdom Viridiplantae; phylum Streptophyta; class Magnoliopsida; order Rosales; family Urticaceae; genus Urtica; species Urtica dioica. The sequence continues at coordinate 21,203,496 of NC_142758.1, read as the reverse complement.
CATGGAGGAGGGCCGGCCTTGGAGGGCCGGCTGAGCATATGGCCGGCCATTGGCCGGCTGACCTTTAGGCCGGCGACAGGCCGGCCAAGCATATGGCCGGCCGCTGGCCGGCTGAGCATGTGGCCGGCCGCCGGCCGGCTGACCCTTGGCCCGGCCATTGGTTTGGGCCGGCCAAAGGCCGAGGCAAGGTTTCGCCGCTCGAGGCCTTGCACCGGTCGCATGGGTCGAGGTGACGCCTAAGTCCCTGTCGGTCCGAGACGGACCGACAACAGATGGCAATGCATGGGCAGACAGATGCCACCCTCTGCCAAGCCTTCAGCCTGACCCTCACAGGGTCGGGGTTTGAGTGGTTCCGAAGTTTGAGGCCAGGGAGCATCTCGTCTTTCCGGGCCTTGCGAGAGGCGTTCCTCGCTCGATTCGCCACCATCGTGGCGCAAAAGAAACCAAAGACCCACCTCCTCTCTATCCGACAAGGAAGAGACGAGACGTTGAGACAATACCTCGCTCGCTTCACTGAGGAGTCTCACAAGGTCGAAGGGTTCGACGACAGGGACGCCATCACGGCGATCACTGAGGGAGTCCGCATGAGCGACTTCCTCAAGTCTATTGTTGGCCAAGTCCCATGAGACATGGCGGAGCTAATGACGAGAGCCCGCACGTATATGGGAATCGAGGACTATCTCGATGGCCGAGATGGCCGAAAGTCAGGAGGACAGGGGAGTCGCCGCCGCGACGATCAAGACGGAGATCGCCCCGACCCTCGAAAGAGGAGGAATAAGGGAAGCCAGGCCCCTAACGGCCGTTCCCTCCCTGGGCCGAGGCCGCCACATGTCGATAGCTTCCGAAAGTTCTCGACATTCACTCCTCTGAACACTTCGCCGGAGCGGATCCTGGCTCTGCACCGTGACAAGCTGGGGAGTCCAACCCCTCTCACGAAGGATCCCGCCAAGAGGGATCAAAGTAAGTACTGTGACTACCATCAGGATCATGGGCATCTGACATCCGAATGCTATCAACTCAAGCGTCAGATTGAGGCCCTGATTCAAGATGGGAAACTGAAAGAATACGTACTTAGAACCATCGGGACGGCCGCGGCACACGGAGGCCGCCCGCGGCAAGAAAAGAAAGGTCCGGCGACGGTGACCGTCACGGACCGCGAGGGAAACGAAGAACCGGAGAGCTCGCAACTTCACATCGTGGGCGCAATCTTGGGCGGCCCGGAGTTCGGAGACTCGGCCACACAGAGGAAGAAGTATGTGTGCGAAGTTTCCCAAGGGAAATTAGCACACTACATCAACCATACGTACGAGGCCCCTCCTCCGGCCCCCTTCGAATCCATGTTCTTCACCGGACAAGAAGCGGCGCGAGTGCTCCATCCACACAACGACGCGATAGTCGTCTCAGCCCCGGTCGCCAACAACCTCGTCTGGAGAATCCTAATCGACAATGGGAGCTCCGCCGACATAATCTTCAAGTCGGCGTTGGACAGGATGAAGCTATCCGGGATGAGACCGACCCCGATCTCGACCCCGCTCTTCGGCTTCTCCGGGAAGAGGGTCATGACGGAGGGAACTATCGACCTCCCGGTTACCTTCCGTACCCCGGGGGGGCTCGAGGTTACCCACATCGTGTCGTTCCTGGTCGTGGATCAGCCCTCGACATACAATATCATCGTCGGCCGCCCGACTCTCAATCGGTTGAAGGCCATAACGTCCACGTACCATCTAATGATGAAATTCCCAACCGAGAAGGGGATCGCCGTAATGCTGGGAGACTAGTCAATGGCGAGAATGTGCTACATCCAGGGCGTGGACGGAAAAGGGAAAGGAATGATGGTAAGCACCGTCTTCCAGCTCGGGGACAAATTCCCCTGCAAGATAGAGGAGGGAGGCACCTTCGGAGAGCAAGACCAAAGGGACGATGTCGAGCGTCGAAAGGTGGAGACACCGGACGACCTCGTTCCCGTCGTGTTGGACGACGCCAAGCCTGACCAAGTAGTCAAGGTAGGCGTCCAACTCCCATCTGGAGTCCAAACCGAGCTCGCCGCTTTCCTCCGAGAGCACAAAGATGTCTTTGCGTGGACGCACGCCGACATGCCGGGAATTGACCCCGAAATAATGGTTCATCGTCTTAATGACGACAAGAGAGTAACTGAGCGCGTTCAACCGCGGCGGGCGTTCAGCGGTGAGAGGTACCAGGCCATTGGTGAAGAAGTTGACAAACTTCTCGCCGCCGACTTCATCAGGGAGGCGGAGCACCCCAAGTGGGTGTCCAATGTGGTGATGGTCAAGAAGCCAAACGGGAAATGCCGGATCTGTATTGATTATAAAGATCTTAACAAAGCCTGCCCGAAAGACAGCTTCCCTCTCCCGAGGATCGAGCAGCTCGTGGACGCCACCGCGGGCCACGAGTTGCTAAGCTTCATGGACGCGTACTCAGGCTACAACCAGATCCGCACGCACGAGCCGGATCAGATCAAGACCACCTTTGTTACGAACCGCGGACTTTACTGTTACAAGGTCATGCCCTTTGGCCTCAAAAACGCGGGAGCGACGTATCAAAGGTTGGTGAATCGGATGTTCGCCAATCAAATTGGCAAAACCATGGAGGTTTACGTGGACGATATGCTCGTCAAAAGCCTCAAGGCCCGCGACCACGTTCGAGACCTTAGGGAGATGTTCGCGATCCTAAGACGCTACAAGATGAAGCTCAACCCCAACAAGTGCGCTTTTGGGGTCGAGTCTGGAAAATTCTTGGGCTACATGGTTAGCCGTCGCGGGATCGAAGCTAACCCCGAGAAGATCAGGGCGATCTTAGAGATGAGGTCGCCAAATAAAGTAAAAGAAGTTCAGAGCTTGACGGGAAGGATCGCCGCCCTGACGCGATTCGTTTCCAAGGCCACTGTTAAGTGTCAGCCGTTCTTCAGGGCACTGAAAAAGACTGACGGGTTCGTGTGGACGGAGGAGTGCGAGGAAGCGTTCCGCGAAATGAAAGCCTATTTCACCTCCCCCCCCGTTTCTCGCGAAGCCAAAGAATGCGAAACTTTGTACCTCTACCTCGCGGTCTCCGACAAGGCCGTGAGCGCGGTCCTCATACGTGAGGAAGACAAGGTGCAATGGCCGGTCTATTACGTGAGCAAGGCGCTCCTCGACGCCGAGACCCGATACCCGGAAATCGAGAGATTGTCCCTCGCCCTCGTCATGAGCGCAAGGAAACTCCGACCCTACTTCCAAGCGCACCCCATCGTGGTACGCACGGGACATCCCATCGAGAAGGCCCTTCAAAAGGGGACCTCCTCTCGAATGGCCATATGGTCCCAGGAGTTGGGCGAGTACGGGGTCAAGTTTCAGCCGAGAACCGCCATCAAAGGCCAAGCCCTCGCCGACTTCGTAGCCGAGTTCGCAAGCACGCCCTCGATTGGCGACGGGGACAAAGGTGATGAAGTCAGAGAAGACAAGGAGGACGACCACAGCGAGTCGTCGAAGAAGAGAACCAACGACCCGATAGGGCCGGTCTGGGACTTGCACGTGGATGGCGCGTCGAACGTTGTGCTCACAAATCCCGATAGGGCCGGTCTGGGACTTGCACCGGCGTTGTGCTCACAAATCCCGATAGGGAAAAACTGAGATACGCCCTGCGGTTCGAGTTCAAGGCTTCCAACAACGAGGCAGAGTACGAGGCTCTGATCGTTGGCTTGGAACTAGCGAACAAGCTAGGCGCCCAAAACCTACGCATCCACTGCGACTCGCAGTTGATTGTGAACCAGGTTAAGGGCGACTACGCCGCAAAAGAGCCAAACATGGTCGCATACTTGTCCAAGGCCCAAAAGAATCTAGAGGCCTTGTCGTGGTTCGAGATCGTCCAAGTTCCTCGCGAGGCGAACATTGATGCTGACGCCCTGGCTCGCCTCGCGTCTGGGATAGACGAGGAGGGCGAAGGCAGCGTCCCGATCGAAGTATTGACCCGACCCTACGTCTCGAGAGGCGACGTAGGGGTAGTTGATGAGACTCCGCCTCCCTCATGGATGACTCCGCTCGTGGAATTCCTTAAGCGAGGAGTCGTCCCCGAAGACAAAGAAGAGGCCAAAAAGCTGAGAAGCTTCGCGCCGAAGTACACAATGAGGGAGGACAACTTGTTCAAGAGAGGCTACTTTATGCCCCTTCTCCGCTGCCTAACCGAAGTCGAGGCGAGGAAGGCGCTCCACGAGGTGCACGAGGGGGTGTGCGGAAACCACGCCGCCGGACAATCTTTGGCATTAAAGCTGCTAAGACTTGGATATTTTTGGCCGACCTTGAAAAAGGACTCCCACGAGTGGGCCAAAAAATGTGATAAGTGCCAAAGGTTCGCCCACACGCGTCAAGCACCGGCCCCATTGTGTCCAATCATTGTGCCGCGACCCTTCGCGAAGTGGGGAATTGACCTCATCGGTGAGCTACCTACGGCCCCGAGGCAATACAAGCACGCGATCGTGGCCATTGATTACTTCACAAAGTGGGTAGAAGCTGAGCCGCTGGCAAAGATCACCGAGGCGAACACGACGAGCTTCATTTGGAAAAGCATCATATGCCGCTTCGGGATCCCCGCGTCAATTGTAACCGACAACGGGAAACAATTCGACAACGCGCGCCTCAGGGAAATGTGCGAACAACTGGGCATTAGCAAGACATTCTCCTCTCCCCGCCACCCTCAAGCCAACGGTCAGGTCGAGGCTAACAATACAATCAAAGAGAACTTGAAGAAGAAGCTGGAGGAAAGGAAGGGGGCTTGGGCCGACGAGCTCCCCATGGTCTTATGGGCGTACCGCACCACCGCTCGAAATGCGACTGGCGAAACCCCTTTCGCTCTCGCATTCGGCGTCGAGGCCGTGGTACCTGTCGAGACCAGGCTACCGACCTTGCGCATCGAGGAGTACGAAGAAGCCATCAACGACGACGCAATCAGGCTTGAGTTAGACCTCATAGACGAGAGGAGGGCGGACGCACTCACCCGACTTGCTGCACAAAAGAGGAAGGTCGAGAAGTACTACAATTCCAAGATCAAGCTGCGAAAGTTCGCCGACGGGAGCCTCGTTCTTCGAAGGGTGTTCCAAAACACCAAGGTACAAGGTGCGGGAGTTCTAGGCCCCACCTAGGAAGGCCCGTACCGTGTGAGACGAGCCATCCACAACGGCACGAACGAGCTCGAGAACCTGGAGGGACTCGTGGTCACGCATCCATGGAACGCGGAGCACCTTCGGCAATATTACCAATAGATGCCCTTTCGCTCACTCTACGTTTTTTTTTTCATGATTGTTTTCGATTTTTAGCAAAGACAATTTTAAATTTCAAGTTCGGCCAACGGCATGGGATGTAATTTTTCAACCATTTCAACAATATAATGAATTACATTTCGCTTCAAAGCATTGTATTATAATTTCTAGTCTCCTCTACGAGCACCCAAGAAAGTCGGGGGGCTAAGGAGGATAGAATGAGGGTAACAAGCTCATTTACTCCGTTTTTCACGCTCCACCTTTCACGCACCGAGAGGTAGCGAAACGTCGACAAGTTGGATCCACGCACCGGACCTCCAACCTCGCACGTCTTTCGCTGCGACACTCTCGCGCAACGTCGCGCCTTGCACATCGATAGGCAGTAAGGCGTCGACGGATCACGTCCGCGCACCGGATCGTCGATCTCGGCAGTCAAAACCCAAAACGTGACACGCGTACCAATAAGTACCACGCTCACTGGGAACTGCAAGCTAGTCCCGATACGCACGCCGATAGGTAGCGTACTCGCCGGAAAATGAGCGCGATGGCCGCCCATATCGCGCACGCCGATAGGCAGCGAGTCGAGGAGGGATGGCCGAGAATCGCACCTGCCGGATGAAACTGGTCTAGCCAGCGTCCGCGGGAAACTTCGCCGCCAAAGGCGGCAGTAAGCCGTGCAAATCGGTTGCGCTAGACATAGTAAGCTGAGTTTGTAAGACACGCATTGTCACGCATTGTTCAAATCGCGCAAATCGATTACACTAAGCATAGCAAGTCGAGAAAATAAGACGCATAATAAAAAGAAAGCTTCAATCAAAGCAAAACAACGTTGCACAAACAACCCAACGAGAAAAGTACGAGAGTACGACACATGTCAAACATAACAAAAATCCGAAAGAAAACATAAAGCAAGCGCTAAACAAGTGCGTAGAAAACCAGAGAAAACTTGGCTACTCTGAGCCGTAGTCGATCTGCTCTTCGTCATCTTCAGGGCGAAGGGCGCCCGACCCGCCAACGGTTTCTCCACCGGACCGACAGTTTGACGACTGGGCGGCCTCCGCAGGAACTTCGGGGGTTAGGTCGTCCTCTGGCAACTCGTCATCCAGAGGAGGAAACATGGCGTCAAAAAAGGAAAACGTGATCCCGCGAGACGTGTTCTCCTCCGCGGTCGCGTCTTTTACCCGCATGGCCACCTCGTAACGGGCCACCTCCAGCGAGAGATCCCAGTCCTCCTCCAACTCCGTCTTAGATCGCACGGCGTCGTCCTTCTCCTCGACGAGGGTCTGCACCTCCGCTCGTAAAGTTTCCCTCTCCCTCTCGGCCTTGACACGGTAGATCTCGCTCGCCGAAAGTCGAGCGTGGACGATGTTCAGCTCCTCGTCTCGGCTCGAGAGTTGTTGTCGCTGTTTTTCGGACAACGATTTAGGAGTCGCAGACGGTTAGACCCAAGGCCGGACCAAGTGGTCTCGCCTCGACTCGAGCGTGTCGGGCTTGGTATTCCAAGCCGTCCCTTAGCTGTAGGTGGTCTCTGTCTCGTCCAAGCACCTGAAAAGTAAGCAAAGAAGGTGTGAACTACAAAGGGGAAACAGAGGGGTTGCCTCTGTTTACCTCTCTGACGCTCAACATTAGTAGGATTGAGGTGGTTTGTAGAGGGTTTAGTGTTTAGAGGTCGAGACTTGAGAGAAACGAGCGAGGTACGAGTTCGACAGCGTTTCAGTACTCAAATTCGGATTACCTGGACCAAGGGAGGTACCTTGGTATTTATAGGCGACCAAGGAGCGTCGTGGACAGCCCCTTGGCCGAGAGACACCTCTGACCCGACCATGGACGGCTCTGACCCGGCCATGGCCGGCTCTGACTCGGCCGTGGAGGCCATGGCCGGCTCTGACTCGGCCGTGGAGGCCATGGCCTGCTCTGACCCGGCCATGGCCGGCTCTGACTCGGCCGTGGAGGCCATGGCCGGCTCTGACCCAGCCATGGCCGGCTCTGACTCGGCCGTGGAGGCCATGGCCGGCTCTGACCCGGCCATGGCCGGCTCTGACCCGGCCGTGGAGGCCATGGCCGGCTCTGACCCGGCCATGGTCGGCTCTGACTCGGCCGTGGAGGCCATGGCCGGCTCTGACTCGGCCATGGCCGACCTTGAGGTGGCCGTGCGCCGGGAAAGGCTCGGGGAAGCCGCCATATGATGTCGTTGCCGTACCGGGCCGGGACGGACCAGTAACATTAGCCCCCCGAGTTTATTATCGAGTGTAACTCGTGTGATAAACTCGAAGCCTCCGCCGTTATTGGCCCACCGGGATAGCCCATCGCCAAGTGGTACGTCCCGGCGCCCTTTAATATTATTATTTTATTTTTTGTCGGTCATTCTCGTCTCGTTATTCGCGCCCATGGACCCCATCGACCGCCTATCGGGGTGTGGGACCATTGAAGACGATTTGTTTCATTTTCTCGGGGATCAACACGTGGACTTGGAAACTTTTTGGACTCAATTTTCATCTCTCCCAAGCGTTGCTAACGCGCCTCACTCATCGAGCACGAGCAGCGTCGTCACGATGGCCGGGGAAGACCTTGCCTTGGTCGAAGCGTGGTTGACCGGTGATGGAGGGGGCGCTCGGGCCGGAGATGGCCAGCGCCGGCAGGTGGACGCCGGAGACGATGCGTGCGCCGGAGGAGGCGGCCGGGCTCAAGGCGGCACCGGCGGCCCATGAGACGTCGAGGAAGACCCGCTCGGGTCGAGGGACAGCGCCTTGGCGCTCACCGGTGGTCTGGGTGGCGCGCGCGCGCCGGAGGCAGCCGCGCCTGGAGCGGCCGACGCTGGAAAGGGCGCGCCGGAGGAGGTCGGCCGCGGGAATGGCGCCTCGGCCACGGGAGGCACGGCCTGGGTCGACCTCGACCTTGAGGGAGCCCTCACTCGGCCGGGCGAGGCTGTCGGGACGCCCGCCTGTCGCGTTGGCGGGGAGAGCCGCTCGGGCGCAGCGGCCGGCCCCGGGGAAGTCGTGCACGGCGAAACCAGCGCCGGGGGGGGCGCGTCGGCCGGCGTCGGCGCCTTCTGTGCCGGTCCCGATGTGGGGGAGGTCACCGGGTGCCCTGGAGACCGCGCCCAGGAGGAGAGCCCCTCGAGCCTAGCTGCGCCGGCGAGGACGAGCGCCGCCGGGGAATCGCCGGCGCGGGGGGACGCCGCCCGTGGAGGCGCCAGCGCTGGGCAGGAGGCGGCCCGACCTGGCGACGCCGGGCAGGAGGTGGCGGCTCGCCTGGCCCCTGGGGAAACCCTAGGCCCGAATGGGCCGGGCTTGTGTGGTGAAGACCCAGCCGGCTGGGAATTGGGCCGGGCCGGCAGGTCAGGCGCGCGGGAAGAGGACCCGGCCGGGCAGGGGCCGGACTGGGCCAGCGGGCCGCGCACGCGCGAGGAAAGCCCGACCAGCCGGGGCCTGGGCCGGTCTTCCGGGCCGGGTGCACACGGGACGAGCGCTGGGGCGCCCGGGTAGAGCCCACGGGCCGAAGCTTGGCCAGCCGGGAATCGGGCCGGGCCGACGGGCCAGATGCATGCGTCGGGAGCGCCGGGCCGCTCGCGCCGGGCCCGCGCCTGGAGGAGCCACCCAGCCAAGAGACGGGCTGGGTCCTCGGGCTGCACGCGTACGCCGGAGGGAGCACGGTCGGCCAGGAGCCGAGCCGGCCCGACGACGGTGGACCGACCGGGCGGCGATCGGGCGCGCCCTCGAGCGACCACGCCGGGGCCGAGGGGAGCCAGCCGGCTTGTGAGGGCGGCCATGACGAGGCCCCACCTTGTCCAAGCGCGGGTCACGACGCCGATCGTTCGAGTGATTCGCCCAACCACCACGATGCACCTGCCGCGTCGCTTTCCTCGACCGTGCGGGAAGAAACGCGATCCTCGGCCTTCCCGGTTGGAGAGTCGGCCATACGGGGCGAGCTCGATTGCTCGGGCATTGACGTCCCGAGTTCGCTCTCGATCATCAACTTCACGAGTCTAAGAAGGCGTTACAGTATCCCAGAGTGCGTGTCGATCCTGAGGCCATTACCCGACGATCTTCCTACTCGCCCGCGCAAGGGGTACGCAGCGGTCCACGAGGCGAGTCTCCGCGGAGGACTAAGACTTCCCTTTCAGCCGGTCATCCAAGAATTGTTGGTTCGCTTAAGGTTGCACGCCTCGCAGATGTCCCCGTCCTTCTATCGGGTGGTTGCGGCGTGCCACATGACATTTTTCGGGCGAAGAAGAGGGCCATCACTGCCGACGATATTCAGAACCTCATGATGGTGCGAGGGGTGCCCGGGAAGCCTGGCTTCTACCTGGCGTCGCACCGCAAGCGCCTCGCCATTCTCACCAAGGTGAACTCGAAGCATAGATACCCCTGGGTATGGGTGTCCGAATTGTCTTTCGGGGTCGCGCCCCTCGTCTTCGGTCCTGTGGCTGACTTTCCACCCATGGGTGACATCGAAGGATCCGAGCTCGACGCGGTGATCAGAGCGGTCCCAGAATCGAGGCGGCAAGGAACGCTCTTCGAGTCCCAAGACCTAATGGCGAGGACGGGGTGGTTCGTGCCTAGTGACGATGTTCCTTTGTGCCCCGACCTCGACGCGGGGGTCCCGGAGGATCCCGAGTCCGAGGCGGGGGGGTCGTCAGCTCCCTCCCCCGAGGCGGGGGGTACTGGCCACGCACATACTTTCCTGTTATCGTGTTATCGTTGTTTCCCATTATTTGTGCTTGTCGTCATGTTTTAACTGACAAACGCTCTTCTCTCCTCTGTAGGTACCATGGCTCGACGTCATCGACCGCGCGCGCAAATGCCGAGAGCGATGCCCGCTGATGACGCCACGATCGCGGCTCGCCCCCCAGCCGAGGCCCGTCGCGGGGGGTCACCATCGCGGGCGAGGAACGAGGCGATCTCTTCCAACAAGCGACCATCATCGTCGGCTTCTCTCGGGTCACTGTCCGGACACAAACGCGCTCACACGTCGACGGTGTCAGACAGTTTGGACTCCATGCTCTTAGCGGAGGCGGCAGAGTTGAGAGACCAGTGCTCCCGGGGGATCCTTGAGACCTCCTTGCGGGATTTCAAGGGCCTGCTGACAACGAGCGATCTTGAGCACTTCCAGAACGGGATCGGCGACCCCCGAAAGGTATGACTCGTTTTCATGTGTTATGTATCGTTGTCGCGCTTATTGTGATTATACGCGTTTCCTTCGTTTCCACCGATGCTCGCACGCCAAGAGCGGAGCGATCGCATTCTCCGAGATATGCTACGACGCATGCAGATCATGGAAAAGGAGAAGGCGAGCATGACGGCTGCGCACGCTGCCGCCCTAGCGGAGGTTCGCACCGCCCAAGAGTTTGAGACGCTAGAGAAGGAGTTGGAGCGAGCTCGCGGAGAATCGGCCGCCGAGAAAGTGCTTCGTGAGAAGGCGGAGCAAGCAGCTGACACCTTTCTGGGGGAAACGAAGAAACTCCAGGCGGCACTCTCGAGCCGTGATGCGGAGCTGAGCATCGTCCATGCTCGGCTATCGGCGAGCGAGATTGCTCGGGTCAAGGTGGAGAGGGAGAGGGACACCTTGCGGGTGGAGATGCAAACGCTCGTCGAGGAGAAGGAAGATGCCGTGCGATCCAAGACGGACTTGGAGGACGACTGGGACTTGACGTTGGAGGCGGCCCGTTACGAAGCGGCGAGGCGAGTCCGAGACGCGACCGCGAAGGAGAACGCGTGCCGCGGGACTACATTTTCCTTCTTTAACGCCATGTTCCCTCCTTATGATGACGAGCCGCCGGAGGACGACCTGCATCCACAGATCCCCGCCGAGGCTGCTCAGTCGACGACCCACCAGCCTGACGGAGAAGCCGTTGGCGGGTTTGGCGCCCCCTGACCCCGAAGGAGATGAAGAGCAAGTCGACTTTGGCTCGGACTAGTTGAGGTTTCCTTGGTTTTTCGCGCACTTGTTTAGCGCTCGCTTTATGCTTTCTTTCGGATTATTGTTATGTTTGCGTCGTACTTTCGTACTTTTCTTGTTGGGTTGTTTACGCAATATCGGTTTGCTTTGATTGAAGCTTTCTTTTCATCGTGCGCCTTATTTTCTCGACTTGCTACACTTAGTGTAATCGATTTGCGCAATTTGAATAGTGCGTGTCTTACGAGCCCGGCTTACTATGCTTAGCGTAACCGGTTGGCACGGCTTACTGCCGCATTTGGCGGCGAAGTTTCCCGCGGACGCTGGCTAGACTAGTTTCATCCGGCGGGTGCGATTTCCGGCCATCCATTTGTGACTCGCTGCCTATCGGCGTGCGCGAGCTGGGTGGCCGTCGCGCTCATCCTCCGGCGAGTACGCTACCTATCGGCGTGCATATCGCGACGAGCTCGCAGTTCCCAGTGAGCGTGGTACATGTCGGTACGCGTGTCACGTTTTGGGTTTTGACTGCCGGGATCGACCGTCCGGTGCACGGACGTGATCCATCGATGCCTTGTTGCCTATCGGGGTGCAAGGTGCATCGATGCGCGAGAGGGTCGCAGCAAAAGGCGTGCGAGGTTGGATGTCCGGTGCGCGGATCCAACTTGTCGACGTTTCGCTATCTCTCGGTGTACGACCTCAACCCGTGCGAGAGCGTCGCACGAGGAGGGTACGAGGTCGGAGGTCCGGTGCGCGGATCCGATTTATGGGTGTTTTGTTACCACTTAGTGCGTGGAAAGTGGAGTAAGCGAGCTTGTTACTCTCACCTTATCCTGCTTAGCCCCCCGAGTTTCTTGGGTGCTCGTAGAGGAGGCTAGAAACTAAGATACAAAGTTTTGAAGTTAAATGTAATTCATTAAATTATTGAAATGGTTCAAAAGTTACATCCCACGCCTTTGGCCAAACTTCAAATTTAAAATTGACTTTGCTAGAATCGAAAGTTACATGAGAACAACAAAGCGTAAAAATGGACGAATGAACATCTATTGATAATATTGCCGAAGGTGCTCCGCATTCCACGGGTGTGTGAACACGAGTCCCTCCATGTTCTCGAGCTCGTATGTGCCATTGTGGATGGCTCGGCGCACACGGTACGGGCCTTCCCAGGTGGGGCCTAGAACTCCCGCACCTTGCACTTTGGTGTTTTGGAACACCCTTCGAAGAACGAGGCTCCCGTCGGCGAACTTCCGCAGCTTGATCTTTGAGTTGTAGTACTTCTCGACCTTCCTCTTTTGCGCAGCAAGCCGGGTGAGTGCGTCCGCCCTCCTTTCGTCTATGAGGTCTAGCTCGAGCCTGATCGCGTCGTCGTTGGCGGCTTCGTCGTACTCCTCGATGCGCAAGGTTGGCAGCTTGGTCTCGACGGGTACCACAGCCTCGACGCCGAACGCCAGAGCGAAAGGGGTTTCGCCAGTCGCGTTTCGAGCGGTGGTGCGATATGCCCATAAGACCATGGGGAGCTCGTCGGCCCAAGCCCCTTTTCTTGCCTCCAACTTCTTCTTCAGGTTCTCCTTGATCGTCTTGTTCACCGCCTCGACCTGACCGTTGGCTTGAGGATGGCGGGGAGAGGAGAAAGTCTTGCTAATGCCAAGCTGTTCGCACATTTCTCGGAGGCGCGCATTGTCGAATTGTTTTCCGTTGTCGGTTACAATTGACGCAGGGATCCCGAAGCGGCAGATGATGCTTTTCCAAATGAAGCTTGTCGTGTTCGCCTCGGTGATCTTTGCTAGCGGCTCAGCCTCTACCCACTTCGTGAAGTAATCGATAGCCACGATCACGTGCTTGTATTGTCTCGGGGCCATAGGTAGCTCGCCGATGAGGTCGATTCCTCACTTCGCGAAAGGTCGCGGCACGATAATCAGACACAAAGGGGCCGGTGCTTGGCGCGGAATGTGGGCAAACCTTTGGCACTTGTCACACTTCTTGGCCCACTCGTGGGAGTCCTTTTTCAAGGTCGGCCAGAAATATCCAAGTCTCAGCAGCTTCAATGCCAAAGATTGCCCGGCGGCGTGGTTACCGCACACCCCCTCGTGCACCTCGTGGAGTGCTTTCCTCGCCTCCACCTCGGTCAGGCAACGGAGAAGGGGCATGGAGTAGCCTCTCTTGAACAAGCTATCCTCCCTCATTGTGTACTTTGGGGCTAGGCTTCTCAGCTTTCTGGCTTCTTCTTTATCCTCGGGGACGACTCCTCGTTTAAGGAATTCCACGAGCGGGGTCATCCATGAGGGAGGCGGAGTCTCGTCAATGACCCCTACGTCGCCTCTCGAGACGTAGGGTCGGGTCAACACTTCGATTGGGACGCTGCCCTCGCCCTCATCGTCTATCCCAGACGCGAGGCGAGCCAGGACGTCGGCGTCAACGTTCGCCTCTCGAGGAACCTGGACGATCTCGAACCATGACAGGGCCTCCAAGTTCTTTTGGGCCTTGGACAAGTAGGCGATCATGTGTGGCTCCTTTGCGGCGTAGTCGCCCGTAACCTGATTCACGATCAGTTGCGAGTCGCAATGGATGCGCAGGTTTTGGGCGCCCAACTTGTTCGCTAGCTCCAAGCCAACGATCAGAGCCTCGTACTCTGCCTCGTTGTTGGAAGCCTTGAACTCGAACCGCAGGGCGTATCTCAGCTTTTCCCTATCGGGATTTGTGAGTACAACGCCGGCGCCAGCCCCCCGGGCGTTTGACGCGCCATCCACGTGCAAGTCCCAGACCAGCCCTATCGGGTCGTTGGTTCTCTTCTTTGACGACTCGCTATGGTCGTCCTCCTTGTCTTCCGTGGTCTTACTACTCTCGTCGCCCTCGCTAGTTGGGGGCACGCTCGTGAACTCGGCGATGAAGTCGGCGAGGGCCTGACCCTTAATGGCGGTTCTCGGTTGGAACTCGACCCCGTATTCGCCCAGCTCTTGGGACCATATCGCCATTCGAGAGGAGGTCCCTTTTTGAAGGGCCTTCTCGATGGGATGCCCCGAGCGGTCTTTTTCAGTGCCTTGAAGAACGGTTGGCACCTATCAGTTGCTTTGGAAACGAATCGCGTCAGGGCGGCGATCCTTCCCGTCAAGCTTTGAACTTCTTTGACCTTTTGTGGCGACCTCATCTCTAAGATCGCCTTAATCTTCTCAGGATTGGCCTCGATCCCGCGGCGGCTCACCATGTAGCCCAAAAACTTTCCAGACTCGACCCCGAAAGCGCACTTGTTGGGGTTGAGCTTCATTTTGTAGCGTCGCATGATCGTGAACATTTCCCTAAGGTCTCGAACGTGGTCGTCGGCTTTGAGGCTCTTGACAAGCATGTCGTCCACGTAGACCTCCATAGTCTTGCCAATTTGATTGGCGAACATGCGGTTCACCAACCTTTGATACGTCGCTCCCGCGTTTTTGAGGCCAAAAGGCATGACCTTGTAACAGTAGAGTCCGCGGTTCGTAACAAAGGTGGTCTTGATCTGATCCGGCTCGTGCATGCGGATCTGGTTGTAGCCCGAATAGGCGTCCATGAAGCTCAGCAACTCGTGGCCCGCCGTGGCGTCCACGAGCTGCTCGATCCTCGGGAGAGGGAAGCTGTCTTTCGGGCAGGCTTTGTTGAGATCTTTGTAATCGATACAGATCCGCCACTTCCCGTTTGGCTTCTTGACCATCACCACGTTGGACACCTACTTGGGGTGCACCGCCTCCCTGATGAAGTCGGCAGCGAGAAGTTTGTCAACCTCTTCACCAATGGCTTGGTACCTCTCCCCACTGAACGCACGCCGCGGCTGGACGCGCTCGGCCACTCTCTTGTCGTCGTTGAGACGATGAACCATGATCTCGGGGTCGATCCCCGGCATGTCGGCGTGTGTCCACGCGAAGACATCTTTGTGCTCTCGGAGGAAAGCGGCGAGCTCGGTTCGGACTTCAGATGAGAGTTGGGCGCTTACCTTGACCACTTGGTCAGGCTTGGCGTCGTCCAACACGACGGGAACGAGGTCGTCCGGTGTCTCCACCTTTCGTCGCTCGACTTCGTCCCTTTGGTCTAGCTCTCCGAAGGTGCCTCCTTCCTCTAACTTGCAAGGGAATTTGTCTCCGAGTTGGAAGACGGTGCTCACCATCTTCCCTTTCCCTTTTCCGTCCACGCCCTGGATGTAGCACATCCTCGCCATGGATTGGTCTCCCAACATCACGGCGATCCCTTTCTCGGTCGGGAACTTCATCATCAGGTGGTACGTGGACGTTATGGCCTTCAACCGATTGAGAGTCGGGCGGCCGACGATGATGTTGTAAGCCGATGGCTAATCCACCACTAGGAACGATACGATGTGGGTAACCTCGAGCCCCCCCGGCGTACCGAAGGTAACCGGGAGGTCGATAGTTCCCTCCGTCATAACCCTCTCCCCAGAGAAGCCGAAGAGCGGGGTTGAGATCGGGGTCGGTCTTACCCCGGATAGCTTTATCCTGTCCAACGCCGATTTGAAGATTATGTCGGCGGAGCTCCCATTGTCGATCAGGATTCTCCGGACGAGGTTGTTGGCGACCGGGGCAGAGACGACTATCGCGTCGTTGTGTGGATGGAGAACTCGCGCCGCTTCTTGTCCGGTGAAGAACATGGACTCGAAGGGGGCCGGAGGAGGGACCTCGTACGTATGGTTGATGTAGTGCGCTATTTTCCCTTGGGAAACTTCGCGCACGTACTTCTTCCTTTGCGTAGCCGAGTCTCCGAACTCCGGGCCACCCAAGATTGCACCCACGACGTGAAGTTGCGAGCTCTCCGGCTCTTCGTTTGTCGCGCGGTCCGTGACAGTCACCGTCGCCGGACCTTTCTTCCCTTGCCGCGGGCGACCTCCGTGCGCCGCGGCCGTCCCGATAGTTCTCAGGACGTACTCTTTCAGCTTCCCATCTTGAATCAGGGCCTCAATCTGACGCTTGAGTTGATAGCATTCGGATGTCAGGTGCCCGTGATCTTGATGGTAGTCACAGTACTTGCTTTTATCCCTCTTGGCGGGATCCTTCGTGAGCGGGGTTGGGCTCCCCAACTTGTCACGGTGCAGAGCTAGGATTTGCTCCGGCGGAGTGCTCAGAGGAGTGAATGGCGAGAACTTCCGGAAGCTGTCGACATGTGGCGGCCTCGGCCCGGGGAGGGAACGGCCGTTAGGGGCCTGGCTTCCCTTATTCCTCCTCTTTCGGGGGTCGGGACGATCTTCGTCTCGATCGTCGCGGCGGCGACTCCCCTGTCCCCCTGACTTTTGGCCATCTCGGCCATCGAGATAGTCCTCGACCCCCATGTATGTGCGGGCTCTTGTCATTAGCTCCGCCATGTCACGCGGGACTTGGCCAACAATAGACTTGAGGAAGTCGCTCGTGCGTACTCCCTCAGTGATTACCGTGATGGCGTCCCTGTCGTCGAACCCTTCGACCTTGTGAGACTCCTCGGTGAAGCGAGCGAGGTATTGTCTCAACGTCTCGTCTCTTCCTTGTCGGATAGAGAGGAGGTGGGTCTTCGGCTTCTTTTGCGCCACGAGGGTGGCGAATCGGGCGAGGAAAGCCTCTCGCAAGGCCCGGAGAGACGGGATGCTTCCCGGCCTCAAGCTGCGGAACCATTCAAACCCCGAGCCTGTGAGGGTCAGGCTGAAGGCTTGGCAGAGAGTGGCGTCCGCCTGCCCTTGCATAGTCATCCACGTCTCATAGTGTTGGACGTGGAAGTGGGGGTCCGTACGTCCATCGTAGGGGGGAATGGACGGTAACTTGAAGTTCCCCACGCATGGTTGCGCGAGGATTTGCGCGGCGAAGGGAGAGTATGATTCCTCGATCCCTCCGTACGGCCTTTGCCTCCCCGACTCCCTCATTTCGATGATTTGATTCTGGAGGCTTTGAATCATCGTGACCATGTCGAGCCCGTTAGCGGGGCCGACCGTCGGGGCCACGGGAGTCACCGGTTGGCGTTCGTTGGACGCTTGGTCCACGACATTGGCCTGCGGCCGGCCGAGAGTTGCGGCGGGGAGCGCGTCCCTTCGAGAGTTTAGCCTTTGGCGGAGATCCTCCCCTCGGGAGTTTCTCTGCGCCGTCAAGCGCTCTCTAAGGTCCACACTCGGCGCGGGGCGAGGTGAGGTCGCCCTTGGTCGGACCGTCCGGCGGGCGCTTCGGCTGTCGGCCCCATCATCTACCAGAGTCGCTCTCTCCTCAGCGAGGGGCCGTGTCCGGCCGCCTCTTGAAACCGAGGGGGCGAGTCCCCGGGAATGTGACCATGCCTGCTGCCGCGCTAGGTGCGACGGCCCGGCCAAAGCGTCGTTGGGCCTCTCGGGCCGCGAAGGGGCGAGGCTAGGCATTGCCTCGTTGGTCCTCGACTCCCCCACATATTCGGAGTCGGAGTAGTCTTTGGCGGACCTATCTTCGATGTCATAGCCGAGGAGATTAGCTATGAGCGTACCGTCGACGCCGGGACGGTCAAGAAGCTCCGCAAGCCGCCGGGCCGTGTCCTCTCGCAGCTCGGCCTCGGGGTCATTCATCGGGTCTTGGGGCTGGCTCTCGCTATCGCGAGGTTGCCCTTCAAGACGATGTGCGAGGCGCCGAAGACCGTACCTCGAGCCTGTCGCTCGGGTACCCGCGGAGGTGGCGGGAATGTGACTCATCTCTCGAGAGTCGTGAGAACAAAAGGGAAAAGACTGGTAGAGGGAATGCGTTGCCAAGGTCGAGAGACCCCTCCTTCAAGCGCCAAAATGTTGTCGCTGTTTTTCGGACAACGATTTAGGAGTCGCAGACGGTTAGACCCAAGGCCGGACCAAGTGGTCTCGCCTCGACTCGAGCGTGTCGGGCTTGGTATTCCAAGCCGTCCCTTAGCTGTAGGTGGTCTCTGTCTCGTCCAAGCACCTGAAAAGTAAGCAAAGAAGGTGTGAACTACAAAGGGGAAACAGAGGGGTTGCCTCTGTTTACCTCTCCGACGCTCAACATTAGTAGGATTGAGGTGGTTTGTAGAGGGTTTAGTGTTTAGAGGTCGAGACTTGAGAGAAACGAGCGAGGTACGAGTTCGACAGCGTTTCAGTACTCAAATTCGGATTACCTGGACCAAGGGAGGTACCTTAGTATTTATAGGCGACCAAGGAGCGTCGTGGACAGCCCCTTGGCCGAGAGACGCCTCTGACCCAGCCATGGACGGCTCTGACCCGGCCATGGCCGGCTCTGACTCGGCCGTGGAGGCCATGGCCGGCTCTGACCCAGCCATGGCCGGCTCTGACTCGGCCGTGGAGGCCATGGCCGGCTCTGACCCGGCCATGGCCGGCTCTGACCCGGCCATGGCCGGCTCTGACTCGGCCGTGGAGGCCATGGCCGGCTCTGACCCGCCGGCCATGGCCGGCTCTGACTCGGCCGTGGAGGCCATGGCCGGCTCTGACTCGGCCATGGCCGGCCTTGAGGTGGCCGTGCGCCGGGAAAGGCTCGGGGAAGCCGCCATATGATGTCGTTGCCGTACCGGGCCGGGACGGACCGTTAACAAGAGCACCGCCTGGAGTTTCTTTGTCTCCCCTAAGAAAGTGTCAGCCGCCTGCTCGGCCTTCTCCCGAGACGCCTTCTTGGCCGCCGCCTTCTCGCGAGCTCGCTTCAGTTCCTCCTCGAGCGCTTGAAACTCTTGGACGGTGCGGACCCCCGCCAGAGTGGCAGCATGGGCGGCCGCCGTGCTTTCCTTGTCTTTCTCCATGATTTGCA
The DNA here is from genome assembly GCF_054948205.1 of Urtica dioica subsp. dioica. Lineage (NCBI taxonomy): Eukaryota > Viridiplantae > Streptophyta > Magnoliopsida > Rosales > Urticaceae > Urtica > Urtica dioica. The sequence continues at coordinate 21,184,641 of NC_142758.1, read as the reverse complement.
TGCGACGCAGCAAGTCTCGGAGGATACGGTCGCTCCGTTCTTGGTGCGCGAGCATCTGTGGAAACAAACAATATACGTACGATCGAAATACGCATACTGGTTGCACATAAGACAAGCAAGTGAATCGTACCTTTCGGGCATCGTCAATCCCACTCTGGAAATGCTCGAGGTCGCTCGCCGTCAGGAGACTCTTGAAATCCCGCAGAGAGGTTTCAAGGATCCCTCGAGAGCATTGATCCCTCAACTCCACCGCCTCCGCTAGGAGCATCGATTCCATGCCGTCTGGCGCCGCCGACGTATGAGCGCGCTTGTGGCCGGAGGATGAGCCAGGGAGGGTCGTCGACGATGATCGCTTGTTCGAGGAATTCGCCTCGTTCCTCGCCCGCGTTGGAAACCCCCCATGGCGAGCCTTGGCTTGTGGCTGAGCCGCGGTCATGGTTTCGACGTCGAGTGCCACCCTCGGTACTTGCGTGCGCGGTCGATGTCACCGAGTCATGGTATCTGAAAAAGATAAAGAGACGACAGGTTAGAATGCAATACAATGGAACGTGTAATAGCGGGAAGCATATGTATGGTTAGTACCCCCCACGTCGGGGGGAGGAGCGGACGAGCCCTCCGCCTCTGACTCAGGGTCCTCCGTAGCCTCCGCACCAAGACCCGGGCACGGGGGAGCGTCGTCGCCGGGCGTGAACCACCCGGTCCTCGCCATTAAATCTGGAGATTCGAAGTGCGGTCCTTGCCGCCTTGACTCCGGGATCGCCCTAATCACCGCGACGAGCTCGGAGCCCTCGATATCGCCCACGGGTGGAAAGTCGGCCGCGGGGCCGAAGAAGAGAGGCGCGATCCCGAAGGCTGACTCGGACACCCACACCCAAGGGTATCGATGCTTCTAGGTAACTTTGGCGACGACGGAGATGCGCTTCCGTGTGAACGCCGTGTAGAAGCCTGGTTTCCCTGGAACCCCGCGAACGAGCACGAGATCTTGGATGTCGTCCGCGGTGACCGCCCTTTTCTTTGCCCGATAAAGCATCATATGGCACGCAGCGACTACCCGATAGAAGGTCGGAGACATTTGCGACGCGTGCACCCCCAACTGAATCAGTAACTCTTGAATCACCGGCTTGAAGGGTAACCGTAACCCTCCGCGAAGACTCGCCTCGTGAATGGCAGCGTGTCCTTTCCGAGGGCGAGTCGGAAGATCGTCAGGCAACGGTCGCAAGATCGACATGGAGTCCAGGATGCCGTACCGCCTCTTCAAGCTTGTAAAACTGGCGATCGAGAGCGAACTCGGAGTGTCAACACCCGAGCAATCTAGGCCGCCACGTATTGCCGATTCCCCGGTCGGGAAGGATAGGGCTCGTGCTTCCTCCCGCGGTGTTAAAGAAGGCATCGCTGCGGGTGTGACGCGATGGTCCGACGACTCGCTCGAGCGCTCGACGTCGGAGGCGATCCCCGGCCCGGCGAGTCCTTCGTGGCGATCGCCCAGGCCGGCCGGCCGGGCCGTAACGTGGGTGCCCGGCTCAGCGGGCCTTGTCTTCCCGTTGGTCAGCCCGGTGGCGGACCCATCATCGGCGCCTGGCCTCGGGCCCGACAAGCAATCCTCGGCGAGGCCCGTCTCGTCCGGGCTCCCTTGGTGGATGCCCAAGGCCATTGGGCCGGCTCCACCAGCCTCCGGCCCGGGTAGGAGGCCCCCTCGCGCGTCCAAGCCTGCGCGCTGTGCGCCCAGAGCCTTTGGGCCGGCCTCACCAGCGCCCGGCCCAGGGAGGCAGTCCCCTTGCGCACCCAGGTCGCCTGGGCCCCTTGGGTTCTCGCCCTGCCCAGTGGCGCACACACCTGGCCCAACAGCGCAGCCCGGCCCGCCAGGTAGGCTCCCCCCGTGCAGCCCTAGCCCGCCGGCTCCTAGGGCTAGGGCCACCAGCGCCTCGGCCGCGGCCCCCCGGCCGGCGCTGTCCGGCCGGCCCTCCTCATCAACGGCGCTCCCGCCAGCGGCGCCGCCCACCTCCGGCGGCCCTCCACTGGCGCCGCCCGCCTCCAGTCGGCCTCCACCGGCGCGCCTCTCCTCGGGAAAGGCCAGGCCCAGGTTGTCCGGGCCTCCTTCGCCGCCGCTCGCCTGCCAAATAGGCCCGTCGTCGCCGCCCAGGGCCGACGCGACGCTCCTAGTGCCCGACTCAGCCGGCGCGGCCCCTCCCGGGGCGGGCGCTCCACCTGCGCTGCTTGAATCTCCCCCGGCCGCGCCTCCAGCACACACAGCACCGACGAAGACCGGCGCACCATCGCCCAAGCCCGCCTCACCGGGTGCGACTCCACCCAGGCCGCGCGCGTCCCCAGCGCCGCTTGGGGCTCCACCTCCGACGCTCCCGGCACAGACGGCGCCGCCACGGGCTGGCGCATCTTCTCCCGGGCCTGGCTCGCCGAGCGCGCCTCTGCGCCGGTCGACCCAGCTCTCCCCGACGCCCGGCGCTCCTGGGCCGGCGTCCCCCTGACAGTCGGGGCCGTCCCCAATGCACGTGTATTCCTCCTCGTCGGCCAGCCATTCTTCGACAGTGTGAAAGTCGCCCCCGGCCATCTCTGTTACGTGGTTGCTCAAAGGGCGTGAAGGCGGCACGGTGTTGGTAACCAAGGGAGATGAAAATTGCGCCCACAACTCGTCTAAGTTCGCGTCTTGATTCCCGAGCAAAGGGAAGAGGTCGTCATCAATGGACCCACTCCCCGACAGGTGGTTGGTAGGGTCCATTGACGCGTGTAACGAGATAAGGCAAAAAGTAACCGGAGAAAAGAAAAAATAATAATTAAAGGAGCCGAGCCAAACCTTGTCACGACGGGCTGCTCCGGTGGGCCGATGTCGGCAAGAGCCTTGAGTTTACCGCACGAGTTTCACTCGGCCGTAAACTCGGGGGGCTAATGTTATCGGCCCGACCGCGATCACGGCCGAATGGAGGCGAAGCGACGTCGGACGCATCTGGGCAGCCTGCCCCGGCCATTGGCCGGCCCTAGGGCCAGCCTTGGCCAATGGCCGGCCAAATTAGCCTCGGCCATTGGCCGGCCCAAGGGCCTGCCTCGGCCAATGGCCGAGCCAAGCTATCCCCGGCCATTGGCCGGCCCTAGGGCCAGCCTCGGCCAATGGCCGGCCCAAATAGCCTCGGCCATTGGCCGGCCCAAGGGCCAGCCTCGGCCAATGGCCGAGCCAAGCTACCCCTGGCCATTGGCCGGCCTAAGGGCCAGCCTCGGCCAATGGTCGAGCCAAGCTAACCCCGGCCATTTGCCGGCCCTAGGGCCAGCCTCGGCCAATGGCCGGCCGAAATAGCCTCGGCCATTGGCCGGCCCAAGGGCCAGCCTCGGCCAATGGCCGAGCCAAGCCACCCCCGGCCATTGGCCGGCCCTAGGGCCAGCCTCGGCCAATGGCCGGCCCAAATAACCTCGGCCATTGGCCGGCCCAAGGGCCAGCCTCGGCCAATGGCCGAGCCAAGCCACCCCCGGCCATTGGCCGGCCCTAGGGCCAGCCTCGGCCAATGGCCAGCCCAAATAGCCTCGGCCATTGGCCGGCCCAAGGGCCAGCCTCGGCCAATGGCCGAGCCAGGGCTATCCTCGGCCAAGGGGCTGCCCATAACACCCCTTGGTCGCCTATAAATACCGGGGGTCCCTCCCCTGGTCCAGGTAATCCGAATTTGAGTACCGAAACGCTGTCGAACTCGTACATCGCTTGTTTCTCTCAAGTCTCGGCCTCTAAACACTTAAACCTCCTATATCCACCTCAATCCTACTAATGTTGGGCGACGGAGAGGTAAACAGAGGCAACCCCTTTGTTTCCCCTTTGTAGTTCACACCTTTTTGCTTACATTTCAGGTGCTCGGACGAGATAGAGATCACCTACAGCTAAGGGACGGCTTGGGATACCAAGCCCGACACGCTCGAGCCAGAGTGAGACCACTTGGTCCGGCCTTGGGTCTAACCACTTTGGGCTCCTAAATCGTTGTCCGAAAAACTGCGACAACACTTGTCACAAAATTAGTAAACTTTCGAAAATGATTTTCAAGCTCATATTTTTAAATACATGTACATGCTAATCTTTGACCATAGCTTTGATACCATTTGTTGGAATTGATCTAGGGTTTAAGAAAAAGTTTAACGCTTCGGTAAGCGGCGGAATTTTAAAAATTTTATTTTTCAAGTAAAATGGTTTTTACTAACCTAGACAAAGAGCAAGTACATATAAATAAAAACTATTATGAGCATAGAAGTTTACTAACCTTTCTTGAAGCTTGAACTTTGAGAAGCTTTTGGAAAGTTGCAACGCTCGTCTCCCTCGCAGCACGTCTCTCTTTCTTTCCTCGGCAACTCGAGCAACCACGATAGTTTCTATCACTAAATCACTCGAAATAAAAGGAATCAGTGAGTGCGCACTTTTAAACACTACGACTTAAGAACGAGTCTTGACGTCATAGAGCTAAACTCTAGGTCAAATGAGGACCTAGGTGCCAAAACAATAAAACGAAATTGACTAGAGAGAGAGAGGAAAGGGGCGGCCAACAATGTCTAGAGAGAGAGTCTCTCAATCTCTAACTTATGTTCAATGAATGAAATGAAGGGAATGAGGCCTCTATTTATAGGGGAGGTTTTACCTTCAATAAGGTAGTTTCCTCTTTCATTGTATATCACATATTCATGAGCAAATATTTCTCTCCTTCCCTTAGAGTCACTCGGCCAAATAGGCTTCTAGAAGCCCTTGGATTTGTTTCCTCTTTTGTTCCCTTCCTTACTTGGCCGAAATTCCCATTACCATGCATAGGAAATTTGTTTCCTCTTTTTCTTTTGGCAAGTATCTTCATACATCAATGCACAAAATAATTTCCTCTTTCTCTCTATGGTATGCACGAAATTTTGAGTCTAGAACATGCTTCTAGATGTTTCTTTATTTGTTCATGACAAAATAAGAAAAGCCCATTAAGAATTTTCACATAAAATTCCATGAAATGAAATTAATCTTCAAGGCCCAAATTCTTAAACTTGGCCGTGAGGTTTTAACTTCATTTGTCATCATATGACAATGTCAAAAAATTTATTGACATTCATTTCATGCTATGTCTCAAAAGACAAAAATACCATTTTGACAATTTTCGTTCTTGTTTTGACTTAGCTTCCAGCCTAACTATTCCTAATCGATGTGATTCGTGATAGTGACCTCGTGGATCCAAATGAACAAAGCTTGAGCTAAAATACTTGGACTGAAAAGTTCACAAACCTTTTTCCAAGTTTAGCTTAATGTCAACTGACTCCACAAAAGAGTTGACACTGAAAATCTCTCGGTTCAAATGAATTTATTTTATACTCAAGAATTCAACCTAATTGTAATGAAAAGATCCACAGAATATTATCAGTGCTTACCCTTCATGAATATCATCAGCTAGTCGGGATTTACAAAATTACCATTTTACCCTTCTAGCTGTTATTTCCTCAACTCCTTTGTCGCTTGTGAATAAGTTAGAACCAATGTATTGACGAGGAGCTAACAAGTCACATTGTTTCATCCAAAAGAGTCAAGACTCAATTTGGACACTGAACTGTTCATTTATTCACACTCCAAGGAACAAAGCATGAGGTGATATATATTGCATTTCAGCAATCTTGTACATGAATTCCATATCTATAAGAACTTCACAAAGTTACTCATGACATACTCACAACCTAGTACTTCACCAATAGGCCTTGTTTGGAATCACATAGTGAGTCCGAACTCTGACTTTCTCAAATGAGAATACTAAGGTGTGAAATGACATGTCTCATTTCAGGATTAAGGTAAGCACGATGCAATTCATACGTAGTGACTTCGAGACATAAGAGGTTAAATGGTTTGTTCTTATCTTGTCTCTAGAAGTGCACTGGTCAATTCAGTACCTTCGAAAGATACCTAGAAGAACTATAGAGTCTCCAACGATCAATGCCTCATAACCAGACATCATAGATTCTTCTAACAATCATAGTGAGGTCAATAGTCCTTTGACCCTTAGATTACGAATATATCGTTTTAAGCAAACTACGAAGAGTTTGTTCATGCAAATCTACATTTGTCTCTTCGTAAGTTGTTTAGTTTGTTTATGGACTAAAGACTAATGTTTTATCATAAAGCTTCAGACAAGGAAGATTGAATGAACGTTTCAACTTTTATTAATAAATAAGCAGTTACAAGCAAGAGTCTTCGTAAGACTATATGACATCATATGTACATAAATACACACTACAACTCTTCTTGTGGGCACCATTGACAACAATGAGGGCCATCATGAGGAAGAGATTCGTGCCTCGCCATTATTGCCGAGAGCTCTATAAGAAGCTTCAGCGCCTACGGCAAGGCACTCGCAGTGTTGAGGAGTACTACCGGGAAATGGAGGTTGCCATGATCCGAGCAAACATAGAGGAAGATCGCGAGTCTAGCATGGCCAGATTTATGAACGGGCTGAACCCTGACATAGCGGACAAAGTGGAGTTACAGCATTATGTCGAGATGGAGGATTTGGTTCACATTGCCGTTAAGATTGAGAAGCAGCTCAAGACGAGGGGTAACTTGCGGGGAAGCCGATTTTCAGAACAACCTGCATGGAAGAAGACCTTCAACCGAGACGAGAAGAGCAGTTTCAAACCACGAGGAGACGTAGCCAAGCCAAGCACTTCCGCAGCCCCAACCACATCTAGCTCTGGTCCTAGTGCTCAAAAGAAACCGGAGACGACATTTCAGCGAAATTGTGATATCAAGTGCTTCAAGTGCCAGGGAGTTGGTCACTTCGCAAATCAATGCCCGAATAACAGGAGCATGACGATTCTTCCGACCGGAGAGATGGTTACTGACGATGAAGAGGAAGATCAAGAGTGTACCGGAGAAGAGTCAGACGAGGAAATTGAGGCACCAGCAGGGCTCGTGTTGGTCTCTCGACGAACGATGAACGCACAGGTTGTACGAGATGATGAGGAGCAGCGCGATTACATCTTTCATACCAGGTGCCATATTGGTGAAAAGGTGTTCAGTGTTATCGTCGATGGTGGGAGTTGTACGAACATAGCCAGCGTTGCTGTAGTGAAGAAGCTTGGACTTCCAACGACAAATCACCCTCGTCCTTACAAGCTTCAGTGGTTTAATGATGGTGAAGAGGTACGTGTCTACAAACAAGTCCTTATCTGTTTTCAGATTGGCAGCTATGAGGACTCGGTGCTTTGTGACGTGGCACCAATGGACGTGGGGCATATACTTTTGGGGCGGCCGTGGCAATTCGATCGGAGGGTGACTCATGACGGCTACGCCAACAAGTACTCCTTCAGGCACAATAATCGTACCATCACCCTCACACCCCTTACTCCATAGCAAGTTCATGAAGATCAACTGAGGATGCAACAAGAGAAGGAAAGGTTTAGGGCCCTAGAGAAGGGAAAGGAACCAAGGGATGAGGTAAAAACAGAGAGAAAACCTGAGAGAGAATTGGGGAGTGAAAGATGTTGTCGCACGAAAATGAACAACTATTTAAAACCTCGGGCGGTTCGATCGAAGGCCGGACCAAGTGATCGCACCCGGGCCAAGAGTGGGAACTCGACAGTCTCGAGCTAGGGTTTTCTCCGATCAACCCGCCTCTCGGGACAGGTAGGGGGTGAGGAGGAGGAGTGACCGTGCCTTGGTTGTCGGCTGCCTACGTACCCGTGCGTGGGATCAGGTCAGAACATAGTTCAAGCGTGTAGGACGGAGTATGAGGCGCGGAGCCTTGGCGGAGAGGCATGCTCGACGAAGGAGATGGGGCGCGAGGAGTCCTCGGCGGCGTCTCAGAACTTCGGAGATCGCGTACGCGTCTAGCGTGTTAAACGCGCGAGGGTAACTCTAGTCGAGAACCCTAGGGGCGTGCTTGAGCACCGGAGAATGTTCGGTCAAAGGGAGCGATGTCCGAGAAGTCCCCGTGAGTGCTTCGGAACCTTTGAGAACGAGGGAGGGAGAAGAGAGTCTGCTTCAGGCCAAATATGGCATCCAGAGAAGCAGAGAAGAATAAGAAATCGAGCGTGTCGATCAGAGATGAATAGAGATTATTGGATGGCTTTCCCCTCAATGGGAGGGGGTTTATATAGGTGTTTGGGGGCCTTAGAAGGCTTCTTTTTCATCCATGTGGGACTAGGAACGCATGTGGCATCAAGTGGAGGCGCACGGCGCGCGCGGTGCACAACGCGCGGCGCGCAGGTCACCGGGCGCGGCGTGGGACGCGCGGCGCAGGACACGCGGCGCAGGATGCCTTGACTGGCGTGGCGCGCTGCCTTGATGGCGCGGCGCGCTGCCTGCTGCTGGCCGGCCGGCGCTGCGTGCTGTGCGCGCGGCGAACGGCTCGTCTTGCCGGGCTCTTGCGGGCCTTCGAATACCATTCTTCCCACGTGGAATATGAAGGTTTCCACTTGACGAGAGTGACTAGCGGCTTGACTCGAGGAGCGACTCGAGGAACAAGTCAAGGCTCGACTCGAGGAGACTAACTCAAGGCTCGACTCGAGGAGCGAAGCTCGACTCGAGGAGACTGACTCAAGGCTCAACTCGAGGAGCGAAGCTCGACTCGAGGAGACTGTATGAAGTCTCAACTCGAGGAGCGAGGCTCAACTTGGGGAGCCGACTCAAGTCTCAACTCGAGGGGCTAGGCTCGACTCAAGGAGTCAAGAGTTTGGGCGAGGGCTTGAAGACTTGCCGCTCTTCAGAACCTCCGGCCTGACCATCGGCCCTTTGAGCGACGTGCCTTCTTGGCATCTCGGGTTTTCCGAAAACGACCGACAACATTAGCCCCCCAAGTTCATTGCTCGGGAGGCCCCGGGCAGTGAACTTTTAGTTGTTTCCGCTGGGTGTTTGAGGAAAATAGACTTCCTAGAGCTTCACTATCACGAAGCTTTTGTGGTTATGAAGGATATTCTCACAATTGCTAGTGCTCTCTCTCGCTTTTCCGTCTCTCTCGACACGCGTGTGTGATCGACACGTGGAGGAGGATCCAAGCTGATAGGAGACGTAGCTTGACGTGGGCGAGGCAGACGCGTTTGCGTCCGTCGCCCTAGCCCCGGAGCAAAAGGGAGATGTGTGGGCAAGCGGGACACGCATTTGTGTAGAGGCGGGCCGGCGTGTCGCGGCTTGTTGATCTTTTGGTGAAGTCACGCCCACGTCTTTCTTCGATGGCATTTTGCTTGATAATACCCTCAATCCGGAGTCCATGGGACTCGACGGTGACTAGCAGGGTGATGATTGTGTAATCGTGACCTATTAGGGGAAGATCACGGCTTCCGTCTCGGCCAGCTTGGAAGGCGACTGCACTTTTGCATTTTGCAAAGGCGTGCTCATTCCGAGGTCTCGATGACGGAGGTTGATGCTGCGAGCTGATGCTTCGAGAAGACGGAGTGGCACCTGGCGGAAGGCTCTGCCGCACCGGAGGGCTTCGACTGCTCGGGGATAAACGCTAAAAGTTTGACCACGCATCAAGCATAAGTCGGTCTCACGGGGCATCCGCCATTCCCGCCTTGGTGACGCTTCTTCGTCCGCGTTCGGAAGATCGGCCCTTATTCCCCAGGCGCGAGCGCGGGTCTCTATTTTGGCTGACCTGTTCTTCAGGTCGCTCCAGGTGTTTGTTCGAGGAGTGGGACTCGACTCGAGGAGACTGACTCAAGGCTCGATTTGAGGAGCGAAGCTCGACTCGAGGAGACTGGCTCGAGGAGCGAAGCTCGACCCGAGGAGACCGAATCCAGTCTCAACTCAAGGGGCTAGGCTCAACTCAGGGAGCCGACTAAAGTCTCAACTCGAGGGGCTAGGCTCGACTCGGGGAGCCGACTCCAGTCTCAACTCGAGGGGCTAGGCTGACTCAAGGAGATTGGCTGGATTTTAAGGAATATGACTCTACTCGAGGAGCGATGCTCGACTCGAGGAGTATGACTTGATTCGAGGAGCAAGACTCAACTCGGGGAGAATGACTTGATGAGTGATGCTCGACTCGAGAGGGATGACCCGAGGAGAGTGACTCGACTCGAGGAGCATGGCTCGACTCGAGGAGGGTGTGATTCGACTTGAGGAAGATGTCTTGACTCGAGGAGCAGTGCTCGACTCAAGGAGAATGATTTGACTCAAGGAGCAAGACTCGACTCAAGGAGCGTGACTCGACTTTGAGGAGCGATGCTCGTCTAGAGGAGAATGGTTCGATTTGAGGAGCAAGGCTCGACTCGAGGAGAATGACTCAACTCGAGGAGCGAGGCTCGACTCAAGGGGAATGACTCAACTCGAGGAGCGAAGCTCGACTCGAGGAGAATGACTTGTCTCGAGGAGCAAAGCTCGACTCGAGGAGAATGGCTCGACTCGAGGAGCGAAGTTCGACTCGAGGAGAATGGTGCGTTTTGAGGAGCAAGGCTCGATTCGAGGAGAATGACTCAACTCGAGGAGCGAGGCTCGACTCGAGGAGAATGGTACGATTTGAAGAGCAAGGCTCGACTCGAGGAGGATGACTCGACTCGAGAAGCGAAGCTCGACGCGAGGAGGTTTAGGTGCCCCTTGTGGCGGCTTAGAGCGCGTTGTTAGGGACGGCTCTGTGCGTTGTTTTAGGCATCATAGGCACGTCGTGAGGGATGGCCTAAATGCGGCATGTAGGTCACTTAGGTGCGTCGTGAGGGACGACTTGGTTGCGCCATGTAGGCGTCTTAAGTGCGCCATGTAGGCGTCATAGGTGCGTCGCGAGGGACGACTTGGGTGTGCCATGTAGGCGTCTTAGGTTGCGCCATGTAGGCGTCTTACGGGCTGCGCCTTTACGCGTCTTACATGCGCCATGTAGGCGTCTTAGGTTATGCCATGCAGGCGTCTTACGGGCTGCGCCTTGACGCGACTTACGTGCGCCATGTACGCGTCTTAGGTTGCGCCATGTAGGCGTCTTACGGGCTGCGCCTTTACGCGACTTACGTGCGCCATGTAGGCATCTTAGGTGCGTCGCGAGGGACGGCTTTAGCTTGCATCTCGGGGATCTCTCTTGGGCGCGCCGCGGGGGCGTCTTTAGCCTGCATCTCGGGGATGTCTCTTGGGCGCGCCGCGGGGGCGTCTTTAGCCTGCATCTCGGGGATGTCTCTTGGGCGCGCCGCGGGGGCGTCTTTAGCCTGCATCTCGGGGATGTCTCTTGGGCGCGCCGCGGGGGCGTCTTTAGCCTGCATCTCAGGGATGTCTCTTGGGCGCGCCGCGGGGGCGTCTTTAGCCTGCATCTCGGGGATATCTCTTGGGCGCGCCGCGGGGGCGTCTTTCGTGCACGCTTGTTCCCGTTTTATGTTCGGGTGTTTTGCTTGGATGGAGCGTGCTTTCTTTTTGTGGAGCGTACTTTCTAGAGAATTTTGAGCGTACTTACCATTGCCTATGGCACTAGCACCCCGAGTTTTGGGTTTTACAAGTGTAATCTTGATGATTAAAAATCTTTGATGAAGTGGATTTTAAAAGAAAAACGTTGGCTCGTAGGCCTTATTGAATGTTTAGAAAGCAAAGAAATAAAATGGGGGAAGCGCTGGCTAGTGGTAGTACTCTCTTCAAGTGTTCCGTATTCCACAGGCGATAGATCGGTGTCTCGTCCATGTATGACCTGGTAGACTCTGTGGGGTCCCTGATGAGGACGCTGTTACCTTGCACTTGGGTGTCATGCATGTGTCTTTATGGACTTCGCGGAGGACCTTGGTCGACTCGATGCTATCTCTAAGTTGAGAGATCGTGTTAATCGCCTTTTTAGCGGTCTTTCCATCGATTCCTTGGATGTAACATATTCTGGCTTGGGATTGGTCTCCAGCCATGATGCCGATTCCATCCTTGGTAGGGAACTTCACCAGTAGGTGGTATGTAGAAGTAATAGCCCATAGTCGGTTCAACGTGGGTCGCCCAATGATTACGTTGTAGGGGGACTCTTGGTTGACAACTAGGAATGGGACCATGTGAACGGCTTCAATGCCTCCGGGAGTTCCGAAGGTGACCGGTAGATCGATGATGCCTTCGGTCATGACTTTCTCCCCAGTGAACCCGAATAGAGGCGTTTGGGTCGGAGTTGGGCGTAGCCCCCCGAGCTTCATGCGCTCTAGGGTGGACTGAAGATTATGTCGGCAGCACTGCCGTTGTCGATGAGAACTCTTTTCACCAAGTTATTAGCTACTTGGGCTTTGAGCACAATTGCGTCATTGTGCGGATGCACAACTCGCTTGGCCTCTTTGTTGGTGAAATGCATCGCCTCGTGAGGCACGGACGGAGGTTCTTCATATGTGAGGTTGACGTGCATAGCAGCGTCTTCTTGAGCCACGGCCCTTAGGAATTTTTTCCGTTGTCGGGCCGAATCTCCATCTTCTGGACCTCCCAATATGGTGGTCACAACGTGGAGTTGTGGATTGGCATTGGCAGTAGCCGTGGTTCGGTCGGCAGAAGCGGCTGTTCCTCCTCCCTTGCCAGATTGCGGTCTGTTCGAGGTGGGGCCCGCAGCGCTAATCATGCGTAACACGAACTCTTTTAGCTCACCCCGTTGGATCAATGCCTCGATATGCCTTTTAAGACTATAGCATTCAGAGGTTAAGTGACCGTATTCCTGATGGAACTCGCAATATTTAGATTTATCGCGAGTCGCGGGATCTTTGTTCATTGGAGCCGGGGGAGTGAACTTGTCACGCGCTAAAGCTAGGATTTTCTCCGGCGTTGTGTTCAACGGTGTGAACGACGAGTAGCCCTTAAAGTCTTCCGCAAGTCGCGGCTTCTGGGGCATCGGAGGTCGTCTATTAAAAGTCTGACCTCCTATGTTCCGCCTTTTACGGGAGTTTCCTTGCTCGTTGCTAGGCTCGTCTCGGTGGTGAGGGCTTTGATCATTGCCCTTGCGACCATCGAGGTAATCTTCGACTCCCATGAAGGTCTTGGCTCGAGTCATTAACTCGGCCATGGTAGAAGGGACACGGCCGACGATGGACTTAAGGAAGTCACTTGTGCGCAAGCCTTCAGTGATGGCAGTGATTGCGTCTTTGTCGTCAAAGCGGTCGACCTTATTCGATTCTTCAGTGAATCGGGCGAGGTATCGTCTAAGAGACTCGCCATCCTCTTGCCTGATTGACCACAGGTACATCTTGGTCTTCTTTTGGACCATAGACGTAGCGAACCGTGCTAGGAACATGTCCTTCAGGTCTTTGAACGAGCGGATGCTTCCCGGCCTTAAGTTCTTGAACCACTCGAAGCCGGGTTCGGCGAGGGTAAGACTAAAAGCTTGGCACATAGCGCCGGGAGTGACACCCTGCATCCTCATCCAAGTTTCATAGTGCTGGATGTGGTAAGCAGGATCTGCTTTTCCATTATATGGAGCGAGGTTCGGGAGTTTGAAATTTCCCGTACATACCTCGGCCAATATCTGAGCCGTGAAAGGCAAGGACTTCTCCTCAACGACCCCATAGGCACCTCCGCCTATTCCGTGTTCTCGGAGATCTCGTACTTCATTTCGAAGATTGTGGATCATTGTGATCACATCGAGACCGGTAGTCGGAGTAACTCCCTGTTCGGGAGGAGTCACCTGCCGTCTTTCATTTGACCCTTGACCCGTGCGGCGGTTCCCGTTAGTTGGGGCTGCTGCGGGGACGTTTGGCCGAGAGCTTAGTCGCTCTCTTAAGTCATCGCCACACTCAATGCGTTGGGCGGTGAGGTGATCCCTAAGATCGGGGCTGGACATACGGAGGCGCAGGCTTCGTCTGCGATGGCGCGCTCTCCGCGTGCCCTGACTCTCCGTAACATTCTCCCTTTGACCTAGTCGGTCGAAGGCCGAGCGTCGGGAGTTTCCCTCTTGAGAAGCAGCCGGTGCGTCGCCTTTCCGGGGTAGGGGATTCGAAGGACCGGCTTCAAACACGGCGGGGGGTTCCCCGTCCTTCGTGAGAGAAGTCTCGATACCCTCCGAATCGCCAGTACCCTCGTAATCAGGGTCGCGGTCACGGCTTTCCTCGTTGAGGTTCTCAGGATCCCTGTTGAGGGTTATTGTGTCATGCGCGGGTTGCTTCGCAGCCAGTCGGCTGTGGTACCTCGCCTTCTTCGCCTTTAGTTGGCGGATACTCTCCTCCAGCTCCATGATGCGGTTGTCCCTGCTATCAGGAGATGGAGATGGTGACCAGGTCGAGCTCTCTTCGTGGAGCGACTCTTCGTCACCATGCGCTCGGGAGCGCAAGAAGTATTTCTTGGTCCCAGTGACGCTTTCGGGGTTGTTCACGCCCTCAGAACGTACAGGTGGTTGGTTACTCATCATTTCTCAAGTTCGAGAAGGTTGAGTTCGCAGAAGAAAAGAAGAAGATGAACAGAAGGGATTTCGGGCTGAATAGGTCGGGAAGTCCCCTCCTTCTAGCGCCAAAATGATGTCGCACGAAAATGAACAACTATTTAAAACCTCGGGCGGTTCGATCCAAGGCCGGACCAAGTGATCGCGGCCAAGAGTGGGAACTCGACAGTCTCGAGCTAGGGTTTTCTCCGATCAACCCGCCTCTCGGGAGAGGTAGGGGGTGAGGAGGAGGAGTGACCGTGCCTTGGTTGTCGGCTGCCTACGTACCCGTGCGTGGGATCAGGTCAGAACGTAGTTCAAGCGTGTAGGACGCAGTATGAGGCGCGGAGCCTTGGCGGAGAGGCGTGCTGGACGAAGGAGACGGGGCGCGAGGAGTCCTCGGCGGCGTCTCAGAACTTCGGAGATCGCGTACGCGTCTAGCGTGTTAGACGCGCGAGGGTAACTCTAGTCGAGAACCCTAGGGGCGTGCTTGAGCACCGGAGAACGTTCGGTCAAAGGGAGCGATGTCTGGGAAGTCCCCGTGAGTGCTTCGGAACCTTTGAGAACGAGGGAGGGAGAAGAGAGTCTGCTTCAGGCCAAATATGGCATCCAGAGAAGCAGAGAAGAGTAAGAAATCGAGCGTGTCGATCAGAGATGAATAGAGATTATTGGATGGCTTTCCCCTCAATGGGAGAGGGTTTATATAGGTGTTTGGGGGCCTTAGAAGGCTTCTTTTTCGTCCATGTGGGACTAGGAACGCATGTGGCATCAAGTGGAGGCGCACGGCGCGCGCGGCGCAGGGGGCGCGGCGCGCAGGTCACCGGGCGCGGCGCGGGACGCGCGACGCAGGACACGCGGCGCAGGATGCCTTGACTGGCGCGGCGCGCTGCCTGCTGCTGGCCGGCCGGCGCTGCATGCTGTGCGCGCGGCGAACGGCTCGTCTTGCCGGACTCTTGCGGGCCTTCGAATACCATTCTTCCCACGTGGAATATGAAGGTTTCCACTTGACGAGAGTGACTAGCGGCTTGATTCGAGGAGCGACTCGAGAACGACACGAGGCTCGACTCGAGGAACAAGTCAGGACTCGACTCGAGGAGACTGACTCAAGGCTCGACTCGAGGAGCGAAGCTCGACTCGAGGAGACTGACTTGTTGTCAATGGTGCCCACAAGAAGAGTTGTAGTCTTTATTTTGTACATTTGATGTAATAAAGTCTCATGAAGACTCTAGCTTGTAATTGCCTATCTATTCATTAATAAAGTTGAAACGTTCATTCAATCTTCCTTGTCTGAAGCTTTATGATAAAACCTTAGTCTTTTAGTCCATAAACAAACTTAACAACTTACGAAGAGACAAATGTAGATTTGCATGAACAAACTCTTCGTAGTTTGCTTAAAACGATATATTCGCAATCTTAGGGTCAAAGGACTATTGACCTCAGTATGATTGTTAGAAGAATCTATGATGTCTGGTTATGAGGCGTTGAGAGTTGGAGACTCTATAGTTCTTCTACGTATCTTCCGAAGGTACTGAATTGACCAGTGCACTTCTAGAGACAATATAAGAACAAACCATTTAACCTCTTATGTCTCGAAGTCACTATGTATGAATTGCATCATGCTTACCTTAATCCTGAAATGAGACATGCCATTTCACACCTTAGTATTCTCATTTGAGAAAGTCAAAGTTCGGACTCACTATGTGATTCCGAACAAGGCCTATTGGTGAAGTACTAAGTTGTGAGTCTGTCATGAGTAACTTTGTGAAGTTCTCATAGATATTGTTGTCGCTGTTTTTCGGACAACTATTTAGGAGCCAAGGACGGTTAGACCCAAGGCCAGACCAAGTGGTCTCGTCTCGACTCGAGCGTGTCGGACTTGGTATCCCAAGTCGTCCCTTAGCTGTGGGTGAAGCTCACCTCGTCTTGATACCTGAAAAGCAAACAAGAGATTGTGAACTACAAAGAGGAAACAGGGGGGGTGCCCCTGTTTACCTCTTCGACGCTCAACATTAGTGGGATTGAGGTGGAGTATAGAGGTTTTAGGGGTGTTTAGAGGCCGAGACTTGAGAGAAACGAGCGAGGTACGAGTTCGACAGCGTTTCAGTACTCAAGAATCGATTACCTGGAGTAGGGGAGCGGCCTCTCTATTTATAGGCAGCCAAGGGGTGGTTTGAAGACCCCTTGGCCGAGTGAACTTGCTTGGTTCAGCCATTGAGTGGCTGGGTCGGCCAATAGCCGAGTGAACATGGTGGTGAGGTTCACTCGGCCATTGGCCGAGTGAAAAGTTTGGGCCGGCTGAGGTTCACTCGGCCATTGGCCGAGTGAACTGCTGGAAGGTTCACTCGGCCAATGGCCGAGTGAACTGCATGGGCAGCTGGAAGGTTCACTCGGCCAATGGCCGAGTGAACTGCCTGGGCGGCTGGAAGGTTCACTCGGCCATTGGCCGAGTGAACTGCTGGAAGGTTCACTCGGCCAATGGCCGAGTGAACTGCCTGGGCGGCTGGAAGGTTCATTCGGCCATTGGCCGAGTGAACTGCTGGAAGGTTCACTCGGCCAATGGCCGAGTGAACTGCCTGGGCGGCTGGAAGGTTCATTCGGCCATTGGCCGAGTGAACTGCTGGAAGGTTCACTCGGCCAATGGCCGAGTGAACTGCCTGGGCGGCTGGAAGGTTCACTCGTCCGTTGGCCGAGTGAACTGCTGGAAGGTTCACTCGGCCAATGGCCGAGTGAACTGCCTGGGCGGCTGGAAGGTTCACTCGGCCGTTGGCCGAGTAAGTCATTGACTCAGCCAATGGCCGAGTGATCCATTGACTCAGCCCATGGCCGAGGGAGCCATTGACTCAGCCAATGGCCGAGTGAGTCCTTGACTCAGCCAATGGCCGAGTGAGCCATTGACTCAACCTATGGCCGAGGGAGCTATTGACTCAGCCAATGGCCGAGTGAGTCATTGATTCAGCCAATGGCCGAGTGAGGCATTTGACATGGCCATTGGTTTGGGCCGGCCCCTGGTTGGGTCAGGGTTTTGCCGTTCAAGACCTCGCACCAGCCACGCGGGTCGAAGAGATGCCTCTGTCCTCGTCGGCCCTAGACGGGCCGACAACAGATATGGAATTCATGTACAAGATTGCTGAAATGCAATGTATGTCACCTCATGCTTTGTTCCTTGGAGTGTGAATAAATGAACTGGCCAGTGTCCAAATTGAGTCCTGACTCTTTTGGATGAAACAATGTGACTTGTTAGCTCCTCGTTAATACATTGTTTCTAACTTATTCACAAGCGACAACGGAGTTGAGGAAATAACAGCTAGAAGGGTAAAATGGTAATTTAGTAAATCCCGACTAGCTGATGACATTCATGAAGGGTAAACATAGATAATATTCAGTGGATCCGCTCATCATAATTAGGTCGAATTCTTGAGTAGAAAATAAATTCATTTGAACCGAGAGATTTTCAGTGTCAGCTCTTTAGTGGAGTCAGTTGACATTAAGCTAAACTTGGAAAAGGTTTGTGAACTTTTGAGTCCAAGTGTTTAGCTCAAGCTTTGTTCATTTGGGTCCATGAGGTCACTGTCACGAATCACATCGATAGGAATAGTTAAACTGGAAGCTAAGTCAAAACAAGAACGAAAATTGTCGAAAGGGTATTTTTGTCTTTTGAGACATAAGGATGAAATGGATGTCAATAAATTTTGACAAGTTCATTTGATGACTTAATGTCACTCGGCCATAATATGATTAACTGGGCCTTGTGAATTAATTTCATTTCATGAGAATTTTATTGAAAATTCTTAATGGGCCTTTCTCATGTTGTCATGAACAAATGAAGAAGCTTCTAGAACCTACTTCTAGAGAGACTTGGGCGCCTACCCTAATAGAGAAATATGAGAGTTTATTTTGTGCATAAATGTATTTAGATACTTGCCAAAAGAAAAAGAGGAAACAAATTTCCTCCAAGAGGAAAGTGGGAATCCGCCAAGTGAGAGACAAGGCAAGGCCTTGAACAAAATTGGAAACAAATCAAGGCTTCTAGAAGCCTTGAGTTGGCCGAGTGTCTCAAAGGGAAAAAGAGGAAATTGCTCATGAATATGTGATATTCTATAGAAGAGGAAACTACCTTATTGAAGGTGAGACCTCTCCTATAAATAGGAGCCTCATTTCCTCACATTTCATTCATCCAAGTTTAAGAGATTTGAGAGACTCTCTCTCTAGAACTTGGCCGAAAATCCTCTCTCTCTCTCTCTAGTTTATTTTCGATTATTTCTTGTCTTGGCACCTAGGTCCTCACTCGACCTAGTGTTTAGCTCTGCGACTTCGAGACTCGTTCTTAAGTCGTAGTGTTTAAAAGTGCCCACTCACTGATTCCTTCTTTTCGAGTGATTTAGTGATAGAAACTTTCGTGGTTGCTCGAGGTGCCGAGGAAAGGAAGAGAGACGTGCTGCGAGGGGAGACGAGCGTTGCAACTTTCCAAAAGCTTCTACAAGGTTCAAGCTTCAAGAAAGGTTAGTAAACTTCATAGCTCATATTGGTTTTTAATTACATGTACTTGCACTTGTCTAGGTTAGTAAAAACTGTTTTACTTGTAAAAGAAATTTTTTAAAATTCCGCCGCTTAACGAAGCGTTAATTATTTTCTCAAACCCTAGATCGATTCCAACAAATGGTATCAGAGCTATGGTCAAAGAGATGCATGTACATGTTTTTAAAATTATGAGCTTGAAAATCATTTTCGAAAGTTTACTAATTTTCTGACAAGTTAGATTTGTAATCTTAGTTTTTTTTTAATTTAATGCTCTTGTCTTTAAATTAAAAAGCATGTTGATTTTCTATGAGTTTGGGATGTTTTTAAAACATATTAGAATCAGTTCTAAAAGTTTTTAATTTTTTATATTGAAAAACGTGTTTTAAAGGTTTGAGAAATTTCGAGTAAAATTTTGTGACTAGTTTTGATATCTTGCTAGTTTCTTATTTTTACTTGAATCGTTTTATGCATGTTGTTATTTCTTTTATTCTATGTTATTACCCTGCTAATAAAACACATATAAAAGCTTTAAACAACATCTTAAAACGTTCCGTTACACTTGATTCTTTTTCGCACCTAAGTAGGACCAAGCTTTAATTTATTTCTTTTTCTTCGAGCTGGAGTAAACCCGCATTAAAAGTGGCATAACTCTCTACTCAGAAATCGAAATTTAATGATTCTTGAATCAAATTAAATCTCTGTCTGTCCTCTGTCCAATGCCACCGGTTTCGGCTGAATAGGACATCGGAGCCACCAGATATGGCGATTTTACTCCGAGGTGCGCGGCTGTCTGAAACTCCAGTTTTTTAGAAATCCGGATTTTCAAACCCCACTACCATGAGTTATAGAACTCTAATGAGAAAACTTTCTTGAGCAAAAATGTTTTTCATATGATTATAAACATGATGTGTAAGATTAAAATGTTTTGATTTTTGAAAGTTTAATTGAAATTGAATTTTTACAAAACTAGTTTGAATTTTGAAAAACCGTTTTCACTTTCAAACTTGAAAATATTTTGTCATCCAAATCAAATAAGTTTTCAAAATGTTTTCAAAACTATATCTATATCACATATGTTCAAAATCTATATGCTCTTGAAATTTTGAGTGGGAGGTCTCCTTGTAGACAAGCCGAAAAATAAAAAGATGTGTAATCTCAAACTTTCAAGTGTTCGAGTGAGTTGAAGTTCACACTTCCCTCACGCACTTTCCCGAAATAGAAAATAATAAAAGATCGAGTATGTACCTTGTGCCTTTATGCACTAATACTGCTCTGAACATGTCGATCTAGGATTCTCTTCTAGTTGTCCGCTTTGTCGCTCTCTAACTAGGAAATTTGTTTCCGAACTTATAAGAGTCGATGAACCAACTCCAAAAACTAAGTGGGAGGGTTATATTCGTTGTTTGTAACCCGCGATCCCCAACACTAGTGAAAGATGCAATAACGTGGGACTAAGAGCCGCTCTTGCGACCCTCACTTAAATGTGAGTACTCCAAGGCGTTATTGCTTCGATCATTGCTCAATGAGCTACGTCCGAGAGTGATGCAATGATGGCAAGGCCTCCCCTTGGGGGATTGTTTTTCAAAGCTGATCTTTTGGACTAAGTGGTTGGTTGCACGCTTAGGCTCAATCCCTAGTATCCTCCCTTGAGGCTCTGCGAAAGGATGTGAGTGATCAAACCAATTTACAAGGTGGCTAGTCAAAATGATGTACTGACATCTTGGCTTAGCATTAATGATGTGTCATTTACTTATAAATGGAGATTTTTTGCGGCCTTCTCTTGAGGGAGTAAATTATCGTTTGGTTTATAACACCTTTGGATTTTACAAAAGTCTTAATGAAACTTAAATCCTAAACCAAAGACTAATCATAAACTTGTTTCAACTTTTATAGGCAATATGTCTCTCAACCCTCTCTCTACAATTCTTTCCTCGAATAAACTCGAAGGCGACAATTACGTCGACTGGAAACGTAACCTCGACATAGTCCTTACTATCGACAAGCACAAATGGGTTCTCACCACCCCCTGTCCTCAAACGAATGATGATTCGACGCAAGAGGAGAAAGACGTCCTGGCGGCCTGGCTTCGATCCGATGAGATTGCGAGATGCTACATTTTGGCATCGATGAACAATGTGTTGCAACAACAACATCGTGATTATGAAACTGCCACCGATATGCTCTACAATCTCCATGAGATGTTTGGAGGGCAAGGACATCAAGCTAGGCAACAAGCGGTCCGACAATTAATGAACTGTCGTATGAAGGCTGGAACTCCCGTTAGAGATCATATGATGCTGATCATTAGCTATCTCAACGAGATGGAGATTCTTGGATCTGAGATTGATGGGGAGACTAAAATAGATATGATCTTGGAAACTCTCCCCGAAACCTTTGATACCTTCAAGTTGAATTATTCCATGAACAAGCTAGAGTACACTGTTACCGAGCTCATGAAGGAACTTCAAACCGCTGAGGCACTCACTAAGAAAAAGAGGGCTCAAGGAGAAGTACATGCTACTGCCTCCACCTCTGGATCTAAGAAGAGACCTCGCAACGCCGAGAAGAAGAACCAACCTAAGGTTCACACGAAGAAGAAGGCGCCAAAGGCTCCAAAGGTGGACAAGTCTAAAGACAAGTGCCACCACTGCAACGAGCCTGGTCACTGGCGTAGGAACTGTCCTGCCTACCTCAAAACCAAAGCAAAAGGTATTGTACTTGTTACTGAAGCCTATTTAGTAGCTGATAATGTATCATCGTGGATTATTGACTCCGCTGCTACTAACCATATTTGCTGCTCCTTGACTGGTTTTAGGAAAAGCAAAAGCTTAGAGGATGGCGACTTCTGCTTCAAGTGGGGTGATGAGAGCGTGTTGTCTGCAAAGGCTGTGGGATCCGTGACGCTATCTTTTGAAGATCGAACTTTAAATTTGAATAATGTGTATTATGTTCCTTCCTTTGGGAAAAACCTAGTATCTGTTGCTCAACTTTTCGAGCAAGATTATTATTTAAAGTTTATAAAGAATGGAATTCGTATTTCTTTTTCTGATTCTTTCGTCACTGATGCATGTATGAAGAATGGTCTTTTTTACATCTATCCCACTCAACCTTCTCTTTTAGACACCGAAATAGATAACGATCTAATTAGGGAGCCAAAGAGGATCAAACTTTCTGAATCCTCCGATCTAACAAAATCAACATACCTCTGGCACTTAAGACTTGGTCATATCAGTCTAGATAGGATTAAGAGACTTGTGAGGGATGGTCCACTCCAAGCCTCTGCAATAGGCTCACTACCTACTTGTGAATCCTGTATAGAAGGAAAAATGACTAAGCGACCTTTCTCCGATAAGGGTCGAAGAGCCACTGAGTTGCTGGAACTAATACATTCTGATGTATGTGGTCCGCTCAACCAACAGGCACGTGGAGGATACGAATACTTCGTTACCTTCACTGATGATTACTCAAGATATGGGTTTGTCTATTTGCTTAAACACAAATCCGAGACCTTTAATGTATTTAAGGTCTTTAGGGCTTTAGTGGAAAAGCAAACTGGCAAAGTGATCAAAACCCTTCGATCTGATCGAGGTGGTGAGTATATGTCTGGAGAGTTCGATGACTTTCTTAAAGAAGAAGGTATCGCTTCTCAGCTTACCGCACCTGGCACACCTCAACAAAACGGAGTGTCAGAGAGAAGAAACCGAACTCTTATGGAGATGGTTAGATCAATGATGAGTTACTCATCACTCCCGCTTTCCTTTTGGGGATATGCCCTCGAAACAGCCGCCTACATTCTGAACCAAGTTTCGTCCAAAACGGTTCCTGGTACTCCTTATGAACGATGGACTGGCCGTAAAGTGAATATTGGCCGCATCCGAATTTGGGGTTGCCCTGCACACGTGCTGAGGCAAAAGACTAGCAAGTTGGCTAGTAGGTCAGAATCGTGCCTGTTTGTAGGATATCCGAAGGAAACCAAAGGTTTTACTTTCTATAGTCCCGAGGACGATAAGACTTTCGTTAGCACGAATGCTCGTTTCCTTGAGGAGGACTTTATGAAGGATGCGAAACCTAGAAGCAAAATTGTGCTTGAAGAAAAGTTGGGTGAGGAAGCTTCTACCTCATCTGTAAGAACTGTTCTTACCCCAACTGAAACACAACCTAACTCATCAGAATCTCGTCAAGTAGTACTTAGACGTAGTGGGAGGGCTACTCAAAAGCCTGACAGGTACATGTCTTATGGAGACTCTCTTGTAGCCGTCTCCGACATGGATGACCCTGTTTCCTATAGCCAAGCGATGGCTTGTTCTGAATCAAACCTTTGGCTTGACGCCATGAAAGTTGAAATGCACTCGATGTATGTCAACAAAGTCTGGAAACTTGTAGACCTTCCTGAAGGGATTAAACCCGTAGGGTGTAAGTGGATATAAAAGAAGAAAATGGGTCCTGATGGGAACGTCGAGACGTTCAAAGCACGACTTGTGGCGAAGGGTTATACCCAACAAGAAGGGATTGACTATGAAGAAACCTTCTCGCCAGTCGCGATGCTTAAATCCATCCGCATACTCCTATCCATAGCTGCAGCTCTCGACTATGAGATCTGGCAAATGGATGTCAAGACAGCCTTTCTGAATGGCAATCTTGACGAGCGCATTTACATGGCTCAACCAGACGGTTTCGTGGATAAAGGTCAAGATACCAAGGTTTGTGAGTTGCTTAAATCCATTTATGGACTAAAGCAAGCATCTAGGTCATGGAATATTAGATTCGATGAAACTGTAAAGAGCTTCGGCTTTGAACAGTCAATAGATGAGCCTTGTGTTTACAAGTTAATACACGAAGGCAAAGTTGTGTTACTGGTACTATATGTCGATGATATACTACTCATTGGTAATGACGTGGGTAAGTTATCTGAGGTTAAGGTCAGGCTAGCAAAGCAATTCGATATGAAGGATCTAGGAGAAGCCGCGTACATTCTGGGAATCCAAATCTTTCGAGATAGGAAAAACCGGACCCTGTCGCTCTCTCAAGCATCTTATATTGATAAGGTGATGGATCACTTCTCGATGCAAGACTACAAGAGGGGTCAAACACCCTTTAGGCATGGAGTTTCACTCTCTAAGGACCAGTCTCCCAAGACTGCACAAGAGATTGAAGACATGAGGAAGATTCCTTACGCCTCTGCCGTAGTAAGCCTCATGTATGCTATGCTTTGCACTAGACCTGATATATGTTTCGCCGTTGGCGTAGTTAGCCGTTTCCAATCCAACCCTGGACCCGAGCACTGGATTGCTGTTAAGCATGTTCTTAAGTATCTTCGAAGAACTAGGAACTTGATGCTTACATACTCAGGTACTGACCTGACTATGACGGGATATACCGACTCCGATTTTCAAGCGGATAAGGATTCCAGGAAATCCACTTCGGGATCTGTGTTCATCCTTAATGGTGGAGCTGTTGTGTGGAGAAGTATTAAGCAATCTTGCATTGCTGACTCCACAATGGAAGTAGAATATGTGGCTGGTTGTGAAGCATCCAAAGAGGCTGTATGGCTTAGAAAGTTCCTTAAGTATTTGGAAGTTGTTCCAAACGTCGACGAGCCCATGACCCTTTATTGTGATAATAGTGGGCCTGTCGCTAACTCAAAGGAACCTAGAAGCCATAAGCGCTCTAAGCATATTGAGAGGAAATACCATTTGATTCGAGAGATCGTGCAGCGCGGAGACGTGGAAGTGAAGAAGATCTCAACGGTGGACAACCTCGCAGATCCATTCACCAAGGCCCTAGCGAACAAGGTCTTCGACCAACATCGTGAGGGATTAGGCATGAAGGACTACACACACCTTCTTTGAGTCAAGTGGGAGTTTGTTGTCGATGGTGCCCACAAGAAGAGTTGTAGTCTTTATTTTGTACATTTGATGTAATAAAGTCTCATGAAGACTCTAGCTTGTAATTGCCTATCTATTCATTAATAAAGTTGAAACGTTCATTCAATCGTCCTTGTCTGAAGCTTTATGATAAAACCTTAGTCTTTTAGTCCATAAACAAACTTAACAACTTACGAAGAGACAAATGTAGATTTGCATTAACAAACTCTTCGTAGTTTGCTTAAAACGATATATTCGCAATCTTAGGGTCAAAGGACTATTGACCTCAGTATGATTGTTAGAAGAATCTATGATGTCTGGTTATGAGGCATTGAGAGTTGGAGACTCTATAGTTCTTCTAGGTATCTTCCGAAGGTACTGAATTGACCAGTGCACTTCTAGAGACAATATAAGAACAAACCATTTAACCTCTTATGTCTCGAAGTCACTATGTATGAATTGCATCATGCTTACCTTAATCCTGAAATGAGACATGCCATTTCACATCTTAGTATTCTCATTTGAGAAAGTCAAAGTTCGGACTCACTATGTGATTCCGAACAAGGCCTATTGGTGAAGTACTAAGTTGTGAGTCTGTCATGAGTAACTTTGTGAAGTTCTCATAGATATGGAATTCATGTACAAGATTGCTGAAATGCAATGTATGTCACCTCATGCTTTGTTCCTTGGAGTGTGAATAAATGAACTGGCCAGTGTCCAAATTGAGTCCTGATTCTTTTGGATGAAACAATGTGACTTGTTAGCTCCTCGTCAATACATTGTTTCTAACTTATTCACAAGCGACAAAGGAGTTGAGGAAATAACAGCTAGAAGGGTAAAATGGTAATTTAGTAAATCCCGACTAGCTGATGACATTCATGAAGGGTAAACATAGATAATATTCAGTGGATCCGTTCATCATAATTAGGTCGAATTCTTGAGTAGAAAATAAATTCATTTGAACCGAGAGATTTTCAGTGTCAGCTCTTTGGTGGAGTCAGTTGACATTAAGCTAAACTTGGAAAAGGTTTGTGAACTTTTGAGTCCAAGTGTTTAACTCAAGCTTTGTTCATTTGGGTCCATGAGGTCACTGTCACGAATCACATCGATAGGAATAGTTAAACTGGAAGCTAAGTCAAAACAAGAACGAAAATTGTCGAAAGGGTATTTTTGTCTTTTGAGACATAAGGATGAAATGGATGTCAATAAATTTTGACAAGTTCATTTGATGACTTAATGTCACTCGGCCATAATATGATTAACTGGGCCTTGTGAATTAATTTCATTTCTTGAGAATTTTATTAAAAATTCTTAATGGGCCTTTCTCATGTTGTCATGAACAAATGAAGAAGCTTCTAGAAGCTCCTTCTAGAGAGACTTGGGCGCCTACCCTAATAGAGAAATAGGAGAGTTTATTTTGTGCATAAATGTATTTAGATACTTGCCAAAATAAAAAGAGGAAACAAATTTCCTCCAAGAGGAAAGTGGGAATCGGCCAAGTGAGAGACAAGGCAAGGCCTTGAACAAAATTGGAAACAAATCAAGGCTTCTAGAAGCCTTGAGTTGGCCGAGTGTCTCAAAGGGAAAAAGAGGAAATTGCTCATGAATATGTGATATTCTATAGAAGAGGAAACTACGTTATTGAAGGTGAGACCTCTCCTATAAATAGGAGCCTCATTTCCTCACATTTCATTCATCCAAGTTTAAGAGATTTGAGAGACTCTCTCTCTAGAACTTGGCCGAAAATCCTCTCTCTCTCTCTCTCTCTAGTTTATTTTCGATTATTTCTTGTCTTGGCACCTAGGTCCTCACTCGACCTAGTGTTTAGCTCTGCGACTTCGAGACTCGTTCTTAAGTCGTAGTGTTTAAAAGTGCCCACTCACTGATTCCTTCTTTTCGAGTGATTTAGTGATAGAAACTTTCGTGGTTGCTCGAGGTGCCGAGGAAAGGAAGAGAGACGTGCTGCGAGGGGAGACGAGCGTTGCAACTTTCCAAAAGCTTCTACAAGGTTCAAGCTTCAAGAAAGGTTAGTAAACTTCATAGCTCATATTGGTTTTTAATTACATGTACTTGCACTTGTCTAGGTTAGTAAAAACTGTTTTACTTGTAAAAGAAATTTTTTAAAATTCCGCCGCTTAACGAAGCGTTAATTATTTTCTCAAACCCTAGATCGATTCCAACATGACTCAAGGCTCAACTCGAAGAGCGAAGCTCGACTCGAGGAGACTGTATGAAGTCTCAACTCGAGGAGCGAGGCTCAACTTGGGGAGCCGACTCAAGTCTCAACTCGAGGGGCTAGGCTCGACTCAAGGAGTCAAGAGTTTGGGCGAGGGCTTGAAGACTTGCCGCTCTTCAGAACCTCCGGCCTGACCATCGGCCCTTTGAGCGACGTGCCTTCTTGGCATCTCGGGTTTTCCGAAAACGACCGACAACAAAAGAAATGATGGGGACATGAAAAACAAAATCGGTAAGAGAAAACAAAACAACTTCTTTGCGGGAAAGAGTGATGTGAGGAAAGCCTTCTTTGCCAAACAGCCGATGATTTTACTTGTGTACAAGGAGGCTGCCTTATTCTCTAACCAACATGGCGAGGTCCTACCTACGGCCATTGTTTCTCTTTTGCAGGAGTTCAAGGACATTGTTGTTCGAGACATGCCAACACGACTACCAACGATTCGAGGGATTGAGCACTAGATTGACCTTGTACCCGGGGCCTCGCTTCCAAACAGACTGGCCTACCGAACAAACCCTGAGGAAACGAAGAAGTTGCAACGACAAGTGGAGGAGCTTTTGTCAAAGGGGTACATTAGAGAGAGCATGAGCCCGTGCACCGTACCAGTTCTACTGGTTCCAAAGAAGGATGGGTCCCAGAGGATGTGCGTGGATTGCCGAGCCATCAGCAACATCACGGTCAGGTATCGATTTCCCATTCCTAGATTGGATGATATGCTAGACGAATTACATGGTGCGTGTGTTTTCTCTAAGATTGACTTAAAGAGTGGGTACCACCAAATTAGAATGAAAGAGGGGGATGAATGGAAAACCGCTTTTAAAACTAAACTTGGGTTGTATGAATGGTTAGTCATGCCTTTTGGTTTGACTAATGCACCTAGCACATTTATGCGACTTATGAATCATGTTTTGCGTTTGTTCATTGGTAAATTTGTGGTGGTATACTATGATGATATTTTGATTTATAGCAAGACCCTGGATCATCATGTCTTACACTTGCGTGAGGTTTTTATTGTACTCAAACGTGAACAGTTATTTGCTAACCTTGACAAGTGCACCTTTTGCACCGATCACGTTGTTTTCTTGGGTTTTGTTGTAAGTTCTAAAGGAGTGCAGGTAGATGAGGAAAAGGTGAAAGCTATTCAAGAGTGGCCGACACCCACAAATGCAGCACAAGTACGGAGTTTTCATGGCTTAACGAGCTTTTATAGGCGCTTTGTCAGAGATTTTAGCACGATCGCTGCCCCGCTCACGGAGGTGATGAAGAAACATGTGGCGTTCGCATGGAGGCAAGCATAAGAGGAGGCGTTCACCGCAATCAAGGGAAAATTAGTCAACCCTCCTTGTCTCGCATTACCTAACTTCGATAAACCATTCGAGGTTGAGTGTGATGCGTCCGGCGTGGGAATCGGAGCAGTTCACATGCAAGATCGACGGCCGATTGCGTATTTTAGCGAAAAATTGAGTGGGGCCACCCTTAATTACCCCACTTACGACAAGGAGATGTACGCATTGATTCGAGATTTAGAGACTTGGCAGCACTACCTTTTTCCAAGAGAGTTCGTGGTCCACACCGACCATGAGTCACTGAAGTACTTGAAGGGACAACAAAAGCTCAACAAATGGCATGCACAATGGATGGAGTTCATCGAGCCGTTCCCATATGTCATCAAGTACAAACAAGGTAAGGAGAATGTGGTAGCCGATGCCCTTTCTCGAAGGTATTTTTTACTTTCCACTTTAGATGCTAAACTGCTTGGTTTTGAACATATCAAAGAGTTGTATCCAGAAGACCGAGAGTTTAGTGAGATATTTACGAAGTTTGAGAAGATGGCGTCGGGAGATTACTTTAGGCATGATGGATTTTTGTTCAGGCTTGGTAGACTTTGTGGGCCCAGTTGTTCTCTTCGAGAGTTGTTAGTTAGGGAAGCTCATGGTGGGGGCCTTATGGGACATTTTGGGATAGCAAAAACTCTAGGAGTGATCCAAGAGCACTTTTATTGGCCTCGCATGAAGCGTGATGTTGCGAGGATCTGTGGTAATTGTGTCACATGTGGGAAAGCTAAGTCGAAAGTTCAATCACACGGTATGTATACAACTTTGCCTATTCCTAGCTCACCTTGGGTAGATATATCTATGGATTTTGTGTTAGGCTTGCCTAGGACTAAGCGAGGTCGTGATTCTATTTTTGTAGTGGTTGATAGGTTTTCAAAGATGGCACATTTTATCCCTTGTCACAAAACCGATGATGCTTCTAATGTTGCTGATTTGTTCTTTCGAGAGATTGTTAGGTTGCATGGCATGCCTAGGACGATTGTCTCGGATAGGGATACCATGTTTTTAAGTTACTTTTGGAAGACCTTATGGGCTAAGTTGGGTACTAGGTTGTTGTTTTCGACTACTTGTCACCCCCAAACTGATGGTCAGACCGAAGTAGTTAATAGGACCTTGTCGACTTTGTTGAGGGCAATAATTAAGAAGAATATCAAAACTTGGGAAGATTGTTTACCATATGTTGAGTTTGCTTATAGCCGCGCTATTCATTCATCTACTAAGTTCTCACCCTTTGAGATTGTCTATGGTTTTAACCCACTAACGCCGTTGGATTTATCTCCTATTCCTATGTCTGAGCATGTGAATTTAGATGGTGAACAGAAAGAAAAGCTTGTTAACCAGCTTCACGAGAGGGCACGACTCAACATTGAGCGAAGAACAGAGCAGTATGCGCAGCAAGCCAACAAGGGCCGCAAGAGAGTGATTTTCGAACCCGGTGATTGGGTCTGGCTACATATGCGCAAGGAGCGTTTTCCAGAGCAACGCAAGTCCAAACTACAGCCGCGTGGCGATGGACCATTCCAAGTTATTCACAAGATCAACGATAATGCCTACAAATTGGATCTTTCAGGTGAGTATAATGTTAGTGCTACATTAAATGTGACTGACTTATCTCCTTTTGATGCAGATCATGATTTGAGGGCAAATCCTTTTCAAGACGAGGGGAATGATGAGGACATGCCCCAAAAGGAGCCGCAAGCAAAATACCAAGTGCCGGAAGGACCCGTGACGAGAGCTCGAGCGAGGAGATTCAAGGAGGAGCTTAACAATCTGATCATCAAGCACCAAGATGAAGAATGGGACAAGCTCGCAAAGGAGAGAATTCAAGGAAGCCAAGAAACACCAATGAAGAATGTTATTTGGGCTGAATTGAATTAGTCGGACTATTCCTATTTTTATATTTTCAGTTTATGTTATTTGGGCCAAGACATGTTATTTAAAAGCCTGTATGTGTTTATATTGGGCTGGTCCTTTGTTTTATGTTTATTAGTGCTTAAATAAGGCTAAATGGGCTTATTAGGTTATGGGGCCCATGGTGCTCCGAATTTGCATTTGTAAACTCTATAAATTAAGCCTTTAGGCTGAATGGAAGACACACAATCTGATTTTCGAGTTAAACACGTTTTCTGTGAGGATTTTCATTCTCTCTTTGGTTCGTTTAGAACTATTCGAGTCTCTTACAAAGTGGTGCGTGTAGGAGTTCGAGACCGACTCATCAGGCGGCCATTCGCATCCGTCTGTGGCGTCATTCGATCCACCTTCGTTCCTAATTTGTAGACGATCCGTCGCTGTGCTATTGGGGTATCAGGTCTCAGAGCTTAGTCGGCCGAGGTTCGTATCACTACAAAGGGGAAACAGAGGGAGTGCCTCTGTTTACCTCTGCGAAGCTCAACATTAGTAGGATTGAGGTGGGTAAAAGAGATTCGGTGTTTAGAGAGCCGAGACTTGAGAGAAACGAGCGAGTTACAAGTTCGACAGCGTTTCAGTACTCAAATTCAGATTCCCTGACTCGAGGGGTCGAGCCTCATATTTATAGGCGACCTAGGGGCGTTTTGGAGGTCCCTAGGCCGAGTGAAAATTCATGACCGGCCGAGCGCCTGCCATGGGCCGGCCATTGGCTGAGTGCCGGCCCAAGGCCGGCCGAGTGACTTCCCAGGCCCGGCCAATGGCCGAGTGCCGGCCCTAGGCCGGCCATTGGCCAAGGGAAGACCCAAGGCCGGCCGAGCAACTTCCCAGGCCCGGCCATTCGCCGAGTGCCGGCCCTGGGCCGACCATTGGCCGAGTGAAGGCCCAAGGCCGGCCGAGCGACTTCCCAGGCTCGGCCGATGGCCGAGTGCCGGCCCTGGGCCGGCCATTGGCCGAGTGACGGCCCAGGGCCGGCCGAGTGACTTCCCAGACTCGTCCAATGGCCGAGTGCCGGCCCTGTGCCGGCCATTGGCCGAGTGACGGCCCAGGGCCGGCCGAGTGTGTTCCTAGGGCCGACCAATGGCCGAACGACGGCCCTGGGCCTTCCATGCGTTGAGGGGAGTCCCAAGGGCGGCCGCTATCATGGCCGTTGTCGTTTCACATGGCCGGGACGGCCGGTGACAACTCTTATGTCTCGAAGTCACTACGTATGAATTGCATCATGCTTACCTTAATCTTGAAATGAGACATGCCATTTCACATCTTACGTATTCTCATTTGAGAAAATCAGAGTTCGGACTCACTATGTGATTCTGAACAGCAGCTATTGGTGAAGTACTAAGTTGTGAAGATGTCAAGAGTAACTTTGTAAAGTTCTCATAGATATGGAATTCATTTACAAGATTGCTGAAATGCAATGTATATAACCTCATGCTTTGTTCATTGGAATGTGAATAAATGAACTGGCTAGTGTCCAAATTGAGTCTTGACTCTTTTGGATGAAACAATGTGACTTGTTAACTCCTTGTCAATACATTGTTTCTAACTTATTCACAAGCGACATAGGAGTTGATGTAATAACAGCTAGAAGGATAAAATGGTAATTTTGTAAATCCCGACTAGATGATATTCATGAAGGGTAAACATTGATAATATTCAGTGGATCCACAAATTACAATTAGGTTGAATTCTTGAGTAAAAAATAAATTCATTTGAACCGAGAGATTTTGAGTATTAACTCTTTAGTGGAGTCAGTTGACATTAAGCTAAACTTGGAAAAGGTTTGTGAACTTTTGAGTCTAAGTATTTAGCTCAAGCTTTATTCATTTGGATCCATGAGGTCACTGTCACAAATCATATCGAGTAGGAATAGTTAAACTAGTGTTGGAATTGATCTAGGGTTTAAGAAAATCTTTAACGCTTCGTTAAGCGGCGGAATTTTAAAAAATTTCTTTTTCAAGTAAAACAGTTTTTACTAACCTAGACAAAGAGCAAGCACATGTAAATAAAAACTAATATGAGCGTAGAAGTTTACTAACCTTTTTAGACGCTTGAATGTTGAGAAGCTTTTGGAAAAAGGTTGCAACATTCGTCTCCCCTCGCAGCACGTCTCTCTTCGTTCCTCGGCAACTCGAGCAACCACGAAAGTTTCTATCACTAAATCACTCGAGAGAAAAGGAATTAGTGTGTGGTCACTTTTAAACACTACGACTTCAGAACGTATCTTGAAGTCGCAGAGCTAAACACTAGGTCAAATGAGGACCTAGGTGTCAAAAAAATAAAACAAAATTGACTAGAGAGAGAGAGAGGAGTCGGCAACAAGGTCTAGAGAGAGAGAGGCTCTCAATCTCTAACTTATGTGGAATGAATGAAATGAGAGGAATGAGGCTCCTATTTATAGGAGAGGTCTCACCTTCAATAACGTAGTTTCCTCTTTTATATTAAATATCACATATTCATGAACAAATCCCTTGTTTCCCTTTTTCTTTTTGGGCGTGTAAGGCATTACTCATGCCACATGCATTTGTTTCCTCATTTATTCTCTCCCTCTTTGGCCGAAATTCTCTATGCCATGCATAGGAAATTTGTTTCCTCTTTTTCTTTTGGCAAGTATTTTGAAACATTTATGCACAAAATATTCTCTCTTTCACTTGGGTAGTGGGCGCCTAAAACATGCTAGAAAGGCCTTCTAGAAGCTTTTCCATTTGTTCATGACAACATGAAAAAAGGCCCATTAAGAATTTTCAATAAAATTCTTATGAAATGAAATTAATCCACACGGCCCAATAAATCTAATTTTGGCCAAGTGTTACTTGTCATCAAATGACCATGTCAAAAAATTTATCGACATTCATTTCATCCTATGTCTCAAAAGACAAAAATACCCTTTTGACAATTTTCGTTCTTGTTTTGACTTAGCTTTCAGTTTAACTATTCATACTCGATGTGATTCGTGACAGTGACCTCATGGATCCAAATGAACAAAGCTTGAGCTAAATACTTGGACTCAAAAGTTCACAAACCTTTTCCAAGTTTAGCTTAATGTCTACTGACTCCACTAAAGAGTTGACACTGAAAATCTCTCGGTTCAAATGAATTTATTTTCTACTCAAGAATTCAACCTAATTGTAATGAGTGGATCAAAAGAATATTATCAGTGTTTACCCTTCATGAATATCATCAGCTAGTCGGGATTTACAAAATTACCATTTTACCCTTCTAGCTGTTATTTCCTCAACTCCTTTGTCGCTTGTGAATAAGTTAGAAACAATGTTGTTGTCGGCCCGTCAAACGATCGACAGGGGCAAAATCACAACGCCACCTCCCGCCGGCAGAAGGGCTGGCCTCGGCCTTGCCTCAGCCAATAGCCGGCCCAAGGTTTGCCTCGGCCATTGGCCGGCCCAAGGCTTGCCTCGGCCATTGGCCAGCTCAAGGCTTGCCTCGGCCATTGGCCGGCTCTAAGGTTTGCCTCGGCCATTGGCCGGCCCTAAGGCTTGCCTCGGCCATTGGCCGGCCCAAGGCTTGCCTCGGCCATTGGCCGGCTCAAAGCTTGCCTCGGCCATTGGCCGGCTCATGGCTTCCCTCGGCCATTGGCCGGCTCTAAGGTTTGCCTCGGCCATTGGCCGGCCCTAAGGCTTGCCTCGGCCAATGGCCGGCCCAAGGCTTGCCTCGGCCATTGGCCGGCTCAAAGCTTGCCTCGGCCATTGGCCGGCCCTAAGGCTTGCCTCGGCCAATGGCCGGCCCAAGGCTTGCCTTGGCCATTGGCCGACCCAAGGCTTGCCTCGGCCATTGGCCGGCTCAAGGCTTGCCTCGGCCATTGGCCGGCCTTAAGGCTTGCCTCGGCCAATGGCCGGGCCAAGGCTTGCCTCGGCCATTGGCCGGCCCTAAGGCTTGCCTCGGCCAATGGCTGGCCCAAGGCTTGCCTCGGCCATTGGCCGGCCCAAGGCTTGCCTCGGCCATTGGCCGGCTCAAGGCTTGCCTCGGCCATTGGCCGGCCCAAGGCTTGCCTCGGCCAATGGCCGACCCAAAAGTGCTCACTCAGCCAAGGGGCCCCCCAAACACCCCTTGGCCGCCTATAAATAGAGAAGTCTGCCCTCTCCCAAAGGTAATCCAATTTTGAGTCCCGAAACGCTGTCCAACTCGTACTTCACTCGTTTCGCTCATCTTTGGCCTCTCACCCTCGCACAATACCCGGGGGCGCTCAACCTCTAGGCCCCGAGAGGGACGCTCCAAGCTCACCATCCGCGTCCAAAACCCCCATGGAGATGACAACAACAATGGCCGTGTCGTCTATCGAGAACGTCACTCAAATGACGCACTCTCGCCTAAAGTGATAGGGACGGCCGCCGGAGACTTGAGAGATCACCTCAATTCCCAGAAGGAATCTCATGAGAGCGAGTTGAGAGAAAAGCTCAACGCCCAACGCGATATCGTGAGCAAGATCGTCTTGGGACGTCAACCACCTGACGCTGCTAACTGCGCACCTAACAAGTAACGCGGCTCCACACTCGCCGCATCGGCCGTCGCTCCCGACTCGCGAAGGAAGAGGCGCAGAAAAGGTCGAGTCCCTAATGACCTTCCTTCTCCGACCCTGAAGCGATCCTTCATCCCGCTCAACGCAACGCCCGACCGGATCCTGAGCTTACGCCGCGATGAGCTGGGAAACCCCGCTCCACTCACAAAGGACCCCGCGAAGCGAGATCGAAGTAGGTTCTGCGAATACCACAAAGACCACAGGCACGTGACGATCGAATGCAACCAGCTTAAGAAGTGAATTGATTCCCTAATTCGAGGTGGGAATCTCAGGGAATTCGTCTCACCCGTTAACAAGGTGACAACCCCGACCGAGCGCCCGACTCGTCAAATGGAATGAGGCATCTCAAGGGGCCGATGGTTAGGCCGGAGGTCCCAAAGAGAGACAAGCACCCACCACTCGCCGTGACGACTACCACGGCTTCCGCCATTAGACTCACGCCCGAACTCGATCGACTTCATGATCACTTTTATTTCAAAATTGTCATTTTCTTTTTTCTCAAAAGAAGGCCAAGTGCCATGACTACCTGTAACAACCCCCTTTATTGCAATAAAGAGTTATTCTACACATGATAACTTTTTGACACGCACTATGGTGTACCTCCAACACAAGAGTTTCTTGGCCTTCGTCTCACAAACGCAAGAAAATCGGGGGGCTAACAGGGATCAATGCTCAATCAAAAACAACTCAACAACAACTCAAAAACAAAAATAATAATAAAGTCTCAAGGGGCCGATGGTTAGGCCGGAGGTCCCAAAGAAAGACTCTTCACATGTCTCCTCGAGATTTGTTCATTCCTCGAGTCGAGTTCCGAGTCCGCGAGTCGACCGATACTACTCGCGCCGACTCTCCACGAAACTCCTCATGCAGGCTCTACGTGAGTCCTCGAGTCGAGTTCGAGTCCACGAGTCGACCGATACTCCTCGTGCCGACTCTTCACATGTCTCCTCAAGATGAGTTCATTCCTCGAGTTGAGCTCCGAGTCCGCGAGTCGACCGATACTCCTCGCGCCGACTCTCCACGAAGCTCCTCGTGCAGGCTCTACGTGAGTCCTCGAGTCGAGTTCGAGTCCACGATTCGACTGATACTCCTCGTGCCGACTCTTCACATGTCTCCTCGAGATGAATTCATTCCTCGAGTCGAGCTCCGAGTCCGCGAGTCGACCGATACTCCTCGCGCCGACTCTCCACGAAACTCCTCGTGCAGGCTCTATGTGAGTCCTCGAGTCGAGTTCGAGTCCACGAGTCAACTGATACTCCTCGTCCAGACTTTTCACATGTCTCCTCGAGATTAGTTCATTCCTCGAGTCGAGCTACGAGTCCGCGAGTCGACAGATACTCCTCGCGCCGAGTCTCCACGAAACTCCTCGTGCAGGCTCTACGTGAGTCCTCGAGTCGAGTTCGAGTCCACGAGTCGACTGATACTCCTCGTGCCGACTTTTCACATGTCTCCTCGAGATGAGTTCATTCCTCGAGTCGAGCTCCTAGTCCGCGAGTCTACCGATACTCCTCGCGCCGACTCTCCACGAAACTCCTCGTACAGGCTCTACGTGAGTCCTCGAGTCGAGTTCGAGTCCACGAGTCGACTGATACTCCTCGTGCCGACTCTTCACATGTCTCCTCGAGATGAGTTCATTCCTCGAGTCGAGCTCCGAGTCCGCGAGTCGACCGATACTCCTCGCGCCGACTCTCCACGAAACTCCTCGTGTAGGCTCTACGTGAGTCCTCGAGTCGAGTTCGAGTCCACGATTCGACCGATACTCTCGTGCCGACTCTTCACATGTCTCCTCGAGATGAGTTCATTCCTCGAGTCGAGCTCCGAGTCCCCGAGTTGACTGATACTCCTCGCGCCGACTCTCCACGAAACTCCTCGTGCAGGCTCTACGTGAGTCCTCGTGTCGAGTTCGAGTCCACGAGTCGACCGATACTCCTCGTGCTGACTCTTCACATGTCTCCTCAAGATGAGTTCATTCCTCGAGTAGAGCTCCGAGTTCGCGAGTCGACCGATACTCCTCGCGCCGACTCTCCACGAAACTCCTCGTGCAAGCTCTACGTGAGTCCTCGAGTCGAGTTCGAGTCCACGAGTCGACTGATACTCCTCGTGCCGACTTTTCACATGTCTCCTCGAGATGAGTTCATTCCTCGAGTCGAGCTCCGAGTCCGCGAGTCGACCGATACTCCTCGCGCCGACTCTCCACGAAACTCCTCGTGCAGGCTCTACGTGAGTCCTCGTGTCGAGTTCGAGTCCACGAGTCGACCGATACTCCTCGTGCTGACTCTTCACATGTCTCCTCAAGATGAGTTCATTCCTCGAGTCGAGCTCCTAGTCCGCGAGTCGACCGATACTCCTCACGCCGACTCTCCACGAAACTCCTCGTGCAGGCTCTACGTGATTCCTCGAGTCGAGTTCGAGTCCACGAGTCGACTGATACTCCTCGTGCCGACTTTTCACATGTCTCCTCGAGATGAGTTCATTCCTCGAGTCGAGCTACGAGTCCGCGAGTCGACCGATACTCCTCGCGCCGACTCTCCACGAAACTCCTCGTGCAGGCTCTACGGGAGTCCTCGAGTCGAGTTCGAGTCCACGAGTCGACTGATACTCCTCGTGCCGACTTTTCACATGTCTCCTCGAGATGAGTTCATTCCTCGAGTCGAGCTCCTATTCCGCGAGTCGACCGATACTCCTCGCGCCGACTTTCCACGAAACTCCTCGTGCAGGCTCTACGTGAGTCCTCGAGTCGAGTTCGAGTCCACGAGTCGACTGATACTCCTCGTGCCGACTCTTCACATGTCTCCTCAAGATGAGTTCATTCCTCGAGTTGAGCTCCGAGTCCGCGAGTCGACCGATACTCCTCGCGCCGACTCTCCACGAAGCTCCTCGTGCAGGCTCTACGTGAGTCCTCGAGTCGAGTTCGAGTCCACGATTCGACTGATACTCCTCGTGCCGACTCTTCACATGTCTCCTCGAGATGAATTCATTCCTCGAGTCGAGCTCCGAGTCCGCGAGTCGACCGATACTCCTCGCGCCGACTCTCCACGAAACTCCTCGTGCAGGCTCTATGTGAGTCCTCGAGTCGAGTTCGAGTCCACGAGTCAACTGATACTCCTCGTCCAGACTTTTCACATGTCTCCTCGAGATTAGTTCATTCCTCGAGTCGAGCTACGAGTCCGCGAGTCGACAGATACTCCTCGCGCCGAGTCTCCACGAAACTCCTCGTGCAGGCTCTACGTGAGTCCTCGAGTCGAGTTCGAGTCCACGAGTCGACTGATACTCCTCGTGCCGACTTTTCACATGTCTCCTCGAGATGAGTTCATTCCTCGAGTCGAGCTCCTAGTCCGCGAGTCTACCGATACTCCTCGCGCCGACTCTCCACGAAACTCCTCGTACAGGCTCTACGTGAGTCCTCGAGTCGAGTTCGAGTCCACGAGTCGACTGATACTCCTCGTGCCGACTCTTCACATGTCTCCTCGAGATGAGTTCATTCCTCGAGTCGAGCTCCGAGTCCGCGAGTCGACCGATACTCCTCGCGCCGACTCTCCACGAAACTCCTCGTGTAGGCTCTACGTGAGTCCTCGAGTCGAGTTCGAGTCCACGATTCGACCGATACTCTCGTGCCGACTCTTCACATGTCTCCTCGAGATGAGTTCATTCCTCGAGTCGAGCTCCGAGTCCCCGAGTTGACTGATACTCCTCGCGCCGACTCTCCACGAAACTCCTCGTGCAGGCTCTACGTGAGTCCTCGTGTCGAGTTCGAGTCCACGAGTCGACCGATACTCCTCGTGCTGACTCTTCGCATGTCTCCTCAAGATGAGTTCATTCCTCGAGTAGAGCTCCGAGTTCGCGAGTCGACCGATACTCCTCGCGCCGACTCTCCACGAAACTCCTCGTGCAAGCTCTACGTGAGTCCTCGAGTCGAGTTCGAGTCCACGAGTCGACTGATACTCCTCGTGCCGACTTTTCACATGTCTCCTCGAGATGAGTTCATTCCTCGAGTCGAGCTCCGAGTCCGCGAGTCGACCGATACTCCTCGCGCCGACTCTCCACGAAACTCCTCGTGCAGGCTCTACGTGAGTCGTCGTGTCGAGTTCGAGTCCACGAGTCGACCGATACTCCTCGTGCTGACTCTTCACATGTCTCCTCAAGATGAGTTCATTCCTCGAGTCGAGCTCCTAGTCCGCGAGTCGACCGATACTCCTCACGCCGACTCTCCACGAAACTCCTCGTGCAGGCTCTACGTGATTCCTCGAGTCGAGTTCGAGTCCACGAGTCGACTGATACTCCTCGTGCCGACTTTTCACATGTCTCCTCGAGATGAGTTCATTCCTCGAGTCGAGCTACGAGTCCGCGAGTCGACCGATACTCCTCGCGCCGACTCTCCACGAAACTCCTCGTGCAGGCTTTACGGGAGTCCTCGAGTCGAGTTCGAGTCCACGAGTCGACTGATACTCCTCGTGCCGACTTTTCACATGTCTCCTCGAGATGAGTTCATTCCTCGAGTCGAGCTCCTATTCCGCGAGTCGACCGATACTCCTCGCGCCGACTTTCCACGAAACTCCTCGTGCAGGCTCTACGTGAGTCCTCGAGTCGAGTTCGAGTCCACGAGTCGACTGATACTCCTCGTGCCGACTCTTCACATGTCTCCTCGAGATGACTTCATTCCTCGAGTCGAGCTCCGAGTCCGCGAGTCGACCGATACTCCTCGCGCCGACTCTCCACGAAACTCCTCGTGCAGGCTCTACGTGAGTCCTCGAGTCGAGTTCGAGTCCACGAGTCGACTGATACTCCTCGTGCCGACTCTTCACATGTCTTCTCGAGATGAGTTCATTCCTCGAGTCGAGCTCCGAGTCCGCGAGTCCACCGATACTCCTCGCCCCGACTCTCCACGAAACTCCTCGTGCAGGCTCTACATGAGTCCTCGAGTCGTGTTCGAGTCCACGAGTCGACTGATACTCCTCGTGCCGACTCTTCACATGTCTCCTCGAGATGAGTTCATTCCTCGAGTCGAGCTCCTAGTCCGCGAGTCGACCGATACTCCTCGCACCGACTCTCGACGAAACTCCTCGTGCAGGCTCTACATGAGTCCTCGAGTCGAGTTCGAGTCCATGGGTCGACTGATACTCCTCGTGTCGACTCTTCACATGTCTCCTCGAGATGAGTTCATTCCTCGAGTCGAGCTCCGAGTCCACGAGTCGAACGATACTCCTCGCGCCAACTCTCCACGAAACTCCTCGTGCAGGCTCTACGTCAGTCCTCGTGTCGAGTTCGAGTCCACGAGTCGACCGATACTCCTCGTGCTGCCTCTTCACATGTCTCCTCAAGATGAGTTCATTCCTCGAGTCGAGCTCCTAGTCCGCGAGTCGACCGATACTCCTCACGCCGACTCTCCACGAAACTCCTCGTGCAGGCTCTACGTGAGTCCTCGAGTCGAGTTCGAGTCCACGAGTCGACTGATACTCCTCGTGCCGACTTTTCACATGTCTCCTCGAGAGGAGTTCATTCCTCGAGTCGAGCTACGAGTCCGCGAGTCGACCGATACTCCTCGCGCCGACTCTCCACGAAACTCCTCGTGCAGGCTCTACGGGAGTCCTCGAGTCGAGTTCGAGTCCACGAGTCGACTGATACTCCTCGTGGCGACTTTTCACATGTCTCCTCGAGATGAGTTCATTCCTCGAGTCGAGCTCCTATTCCGCGAGTCGACCGATACTCCTCGCGCCGACTTTCCACGAAACTCCTCGTGCAGGCTCTACGTGAGTCCTCAAGTCGAGTTCGAGTCCACGAGTCGACTGATACTCCTCGTGCCGACTCTTCACATGTCTCCTCGAGATGACTTCATTCCTCGAGTCGAGCTCCGAGTCCGCGAGTCGACCGATACTCCTCGCGCCGACTCTCCACGAAACTCCTCGTGCAGGCTCTACGTGAGTCCTCGAGTCGAGTTCGAGTCCACGAGTCGACTGATACTCCTCGTGCCGACTCTTCATATGTCTTCTCGAGATGAGTTCATTCCTCGAGTTGAGCTCCGAGTCCGCGAGTCCACCGATACTCCTCGCCCCGACTCTCCACGAAACTCCTCGTGCAGGCTCTACATGAGTCCCCGAGTCGAGTTCGTGTCCACGAGTCGACTGATACTCCTCGTGCCAACTCTTCACATGTCTCCTCGAGATGAGTTCATTCCTCGAGTCGAGCTCCGAGTCCGCGAGTCGACCGATACTCCTCGCACCGACTCTCGACGAAACTCCTCGTGCAGGCTCTACATGAGTCCTCGAGTCGAGTTCGAGTCCATGGGTCGACTGATACTCCTCGTGCCGACTCTTCACATGTCTCCTCGAGATGAGTTCATTCCTCGAGTTGAGCTCCGAGTCCGCGAGCCGACCGATACTCCTCGCGCCGACTCTGCACGAAACTCCTCGTGCAGGCTCTACATGAGTCCTCGAGTCGAGTTCGAGTCCACGAGTCGACTGATACTCCTCGTGCCGACTCTTCACATGTCTCCTCGAGATGAGTTCATTCCTCGAGCGAGCTCCTATTTCGCGAGTCGACCGATACTCCTCGCGCCGACTCTCCACGAAACTCCTCGTGCAGGCTCTACGTGAGTCCTCGAGTCGAGTTCGAGTCCACAAGTCGACTGATACTCCTCGTGCCGACTTTTCACATGTCTCCTCGAGATGAGTTCATTCCTCGAGTCGAGTTACGAGTCCGCGAGTCGACCGATACTCCTCGCGCCGACTCTCCACGAAACTCCTCGTGCAGGCTCTACGGGAGTCCTCGAGTCGAGTTCGAGTCCACGAGTCGACTGATACTCCTCGTGCCGACTCTTCACATGTCTCCTCGAGATGAGTTCATTCCTCGAGCGAGCTCCTATTTCGCGAGTCGACCGATACTCCTCGCGCCGACTTTCCACGAAACTCCTCGTGCAGGCTCTACGTGAGTCCTCGAGTCGAGTTCGAGTCCACGAGTCGACTGATACTCCTCGTGCCGACTCTTCACATGTCTCCTCGAGATGACTTCATTCCTCGAGTCGAGCTCCGAGTCCGCGAGTCGACCGATACTCCTCGCGCCGACTCTCCACGAAACTCCTCGTGCAGGCTCTACGTGAGTCTTCGAGTCGAGTTCGAGTCCACGAGTCGACTGATACTCCTCGTGCCGACTCTTCACATGTCTTCTCAAGATGAGTTTATTCCTCGAGTCGAGCTCCGAGTCCGCGAGTCCACCGATACTCCTCGCCCCGACTCTCCACGAAACTCCTCGTGCAGGCTCTACATGAGTCCTCGAGTCGAGTTCGAGTCCACGAGTCGACTGATACTCCTCGTTCCGACTCTTCACATGTCTCCTCGAGATGAGTTCATTCCTCGAGTCGAGCTCCG
Organism: Urtica dioica subsp. dioica; assembly: GCF_054948205.1. Lineage (NCBI taxonomy): Eukaryota > Viridiplantae > Streptophyta > Magnoliopsida > Rosales > Urticaceae > Urtica > Urtica dioica. Next base: position 21,142,628 of record NC_142758.1, on the reverse strand, counting down.
AGTCCGCGAGTCGACCGATACTCCTCGCACCGACTCTCGACGAAACTCCTCGTGCAGGCTCTACGTCAGTCCTCGTGTCGAGTTCGAGTCCACGAGTCGACCGATACTCCTCGTGCTGCCTCTTCACATGTCTCCTCAAGATGAGTTCATTCCTCGAGTCGAGCTCCTAGTCCGCGAGTCGACCGATACTCCTCACGCCGACTCTCCACGAAACTCCTCGTGCAGGCTCTACGTGAGTCCTCGAGTCGAGTTCGAGTCCACGAGTCGACTGATACTCCTCGTGCCGACTTTTCACATGTCTCCTCGAGAGGAGTTCATTCCTCGAGTCGAGCTACGAGTCCGCGAGTCGACCGATACTCCTCGCGCCGACTCTCCACGAAACTCCTCGTGCAGGCTCTACGGGAGTCCTCGAGTCGAGTTCGAGTCCACGAGTCGACTGATACTCCTCGTGGCGACTTTTCACATGTCTCCTCGAGATGAGTTCATTCCTCGAGTCGAGCTCCTATTCCGCGAGTCGACCGATACTCCTCGCGCCGACTTTCCACGAAACTCCTCGTGCAGGCTCTACGTGAGTCCTCAAGTCGAGTTCGAGTCCACGAGTCGACTGATACTCCTCGTGCCGACTCTTCACATGTCTCCTCGAGATGACTTCATTCCTCGAGTCGAGCTCCGAGTCCGCGAGTCGACCGATACTCCTCGCGCCGACTCTCCACGAAACTCCTCGTGCAGGCTCTACGTGAGTCCTCGAGTCGAGTTCGAGTCCACGAGTCGACTGATACTCCTCGTGCCGACTCTTCATATGTCTTCTCGAGATGAGTTCATTCCTCGAGTCGAGCTCCGAGTCCGCGAGTCCACCGATACTCCTCGCCCCGACTCTCCACGAAACTCCTCGTGCAGGCTCTACATGAGTCCCCGAGTCGAGTTCGTGTCCACGAGTCGACTGATACTCCTCGTGCCAACTCTTCACATGTCTCCTCGAGATGAGTTCATTCCTCGAGTCGAGCTCCGAGTCCGCGAGTCGACCGATACTCCTCGCACCGACTCTCGACGAAACTCCTCGTGCAGGCTCTACATGAGTCCTCGAGTCGAGTTCGAGTCCATGGGTCGACTGATACTCCTCGTGCCGACTCTTCACATGTCTCCTCGAGATGAGTTCATTCCTCGAGTTGAGCTCCGAGTCCGCGAGCCGACCGATACTCCTCGCGCCGACTCTGCACGAAACTCCTCGTGCAGGCTCTACATGAGTCCTCGAGTCGAGTTCGAGTCCACGAGTCGACTGATACTCCTCGTGCCGACTCTTCACATGTCTCCTCGAGATGAGTTCATTCCTCGAGCGAGCTCCTATTTCGCGAGTCGACCGATACTCCTCGCGCCGACTCTCCACGAAACTCCTCGTGCAGGCTCTACGTGAGTCCTCGAGTCGAGTTCGAGTCCACAAGTCGACTGATACTCCTCGTGCCGACTTTTCACATGTCTCCTCGAGATGAGTTCATTCCTCGAGTCGAGTTACGAGTCCGCGAGTCGACCGATACTCCTCGCGCCGACTCTCCACGAAACTCCTCGTGCAGGCTCTACGGGAGTCCTCGAGTCGAGTTCGAGTCCACGAGTCGACTGATACTCCTCGTGCCGACTCTTCACATGTCTCCTCGAGATGAGTTCATTCCTCGAGCGAGCTCCTATTTCGCGAGTCGACCGATACTCCTCGCGCCGACTTTCCACGAAACTCCTCGTGCAGGCTCTACGTGAGTCCTCGAGTCGAGTTCGAGTCCACGAGTCGACTGATACTCCTCGTGCCGACTCTTCACATGTCTCCTCGAGATGACTTCATTCCTCGAGTCGAGCTCCGAGTCCGCGAGTCGACCGATACTCCTCGCGCCGACTCTCCACGAAACTCCTCGTGCAGGCTCTACGTGAGTCTTCGAGTCGAGTTCGAGTCCACGAGTCGACTGATACTCCTCGTGCCGACTCTTCACATGTCTTCTCAAGATGAGTTTATTCCTCGAGTCGAGCTCCGAGTCCGCGAGTCCACCGATACTCCTCGCCCCGACTCTCCACGAAACTCCTCGTGCAGGCTCTACATGAGTCCTCGAGTCGAGTTCGAGTCCACGAGTCGACTGATACTCCTCGTTCCGACTCTTCACATGTCTCCTCGAGATGAGTTCATTCCTCGAGTCGAGCTCCGAGTCCGCGAGTCGACCGATACTCCTCGCACCGACTCTCGACGAAACTCCTCGTGCAGGCTCTACGTCAGTCCTCGTGTCGAGTTCGAGTCCACGAGTCGACCGATACTCCTCGTGCTGCCTCTTCACATGTCTCCTCAAGATGAGTTCATTCCTCGAGTCGAGCTCCTAGTCCGCGAGTCGACCGATACTCCTCACGCCGACTCTCCACGAAACTCCTCGTGCAGGCTCTACGTGAGTCCTCGAGTCGAGTTCGAGTCCACGAGTCGACTGATACTCCTCGTGCCGACTTTTCACATGTCTCCTCGAGAGGAGTTCATTCCTCGAGTCGAGCTACGAGTCCGCGAGTCGACCGATACTCCTCGCGCCGACTCTCCACGAAACTCCTCGTGCAGGCTCTACGGGAGTCCTCGAGTCGAGTTCGAGTCCACGAGTCGACTGATACTCCTCGTGGCGACTTTTCACATGTCTCCTCGAGATGAGTTCATTCCTCGAGTCGAGCTCCTATTCCGCGAGTCGACCGATACTCCTCGCGCCGACTTTCCACGAAACTCCTCGTGCAGGCTCTACGTGAGTCCTCAAGTCGAGTTCGAGTCCACGAGTCGACTGATACTCCTCGTGCCGACTCTTCACATGTCTCCTCGAGATGACTTCATTCCTCGAGTCGAGCTCCGAGTCCGCGAGTCGACCGATACTCCTCGCGCCGACTCTCCACGAAACTCCTCGTGCAGGCTCTACGTGAGTCCTCGAGTCGAGTTCGAGTCCACGAGTCGACTGATACTCCGCGTGCCGACTCTTCATATGTCTTCTCGAGATGAGTTCATTCCTCGAGTCGAGCTCCGAGTCCGCGAGTCCACCGATACTCCTCGCCCCGACTCTCCACGAAACTCCTCGTGCAGGCTCTACATGAGTCCCCGAGTCGAGTTCGTGTCCACGAGTCGACTGATACTCCTCGTGCCAACTCTTCACATGTCTCCTCGAGATGAGTTCATTCCTCGAGTCGAGCTCCGAGTCCGCGAGTCGACCGATACTCCTCGCACCGACTCTCGACGAAACTCCTCGTGCAGGCTCTACATGAGTCCTCGAGTCGAGTTCGAGTCCATGGGTCGACTGATACTCCTCGTGCCGACTCTTCACATGTCTCCTCGAGATGAGTTCATTCCTCGAGTTGAGCTCCGAGTCCGCGAGCCGACCGATACTCCTCGCGCCGACTCTGCACGAAACTCCTCGTGCAGGCTCTACATGAGTCCTCGAGTCGAGTTCGAGTCCACGAGTCGACTGATACTCCTCGTGCCGACTCTTCACATGTCTCCTCGAGATGAGTTCATTCCTCGAGCGAGCTCCTATTTCGCGAGTCGACCGATACTCCTCGCGCCGACTCTCCACGAAACTCCTCGTGCAGGCTCTACGTGAGTCCTCGAGTCGAGTTCGAGTCCACAAGTCGACTGATACTCCTCGTGCCGACTTTTCACATGTCTCCTCGAGATGAGTTCATTCCTCGAGTCGAGTTACGAGTCCGCGAGTCGACCGATACTCCTCGCGCCGACTCTCCACGAAACTCCTCGTGCAGGCTCTACGGGAGTCCTCGAGTCGAGTTCGAGTCCACGAGTCGACTGATACTCCTCGTGCCGACTCTTCACATGTCTCCTCGAGATGAGTTCATTCCTCGAGCGAGCTCCTATTTCGCGAGTCGACCGATACTCCTCGCGCCGACTTTCCACGAAACTCCTCGTGCAGGCTCTACGTGAGTCCTCGAGTCGAGTTCGAGTCCACGAGTCGACTGATACTCCTCGTGCCGACTCTTCACATGTCTCCTCGAGATGACTTCATTCCTCGAGTCGAGCTCCGAGTCCGCGAGTCGACCGATACTCCTCGCGCCGACTCTCCACGAAACTCCTCGTGCAGGCTCTACGTGAGTCTTCGAGTCGAGTTCGAGTCCACGAGTCGACTGATACTCCTCGTGCCGACTCTTCACATGTCTTCTCAAGATGAGTTTATTCCTCGAGTCGAGCTCCGAGTCCGCGAGTCCACCGATACTCCTCGCCCCGACTCTCCACGAAACTCCTCGTGCAGGCTCTACATGAGTCCTCGAGTCGAGTTCGAGTCCACGAGTCGACTGATACTCCTCGTTCCGACTCTTCACATGTCTCCTCGAGATGAGTTCATTCCTCGAGTCGAGCTCCGAGTCCGCGAGTCGACCGATACTCCTCGCACCGACTCTCGACGAAACTCCTCGTGCAGGCTCTACATGAGTCCTCGAGTCGAGTTCGAGTCCATGGGTCGACTGATACTCCTCGTGCCGACTCTTCACATGTCTCCTCGAGATGAGTTCATTCCTCGAGTCGAGCTCCGAGTCCGCGAGTCGACCGATACTCCTCGCGCCGACTCTCCACGAAACTCCTCGTGCAGGCTCTACGTGAGTCCTCGAGTCGAGTTCGAGTCCACGAGTCGACCGATACTCCTCGTGCTGACTCTTCACATGTCTCCTCGAGATGAGTTCATTCCTCGAGTCGAGCTCCGAGTCCGCGAGTCGACCGATACTCCTCACGCCGACTCTCCACGAAACTCCTCGTGCAGGCTCTACGTGAGTCCTCGAGTCGAGTTCGAGTCCACAAGTCGACTGATACTCCTCGTGCCGACTTTTCACATGTCTCCTCGAGATGAGTTCATTCCTCGAGTCGAGCTACGAGTCCGCGAGTCGACCGATACTCCTCGCGCCGACTCTCCACGAAACTCCTCGTGCAGGCTCTACGTGAGTCCTCGAGTCGAGTTCGAGTCCACGAGTCGACTGATACTCCTCGTGCCGACTCTTCACATGTCTCCTCGAGATGACTTCATTCCTCGAGTCGAGCTCCGAGTCCGCGAGTCGACCGATACTCCTCACGCCGACTCTCCACGAAACTCCTCGTGCAGGCTCTACGTGAGTCCTCGAGTCGAGTTCGAGTCCACGAGTCGACTGATACTCCTCGTGCCGACTCTTCACATGTCTTCTCGAGATGAGTTCATTCCTCGAGTCGAGCTCCGAGTCCGCGAGTCGACCGATACTCCTCGCCCCGACTCTCCACGAAACTCCTCGTGCAGGCTCTACATGAGTCCTCGAGTCGAGTTCGAGTCCACGAGTCGACTGATACTCCTCGTGCCGACTCTTCACATGTCTTCTCGAGATGAGTTCATTCCTCGAGTCGAGCTCCGAGTCCGCGAGTCCACCGACACTCCTCGCCCCGACTCTCCACGAAACTCCTCGTGCAGGCTCTACATGAGTCCTCGAGTCGAGTTCGAGTCCACGAGTCGACTGATACTCCTCGTGCCGACTCTTCACATGTCTCCTCGAGATGAGTTCATTCCTCGAGTCGAGCTACGAGTCCGCGAGTCGACCGATACTCCTCGCGCCGACTCTCCACGAAACTCCTCGTGCAGGCTCTACGGGAGTCCTCGAGTCGAGTTTGAGTCCACGAGTCGACTGATACTCCTCGTGCCGACTTTTCACATGTCTCCTCGAGATGAGTTCATTCCTCGAGTCGAGCTCCTAGTCCGCGAGTCGACCGATACTCCTCGCGCCGACTCTCCACGAAATTCCTCGTGCAGGCTCTACGTGAGTCCTCGAGTCGAGTTCGAGTCCACGAGTCGACTGATACTCCTCGTGCCGACTCTTCACATGTCTCCTCGAGATGACTTCATTCCTCGAGTCGAGCTCCGATTCCGCGAGTCGACCGATACTCCTCGCGCCGACTCTCCACGAAACTCCTCGTGCAGGCTCTATGTGAGTCCTCGAGTCGACTTCGAGTCCATGAGTCGACTGATACTCCTCGTGCCGACTCTTCACATGTCTTCTCGAGATGAGTTCATTCCTCGAGTCGAGCTCCGAGTCCGCGAGTCCACCGATACTCCTCGCCCCGACTCTCCACGAAACTCCTCGTGCAGGCTCTACGTGAGTCCTCGTGTCGAGTTCGAGTCCACGAGTCGACCGATACTCCTCGTGTTGACTCTTCACATGTCTCCTCAAGATGAGTTCATTCCTCGAGTCGAGCTCCTAGTCCGCGAGTCGACCGATACTCCTCACGCCGACTCTCCACGAAACTCCTCGTGCAGGCTCTACGTGAGTCCTCGAGTCGAGTTCGAGTCCACGAGTCGACTGATACTCCTCGTGCCGACTTTTCACATGTCTCCTCGAGATGAGTTCATTCCTCGAGTCGAACTACGAGTCCGCGAGTCCACCGACACTCCTCGCCCCGACTCTCCACGAAACTACTCGTGCAGGATCTACATGAGTCCTCGAGTCGAGTTCGAGTCCACGAGTCGACTGATACTCCTCGTGCCGACTCTTCACATGTCTCCTCGAGATGAGTTCATTCCTCGAGTCGAGCTACGAGTCCGCGAGTCGACCGATACTCCTCGCGCCGACTCTCCACGAAACTCCTCGTGCAGGCTCTACGGGAGTCCTCGAGTCGAGTTCGAGTCCATGAGTCGACTGATACTCCTCGTGCCGACTTTTCACATGTCTCCTCGAGATGAGTTCATTCCTCGAGTCGAGCTCCTAGTCCGCGAGTCGACCGATACTCCTCGCGCCGACTCTCCACGAAACTCCTCGTGCAGGCTCTACGTGAGTCCTCGAGTCGAGTTCGAGTCCACGAGTCGACTGATACTCCTCGTGCCGACTCTTCACATGTCTCCTCGAGATGACTTCATTCCTCGAGTCGAGCTCCGATTCCGCGAGTCGACCGATACTCCTCGCACCGACTCTCCACGAAACTCCTCGTGCAGGCTCTACATGAGTCCTCGAGTCGACTTCGAGTCCATGAGTCGACTGATAGTCCTCGTGCCGACTCTTCACATGTCTTCTCGAGATGAGTTCATTCCTCGAGTCGAGCTCCGAGTCCGCGAGTCCACCGATACTCCTCGCCCCGACTCTCCACGAAACTCCTCGTGCAGGCTCTACGTGAGTCCTCGTGTCGAGTTCGAGTCCACGAGTCGACCGATACTCCTCGTGCTGACTCTTCACATGTCTCCTCAAGATGAGTTCATTCCTCGAGTCGAGCTCCTAGTCTGCGAGTCGACCGATACTCCTCACGCCGACTCTCCACGAAACTCCTCGTGCAGGCTCTACGTGAGTCCTCGAGTCGAGTTCGAGTCCACGAGTCGACTGATACTCCTCGTGCCGACTTTTCACATGTCTCCTCGAGATGAGTTCATTCCTCGAGTCGAGCTACGAGTCCGCGAGTCGACCTATACTCCTCGCGCCGACTCTCCACGAAACTCCTCGTGCAGGCTCTACGGGAGTCCTCGAGTCGAGTTCGAGTCCACGAGTCGACTGATACTCCTCGTGCCGACTTTTCACATGTCTCCTCGAGATGAGTTCATTCCTCGAGTCGAGCTCCTATTCCGCGAGTCGACCGATACTCCTCGCGCCGACTTTCCACGAAACTCCTTGTGCAGGCTCTACGTGAATCCTCGAGTCGAGTTCGAGTCCACGAGTCGACTGATACTCCTCGTGCCGACTCTTCACATGTCTCCTCGAGATGACTTCATTCCTAGAGTCGAGCTCCGAGTCCGCGAGTCGACCGATACTCCTCGCGCCGACTCTCCACGAAACTCCTCGTGCAGGCTCTACGTGAGTCCTCGAGTCGAGTTCGAGTCCATGAGTCGACTGATACTCCTCGTGCCGACTCTTCACATGTCTTCTCGAGATGAGTTCATTCCTCGAGTCGAGCTCCGAGTCCGCGAGTCCACCGATACTCCTCGCCCCGACTCTCCACGAAACTCCTCGTGCAGGCTCTACGTGAGTCCTCGAGTCGAGTTCGAGTCCACGAGTCGACTGATACTCCTCGTGCCGACTTTTCACATGTCTCCTCGAGATGAGTTCATTCCTCGAGTCGAGCTACGAGTCCGCGAGTCGACCGATACTCCTCGCGCCGACTCTCCACGAAACTCCTCGTGCAGGCTCTACGGGAGTCCTCGAGTCGAGTTCGAGTCCACGAGTCGATTGATACTCCTCGTGCCGACTTTTCACATGTCTCCTGGAGATGAGTTCATTCCTCGAGTCGAGCTCCTAGTCCGCGAGTCGACCGATACTCCTCGCGCCGACTCTCCACGAAACTCCTCGTGCAGGCTCTACGTGAGTCCTCGAGTCGAGTTCGAGTCCACGAGTCGACTGATACTCCTCGTGCCGACTCTTCACATGTCTCCTCGAGATGACTTCATTCCTCGAGTCGAGCTCCGAGTCCGCGAGTCGACCGATACTCCTCGCGCCGACTCTCCACGAAACTCCTCGTGCAGGCTCTACGTGAGTCCTCGAGTCGAGTTCGAGTCCACGAGTCGACTGATACTACTCGTGCCAACTCTTCACATGTCTCCTCGAGATGAGTTCATTCCTCGAGTCGAGCTCCGAGTCCGCGAGCCGACCGATACTCCTCGCGCCGACTCTCCACGAAACTCCTCGTGCAGGCTCTACATGAGTCCTCGAGTCGAGTTCGAGTCCACGAGTCGACTGATACTCCTCGTGCCGACTCTTCACATGTCTCCTCGAGATGAGTTCATTCCTCGAGTCGAGCTCCGAGTCCGCGAGTCGACCGATACTCCTCGTGCCGACTCTTCACATGTCTCCTCGAGATGACTTCATTCCTCGAGTCGAGCTCCGAGTCCGCGAGTCGACCGATACTCCTCGCGCCGACTCTCCACGAAACTCCTCGTGCAGGTTCTACATGAGTCCTCGAGTCGAGTTCGAGTCCACGAGTCGACTGATACTCCTCGTGCCGACTCTTCACATGTCTCCTCGAGATGAGTTCATTCCTCGAGTCGAGCTCCGAGTCCGCGAGTCGACCGATACTCCTCGTGCCGACTCTTCACATGTCTCCTCGAGATGACTTCATTCCTCGAGTCGAGCTCCGAGTCCGCGAGTCGACCGATACTCCTCGCGCCGACTCTCCACGAAACTCCTTGTGCAAGCTCTACGTGAGTCCTCGAGTCGAGTTCGAGTCCACGAGTCGACTGATACTCCTCGTGCCGACTCTTCACATGTCTCCTCGAGATGAGTTCATTCCTCGAGTCGAGCTCCGAGTCCACGAGTCGACCGATACTCCTCCCACCGACTCTCCACGAAACTCGTCGTGCAGGCTCTACATGAGTCCTCGAGTCGAGTTCGAGTCCATGGGTCGACTGATACTCCTCGTGCCGACTCTTCACATGTCTCCTTGAGATGAGTTCATTCCTCGAGTCGAGCTCCGAGTCCGCGAGTCGACCGATAGTCCTCGCGCCGACTCTCCACGAAACTCCTCGTGCAAGCTCTACGTGAGTCCTCGAGTCGAGTTCGAGTCCACGAGTCGACTGATACTACTCGTACCAACTCTTCACATGTCTCCTCGAGATGAGTTCATTCCTCGAGTCGAGCTCCGAGTCCGCGAGCCGACCGATACTCCTCGCGCCGACTCTCCACGAAACTCCTCGTGCAAGCTCTACGTGAGTCCTCGAGTCGAGTTCGAGTCCACGAGTCGACTGATACTACTCGTGCCAACGCTTCACATGTTTCCTTGAGATGAGTTCATTCCTCGCGTTGAGCTCCGAGTCCGCGAGCCGACCGATACTCCTCGCGCCGACTCTCCACGAAACTCCTCGTGCAGGCTCTACATGAGTCCTCGAGTCGAGTTCGAGTCCATGGGTCGACTGATACTCCTCGTGCCGACTCTTCACATGTCTCCTTGAGATGAGTTCATTCCTCGAGTCGAGCTCCGAGTCAGCTAGTCGACCGATACTCCTCGCGCCGACTCTCCACGAAACTCCTCGTGCAAGCTCTACGTGAGTCCTCGAGTCGACTTCGAGTCCACGAGTCGACTGATACTACTCGTGCCAACTCTTCACATGTCTCCTCGAGATGAGTTCATTCCTCGAGTTGAGCTCCGAGTCCGCGAGCCGACCGATGCTCCTCGCGCCGACTCTCCACGAAACTCCTCGTGCAGGCTCTACATGAGTCCTCGAGTCGAGTTCGAGTCCACGAGTCGACTGATACTCCTCGTGCCGACTCTTCACATGTCTCCTCGAGATGAGTTCATTCCTCGAGTCGAGCTCCGAGTCCGCGAGTCGACCGATACTCCTCGCGCCGACTCTCCACGAAACTCGTCGTGCAGGCTCTACGTGAGTCCTCGAGTCGAGTTCGAGTCCACGAGTCGACTGAAACTCCTCGTGCCGAATCTTCACATGTCTCCTCGAGATGACTTCATTCCTCGAGTCGAGCTCCGAATCCGCGAGTCGACCGATACTCCTCGCGCCGACTCTCCACGAAACTCCTCGTGCAGGCTCTACATGAGTCCTCGAGTCGAGTTCGAGTCCATGGGTCGACTGATACTCCTCGTGCCGACTCTTCACATGTCTCCTTGAGATGAGTTCATTCCTCGAGTCGAGCTCCGAGTCCGCGAGTCGACCGATAGTCCTCGCGCCGACTCTCCACGAAACTCCTCGTGCAAGCTCTACGTGAGTCCTCGAGTCGAGTTCGAGTCCACGAGTCGACTGATACTACTCGTACCAACTCTTCACATGTCTCCTCGAGATGAGTTCATTCCTCGAGTCGAGCTCCGAGTCCGCGAGCCGACCGATACTCCTCGCGCCGACTCTCCACGAAACTCCTCGTGCAAGCTCTACGTGAGTCCTCGAGTCGAGTTCGAGTCCACGAGTCGACTGATACTACTCGTGCCAACGCTTCACATGTCTCCTTGAGATGAGTTCATTCCTCGCGTTGAGCTCCGAGTCCGCGAGCCGACCGATACTCCTCGCGCCGACTCTCCACGAAACTCCTCGTGCAGGCTCTACATGAGTCCTCGAGTCGAGTTCGAGTCCATGGGTCGACTGATACTCCTCGTGCCGACTCTTCACATGTCTCCTTGAGATGAGTTCATTCCTCGAGTCGAGCTCCGAGTCAGCTAGTCGACCGATACTCCTCGCGCCGACTCTCCACGAAACTCCTCGTGCAAGCTCTACGTGAGTCCTCGAGTCGACTTCGAGTCCACGAGTCGACTGATACTACTCGTGCCAACTCTTCACATGTCTCCTCGAGATGAGTTCATTCCTCGAGTTGAGCTCCGAGTCCGCGAGCCGACCGATGCTCCTCGCGCCGACTCTCCACGAAACTCCTCGTGCAGGCTCTACATGAGTCCTCGAGTCGAGTTCGAGTCCACGAGTCGACTGATACTCCTCGTGCCGACTCTTCACATGTCTCCTCGAGATGAGTTCATTCCTCGAGTCGAGCTCCGAGTCCGCGAGTCGACCGATACTCCTCGCGCCGACTCTCCACGAAACTCCTCGTGCAGGCTCTACGTGAGTCCTCGAGTCGAGTTCGAGTCCACGAGTCGACTGAAACTCCTCGTGCCGACTCTTCACATGTCTCCTCGAGATGACTTCATTCCTCGAGTCGAGCTCCGAATCCGCGAGTCGACCGATACTCCTCGCGCCGACTCTCCACGAAACTCCTCGTGCAGGTTCTACGTGAGTCCTCGTGTCGAGTTCGAGTCCACGAGTCGACCGATACTCCTCGTGCTGACTCTTCACATGTCTCCTCAAGATGAGTTCATTCCTCGAGTGGAGCTCCGAGTTCGCGAGTCGACCGATACTCCTCGCGCCGACTCTCCACGAAACTCCTCGTGCAGGCTCTACGTGAGTCCTCGAGTCGGGCTCTGAGTCCGCGAGTCGACCGATACTCCTCGCGCCGACTCTCCACGAAACTCCTTGTGCAAGCTCTACGTGAGTCCTCGAGTCGAGTTCGAGTCCACGAGTCGACTGATACTCCTCGTGCCGACACTTCACATGTCTCCTCGAGATGAGTTCATTCCTCGAGTCGAGCTCCGAGTCCGCGAGTCGACCGATACTCCTCGTGCCGACTCTTCACATGTCTCCTCGAGATGACTTCATTCCTCGAGTCGAGCTCCGAGTCCGCGAGTCGACCGATACTCCTCGCGCCGACTCTCCACGAAACTCCTCGTGCAGGCTCTACGGGAGTCCTCGAGTCGAGTTCGAGTCCACGAGTCGACTGATACTCCTCGTGCCGACTTTTCACATGTCTCCTCGAGATGAGTTCATTCCTCGAGTCGAGCTCCTAGTCCGCGAGTCGACCGATACTCCTCGCGCCGACTCTCCACGAAACTCCTCGTGCAGGCTCTACGGGAGTCCTCGAGTCGAGTTCGAGTCCACGAGTCGACTGATACTCCTCGTGCCGACTTTTCACATGTCTCCTCGAGATGAGTTCATTCCTCGAGTCGAGCTCCTAGTCCGCGAGTCGACCGATACTCCTCGCGCCGACTCTCCACGAAACTCGTCGTGCAGGCTCTACGTGAGTCCTCGAGTCGAGTTCGAGTCCACGAGTCGACTGATACTCCTCGTGCCGACTCTTCACATGTCTCCTCGAGATGACTTCATTCCTCGAGTCGTGCTCCGAGTCCGCGAGTCGACCGATACTCCTCGCGCCGACTCTCCACGAAACTCCTCGTGCAGGCTCTACGTGAGTCCTCGAGTCGAGTTCGAGTCCACGAGTCGACTGATACTCCTCGTGCCGACTCTTCACACGTCTTCTCGAGATGAGTTCATTCCTCGAGTCGAGCTCCGAGTCCGCGAGTCCACCGATACTCCTCGCCCCGACTCTCCACGAAACTCCTCGTGCAGGCTCTACGTGAGTCCTCGAGTCGAGTTCGAGTCCACGAGTCGACTGATACTCCTCGTGCCGACTCTTCACATGTCTCCTTGAGATGAGTTCATTCCTCGAGTCGAGCTCCGAGTCCGCGAGTCGACCGATACTCCTCGCACCGACTCTCCACGAAACTCCTCGTGCAGGCTCTACATGAGTCCTCGAGTCGAGTTCGAGTCCATGGGTCGACTGATACTCCTCGTGCCGACTCTTCACATGTCTCCTCGAGATGAGTTCATTCCTCGAGTCGAGCTCCGAGTCCGCGAGTCGACCGATACTCCTCGCGCCGACTCTCCACGAAACTCCTCGTGCAAGCTCTACGTGAGTCCTCGAGTCGAGTTCGAGTCCACGAGTCGACTGATACTACTCGTGCCAACTCTTCACATGTCTCATCGAGATGAGTTCATTCCTCGAGTTGAGCTCCGAGTCCGCGAGCCGACCGATACTCCTCGCGCCGACTCTCCACGAAACTCCTCGTGCAGGCTCTACATGAGTCCTCGAGTCGAGTTCGAGTCCACGAGTCGACTGATACTCCTCGTGCCGACTCTTCACATGTCTCCTCGAGATGAGTTCATTCCTCGAGTCGAGCTCCGAGTCCGCGAGTCGACCGATACTCCTCGTGCCGACTCATCACATGTCTCCTAGAGATGACTTCATTCCTCGAGTCGAGCTCCGAGTCCGCGAGTCGACCGATACTCCTCGAGCCGACTCTCCACGAAACTCCTCGTGCAGGCTCTACGGGAGTCCTCGAGTCGAGTTCGAGTCCACGAGTCGACTGATACTCCTCGTGCCGACTTTTCACATGTCTCCTCGAGATGAGTTCATTCCTCGAGTCGAGCTCCTAGTCCGCGAGTCGACCGATACTCCTCGCGCCGACTCTCCACGAAACTCCTCGTGCAGGCTCTACGTGAGTCCTCGAGTCGAGTTCGAGTCCACGAGTTGACTGATACTCCTCGTGCCGACTCTTCACATGTCTCCTCGAGATGAGTTCATTCCTCGAGTCGAGCTCCGAGTCCGCGAGTCGACCGATACTCCTCGCGCCAACTCTCCACGAAACTCCTTGTGCAAGCTCTACGTGAGTCCTCGAGTCGAGCTCCGAGTCCGCGAGTCGACCGATACTCCTCGCGCCGACTCTCCACGAAACTCCTTGTGCAAGCTCTACGTGAGTCCTCGAGTCGAGTTCGAGTCCACGAGTCGACTGATACTCCTCGTGCCGACTCTTCACATGTCTCCTCGAGATGAGTTCATTCCTCGAGTCGAGCTCCGAGTCCGCGAGTCGACCGATACTCCTCGTGCCGACTCTTCACATGTCTCCTCGAGATGACTTCATTCCTCGAGTCGAGCTCCGAGTCCGCGAGTCGACCGATACTCCTCGCGCCGACTCTCCACGAAACTCCTTGTGCAAGCTCTACGTGAGTCCTCGAGTCGAGTTCGAGTCCACGAGTCGACTGATACTCCTCGTGCCGACTCTTCACATGTCTCCTCGAGATGAGTTCATTCCTCGAGTCGAGCTCCGAGTCCACGAGTCGACCGATACTCCTCCCACCGACTCTCCACGAAACTCGTCGTGCAGGCTCTACATGAGTCCTCGAGTCGAGTTCGAGTCCATGGGTCGACTGATACTCCTCGTGCCGACTCTTCACATGTCTCCTCGAGATGAGTTCATTCCTCGAGTCGAGCTCCGAGTCCGCGAGTCGACCGATAGTCCTCGCGCCGACTCTCCACGAAACTCCTCGTGCAAGCTCTACGTGAGTCCTCGAGTCGAGTTCGAGTCCACGAGTCGACTGATACTACTCGTACCAACTCTTCACATGTCTCCTCGAGATGAGTTCATTCCTCGAGTCGAGCTCCGAGTCCGCGAGCCGACCGATACTCCTCGCGCCGACTCTCCACGAAACTCCTCGTGCAAGCTCTACGTGAGTCCTCGAGTCGAGTTCGAGTCCACGAGTCGACTGATACTACTCGTGCCAACGCTTCACATGTCTCCTTGAGATGAGTTCATTCCTCGCGTTGAGCTCCGAGTCCGCGAGCCGACCGATACTCCTCGCGCCGACTCTCCACGAAACTCCTCGTGCAGGCTCTACATGAGTCCTCGAGTCGAGTTCGAGTCCATGGGTCGACTGATACTCCTCGTGCCGACTCTTCACATGTCTCCTTGAGATGAGTTCATTCCTCGAGTCGAGCTCCGAGTCAGCTAGTCGACCGATACTCCTCGCGCCGACTCTCCACGAAACTCCTCGTGCAAGCTCTACGTGAGTCCTCGAGTCGACTTCGAGTCAACGAGTCGACTGATACTACTCGTGCCAACTCTTCACATGTCTCCTCGAGATGAGTTCATTCCTCGAGTTGAGCTCCGAGTCCGCGAGCCGACCGATGCTCCTCGCGCCGACTCTCCACGAAACTCCTCGTGCAGGCTCTACACGAGTCCTCGAGTTGAGTTCGAGTCCACGAGTCGACTGATACTCCTCGTGCCGACTCTTCACATGTCTCCTCGAGATGAGTTCATTCCTCGAGTCGAGCTCCGAGTCCGCGAGTCGACCGATACTCCTCGCGCCGACTCTCCACGAAACTCGTCGTGCAGGCTCTACGTGAGTCCTCGAGTCGAGTTCGAGTCCACGAGTCGACTGAAACTCCTCGTGCCGACTCTTCACATGTCTCCTCGAGATGACTTCATTCCTCGAGTCGAGCTCCGAATCCGCGAGTCGACCGATACTCCTCGCGCCGACTCTCCACGAAACTCCTCGTGCAGGTTCTACGTGAGTCCTCGTGTCGAGTTCGAGTCCACGAGTCGACCGATACTCCTCGTGCTGACTCTTCACATGTCTCCTCAAGATGAGTTCATTCCTCGAGTGGAGCTCCGAGTTCGCGAGTCGACCGATACTCCTCGCGCCGACTCTCCACGAAACTCCTCGTGCAGGCTCTACGTGAGTCCTCGAGTCGGGCTCTGAGTCCGCGAGTCGACCGATACTCCTCGCGCCGACTCTCCACGAAACTCCTTGTGCAAGCTCTACGTGAGTCCTCGAGTCGAGTTCGAGTCCACGAGTCGACTGATACTCCTCGTGCCGACACTTCACATGTCTCCTCGAGATGAGTTCATTCCTCGAGTCGAGCTCCGAGTCCGCGAGTCGACCGATACTCCTCGTGCCGACTCTTCACATGTCTCCTCGAGATGACTTCATTCCTCGAGTCGAGCTCCGAGTCCGCGAGTCGACCGATACTCCTCGCGCCGACTCTCCACGAAACTCCTCGTGCAGGCTCTACGGGAGTCCTCGAGTCGAGTTCGAGTCCACGAGTCGACTGATACTCCTCGTGCCGACTTTTCACATGTCTCCTCGAGATGAGTTCATTCCTCGAGTCGAGCTCCTAGTCCGCGAGTCGACCGATACTCCTCGCGCCGACTCTCCACGAAACTCCTCGTGCAGGCTCTACGGGAGTCCTCGAGTCGAGTTCGAGTCCACGAGTCGAATGATACTCCTCGTGCCGACTTTTCACATGTCTCCTCGAGATGAGTTCATTCCTCGAGTCGAGCTCCTAGTCCGCGAGTCGACCGATACTCCTCGCGCCGACTCTCCACGAAACTCGTCGTGCAGGCTCTACGTGAGTCCTCGAGTCGAGTTCGAGTCCACGAGTCGACTGATACTCCTCGTGCCGACTCTTCACATGTCTCCTCGAGATGACTTCATTCCTCGAGTCGTGCTCCGAGTCCGCGAGTCGACCGATACTCCTCGCGCCGACTCTCCACGAAACTCCTCGTGCAGGCTCTACGTGAGTCCTCGAGTCGAGTTCGAGTCCACGAGTCGACTGATACTCCTCGTGCCGACTCTTCACATGTCTTCTCGAGATGAGTTCATTCCTCGAGTCGAGCTCCGAGTCCGCGAGTCCACCGATACTCCTCGCCCCGACTCTCCACGAAACTCCTCGTGCAGGCTCTACGTGAGTCTTCGAGTCGAGTTCGAGTCCACGAGTCGACTGATACTCCTCGTGCCGACTCTTCACATGTCTCCTCGAGATGAGTTCATTCCTCGAGTCGAGCTCCGAGTCCGCGAGTCGACCGATACTCCTCGCACCGACTGTCCACGAAACTCCTCGTGCAGGCTCTACATGAGTCCTCGAGTCGAGTTCGAGTCCATGGGTCGACTGATACTCCTCGTGCCGACTCTTCACATGTCTCCTCGAGATGAGTTCATTCCTCGAGTCGAGCTCCGAGTCCGCGAGTCGACCGATACTCCTCGCGCCGACTCTCCACGAAACTCCTCGTGCAAGCTCTACGTGAGTCCTCGAGTCGAGTTCGAGTCCACGAGTCGACTGATACTACTCGTGCCAACTCTTCACATGTCTCATCGAGATGAGTTCATTCCTCGAGTTGAGCTCCGAGTCCGCGAGCCGACCGATACTCCTCGCGCCGACTCTCCACGAAACTCCTCGTGCAGGCTCTACATGAGTCCTCGAGTCGAGTTCGAGTCCACGAGTCGACTGATACTCCTCGTGCCGACTCTTCACATGTCTCCTCGAGATGAGTTCATTCCTCGAGTCGAGCTCCGAGTCCGCGAGTCGACCGATACTCCTCGTGCCGACTCATCACATGTCTCCTAGAGATGACTTCATTCCTCGAGTCGAGCTCCGAGTCCGCGAGTCGACCGATACTCCTCGCGCCGACTCTGCACGAAACTCCTCGTGCAGGCTCTACGGGAGTCCTCGAGTCGAGTTCGAGTCCACGAGTCGACTGATACTCCTCGTGCCGACTTTTCACATGTCTCCTCGAGATGAGTTCATTCCTCGAGTCGAGCTCCTAGTCCGCGAGTCGACCGATACTCCTCGCGCCGACTCTCCACGAAACTCCTCGTGCAGGCTCTACGTGAGTCCTCGAGTCGAGTTCGAGTCCACGAGTTGACTGATACTCCTCGTGCCGACTCTTCACATGTCTCCTCGAGATGAGTTCATTCCTCGAGTCGAGCTCCGAGTCCGCGAGTCGACCGATACTCCTCGCGCCAACTCTCCACGAAACTCCTTGTGCAAGCTCTACGTGAGTCCTCGAGTCGAGCTCCGAGTCCGCGAGTCGACCGATACTCCTCGCGCCGACTCTCCACGAAACTCCTTGTGCAAGCTCTACGTGAGTCCTCGAGTCGAGTTCGAGTCCACGAGTCGACTGATACTCCTCGTGCCGACTCTTCACATGTCTCCTCGAGATGAGTTCATTCCTCGAGTCGAGCTCCGAGTCCACGAGTCGACCGATACTCCTCCCACCGACTCTCCACGAAACTCGTCGTGCAGGTTCTACATGAGTCCTCGAGTCGAGTTCGAGTCCATGGGTCGACAGATACTCCTCGTGCCGACTCTTCACATGTCTCCTCGAGATGAGTTCATTCCTCGAGTCGAGCTCCGAGTCCGCGAGTCGACCGATAGTCCTCGCGCCGACTCTCCACGAAACTCCTCGTGCAATCTCTACGTGAGTCCTCGAGTCGAGTTCGAGTCCACGAGTCGACTGATACTACTCGTACCAACTCTTCACATGTCTCCTCGAGATGAGTTCATTCCTCGAGTCGAGCTCCGAGTCCGCGAGCCGACAGATACTCCTCGCGCCGACTCTCCACGAAACTCCTCGTGCAGGCTCTACATGAGTCCTCGAGTCGAGTTCGAGTCCACGAGTCGACTGATACTCCTCGTGC
This sequence comes from Urtica dioica subsp. dioica, assembly GCF_054948205.1. Lineage (NCBI taxonomy): Eukaryota > Viridiplantae > Streptophyta > Magnoliopsida > Rosales > Urticaceae > Urtica > Urtica dioica. The sequence goes on along the minus strand of NC_142758.1, from coordinate 21,124,122 downwards.
CGACTATTCACATGTCTCCTCGAGATGAGTTCATTCCTGGAGTCGAGCTCCGAGTCCGCGAGTCGACCGATACTCCTCGTGCCGACTCTTCACATGTCTCCTCAAGATGACTTCATTCCTCGAGTCGAGCTCCGAGTCCGCGAGTCGACCGATACTCCTCGCGCCGACTCTCCACGAAACTCCTCGTGCAGGCTCTACGGGAGTCCTCGAGTCGAGTTCGAGTCCACGAGTCGACTGATACTCCTCGTGCCGACTTTTCACATGTCTCCTCGAGATGAGTTCATTACTCGAGTCGAGCTCCTAGTCCGCGAGTCGACCGATACTCCTCGCGCCGACTCTCCACGAAACTCCTCGTGCAGGCTCTACGTGAGTCCTCGAGTCGAGTTCGAGTCCACGAGTCGACTGATACTCCTTGTGCCGACTCTTCACATGTCTCCTCGAGATGACTTCATTCCTCGAGTCGAGCTCCGAGTCCGCGAGTCGACCGATACTCCTCGCGCCGACTCTCCACGAAACTCCTCGTGCAGGCTCTACGTGAGTCCTCGAGTCGAGTTCGAGTCCACGAGTCGACTGATACTCCTCGTGCCGACTCTTCACATGTCTTCTCGAGATGAGTTCATTCCTCGAGTCGAGCTCCGAGTCCGCGAGTCCACCGATACTCCTCGCCCCGACTCTCCACGAAACTCCTCGTGCAGGCTCTACGTGAGTCCTCGAGTCGAGTTCGAGTCCACGAGTCGACTGATACTCCTCGTGCCGACTCTTCACATGTCTCCTCGAGATGAGTTCATTCCTCGAGTCGATCTCCGAGTCCGCGAGTCGACCGATACTCCTCGCACCGACTCTCCACGAAACTCCTCGTGCAGGCTCTACATGAGTCCTCGAGTCGAGTTCGAGTCCATGGGTCGACTGATACTCCTCGTGCCGACTCTTCACATGTCTCCTCGAGATGAGTTCATTCCTCGAGTCGAGCTCCGAGTCCGCGAGTCGACCGATACTCCTCGCGCCGACTCTCCACGAAACTCCTCGTGCAAGCTCTACGTGAGTCCTCGAGTCGAGTTCGAGTCCACGAGTCGACTGATACTACTCGTGCCAACTCTTCACATGTCTCATCGAGATGAGTTCATTCCTCGAGTTGAGCTCCGAGTCCGCGAGCCGACCGATACTCCTCGCGCCGACTCTCCACGAAACTCCTCGTGCAGGCTCTACATGAGTCCTCGAGTCGAGTTCGAGTCCACGAGTCGACTGATACTCCTCGTGCCGACTCTTCACATGTCTCCTCGAGATGAGTTCATTCCTCAAGTCGAGCTCCGAGTCCGCGAGTCGACCGATACTCCTCGTGCCGACTCTTCACATGTCTCCTCGAGATGACTTCATTCCTCGAGTCGAGCTCCGAGTCCGCGAGTCGACCGATACTCCTCGCGCCGACTCTCCACGAAACTCCTCGTGCAGGCTCTACGGGAGTCCTCGAGTCGAGTTCGAGTCCACGAGTCGACTGATACTCCTCGTGCCGACTTTTCACATGTCTCCTCGAGATGAGTTCATTCCTCGAGTCGAGCTCGTAGTCCGCGAGTCGACCGATACTCCTCGCGCTGACTCTCCACGAAACTCCTCGTGCAGGCTCTACGTGAGTCCTCGAGTCGAGTTCGAGTCCACGAGTCGACTGATACTCCTCGTGCCGACTCTTCACATGTCTCCTCGAGATGACTTCATTCCTCGAGTCGAGCTCCGAGTCCGCGAGTCGACCGATACTCCTCGCGCCGACTCTCCACGAAACTCCTCGTGCAGGCTCTACGTGAGTCCTCGAGTCGAGTTCGAGTCCACGAGTCGACTGATACTCCTCGTGCCGACTCTTCACATGTCTTCTCGAGATGAGTTCATTCCTCGAGTCGAGCTCCGAGTCCGCGAGTCCACCGATACTCCTCGCCCCGACTCTCCAAGAAACTCCTCGTGTAGGCTCTACGGGAGTCCTCGAGTCGAGTTCGAGTCCACGAGTCGACTGATACTCCTCGTGCCGACTCTTCACATGTCTTCTCGAGATGAGTTCATTCCTCGAGTCGAGCTCCGAGTCCGCGAGTCCACCGATACTCCTCGAACCGACTCTCCACGAAACTCCTCGTGCAGGCTCTACGTGAGTCCTCGTGTCGAGTTCGAGTCCACGAGTCGACCGATACTCCTCGTGCTGACTCTTCACATGTCTCCTCAAGATGAGTTCATTCCTCGAGTGGAGCTCCGAGTTCGCGAGTCGACCGATACTCCTCGCGCCGACTCTCCACGAAACTCCTCGTGCAGGCTCTACGTGAGTCCTCGAGTCGGGCTCTGAGTCCGCGAGTCGACCGATACTCCTCGTGCCGACTCTTCACATGTCTCCTCGAGATGACTTCATTCCTCGAGTCGAGCTCCTAGTCCGCGAGTCGACCGATACTCCTCGCGCCGACTCTCCACGAAACTCCTCGTGCAGGCTTTACGGGAGTCCTCGAGTCGAGTTCGAGTCCACGAGTCGACTGATACTCCTCGTGCCGACTTTTCACATGTCTCCTCGAGATGAGTTCATTCCTCGAGTCGAGCTCCTAGTCCGCGAGTCGACCGATACTCCTCGCGCCGACTCTCCACGAAACTCCTCGTGCAGGCTCTACGTGAGTCCTCAAGTCGAGTTCGAGTCCACGAGTCGACTGATACTCCTCGTGCCGACTCTTCACATGTCTCCTCGAGATGACTTCATTCCTCGAGTCGAGCTCTGAGTCCGCGAGTCGACCGATACTCCTCGCGCCGACTCTCCACGAAACTCCTCGTGTAGGCTCTACGTGAGTCCTCGAGTCGAGTTCGAGTCCACGAGACGACTGATACTCCTCGTGCCGACTCTTCACATGTCTTCTCGAGATGAGTTCATTCCTCGAGTCGAGCTCCGAGTCCTCGAGTCCACCGATACTCCTCGCCCCGACTCTCCACGAAACTCCTGGTGCATGCTCTACGTGAGTCCTCGAGTCGAGTTCGAGTCCACGAGTCGACTGATACTCCTCGTGCCGACTCTTCACATGTCTTCTCGAGTTGAGTTCATTCCTCGAGTCGAGCTCCGAGTCCGCGAGTCCACCGATACTCCTCGCCCCGACTCTCCACGAAACTCCTCGTGCAGGCTCTACGTGAGTCCTCGAGTCGAGTTCGAGTCCACGAGTCGACTGATACTCCTCGTGCCGACTCTTCACATGTCTCCTCGAGATGAGTTCATTCCTCGAGTCGAGCTCCGAGTCCGCGAGTCGACCGATACTCCTCGCACCGACTCTCCACGAAACTCCTCGTGCAGGCTCTACATGAGTCCTCGAGTCGAGTTCGAGTCCATGGGTCGACTGATACTCCTCGTGCCGACTCTTCACATGTCTCCTCGAGATGAGTTCATTCCTCGAGTCGAGCTCCGAGTCCGCGAGTCGACCGATACTCCTCGCGCCGACTCTCCACGAAACTCCTCGTGCAAGCTCTACGTGAGTCCTCGAGTCGAGTTCGAGTCCACGAGTCGACTGATACTACTCGTGCCAACTCTTCACATGTCTCATCGAGATGAGTTCATTCCTCGAGTTGAGCTCCGAGTCCGCGAGCCGACCGATACTCCTCGCGCCGACTCTCCACGAAACTCCTCGTGCAGGCTCTACATGAGTCCTCGAGTCGAGTTCGAGTCCACGAGTCGACTGATACTCCTCGTGCCGACTCTTCACATGTCTCCTCGAGATGAGTTCATTCCTCAAGTCGAGCTCCGAGTCCGCGAGTCGACCGATACTCCTCGTGCCGACTCTTCACATGTCTCCTCGAGATGACTTCATTCCTCGAGTCGAGCTCCGAGTCCGCGAGTCGACCGATACTCCTCGCGCCGACTCTCCACGAAACTCCTCGTGCAGGCTCTACGGGAGTCCTCGAGTCGAGTTCGAGTCCACGAGTCGACTGATACTCCTCGTGCCGACTTTTCACATGTCTCCTCGAGATGAGTTCATTCCTCGAGTCGAGCTCGTAGTCCGCGAGTCGACCGATACTCCTCGCGCCGACTCTCCACGAAACTCCTCGTGCAGGCTCTACGTGAGTCCTCGAGTTGAGTTCGAGTCCACGAGTCGACTGATACTCCTCGTGCCGACTCTTCACATGTCTCCTCGAGATGACTTCATTCCTCGAGTCGAGCTCCGAGTCCGCGAGTCGACCGATACTCCTCGCGCCGACTCTCCACGAAACTCCTCGTGCAGGCTCTACGTGAGTCCTCGAGTCGAGTTCGAGTCCACGAGTCGACTGATACTCCTCGTGCCGACTCTTCACATGTCTTCTCGAGATGAGTTCATTCCTCGAGTCGAGCTCCGAGTCCGCGAGTCCACCGATACTCCTCGCCCCGACTCTCCAAGAAACTCCTCGTGTAGGCTCTACGGGAGTCCTCGAGTCGAGTTCGAGTCCACGAGTCGACTGATACTCCTCGTGCCGACTCTTCACATGTCTTCTCGAGATGAGTTCATTCCTCGAGTCGAGCTCCGAGTCCGCGAGTCCACCGATACTCCTCGAACCGACTCTCCACGAAACTCCTCGTGCAGGCTCTACGTGAGTCCTCGTGTCGAGTTCGAGTCCACGAGTCGACCGATACTCCTCGTGCTGACTCTTCACATGTCTCCTCAAGATGAGTTCATTCCTCGAGTGGAGCTCCGAGTTCGCGAGTCGACCGATACTCCTCGCGCCGACTCTCCACGAAACTCCTCGTGCAGGCTCTACGTGAGTCCTCGAGTCGGGCTCTGAGTCCGCGAGTCGACCGATACTCCTCGTGCCGACTCTTCACATGTCTCCTCGAGATGACTTCATTCCTCGAGTCGAGCTCCTAGTCCGCGAGTCGACCGATACTCCTCGCGCCGACTCTCCACGAAACTCCTCGTGCAGGCTTTACGGGAGTCCTCGAGTCGAGTTCGAGTCCACGAGTCGACTGATACTCCTCGTGCCGACTTTTCACATGTCTCCTCGAGATGAGTTCATTCCTCGAGTCGAGCTCCTAGTCCGCGAGTCGACCGATACTCCTCGCGCCGACTCTCCACGAAACTCCTCGTGCAGGCTCTACGTGAGTCCTCAAGTCGAGTTCGAGTCCACGAGTCGACTGATACTCCTCGTGCCGACTCTTCACATGTCTCCTCGAGATGACTTCATTCCTCGAGTCGAGCTCTGAGTCCGCGAGTCGACCGATACTCCTCGCGCCGACTCTCCACGAAACTCCTCGTGTAGGCTCTACGTGAGTCCTCGAGTCGAGTTCGAGTCCACGAGACGACTGATACTCCTCGTGCCGACTCTTCACATGTCTTCTCGAGATGAGTTCATTCCTCGAGTCGAGCTCCGAGTCCTCGAGTCCACCGATACTCCTCGCCCCGACTCTCCACGAAACTCCTGGTGCATGCTCTACGTGAGTCCTCGAGTCGAGTTCGAGTCCACGAGTCGACTGATACTCCTCGTGCCGACTCTTCACATGTCTCCTCGAGATGAGTTCATTCCTCGAGTCGAGCTCCGAGTCCGCGAGTCGACCGATACTCCTCGCACCGACTCTCCACGAAACTCCTCGTGCAGGCTCTACATGAGTCCTCGAGTCGAGTTCGAGTCCATGGGTCGACTGATACTCCGCGTGCCGACTCTTCACATGTCTCCTCGAGATGAGTTCATTCCTCGAGTCGAGCTCCGAGTCCGCGAGTCGACCGATACTCCTCGCGCCGACTCTCCACGAAACTCCTCGTGCAAGCTCTACGTGAGTCCTCGAGTCGAGTTCGAGTCCACGAGTCGACTGATACTACTCGTGCCAACTCTTCACATGTCTCCTCGAGATGAGTTCATTCCTCGAGTTGAGCTCCGAGTCCGCGAGCCGACCGATACTCCTCGCGCCGACTCTCCACGAAACTCCTCGTGCAGGCTCTACATGAGTCCTCGAGTCGAGTTCGAGTCCACGAGTCGACTGATACTCCTCGTGCCGACTCTTCACATGTCTCCTCGAGATGAGTTCATTCCTCGAGTCGAGCTCCGAGTCCGCGAGTCGACCGATACTCCTCGTGCCGACTCTTCACATGTCTCCTCGAGATGACTTCATTCCTCGAGTCGAGCTCCGAGTCCGCGAGTCGACCGATACTCCTCGCGCCGACTCTCCACGAAACTCCTCGTGCAGGCTCTACGGGAGTCCTCGAGTCGAGTTCGAGTCCACGAGTCGACTGATACTCCTCGTGCCGACTTTTCACATGTCTCCTCGAGATGAGTTCATTCCTCGAGTTGAGCTCCTAGTCCGCGAGTCGACCGATACTCCTCGCGCCGACTCTCCACGAAACTCCTCGTGCAGGCTCTACGTGAGTCCTCGAGTCGAGTTCGAGTCCACGAGTCGACTGATACTCCTCGTGCCGACTCTTCACATGTCTCCTCGAGATGACTTCATTCCTCGAGTCGAGCTCTGAGTCCGCGAGTCGACCGATACTCCTCGCGCCGACTTTCCACGAAACTCCTCGTGCAGGCTCTACGTGAGTCCTCGAGTCGAGTTCGAGTCCACGAGTCGACTGATACTCCTCGTGCCGACTCTTCACATGTCTTCTCGAGATGAGTTCATTCCTCGAGTCGAGCTCCGAGTCCGCGAGTCCACCGATACTCCTCGAACCGACTCTCCACGAAACTCCTCGTGCAGGCTCTACGTGAGTCCTCGTGTCGAGTTCGAGTCCACGAGTCGACCGATACTCCTCGTGCTGACTCTTCACATGTCTCCTCAAGATGAGTTCATTCCTCGAGTGGAGCTCCGAGTTCGCGAGTCGACCGATACTCCTCGCGCCGACTCTCCACGAAACTCCTCGTGCAGGCTCTACGTGAGTCCTCGAGTCGAGCTCTGAGTCCGCGAGTCGACCGATACTCCTCGTGCCGACTCTTCACATGTCTCCTCGAGATGACTTCATTCCTCGAGTCGAGCTCCTAGTCCGCGAGTCGACCGATACTCCTCGCGCCGACTCTCCACGAAACTCCTCGTGCAGGCTTTACGGGAGTCCTCGAGTCGAGTTCGAGTCCACGAGTCGACTGATACTCCTCGTGCCGACTTTTCACATGTCTCCTCGAGATGAGTTCATTCCTCGGGTCGAGCTCCTAGTCCGCGAGTCGACCGATACTCCTCGCGCCGACTCTCCACGAAACTCCTCGTGCTGGCTCTACGTGAGTCCTCAAGTCGAGTTCGAGTCCACGAGTCGACTGATACTCCTCGTGCCGACTCTTCACATGTCTCCTCGAGATGACTTCATTCCTCGAGTCGAGCTCTGAGTCCGCGAGTCGACCGATACTCCTCGCGCCGACTCTCCACGAAACTCCTCGTGTAGGCTCTACGTGAGTCCTCGAGTCGAGTTCGAGTCCACGAGACGACTGATACTCCTCGTGCCGACTCTTCACATGTCTTCTCGAGATGAGTTCATTCCTCGAGTCGAGCTCCGAGTCCTCGAGTCCACCGATACTCCTCGCCCCGACTCTCCACGAAACTCCTGGTGCAGGCTCTACGTGAGTCCTCGAGTCGAGTTCGAGTCCACGAGTCGACTGATACTCCTCGTGCCGACTCTTCACATGTCTCCTCGAGATGAGTTCATTCCTCGAGTCGAGCTCCGAGTCCGCGAGTCGACCGATACTCCTCGCACCGACTCTCCACGAATCTCCTCGTGCAGGCTCTACATGAGTCCTCGAGTCGAGTTCGAGTCCATGGGTCGACTAATACTCCGCGTGCCGACTCTTCACATGTCTCCTCGAGATGAGTTCATTCCTCGAGTCGAGCTCCGAGTCCGCGAGTCGACCGATACTCCTCGCGCCGACTCTCCACGAAACTCCTCGTGCAAGCTCTACGTGAGTCCTCGAGTCGAGTTCGAGTCCACGAGTCGACTGATACTACTCGTGCCAACTCTTCACATGTCTCCTCGAGATGAGTTCATTCCTCGAGTTTAGCTCCGAGTCCGCGAGCCGACCGATACTCCTCGCGCCGACTCTCCACGAAACTCCTCGTGCAGGCTCTACATGAGTCCTCGAGTCGAGTTCGAGTCCACGAGTCGACTGATACTCCTCGTGCCGACTCTTCACATGTCTCCTCGAGATGAGTTCATTCCTCGAGTCGAGCTCCGAGTCCGCGAGTCGACCGATACTCCTCGCACCGACTCTCCACGAAACTCGTCGTGCAGGCTCTACGTGAGTCCTCGAGTCGAGTTCGAGTCCACGAGTCGACTGATACTCCTCGTGCCGACTCTTCACATGTCTCCTCGAGATGAGTTCATTCCTTGAGTCAAGCTCCGAGTCCGCGAGTCGACCAATACTCCTAGCACCGACTCTCCACGAAACTCCTCGTGCAGGCTCTACATGAGTCCTCGAGTTGAGTCAATAAGTCGACTGATACTCCTCGTGCCGACTCTACACATGTCTCCTCGAGATGAGTTCATTCCTCGAGTCGAGAACCGAGTCCGCGAGTCGACCGATACTCCTCGCGCCGACTCTCCACGAAACTCCTCGTGCAGGCTCTACGTGAGTCCTCGAGTCGAGTTCGAGTCCACGAGTCGACTGATACTCCTCGTGCCGACTTTTCACATGTCTCCTCGAGATGAGTTCATTCCTCGAGTCGAGCTACGAGTCCGCGAGTCGACCGATACTCCTCGCGCCGACTCTCCACGAAACTCCTCGTGCAGGCTCTACGGGAGTCCTCGAGTCGAGTTCGAGTCCACGAGTCGACTGATACTCCTCTTGCCGACTTTTCACATGTCTCCTCGAGATGAGTTCATTCCTCGAGTCGAGCTCCTAGTCCGCGAGTTGAGTTCGAGTCAATAAGTCGACTGATACTCCTCGTGCCGACTCTACACATGTCTCCTTGAGATGAGTTCATTCCTCGAGTCGAGAACCGAGTCCTCGAGTCGACCGATACTCCTCGCGCCGACTCTCCACGAAACTCCTCGTGCAAGCTCTACGTGAGTCCTCGAGTCGAGTTCGAGTCCACGAGTCGACTGATACTACTCGTGCCAACTCTTCACATGTCTCCTCGAGATGAGTTCATTCCTCGAGTTGAGCTCCGAGTCCGCGAGCCGACCGATACTCCTCGCGCCGACTCTCCACGAAACTCCTCGTGCAGGCTCTACATGAGTCCTCGAGTCGAGTTCGAGTCCACGAGTCGACTGATACTCCTCGTGCCGACTCTTCACATGTCTCCTCGAGATGAGCTCATTCCTCGAGTCGAGCTCCGAGTCCGCGAGTCAACCGATACTCCTCGTGCCGACTCTTCACATGTCTCCTCGAGATGACTTCATTCCTCGAGTCGAGCTCCGAGTCCGTGAGTCGACCGATACTCCTCGCGCCGACTCTCCACGAAACTCCTCGTGCAGGCTCTACGGGAGTCCTCGAGTCGAGTTCGAGTCCACGAGTCGACTGATACTCCTCGTGCCGACTTTTCACATGTCTCCTCGAGATGAGTTCATTCCTCGAGTCGAGCTCCTAGTCCGCGAGTCGACCGATACTCCTCGCGCCGACTCTCCACAAAACTCCTCGTGCAGGCTCTACGTGAGTCCTCGAGTCGAGTTCGAGTCCACGAGTCGACTGATACTCCTCGTGCCGACTCTTCACATGTCTCCTCGAGATGACTTCATTCCTCAAGTCGAGCTCCGAGTACGCGAGTCGACCGATACTCCTCGCGCCGACTCTCCACGAAACTCCTCGTGCAGGCTCTACGTGAGTCCTCGAGTCGAGTTCGAGTCCACGAGTCGACTGATACTCCTCGTGCCGACTCATCACATGTCTTCTCGAGATGAGTTCATTCCTCGAGTCGAGCTCCGAGTCCGCGAGTCCACCGATACTCCTCGCCCCGACTCTCCACGAAACTCCTCGTGTAGGCTCTACGGGAGTCCTCGAGTCGAGTTCGAGTCCACGAGTCGACTGATAGTCCTCGTGCCGACTCTTCACATGTCTTCTCGAGATGAGTTCATTCCTCGAGTCGAGCTCCGAGTCCGCGAGTCCACCGATACTCCTCGAACCGACTCTCCACGAAACTCCTCGTGCAGGCTCTACGTGAGTCCTCGTGTCGAGTTCGAGTCCACGAGTCGACCGATACTCCTCGTGCTGACTCTTCACATGTCTCCTCAAGATGAGTTCATTCCTCGAGTGGAGCTCCGAGTTCGCGAGTCGACCGATACTCCTCGCGCCGACTCTCCACGAAACTTCTCGTGCAGGCTCTACGTGAGTCCTCGAGTCGAGCTCTGAGTCCGCGAGTCGACCGATACTCCTCGTGCCGACTCTTCACATGTCTCCTCGAGATGACTTCATTCCTCGAGTCGAGCTCCGAGTCCGCGAGTCGACCGATACTCCTCGCGCCGACTCTCCACGAAACTCCTCGTGCAGGCTCTACGGGAGTCCTCGAGTCGAGTTCGAGTCCACGAGTCGACTGATACTCCTCGTGCCGACTTTTCACATGTCTCCTCGAGATGAGTTCATTCCTCGAGTCGAGCTCCTAGTCCGCGAGTCGACCGATACTCCTCGCGCCGACTCTCCACGAAACTCCTCGTGCTGGCTCTACGTGAGTCCTCAAGTCGAGTTCGAGTCCACGAGTCGACTGATACTCCTCGTGCCGACTCTTCACATGTCTCCTCGAGATGACTTCATTCCTCGAGTCGAGCTCTGAGTCCGCGAGTCGACCGATACTCCTCGCGCCGACTCTCCACGAAACTCCTCGTGTAGGCTCTACGTGAGTCCTCGAGTCGAGTTCGAGTCCACGAGACGACTGATACTCCTCGTGCCGACTCTTCACATGTCTTCTCGAGATGAGTTCATTCCTCGAGTCGAGCTCCGAGTCCTCGAGTCCACCGATACTCCTCGCCCCGACTCTCCACGAAACTCCTGGTGCAGGCTCTACGTGAGTCCTCGAGTCGAGTTCGAGTCCACGAGTCGACTGATACTCCTCATGCCGACTCTTCACATGTCTCCTCGAGATGAGTTCATTCCTCGAGTCGAGCTCCGAGTCCGCGAGTCGACCGATACTCCTCGCACCGACTCTCCACGAATCTCCTCGTGCAGGCTCTACATGAGTCCTCGAGTCGAGTTCGAGTCCATGGGTCGACTAATACTCCGCGTGCCGACTCTTCACATGTCTCCTCGAGATGAGTTCATTCCTCAGGTCGAGCTCCGAGTCCGCGAGTCGACCGATACTCCTCGCGCCGACTCTCCACGAAACTCCTCGTGCAAGCTCTACGTGAGTCCTCGAGTCGAGTTCGAGTCCACGAGTCGACTGATACTACTCGTGCCAACTCTTCACATGTCTCCTCGAGATGAGTTCATTCCTCGAGTTTAGCTCCGAGTCCGCGAGCCGACCGATACTCCTCGCGCCGACTCTCCACGAAACTCCTCGTGCAGGCTCTACATGAGTCCTCGAGTCGAGTTCGAGTCCACGAGTCGACTGATACTCCTCGTGCCGACTCTTCACATGTCTCCTCGAGATGAGTTCATTCCTCGAGTCGAGCTCCGAGTCCGCGAGTCGACCGATACTCCTCGCACCGACTCTCCACGAAACTCGTCGTGCAGGCTCTACGTGAGTCCTCGAGTCGAGTTCGAGTCCACGAGTCGACTGATACTCCTCGTGCCGACTCTTCACATGTCTCCTCGAGATGAGTTCATTCCTTGAGTCAAGCTCCGAGTCCGCGAGTCGACCAATACTCCTAGCACCGACTCTCCACGAAACTCCTCGTGCAGGCTCTACATGAGTCCTCGAGTTGAGTCAATAAGTCGACTGATACTCCTCGTGCCGACTCTACACATGTCTCCTCGAGATGAGTTCATTCCTCGAGTCGAGAACCGAGTCCGCGAGTCGACCGATACTCCTCGCGCCGACTCTCCACGAAACTCCTCGTGCAGGCTCTACGTGAGTCCTCGAGTCGAGTTCGAGTCCACGAGTCGACTGATACTCCTCGTGCCGACTTTTCACATGTCTCCTCGAGATGAGTTCATTCCTCGAGTCGAGCTACGAGTCCGCGAGTCGACCGATACTCCTCGCGCCGACTCTCCACGAAACTCCTCGTGCAGGCTCTACGGGAGTCCTCGAGTCGAGTTCGAGTCCACGAGTCGACTGATACTCCTCTTGCCGACTTTTCACATGTCTCCTCGAGATGAGTTCATTCCTCGAGTCGAGCTCCTAGTCCGCGAGTTGAGTTCGAGTCAATAAGTCGACTGATACTCCTCGTGCCGACTCTACACATGTCTCTTTGAGATGAGTTCATTCCTCGAGTCGAGAACCGAGTCCTCGAGTCGACCGATACTCCTCGCGCCGACTCTCCACGAAACTCCTCGTGCAAGCTCTACGTGAGTCCTCGAGTCGAGTTCGAGTCCACGAGTCGACTGATACTACTCGTGCCAACTCTTCACATGTCTCCTCGAGATGAGTTCATTCCTCGAGTTGAGCTCCGAGTCCGCGAGCCGACCGATACTCCTCGCGCCGACTCTCCACGAAACTCCTCGTGCAGGCTCTACATGAGTCCTCGAGTCGAGTTCGAGTCCACGAGTCGACTGATACTCCTCGTGCCGACTCTTCACATGTCTCCTCGAGATGAGCTCATTCCTCGAGTCGAGCTCCGAGTCCGCGAGTCAACCGATACTCCTCGTGCCGACTCTTCACATGTCTCCTCGAGATGACTTCATTCCTCGAGTCGAGCTCCGAGTCCGTGAGTCGACCGATACTCCTCGCGCCGACTCTCCACGAAACTCCTCGTGCAGGCTCTACGGGAGTCCTCGAGTCGAGTTCGAGTCCACGAGTCGACTGATACTCCTCGTGCCGACTTTTCACATGTCTCCTCGAGATGAGTTCATTCCTCGAGTCGAGCTCCTAGTCCGCGAGTCGACCGATACTCCTCGCGCCGACTCTCCACAAAACTCCTCGTGCAGGCTCTACGTGAGTCCTCGAGTCGAGTTCGAGTCCACGAGTCGACTGATACTCCTCGTGCCGACTCTTCACATGTCTCCTCGAGATGACTTCATTCCTCAAGTCGAGCTCCGAGTACGCGAGTCGACCGATACTCCTCGCGCCGACTCTCCACGAAACTCCTCGTGCAGGCTCTACGTGAGTCCTCGAGTCGAGTTCGAGTCCACGAGTCGACTGATACTCCTCGTGCCGACTCTTCACATGTCTTCTCGAGATGAGTTCATTCCTCGAGTCGAGCTCCGAGTCCGCGAGTCCACCGATACTCCTCGCCCCGACTCTCCACGAAACTCCTCGTGTAGGCTCTACGGGAGTCCTCGAGTCGAGTTCGAGTCCACGAGTCGACTGATACTCCTCGTGCCGACTCTTCACATGTCTTCTCGAGATGAGTTCATTCCTCGAGTCGAGCTCCGAGTCCGCGAGTCCACCGATACTCCTCGAACCGACTCTCCACGAAACTCCTCGTGCAGGCTCTACGTGAGTCCTCGTGTCGAGTTCGAGTCCATGAGTCGACCGATACTCCTCGTGCTGACTCTTCACATGTCTCCTCAAGATGAGTTCATTCCTCGAGTGGAGCTCCGAGTTCGCGAGTCGACCGATACTCCTCGCGCCGACTCTCCACGAAACTTCTCGTGCAGGCTCTACGTGAGTCCTCGAGTCGAGCTCTGAGTCCGCGAGTCGACCGATACTCCTCGTGCCGACTCTTCACATGTCTCCTCGAGATGACTTCATTCCTCGAGTCGAGCTCCGAGTCCGCGAGTCGACCGATACTCCTCGCGCCGACTCTCCACGAAACTCCTCGTGCAGGCTTTACGGGAGTCCTCGAGTCGAGTTCGAGTCCACGAGTCGACTGATACTCCTCGTGCCGACCTTTCACATGTCTCCTCGAGATGAGTTCATTCCTCGAGTCGAGCTCCTAGTCCGCGAGTCGACCGATACTCCTCGCGCCGACTCTCCACGAAACTCCTCGTGCAGGCTCTACGTGAGTCCTCAAGTCGAGTTCGAGTCCACGAGTCGACTGATACTCCTCGTGCCGACTCTTCACATGTCTCCTCGAGATGACTTCATTCCTCGAGTCGAGCTCCGAGTCCGCGAGTCGACCGATACTCCTCGCGCCGACTCTCCACGAAACTCCTCGTGTAGGCTCTACGTGAGTCCTCGAGTCGAGTTCGAGTCCACGAGATGACTGATACTCCTCGTGCCGACTCTTCACATGTCTTCTCGAGATGAGTTCATTCCTCGAGTCGAGCTCCGAGTCCTCGAGTCCACCGATACTCCTCGCCCCGACTCTCCACGAAACTCCTCGTGCAGGCTCTACGTGAGTCCTCGAGTCGAGTTCGAGTCCACGAGTCGACTGATACTCCTCGTGCCGACTCTTCACATGTCTCCTCGAGATGAGTTCATTCCTCGAGTCGAGCTCCGAGTCCGCGAGTCGAACGATACTCCTCGCACTGACTATCCACGAAACTCCTCGTGCAGGCTCTACATGAGTCCTCGAGTCGAGTTCGAGTCCATGGGTCGACTGATACTCCGCGTGCCGACTCTTCACATGTCTCCTCGAGATGAGTTCATTCCTCGAGTCGAGCTCCGAGTCCGCGAGTCGACCGAAACTCCTCGCGCCGACTCTCCACGAAACTCCTCGTGCAAGCTCTACATGAGTCCTCGAGTCGAGTTCGAGTCCACGAGTCGACTGATACTACTCGTGCCAACTCTTCACATGTCTCCTCGAGATGAGTTCATTCCTCGAGTCGAGCTCCGAGTCCGCGAGTCGACCGATACTCCTCGTGCCGACTCTTCACATGTCTCCTCGAGATGACTTCATTCCTCGAGTCGAGCTCCGAGTCCGCGAGTCGACCGATACTCCTCGCGCCGACTCTCCACGAAACTCCTCGTGCAGGATTTACGGGAGTCCTCGAGTCGAGTTCGAGTCCACGAGTCGACTGATACTCCTCGTGCTGACTTTTCACATGTCTCCTCGAGATGAGTTCATTCCTCGAGTCGAGCTCCTAGTCCGCGAGTCGACCGATACTCCTCGCGCCGACTCTCCACGAAACTCCTCGTGCAGGCTCTACGTGAGTCCTCAAGTCGAGTTCGAGTCCACGAGTCGACTGATACTCCTCGTGCCGACTCTTCACATGTCTCCTCGAGATGACTTCATTCCTCGAGTCGAACTCCGAGTCCGCGAGTCGACCGATACTCCTCGCGCCGACTCTCCACGAAACTCCTCGTGTAGGCTCTACGTGAGTCCTCGAGTCGAGTTCGAGTCCACGAGATGACTGATACTCCTCGTGCCGACTCTTCACATGTCTTCTCGAGATGAGTTCATTCCTCGAGTCGAGCTCCGAGTCCTCGAGTCCACCGATACTCCTCGCCCCGACTCTCCACGAAACTCCTCGTGCAGGCTCTACGTGAGTCCTCGAGTCGAGTTCGAGTCCACGAGTCGACTGATACTCCTCGTGCCGACTCTTCACATGTCTCCTCGAGATGAGTTCATTCCTCGAGTCGAGCTCCGAGTCCGCGAGTCGACCGATACTCCTCGCACCGACTCTCCACGAAACTCCTCGTGCAGGCTCTACATGAGTCCTCGAGTCGAGTTCGAGTCCATGGGTCGACTGATACTCTGCGTGCCGACTCTTCACATGTCTCTTCGAGATGAGTTCATTCCTCGAGTCGAGCTCCGAGTCCGCGAGTCGACCGATACTCCTCGCGCCGACTCTCCACGAAACTCCTCGTGCAAGCTCTACATGAGTCCTCGAGTCGAGTTCGAGTCCACGAGTCGACTGATACTACTCGTGCCAACTCTTCACAAGTCTCCTCGAGATGAGTTCATTCCTCGAGTTGCGCTCCGAGTCCGCGAGCCGACCGATACTCCTCGCACCGACTCTCCACGAAACTCCTCGTGCAGGCTCTACATGAGTCCTCGAGTCGAGTTCGAGTCCACGAGTCGACTGATACTCCTCGTGCCGACTCTTCACATGTCTCCTCGAGATGAGTTCATTCCTCGAGTCGAGCTCCGAGTCCGCGAGTCGACCGATACTCCTCGCACCGACTCTCCACGAAACTCGTCGTGCAGGCTCTACGTGAGTCCTCGAGTCGAGTTCGAGTCCACGAGTCGACTGATACTCCTCGTGCCGACTCTTCACATGTCTCCTCCAGATGAGTTCATTCCTTGAGTCGAGCTCCGAGTCCGCGAGTCGACCAATACTCCTAGCACCGACTCTCCACGAAACTCCTCGTGCAGGCTCTACATGAGTCCTCGAGTTGAGTTCGAGTCAATAAGTCGACTGATACTCCTCGTGCCGACTCTACACATGTCTCCTCGAGATGAGTTCATTCCTCGAGTCGAGAACCGAGTCCGCGAGTCGACCGATACTCCTCGCGCCGACTCTCCACGAAACTCCTCGTGCAGGCTCTACGTGAGTCCTCGAGTCGAGTTCGAGTCCACGAGTCGACTGATACTCCTCGTGCCGACTTTTCTCATGTCTCCTCGAGATGAGTTCATTCCTCGAGTCGAGCTACGAGTCCGCGAGTCGACCGATACTCCTCGCGCCGACTCTCCACGAAACTCCTCGTGCAGGCTCTACGGGAGTCCTCGAGTCGAGTTCGAGTCCACGAGTCGACTGATACTCCTCGTGCCGACTTTTCACATGTCTCCTCGAGATGAGTTCATTCCTCGGGTCGAGCTCCTAGTCCGCGAGTCGACCGATACTCCTCGCGCCGACTCTCCACGAAACTCCTCGTGCAGGCTCTACGTGAGTCCTCGAGTCGAGTTCGAGTCCACGAGTCGACTGATACTCCTCGTGCCGACTTTTCACATGTCTCCTCGAGATGAGTTCATTCCTCGAGTCGAGCTACGAGTCCGCGAGTCGACCGATACTCCTCGCGCCGACTCTCCACGAAACTCCTCGTGCAGGCTCTACATGAGTCCTCGAGTCGAGTTCGAGTCCACGAGTCAACTGATACTCCTCGTGCCGACTCTTCACATGTCTCCTCGAGATGAGTTCATTCCTCGAGTCGAGCTCCGAGTCCGCGAGTCGACCGATACTCCTCGTGCCGACTCTTCACATGTCTCCTCGAGATGACTTCATTCCTCGAGTCGAGCTCCGAGTCCGTGAGTCGACCGATACTCCTCGCGCCGACTCTCCACGAAACTCCTCGTGCAGGCTCTACGGGAGTCCTCGAGTCGAGTTCGAGTCCACGAGTCGACTGATACTCCTCGTGCCGACTTTTCACATGTCTCCTCGAGATGAGTTCATTCCTCGAGTCGAGCTCCTAGTCCGCGAGTCGACCGATACTCCTCGCGCCGACTCTCTACGAAACTCCTCGTGCAGGCTCTACGTGAGTCCTCGAGTCGAGTTCGAGTCCACGAGTCGACTGATATTCCTCGTGCCGACTCTTCACATGTCTCCTCGAGATGACTTCATTCCTCGAGTCGAGCTCCGAGTCCGCGAGTCGACCGATACTCCTCGCGCCGACTCTCCACGAAACTCCTCGTGCAGGCTCTACGTGAGTCCTCGAGTCGAGTTCGAGTCCACGAGTCGACTGATACTCCTCGTGCCGACTCTTCACATGTCTTCTCGAGATGAGTTCATTCCTCGAGTCGAGCTCCGAGTCCGCGAGTCCACCGATACTCCTCGCCTCGACTCTCCACGAAACTCCTCGTGTAGGCTCTACGGGAGTCCTCGAGTCGAGTTCGAGTCCACGAGTCGACTGATACTCCTCGTGCCGACTCTTCACATGTCTTCTCGAGATGAGTTCATTCCTCGAGTCGAGCTCCGAGTCCGCGAGTCCACCGATACTCCTCGAACCGACTCTCCACGAAACTCCTCGTGCAGGCTCTACGTGAGTCCTCGTGTCGAGTTCGAGTCCACGAGTCGACCGATACTCCTCGTGCTGACTCTTCACATGTCTCCTCAAGATGAGTTCATTCCTCGAGTGGAGCTCCGAGTTCGCGAGTCGACCGATACTCCTCGCGCCGACTCTCCACGAAACTCTTCGTGCAGGCTCTACGTGAGTCCTCGAGTCAAGCTCTGAGTCCGCGAGTCGACCGATACTCCTCGTGCCGACTCTTCACATGTCTCCTCGAGATGACTTCATTCCTCGAGTCGAGCTCCGAGTCCGCGAGTCGACCGATACTCCTCGCGCCGACTCTCCACGAAACTCCTCGTCCAGGCTTTACGGGAGTCCTCGAGTCGAGTTCGAGTCCATGAGTCGACTGATACTCCTCGTGCCGACCTTTCACATGTCTCCTCGAGATGAGTTCATTCCTCGAGTCGAGCTCCTAGTCCGCGAGTCGACCGATACTCCTCGCGCCGACTCTCCACGAAACTCCTCGTGCAGGCTCTACGTGAGTCCTCAAGTCGAGTTCGAGTCCACGAGTCGACTGATACTCCTCGTGCCGACTCTTCACATGTCTCCTCGAGATGACTTCATTCCTCGAGTCGCGCTCCGAGTCCGCGAGTCGACCAATACTCCTCGCGCCGACTCTCCACGAAACTCCTCGTGTAGGCTCTACGTGAGTCCTCGAGTCGAGTTCGAGTCCACGAGATGACTGATACTCCTCGTGCCGACTCTTCACATGTCTTCTCGAGATGAGTTCATTCCTCGAGTCGAGCTCCGAGTCCTCGAGTCCACCGATACTCCTCGCCCCGACTCTCCACGAAACTCCTCGTGCAGGGTCTACGTGAGTCCTCGAGTCGAGTTCGAGTCCACGAGTCGACTGATACTCCTCGTGCCGACTCTTCACATGTCTCCTCGAGATGAGTTCATTCCTCGAGTCGAGCTCCGAGTCCGCGAGTCGACCGATACTCCTCGCACTGACTCTCCACGAAACTCCTCGTGCAGGCTCTACATGAGTCCTCGAGTCGAGTTCGAGTCCATGGGTCGACTGATACTCCGCGTGCCGACTCTTCACATGTCTCCTCGAGATGAGTTCATTCCTCGAGTCGAGCTCCGAGTCCGCGAGTCGACCGATACTCCTCGCGCCGACCCTCCACGAAACTCCTCGTGCAAGCTCTACATGAGTCCTCGAGTCGAGTTCGAGTCCACGAGTCGACTGATACTACTCGTGCCAACTCTTCACATGTCTCCTCGAGATGAGTTCATTCCTCGAGTCGAGCTCCGAGTCCGCGAGTCGACCGATACTCCTCGTGCCGACTCTTCACATGTCTCCTCGAGATGACTTCATTCCTCGAGTCGAGCTCCGAGTCCGCGAGTCGACCGATACTCCTCGCGCCGACTCTCCACGAAACTCCTCGTGCAGGATTTACGGGAGTCCTCGAGTCGAGTTCGAGTCCACGAGTCGACTGATACTCCTCGTGCCGACTTTTCACATGTCTCCTCGAGATGAGTTCATTCCTCGAGTCGAGCTCCTAGTCCGCGAGTCGACCGATACTCCTCGCGCCGACTCTCCACGAAACTCCTCGTGCAGGCTCTACGTGAGTCCTCAAGTCGAGTTCGAGTCCACGAGTCGACTGATACTCCTCGTGCCGACTCTTCACATGTCTCCTCGAGATGACTTCATTCCTCGAGTCGAACTCCGAGTCCGCGAGTCGACCGATACTCCTCGCGCCGACTCTCCACGAAACTCCTCGTGTAGGCTCTACGTGAGTCCTCGAGTCGAGTTCGAGTCCACGAGATGACTGATACTCCTCGTGCCGACTCTTCACATGTCTTCTCGAGATGAGTTCATTCCTCGAGTCGAGCTCCGAGTCCTCGAGTCCACCGATACTCCTCGCCCCGACTCTCCACGAAACTCCTCGTGCAGGCTCTAGGTGAGTCCTCGAGTCGAGTTCGAGTCCACGAGTCGACTGATACTCCTCGTGCCGACCTTTCACATGTCTCCTCGAGATGAGTTCATTCCTCGAGTCGAGCTCCTAGTCCGCGAGTCGACCGATACTCCTCGCGCCGACTCTCCACGAAACTCCTCGTGCAGGCTCTACGTGAGTCCTCAAGTCGAGTTCGAGTCCACGAGTCGACTGATACTCCTCGTGCCGACTCTTCACATGTCTCCTCGAGATGACTTCATTCCTCGAGTCGCGCTCCGAGTCCGCGAGTCGACCAATACTCCTCGCGCCGACTCTCCACGAAACTCCTCGTGTAGGCTCTACGTGAGTCCTCGAGTCGAGTTCGAGTCCACGAGATGACTGATACTCCTCGTGCCTACTCTTCACATGTCTTCTCGAGATGAGTTCATTCCTCGAGTCGAGCTCCGAGTCCTCGAGTCCACCGATACTCCTCGCCCCGACTCTCCACGAAACTCCTCGTGCAGGGTCTACGTGAGTCCTCGAGTCGAGTTCGAGTCCACGAGTCGACTGATACTCCTCGTGCCGACTCTTCACATGTCTCCTCGAGATGAGTTCATTCCTCGAGTCGAGCTCCGAGTCCGCGAGTCGACCGATACTCCTCGCACTGACTCTCCACGAAACTCCTCGTGCAGGCTCTACATGAGTCCTCGAGTCGAGTTCGAGTCCATGGGTCGACTGATACTCCGCGTGCCGACTCTTCACATGTCTCCTCGAGATGAGTTCATTCCTCGAGTCGAGCTCCGAGTCCGCGAGTCGACCGATACTCCTCGCGCCGACTCTCCACGAAACTCCTCGTGCAAGCTCTACATGAGTCCTCGAGTCGAGTTCGAGTCCACGAGTCGACTGATACTACTCGTGCCAACTCTTCACATGTCTCCTCGAGATGAGTTCATTCCTCGAGTCGAGCTCCGAGTCCGCGAGTCGACCGATACTCCTCGTGCCGACTCTTCACATGTCTCCTCGAGATGACTTCATTCCTCGAGTCGAGCTCCGAGTCCGCGAGTCGACCGATACTCCTCGCGCCGACTCTCCACGAAACTCCTCGTGCAGGATTTACGGGAGTCCTCGAGTCGAGTTCGAGTCCACGAGTCGACTGATACTCCTCGTGCCGACTTTTCACATGTCTCCTCGAGATGAGTTCATTCCTCGAGTCGAGCTCCTAGTCCGCGAGTCGACCGATACTCCTCGCGCCGACTCTCCACGAAACTCCTCGTGCAGGCTCTACGTGAGTCCTCAAGTCGAGTTCGAGTCCACGAGTCGACTGATACTCCTCGTGCCGACTCTTCACATGTCTCCTCGAGATGACTTCATTCCTCGAGTCGAACTCCGAGTCCGCGAGTCGACCGATACTCCTCGCGCCGACTCTCCACGAAACTCCTCGTGTAGGCTCTACGTGAGTCCTCGAGTCGAGTTCGAGTCCACGAGATGACTGATACTCCTCGTGCCGACTCTTCACATGTCTTCTCGAGATGAGTTCATTCCTCGAGTCGAGCTCCGAGTCCTCGAGTCCACCGATACTCCTCGCCCCGACTCTCCACGAAACTCCTCGTGCAGGCTCTACGTGAGTCCTCAAGTCGAGTTCGAGTCCACGAGTCGACTGATACTCCTCGTGCCGACTCTTCACATGTCTCCTCGAGATGACTTCATTCCTCGAGTCGCGCTCCGAGTCCGCGAGTCGACCAATACTCCTCGCGCCGACTCTCCACGAAACTCCTCGTGTAGGCTCTACGTGAGTCCTCGAGTCGAGTTCGAGTCCACGAGATGACTGATACTCCTCGTGCCGACTCTTCACATGTCTTCTCGAGATGAGTTCATTCCTCGAGTCGAGCTCCGAGTCCTCGAGTCCACCGATACTCCTCGCCCCGACTCTCCACGAAACTCCTCGTGCAGGGTCTACGTGAGTCCTCGAGTCGAGTTCGAGTCCACGAGTCGACTGATACTCCTCGTGCCGACTCTTCACATGTCTCCTCGAGATGAGTTCATTCCTCGAGTCGAGCTCCGAGTCCGTGAGTCGACCGATACTCCTCGCACTGACTCTCCACGAAACTCCTCGTGCAGGCTCTACATGAGTCCTCGAGTCGAGTTCGAGTCCATGGGTCGACTGATACTCCGCGTGCCGACTCTTCACATGTCTCCTCGAGATGAGTTCATTCCTCGAGTCGAGCTCCGAGTCCGCGAGTCGACCGATACTCCTCGCGCCGACTCTCCACGAAACTCCTCGTGCAAGCTCTACATGAGTCCTCGAGTCGAGTTCGAGTCCACGAGTCGACTGATACTACTCGTGCCAACTCTTCACATGTCTCCTCGAGATGAGTTCATTCCTCGAGTCGAGCTCCGAGTCCGCGAGTCGACCGATACTCCTCGTGCCGACTCTTCACATGTCTCCTCGAGATGACTTCATTCCTCGAGTCGAGCTCCGAGTCCGCGAGTCGACCGATACTCCTCGCGCCGACTCTCCACGAAACTCCTCGTGCAGGATTTACGGGAGTCCTCGAGTCGAGTTCGAGTCCACGAGTCGACTGATACTCCTCGTGCCGACTTTTCACATGTCTCCTCGAGATGAGTTCATTCCTCGAGTCGAGCTCCTAGTCCGCGAGTCGACCGATACTCCTCGCGCCGACTCTCCACGAAACTCCTCGTGCAGGCTCTACGTGAGTCCTCAAGTCGAGTTCGAGTCCACGAGTCGACTGATACTCCTCGTGCCGACTCTTCACATGTCTCCTCGAGATGACTTCATTCCTCGAGTCGAACTCCGAGTCCGCGAGTCGACCGATACTCCTCGCGCCGACTCTCCACGAAACTCCTCGTGTAGGCTCTACGTGAGTCCTCGAGTCGAGTTCGAGTCCACGAGATGACTGATACTCCTCGTGCCGACTCTTCACATGTCTTCTCGAGATGAGTTCATTCCTCGAGTCGAGCTCCGAGTCCTCGAGTCCACCGATACTCCTCGCCCCGACTCTCCACGAAACTCCTCGTGCAGGCTCTACGTGAGTCCTCGAGTCGAGTTCGAGTCCACGAGTCGACTGATACTCCTCGTGCCGACCTTTCACATGTCTCCTCGAGATGAGTTCATTCCTCGAGTCGAGCTCCTAGTCCGCGAGTCGACCGATACTCCTCGCGCCGACTCTCCACGAAACTCCTCGTGCAGGCTCTACGTGAGTCCTCAAGTCGAGTTCGAGTCCACGAGTCGACTGATAATCCTCGTGCCGACTCTTCACATGTCTCCTCGAGATGACTTCATTCCTCGAGTCGCGCTCCGAGTCCGCGAGTCGACCAATACTCCTCGCGCCGACTCTCCACGAAACTCCTCGTGTAGGCTCTACGTGAGTCCTCGAGTCGAGTTCGAGTCCACGAGATGACTGATACTCCTCGTGCCGACTCTTCACATGTCTTCTCGAGATGAGTTCATTCCTCGAGTCGAGCTCCGAGTCCTCGAGTCCACCGATACTCCTCGCCCCGACTCTCCACGAAACTCCTCGTGCAGGGTCTACGTGAGTCCTCGAGTCGAGTTCGAGTCCACGAGTCGACTGATACTCCTCGTGCCGACTCTTCACATGTCTCCTCGAGATGAGTTCATTCCTCGAGTCGAGCTCCGAGTCCGCGAGTCGACCGATACTCCTCGCACTGACTCTCCACGAAACTCCTCGTGCAGGCTCTACATGAGTCCTCGAGTCGAGTTCGAGTCCATGGGTCGACTGATACTCCGCGTGCCGACTCTTCACATGTCTCCTCGAGATGAGTTCATTCCTCGAGTCGAGCTCCGAGTCCGCGAGTCGACCGATACTCCTCGCGCCGACTCTCCACGAAACTCCTCGTGCAAGCTCTACATGAGTCCTCGAGTCGAGTTCGAGTCCACGAGTCGACTGATACTACTCGTGCCAACTCTTCACATGTCTCCTCGAGATGAGTTCATTCCTCGAGTCGAGCTCCGAGTCCGCGAGTCGAACGATACTCCTCGTGCCGACTCTTCACATGTCTCCTCGAGATGACTTCATTCCTCGAGTCGAGCTCCGAGTCCGCGAGTCGACCGATACTCCTCGCGCCGACTCTCCACGAAACTCCTCGTGCAGGATTTACGGGAGTCCTCGAGTCGAGTTCGAGTCCACGAGTCGACTGATACTCCTCGTGCCGACTTTTCACATGTCTCCTCGAGATGAGTTCATTCCTCGAGTCGAGCTCCTAGTCCGCGAGTCGACCGATACTCCTCGCGCCGACTCTCCACGAAACTCCTCGTGCAGGCTCTACGTGAGTCCTCAAGTCGAGTTCGAGTCCACGAGTCGACTGATACTCCTCGTGCCGACTCTTCACATGTCTCCTCGAGATGACTTCATTCCTCGAGTCGAACTCCGAGTCCGCGAGTCGACCGATACTCCTCGCGCCGACTCTCCACGAAACTCCTCGTGTAGGCTCTACGTGAGTCCTCGAGTCGAGTTCGAGTCCACGAGATGACTGATACTCCTCGTGCCGACTCTTCACATGTCTTCTCGAGATGAGTTCATTCCTCGAGTCGAGCTCCGAGTCCTCGAGTCCACCGATACTCCTCGCCCCGACTCTCCACGAAACTCCTCGTGCAGGCTCTACGTGAGTCCTCGAGTCGAGTTCGAGTCCACGAGTCGACTGATACTCCTCGTGCCGACTCTTCACATGTCTCCTCGAGATGAGTTCATTCCTCGAGTCGAGCTCCGAGTCCGCGAGTCGACCGATACTCCTCGCACCGACTCTCCACGAAACTCCTCGTGCAGGCTCTACATGAGTCCTCGAGTCGAGTTCGAGTCCATGGGTCGACTGATACTCCGCGTGCCGACTCTTCACATGTCTCTTCGAGATGAGTTCATTCCTCGAGTCGAGCTCCGAGTCCGCGAGTCGACCGATACTCCTCGCGCCGACTCTCCACGAAACTCCTCGTGCAAGCTCTACATGAGTCCTCGAGTCGAGTTCGAGTCCACGAGTCGACTGATACTACTCGTGCCAACTCTTCACATGTCTCCTCGAGATGAGTTCATTCCTCGAGTTGCGCTCCGAGTCCGCGAGCCGACCGATACTCCTCGCGCCGACTCTCCACGAAACTCCTCGTGCAGGCTCTACATGAGTCCTCGAGTCGAGTTCGAGTCCACGAGTCGACTGATACTCCTCGTGCCGACTCTTCACATGTCTCCTCGAGATGAGTTCATTCCTCGAGTCGAGCTCCGAGTCCGCGAGTCGACCGATACTCCTCGTGCCGACTCTTCACATGTCTCCTCGAGATGACTTCATTCCTCGAGTCGAGCTCCGAGTCCACGAGTCGACCGATACTCCTCGCGCCGACTCTCCACGAAACTCCTCGTGCAGGCTTTACGGGAGTCCTCGAGTCGAGTTCGAGTCCACGAGTCGACTGATACTCCTCGTGCCGACCTTTCACATGTCTCCTCGAGATGAGTTCATTCCTCGAGTCGAGCTCCTAGTCCGCGAGTCGATCGATACTCCTCGCGCCGACTCTCCACGAAACTCCTCGTGCAGGCTCTACGTGAGTCCTCAAGTCGAGTTCGAGTCCACGAGTCGACTGATACTCCTCGTGCCGACTCTTCACATGTCTCCTCGAGATGACTTCATTCCTCGAGTCGAGCTCCGAGTCCGCGAGTCGACCAATACTCCTCGCGCCGACTCTCCACGAAACTCCTCGTGTAGGCTCTACGTGAGTCCTCGAGTCGAGTTCGAGTCCACGAGATGACTGATACTCCTCGTGCCGACTCTTCACATGTCTTCTCGAGATGAGTTCATTCCTCGAGTCGAGCTCCGAGTCCTCGAGTCCACCGATACTCCTCGCCCCGACTCTCCACGAAACTCCTCGTGCAGGGTCTACGTGAGTCCTCGAGTCGAGTTCGAGTCCACGAGTCGACTGATACTCCTCGTGCCGACTCTTCACATGTCTCCTCGAGATGAGTTCATTCCTCGAGTCGAGCTCCGAGTCCGCGAGTCGACCGATACTCCTCGCACTGACTCTCCACGAAACTCCTCGTGCAGGCTCTACATGAGTCCTCGAGTCGAGTTCGAGTCCATGGGTCGACTGATACTCCGCGTGCCGACTCTTCACATGTCTCCTCGAGATGAGTTCATTCCTCGAGTCGAGCTCCGAGTCCGCGAGTCGACCGATACTCCTCGCGCCGACTCTCCACGAAACTCCTCGTGCAAGCTCTACATGAGTCCTCGAGTCGAGTTCGAGTCCACGAGTCGACTGATACTACTCGTGCCAACTCTTCACATGTCTCCTCGAGATGAGTTCATTCCTCGAGTCGAGCTCCGAGTCCGCGAGTCGACCGATACTCCTCGTGCCGACTCTTCACATGTCTCCTCGAGATGACTTCATTCCTCGAGTCGAGCTCCGAGTCCGCGAGTCGACCGATACTCCTCGCGCCGACTCTCCACGAAACTCCTCGTGCAGGATTTACGGGAGTCCTCGAGTCGAGTTCGAGTCCACGAGTCGACTGATACTCCTCGTGCCGACTTTTCACATGTCTCCTCGAGATGAGTTCATTCCTCGAGTCGAGCTCCTAGTCCGCGAGTCGACCGATACTCCTCGCGCCGACTCTCTACGAAACTCCTCGTGCAGGCTCTACGTGAGTCCTCAAGTCGAGTTCGAGTCCACGAGTCGACTGATACTCCTCGTGCCGACTCTTCACATGTCTCCTCGAGATGACTTCATTCCTCGAGTCGAACTCCGAGTCCGCGAGTCGACCGATACTCCTCGCGCCGACTCTCCACGAAACTCCTCGTGTAGGCTCTACGTGAGTCCTCGAGTCGAGTTCGAGTCCACGAGATGACTGATACTCCTCGTGCCGACTCTTCACATGTCTTCTCGAGATGAGTTCATTCCTCGAGTCGAGCTCCGAGTCCTCGAGTCCACCGATACTCCTCGCCCCGACTCTCCACGAAACTCCTCGTGCAGGCTCTACGTGAGTCCTCGAGTCGAGTTCGAGTCCACGAGTCGACTGATACTCCTCGTGCCGACTCTTCACATGTCTCCTCGAGATGAGTTCATTCCTCGAGTCGAGCTCCGAGTCCGCGAGTCGACCGATACTCCTCGCACCGACTCTCCACGAAACTCCTCGTGCAGGCTCTACATGAGTCCTCGAGTCGAGTTCGAGTCCATGGGTCGACTGATACTCCGCGTGCCGACTCTTCACATGTCTCTTCGAGATGAGTTCATTCCTCGAGTCGAGCTCCGAGTCCGCGAGTCGACCGATACTCCTCGCGCCGACTCTCCACGAAACTCCTCGTGCAAGCTCTACATGAGTCCTCGAGTCGAGTTCGAGTCCACGAGTCGACTGATACTACTCGTGCCAACTCTTCACATGTCTCCTCGAGATGAGTTCATTCCTCGAGTTGCGCTCCGAGTCCGCGAGCCGACCGATACTCCTCGCGCCGACTCTCCACGAAACTCCTCGTGCAGGCTCTACATGAGTCCTCGAGTCGAGTTCGAGTCCACGAGTCGACTGATACTCCTCGTGCCGACTCTTCACATGTCTCCTCGAGATGAGTTCATTCCTCGAGTCGAGCTCCGAGTCCGCGAGTCGACCGATACTCCTCGCACCGACTCTCCACGAAACTCGTCGTGCAGGCTCTACGTGAGTCCTCGAGTCGAGTTCGAGTCCACGAGTCGACTGATACTCCTCGTGCCGACTCTTCACATGTCTCCTCGAGATGAGTTCATTCCTTGAGTCGAGCTCCGAGTCCGCGAGTCGACCAATACTCCTAGCACCGACTCTCCACGAAACTCCTCGTGCAGGCTCTACATGAGTCCTCGAGTTGAGTTCGAGTCAATAAGTCGACTGATACTCCTCGTGCCGACTCTACACATGTCTCCTCGAGATGAGTTCATTCCTCGAGTCGAGAACCGAGTCCGCGAGTCGACCGATACTCCTCGCGCCGACTGTCCACGAAACTCCTCGTGCAGGCTCTACGTGAGTCCTCGAGTCGAGTTCGAGTCCACGAGTCGACTGATACTCCTCGTGCCGACTTTTCACATGTCTCCTCGAGATGAGTTCATTCCTCGAGTCGAGCTACGAGTCCGCGAGTCGACCGATACTCCTCGCGCCGACTCTCCACGAAACTCCTCGTGCAGGCTCTACGGCAGTCCTCGAGTCGAGTTCGAGTCCACGAGTCGACTGATACTCCTCGTGCCGACTTTTCACATGTCTCCTCGAGATGAGTTCATTCCTCGAGTCGAGCTCCGAGTCCGCGAGTCGACCGATACTCCTCGCGCCGACTCTCCACGAAACTCCTTGTGCAAGCTCTACGTGAGTCCTCGAGTCGAGTTCGAGTCCACGAGTCGACTGATACTCCTCGTGCCGACTCTTCACATGTCTCCTCGAGATGACTTCATTCCTCGAGTCGAGCTCCGAGTCCGCGAGTCGACCGATACTCCTCGCACCGACTCTCCACGAAACTCCTCGTGCAGGCTCTACGTGAGTCCTCGAGTCGAGTTCGAGTCCACGAGTCGACTGATACTCCTCGTGCCGACTCTTTACATGTCTCCTCGAGATGACTTTATTCCTCGAGTCGGGCTCCGAGTCCGCGAGTCGACCGATACTCCTCGCGCCGACTCTCCACGAAACTCCTCGTGCAGGCTCTACGTGAGTCCTCGAGTCGAGTTCGAGTCCACGAGTCGACTGATACTCCTCGTGCCGACTTTTCACATGTCTCCTCGATATGAGTTCATTCCTCGAGTCGAGCTACGAGTCCGCGAGTCGACCGATACTCCTCGCGCCGACTCTCCACGAAACTCCTCGTGCAGGCTCTACATGAGTCCTCGAGTTGAGTTCGAGTCAATAAGTCGACTGATACTCCTCGTGCCGACTCTACACATGTCTCCTCGAGATGAGTTCATTCCTCGAGTCGAGAACCGAGTCCGCGAGTCGACCGATACTCCTCGCGCCGACTCTCCACGAAACTCCTCGTGCAGGCTCTACGTGAGTCCTCGAGTCGAGTTCGAGTCCACGAGTCGACTGATACTCCTCGTGCCGACTTTTCACATGTCTCCTCGAGATGAGTTCATTCCTCGAGTCGAGCTCCGAGTCCGCGAGTCGACCGATACTCCTCGCGCCGACTCTCCACGAAACTCCTTGTGCAAGCTCTACGTGAGTCCTCGAGTCGAGTTCGAGTCCACGAGTCGACTGATACTCCTCGTGCCGACTCTTCACATGTCTCCTCGAGATGACTTCATTCCTCGAGTCGAGCTCCGAGTCCGCGAGTCGACCGATACTCCTCGCACCGACTCTCCACGAAACTCCTCGTGCAGGCTCTACGTGAGTCCTCGAGTCGAGTTCGAGTCCACGAGTCGACTGATACTCCTCGTGCCGACTCTTTACATGTCTCCTCGAGATGACTTTATTCCTCGAGTCGGGCTCCGAGTCCGCGAGTCGACCGATACTCCTCGCGCCGACTCTCCACGAAACTCCTCGTGCAGGCTCTACGTGAGTCCTCGAGTCGAGTTCGAGTCCACGAGTCGACTGATACTCCTCGTGCCGACTCTTCACATGTCTTCTCGAGATGAGTTCATTCCTCGAGTCGAGCTCCGAGTCCGCGAGTCCACCGATACTCTTCGCCCCGACTCTCCACGAAACTCCTCGTGTAGGCTCTACGTGAGTCCTCGAGTCGAGTTCGAGTCCACGAGATGACTGATACTCCTCGTGCCGACTCTTCACATGTCTTCTCGAGATGAGTTCATTCCTCGAGTCGAGCTCCGAGTCCTCGAGTCCACCGATACTCCTCGCCCCGACTCTCCACGAAACTCCTCGTGCAGGCTCTACGTGAGTCCTCGAGTCGAGTTCGAGTCCACGAGTCGACTGATACTCCTCGTGCCGACTCTTCACATGTCTCTTCGAGATGAGTTCATTCCTCGAGTCGAGCTCCGAGTCCGCGAGTCGACCGATACTCCTCGCGCCGACTCTCCACGAAACTCCTCGTGCAAGCTCTACATGAGTCCTCGAGTCGAGTTCGAGTCCACGAGTCGACTGATACTACTCGTGCCAACTCTTCACATGTCTCCTCGAGATGAGTTCATTCCTCGAGTTGCGCTCCGAGTCCGCGAGCCGACCGATACTCCTCGCGCCGACTCTCCACGAAACTCCTCGTGCAGGCTCTACATGAGTCCTCGAGTCGAGTTCGAGTCCACGAGTCGACTGATACTCCTCGTGCCGACTCTTCACATGTCTCCTCGAGATGAGTTCATTCCTCGAGTCGAGCTCCGAGTCCGCGAGTCGACCGATACTCCTCGTGCCGACTCTTCACATGTCTCCTCGAGATGACTTCATTCCTCGAGTCGAGCTCCGAGTCCACGAGTCGACCGATACTCCTCGCGCCGACTCTCCACGAAACTCCTCGTGCAGGCTTTACGGGAGTCCTCGAGTCGAGTTCGAGTCCACGAGTCGACTGATACTCCTCGTGCCGACCTTTCACATGTCTCCTCGAGATGAGTTCATTCCTCGAGTCGAGCTCCTAGTCCGCGAGTCGATCGATACTCCTCGCGCCGACTCTCCACGAAACTCCTCGTGCAGGCTCTACGTGAGTCCTCAAGTCGAGTTCGAGTCCACGAGTCGACTGATACTCCTCGTGCCGACTCTTCACATGTCTCCTCGAGATGACTTCATTCCTCGAGACGAGCTCCGAGTCCGCGAGTCGACCAATACTCCTCGCGCCGACTCTCCACGAAACTCCTCGTGTAGGCTCTACGTGAGTCCTCGAGTCGAGTTCGAGTCCACGAGATGACTGATACTCCTCGTGCCGACTCTTCACATGTCTTCTCGAGATGAGTTCATTCCTCGAGTCGAGCTCCGAGTCCTCGAGTCCACCGATACTCCTCGCCCCGACTCTCCACGAAACTCCTCGTGCAGGGTCTACGTGAGTCCTCGAGTCGAGTTCGAGTCCACGAGTCGACTGATACTCCTCGTGCCGACTCTTCACATGTCTCCTCGAGATGAGTTCATTCCTCGAGTCGAGCTCCGAGTCCGCGAGTCGACCGATACTCCTCGCACTGACTCTCCACGAAACTCCTCGTGCAGGCTCTACATGAGTCCTCGAGTCGAGTTCGAGTCCATGGGTCGACTGATACTCCGCGTGCCGACTCTTCACATGTCTCCTCGAGATGAGTTCATTCCTCGAGTCGAGCTCCGAGTCCGCGAGTCGACCGATACTCCTCGCGCCGACTCTCCACGAAACTCCTCGTGCAAGCTCTACATGAGTCCTCGAGTCGAGTTCGAGTCCACGAGTCGACTGATACTACTCGTGCCAACTCTTCACATGTCTCCTCGAGATGAGTTCATTCCTCGAGTCGAGCTCCGAGTCCGCGAGTCGACCGATACTCCTCGTGCCGACTCTTCACATGTCTCCTCGAGATGACTTCATTCCTCGAGTCGAGCTCCGAGTCCGCGAGTCGACCGATACTCCTCGCGCCGACTCTCCACGAAACTCCTCGTGCAGGATTTAC
Organism: Urtica dioica subsp. dioica; assembly: GCF_054948205.1. Classification (NCBI taxonomy): domain Eukaryota; kingdom Viridiplantae; phylum Streptophyta; class Magnoliopsida; order Rosales; family Urticaceae; genus Urtica; species Urtica dioica. Next base: position 21,092,930 of record NC_142758.1, on the reverse strand, counting down.
GGGAGTCCTCGAGTCGAGTTCGAGTCCACGAGTCGACTGATACTCCTCGTGCCGACTTTTCACATGTCTCCTCGAGATGAGTTCATTCCTCGAGTCGAGCTCCTAGTCCGCGAGTCGACCGATACTCCTCGCGCCGACTCTCTACGAAACTCCTCGTGCAGGCTCTACGTGAGTCCTCAAGTCGAGTTCGAGTCCACGAGTCGACTGATACTCCTCGTGCCGACTCTTCACATGTCTCCTCGAGATGACTTCATTCCTCGAGTCGAACTCCGAGTCCGCGAGTCGACCGATACTCCTCGCGCCGACTCTCCACGAAACTCCTCGTGTAGGCTCTACGTGAGTCCTCGAGTCGAGTTCGAGTCCACGAGATGACTGATACTCCTCGTGCCGACTCTTCACATGTCTTCTCGAGATGAGTTCATTCCTCGAGTCGAGCTCCGAGTCCTCGAGTCCACCGATACTCCTCGCCCCGACTCTCCACGAAACTCCTCGTGCAGGCTCTACGTGAGTCCTCGAGTCGAGTTCGAGTCCACGAGTCGACTGATACTCCTCGTGCCGACTCTTCACATGTCTCCTCGAGATGAGTTCATTCCTCGAGTCGAGCTCCGAGTCCGCGAGTCGACCGATACTCCTCGCACCGACTCTCCACGAAACTCCTCGTGCAGGCTCTACATGAGTCCTCGAGTCGAGTTCGAGTCCATGGGTCGACTGATACTCCGCGTGCCGACTCTTCACATGTCTCTTCGAGATGAGTTCATTCCTCGAGTCGAGCTCCGAGTCCGCGAGTCGACCGATACTCCTCGCGCCGACTCTCCACGAAACTCCTCGTGCAAGCTCTACATGAGTCCTCGAGTCGAGTTCGAGTCCACGAGTCGACTGATACTACTCGTGCCAACTCTTCACATGTCTCCTCGAGATGAGTTCATTCCTCGAGTTGCGCTCCGAGTCCGCGAGCCGACCGATACTCCTCGCGCCGACTCTCCACGAAACTCCTCGTGCAGGCTCTACATGAGTCCTCGAGTCGAGTTCGAGTCCACGAGTCGACTGATACTCCTCGTGCCGACTCTTCACATGTCTCCTCGAGATGAGTTCATTCCTCGAGTCGAGCTCCGAGTCCGCGAGTCGACCGATACTCCTCGCACCGACTCTCCACGAAACTCGTCGTGCAGGCTCTACGTGAGTCCTCGAGTCGAGTTCGAGTCCACGAGTCGACTGATACTCCTCGTGCCGACTCTTCACATGTCTCCTCGAGATGAGTTCATTCCTTGAGTCGAGCTCCGAGTCCGCGAGTCGACCAATACTCCTAGCACCGACTCTCCACGAAACTCCTCGTGCAGGCTCTACATGAGTCCTCGAGTTGAGTTCGAGTCAATAAGTCGACTGATACTCCTCGTGCCGACTCTACACATGTCTCCTCGAGATGAGTTCATTCCTCGAGTCGAGAACCGAGTCCGCGAGTCGACCGATACTCCTCGCGCCGACTGTCCACGAAACTCCTCGTGCAGGCTCTACGTGAGTCCTCGAGTCGAGTTCGAGTCCACGAGTCGACTGATACTCCTCGTGCCGACTTTTCACATGTCTCCTCGAGATGAGTTCATTCCTCGAGTCGAGCTACGAGTCCGCGAGTCGACCGATACTCCTCGCGCCGACTCTCCACGAAACTCCTCGTGCAGGCTCTACGGCAGTCCTCGAGTCGAGTTCGAGTCCACGAGTCGACTGATACTCCTCGTGCCGACTTTTCACATGTCTCCTCGAGATGAGTTCATTCCTCGAGTCGAGCTCCGAGTCCGCGAGTCGACCGATACTCCTCGCGCCGACTCTCCACGAAACTCCTTGTGCAAGCTCTACGTGAGTCCTCGAGTCGAGTTCGAGTCCACGAGTCGACTGATACTCCTCGTGCCGACTCTTCACATGTCTCCTCGAGATGACTTCATTCCTCGAGTCGAGCTCCGAGTCCGCGAGTCGACCGATACTCCTCGCACCGACTCTCCACGAAACTCCTCGTGCAGGCTCTACGTGAGTCCTCGAGTCGAGTTCGAGTCCACGAGTCGACTGATACTCCTCGTGCCGACTCTTTACATGTCTCCTCGAGATGACTTTATTCCTCGAGTCGGGCTCCGAGTCCGCGAGTCGACCGATACTCCTCGCGCCGACTCTCCACGAAACTCCTCGTGCAGGCTCTACGTGAGTCCTCGAGTCGAGTTCGAGTCCACGAGTCGACTGATACTCCTCGTGCCGACTTTTCACATGTCTCCTCGATATGAGTTCATTCCTCGAGTCGAGCTACGAGTCCGCGAGTCGACCGATACTCCTCGCGCCGACTCTCCACGAAACTCCTCGTGCAGGCTCTACATGAGTCCTCGAGTTGAGTTCGAGTCAATAAGTCGACTGATACTCCTCGTGCCGACTCTACACATGTCTCCTCGAGATGAGTTCATTCCTCGAGTCGAGAACCGAGTCCGCGAGTCGACCGATACTCCTCGCGCCGACTCTCCACGAAACTCCTCGTGCAGGCTCTACGTGAGTCCTCGAGTCGAGTTCGAGTCCACGAGTCGACTGATACTCCTCGTGCCGACTTTTCACATGTCTCCTCGAGATGAGTTCATTCCTCGAGTCGAGCTCCGAGTCCGCGAGTCGACCGATACTCCTCGCGCCGACTCTCCACGAAACTCCTTGTGCAAGCTCTACGTGAGTCCTCGAGTCGAGTTCGAGTCCACGAGTCGACTGATACTCCTCGTGCCGACTCTTCACATGTCTCCTCGAGATGACTTCATTCCTCGAGTCGAGCTCCGAGTCCGCGAGTCGACCGATACTCCTCGCACCGACTCTCCACGAAACTCCTCGTGCAGGCTCTACGTGAGTCCTCGAGTCGAGTTCGAGTCCACGAGTCGACTGATACTCCTCGTGCCGACTCTTTACATGTCTCCTCGAGATGACTTTATTCCTCGAGTCGGGCTCCGAGTCCGCGAGTCGACCGATACTCCTCGCGCCGACTCTCCACGAAACTCCTCGTGCAGGCTCTACGTGAGTCCTCGAGTCGAGTTCGAGTCCACGAGTCGACTGATACTCCTCGTGCCGACTCTTCACATGTCTTCTCGAGATGAGTTCATTCCTCGAGTCGAGCTCCGAGTCCGCGAGTCCACCGATACTCTTCGCCCCGACTCTCCACGAAACTCCTCATGCAGGCTCTACGTGAGTCCTCGTGTTGAGTTCGAGTCCACGAGTCGACCGATACTCCTCGTGCTGACTCTTCACATGTCTCCTCAAGATGAGTTCATTCCTCGAGTGGAGCTCCGAGTTCGCGAGTCGACCGATACTCCTCGCGCCGACTCTCCACGAAACTCCTCGTGCAGGCTCTACGTGAGTCCTCGAGTCGAGTTCGAGTCCACGAGTCGACTGATACTCCTCGTGCCGACTTTTCACATGTCTCCTCGAGATGAGTTCATTCCTCGAGTCGAGCTCCGAGTCCGCGAGTCGACCGATACTCCTCGCGCCGACTCTCCACGAAACTCCTTGTGCAAGCTCTACGTGAGTCCTCGAGTCGAGTTCGAGTCCACGAGTCGACTGATACTCCTCGTGCCGACTCTTCACATGTCTCCTCGAGATGAGTTCATTCCTCGAGTCGTGCTCCGAGTCCGCGAGTCGACCGATAGTCCTCGCGCCGACTCTCCACGAAACTCCTCGTGCAAGCTCTACGTGAGTCCTCGAGTCGAGTTCGAGTCCACGAGTCGACTGATACTACTCGTGCCAACTCTTCACATGTCTCCTCGAGATGAGTTCATTCCTCGAGTCGAGCTCCGAGTCCGCGAGCCGAACGATACTCCTCGCGCCGACTCTCCACGAAACTCCTCGTGCAGGCTCTACATGAGTCCTCGAGTCGAGTTCGAGTCCAGGAGTCGACTGATACTCCTCGTGCCGACTCTTCACATGTCTCCTCGAGATGAGTTCATTCCTCGAGTCGAGCTCCGAGTCCGCGAGTCGACCGATACTCCTCGCACCGACTCTCCACGAAACACGTCGTGCAGGCTCCACGTGAGTCCTCGAGTCGAGTTCTAGTCCACGAGTCGACTGATACTCCTCGTGCCGACTCTTCACATGTCTCCTCTAGATGAGTTCATTCCTTGAGTCGAGCTCCGAGTCCGCGAGTCGACCAATACTCCTAGCACCGACTCTCCACGAAACTCCTCGTGCAGGTTCTACGTGAGTCCTCGAGTCGAGTTCGAGTCCACGAGTCGACTGAAACTCCTCGTGCCGACTCTTGACATGTCTCCTCGAGATGACTTCATTCCTCGAGTCGAGCTCCGAGTCCGCGAGTCGACCGATACTCCTCGCGCCGACTCTCCACGAAACTCCTCGTGCAGGCTCTACGTGAGTCCTCGAGTCGACTTCGAGTCCACGAGTCGACTGATACTCCTCGTGCCGACTCTTCACATGTCTTCTCGAGATGAGTTCATTCCTCGAGTCGAGATCCGAGTCCGCGAGTCCACCGATACTCCTCAACCCGACTCTCCACGAAACTCGTCGTGCAGGCTCTACATGAGTCCTCGAGTCGAGTTCTAGTCCACGAGTCGACTGATACTCCTCGTGCCGACTCTTCACATGTCTCCTCGAGATGAGTTCATTCCTTGAGTCGAGCTCCGAGTCCGCGAGTCGACCGATACTCCTCGCGCCGACTCTCCACGAAACTCCTCGTGCAGGCTCTACGTGAGTCCTCGAGTCGAGTTCGAGTCCACGAGTGGACTGATACTCCTCATGCCGAATCTTCACATGTCTCCTCGAGATGACTTCATCCTCGAGTCGAGCTCCGAGTCCGCGAGTCGACCGATACTCCTCGCGCCGACTCTCCACGAAACTCCTCGTGCAGGCTCTACGTGAGTCCTCGAGTCGACTTCGAGTCAACGAGTCGACTGATACTCCTCGTGCCGACTCTTCACATGTCTCCTCGAGATGACTTCATTCCTCGAGTCGAGCTCCGAGTCCGCGAGTCGACCGATACTCCTCGCGCCGACTCTCCAAGAAACTCTTCGTGCAGGCTCTACGTGAGTCCTCGAGTCGAGTTCGAGTCCACGAGTCGACTGATACTCCTCGTGCCGACTCTTCACATGTCTTCTCGAGATGAGTTCATTCCTCGAGTCGAGCTCCGAGTCCGCGAGTCCACCGATACTCCTCGTCCCGACTCTCCACGAAACTCCTCGTGCAGGCTCTACGTGAGTCCTCGAGTCGAGTTCGAGTCCACGAGTCGACGGATACTCCTCGTGCCGACTCTTCACATCTCTCCTCAAGATGAGTTCATTCCTCGAGTCGAGCTCCGAGTCCGCAAGTCGACCGATACACCTCGCACCGACTCTCCACGAAACTCCTCGTGCAGGCTCTACATGAGTCCTCGAGTCGAGTTCGAGTCCATGGGTCGACTGATACTCCTCGTGCCGACTCTCCACATGTCTCCTCGAGATGAGTTCATTCCTCGAGTCGAGCTCCGAGTCCGCGAGTCGACCGATACTCCTCGCGCCGACTCTCCACGAAACTCCTCGTGCAAGCTCTACGTGAGTCCTCGAGTCGAGTTCGAGTCCACGAGTCGACTGATACTACTCGTGCCAACTCTTCACATGTCTCCTCGAGATGAGTTCATTCCTCGAGTCGAGCTCCGAGTCCGCGAGCCGACCGATACTCCTCGCGCCGACTCTCCACGAAACTCCTCGTGCAGGCTCTACATGAGTCCTCGAGTCAAGTTCGAGTCCACGAGTCGACTGATACTCCTCGTGCCGACTCTTCACATGTCTCCTCGAGATGAGTTCATTCCTCGAGTCGAGCTCCGAGTCCGCGAGTCGACCGATATTCCTCGCACCGACTCTCCACGAAACTCGTCGTGCAGGCTCTACGTGAGTCCTCGAGTCGAGTTCGAGTCCACGAGTCGACTGATACTCCTCGTGCCGACTCTTCACATGTCTCCTCGAGATGAGTTCATTCCTTGAGTCGAGCTCCGAGTCCGCGAGTCGACCAATACTCCTAGCACCGACTCTCCACGAAACACCTCGTGCAGGCTCTACATGAGTCCTCGAGTTGAGTTCGAGTCAATAAGTCGACTGATGCTCCTCGTGCCGATTCTACACATGTCTGCTCGAGATGAGTTCATTCCTCGAGTCGAGAACCGAGTCCGCGAGTCGACCGATACTCCTCGCGCCGACTCTCCACGAAACTCCTCGTGCAGGCTCTACGTGAGTCCTCGAGTCGAGTTCGAGTCCACGAGTAGACTGATACTCCTCGTGCCGACTTTTCACATGTCCCCTCGAGATGAGTTCATTCCTCGAGTCGAGGTACGAGTCCGCGAGTCGACCGATACTCCTCGCGCCGACTCTCCACGAAACTCCTCGTGCAGGCTCTACGGGAGTCCTCGAGTCGAGTTCGAGTCCACGAGTCGACTGATACCCCTCGTGCCGACTTTTCACATGTCTCCTCGAGATGAGTTCATTCCTCGAATTGAGCTCCTAGTCCGCAAGTCGACCGATACTCCTCGCGCCGACTCTCCACGAAACTCCTCGTGCAGGCTCTACGTGAGTCCTCGAGTCGAGTTCGAGTCCACGAGTCGACTGATACTCCTCGTGCCGACTCTTCACATGTCTCCTCGAGATGACTTCATTCCTCGAGTCGAGCTCCGAGTCCGCGAGTCGACCGATACTCCTCGCGCCGACTCTCCACGAAACTCCTCGTGCAGGCTCTACGTGAGTCCTCGAGTCGACTTCGAGTCCACGAGTCGACTGATACTCCTCGTGCCGACTCTTCACATGTCTTCTCGAGATGAGTTCATTCCTCGAGTCGAGCTCCGAGTCCGCGAGTCCACCGATACTCCTCGCCCCGACTCTCCACGAAACTCGTCGTGCAGGCTCTACATGAGTCCTCGAGTCGAGTTCTAGTCCACGAGTCGACTGATACTCCTCGTGCCGACTCTTCACATGTCTCCTCGAGATGAGTTCATTCCTTGAGTCGAGCTCCGAGTCCGCGAGTCGACCGATACTCCTCGCGCCGACTCTCCACGAAACTCCTCGTGCAGGCTCTACGTGAGTCCTCGAGTCGAGTTCGAGTCCACGAGTGGACTGATACTCCTCGTGCCGAATCTTCACATGTCTCCTCGAGATGACTTCATCCTCGAGTCGAGCTCCGAGTCCGCGAGTCGACCGATACTCCTCGCGCCGACTCTCCACGAAACTCCTCGTGCAGGCTCTACGTGAGTCCTCGAGTCGAGTTCGAGTCAACGAGTCGACTGATACTCCTCGTGCCGACTCTTCACATGTCTCCTCGAGATGACTTCATTCCTCGAGTCGAGCTCCGAGTCCGCGAGTCGACCGATACTCCTCGCGCCGACTCTCCACGAAACTCCTCGTGCAGGCTCTACGTGAGTCCTCGAGTCGAGTTCGAGTCCACGAGTGGACTGATACTCCTCATGCCGAATCTTCACATGTCTCCTCGAGATGACTTCATCCTCGAGTCGAGCTCCGAGTCCGCGAGTCGACCGATACTCCTCGCGCCGACTCTCCACGAAACTCCTCGTGCAGGCTCTACGTGAGTCCTCGAGTCGAGTTCGAGTCAACGAGTCGACTGATACTCCTCGTGCCGACTCTTCACATGTCTCCTCGAGATGACTTCATTCCTCGAGTCGAGCTCCGAGTCCGCGAGTCGACCGATACTCCTCGCGCCGACTCTCCAAGAAACTCTTCGTGCAGGCTCTACGTGAGTCCTCGAGTCGAGTTCGAGTCCACGAGTCGACTGATACTCCTCGTGCCGACTCTTCACATGTCTTCTCGAGATGAGTTCATTCCTCGAGTCGAGCTCCGAGTCCGCGAGTCCACCGATACTCCTCGTCCCGACTCTCCACGAAACTCCTCGTGCAGGCTCTACGTGAGTCCTCGAGTCGAGTTCGAGTCCACGAGTCGACTGATACTCCTCGTGCCGACTCTTCACATCTCTCCTCAAGATGAGTTCATTCCTCGAGTCGAGCTCCGAGTCCGCAAGTCGACCGATACACCTCGCACCGACTCTCCACGAAACTCCTCGTGCAGGCTCTACATGAGTCCTCGAGTCGAGTTCGAGTCCATGGGTCGACTGATACTCCTCGTGCCGACTCTTCACATGTCTCCTCGAGATGAGTTCATTCCTCGAGTCGAGCTCCGAGTCCGCGAGGCGACCGATACTCCTCGCGCCGACTGTCCACGAAACTCCTCGTGCAAGCTCTACGTGACTCCTCGAGTCGAGTTCGAGTCCACGAGTCGACTGATACTACTCGTGCCAACTCTTCACATGTCTCCTCGAGATGAGTTCATTCCTCGAGTCGAGCTCCGAGTCCGCGAGCCGACCGATACTCCTCGCGCCGACTCTCCACGAAACTCCTCGTGCAGGCTCTACATGAGTCCTCGAGTCAAGTTCGAGTCCACGAGTCGACTGATACTCCTCGTGCCGACTCTTCACATGTCTCCTCGAGATGAGTTCATTCCTCGAGTCGAGCTCCGAGTCTGCGAGTCGACCGATATTCCTCGCACCGACTCTCCACGAAACTCGTCGTGCAGGCTCTACGTGAGTCCTCGAGTCGAGTTCGAGTCCACGAGTCGACTGATACTCGTCGTGCCGTCTCTTCACATGTCTCCTCGAGATGAGTTCATTCCTTGAGTCGAGCTCCGAGTCCGCGAGTCGACTAATACTCCTAGCACCGACTCTCCACGAAACTCCTCGTGCAGGCTCTACATGAGTCCTCGAGTTGAGTTCGAGTCAATAAGTCGACTGATGCTCCTCGTGCCGATTCTACACATGTCTCCTCGAGATGAGTTCATTCCTCGAGTCGAGAACCGAGTCCGCGAGTCGACCGATACTCCTCGTGCCGACTCTCCACGAAACTCCTCGTGCAGGCTCTACGTGACTCCTCGAGTCGAGTTCGAGTCCACGAGTCGACTGATACTCCTCGTGCCGACTTTTCACATGTCTCCTCGAGATGAGTTCATTCCTCGAGTCGAGGTACGAGTCCGCGAGTCGACCGATACTCCTCGCGCTGACTCTCCACGAAACTCCTCGTGCAGGCTCTACGGGAGTCCTCGAGTCGAGTTCGAGTCCACGAGTCGACTGATACTCCTCGTGCCGACTTTTCACATGTCTCCTCGAGATGAGTTCATTCCTCGAGTCGAGCTCCTAGTCCGCAAGTCGACCGATACTCCTCGCACCGACTCTCCACGAAACTCCTCGTGCAGGCTCTACGTGAGTCCTCGAGTCGAGTTCGAGTCCACGAGTCGACTGATACTCCTCGTGCCGACTCTTCACATGTCTCCTCGAGATGACTTCATTCCTCGAGTCGAGCTCCGAGTCCGCGAGTCGACCGATACTCCTCGCGCCGACTCTCCACGAAACTCCTCGTGCAGGCTCTACGTGAGTCCTCGAGTCGAGTTCGAGTCCACGAGTCGACTGATACTCCTCGTGCCGACTTTTCACATGTCTCCTCGAGATGAGTTCATTCCTCGAGTCTAGCTCCGAGTCCGCGAGTCGACCGATACTCCTCGCGCCGACTCTCCACAAAACTCCTCGTGCAAGCTCGACGTGAGTCTTGGAGTCGAGTTCGAGTCCACGAGTCGACTGATACTCCTCGTGCCGACTCTTCACATGTCTTCTCGAGATGAGTTCATTCCTCGAGTCGAGCTCCGAGTCCGCGAGTCCACCGATGCTCCTCGCCCCGACTCTCCACGAAACTCCTCCTGCAGGCTCTACGTGAGTCCTCGTGTCGAGTTCGAGTCCACGAGTCGACCGATACTCCTCGTGCTGACTCTTCACATGTCTCCTCAAGATGAGTTCATTCCTCGAGTGGAGCTCCGAGTTCGCGAGTCGACCGATACTCCTCGCGCCGACTCTCCACGAAACTCCTCGTGCAGGCTCTACGTGAGTCCTCGAGTCGAGTTCGAGTCCACGAGTCGACTGATACTCCTCGTGCCGACTTTTCACATATCTCCTCGAGATGAGTTCATTCCTCGAGTCGAGTTAATTCCTCGAGTCGAGCTCCGAGTCCGCGAGTCGACCGATACTCCTCTCGCCGACTCTCCATGAAACTCCTTGTGCAAGCTATACGTGAGTCCTCGAGTCGAGTTCGAGTCCACGAGTCGACTGATACTCCTCGTGCCGACTCTTCACATGTCTCCTCGAGATGAGTTCATTCCTCGAGTCGAGCTCCGAGTCTGCGAGTCGACCGACACTCCTCGCACCGACTCTCCACGAAACTCGTCGTGCAGGCTCTACATCAGTCCTCGAGTCGAGTTCGAGTCCATGGGTCGACTGATACTCCTCGTGCCGACTCTTCATATGTCTCCTCGAGATGAGTTCATTCCTCGAGTCGAGCTCCGAGTCCGCGAGTCGACCGATAGTCCTCGCGCCGACTCTCCACGAAACTCCTCGTGCAAGCTCTACGTGAGTCCTCGAGTCGAGTTCGAGTCCACGAGTCGACTGATACTACTCGTGCCAACTCTTCACATGTCTCCTCGAGATGAGTTCATTCCTCGAGTCGAGCTCCGAGTCCGCGAGCCGACCGATACTCCTCGCGCCGACTCTCAACGAAACTCCTCGTGCAGGCTCTACATGAGTCCTCGAGTCGAGTTCGAGTCCACGAGTCGACTGATACTCCTCGTGCCGACTCTTCACATGTCTCCTCGAGATGACTTCATTCCTCGAGTCGAGCTCCGAGTCCGCGAGTCGACCGATACTCCTCGCACCGACTCTCCACGAAACTCCTCGTGCAGGCTCTACGTGAGTCCTCGAGTCGAGTTCTAGTCCACGAGTCGACTGATACTCCTCGTGCCGACTCTTCACATGTCTCCTCGAGATGAGTTCATTCCTTGAGTCGAGCTCCGAGTCCGCGAGTCGACCAATACTCCTAGCACCGACTCTCCACGAAACTCCTCGTGCAGGCTCTACGTGAGTACTCGAGTCGAGTTCGAGTCCACGAGTCGACTGATACTCCTCGTGCCGACTCTTCACATGTCTCCTCGAGATGACTTCATTCCTCGAGTCGAGCTCCGAGTCCGCGAGTCGACCGATACTCCTCGCGTCGACTCTCCACGAAACTCCTCGTGCAGGCTCTACGTGAGCCCTCGAGTCGAGTTCGAGTCCACGAGTCGACTGATACTCCTCGTGCCGACTCTTCACATGTCTCCTCGAGATGACTTCATTCCTCGAGTTGAGCTCCGAGTCCGCGAGTCGACCGATACTCCTCGCGCCGACTCTCCACGTAACTCCTCGTGCAGGCTCTACGTGAGTCCTCGAGTCGAGTTCGAGTCCACTAGTCGACTGATACTCCTCGTGCCGACTCTTCACATGTCTCCTCGAGATGACTTCATTCCTCGAGTCGAGCTCCGAGTCCGCAAGTCGACCGATACTCCTCGCGCCGACTTTCCACGAAACTCCTCGTGCAGGCTCTACGTGAGTCCTCGAGTCGAGTTCGAGTCCACGAGTCGACTGATACTCCTCGTGCCGACTCTTCACATGTCTCCTCGAGATGACTTCATTCCTCGAGTCGAGCTCCGAGTCCGCGAGTCGACCGATACTCCTCGCGCCGACTCTCCACGAAACTCCTCGTGCAGGCTCTACGTGAGTCCTCGAGTCGAGTTCGAGTCCACGAGTCGACTGATACTCCTCGTGCCGACTCTTCACATGTCTTCTCGAGATGAGTTCATTCCTCGAGTCGAGCTCCGAGTCCCCGAGTCCACCGATACTCCTCGCCCCGACTCTCCACGAAACTCGTCGTCCAGGCTCTACATGAGTCCTCGAGTCGAGTTCGAGTCCATGGGTCGACTGATACTCCTCGTGCCGACTCTTCACATGTCTCCTCGAGATGAGTTCATTCCTCGAGTCGAGCTCCGAGTCCGCGAGTCGACCGATAGTCCTCGCGCCGACTCTCCACGAAACTCCTCGTGCAAGCTCTACGTGAGTCCTCGAGTCGAGTTCGAGTCCACGAGTCGACTGATACTACTCGTGCCAACTCTTCACATGTCTCCTCGAGATGAGTTCATTCCTCGAGTCGAGCTCCGAGTCCGCGAGCCGACCGATACTCCTCGCGCCGACTCTCCATGAAACTCCTCGTGCACGCTCTACATGAGTCCTCGAGTCGAGTTCGAGTCCACGAGTCGACTAATACTCCTCGTGCTGACTCTTCACATGTCTCCTCGAGATGAGTTCATTCCTCGAGTCGAGCTCCGAGTCCGCGAGTCGACCGATACTCCTCGCACCGACTCTCCACGAAACTCCTCGTGCAGGCTCTACGTGAGTCCTCGAGTCGAGTTCTAGTCCACGAGTCGACTGATACTCCTCGTGCCGACTCTTCACATGTCTCCTCGAGATGAGTTCATTCCTTGAGTCGAGCTCCGAGTCCGCGAGTCGACCAATACTCCTAGCACCGACTCTCCACGAAACTCCTCGTGCAGGCTCTACGTGAGTCCTCGAGTCGAGTTCGAGTCCACGAGTCGACTGATACTCCTCGTGCCGAATCTTCACATGTCTTCTCGAGATGAGTTCATTCCTCGAGTCGAGCTCCGAGTCCGCGAGTCCACCGATACTCCTCGCCCCGACTCTCCACGAAACTCGTCGTCCAGGCTCTACATGAGTCCTCGAGTCGAGTTCGAGTCCATGGGTCGACTGATACTCCTCGTGCCGACTCTTCACATGTCTCCTCGAGATGAGTTCATTCCTCGAGTCGAGCTCCGAGTCCGCGACTCGACCGATAGTCCTCGCGCCGACTCTCCACGAAACTCCTCGTGCAAGCTCTACGTGAGTCCTCGAGTCGAGTTCGAGTCCACGAGTCGACTGATACTACTCGTGCCAACTCTTCACATGTCTCCTTGAGATGAGTTCATTCCTCGAGTCGAGCTCCGAGTCCGCGAGCCGACCGATACTCCTCGCGCCGACTCTCCACGAAACTCCTCGTGCAGGCTCTACATGAGTCCTCGAGTCGAGTTCGAGTCCACGAGTCGACTGATACTCCTCGTGCTGACTCTTCACATGTCTCCTCGAGATGAGTTCATTCCTCGAGTCGAGCTCCGAGTCCGCGAGTCGACCGATACTCCTCGCACCGTCTCTCCACGAAACTCCTCGTGCAGGCTCTACGTGAGTCCTCGAGTCGAGTTCGAGTCCACGAGTCGACTGATACTCCTCGTGCCGACTCTTCACATGTCTCCTCGAGATGACTTCATTCCTCGAGTCGAGCTCCGAGTCCGCGAGTCGACCGATACTCCTCGCGCCGACTCTCCACGAAACTCCTCATGCAGGCTCTACGTGACTCCTCGAGTCGAGTTCGAGTCCACGAGTCGACTGATACTCCTCGTGCCGACTCTTCACATGTCTTCTCGAGATGAGTTCATTCCTCGAGTCGAGCTCCGAGTCCGCGAGTCCACCGATACTCCTCGCCCCGACTCTCCACGAAACTCCTCGTGCAGGCTCTACGTCAGTCCTCGAGTCGAGTTCGAGTCCACGAGTCGACTGATACTCCTCGTGCCGACTCTTCACATGTCTCCTCGAGATGAGTTCATTCCTCGAGTCGAGCTCCGAGTCCGCGAGTCGACCGATACTCCTCGCACCGACTCTCCACGAAACTCCTCGTGCAGGCTCTACATGAGTCCTCGAGTCGAGTTCCAGTCCATTGGTCGACTGATACTCCTCGTGCCGACTCTTCACATGTCTCCTCGAGATGACTCCATTCCTCGAGTCGAGCTCCGAGTCCGCGAGTCGACCGATACTCCTCGCGCCGACTCTCCACGAAACTCCTCGTGCAAGCTCTACGTGAGTCCTCGAGTCGAGTTCGAGTCCACGAGTCGACTGATACTCCTCGTGCCGACTCTTCACATGTCTTCTCGAGATGAGCTGTTTCCTCGAGTCGAGCTCCGAGTCCGCGAGTCCACCGATACTCCTCGCCCCGATTCTCCACGAAACTCCTCGTGCAGGCTCTATGTGAGTCCTCGTGTCGAGTTCGAGTCCACGAGTCGACCGATACTCCTCATGCTGACTCTTCACATGTCTCCTCAAGATGAGTTCATTCCTCGAGTGGAGCTCCGAGTCCGCGAGTCGACCGATACTTCTCGCACCGACTCTCCACGAAACTCGTCGTGCAGGCTCTACGTGAGTCCTCGAGTCGAGTTCGAGTCCACGAGTCGACTGATACTCCTCGTGCCGACTCTTCACATGTCTCCTCGAGATGAGTTCATTCCTTGAGTTGAGCTCCGAGTCCGCGAGTCGACCGATACTCCTCGCGCCGACTCTCCACGAAACTCCTCGTGCAAGGTCTACGTGAGTCCTCGAGTCGAGTTCGAGTCCACGAGTCGACTGATACTCCTCGTGCCGACTCTTCACATGTCTCCTCGAGATGAGTTCATTCCTCGAGTCGAGCTCCGAGTCCGCGAGTCGACCGATACTTCTCGCACCGACTCTCCACGAAACTCGTCGTGCAGGCTCTACGTGAGTCCACGAGTCGAGTTCGAGTCCACGAGTTGACTGATACTCCTCGTGCCGACTCTTCACATGTCTCCTCGAGATGAGTTCATTCCTTGAGTTGAGCTCCGAGTCCGCGAGTCGACCAATACTCCTAGCACCGACTCTCCACGAAACTCGTCGTGCAGGCTCTACGTGAGTCCTCGAGTCGAGTTCGAGTCCACGAGTCGACTGATACTCCTCGTGCCGACTCTTCACATGTCTCCTCGAGATGAGTTCATTCCTCGAGTCGAGCTCCGAGTCCGCGAGTCGACCGATACTCCTCGCACCGACTCTCCACGAAACTCGTCGTGCAGGCTCTACGTGAGTCCTCGAGTCGAGTTCGAGTCCACGAGTCGACTGATACTCCTCGTGCCGACTCTTCACATGTCTCCTCGAGATGAGTTCATTCCTTGAGTCGAGCTCCGAGTCCGCGAGTCGACCAATACTCCTAGCACCGACTCTCCACGAAACTCCTCGTGCAGGCTCTACATGAGTCCTCGAGTTGAGTTCGAGTCAATAAGTCGACTGATACTCCTCGTGCCGACTCTACACATGTCTCCTCGAGATGAGTTCATTCCTCGAGTCGAGAACCGAGTCCGCGAGTCGACCGATACTCCTCGCGCCGACTCTCCACGAAACTCCTCGTGCAGGCTCTACGTGAGTCCTCGAGTTGAGTTCGATTCCACGAGTCGACTGATACTCCTCGTGCCGACTTTTCACATGTCTCCTCGAGATGAGTTCATTCCTCGAGTCGAGCTCCGAGTCCGCGAGTCGACCGATAATCCTCGCGCCGACTCTCCACGAAACTCCTCGTGCAGGCTCTACGTGAGTCCTCAAGTCGAGTTCGAGTCCACGAGTCGACTGATACTCCTCGTGCCGACTCTTCACATGTCTCCTCGAGATCACTTCATTCCTCGAGTCGAGCTCCGAGTCCGCGAGTCGACCGATACTCCTCGCGCCGACTCTCCACGAAACTCCTCGTGCAGGCTCTACGTGAGTCCTCGAGTCGAGTTCGAGTCCACGAGTCGACTGATACTCCTCGTGCCGACTTTTCACATGTCTCCTCGAGATGAGTTCATTCCTCGAGTCGAGCTACGAGTCCGCGAGTCGACCGATACTCCTCGCGCCGACTCTCCACGAAACTCCTCGTGCAGGCTCTACGGGAGTCCTCGAGTCGAGTTCGAGTCCACGAGTCGACTGATACTCCTCGTGCCGACTTTTCACATGTCTCCTCGAGATGAGTTCATTCCTCGAGTCGAGCTCCTAGTCCGCGAGTCGACCGATACTCCTCGCGCCGACTCTCCACGAAACTCCTCATGCAGGCTCTACGTGAGTCCTCGAGTCGAGTTCGAGTACACGGGTCGACTGATACTCCTCGTGCCGACTCTTCACATGTCTACTCGAGATGACTTCATTCCTCAAGTCGAGCTCCGAGTCCGCGAGTCGACCGATAGTCCTCGCGCCGACTCTCCACGAAACTCCTCGTGCAGGCTCTACGTGAGTCCTCGAGTCGAGTTCGAGTCCACGAGTCGACTGATACTCCTCGTGCCGAATTTTCACATGTCTCCTCGAGATGAGTTCATTCCTCGAGTCGAGCTCCGAGTCCGCGAGTCGACCGATACTCCTCGCGCCGACTCTCCACGAAACTCCTTGTGCAAGCTCTACGTGAGTCCTCGAGTCGAGTTTGAGTCCACGAGTCGACTGATACTCCTCGTGCCGACTCTTTACATGTCTCCTCGAGATGAGTTCATTCCTCGAGTCGAGCTCCGAGTCGACCGATACTCCTCGTGCAGGCTCTACACGAAACTCCTCGTGCAGGCTCTACATGAGTCCTCGATTCGAGTTCGAGTCCAGGAGTCGACTGATACTCCTCGTGCCGACTCTTCACATGTCTCCTCGAGATGAGTTCATTCCTTGAGTTGAGCTCCGAGTCCGCGAGTCGACCGATACTCCTCGCGCCGACTCTCCACGAAACTCCTCGTGCAAGGTCTACGTGAGTCCTCGAGTCGAGTTCGAGTCCACGAGTCGACTGATACTCCTCGTGCCGACTCTTCACATGTCTCCTCGAGATGAGTTCATTCCTCGAGTCGAGCTCCGAGTCCGCGAGTCGACCGATACTTCTCGCACCGACTCTCCACGAAACTCGTCGTGCAGGCTCTACGTGAGTCCTCGAGTCGAGTTCGAGTCCACGAGTTGACTGATACTCCTCGTGCCGACTCTTCACATGTCTCCTCGAGATGAGTTCATTCCTTGAGTTGAGCTCCGAGTCTGCGAGTCGACCAATACTCCTAGCACCGACTCTCCACGAAACTCGTCGTGCAGGCTCTACGTGAGTCCTCGAGTCGAGTTCGAGTCCACGAGTCGACTGATACTCCTCGTGCCGACTCTTCACATGTCTCCTCGAGATGAGTTCATTCCTCGAGTCGAGCTCCGAGTCCGCGAGTCGACCGATACTCCTCGCACCGACTCTCCACGAAACTCGTCGTGCAGGCTCTACGTGAGTCCTCGAGTCGAGTTCGAGTCCACGAGTCGACTGATACTCCTCGTGCCGACTCTTCACATGTCTCCTCGAGATGAGTTCATTCCTTGAGTCGAGCTCCGAGTCCGCGAGTCGACCAATACTCCTAGCACCGACTCTCCACGAAACTCCTCGTGCAGGCTCTACATGAGTCCTCGAGTTGAGTTCGAGTCAATAAGTCGACTGATACTCCTCGTGCCGACTCTACACATGTCTCCTCGAGATGAGTTCATTCCTCGAGTCGAGAACCGAGTCCGCGAGTCGACCGATACTCCTCGCGCCGACTCTCCACGAAACTCCTCGTGCAGGCTCTACGTGAGTCCTCGAGTTGAGTTCGATTCCACGAGTCGACTGATACTCCTCGTGCCGACTTTTCACATGTCTCCTCGAGATGAGTTCATTCCTCGAGTCGAGCTCCGAGTCCGCGAGTCGACCGATAATCCTCGCGCCGACTCTCCACGAAACTCCTCGTGCAGGCTCTACGTGAGTCCTCAAGTCGAGTTCGAGTCCACGAGTCGACTGATACTCCTCGTGCCGACTCTTCACATGTCTCCTCGAGATGACTTCATTCCTCGAGTCGAGCTCCGAGTCCGCGAGTCGACCGATACTCCTCGCGCCGACTCTCCACGAAACTCCTCGTGCAGGCTCTACGTGAGTCCTCGAGTCGAGTTCGAGTCCACGAGTCGACTGATACTCCTCGTGCCGACTTTTCACATGTCTCCTCGAGATGAGTTCATTCCTCGAGTCGAGCTACGAGTCCGCGAGTCGACCGATACTCCTCGCGCCGACTCTCCACGAAACTCCTCGTGCAGGCTCTACGGGAGTCCTCGAGTCGAGTTCGAGTCCACGAGTCGACTGATACTCCTCGTGCCGACTTTTCACATGTCTCCTCGAGATGAGTTCATTCCTCGAGTCGAGCTCCTAGTCCGCGAGTCGACCGATACTCCTCGCGCCGACTCTCCACGAAACTCCTCATGCAGGCTCTACGTGAGTCCTCGAGTCGAGTTCGAGTACACGAGTCGACTGATACTCCTCGTGCCGACTCTTCACATGTCTACTCGAGATGACTTCATTCCTCAAGTCGAGCTCCGAGTCCGCGAGTCGACCGATAGTCCTCGCGCCGACTCTCCACGAAACTCCTCGTGCAGGCTCTACGTGAGTCCTCGAGTCGAGTTCGAGTCCACGAGTCGACTGATACTCCTCGTGCCGAATTTTCACATGTCTCCTCGAGATGAGTTCATTCCTCGAGTCGAGCTCCGAGTCCGCGAGTCGACCGATACTCCTCGCGCCGACTCTCCACGAAACTCCTTGTGCAAGCTCTACGTGAGTCCTCGAGTCGAGTTTGAGTCCACGAGTCGACTGATACTCCTCGTGCCGACTCTTTACATGTCTCCTCGAGATGAGTTCATTCCTCGAGTCGAGCTCCGAGTCGACCGATACTCCTCGTGCAGGCTCTACACGAAACTCCTCGTGCAGGCTCTACATGAGTCCTCGATTCGAGTTCGAGTCCAGGAGTCGACTGATACTCCTCGTGCCGACTCTTCACATGTCTCCTCGAGATGAGTTCATTCCTCGAGTCGAGCTCCAAGTCCGCGAGTCGACCGACACTCCTCGCACCGACTCTCCACGAAACTCGTCGTGCAGGCTCTACGTGACTCCTCGAGACGAGTTCTAGTCCACGAGTCGACTGATACTCCTCGTGCCGACTCTTCACATGTCTCCTCGAGATGAGTTCATTCCTTGAGTCGAGCTCCGAGTCCGCGAGTCGAGCAATACTCCTAGCACCGACTCTCCACGAAACTCGTCGTGCAGGCTCTACGTGAGTCCTCGAGTCGAGTTCGAGTCCACGAGTCGACTGATACTCCTCGTGCCGACTCTTCACATGTCTTCTCGAGATGAGTTCATTCCTCGAGTCGAGCTCCGAGTCCGCGAGTCCACCGATACTCCTCGCCCCGACTCTCCACGAAACTCCTCGTGCAGGCTCTATGTGAGTCCTCGTGTCGAGTTCGAGTCCACGAGTCGACCGATACTCCTCATGCCGACTCTTCACATGTCTCCTCAAGATGAGTTCATTCCTCGAGTGGAGCTCCGAGTCCGCGAGTCGACTGATACTTCTCGCACCGACTCTCCACGAAACTCCTCGTGCAAGCTCTACGTGAGTCCTCGAGTCGAGTTCGAGTCCACGAGTCGACTGATACTACTCGTGCCAACTCTTCACATGTCTTCTCGAGATGAGTTCATTCCTCGAGTCGAGCTCCGAGTCCGCGAGCCGACCGATTCTCCTCGCGCCGACTCTCCACGAAACTCCTCGTGCAGGCTCTACATGAGTCCTCGAGTCGAGTTCGAGTCCACGAGTCGACTGATACTCCTCGTGCCGACTCTTCACATGTCTCCTCGAGATGAGTTCATTCCTTGAGTCGAGCTCCGAGTGCGCGAGTCGACCAATACTCCTAGCACCGACTCTCCACGAAACTCCTCGTGCAGGCTCTACATGAGTCCTCGAGTTGAGTTCGAGTCAATAAGTCGACTGATACTCCTCGTGCCGACTCTACACATGTCTCCTCGAGATGAGTTCATTCCTCGAGTCGAGAACCGAGTCCGCGAGTCGACCGATACTCCTCGCGCCGACTCTCCACGAAACTCCTCGTTCAGGCTCTACGTGAGTCCTCGAGTCGAGCTCCGAGTCCGCGAGTCGACCGATACTCCTCGTGCAGGCTCTACACGAAACTCCTCGTGCAGGCTCTACATGAGTCCTCGATTCGAGTTCGAGTCCACGAGTCGACTGATACTCCTCGTGCCGACTCTTCACATGTCTCCTCGAGATGAGTTCATTCCTCGAGTCGAGCTCCAAGTCCGCGAGTCGACCGATACTCCTCGCACCGACTCTCCACGAAACTCGTCGTGCAGGCTCTACGTGACTCCTCGAGACGAGTTCTAGTCCACGAGTCGACTGATACTCCTCGTGCCGACTCTTCACATGTCTCCTCGAGATGAGTTCATTCCTTGAGTCGAGCTCCGAGTCCGTGAGTCGACCAATACTCCTAGCACCGACTCTCCACGAAACTCGTCGTGCAGGCTCTACGTGAGTCCTCGAGTCGAGTTCGAGTCCACGAGTCAACTGATACTCCTCGTGCCGACTCTTCACATGTCTTCTCGAGATGAGTTCATTCCTCGAGTCGAGCTCCGAGTCCGCGAGTCCACCGATACTCCTCGCCCCGACTCTCCACGAAACTCCTCGTGCAGGCTCTATGTGAGTCCTCGTGTCGAGTTCGAGTCCACGAGTCGACCGATACTCCTCATGCCGACTCTTCACATGTCTCCTCAAGATGAGTTCATTCCTCGAGTGGAGCTCCGAGTCCGCGAGTCGACCGATACTTCTCGCACCGACTCTCCACGAAACTCCTCGTGCAAGCTCTACGTGAGTCCTCGAGTCGAGTTCGAGTCCACGAGTCGACTGATACTACTCGTGCCAACTCTTCACATGTCTTCTCGAGATGAGTTCATTCCTCGAGTCGAGCTCCGAGTCCGCGAGCCGACCGATTCTCCTCGCGCCGACTCTCCACGAAACTCCTCGTGCAGGCTCTACATGAGTCCTCGAGTCGAGTTCGAGTCCACGAGTCGACTGATACTCCTCGTGCCGACTCTTCACATGTCTCCTCGAGATGAGTTCATTCCTTGAGTCGAGCTCCGAGTGCGCGAGTCGACCAATACTCCTAGCACCGACTCTCCACGAAACTCCTCGTGCAGGCTCTACATGAGTCCTCGAGTTGAGTTCGAGTCAATAAGTCGACTGATACTCCTCGTGCCGACTCTACACATGTCTCCTCGAGATGAGTTCATTCCTCGAGTCGAGAACCGAGTCCGCGAGTCGACCGATACTCCTCGCGCCGACTCTCCACGAAACTCCTCGTTCAGGCTCTACGTGAGTCCTCGAGTCGAGCTCCGAGTCCGCGAGTCGACCGATACTCCTCGTGCAGGCTCTACACGAAACTCCTCGTGCAGGCTCTACATGAGTCCTCGATTCGAGTTCGAGTCCACGAGTCGACTGATACTCCTCGTGCCGACTCTTCACATGTCTCCTCGAGATGAGTTCATTCCTCGAGTCGAGCTCCAAGTCCGCGAGTCGACCGATACTCCTCGCACCGACTCTCCACGAAACTCGTCGTGCAGGCTCTACGTGACTCCTCGAGACGAGTTCTAGTCCACGAGTCGACTGATACTCCTCGTGCCGACTCTTCACATGTCTCCTCGAGATGAGTTCATTCCTTGAGTCGAGCTCCGAGTCCGTGAGTCGACCAATACTCCTAGCACCGACTCTCCACGAAACTCGTCGTGCAGGCTCTACGTGAGTCCTCGAGTCGAGTTCGAGTCCACGAGTCGACTGATACTCCTCGTGCCGACTCTTCACATGTCTTCTCGAGATGAGTTCATTCCTCGAGTCGAGCTCCGAGTCCGCGAGTCCACCGATACTCCTCGCCCCGACTCTCCACGAAACTCCTCGTGCAGGCTCTATGTGAGTCCTCGTGTCGAGTTCGAGTCCACGAGTCGACCGATACTCCTCATGCCGACTCTTCACATGTCTCCTCAAGATGAGTTCATTCCTCGAGTGGAGCTCCGAGTCCGCGAGTCGACCGATACTTCTCGCACCGACTCTCCACGAAACTCCTCGTGCAAGCTCTACGTGAGTCCTCGAGTCGAGTTCGAGTCCACGAGTCGACTGATACTACTCGTGCCAACTCTTCACATGTCTTCTCGAGATGAGTTCATTCCTCGAGTCGAGCTCCGAGTCCGCGAGCCGACCGATTCTCCTCGCGCCGACTCTCCACGAAACTCCTCGTGCAGGCTCTACATGAGTCCTCGAGTCGAGTTCGAGTCCACGAGTCGACTGATACTCCTCGTGCCGACTCTTCACATGTCTCCTCGAGATGAGTTCATTCCTTGAGTCGAGCTCCGAGTGCGCGAGTCGACCAATACTCCTAGCACCGACTCTCCACGAAACTCCTCGTGCAGGCTCTACATGAGTCCTCGAGTTGAGTTCGAGTCAATAAGTCGACTGATACTCCTCGTGCCGACTCTACACATGTCTCCTCGAGATGAGTTCATTCCTCGAGTCGAGAACCGAGTCCGCGAGTCGACCGATACTCCTCGCGCCGACTCTCCACGAAACTCCTCGTTCAGGCTCTACGTGACTCCTCGAGTCGAGCTCCGAGTCCGCGAGTCGACCGATACTCCTCGTGCAGGCTCTACACGAAACTCCTCGTGCAGGCTCTACATGAGTCCTCGATTCGAGTTCGAGTCCACGAGTCGACTGATACTCCTCGTGCCGACTCTTCACATGTCTCCTCGAGATGAGTTCATTCCTCGAGTCGAGCTCCAAGTCCGCGAGTCGACCGATACTCCTCGCACCGAATCTCCACGAAACTCGTCGTGCAGGCTCTACGTGACTCCTCGAGACGAGTTCTAGTCCACGAGTCGACTGATACTCCTCGTGCCGACTCTTCACATGTCTCCTCGAGATGAGTTCATTCCTTGAGTCGAGCTCCGAGTCCGCGAGTCGACCAATACTCCTAGCACCGACTCTCCACGAAACTCCTCGTACAGGGTCTACGTGAGTCCTCGAGTCGAGTTCGAGTCCACGAGTCGACTGATACTCCTCGTGCCGGCTTTTCACATGTCTCCTCGAGATGAGTTCATTCCTCGAGTCGAGCTCCGAGTCCGCGAGTCGACCGATACTCCTCGCGCAGACTCTCCACGAAACTCCTCGTGCAAGCTCTACGTGAGTCCTCGAGTCGAGTTCGAGTCCACGAGTCGACTGATACTCCTCGTGCCGACTCTTCACATGTCTCCTCGAGATGAGTTCATTCCTCGAGTCGAGCTCCGAGTCCGCGAGTCGACCGATACTCCTCGCACCGACTCTCCACGAAACTCGTCGTGCAGGCTCTACGTGAGTCCTCGAGTCGAGTTCGAGTCCACGAGTCGACTGATACTCCTCGTGCCGACTCTTCACATGTCTCCTCGAGATGAGTTCATTCCTTGAGTCGAGCTCCGAGTGCGCGAGTCGACCAATACTCCTAGCACCGACTCTCCACGAAACTCCTCGTGCAGGCTCTACATGAGTCCTCGAGTTGAGTTCGAGTCAATAAGTCGACTGATACTCCTCGTGCCGACTCTACACATGTCTCCTCGAGATGAGTTCATTCCTCGAGTCGAGAACCGAGTCCACGAGTCGACTGATACTCCTCGCGCCGACTCTCCACGAAACTCATTGTGCAAGCTCTACGTGAGTCCTCGAGTCGAGTTTGAGTCCACGAGTCGACTGATACTCCTCGTGCCGACTCTTCACATGTCTCCTCGAGATGAGTTCATTCCTCGAGTCGAGCTCCGAGTCCGCGAGTCGACCGATACTCCTCGTGCAGGCTCTACACGAAACTCCTCGTGCAGGCTCTACATGAGTCCTCGATTCGAGTTCGAGTCCACGAGTCGACTGATACTCCTCGTGCCGACTCTTCACATGTCTCCTCGAGATGAGTTCATTCCTCGAGTCGAGCTCCAAGTCCGCGAGTCGACCGATACTCCTCGCACCGAATCTCCACGAAACTCGTCGTGCAGGCTCTACGTGACTCCTCGAGACGAGTTCTAGTCCACGAGTCGACTGATACTCCTCGTGCCGACTCTTCACATGTCTCCTCGAGATGAGTTCATTCCTTGAGTCGAGCTCCGAGTCCGCGAGTCGACCAATACTCCTAGCACCGACTCTCCACGAAACTCCTCGTACAGGGTCTACGTGAGTCCTCGAGTCGAGTTCGAGTCCACGAGTCGACTGATACTCCTCGTGCCGACTTTTCACATGTCTCCTCGAGATGACTTCATTCCTCGAGTCGAGCTCCGAGTCCGCGAGTCGACCGATAGTCCTCGCGCCGACTCTCGACGAAACTCCTCGTGCAAGCTCTACGTGAGTCCTCGAGTCGAGTTCGAGTCCACGAGTCGACTGATACTACTCGTGCCAACTCTTCACATGTCTTCTCGAGATGAGTTCATTCCTCGAGTCGAGCTCCGAGTCCGCGAGCCGACCGATTCTCCTCGCGCCGACTCTCCACGAAACTCCTCGTGCAGGCTCTACATGAGTCCTCGAGTCGAGTTCGAGTCCACGAGTCGACTGATACTCCTCGAGCCGACTCTTCACATGTCTCCTCGAGATGAGTTCATTCCTTGAGTCGAGCTCCGAGTGCGCGAGTCGACCAATACTCCTAGCACCGACTCTCCACGAAACTCCTCGTGCAGGCTCTACATGAGTCCTCGAGTTGAGTTCGAGTCAATAAGTCGACTGATACTCCTCGTGCCGACTCTACACATGTCTCCTCGAGATGAGTTCATTCCTCGAGTCGAGAACGAAGTCCGCGAGTCGACCGATACTCCTCGCGCCGACTCTCCACGAAACTCCTCGTTCAGGCTCTACGTGAGTCCTCGAGTCGAGCTCCGAGTCTGCGAGTCCACCGATACTCCTCGTGCAGGCTCTACATGAGTCCTCGATTCGAGTTCGAGTCCACGAGTCGACTGATACTCCTCGTGCCGACTCTTCACATGTCTCCTCGAGATGAGTTCATTCCTCGAGTCGAGCTCCAAGTCCGCGAGTCGACCGATACTCCTCGCACCGAATCTCCACGAAACTCGTCGTGCAGGCTCTACGTGAGTCCTCGAGACGAGTTCTAGTCCACGAGTCGACTGATACTCCTCGTGCCGACTCTTCACATGTCTCCTCGAGATGAGTTCATTCCTTGAGTCGAGCTCCGAGTCCGCGAGTCGACCAATACTCCTAGCACCGACTCTCCACGAAACTCCTCGTACAGGGTCTACGTGAGTCCTCGAGTCGAGTTCGAGTCCACGAGTCGACTGATACTCCTCGTGCCGACTTTTCACATGTCTCCTCGAGATGAGTTCATTCCTCGAGTCGAGCTCCGAGTCCGCGAGTCGACCGATACTCCTCGCGCAGACTCTCCACGAAACTCCTCGTGCAAGCTCTACGTGAGTCCTCGAGTCGAGTTCGAGTCCACGAGTCGACTGATACTCCTCGTGCCGACTCTTCACATGTCTCCTCGAGATGAGTTCATTCCTCGAGTCGAGCTCCGAGTCCGCGAGTCGACCGATACTCCTCGCACCGACTCTCCACGAAACTCGTCGTGCAGGCTCTACGTGAGTCCTCGAGTCGAGTTCGAGTCCACGAGTCGACTGATACTCCTCGTGCCGACTCTTCACATGTCTCCTCGAGATGAGTTCATTCCTTGAGTCGAGCTCCGAGTGCGCGAGTCGACCAATACTCCTAGCACCGACTCTCCACGAAACTCCTCGTGCAGGCTCTACATGAGTCCTCGAGTTGAGTTCGAGTCAATAAGTCGACTGATACTCCTCGTGCCGACTCTACACATGTCTCCTCGAGATGAGTTCATTCCTCGAGTCGAGAACCGAGTCCACGAGTCGACTGATACTCCTCGCGCCGACTCTCCACGAAACTCATTGTGCAAGCTCTACGTGAGTCCTCGAGTCGAGTTTGAGTCCACGAGTCGACTGATACTCCTCGTGCCGACTCTTCACATGTCTCCTCGAGATGAGTTCATTCCTCGAGTCGAGCTCCGAGTCCGCGAGTCGACCGATACTCCTCGTGCAGGCTCTACACGAAACTCCTCGTGCAGGCTCTACATGAGTCCTCGATTCGAGTTCGAGTCCACGAGTCGACTGATACTCCTCGTGCCGACTCTTCACATGTCTCGTCGAGATGAGTTCATTCCTCGAGTCGAGCTCCAAGTCCGCGAGTCGACCGATACTCCTCGCACCGAATCTCCACGAAACTCGTCGTGCAGGCTCTACGTGACTCCTCGAGACGAGTTCTAGTCCACGAGTCGACTGATACTCCTCGTGCCGACTCTTCACATGTCTCCTCGAGATGAGTTCATTCCTTGAGTCGAGCTCCGAGTCCGCGAGTCGACCAATACTCCTAGCACCGACTCTCCACGAAACTCCTCGTACAGGGTCTACGTGAGTCCTCGAGTCGAGTTCGAGTCCACGAGTCGACTGATACTCCTCGTGCCGACTTTTCACATGTCTCCTCGAGATGAGTTCATTCCTCGAGTCGAGCTCCGAGTCCGCGAGTCGACCGATACTCCTCGCGCAGACTCTCCACGAAACTCCTCGTGCAAGCTCTACGTGAGTCCTCGAGTCGAGTTCGAGTCCACGAGTCGACTGATACTCCTCGTGCCGACTCTTCACATGTCTCCTCGAGATGAGTTCATTCCTCGAGTCGAGCTCCGAGTCCGCGAGTCGACCGATACTCCTCGCACCGACTCTCCACGAAACTCGTCGTGCAGGCTCTACGTGAGTCCTCGAGTCGAGTTCGAGTCCACGAGTCGACTGATACTCCTCGTGCCGACTCTTCACATGTCTCCTCGAGATGAGTTCATTCCTCGAGTCGAGCTCCGAGTCCGCGAGTCGACCGATACTCCTCGCGCCGACTCTCCACGAAACACCTCGTGCAGGCTCTACGTGAGTCCTCGAGTCGAGTTCGAGTCCACGAGTCGACTGATACTCCTCGTGCCGACTTTTCACATGTCTCCTCGAGATGAGTTCATTCCTCGAGTCGAGCTCC
Source organism: Urtica dioica subsp. dioica (assembly GCF_054948205.1). Lineage (NCBI taxonomy): Eukaryota > Viridiplantae > Streptophyta > Magnoliopsida > Rosales > Urticaceae > Urtica > Urtica dioica. Next base: position 21,066,297 of record NC_142758.1, on the reverse strand, counting down.
TAGTCCGCGAGTCGACCGATACTCCTCGCGCCGACTCTCCACGAAACTCCTCGTTCAGGCTCTACGTGAGTCCTCGAGTCGAGTTCGAGTCCACGAGTCGACTGATACTCCTCGTGCCGACTCTTCACATGTCTACTCGAGATGACTTCATTCCTCGAGTCGAGCTCCGAGTCCGCGAGTCGACCGATACTCCTCGCGCCGACTCTCCACGAAACTCCTCGTGCAGGCTCTACGTGAGTCCTCGAGTCGAGTTCGAGTCCACGAGTCGACTGATACTCCTCGTGCCGAATTTTCACATGTCTCCTCGAGATGAGTTCATTCCTCGAGTCGAGCTACGAGTCCGCGAGTCGACCGATACTCCTCGCGCCGACTCTCCACGAAACTCCTTGTGCAAGCTCTACGTGAGTCCTCGAGTCGAGTTTGAGTCCACGAGTCGACTGATACTCCTCGTGCCGACTCTTCACATGTCTCCTCGAGATGAGTTCATTCCTCGAGTCGAGCTCCGAGTCCGCGAGTCGACCGATACTCCTCGCACCGACTCTCCACGAAACTCGTCGTGCAGGCTCTACATGAGTCCTCGAGTCGAGTTCGAGTCCACGAGTCGACTGATACTCCTCGTGCCGACTCTTCACATGTCTCCTCGAGATGAGTTCATTCCTCGAGTCGAGCTCCGAGTCCGCGGGTCGACCGATAGTCCTCGCGCCGACTCTCCACAAAACTCCTCGTGCAAGCTCTACGTGAGTCCTCGAGTCGAGTTCGAGTCCACGAGTCGACTGATACTACTCGTGCCAACTCTTCACATGTCTCCTCGCGATGAGTTCATTCCTCGAGTCGAGCTCCGAGTCCGCGAGCCGACCGATACTCCTCGCGCCGACTCTCCACGAAACTCCTCGTGCAGGCTCTACGTGAGTCCTCGAGTCGAGTTCGAGTCCACGAGTCGACTGATACTCCTCGTGCCGACTCTTCACATGTCTCCTCGAGATGAGTTCATTCCTCGAGTCGAGCTCCGAGTCCGCGAGTCGACCGATACTCCTCGCGCCGACTCTCCACGAAACTCCTCGTGCAGGCTCTACGTAAGTCCTCGAGTCGAGTTTGAGTCCACGAGTCGACTGATACTCCTCGTGCCGACTCTTCACATGTCTCCTCGAGATGAGTTCATTCCTCGAGTCGAGCTCCGAGTCCGCGAGTCGACCGATACTCCTCGTGCAGGCTCTACACGAAACTCCTCGTGCAGGCTCTACATGAGTCCTCAATTCGAGTTCGAGTCCACGAGTCGACTGATACTCCTCGTGCCGACTCTTCACATGTCTCCTCGAGATGAGTTCATACCTCGAGTCGAGCTCCAAGTCCGCGAGTCGACCGATACTCCTCGCACCGACTCTCCACGAAACTCGTCGTGCAGGCTCTACGTGACTCCTCGAGTCGAGTTCGAGTCCACGAGTCGACTGATACTCCTCGTGCCGAATTTTCACATGTCTCCTCGAGATGAGTTCATTCCTCGAGTCGAGCTCCGAGTCCGCGAGTCGACCGATACTCCTAGCACCGACTCTCCATGAAACTCCTCGTGCAGGGTCTACGTGAGTCCTCGAGTCGAGTTCGAGTCCACGAGTCGACTGATACTCCTCGTGCCGACTCTTCACATGTCTCCTCGAGATGAGTTCATTCCTCGAGTCGAGCTCCGAGTCCGCGAGTCGACCGATACTCCTCGCGCCGACTCTCCACGAAACTCGTCGTGCAAGCTCTACGTGAGTCCTCAAGTCGAGTTCGAGTCCACGAGTCGACTGATACTCCTCGTGCCGACTCTTCACATGTGTCCTCGAGATGAGTTCATTCCTCGAGTCGAGCTCCGAGTCCGCGAGTCGACCGATACTCCTCGCACCGACTCTCCACAAAACTCCTCGTGCAAGCTCTACGTGAGTCCTCGAGTCGAGTTCGAGTCCACGAGTCGACTGATACTACTCGTGCCAACTCTTCACATGTCTCCTCGAGATGAGTTCATTCCTTGAGTCGAGCTCCGAGTCCGCGAGTCGACCGATACTCCTAGCACCGACTCTCCACGAAAATCCTCGTGCAGGCTCTACATGAGTCCTCGAATTGAGTTCGAGTCAATAAGTCGACTGATACTCCTCGTGCCGACTCTACACATGTCTCCTCGAGATGAGTTCATTCCTCGAGTCGAGAACCGAGTCCGCGAGTCGACCGATACTCCTCGCGCCGACTCTCCACGAAACACCTCGTGCAGGCTCTACGTGAGTCCTCGAGTCGAGTTCGAGTCCACGAGTCGACTGATACTCCTCGTGCCGACTTTTCACATGTCTCCTCGAGATGAGTTCATTCCTCGAGTCGAGCTACGAGTCCGCGAGTCGACCGATACTCCTCGCGCCGACTCTCCACGAAACTCCTCGTGCAGGCTCTACGGGAGTCCTCGAGTCGAGTTCGAGTCCACGAGTCGACTGATACTCCTCGTGCCGACTTTTCACATGTCTCCTCGAGATGAGTTCATTCCTCGAGTCGAGCTCCTAGTCCGCGAGTCGACCGATACTCCTCGCGCCGACTCTCCACGAAACTCCTCGTGCAGGCTCTACGTGAGTCCTCGAGTCGAGTTCGAGTCCACGAGTCGACTGATACTCCTCGTGCCGACTCTTCACATGTCTACTCGAGATGACTTCATTCCTCGAGTCGAGCTCCGAGTCCGCGAGTCGACCGATACTCCTCGCGCCGACTCTCCACGAAACTCCTCGTGCAGGCTCTACGTGAGTCCTCGAGTCGAGTTCGAGTCCACGAGTCGAGTGATACTCCTCGTGCCGAATTTTCACATGTCTCCTCGAGATGAGTTCATTCCTCGAGTCGAGCTCCGAGTCCGCGAGTCGACCGATACTCCTCGCGCCGACTCTCCACGAAACTCCTTGTGCAAGCTCTACGTGAGTCCTCGAGTCGAGTTTGAGTCCACGAGTCGACTGATACTCCTCGTGCCGACTCTTCACATGTCTCCTCGAGATGAGTTCATTCCTCGAGTCGAGCTCCGAGTCCGCGAGTCGACCGATACTCCTCGCACCTACTCTCCACGAAACTCGTCGTGCAGGCTCTACATGAGTCCTCGAGTCGAGTTCGAGTCCATGGGTCGACTGATACTCCTCGTGCCGACTCTTCACATGTCTCCTCGAGATGAGTTCATTCCTCGAGTCGAGCTCCGAGTCCGCGAGTCGACCGATACTCCTCGTGCAGGCTCTACACGAAACTCCTCGTGCAGGCTCTACATGAGTCCTCGATTCGAGTTCGAGTCCACGAGTCGACTGATACTCCTCGTGCCGACTCTTCACATGTCTCCTCGAGATGAGTTCATACCTCGAGTCGAGCTCCAAGTCCGCGAGTCGACCAATACTCCTCGCACCGACTCTCCACGAAACTCGTCGTGCAGGCTCTACGTGACTCCTCGAGTCGAGTTCGAGTCCACGAGTCGACTGATACTCCTCGTGCCGAATTTTCACATGTCTCCTCGAGATGAGTTCATTCCTCGAGTCGAGCTCCGAGTCCGCGAGTCGACCGATACTCCTAGCACCGACTCTCCATGAAACTCCTCGTGCAGGGTCTACGTGAGTCCTCGAGTCGAGTTCGAGTCCACGAGTCGACTGATACTCCTCGTGCCGACTCTTCACATGTCTCCTCGAGATGAGTTCATTCCTCGAGTCGAGCTCCGAGTCCGCGAGTCGACCGATACTCCTCGCGCCGACTCTCCACGAAACTCGTCGTGCAAGCTCTACGTGAGTCCTCAAGTCGAGTTCGAGTCCACGAGTCGACTGATACTCCTCGTGCCGACTCTTCACATGTGTCCTCGAGATGAGTTCATTCCTCGAGTCGAGAACCGAGTCCGCGAGTCGACCGATACTCCTCGCGCCGACTCTCCACGAAACACCTCGTGCAGGCTCTACGTGAGTCCTCGAGTCGAGTTCGAGTCCACGAGTCGACTGATACTCCTCGTGCCGACTTTTCACATGTCTCCTCGAGATGAGTTCATTCCTCGAGTCGAGCTACGAGTCCGCGAGTCGACCGATACTCCTCGCGCCGACTCTCCACGAAACTCCTCGTGCAGGCTCTACGGGAGTCCTCGAGTCGAGTTCGAGTCCACGAGTCGACTGATACTCCTCGTGCCGACTTTTCACATGTCTCCTCGAGATGAGTTCATTCCTCGAGTCGAGCTCCTAGTCCGCGAGTCGACCGATACTCCTCGCGCCGACTCTCCACGAAACTCCTCGTGCAGGCTCTACGTGAGTCCTCGAGTCGAGTTCGAGTCCACGAGTCGACTGATACTCCTCGTGCCGACTCTTCACATGTCTACTCGAGATGACTTCATTCCTCGAGTCGAGCTCCGAGTCCGCGAGTCGACCGATACTCCTCGCGCCGACTCTCCACGAAACTCCTCGTGCAGGCTCTACGTGAGTCCTCGAGTCGAGTTCGAGTCCACGAGTCGAGTGATACTCCTCGTGCCGAATTTTCACATGTCTCCTCGAGATGAGTTCATTCCTCGAGTCGAGCTCCGAGTCCGCGAGTCGACCGATACTCCTCGCGCCGACTCTCCACGAAACTCCTTGTGCAAGCTCTACGTGAGTCCTCGAGTCGAGTTTGAGTCCACGAGTCGACTGATACTCCTCGTGCCGACTCTTCACATGTCTCCTCGAGATGAGTTCATTCCTCGAGTCGAGCTCCGAGTCCGCGAGTCGACCGATACTCCTCGCACCTACTCTCCACGAAACTCGTCGTGCAGGCTCTACATGAGTCCTCGAGTCGAGTTCGAGTCCATGGGTCGACTGATACTCCTCGTGCCGACTCTTCACATGTCTCCTCGAGATGAGTTCATTCCTCGAGTCGAGCTCCGAGTCCGCGAGTCGACCGATACTCCTCGTGCAGGCTCTACACGAAACTCCTCGTGCAGGCTCTACATGAGTCCTCGATTCGAGTTCGAGTCCACGAGTCGACTGATACTCCTCGTGCCGACTCTTCACATGTCTCCTCGAGATGAGTTCATACCTCGAGTCGAGCTCCAAGTCCGCGAGTCGACCGATACTCCTCGCACCGACTCTCCACGAAACTCGTCGTGCAGGCTCTACGTGACTCCTCGAGTCGAGTTCGAGTCCACGAGTCGACTGATACTCCTCGTGCCGAATTTTCACATGTCTCCTCGAGATGAGTTCATTCCTCGAGTCGAGCTCCGAGTCCGCGAGTCGACCGATACTCCTAGCACCGACTCTCCATGAAACTCCTCGTGCAGGGTCTACGTGAGTCCTCGAGTCGAGTTCGAGTCCACGAGTCGACTGATACTCCTCGTGCCGACTCTTCACATGTCTCCTCGAGATGAGTTCATTCCTCGAGTCGAGCTCCGAGTCCGCGAGTCGACCGATACTCCTCGCGCCGACTCTCCACGAAACTCGTCGTGCAAGCTCTACGTGAGTCCTCAAGTCGAGTTCGAGTCCACGAGTCGACTGATACTCCTCGTGCCGACTCTTCACATGTGTCCTCGAGATGAGTTCATTCCTCGAGTCGAGCTCCGAGTCCGCGAGTCGACCGATACTCCTCGCACCGACTCTCCACAAAACTCCTCGTGCAAGCTCTACGTGAGTCCTCGAGTCGAGTTCGAGTCCACGAGTCGACTGATACTACTCGTGCCAACTCTTCACATGTCTCCTCGAGATGAGTTCATTCCTTGAGTCGAGCTCCGAGTCCGCGAGTCGACCGATACTCCTAGCACCGACTCTCCACGAAAATCCTCGTGCAGGCTCTACATGAGTCCTCGAATTGAGTTCGAGTCAATAAGTCGACTGATACTCCTCGTGCCGACTCTACACATGTCTCCTCGAGATGAGTTCATTCCTCGAGTCGAGAACCGAGTCCGCGAGTCGACCGATACTCCTCGCGCCGACTCTCCACGAAACACCTCGTGCAGGCTCTACGTGAGTCCTCGAGTCGAGTTCGAGTCCACGAGTCGACTGATACTCCTCGTGCCGACTTTTCACATGTCTCCTCGAGATGAGTTCATTCCTCGAGTCGAGCTACGAGTCCGCGAGTCGACCGATACTCCTCGCGCCGACTCTCCACGAAACTCCTCGTGCAGGCTCTACGGGAGTCCTCGAGTCGAGTTCGAGTCCACGAGTCGACTGATACTCCTCGTGCCGACTTTTCACATGTCTCCTCGAGATGAGTTCATTCCTCGAGTCGAGCTCCTAGTCCGCGAGTCGACCGATACTCCTCGCGCCGACTCTCCACGAAACTCCTCGTGCAGGCTCTACGTGAGTCCTCGAGTCGAGTTCGAGTCCACGAGTCGACTGATACTCCTCGTGCCGACTCTTCACATGTCTACTCGAGATGACTTCATTCCTCGAGTCGAGCTCCGAGTCCGCGAGTCGACCGATACTCCTCGCGCCGACTCTCCACGAAACTCCTCGTGCAGGCTCTACGTGAGTCCTCGAGTCGAGTTCGAGTCCACGAGTCGAGTGATACTCCTCGTGCCGAATTTTCACATGTCTCCTCGAGATGAGTTCATTCCTCGAGTCGAGCTCCGAGTCCGCGAGTCGACCGATACTCCTCGCGCCGACTCTCCACGAAACTCCTTGTGCAAGCTCTACGTGAGTCCTCGAGTCGAGTTTGAGTCCACGAGTCGACTGATACTCCTCGTGCCGACTCTTCACATGTCTCCTCGAGATGAGTTCATTCCTCGAGTCGAGCTCCGAGTCCGCGAGTCGACCGATACTCCTCGCACCTACTCTCCACGAAACTCGTCGTGCAGGCTCTACATGAGTCCTCGAGTCGAGTTCGAGTCCATGGGTCGACTGATACTCCTCGTGCCGACTCTTCACATGTCTCCTCGAGATGAGTTCATTCCTCGAGTCGAGCTCCGAGTCCGCGAGTCGACCGATAGTCCTCGCGCCGACTCTCCACAAAACTCCTCGTGCAAGCTCTACGTGAGTCCTCGAGTCGAGTTCGAGTCCACGAGTCGACTGATACTACTCGTGCCAACTCTTCACATGTCTCCTCGCGATGAGTTCATTCCTCGAGTCGAGCTCCGAGTCCGCGAGCCGACCGATACTCCTCGCGCCGACTCTCCACGAAACTCCTCGTGCAGGCTCTACATGAGTCCTCGAGTCGAGTTCGAGTCCACGAGTCGACTGATACTCCTCGTGCCGACTCTTCACATGTCTCCTCGAGATGAGTTCATTCCTCGAGTCGAGCTCCGAGTCCGCGAGTCGACCGATACTCCTCGCACCGACTCTCCACGAAACTCGTCGTGCAGGCTCTACGTGAGTCCTCGAGTCTAGTTCTAGTCCACGAGTCGACTGATACTCCTCGTGCGGACTCTTCACATGTCTCCTCGAGATGAGTTCATTCCTTGACTCGAGCTCCGAGTCCACGAGTCGACCAATACTCCTAGCACCGACTCTCCACGAAACTCCTCGTGCAGGGTCTACGTGAGTCCTCGAGTCGAGTTCGAGTCCACGAGTCGACTGATACTCCTCGTGCCTACTTTTCACATGTCTCCTCGAGATGAGTTCATTCCTCGAGTCGAGCTCCGAGTCCGCGAGTCGACCGATACTCCTCGCGCCGACTCTCCACGAAACTCCTCGTGCAAGCTCTACGTGAGTCCTCGAGTCGAGTTCGAGTCCACGAGTCGACTGATACTCCTCGTGCCGACTCTTCACATGTCTCCTCGAAATGAGTTCATTCCTCGAGTCGAGCTCCGAGTCCGCGAGTCGACCGATACTCCTCGCACCGACTCTCCACGAAACTCGTCGTGCAGGCTCTACGTGAGTCCTCGAGTCGAGTTCGAGTCAACGAGTCGACTGATACTCCTCGTGCCGACTTTTCACATGTCTCCTCGAGATGAGTTCATTCCTTGAGTCGAGCTCCGAGTCTGCGAGTCGACCAATACTCCTAGCACCGACTCTCCACGAAACTCCTCGTGCAGGCTCTACATGAGTCCTCGAGTTGAGTTCGAGTCAATGAGTCGACTGATACTCCTCGTGCCGACTCTACACATGTCTCCTCGAGATGAGTTCATTCCTCGAGTCGAGAACCGAGTCCGCGAGTCCACCGATACTCCTCGCGCCAACTGTCCACGAAACTCCTCGTGCAGGCTCTACGTGACTCCTCGTGTCGAGTTCGAGTCCACGAGTCGACCGATACTCCTCCTGCTGACTCTTCACATGTCTCCTCAAGATGAGTTCATTCCTCGAGTGGAGCTACGAGTCCACGAGTCGACCGATACTCCTCGCGCCGACTCTCCACGAAACTCCTCGTGCAGGCTCTACGTGAGTCCTCGAGTCGAGTTCGAGTCCACGAGTCGACTGATACTCCTCGTGCCGACTTTTCACATGTCTCCTCGAGATGAGTTCATTCCTCGAGTCGAGCTCCTAGTCCGCGAGTCTACCGATACTCCTCGCGCCGACTCTCCACGAAACTCCTCGTGCAGGCTCTACGTGAGTCCTCGAGTCGAGTTCGAGTCCACGAGTCGACTGATACTCCTCGTGCCGACTCTTCACATGTCTCCTCGAGATGAGTTCATTCCTCGAGTCGAGCTCCGAGTCCGCGAGTCGACCGATACTCCTCGCGCCGACTCTCCACGAAACTCCTCGTGTAGGCTCTACGTGAGTCCTCGAGTCGAGTTCGAGTCCACGAGTCGACCGATACTCCTCGTGCCGACTCTTCACATGTCTCCTCGAGATGAGTTCATTCCTCGAGTCGAGCTCCGAGTCCCCGAGTTGACCGATACTCCTCGCGCCGACTCTCCACGAAACTCCTCGTGCAGGCTCTACGTGAGTCCTCGTGTCGAGTTCGAGTCCACGAGTCGACCGATACTCCTCGTGCTGACTCTTCACATGTCTCCTCAAGATGAGTTCATTCCTCGAGTGGAGCTCCGAGTTCGCGACTCGACCGATACTCCTCGCGCCGACTCTCCACGAAATTCCTCGTGCAAGCTCTACGTGAGTCCTCGAGTCGAGTTCGAGTCCACGAGTCGACTGATACTCCTCGTGCCGACTTTTCACATGTCTCCTCGAGATGAGTTCATTCCTCGAGTCGAGCTACGAGTCCGCGAGTCGACCGATACTCCTCGCGCCGACTCTCCACGAAACTCCTCGTGCAGGCTCTACGTGAGTCCTCGTGTCGAGTTCGAGTCCACGAGTCGACTGATACTCCTCGTGCCGACTCTTCACATGTCTCCTCGAGATGAGTTCATTCCTCGAGTCGAGCTCCGAGTCCGCGAGTCGACCGATACTCCTCGCACCGACTCTCCACGAAACTCGTCGTGCAGGCTCTACGTGAGTCCTCGAGTCTAGTTCTAGTCCACGAGTCGACTGATACTCCTCGTGCGGACTCTTCACATGTCTCCTCGAGATGAGTTCATTCCTTGACTCGAGCTCCGAGTCCACGAGTCGACCAATACTCCTAGCACCGACTCTCCACGAAACTCCTCGTGCAGGGTCTACGTGAGTCCTCGAGTCGAGTTCGAGTCCACGAGTCGACTGATACTCCTCGTGCCTACTTTTCACATGTCTCCTCGAGATGAGTTCATTCCTCGAGTCGAGCTCCGAGTCCGCGAGTCGACCGATACTCCTCGCGCCGACTCTCCACGAAACTCCTCGTGCAAGCTCTACGTGAGTCCTCGAGTCGAGTTCGAGTCCACGAGTCGACTGATACTCCTCGTGCCGACTCTTCACATGTCTCCTCGAAATGAGTTCATTCCTCGAGTCGAGCTCCGAGTCCGCGAGTCGACCGATACTCCTCGCACCGACTCTCCACGAAACTCGTCGTGCAGGCTCTACGTGAGTCCTCGAGTCGAGTTCGAGTCAACGAGTCGACTGATACTCCTCGTGCCGACTTTTCACATGTCTCCTCGAGATGAGTTCATTCCTTGAGTCGAGCTCCGAGTCTGCGAGTCGACCAATACTCCTAGCACCGACTCTCCACGAAACTCCTCGTGCAGGCTCTACATGAGTCCTCGAGTTGAGTTCGAGTCAATGAGTCGACTGATACTCCTCGTGCCGACTCTACACATGTCTCCTCGAGATGAGTTCATTCCTCGAGTCGAGAACCGATTCCGCGAGTCCACCGATACTCCTCGCGCCAACTGTCCACGAAACTCCTCGTGCAGGCTCTACGTGACTCCTCGTGTCGAGTTCGAGTCCACGAGTCGACCGATACTCCTCGTGCTGACTCTTCACATGTCTCCTCAAGATGAGTTCATTCCTCGAGTGGAGCTACGAGTCCACGAGTCGACCGATACTCCTCGCGCCGACTCTCCACGAAACTCCTCGTGCAGGCTCTACGTGAGTCCTCGAGTCGAGTTCGAGTCCACGAGTCGACTGATACTCCTCGTGCCGACTTTTCACATGTCTCCTCGAGATGAGTTCATTCCTCGAGTCGAGCTCCTAGTCCGCGAGTCTACCGATACTCCTCGCGCCGACTCTCCACGAAACTCCTCGTGCAGGCTCTACGTGAGTCCTCGAGTCGAGTTCGAGTCCACGAGTCGACTGATACTCCTCGTGCCGACTCTTCACATTTCTCCTCGAGATGAGTTCATTCCTCGAGTCGAGCTCCGAGTCCGCGAGTCGACCGATACTCCTCGCGCCGACTCTCCACGAAACTCCTCGTGTAGGCTCTACGTGAGTCCTCGAGTCGAGTTCGAGTCCACGAGTCGACCGATACTCCTCGTGCCGACTCTTCACATGTCTCCTCGAGATGAGTTCATTCCTCGAGTCGAGCTCCGAGTCCCCGAGTTGACCGATACTCCTCGCGCCGACTCTCCACGAAACTCCTCGTGCAGGCTCTACGTGAGTCCTCGTGTCGAGTTCGAGTCCACGAGTCGACCGATACTCCTCGTGCTGACTCTTCACATGTCTCCTCAAGATGAGTTCATTCCTCGAGTGGAGCTCCGAGTTCGCGAGTCGACTGATACTCCTCGCGCCGACTCTCCACGAAATTCCTCGTGCAAGCTCTACGTGAGTCCTCGAGTCGAGTTCGAGTCCACGAGTCGACTGATACTCCTCGTGCCGACTTTTCACATGTCTCCTCGAGATGAGTTCATTCCTCGAGTCGAGCTACGAGTCCGCGAGTCGACCGATACTCCTCGCGCCGACTCTCCACGAAACTCCTCGTGCAGGCTCTACGTGAATCCTCGTGTCGAGTTCGAGTCCACGAGTCGATCAATACTCATCGTGCTGACTCTTCACATGTCTCCTCAAGATGAGTTCATTCCTCGAGTCGAGCTCCTAGTCCGCGAGTCGACCAATACTCCTAGCACCGACTCTCCACGAAACTCCTCGTGCAGGCTCTACATGAGTCCTCGAGTTAAGTTCGAGTCAATGAGTCGACTGATACTCTTCGTGCCGACTCTACACATGTCTCCTCGAGATGAGTTCATTCCTCGAGTAGAGAACCGAGTCCGCGAGTCGACCGATACTCCTCGCGCCGACTCTCCACGAAACTCCTCGTGCAGGCTCTACGTGAGTCCTCGAGTCGAGTTCGAGTCCACGAGTCGACTGATACTCCTCGTGCCGACTTTTCACATGTCTCCTCGAGATGAGTTCATTCCTCGAGTCGAGCTACGAGTCCGCGAGTCGACCGATACTCCTCGCGCCGACTCTCCACGAAACTCCTCGTGCAGGCTCTACGGGAGTCCTCGAGTCGAGTTCGAGTCCACGAGTCGACTGATACTCCTCGTGCCGACTTTTCACATGTCTCCTCGAGATGAGTTCATTCCTCGAGTCTAGCTCCTAGTCCGCGAGTCGACCGATACTCCTCGCGCCGACTCTCCACGAAACTCCTCGTGCAGGCTCTACGTGAGTCGTCGAGTCGAGTTCGAGTCCACGAGTCGACTGATACTCCTCGTGCCGACTCTTCACATGTCTCCTCGAGATGACTTCATTCCTCGAGTCGAGCTCCGAGTCCGCGAGTCGACCGATACTCCTCGCGCCGACTCTCCACGAAACTCCTCGTGCAGGCTCTACGTGAGTCCTCGAGTCGAGTTCGAGTCCACGAGTCGACTGATACTCCTCGTGCCGACTCTTCACATGTCTTCTCGAGATGAGTTCATTCCTCGAGTCGAGCTCCGAGTCCGCGAGTCCACCAATACTCCTCGCCCCGACTCTCCACGAAACTCCTCGTGCAGGCTCTACGTGAGTCCTCGAGTCGAGTTCGAGTCCACGAGTCGACTGATACTCCTCGTGCCGACTCTTCACTTGTCTCATCGAGATGAGTTCATTCCTCGAGTCGAGCTCCGAGTCCGCGAGTCGACCGATACTCCTCGCACCGACTCTCCACGAAACTCCTCGTGCAGGCTCTACATGAGTCCTCGAGTCGAGTTCGAGTCCATGGGTCGACTGATACTCCTCGTGCCGACTCTTCACATGTCTCCTCGAGATGAGTTCATTCCTCGAGTCGAGCTCCGAGTCCGCGAGTCGACCGATACTCCTCGCGCCGACTCTCCACGAAACTCCTCGTGCAAGCTCTACGTGAGTCCTCGAGTCGAGTTCGAGTCCACGAGTCGACTGATACTACTCGTGCCAACTCTTCACTTGTCTCATCGAGATGAGTTCATTCCTCGAGTCGAGCTCCGAGTCCGCGAGTCGACCGATACTCCTCGCGCCGACTCTCCACGAAACTCCTCGTGCAGGCTCTACGTGAGTCCTCGAGTCGAGTTCGAGTCCACGAGTCGACTGATACTCCTCGTGCCGACTTTTCACATGTCTCCTCGAGATGAGTTCATTCCTCGAGTCGAGCTCCTAGTCCGCGAGTCGACCGATACTCCTCGCGCCGACTCTCCACGAAACTCCTCGTGTAGGCTCTACGTGAGTCCTCGAGTCGAGTTCGAGTCCACGAGTCGACCGATACTCCTCGTGCCGACTCTTCACATGTCTCCTCGAGATGAGTTCATTCCTCGAGTCGAGCTCCGAGTCCCCGAGTTGACCGATACTCCTCGCGCCGACTCTCCACGAAACTCCTCGTGCAGGCTCTACATGAGTCCTCGAGTTAAGTTCGAGTCAATGAGTCGACTGATACTCTTCGTGCCGACTCTACACATGTCTCCTCGAGATGAGTTCATTCCTCGAGTAGAGAACCGAGTCCGCGAGTCGACCGATACTCCTCGCGCCGACTCTCCACGAAACTCCTCGTGCAGGCTCTACGTGAGTCCTCGAGTCGAGTTCGAGTCCACGAGTCGACTGATACTCCTCGTGCCGACTTTTCACATGTCTCCTCGAGATGAGTTCATTCCTCGAGTCGAGCTACGAGTCCGCGAGTCGACCGATACTCCTCGCGCCGACTCTCCACGAAACTCCTCGTGCAGGCTCTACGGGAGTCCTCGAGTCGAGTTCGAGTCCACGAGTCGACTGATACTCCTCGTGCCGACTTTTCACATGTCTCCTCGAGATGAGTTCATTCCTCGAGTCTAGCTCCTAGTCCGCGAGTCGACCGATACTCCTCGCGCCGACTCTCCACGAAACTCCTCGTGCAGGCTCTACGTGAGTCGTCGAGTCGAGTTCGAGTCCACGAGTCGACTGATACTCCTCGTGCCGACTCTTCACATGTCTCCTCGAGATGACTTCATTCCTCGAGTCGAGCTCCGAGTCCGCGAGTCGACCGATACTCCTCGCGCCGACTCTCCACGAAACTCCTCGTGCAGGCTCTACGTGAGTCCTCGAGTCGAGTTCGAGTCCACGAGTCGACTGATACTCCTCGTGCCGACTCTTCACATGTCTTCTCGAGATGAGTTCATTCCTCGAGTCGAGCTCCGAGTCCGCGAGTCGACCGATACTCCTCGCGCCGACTCTCCACGAAACTCCTCGTGCAGGCTCTACGTGAGTCCTCGAGTCGAGTTCGAGTCCACGAGTCGACTGATACTCCTCGTGCCGACTTTTCACATGTCTCCTCGAGATGAGTTCATTCCTCGAGTCGAGCTCCTAGTCCGCGAGTCGACCGATACTCCTCGCGCCGACTCTCCACGAAACTCCTCGTGTAGGCTCTACGTGAGTCCTCGAGTCGAGTTCGAGTCCACGAGTCGACCGATACTCCTCGTGCCGACTCTTCACATGTCTCCTCGAGATGAGTTCATTCCTCGAGTCGAGCTCCGAGTCCCCGAGTTGACCGATACTCCTCGCGCCGACTCTCCACGAAACTCCTCGTGCAGGCTCTACATGAGTCCTCGAGTTAAGTTCGAGTCAATGAGTCGACTGATACTCTTCGTGCCGACTCTACACATGTCTCCTCGAGATGAGTTCATTCCTCGAGTAGAGAACCGAGTCCGCGAGTCGACCGATACTCCTCGCGCCGACTCTCCACGAAACTCCTCGTGCAGGCTCTACGTGAGTCCTCGAGTCGAGTTCGAGTCCACGAGTCGACTGATACTCCTCGTGCCGACTTTTCACATGTCTCCTCGAGATGAGTTCATTCCTCGAGTCGAGCTACGAGTCCGCGAGTCGACCGATACTCCTCGCGCCGACTCTCCACGAAACTCCTCGTGCAGGCTCTACGGGAGTCCTCGAGTCGAGTTCGAGTCCACGAGTCGACTGATACTCCTCGTGCCGACTTTTCACATGTCTCCTCGAGATGAGTTCATTCCTCGAGTCTAGCTCCTAGTCCGCGAGTCGACCGATACTCCTCGCGCCGACTCTCCACGAAACTCCTCGTGCAGGCTCTACGTGAGTCGTCGAGTCGAGTTCGAGTCCACGAGTCGACTGATACTCCTCGTGCCGACTCTTCACATGTCTCCTCGAGATGACTTCATTCCTCGAGTCGAGCTCCGAGTCCGCGAGTCGACCGATACTCCTCGCGCCGACTCTCCACGAAACTCCTCGTGCAGGCTCTACGTGAGTCCTCGAGTCGAGTTCGAGTCCACGAGTCGACTGATACTCCTCGTGCCGACTCTTCACATGTCTTCTCGAGATGAGTTCATTCCTCGAGTCGAGCTCCGAGTCCGCGAGTCCACCAATACTCCTCGCCCCGACTCTCCACGAAACTCCTCGTGCAGGCTCTACGTGAGTCCTCGAGTCGAGTTCGAGTCCACGAGTCGACTGATACTCCTCGTGCCGACTCTTCACTTGTCTCATCGAGATGAGTTCATTCCTCGAGTCGAGCTCCGAGTCCGCGAGTCGACCGATACTCCTCGCACCGACTCTCCACGAAACTCCTCGTGCAGGCTCTACATGAGTCCTCGAGTCGAGTTCGAGTCCATGGGTCGACTGATACTCCTCGTGCCGACTCTTCACATGTCTCCTCGAGATGAGTTCATTCCTCGAGTCGAGCTCCGAGTCCGCGAGTCGACCGATACTCCTCGCGCCGACTCTCCACGAAACTCCTCGTGCAAGCTCTACGTGAGTCCTCGAGTCGAGTTCGAGTCCACGAGTCGACTGATACTACTCGTGCCAACTCTTCACTTGTCTCATCGAGATGAGTTCATTCCTCGAGTCGAGCTCCGAGTCCGCGAGTCGACCGATACTCCTCGCGCCGACTCTCCACGAAACTCCTCGTGCAGGCTCTACGTGAGTCCTCGAGTCGAGTTCGAGTCCACGAGTCGACTGATACTCCTCGTGCCGACTTTTCACATGTCTCCTCGAGATGAGTTCATTCCTCGAGTCGAGCTCCTAGTCCGCGAGTCGACCGATACTCCTCGCGCCGACTCTCCACGAAACTCCTCGTGTAGGCTCTACGTGAGTCCTCGAGTCGAGTTCGAGTCCACGAGTCGACCGATACTCCTCGTGCCGACTCTTCACATGTCTCCTCGAGATGAGTTCATTCCTCGAGTCGAGCTCCGAGTCCCCGAGTTGACCGATACTCCTCGCGCCGACTCTCCACGAAACTCCTCGTGCAGGCTCTACGTGAGTCCTCGTGTCGAGTTCGAGTCCACGAGTCGACCGATACTCCTCGTGCTGACTCTTCACATGTCTCCTCAAGATGAGTTCATTCCTCGAGTGGAGCTCCGAGTTCACGAGTCGACCGAAACTCCTCGCGCCGACTCTCCACGAAACTCCTCGTGCAAGCTCTACGTGAGTCCTCGAGTCGAGTTCGAGTCCACGAGTCGACTGATACTCCTCGTGCCGACTTTTCACATGTCTCCTCAAGATGAGTTCATTCCTCGAGTCGAGCTACGAGTCCGCGAGTCGACCGATACTCCTCGCGCCGACTCTCCACGAAACTCCTCGTACAGGCTCTACGTGAATCCTCGTGTCGAGTTCGAGTCCACGAGTTGATCGATACTCCTCGTGCTGACTCTTCACATGTCTCCTCGAGATGAGTTCATTCCTCGAGTCGAGCTCCTAGTCCGCGAGTCGACCAATACTCCTAGCACCGACTCTCCACGAAACTCCTCGTGCGGGCTCTACATGAGTCCTCGAGTTAAGTTCGAGTCAATGAGTCGACTGATACTCTTCGTGCCGACTCTACACATGTCTCCTCGAGATGAGTTCATTCCTCGAGTAGAGAACCGAGTCCGCGAGTCGACCGATACTCCTCGCGCCGACTCTCCACGAAACTCCTCGTGCAGGCTCTACGTGAGTCCTCGAGTCGAGTTCGAGTCCACGAGTCGACTGATACTCCTCGTGCCGACTTTTCACATGTCTCCTCGAGATGAGTTCATTCCTCGAGTCGAGCTACGAGTCCGCGAGTCGACCGATACTCCTCGCGCCGACTCTCCACGAAACTCCTCGTGCAGGCTCTACGGGAGTCCTCGAGTCGAGTTCGAGTCCACGAGTCGACCGATACTCCTCGTGCCGACTCTTCACATGTCTCCTCGAGATGAGTTCATTCCTCGAGTCGAGCTCCGAGTCCCCGAGTTGACCGATACTCCTCGCGCCGACTCTCCACGAAACTCCTCGTGCAGGCTCTACGTGAGTCCTCGTGTCGAGTTCGAGTCCACGAGTCGACCGATACTCCTCGTGCTGACTCTTCACATGACTCCTCAAGATGAGTTCATTCCTCGAGTGGAGCTCCGAGTTCACGAGTCGACCGATACTCCTCGCGCCGACTCTCCACGAAACTCCTCGTGCAAGCTCTACGTGAGTCCTCGAGTCGAGTTCGAGTCCACGAGTCGACTGATACTCCTCGTGCCGACTTTTCACATGTCTCCTCGAGATGAGTTCATTCCTCGAGTCGAGCTACGAGTCCGCGAGTCGACCGATACTCCTCGCGCCGACTCTCCACGAAACTCCTCGTACAGGCTCTACGTGAATCCTCGTGTCGAGTTCGAGTCCACGAGTCGATCGATACTCCTCGTGCTGACTCTTCACATGTATCCTCAAGATGAGTTCATTCCTCGAGTCGAGCTCCTAGTCCGCGAGTCGACCAATACTCCTAGCACCGACTCTCCACGAAACTCCTCGTGCAGGCTCTACATGAGTCCTCGAGTTAAGTTCGAGTCAATGAGTCGACTGATACTCTTCGTGCCGACTCTACACATGTCTCCTCGAGATGAGTTCATTCCTCGAGTAGAGAACCGAGTCCGCGAGTCGACCGATACTCCTCGCGCCGACTCTCCACGAAACTCCTCGTGCAGGCTCTACGTGAGTCCTCGAGTCGAGTTCGAGTCCACGAGTCGACTGATACTCCTCGTGCCGACTTTTCACATGTCTCCTCGAGATGAGTTCATTCCTCGAGTCGAGCTCCGAGTCCGCGAGTCGACCGATACTCCTCGCGCCGACTCTCCACGAAACTCCTCGTGCAGGCTCTACGTGAGTCCTCGAGTCGAGTTCGAGTCCACGAGTCGACTGATACTCCTCGTGCCGACTCTTCACTTGTCTCATCGAGATGAGTTCATTCCTCGAGTCGAGCTCCGAGTCCGCGAGTCGACCGATACTCCTCGCACCGACTCTCCACGAAACTCCTCGTGCAGGCTCTACATGAGTCCTCGAGTCGAGTTCGAGTCCATGGGTCGACTGATACTCCTCGTGCCGACTCTTCACATGTCTCCTCGAGATGAGTTCATTCCTCGAGTCGAGCTCCGAGTCCGCGAGTCGACCGATACTCCTCGCGCCGACTCTCCACGAAACTCCTCGTGCAAGCTCTACGTGAGTCCTCGAGTCGAGTTCGAGTCCACGAGTCGACTGATACTACTCGTGCCAACTCTTTACTTGTCTCCTCGAGTCGAGCTCCGAGTCCGCGAGTCGACCGATACTCCTCGCACCGACTCTCCACGAAACTCCTCGTGCAGGCTCTACATGAGTCCTCGAGTTGAGTTCGAGTCAATGAGTCGACTGATACTCCTCGTGCCGACTCTACACATGTCTCCTCGAGATGAGTTCATTCCTTGAGTCGAGAACCGAGTCCGCGAGTCGACCGATACTCCTCGCGCCAACTGTCCACGAAACTCCTCGTGCAGGCTCTACGTGAGTCCTCGTGTCGAGTTCGAGTCCACGAGTCGACCGATACTCCTCGTGCTGACTCTTCACATGTCTCCTCAAGATGAGTTCATTCCTCGAGTGGAGCTACGAGTCCACGAGTCGACCGATACTCCTCGCGCCGACTCTCCACGAAACTCCTCGTGCAGGCTCTACGTGAGTCCTCGAGTCGAGTTCGAGTCCACGAGTCGACTGATACTCCTCGTGCCGACTTTTCACATGTCTCCTCGAGATGAGTTCATTCCTCGAGTCGAGCTCCTAGTCCGCGAGTCTACCGATACTCCTCGCGCCGACTCTCCACGAAACTCCTCGTGCAGGCTCTACGTGAGTCCTCGAGTCGAGTTCGAGTCCACGAGTCGACTGATACTCCTCGTGCCGACTCTTCACATGTCTCCTCGAGATGAGTTCATTCCTCGAGTCGAGCTCCGAGTCCACGAGTCGACCGATACTCCTCGCGCCGACTCTCCACGAAACTCCTCGTGTAGGCTCTACGTGAGTCCTCGAGTCGAGTTCGAGTCCACGAGTCGACCGATACTCCTCGTGCCGACTCTTCACATGTCTCCTCGAGATGAGTTCATTCCTCGAGTCGAGCTCCGAGTCCCCGAGTTGACCGATACTCCTCGCGCCGACTCTCCACGAAACTCCTCGTGCAGGCTCTACGTGAGTCCTCGTGTCGAGTTCGAGTCCACGAGTCGACCGATACTCCTCGTGCTGACTCTTCACATGTCTCCTCAAGATGAGTTCATTAATCGAGTGGAGCTCCGAGTTCGCGAGTCGACCGATACTCCTCGCGCCAACTCTCCACGAAACTCCTCGTGCAAGCTCTATGTGAGTCCTCGAGTCGAGTTCGAGTCCACGAGTCGACTGATACTCCTCGTGCCGACTTTTCACATGTCTCCTCGAGATGAGTTCATTCCTCGAGTCAAGCTACGAGTCCGCGAGTCGACCGATACTCCTCGCGCCGACTCTCCACGAAACTCCTCGTGCAGGCTCTACGTGAATCCTCGTGTCGACTTCGAGTCCACGAGTCGATCGATACTCCTCGTGCTGACTCTTCACATGTCTCCTCAAGATGAGTTCATTCCTCGAGTCGAGCTCCTAGTCCGCGAGTCGACCAATACTCCTAGCACCGACTCTCCACGAAACTCCTCGTGCAGGCTCTACATGAGTCCTCGAGTTAAGTTCGAGTCAATGAGTTGACTGATACTCTTCGTGCCGACTCTACACATGTCTCCTCGAGATGAGTTCATTCCTCGAGTAGAGAACCGAGTCCGCGAGTCGACCGATACTCCTCGCGCCGACTCTCCACGAAACTCCTCGTGCAGGCTCTACGTGAGTCCTCGAGTCGAGTTCGAGTCCACGAGTCGACTGATACTCCTCGTGCCGACTTTTCACATGTCTCCTCGAGATGAGTTCATTCCTCGAGTCGAGCTACGAGTCCGCGAGTCGACCGATACTCCTCACGCCGACTCTCCACGAAACTCCTCGTGCAGGCTCTACGGGAGTCCTCGAGTCGAGTTCGAGTCCACGAGTCGACTGATACTCCTCGTGCCGACTTTTCACATGTCCCCTCGAGATGAGTTCATTCCTCGAGTCGAGCTCCTAGTCCCCGAGTCGACCGATACTCCTCGCGCCGACTCTCCACGAAACTCCTCGTGCAGGCTCTACGTGAGTCCTCGAGTCGAGTTCGAGTCCACGAGTCGACTGATACTCCTCGTGCCGACTCTTCACATGTCTCCTCGAGATGACTTCATTCCTCGAGTCGACCGATACTCCTCGCGCCGACTATCCACGAAACTCCTCGTGCAGGCTCTACGTGAGTCCTCGAGTCGAGTTCGAGTCCACGAGTCGACTGATACTCCTCGTGCCGACTCTTCACATGTCTTCTCGAGATGAGTTCATTCCTCGAGTCGAGCTCCGAGTCCGCGAGTCCACCAATACTCCTCGCCCCGACTCTCCACGAAACTCCTCGTGCAGGCTCTACGTGAGTCCTCGAGTCGAGTTCGAGTCCACGAGTCGACTGATACTCCTCGTGCCGACTCTTCACATGTCTTCTCGAGATGAGTTCATTCCTCGAGTCGAGCTCCGAGTCCGCGAGTCCACCAATACTCCTCGCCCCGACTCTCCACGAAACTCCTCGTGCAGGCTCTACGTGAGTCCTCGAGTCGAGTTCGAGTCCACGAGTCGACTGATACTCCTCGTGCCGACTCTTCACTTGTCTCATCGAGATGAGTTCATTCCTCGAGTCGAGCTCCGAGTCCGCGAGTCGACCGATACTCCTCGCACCGACTCTCCACGAAACTCCTCGTGCAGGCTCTACATGAGTCCTCGAGTCGAGTTCGAGTCCATGGGTCGACTGATACTCCTCGTGCCGACTCTTCACATGTCTCCTCGAGATGAGTTCATTCCTCGAGTCGAGCTCCGAGTCCGCGAGTCGACCGATACTCCTCGCGCCGACTCTCCACGAAACTCCTCGTGCAAGCTCTACGTGAGTCCTCGAGTCGAGTTCGAGTCCACGAGTCGACTGATACTACTCGTGCCAACTCTTCACTTGTCTCATCGAGATGAGTTCATTCCTCGAGTCGAGCTCCGAGTCCACGAGTCGACCGATACTCCTCGCACCGACTCTCCACGAAACTCCTCGTGCAGGCTCTACACGAGTCCTCGAGTCGAGTTCGAGTCCACGAGTGGACTGATACTCCTCGTGCCGACTCTTCACATGTCTCCTCGAGATGACTTCATCCTCGAGTCGTGCTCCGAGTCCGCGAGTCGACCGATACTCCTCGCGCCGACTCTCCACGAAACTCCGCGTGCAGGCTCTACGTGAGTCCTCGAGTCGAGTACGAGTCAACGAGTCGACTGATACTCCTCGTGCCGACTCTTCACATGTCTCCTCGAGATGACTTCATTCCTCGAGTCGAGCTCCGAGTCCGCGAGTCGGCCGATACTCCTCGCGCCGACTCTCCAAGAAACTCCTCGTGCAGGCTCTACGTGAGTCCTCGAGTCGAGTTCGAGTCCACGAGTCGACTGATACTCCTCGTGCCGACTCTTCACATGTCTTCTCGAGATGAGTTCATTCCTCGAGTCGAGCTCCGAGTCCGCGAGTCCACCGATACTCCTCGTCCCGACTCTCCACGAAACTCCTCGTGCAGGCTCTACGTGAGTCCTCGAGTCGAGTTCGAGTCCACGAGTCGATTGATACTCCTCGTGCCGACTCTTCACATCTCTCCTCAAGATGAGTTCATTCCTCGAGTCGAGCTCCGAGTCCGCAAGCCGACCGATACTCCTCGCACCGACTCTCCACGAAACTCCTCGTGCAGGCTCTACATGAGTCCTCGAGTCGAGTTCGAGTCCATGGGTCGACTGATACTCCTCGTGCCGACTCTTCACATGTCTCCTCGAGATGAGTTCATTCCTCGAGTCGAGCTCCGAGTCCGCGAGTCGACCGATACTCCTCGCGCCGACTCTCCACGAAACTCCTCGTGCAAGCTCTACGTGAGTCCTCGAGTCGAGTTCGAGTCCACGAGTCGACTGATACTACTCGTGCCAACTCTTCACATGTCTCCTCGAGATGAGTTCATTCCTCGAGTCGAGCTCCGAGTCCGCGAGCCGACCGATACTCCTCGCGCCGACTCTCCACGAAACTCCTCGTGCAGGCTCTACATGAGTCCTCGAGTCAAGTTCGAGTCCACGAGTCGACTGATACTCCTCGTGCCGACTCTTCACATGTCTCCTCGAGATGAGTTCATTCCTCGAGTCGAGCTCCGAGTCCGCGAGTCGACCAATATTCCTCGCACCGACTCTCCACGAAACTCGTCGTGCAGGCTCTACGTGAGTCCTCGAGTCGAGTTCGAGTCCACGAGTCGACTGATACTCCTCGTGCCGACTCTTCACATGTCTCCTCGAGATGAGTTCATTCCTTGAGTCGAGCTCCGAGTCCGCGAGTCGACCAATACTCCTAGCACCGACTCTCCACGAAACTCCTCGTGCAGGCTCTACATGAGTCCTCGAGTCAAGTTCGAGTCCACGAGTCGACTGATACTCCTCGTGCCGACTCTTCACATGTCTCCTCGAGTTGAGTTCGAGTCAATAAGTCGACTGATGCTCCTCGTGCCGATTCTACACATGTCTCCTCGAGATGAGTTCATTCCTCGAGTCGAGAACCGAGTCCGCGAGTCGACCGATACTCCTCGCGCCGACTCTCCACGAAACTCCTCGTGCAGGCTCTACGTGAGTCCTCGAGTCGAGTTCGAGTCCACGAGTCGACTGATACTCCTCGTGCCGACTTTTCACATGTCTCCTCGAGATGAGTTCATTCCTCGAGTCGAGGTACGAGTCCGCGAGTCGACCGATACTCCTCGCGCCGACTCTCCACGAAACTCCTCGTGCAGGCTCTACGGGAGTCCTCGAGTCGAGTTCGAGTCCACGAGTCGACTGATACTCCTCGTGCTGACTTTTCACATGTCTCCTCGAGATGAGTTCATTCCTCGAGTCGAGCTCCTAGTCCGCAAGTCGACCGATACTCCTCGCGCAGACTCTCCACGAAACTCCTCGTGCAGGCTCTACGTGAGTCCTCGAGTCGAGTTCGAGTCCACGAGTCGACTGATACTCCTCGTGCCGACTCTTCACATGTCTCCTCGAGATGACTTCATTCCTCGAGTCGAGCTCCGAGTCCGCGAGTCGACCGATACTCCTCGCGCCGACTCTCCACGAAACTCCTCGTGCAGGCTCTACGTGAGTCCTCGAGTCGAGTTCGAGTCCACGAGTCGACTGATACTCCTCGTGCCGACTTTTCACATGTCTCCTCGAGATGAGTTCATTCCTCGAGTCTAGCTCCGAGTCCGCGAGTCGACCGATACTCCTCGCGCCGACTCTCCACAAAACTCCTCGTGCAAGCTCGACGTGAGTCTTGGAGTCGAGTTCGAGTCCACGAGTCGACTGATACTCCTCGTGCCGACTCTTCACATGTCTTCTCGAGATGAGTTCATTCCTCGAGTCGAGCTCCGAGTCCGCGAGTCCACCGATGCTCCTCGCCCCGACTCTCCACGAAACTCCTCGTGCAGGCTCTACGTGAGTCCTCGTGTCGAGTTCGAGTCCACGAGTCGACCGATACTCCTCGTGCTGACTCTTCACATGTCTCCTCAAGATGAGTTCATTCCTCGAGTGGAGCTCCGAGTTCGCGAGTCGACCGATACTCCTCGCGCCGACTCTCCACGAAACTCCTCGTGCAGGCTCTACGTGAGTCCTCGAGTCGAGTTCGAGTCCACGAGTCGACTGATACTCCTCGTGCCGACTTTTCACATGTCTCCTCGAGATGAGTTCATTCCTCGAGTCGAGTTCATTCCTCGAGTCGAGCTCCGATTCCGCGAGTCGACCGATACTCCTCGCGCCGACTCTCCACGAAACTCCTTGTGCAAGCTATACGTGAGTCCTCGAGTCGAGTTCGAGTCCACGAGTCGACTGATACTCCTCGTGCCGACTCTTCACATGTCTCCTCGAGATGAGTTCATTCCTCGAGTCGAGCTCCGAGTCCGCGAGTCGACCGACACTCCTCGCACCGACTCTCCACGAAACTCGTCGTGCAGGCTCTACATGAGTCCTCGAGTCGAGTTCGAGTCCATGGGTCGACTGATACTCCTCGTGCCGACTCTTCATATGTCTCCTCGAGATGAGTTCATTCCTCGAGTCGAGCTCCGAGTCCGCGAGTCGACCGATAGTCCTCGCACCGACTCTCCACGAAACTCCTCGTGCAAGCTCTACGTGAGTCCTCGAGTCGAGTTCGAGTCCACGAGTCGACTGATACTACTCGTGCCAACTCTTCACATGTCTCCTCGAGATGAGTTCATTCCTCGAGTCGAGCTCCGAGTCCGCGAGCCGACCGATACTCCTCGCGCCGACTCTCCACGAAACTCCTCGTGCAGGCTCTACATGAGTCCTCGAGTCGAGTTCAAGTCCACGAGTCGACTGATACTCCTCGTGCCGACTCTTCACATGTCTCCTCGAGATGACTTCATTCCTCGAGTCGAGCTCCGAGTCCGCGAGTCGACCGATACTCCTCGCGCCGACTCTCCACGAAACTCCTCGTGCAAGCTCTACGTGAGTCCTCGAGTCGAGTTCGAGTCCACGAGTCGACTGATACTACTCGTGCCAACTCTTCACATGTCTCCTCGAGATGAGTTCATTCCTCGAGTCGAGCTCCGAGTCCGCGAGCCGACCGATACTCCTCGCGCCGACTCTCCACGAAACTCCTCGTGCAGGCTCTACATGAGTCCTCGAGTCAAGTTCGAGTCCACGAGTCGACTGATACTCCTCGTGCCGACTCTTCACATGTCTCCTCGAGATGAGTTCATTCCTCGAGTCGAGCTCTGAGTCCGCGAGTCGACCGATACTCCTCGCGCCGACTCTCCACGAAACTCCTCGTGCAGGCTCTACGTGAGCCCTCGAGTCGAGTTCGAGTCCACGAGTCGACTGATACTCCTCGTGCCGACTCTTCACATGTCTCCTCGAGTTGACTTCATTCCTCGAGTTGAGCTCCGAGTCCGCGAGTCGACCGATACTCCTCGCGCCGACTCTCCACGAAACTCCTCGTGCAGGCTCTACGTGAGTCCTCGAGTCGAGTTCGAGTCCACGAGTCGACTGATACTCCTCGTGCCAACTCTTCACATGTCTCCTCGAGATGAGTTCATTCCTTGAGTCGAGCTCCGAGTCCGCGAGTCGACCAATACTCCTAGCACCGACTCTCCACGAAACTCCTCGTGCAGGCTCTACATGAGTCCTCGAGTTGAGTTCGAGTCAATAAGTCGACTGATGCTCCTCGTGCCGATTCTACACATGTCTCCTCGAGATGAGTTCATTCCTCGAGTCGAGAACCGAGTCCGCGAGTCGACCGATACTCCTCGCGCCGACTCTCCACGAAACTCCTCGTGCAGGCTCTACGTGAGTCCTCGAGTCGAGTTCGAGTCCACGAGTCGACTGATACTCCTCGTGCCGACTTTTCACATGTCTCCTCGAGATGAGTTCATTCCTCGAGTCGAGGTACGAGTCCGCGAGTCGACCGATACTCCTCGCGCCGACTCTCCACGAAACTCCTCGTGCAGGCTCTACGGGAGTCCTCGAGTCGAGTTCGAGTCCACGAGTCGACTGATACTCCTCGTGCCGACTTTTCACATGTCTCCTCGAGATGAGTTCATTCCTCGAGTCGAGCTCCTAGTCCGCAAGTCGACCGATACTCCTCGCGCCGACTCTCCACGAAACTCCTCGTGCAGGCTCTACGTGAGTCCTCGAGTCGAGTTCGAGTCCACGAGTCGACTGATACTCCTCGTGCCGACTCTTCACATGTCTCCTCGAGATGACTTCATTCCTCGAGTCGAGCTCCGAGTCCGCGAGTCGAACCGATACTCCTCGCGCCGACTCTCCACGAAACTCCTCGTGCAGGCTCTACGTGAGTCCTCGAGTCGAGTTCGAGTCCACGAGTCGACTGATACTCCTCGTGCCGACTTTTCACATGTCTCCTCGAGATGAGTTCATTCCTCGAGTCTAGCTCCGAGTCCGCGAGTCGACCGATACTCCTCGCGCCGACTCTCCACAAAACTCCTCGTGCAAGCTCGACGTGAGTCTTGGAGTCGAGTTCGAGTCCACGAGTCGACTGATACTCCTCGTGCCGACTCTTCACATGTCTTCTCGAGATGAGTTCATTCCTCGAGTCGAGCTCCGAGTCCGCGAGTCCACCGATGCTCCTCGCCCCGACTCTCCACGAAACTCCTCGTGCAGGCTCTACGTGAGTCCTCGTGTCGAGTTCGAGTCCACGAGTCGACCGATACTCCTCGTGCTGACTCTTCACATGTCTCCTCAAGATGAGTTCATTCCTCGAGTGGAGCTCCGAGTTCGCGAGTCGACGGATACTCCTCGCGCCGACTCTCCACGAAACTCCTCGTGCAGGCTCTACGTGAGTCCTCGAGTCGAGTTCGAGTCCACGAGTCGACTGATACTCCTCGTGCCGACTTTTCACATGTCTCCTCGAGATGAGTTCATTCCTCGAGTCGAGTTCATTCCTCGAGTCGAGCTCCGAGTCCGCGAGTCGACCGATACTCCTCGCGCCGACTCTCCACGAAACTCCTTGTGCAAGCTATACGTGAGTCCTCGAGTCGAGTTCGAGTCCACGAGTCGACTGATACTCCTCGTGCCGACTTTTCACATGTCTCCTCGAGATGAGTTCATTCCTCGAGTCGAGCTCTTAGTCCGCAAGTCGACCGATACTCCTCGCGCCGACTCTCCACGAAACTCCTCGTGCAGGCTCTACGTGAGTCCTCGAGTCGAGTTCGAGTCCACGAGTCGACTGATACTCCTCGTGCCGACTCTTCACATGTCTCCTCGAGATGACTTCATTCCTCGAGTCGAGCTCCGAGTCCGCGAGTCGACCGATACTCCGCGCGCCGACTCTCCACGAAACTCCTCGTGCAGGCTCTGCGTGAGTCCTCGAGTCGAGTTTGAGTCCACGAGTCGACTGATACTCCTCGTGCCGACTCTTCACATGTCTCCTCGAGATGACTTCATTCCTCGAGTCGAGCTCCGAGTCCGCGAGTCGACCGATACTCCTCGCGCCGACTCTCCACGAAACTCCTCGTGCAGGCTCTACGTGAGTCCTCGAGTCGAGTTCGAGTCCACGAGTCGAGTGATACTCCTCGTGCCGACTTTTCACATGTCTCCTCGAGATGAGTTCATTCCTCGAGTCTAGCTCCGAGTCCGCGAGTCGACCGATACTCCTCGCGCCGACTCTCCACAAAACTCCTCGTGCAAGCTCGACGTGAGTCTTGGAGTCGAGTTCGAGTCCACGAGTCGACTGATACTCCTCGTGCCGACTCTTCACATGTCTTCTCGAGATGAGTTCATTCCTCGAGTCGAGCTCCGAGTCCGCGAGTCCACCGATGCTCCTCGCACCGACTCTCCACGAAACTCCTCGTGCAGGCTCTACGTGAGTCCTCGAGTCGAGTTCGAGTCCACGAGTCGACTGATACTCCTCGTGCCGACTTTTCACATGTCTCCTCGAGATGAGTTCATTCCTCGAGTCGAGCTCCTAGTCCGCAAGTCGACCGATACTCCTCGCGCCGACTCTCCACGAAACTCCTCGTGCAGGCTCTACGTGAGTCCTCGAGTCGAGTTCGAGTCCACGAGTCGACTGATACTCCTCGTGCCGACTCTTCACATGTCTCCTCGAGATGACTTCATTCCTCGAGTCGAGCTCCGAGTCCGCGAGTCGACCGATACTCCTCGCGCCGACTCTCCACGAAACTCCTCGTGCAGGCTCTACGTGAGTCCTCGAGTCGAGTTCGAGTCCACGAGTCGACTGATACTCCTCGTGCCGACTCTTCACATGTCTCCTCGAGATGACTTCATTCCTCGAGTCGAGCTCCGAGTCCGCGAGTCGACCGATACTCCTCGCGCCGACTCTCCACGAAACTCCTCGTGCAGGCTCTACGTGAGTCCTCGAGTCGAGTTCGAGTCCACGAGTCGACTGATATTCCTCGTGCCGACTTTTCACATGTCTCCTCGAGATGAGTTCATTCCTCGAGTCTAGCTCCGAGTCCGCGAGTCGACCGATACTCCTCGCGCCGACTCTCCACAAAACTCCTCGTGCAAGCTCGACGTGAGTCTTGGAGTCGAGTTCGAGTCCACGAGTCGACTGATACTCCTCGTGCCGACTCTTCACATGTCTTCTCGAGATGAGTTCATTCCTCGAGTCGAGCTCCGAGTCCGCGAGTCCACCGATGCTCCTCGCACCGACTCTCCACGAAACTCCTCGTGCAGGCTCTACGTGAGTCCTCGAGTCGAGTTCGAGTCCACGAGTCGACTGATACTCCTCGTGCCGACTTTTCACATGTCTCCTCGAGATGAGTTCATTCCTCGAGTCGAGCTCCTAGTCCGCAAGTCGACCGATACTCCTCGCGCCGACTCTCCACGAAACTCCTCGTGCAGGCTCTACGTGAGTCCTCGAGTCGAGTTCGAGTCCACGAGTCGACTGATACTCCTCGTGCCGACTCTTCACATGTCTCCTCGAGATGACTTCATTCCTCGAGTCGAGCTCCGAGTCCGCGAGTCGACCGATACTCCTCGCGCCGACTCTCCACGAAACTCCTCGTGCAGGCTCTACGTGAGTCCTCGAGTCGAGTTCGAGTCGACGAGTCGACTGATACTCCTCGTGCCGACTCTTCACATGTCTCCTCGAGATGACTTCATTCCTCGAGTCGAGCTCTGAGTCCGCGAGTCGACCGATACTCCTCGCGCCGACTCTCCACGAAACTCCTCGTGCAGGCTCTACGTGAGCCCTCGAGTCGAGTTCGAGTCCACGAGTCGACTGATACTCCTCGTGCCGACTCTTCACATGTCTCCTCGAGATGACTTCATTCCTCGAGTTGAGCTCCGAGTCCGCGAGTCGACCGATACTCCTCGCGCCGACTCTCCACGAAACTCCTCGTGCAGGCTCTACGTGAGTCCTCGAGTCGAGTTCGAGTCAATAAGTCGACTGATGCTCCTCGTGCCGATTCTACACATGTCTCCTCGAGATGAGTTCATTCCTCGAGTCGAGAACCGAGTCCGCGAGTCGACCGATACTCCTCGCGCCGACTCTCCACGAAACTCCTCGTGCAGGCTCTACGTGAGTCCTCGAGTCGAGTTCGAGTCCACGAGTCGACTGATACTCCTCGTGCCGACTCTTCACATGTCTCCTCGAGATGAGTTCATTCCTTGAGTCGAGCTCCGAGTCCGCGAGTCGACCAATACTCCTAGCACCGACTCTCCACGAAACTCCTCGTGCAGGCTCTACATGAGTCCTCGAGTTGAGTTCGAGTCAATAAGTCGACTGATGCTCCTCGTGCCGATTCTACACATGTCTCCTCGAGATGAGTTCATTCCTCGAGTCGAGAACCGAGTCCGCGAGTCGACCGATACTCCTCGCGCCGACTCTCCACGAAACTCCTCGTGCAGGCTCTACGTGAGTCCTCGAGTCGAGTTCGAGTCCACGAGTCGACTGATACTCCTCGTGCCGACTTTTCACATGTCTCCTCGAGATGAGTTCATTCCTCGAGTCGAGGTACGAGTCCACGAGTCGACCGATACTCCTCGCGCCGACTCTCCACGAAACTCCTCGTGCAGGCTCTACGGGAGTCCTCGAGTCGAGTTCGAGTCCACGAGTCGACTGATACTCCTCGTACCGACTTTTCACATGTCTCCTCGAGATGAGTTCATTCCTCGAGTCGAGCTCCTAGTCCGCAAGTCGACCGATACTCCTCGCGCCGACTCTCCACGAAACTCCTCGTGCAGGCTCTACGTGAGTCCTCGAGTCGAGTTCGAGTCCACGAGTCGACTGATACTCCTCGTGCCGACTCTTCACATGTCTCCTCGAGATGACTTCATTCCTCGAGTCGAGCTCCGAGTCCGCGAGTCGACCGATACTCCTCGCGCCGACTCTCCACGAAACTCCTCGTGCAGGCTCTACGTGAGTCCTCGAGTCGAGTTCGAGTCCACGAGTCGACTGATACTCCTCGTGCCGACTTTTCACATGTCTCCTCGAGATGAGTTCATTCCTCGAGTCTAGCTCCGAGTCCGCGAGTCGACCGATACTCCTCGCGCCGACTCTCCACAAAACTCCTCGTGCAAGCTCGACGTGAGTCTTGGAGTCGAGTTCGAGTCCACGAGTCGACTGATACTCCTCGTGCCGACTCTTCACATGTCTTCTCGAGATGAGTTCATTCCTCGAGTCGAGCTCTGAGTCCGCGAGTCGACCGATACTCCTCGCGCCGACTCTCCACGAAACTCCTCGTGCAGGCTCTACGTGAGCCCTCGAGTCGAGTTCGAGTCCACGAGTCAACTGATACTCCTCGTGCCGACTCTTCACATGTCTCCTCGAGATGACTTCATTCCTCGAGTTGAGCTCCGAGTCCGCGAGTCGACCGATACTCCTCGCGCCGACTCTCCACGAAACTCCTCGTGCAGGCTCTACGTGAGTCCTCGAGTCGAGTTCGAGTCCACGAGTCGACTGATACTCCTCGTGCCGACTCTTCACATGTCTCCTCGAGATGAGTTCATTCCTTGAGTCGAGCTCCGAGTCCGCGAGTCGACCAATACTCCTAGCACCGACTCTCCACGAAACTCCTCGTGCAGGCTCTACATGAGTCCTCGAGTTGAGTTCGAGTCAATAAGTCGACTGATGCTCCTCGTGCCGATTCTACACATGTCTCCTCGAGATGAGTTCATTCCTCGAGTCGAGAACCGAGTCCGCGAGTCGACCGATACTCCTCGCGCCGACTCTCCACGAAACTCCTCGTGCAGGCTCTACGTGAGTCCTCGAGTCGAGTTCGAGTCCACGAGTCGACTGATACTCCTCGTGCCGACTTTTCACATGTCTCCTCGAGATGAGTTCATTCCTCGAGTCGAGAACCGAGTCCGCGAGTCGACCGATACTCCTCGCGCCGACTCTCCACGAAACTCCTCGTGCAGGCTCTACGTGAGCCCTCGAGTCGAGTTCGAGTCCACGAGTCGACTGATACTCCTCGTGCCGACTTTTCACATGTCTCCTCGAGATGAGTTCATTCCTCGAGTCGAGGTACGAGTCCGCGAGTCGACCGATACTCCTCGCGCCGACTCTCCACGAAACTCCTCGTGCAGGCTCTACGGGAGTCCTCGAGTCGAGTTCGAGTCCACGAGTCGACTGATACTCCTCGTGCCGACTCTTCACATGTCTTCTCGAGATGAGTTCATTCCTCGAGTCGAGCTCTGAGTCCGCGAGTCGACCGATACTCCTCGCGCCGACTCTCCACGAAACTCCTCGTGCAGGCTCTACGTGAGCCCTCGAGTCGAGTTCGAGTCCACGAGTCGACTGATACTCCTCGTGCCGACTCTTCACATGTCTCCTCGAGATGACTTCATTCCTCGAGTTGAGCTCCGAGTCCGCGAGTCGACCGATACTCCTCGCGCCGACTCTCCACGAAACTCCTCGTGCAGGCTCTACGTGAGTCCTCGAGTCGAGTTCGAGTCCACGAGTCGACTGATACTCCTCGTGCCGACTCTTCACATGTCTCCTCGAGATGAGTTCATTCCTTGAGTCGAGCTCCGAGTCCGCGAGTCGACCAATACTCCTAGCACCGACTCTCCACGAAACTCCTCGTGCAGGCTCTACATGAGTCCTCGAGTTGAGTTCGAGTCAATAAGTCGACTGATGCTCCTCGTGCCGATTCTACACATGTCTCCTCGAGATGAGTTCATTCCTCGAGTCGAGAACCGAGTCCGCGAGTCGACCGATACTCCTCGCGCCGACTCTCCACGAAACTCCTCGTGCAGGCTCTACGTGAGTCCTCGAGTCGAGTTCGAGTCCACGAGTCGACTGATACTCCTCGTGCCGACTCTTCACATGTCTCCTCGAGATGAGTTCATTCCTTGAGTCGAGCTCCGAGTCCGCGAGTCGACCAATACTCCTAGCACCGACTCTCCACGAAACTCCTCGTGCAGGCTCTACATGAGTCCTCGAGTTGAGTTCGAGTCAATAAGTCGACTGATGCTCCTCGTGCCGATTCTACACATGTCTCCTCGAGATGAGTTCATTCCTCGAGTCGAGAACCGAGTCCGCGAGTCGACCGATACTCCTCGCGCCGACTCTCCACGAAACTCCTCGTGCAGGCTCTACGTGAGTCCTCGAGTCGAGTTCGAGTCCACGAGTCGACTGATACTCCTCGTGCCGACTTTTCACATGTCTCCTCGAGATGAGTTCATTCCTCGAGTCGAGGTACGAGTCCGCGAGTCGACCGATACTCCTCGCGCCGACTCTCCACGAAACTCCTCGTGCAGGCTCTACGGGAGTCCTCGAGTCGAGTTCGAGTCCACGAGTCGACTGATACTCCTCGTGCCGACTCTTCACATGTCTTCTCGAGATGAGTTCATTCCTCGAGTCGAGCTCTGAGTCCGCGAGTCGACCGATACTCCTCGCGCCGACTCTCCACGAAACTCCTCGTGCAGGCTCTACGTGAGCCCTCGAGTCGAGTTCGAGTCCACGAGTCGACTGATACTCCTCGTGCCGACTCTTCACATGTCTCCTCGAGATGACTTCATTCCTCGAGTTGAGCTCCGAGTCCGCGAGTCGACCGATACTCCTCGCGCCGACTCTCCACGAAACTCCTCGTGCAGGCTCTACGTGAGTCCTCGAGTCGAGTTCGAGTCCACGAGTCGACTGATACTCCTCGTGCCGACTCTTCACATGTCTCCTCGAGATGAGTTCATTCCTTGAGTCGAGCTCCGAGTCCGCGAGTCGACCAATACTCCTAGCACCGACTCTCCACGAAACTCCTCGTGCAGGCTCTACATGAGTCCTCGAGTTGAGTTCGAGTCAATAAGTCGACTGATGCTCCTCGTGCCGATTCTACACATGTCTCCTCGAGATGAGTTCATTCCTCGAGTCGAGAACCGAGTCCGCGAGTCGACCGATACTCCTCGCGCCGACTCTCCACGAAACTCCTCGTGCAGGCTCTACGTGAGTCCTCGAGTCGAGTTCGAGTCCACGAGTCGACTGATACTCCTCGTGCCGACTTTTCACATGTCTCCTCGAGATGAGTTCATTCCTCGAGTCGAGGTACGAGTCCACGAGTCGACCGATACTCCTCGCGCCGACTCTCCACGAAACTCCTCGTGCAGGCTCTACGGGAGTCCTCGAGTCGAGTTCGAGTCCACGAGTCGACTGATACTCCTCGTACCGACTTTTCACATGTCTCCTCGAGATGAGTTCATTCCTCGAGTCGAGCTCCTAGTCCGCAAGTCGACCGATACTCCTCGCGCCGACTCTCCACGAAACTCCTCGTGCAGGCTCTACGTGAGTCCTCGAGTCGAGTTCGAGTCCACGAGTCGACTGATACTCCTCGTGCCGACTCTTCACATGTCTCCTCGAGATGACTTCATTCCTCGAGTCGAGCTCCGAGTCCGCGAGTCGACCGATACTCCTCGCGCCGACTCTCCACGAAACTCCTCGTGCAGGCTCTACGTGAGTCCTCGAGTCGAGTTCGAGTCCACGAGTCGACTGATACTCCTCGTGCCGAATTTTCACATGTCTCCTCGAGATGAGTTCATTCCTCGAGTCTAGCTCCGAGTCCGCGAGTCGACCGATACTCCTCGCGCCGACTGTCCACAAAACTCCTCGTGCAAGCTCGACGTGAGTCTTGGAGTCGAGTTCGAGTCCACGAGTCGACTGATACTCCCCGTGCCGACTCTTCACATGTCTTCTCGAGATGAGTTCATTCCTCGAGTCGAGCTCTGAGTCCGCGAGTCGACCGATACTCCTCGCGCCGACTCTCCACGAAACTCCTCGTGCAGGCTCTACGTGAGCCCTCGAGTCGAGTTCGAGTCCACGAGTCGACTGATACTCCTCGTGCCGACTCTTCACATGTCTCCTCGAGATGACTTCATTCCTCGAGTTGAGCTCCGAGTCCGCGAGTCGACCGATACTCCTCGCGCCGACTCTCCACGAAACTCCTCGTGCAGGCTCTACGTGAGTCCTCGAGTCGAGTTCGAGTCCACGAGTCGACTGATACTCCTCGTGCCGACTCTTCACATGTCTCCTCGAGATGAGTTCATTCCTTGAGTCGAGCTCCGAGTCCGCGAGTCGACCAATACTCCTAGCACCGACTCTCCACGAAACTCCTCGTGCAGGCTCTACATGAGTCCTCGAGTTGAGTTCGAGTCAATAAGTCGACTGATGCTCCTCGTGCCGATTCTACACATGTCTCCTCGAGATGAGTTCATTCCTCGAGTCGAGAACCGAGTCCGCGAGTCGACCGATACTCCTCGTGCCGACTCTCCACGAAACTCCTCGTGCAGGCTCTACGTGAGTCCTCGAGTCGAGTTCGAGTCCACGAGTCGACTGATACTCCTCGTGCTGACTTTTCACATGTCTCCTCGAGATGAGTTCATTCCTCGAGTCGAGAACCGAGTCCGCGAGTCGACCGATACTCCTCGCGCCGACTCTCCACGAAACTCCTCGTGCAGGCTCTACGTGAGTCCTCGAGTCGAGTTCGAGTCCACGAGTCGACTGATACTCCTCGTGCCGACTTTTCACATGTCTCCTCGAGATGAGTTCATTCCTCGAGTCGAGGTACGAGTCCGCGAGTCGACCGATACTCCTCGCGCCGACTCTCCACGAAACTCCTCGTGCAGGCTCTACGGGAGTCCTCGAGTCGAGTTCGAGTCCACGAGTCGACTGATACTCCTCGTGCCGACTCTTCACATGTCTTCTTGAGATGAGTTCATTCCTCGAGTCGAGCTCTGAGTCCGCGAGTCGACCGATACTCCTCGCGCCGACTCTCCACGAAACTCCTCGTGCAGGCTCTACGTGAGCCCTCGAGTCGAGTTCGAGTCCACGAGTCGACTGATACTCCTCGTGCCGACTCTTCACATGTCTCCTCGAGATGACTTCATTCCTCGAGTTGAGCTCCGAGTCCGCGAGTCGACCGATACTCCTCGCGCCGACTCTCCACGAAACTCCTCGTGCAGGCTCTACGTGAGTCCTCGAGTCGAGTTCGAGTCCACGAGTCGACTGATACTCCTCGTGCCGACTCTTCACATGTCTCCTCGAGATGAGTTCATTCCTTGAGTCGAGCTCCGAGTCCGCGAGTCGACCAATACTCCTAGCACCGACTCTCCACGAAACTCCTTGTGCAGGCTCTACATGAGTCCTCGAGTTGAGTTCGAGTCAATAAGTCGACTGATGCTTCTCGTGCCGATTCTACACATGTCTCCTCGAGATGAGGTCATTCCTCGAGTCGAGAACCGAGTCCGCGAGTCGACCGATACTCCTCGCGCCGACTCTCCACGAAACTCCTCGTGCAGGCTCTACGTGAGTCCTCGAGTCGAGTTCGAGTCCACGAGTCGACTGATACTCCTCGTGCCGACTTTTCACATGTCTCCTCGAGATGAGTTCATTCCTCGAGTCGAGGTACGAGTCCACGAGTCGACCGATACTCCTCGCGCCGACTCTCCACGAAACTCCTCGTGCAGGCTCTACGGGAGTCCTCGAGTCGAGTTCGAGTCCACGAGTCGACTGATACTCCTCGTACCGACTTTTCACATGTCTCCTCGAGATGAGTTCATTCCTCGAGTCGAGCTCCTAGTCCGCAAGTCGACCGATACTCCTCGCGCCGACTCTCCACGAAACTCCTCGTGCAGGCTCTACCTGAGTCCTCGAGTCGAGTTCGAGTCCACGAGTCGACTGATACTCCTCGTGCCGACTCTTCACATGTCTCCTCGAGATGACTTCATTCCTCGAGTCGAGCTCCGAGTCCGCGAGTCGACCGATACTCCTCGCGCCGACTCTCCACGAAACTCCTCGTGCAGGCTCTACGTGAGTCCTCGAGTCGAGTTCGAGTCCACGAGTCGACTGATACTCCTCGTGCCGACTTTTCACATGTCTCCTCGAGATGAGTTCATTCCTCGAGTCTAGCTCCGAGTCCGCGAGTCGACCGATACTCCTCGCGCCGACTCTCCACAAAACTCCTCGTGCAAGCTCGACGTGAGTCTTGGAGTCGAGTTCGAGTCCACGAGTCGACTGATACTCCTCGTGCCGACTCTTCACATGTCTTCTCGAGATGAGTTCATTCCTCGAGTCGAGCTCTGAGTCCGCGAGTCGACCGATACTCCTCGCGCCGACTCTCCACGAAACTCCTCGTGCAGGCTCTACGTGAGCCCTCGAGTCGAGTTCGAGTCCACGAGTCGACTGATACTCCTCGTGCCGACTCTTCACATGTCTCCTCGAGATGACTTCATTCCTCGAGTTGAGCTCCGAGTCCGCGAGTCGACCGATACTCCTCGCGCCGACTCTCCACGAAACTCCTCGTGCAGGCTCTACGTGAGTCCTCGAGTCGAGTTCGAGTCCACGAGTCGACTGATACTCCTCGTGCCGACTCTTCACATGTCTCCTCGAGATGAGTTCATTCCTTGAGTCGAGCTCCGAGTCCGCGAGTCGACCAATACTCCTAGCACCGACTCTCCACGAAACTCCTCGTGCAGGCTCTACATGAGTCCTCGAGTTGAGTTCGAGTCAATAAGTCGACTGATGCTCCTCGTGCCGATTCTACACATGTCTCCTCGAGATGAGGTCATTCCTCGAGTCGAGAACCGAGTCCGCGAGTCGACCGATACTCCTCACGCCGACTCTCCACGAAACTCCTCGTGCAGGCTCTACGTGAGTCCTCGAGTCGAGTTCGAGTCCACGAGTCGACTGATACTCCTCGTGCCGACTTTTCACATGTCTCCTCGAGATGAGTTCATTCCTCGAGTCGAGGTACGAGTCCACGAGTCGACCGATACTCCTCGCGCCGACTCTCCACGAAACTCCTCGTGCAGGCTCTACGGGAGTCCTCGAGTCGAGTTCGAGTCCACGAGTCGACTGATACTCCTCGTACCGACTTTTCACATGTCTCCTCGAGATGAGTTCATTCCTCGAGTCGAGCTCCTAGTCCGCAAGTCGACCGATACTCCTCGCGCCGACTCTCCACGAAACTCCTCGTGCAGGCTCTACGTGAGTCCTCGAGTCGAGTTCGAGTCCACGAGTCGACTGATACTCCTCGTGCCGACTCTTCACATGTCTCCTCGAGATGACTTCATTCCTCGAGTCGAGCTCCGAGTCCGCGAGTCGACCGATACTCCTCGCGCCGACTCTCCACGAAACTCCTCGTGCAGGCTCTACGTGAGTCCTCGAGTCGAGTTCGAGTCCACGAGTCGACTGATACTCCTCGTGCCGACTTTTCACATGTCTCCTCGAGATGAGTTCATTCCTCGAGTCTAGCTCCGAGTCCGCGAGTCGACCGATACTCCTCGCGCCGACTCTCCACAAAACTCCTCGTGCAAGCTCGACGTGAGTCTTGGAGTCGAGTTCGAGTCCACGAGTCGACTGATACTCCTCGTGCCGACTCTTCACATGTCTTCTCGAGATGAGTTCATTCCTCGAGTCGAGCTCTGAGTCCGCGAGTCGACCGATACTCCTCGCGCCGACTCTCCACGAAACTCCTCGTGCAGGCTCTACGTGAGCCCTCGAGTCGAGTTCGAGTCCACGAGTCGACTGATACTCCTCGTGCCGACTCTTCACATGTCTCCTCGAGATGACTTCATTCCTCGAGTTGAGCTCCGAGTCCGCGAGTCGACCGATACTCCTCGCGCCGACTCTCCACGAAACTCCTCGTGCAGGCTCTACGTGAGTCCTCGAGTCGAGTTCGAGTCCACGAGTCGACTGATACTCCTCGTGCCGACTCTTCACATGTCTCCTCGAGATGAGTTCATTCCTTGAGTCGAGCTCCGAGTCCGCGAGTCGACCAATACTCCTAGCACCGACTCTCCACGAAACTCCTCGTGCAGGCTCTACATGAGTCCTCGAGTTGAGTTCGAGTCAATAAGTCGACTGATGCTCCTCGTGCCGATTCTACACATGTCTCCTCGAGATGAGGTCATTCCTCGAGTCGAGAACCGAGTCCGCGAGTCGACCGATACTCCTCGCGCCGACTCTCCACGAAACTCCTCGTGCAGGCTCTACGTGAGTCCTCGAGTCGAGTTCGAGTCCACGAGTCGACTGATACTCCTCGTGCCGACTTTTCACATGTCTCCTCGAGATGAGTTCATTCCTCGAGTCGAGGTACGAGTCCACGAGTCGACCGATACTCCTCGCGCCGACTCTCCACGAAACTCCTCGTGCAGGCTCTACGGGAGTCCTCGAGTCGAGTTCGAGTCCACGAGTCGACTGATACTCCTCGTACCGACTTTTCACATGTCTCCTCGAGATGAGTTCATTCCTCGAGTCGAGCTCCTAGTCCGCAAGTCGACCGATACTCCTCGCGCCGACTCTCCACGAAACTCCTCGTGCAGGCTCTACGTGAGTCCTCGAGTCGAGTTCGAGTCCACGAGTCGACTGATACTCCTCGTGCCGACTCTTCACATGTCTCCTCGAGATGACTTCATTCCTCGAGTCGAGCTCCGAGTCCGCGAGTCGACCGATACTCCTCGCGCCGACTCTCCACGAAACTCCTCGTGCAGGCTCTACGTGAGTCCTCGAGTCGAGTTCGAGTCCACGAGTCGACTGATACTCCTCGTGCCGACTTTTCACATGTCTCTTCGAGATGAGTTCATTCCTCGAGTCTAGCTCCGAGTCCGCGAGTCGACCGATACTCCTCGCGCCGACTCTCCACAAAACTCCTCGTGCAAGCTCGACGTGAGTCTTGGAGTCGAGTTCGAGTCCACGAGTCGACTGATACTCCTCGTGCCGACTCTTCACATGTCTTCTCGAGATGAGTTCATTCCTCGAGTCGAGCTCTGAGTCCGCGAGTCGACCGATACTCCTCGCGCCGACTCTCCACGAAACTCCTCGTGCAGGCTCTACGTGAGCCCTCGAGTCGAGTTCGAGTCCACGAGTCGACTGATACTCCTCGTGCCGACTCTTCACATGTCTCCTCGAGATGACTTCATTCCTCGAGTTGAGCTCCGAGTCCGCGAGTCGACCGATACTCCTCGCGCCGACTCTCCACGAAACTCCTCGTGCAGGCTCTACGTGAGTCCTCGAGTCGAGTTCGAGTCCACGAGTCGACTGATACTCCTCGTGCCGACTCTTCACATGTCTCCTCGAGATGAGTTCATTCCTTGAGTCGAGCTCCGAGTCCGCGAGTCGACCAATACTCCTAGCACCGACTCTCCACGAAACTCCTCGTGCAGGCTCTACATGAGTCCTCGAGTTGAGTTCGAGTCAATAAGTCGACTGATGCTCCTCGTGCCGATTCTACACATGTCTCCTCGAGATGAGTTCATTCCTCGAGTCGAGAACCGAGTCCGCGAGTCGACCGATACTCCTCGCGCCGACTCTCCACGAAACTCCTCGTGCAGGCTCTACGTGAGTCCTCGAGTCGAGTTCGAGTCCATGAGTCGACTGATACTCCTCGTGCCGACTTTTCACATGTCTCCTCGAGATGAGTTCATTCCTCGAGTCGAGGTACGAGTCCACGAGTCGACCGATACTCCTCGCGCCGACTCTCCACGAAACTCCTCGTGCAGGCTCTACGGGAGTCCTCGAGTCGAGTTCGAGTCCACGAGTCGACTGATACTCCTCGTACCGACTTTTCACATGTCTCCTCGAGATGAGTTCATTCCTCGAGTCGAGCTCCTAGTCCGCAAGTCGACCGATACTCCTCGCGCCGACTCTCCACGAAACTCCTCGTGCAGGCTCTACGTGAGTCCTCGAATCGAGTTCGAGTCCACGAGTCGACTGATACTCCTCGTGCCGACTCTTCACATGTCTCCTCGAGATGACTTCATTCCTCGAGTCGAGCTCCGAGTCCGCGAGTCGACCGATACTCCTCGCGCCGACTCTCCACGAAACTCCTCGTGCAGGCTCTACGTGAGTCCTCGAGTCGAGTTCGAGTCCACGAGTCGACTGATACTCCTCGTGCCGACTTTTCACATGTCTCCTCGAGATGAGTTCATTCCTCGAGTCTAGCTCCGAGTCCGCGAGTCGACCGATACTCCTCGCGCCGACTCTCCACAAAACTCCTCGTGCAAGCTCGACGTGAGTCTTGGAGTCGAGTTCGAGTCCACGAGTCGACTGATACTCCTCGTGCCGACTCTTCACATGTCTTCTCGAGATGAGTTCATTCCTCGAGTCGAGCTCTGAGTCCGCGAGTCGACCGATACTCCTCGCGCCGACTCTCCACGAAACTCCTCGTGCAGGCTCTACGTGAGCCCTCGAGTCGAGTTCGAGTCCACGAGTCGACTGATACTCCTCGTGCCGACTCTTCACATGTCTCCTCGAGATGACTTCATTCCTAGAGTTGAGCTCCGAGTCCGCGAGTCGACCGATACTCCTCGCGCCGACTCTCCACGAAACTCCTCGTGCAGGCTCTACGTGAGTCCTCGAGTCGAGTTCGAGTCCACGAGTCGACTGATACTCCTCGTGCCGACTCTTCACATGTCTCCTTGAGATGAGTTCATTCCTTGAGTCGAGCTCCGAGTCCGCGAGTCGACCAATACTCCTAGCACCGACTCTCCACGAAACTCCTCGTGCAGGCTCTACATGAGTCCTCGAGTTGAGTTCGAGTCAATAAGTCGACTGATGCTCCTCGTGCCGATTCTACACATGTCTCCTCGAGATGAGTTCATTCCTCGAGTCGAGAACCGAGTCCGCGAGTCGACCGATACTCCTCGCGCCGACTCTCCACGAAACTCCTCGTGCAGGCTCTACGTGAGTCCTCGAGTCGAGTTCGAGTCCACGAGTCGACTGATACTCCTCGTGCCGACTTTTCACATGTCTCCTCGAGATGAGTTCATTCCTCGAGTCGAGGTACGAGTCCACGAGTCGACCGATACTCCTCGCGCCGACTCTCCACGAAACTCCTCGTGCAGGCTCTACGGGAGTCCTCGAGTCGAGTTCAAGTCCACGAGTCGACTGATACTCCTCGTACCGACTTTTCACATGTCTCCTCGAGATGAGTTCATTCCTCGAGTCGAGCTCCTAGTCCGCAAGTCGACCGATACTCCTCGCGCCGACTCTCCACGAAACTCCTCGTGCAGGCTCTACGTGAGTCCTCGAGTCGAGTTCGAGTCCACGAGTCGACTGATACTCCTCGTGCCGACTCTTCACATGTCTCCTCGAGATGACTTCATTCCTCGAGTCGAGCTCCGAGTCCGCGAGTCGACCGATACTCCTCGCGCCGACTCTCCACGAAACTCCTCGTGCAGGCTCTACGTGAGTCCTCGAGTCGAGTTCGAGTCCACGAGTCGACTGATACTCCTCGTGCCGACTTTTCACATGTCTCCTCGAGATGAGTTCATTCCTCGAGTCTAGCTCCGAGTCCGCGAGTCGACCGATACTCCTCGCGCCGACTCTCCACAAAACTCCTCGTGCAAGCTCGACGTGAGTCTTGGAGTCGAGTTCGAGTCCACGAGTCGACTGATACTCCTCGTGCCGACTCTTCACATGTCTTCTCGAGATGAGTTCATTCCTCGAGTCGAGCTCTGAGTCCGCGAGTCGACCGATACTCCTCGCGCCGACTCTCCACGAAACTCCTCGTGCAGGCTCTACGTGAGCCCTCGAGTCGAGTTCGAGTCCACGAGTCGACTGATACTCCTCGTGCCGACTCTTCACATGTCTCCTCGAGATGACTTCATTCCTCGAGTTGAGCTCCGAGTCCGCGAGTCGACCGATACTCCTCGCGCCGACTCTCCACGAAACTCCTCGTGCAGGCTCTACGTGAGTCCTCGAGTCGAGTTCGAGTCCACGAGTCGACTGATACTCCTCGTGCCGACTATTCACATGTCTCCTCGAGATGAGTTCATTCCTTGAGTCGAGCTCCGAGTCCGCGAGTCGACCAATACTCCTAGCACCGACTCTCCACGAAACTCCTCGTGCAGGCTCTACATGAGTCCTCGAGTTGAGTTCGAGTCAATAAGTCGACTGATGCTCCTCGTGCCGATTCTACACATGTCTCCTCGAGATGAGTTCATTCCTCGAGTCGAGAACCGAGTCCGCGAGTCGACCGATACTCCTCGCGCCGACTCTCCACGAAACTCCTCGTGCAGGCTCTACGTGAGTCCTCGAGTCGAGTTCGAGTCCACGAGTCGACTGATACTCCTCGTGCCGACTTTTCACATGTCTCCTCGAGATGAGTTCATTCCTCGAGTCGAGGTACGAGTCCGCGAGTCGACCGATACTCCTCGCGCCGACTCTCCACGAAACTCCTCGTGCAGGCTCTACGGGAGTCCTCGAGTC
The DNA here is from genome assembly GCF_054948205.1 of Urtica dioica subsp. dioica. Taxonomy (NCBI): domain Eukaryota; kingdom Viridiplantae; phylum Streptophyta; class Magnoliopsida; order Rosales; family Urticaceae; genus Urtica; species Urtica dioica. The sequence continues at coordinate 21,024,156 of NC_142758.1, read as the reverse complement.
GAGTTCGAGTCCACGAGTCGACTGATACTCCTCGTGCCGACTCTTCACATGTCTTCTCGAGATGAGTTCATTCCTCGAGTCGAGCTCTGAGTCCGCGAGTCGACCGATACTCCTCGCGCCGACTCTCCACGAAACTCCTCGTGCAGGCTCTACGTGAGCCCTCGAGTCGAGTTCGAGTCCACGAGTCGACTGATACTCCTCGTGCCGACTCTTCACATGTCTCCTCGAGATGAGTTCATTCCTTGAGATGAGCTCCGAGTCCGCGAGTCGACCAATACTCCTAGCACCGACTCTCCACGAAACTCCTCGTGCAGGCTCTACATGAGTCCTCGAGTTGAGTTCGAGTCAATAAGTCGACTGATGCTCCTCGTGCCGATTCTACACATGTCTCCTCGAGATGAGTTCATTCCTCGAGTCGAGAACCGAGTCCGCGAGTCGACCGATACTCCTCGCGCCGACTCTCCACGAAACTCCTCGTGCAGGCTCTACGTGAGTCCTCGAGTCGAGTTCGAGTCCACGAGTCCACTGATACTCCTCGTGCCGACTTTTCACATGTCTCCTCGAGATGAGTTCATTCCTCGAGTCGAGGTACGAGTCCGCGAGTCGACCGATACTCCTCGCGCCGACTCTCCACGAAACTCCTCGTGCAGGCTCTACGGGAGTCCTCGAGTCGAGTTCGAGTCCACGAGTCGACTGATACTCCTCGTGCCGACTCTTCACATGTCTTCTCGAGATGAGTTCATTCCTCGAGTCGAGCTCTGAGTCCGCGAGTCGACCGATACTCCTCGCGCCGACTCTCCACGAAACTCCTCGTGCAGGCTCTACGTGAGCCCTCGAGTCGAGTTCGAGTCCACGAGTCGACTGATACTCCTCGTGCCGACTCTTCACATGTCTCCTCGAGATGACTTCATTCCTCGAGTTGAGCTCCGAGTCCGCGAGTCGACCGATACTCCTCGCGCCGACTCTCCACGAAACTCCTCGTGCAGGCTCTACGTGAGTCCTCGAGTCGAGTTCGAGTCCACGAGTCGACTGATACTCCTCGTGCCGACTCTTCACATGTCTCCTCGAGATGAGTTCATTCCTTGAGTCGAGCTCCGAGTCCGCGAGTCGACCAATACTCCTAGCACCGACTCTCCACGAAACTCCTCGTGCAGGCTCTACATGAGTCCTCGAGTTGAGTTCGAGTCAATAAGTCGACTGATGCTCCTCGTGCCGATTCTACACATGTCTCCTCGAGATGAGTTCATTCCTCGAGTCGAGAACCGAGTCCGCGAGTCGACCGATACTCCTCGCGCCGACTCTCCACGAAACTCCTCGTGCAGGCTCTACGTGAGTCCTCGAGTCGAGTTCGAGTCCACGAGTCGACTGATACTCCTCGTGCCGACTTTTCACATGTCTCCTCGAGATGAGTTCATTCCTCGAGTCGAGGTACGAGTCCACGAGTCGACCGATACTCCTCGCGCCGACTCTCCACGAAACTCCTCGTGCAGGCTCTACGGGAGTCCTCGAGTCGAGTTCGAGTCCACGAGTCGACTGATACTCCTCGTACCGACTTTTCACATGTCTCCTCGAGATGAGTTCATTCCTCGAGTCGAGCTCCTAGTCCGCAAGTCGACCGATACTCCTCGCGCCGACTCTCCACGAAACTCCTCGTGCAGGCTCTACGTGAGTCCTCGAGTCGAGTTCGAGTCCACGAGTCGACTGATACTCCTCGTGCCGACTCTTCACATGTCTCCTCGAGATGACTTCATTCCTCGAGTCGAGCTCCGAGTCCGCGAGTCGACCGATACTCCTCGCGCCGACTCTCCACGAAACTCCTCGTGCAGGCTCTACGTGAGTCCTCGAGTCGAGTTCGAGTCCACGAGTCGACTGATACTCCTCGTGCCGACTTTTCACATGTCTCCTCGAGATGAGTTCATTCCTCGAGTCTAGCTCCGAGTCCGCGAGTCGACCGATACTCCTCGCGCCGACTCTCCACAAAACTCCTCGTGCAAGCTCGACGTGAGTCTTGGAGTCGAGTTCGAGTCCACGAGTCGACTGATACTCCTCGTGCCGACTCTTCACATGTCTTCTCGAGATGAGTTCATTCCTCGAGTCGAGCTCTGAGTCCGCAAGTCGACCGATACTCCTCGCGCCGACTCTCCACGAAACTCCTCGTGCAGGCTCTACGTGAGCCCTCGAGTCGAGTTCGAGTCCACGAGTCGACTGATACTCCTCGTGCCGACTCTTCACATGTCTCCTCGAGATGACTTCATTCCTCGAGTTGAGCTCCGAGTCCGCGAGTCGACCGATACTCCTCGCGCCGACTCTCCACGAAACTCCTCGTGCAGGCTCTACGTGAGTCCTCGAGTCGAGTTCGAGTCCACGAGTCGACTGATACTCCTCGTGCCGACTCTTCACATGTCTCCTCGAGATGAGTTCATTCCTTGAGTCGAGCTCCGAGTCCGCGAGTCGACCAATACTCCTAGCACCGACTCTCCACGAAACTCCTCGTGCAGGCTCTACGTGAGTCCTCGAGTCGAGTTCGAGTCCACGAGTCGACTGATACTCCTCGTGCCGACTTTTCACATGTCTCCTCGAGATGAGTTCATTCCTCGAGTCGAGGTACGAGTCCGCGAGTCGACCGATACTCCTCGCGCCGACTCTCCACGAAACTCCTCGTGCAGGCTCTACGGGAGTCCTCGAGTCGAGTTCGAGTCCACGAGTCGACTGATACTCCTCGTACCGACTTTTCACATGTCTCCTCGAGATGAGTTCATTCCTCGAGTCGAGCTCCTAGTCCGCAAGTCGACCGATACTCCTCGCGCCGACTCTCCACGAAACTCCTCGTGCAGGCTCTACGTGAGTCCTCGAGTCGAGTTCGAGTCCACGAGTCGACTGATACTCCTCGTGCCGACTCTTCACATGTCTCCTCGAGATGACTTCATTCCTCGAGTCGAGCTCCGAGTCCGCGAGTCGACCGATACTCCTCGCGCCGACTCTCCACGAAACTCCTCGTGCAGGCTCTACGTGAGTCCTTGAGTCGAGTTCGAGTCCACGAGTCGACTGATACTCCTCGTGCCGACTTTTCACATGTCTCCTCGAGATGAGTTCATTCCTCGAGTCTAGCTCCGAGTCCGCGAGTCGACCGATACTCCTCGCGCCGACTCTCCACAAAACTCCTCGTGCAAGCTCGACGTGAGTCTTGGAGTCGAGTTCGAGTCCACGAGTCGACTGATACTCCTCGTGCCGACTCTTCACATGTCTTCTCGAGATGAGTTCATTCCTCGAGTCGAGCTCTGAGTCCGCAAGTCGACCGATACTCCTCGCGCCGACTCTCCACGAAACTCCTCGTGCAGGCTCTACGTGAGCCCTCGAGTCGAGTTCGAGTCCACGAGTCGACTGATACTCCTCGTGCCGACTCTTCACATGTCTCCTCGAGATGACTTCATTCCTCGAGTTGAGCTCCGAGTCCGCGAGTCGACTGATACTCCTCGCGCCGACTCTCCACGAAACTCCTCGTGCAGGCTCTACGTGAGTCCTCGAGTCGAGTTCGAGTCCACGAGTCGACTGATACTCCTCGTGCCGACTTTTCACATGTCTCCTCGAGATGAGTTCATTCCTCGAGTCGAGGTACGAGTCCGCGAGTCGACCGATACTCCTCGCGCCGACTCTCCACGAAACTCCTCGTGCAGGCTCTACGGGAGTCCTCGAGTCGAGTTCGAGTCCACGAGTCGACTGATACTCCTCGTACCGACTTTTCACATGTCTCCTCGAGATGAGTTCATTCCTCGAGTCGAGCTCCTAGTCCGCAAGTCGACCGATACTCCTCGCGCCGACTCTCCACGAAACTCCTCGTGCAGGCTCTACGTGAGTCCTCGAGTCGAGTTCGAGTCCACGAGTCGACTGATACTCCTCGTGCCGACTCTTCACATGTCTCCTCGAGATGACTTCATTCCTCGAGTCGAGCTCCGAGTCCGCGAGTCGACCGATACTCCTCGCGCCGACTCTCCACGAAACTCCTCGTGCAGGCTCTACGTGAGTCCTTGAGTCGAGTTCGAGTCCACGAGTCGACTGATACTCCTCGTGCCGACTTTTCACATGTCTCCTCGAGATGAGTTCATTCCTCGAGTCTAGCTCCGAGTCCGCGAGTCGACCGATACTCCTCGCGCCGACTCTCCACAAAACTCCTCGTGCAAGCTCGACGTGAGTCTTGGAGTCGAGTTCGAGTCCACGAGTCGACTGATACTCCTCGTGCCGACTCTTCACATGTCTTCTCGAGATGAGTTCATTCCTCGAGTCGAGCTCTGAGTCCGCAAGTCGACCGATACTCCTCGCGCCGACTCTCCACGAAACTCCTCGTGCAGGCTCTACGTGAGCCCTCGAGTCGAGTTCGAGTCCACGAGTCGACTGATACTCCTCGTGCCGACTCTTCACATGTCTCCTCGAGATGACTTCATTCCTCGAGTTGAGCTCCGAGTCCGCGAGTCGACTGATACTCCTCGCGCCGACTCTCCACGAAACTCCTCGTGCAGGCTCTACGTGAGTCCTCGAGTCGAGTTCGAGTCCACGAGTCGACTGATACTCCTCGTGCCGACTTTTCACATGTCTCCTCGAGATGAGTTCATTCCTCGAGTCGAGGTACGAGTCCGCGAGTCGACCGATACTCCTCGCGCCGACTCTCCACGAAACTCCTCGTGCAGGCTCTACGGGAGTCCTCGAGTCGAGTTCGAGTCCACGAGTCGACTGATACTCCTCGTACCGACTTTTCACATGTCTCCTCGAGATGAGTTCATTCCTCGAGTCGAGCTCCTAGTCCGCAAGTCGACCGATACTCCTCGCGCCGACTCTCCACGAAACTCCTCGTGCAGGCTCTACGTGAGTCCTCGAGTCGAGTTCGAGTCCACGAGTCGACTGATACTCCTCGTGCCGACTCTTCACATGTCTCCTCGAGATGACTTCATTCCTCGAGTCGAGCTCCGAGTCCGCGAGTCGACCGATACTCCTCGCGCCGACTCTCCACGAAACTCCTCGTGCAGGCTCTACGTGAGTCCTTGAGTCGAGTTCGAGTCCACGAGTCGACTGATACTCCTCGTGCCGACTTTTCACATGTCTCCTCGAGATGAGTTCATTCCTCGAGTCTAGCTCCGAGTCCGCGAGTCGACCGATACTCCTCGCGCCGACTCTCCACAAAACTCCTCGTGCAAGCTCGACGTGAGTCTTGGAGTCGAGTTCGAGTCCACGAGTCGACTGATACTCCTCGTGCCGACTCTTCACATGTCTTCTCGAGATGAGTTCATTCCTCGAGTCGAGCTCTGAGTCCGCAAGTCGACCGATACTCCTCGCGCCGACTCTCCACGAAACTCCTCGTGCAGGCTCTACGTGAGCCCTCGAGTCGAGTTCGAGTCCACGAGTCGACTGATACTCCTCGTGCCGACTCTTCACATGTCTCCTCGAGATGACTTCATTCCTCGAGTTGAGCTCCGAGTCCGCGAGTCGACTGATACTCCTCGCGCCGACTCTCCACGAAACTCCTCGTGCAGGCTCTACGTGAGTCCTCGAGTCGAGTTCGAGTCCACGAGTCGACTGATACTCCTCGTACCGACTTTTCACATGTCTCCTCGAGATGAGTTCATTCCTCGAGTCGAGCTCCTAGTCCGCAAGTCGACCGATACTCCTCGCGCCGACTCTCCACGAAACTCCTCGTGCAGGCTCTACGTGAGTCCTCGAGTCGAGTTCGAGTCCACGAGTCGACTGATACTCCTCGTGCCGACTTTTCACATGTCTCCTCGAGATGAGTTCATTCCTCGAGTCTAGCTCCGAGTCCGCGAGTCGACCGATACTCCTCGCGCCGACTCTCCACAAAACTCCTCGTGCAAGCTCGACGTGAGTCTTGGAGTCGAGTTCGAGTCCACGAGTCGACTGATACTCCTCGTGCCGACTCTTCACATGTCTTCTCGAGATGAGTTCATTCCTCGAGTCGAGCTCTGAGTCCGCGAGTCGACCGATACTCCTCGCGCCGACTCTCCACGAAACTCCTCGTGCAGGCTCTACGTGAGCCCTCGAGTCGAGTTCGAGTCCACGAGTCGACTGATACTCCTCGTGCCGACTCTTCACATGTCTCCTCGAGATGACTTCATTCCTCGAGTTGAGCTCCGAGTCCGCGAGTCGACCGATACTCCTCGCGCCGACTCTCCACGAAACTCCTCGTGCAGGCTCTACCTGAGTCCTCGAGTCGAGTTCGAGTCCACGAGTCGACTGATACTCCTCGTGCTGACTCTTCACATGTCTCCTCGAGATGAGTTCATTCCTTGAGTCGAGCTCCGAGTCCGCGAGTCGACCAATACTCCTAGCACCGACTCTCCACGAAACTCCTCGTGCAGGCTCTACATGAGTCCTCGAGTTGAGTTCGAGTCAATAAGTCGACTGATGCTCCTCGTGCCGATTCTACACATGTCTCCTCGAGATGAGTTCATTCCTCGAGTCGAGAACCGAGTCCGCGAGTCGACCGATACTCCTCGCGCCGACTCTCCACGAAACTCCTCGTGCAGGCTCTACGTGAGTCCTCGAGTCGAGTTCGAGTCCACGAGTCGACTGATACTCCTCGTGCCGACTTTTCACATGTCTCCTCGAGATGAGTTCATTCCTCGAGTCGAGGTACGAGTCCGCGAGTCGACCGATACTCCTCGCGCCGACTCTCCACGAAACTCCTCGTGCAGGCTCTACGGGAGTCCTCGAGTCGAGTTCGAGTCCACGAGTCGACTGATACTCCTCGTACCGACTTTTCACATGTCTCCTCGAGATGAGTTCATTCCTCGAGTCGAGCTCCTAGTCCGCAAGTCGACCGATACTCCTCGCGCCGACTCTCCACGAAACTCCTCGTGCAAGCTCGACGTGAGTCTTGGAGTCGAGTTCGAGTCCACGAGTCGACTGATACTCCTCGTGCCGACTCTTCACATGTCTTCTCGAGATGAGTTCATTCCTCGAGTCGAGCTGTGAGTCCGCGAGTCGACCGATACTCCTCGCGCCGACTCTCCACGAAACTCCTCGTGCAGGCTCTACGTGAGCCCTCGAGTCGAGTTCGAGTCCACGAGTCGACTGATACTCCTCGTGCCGACTCTTCACATGTCTCCTCGAGATGAGTTCATTCCTCGAGTGGAGCTACGAGTTCGCGAGTCAACCGATACTCCTCGCGCCGACTCTCCACGAAACTCCTCGTGCAGGCTCTACGTGAGTCCTCGAGTCGAGTTCGAGTCCACGAGTCGACTGATACTCCTCGTGCCGACTTTTCACATGTCTCCTCGAGATGAGTTCATTCCTCGAGTCGAGTTCATTCCTCGAGTCGAGCTCCGAGTCCGCGAGTCGACCGATACTCCTCGCGCCGACTCTCCACGAAACTCCTTGTGCAAGCTATACGTGAGTCCTCGAGTCGAGTTCGAGTCCACGAGTCGACTGATACTCCTCGTGCCGACTCTTCACATGTCTCCTCGAGATGAGTTCATTCCTCGAGTCGAGCTCCGAGTCCGCGAGTCGACCGACACTCCTCGCACCGACTCTCCACGAAACTCGTCGTGCAGGCTCTACATGAGTCCTCGAGTCGAGTTCGAGTCCATGGGTCGACTGATACTCCTCGTGCCGACTCTTCATATGTCTCCTCGAGATGAGTTCATTCCTCGAGTCGAGCTCCGAGTCCGCGAGTCGACCGATAGTCCTCGCACCGACTCTCCACGAAACTCCTCGTGCAAGCTCTACGTGAGTCCTCGAGTCGAGTTCGAGTCCACGAGTCGACTGATACTACTCGTGCCAACTCTTCACATGTCTCCTCGAGATGAGTTCATTCCTCGAGTCGAGCTCCGAGTCCGCGAGCCGACCGATACTCCTCGCGCCGACTCTCCACGAAACTCCTCGTGCAGGCTCTACATGAGTCCTCGAGTCGAGTTCGAGTCCACGAGTCGACTGATACTCCTCGTGCCGACTCTTCACATGTCTCCTCGAGATGACTTCATTCCTCGAGTCGAGCTCCGAGTCCGCGAGTCGACCGATACTCCTCGCACCGACTCTCCACGAAACTCCTCGTGCAGGCTCTACGTGAGTCCTCGAGTCGAGTTCTAGTCCACGAGTCGACTGATACTCCTCGTGCCGACTCTTCACATGTCTCCTCGAGATGAGTTCATTCCTTGAGTCGAGCTCCGAGTCCGCGAGTCGACCAATACTCCTAGCACCGACTCTCCACGAAACTCCTCGTGCAGGCTCTACGTGAGTCCTCGAGTCGAGTTCGAGTCCACGAGTCGACTGATACTCCTCGTGCCGACTCTTCACATGTCTCCTCGAGATGACTTCATTCCTCGAGTCGAGCTCTGAGTCCGCGAGTCGACCGATACTCCTCGCGCCGACTCTCCACGAAACTCCTCGTGCAGGCTCTACGTGAGCCCTCGAGTCGAGTTCGAGTCCACGAGTCGACTGATACTCCTCGTGCCGACTCTTCACATGTCTCCTCGAGATGACTTCATTCCTCGAGTTGAGCTCCGAGTCCGCGAGTCGACCGATACTCCTCGCGCCGACTCTCCACGTAACTCCTCATGCAGGCTCTACGTGAGTCCTCGAGTCGAGTTCGAGTCCACTAGTCGACTGATACTCCTCGTGCCGACTCTTCACATGTCTCCTCGAGATGACTTCATTCCTCGAGTCGAGCTCCGAGTCCGCGAGTCGACCGATACTCCTCGCGCCGACTTTCCACGAAACTCCTCGTGCAGGCTCTACGTGAGTCCTCGAGTCGAGTTCGAGTCCACGAGTCGACTGATACTCCTCGTGCCGACTCTTCACATGTCTCCTCGAGATGACTTCATTCCTCGAGTCGAGCTCCGAGTCCGCGAGTCGACCGATACTCCTCGCGCCGACTCTCCACGAAACTCCTCGTGCAGGCTCTACGTGAGTCCTCGAGTCGAGTTCGAGTCCACGAGTCGACTGATACTCCTCGTGCCGACTCTTCACATGTCTTCTCGAGATGAGTTCATTCCTCGAGTCGAGCTCCGAGTCCGCGAGTCCACCGATACTCCTCGCCCCGACTCTCCACGAAACTCGTCGTGCAGGCTCTACATGAGTCCTCGAGTCGAGTTCGAGTCCATGGGTCGACTGATACTCCTCGTGCCGACTCTTCACATGTCTCCTCGAGATGAGTTCATTCCTCGAGTCGAGCTCCGAGTCCGCGAGTCGACCGATAGTCCTCGCGCCGACTCTCCACGAAACTACTCGTGCAAGCTCTACGTGAGTCCTCGAGTCGAGTTCGAGTCCACGAGTCGACTGATACTACTCGTGCCAACTCTTCACATGTCTCCTCGAGATGAGTTCATTCCTCGAGTCGAGCTCCGAGTCCGCGAGCCGACCGATACTCCTCGCGCCGACTCTCCACGAAACTCCTCGTGCAGGCTCTACATGAGTCCTCGAGTCGAGTTCGAGTCCACGAGTCGACTGATACTCCTCGTGCTGACTCTTCACATGTCTCCTCGAGATGAGTTCATTCCTCGAGTCGAGCTCCGAGTCCGCGAGTCGACCGATACTCCTCGCACCGACTCTCCATGAAACTCCTCGTGCAGGCTCTACGTGAGTCCTCGAGTCGAGTTCTAGTCCACGAGTCGACTGATACTCCTCGTGCCGACTCTTCACATGTCTCCTCGAGATGAGTTCATTCCTTGAGTCGAGCTCCGAGTCCGCGAGTCGACCAATACTCCTAGCACCGACTCTCCACGAAACTCCTCGTGCAGGCTCTACGTGAGTCCTCGAGTCGAGTTCGAGTCCACGAGTCGACTGATACTCCTCGTGCCGACTCTTCACATGTCTCCTCGAGATGACTTCATTCCTCGAGTCGAGCTCCGAGTCCGTGAGTCGACCGATACTCCTCGCGCCGACTCTCCACGAAACTCCTCGTGCAGGCTCTACGTCAGTCCTCGAGTCGAGTTCGAGTCCATGAGTCAACTGATACTCCTCGTGCCGACTCTTCACATGTCTCCTCGAGATGACTTCATTCCTCGAGTTGAGCTCCGAGTCCGCGAGTCGACCGATACTCCTCGCGCCGACTCTCCACGTAACTCCTCGTGCAGGCTCTACGTGAGTCCTCGTGTCGAGTTCGAGTCCACGAGTCGACTGATACTCCTCGTGCCGACTCTTCACATGTCTCCTCGAGATGACTTCATTCCTCGAGTCGAGCTCCGAGTCCGCGAGTCGACCGATACTCCTCGCGCCGACTCTCCACGAAACTCCTCGTGCAGGCTCTACGTGAGTCCTCGAGTCGAGTTCGAGTCCACGAGTCGACTGATACTCCTCGTGCCGACTCTTCACATCTCTCCTCAAGATGAGTTCATTCCTCGAGTCGAGCTCCGAGTCCGCAAGTCGACCGATACTCCTCGCACCGACTCTCCACGAAACTCCTCGTGCAGGCTCTACATGAGTCCTCGAGTCGAGTTCGAGTCCATGGGTCGACTGATACTCCTCGTGCCGACTCTTCACATGTCTCCTCGAGATGAGTTCATTCCTCGAGTCGAGCTCCGAGTCCGCGAGTCGACCGATACTCCTCGCGCCGACTCTCCACGAAACTCCTCGTGCAGGCTCTACGTGAGTCCTCGAGTCGAGTTCGAGTCAACGAGTCCACTGATACTCCTCGTGCCGACTCTTCACATGTCTCCTCGAGATGACTTCATTCCTCGAGTCGAGCTCCGAGTCCGCGAGTCGAACGATACTCCTCGCGCCGACTCTCCAAGAAACTCCTCGTGCAGGCTCTACGTGAGTCCTCGAGTCGAGTTCGAGTCCACGAGTCGACTGATACTCCTCGTGCCGACTCTTCACATGTCTTCTCGAGATGAGTTCATTCCTCGAGTCGAGCTCCGAGTCCGCGAGTCCACCGATACTCCTCGTCCCGACTCTCCACGAAACTCCTCGTGCAGGCTCTACGTGAGTCCTCGAGTCGAGTTCGAGTCCACGAGTCGACTGATACTACTCGTGCCAACTCTTCACTTGTCTCATCGAGATGAGTTCATTCCTCGAGTCGAGCTCCGAGTCCGCGAGTCGACCGATACTCCTCGCACCGACTCTCCACGAAACTCCTCGTGCAGGCTCTACGTGAGTCCTCGAGTCGAGTTCTAGTCCACGAGTCGACTGATACTCCTCGTGCCGACTCTTCACATGTCTCCTCGAGATGAGTTCATTCCTTGAGTCGAGCTCCGAGTCCGCGAGTCGACCAATACTCCTAGCACCGACTCTCCACGAAACTCCTCGTGCAGGCTCTACGTGAGTCCTCGAGTCGAGTTCGAGTCCACGAGTCGACTGATACTCCTCGTGCCGACTCTTCACATGTCTCCTCGAGATGACTTCATTCCTCGAGTCGAGCTCCGAGTCCGTGAGTCGACCGATACTCCTCGCGCCGACTCTCCACGAAACTCCTCGTGCAGGCTCTACGTCAGTCCTCGAGTCGAGTTCGAGTCCATGAGTCAACTGATACTCCTCGTGCCGACTCTTCACATGTCTCCTCGAGATGACTTCATTCCTCGAGTTGAGCTCCGAGTCCGCGAGTCGACCGATACTCCTCGCGCCGACTCTCCACGTAACTCCTCGTGCAGGCTCTACGTGAGTCCTCGAGTCGAGTTCGAGTCCACTAGTCGACTGATACTCCTCGTGCCGACTCTTCACATGTCTCCTCGAGATGACTTCATTCCTCGAGTCGAGTTCCGAGTCCGCGAGTCGACCGATACTCCTCGCGCCGACTTTCCACGAAACTCCTCGTGCAGGCTCTACGTGAGTCCTCGAGTCGAGTTCGAGTCCACGAGTCGACTGATACTCCTCGTGCCGACTCTTCACATGTCTCCTCGAGATGACTTCATTCCTCGAGTCGAGCTCCGAGTCCGCGAGTCGACCGATACTCCTCGCGCCGACTCTCCACGAAACTCCTCGTGCAGGCTCTACGTGAGTCCTCGAGTCGAGTTCGAGTCCACGAGTCGACTGATACTCCTCGTGCCGACTCTTCACATGTCTTCTCGAGATGAGTTCATTCCTCGAGTCGAGCTCCGAGTCCGCGAGTCCACCGATACTCCTCGCCCCGACTCTCCACGAAACTCGTCGTGCAGGCTCTACATGAGTCCTCGAGTCGAGTTCGAGTCCATGGGTCGATTGATACTCCTCGTGCCGACTCTTCACATGTCTCCTCGAGATGAGTTCATTCCTCGAGTCGAGCTCCGAGTCCGCGAGTCGACCGATAGTCCTCGCGCCGACTCTCCACGAAACTCCTCGTGCAAGCTCTACGTGAGTCCTCGAGTCGAGTTCGAGTCCACGAGTCGACTGATACTACTCGTGCCAACTCTTCACATGTCTCCTCGAGATGAGTTCATTCCTCGAGTCGAGCTCCGAGTCCGCGAGCCGACCGATACTCCTCGCGCCGACTCTCCACGAAACTCCTCGTGCAGGCTCTACATGAGTCCTCGAGTCGAGTTCGAGTCCACGAGTCGACTGATACTCCTCGTGCTGACTCTTCACATGTCTCCTCGAGATGAGTTCATTCCTCGAGTCGAGCTCCGAGTCCGCGAGTCGACCGATACTCCTCGCACCGACTCTCCACGAAACTCCTCGTGCAGGCTCTACGTCAATCCTCGAGTCGAGTTCGAGTCCATGAGTCAACTGATACTCCTCGTGCCGACTCTTCACATGTCTCCTCGAGATGACTTCATTCCTCGAGTTGAGCTCCGAGTCCGCGAGTCGACCGATACTCCTCGCGCCGACTCTCCACGTAACTCCTCGTGCAGGCTCTACGTGAGTCCTCGAGTCGAGTTCGAGTCCACTAGTCGACTGATACTCCTCGTGCCGACTCTTCACATGTCTCCTCGAGATGACTTCATTCCTCGAGTCGAGCTCCGAGTCCGCGAGTCGACCGATACTCCTCGCACCGACTCTCCACGAAACTCCTCGTGCAAGCTCTACGTGAGTCCTCGAGTCGAGTTCGAGTCCACGAGTCGACTGATACTACTCGTGCCAACTCTTCACATGTCTCCTCGAGATGAGTTCATTCCTCGAGTCGAGCTCCGAGTCCGCGAGCCGACCGATACTCCTCGCGCCGACTCTCCACGAAACTCCTCGTGCAGGCTCTACATGAGTCCTCGAGTCGAGTTCGAGTCCACGAGTCGACTGATACTCCTCGTGCTGACTCTTCACATGTCTCCTCGAGATGACTTCATTCCTCGAGTCGAGCTCCGAGTCCGCGAGTCGACCGATACTCCTCGCGCCGACTCTCCAAGAAACTCCTCGTGCAGGCTCTACGTGAGTCCTCGAGTCGAGTTCGAGTCCACGAGTCGACTGATACTCCTCGTGCCGACTCTTCACATGTCTTCTCGAGATGAGTTCATTCCTCGAGTCGAGCTCCGAGTCCGCGAGTCCACCGATACTCCTCGTCCCGACTCTCCACGAAACTCCTCGTGCAGGCTCTACGTGAGTCCTCGAGTCGAGTTCGAGTCCACGAGTCGACTGATACTACTCGTGCCAACTCTTCACTTGTCTCATCGAGATGAGTTCATTCCTCGAGTCGAGCTCCGAGTCCGCGAGTCGACCGATACTCCTCGCACCGACTCTCCACGAAACTCCTCGTGCAGGCTCTACGTGAGTCCTCGAGTCGAGTTCTAGTCCACGAGTCGACTGATACTCCTCGTGCCGACTCTTCACATGTCTCCTCGAGATGAGTTCATTCCTTGAGTCGAGCTCCGAGTCCGCGACTCGACCAATACTCCTAGCACCGACTCTCCACGAAACTCCTCGTGCAGGTTCTATGTGAGTCCTCGAGTCGAGTTCGAGTCCACGAGTCGACTGATACTCCTCGTGCCGACTCTTCACATGTCTCCTCGAGATGACTTCATTCCTCGAGTCGAGCTCCGAGTCCGCGAGTCGACCGATACTCCTCGCGCCGACTCTCCACGAAACTCCTCGTGCAGGCTCTACGTGAGCCCTCGAGTCGAGTTCGAGTCCACGAGTCGACTAATACTCCTCGTGCCGACTCTTCACATGTCTCCTCGAGATGACTTCATTCCTCGAGTTGAGCTCCGAGTCCGCGAGTCGACCGATACTCCTCGCGCCGACTCTCCACGTAACTCCTCGTGCAGGCTCTACGTGAGTCCTCGAGTCGAGTTCGAGTCCACTAGTCGACTGATACTCCTCGTGCCGACTCTTCACATGTCTCCTCGAGATGACTTCATTCCTCGAGTCGAGCTCCGAGTCCGCGAGTCGACCGATACTCCTCGCGCCGACTTTCCACGAAACTCCTCGTGCAGGCTCTACGTGAGTCCTCGAGTCGAGTTCGAGTCCACGAGTCGACTGATACTCCTCGTGCCGACTCTTCACATGTCTCCTCGAGATGACTTCATTCCTCGAGTCGAGCTCCGAGTCCGCGAGTCGACCGATACTCCTCGCGCCGACTCTCCACGAAACTCCTCGTGCAGGCTCTACGTGAGTCCTCGAGTCGAGTTCGAGTCCACGAGTTGACTGATACTCCTCGTGCCGACTCTTCACATGTCTTCTCGAGATGAGTTCATTCCTCGAGTCGAGCTCCGAGTCCGCGAGTCCACCGATACTCCTCGCCCCGACTCTCCACGAAACTCGTCGTGCAGGCTCTACATGAGTCCTCGAGTCGAGTTCGAGTCCATGGGTCGATTGATACTCCTCGTGCCGACTCTTCACATGTCTCCTCGAGATGAGTTCATTCCTCGAGTCGAGCTCCGAGTCCGCGAGTCGACCGATAGTCCTCGCGCCGACTCTCCACGAAACTCCTCGTGCAAGCTCTACGTGAGTCCTCGAGTCGAGTTCGAGTCCACGAGTCGACTGATACTACTCGTGCCAACTCTTCACATGTCTCCTCGAGATGACTTCATTCCTCGAGTCGAGCTCCGAGTCCGCGAGTCGACCGATACTCCTCGCGCCGACGTTCCACGAAACTCCTCGTGCAGGCTCTACGTGAGTCCTCGAGTCGAGTTCGAGTCCACGAGTCGACTGATACTCCTCGTGCCGACTCTTCACATGTCTCCTCGAGATGACTTCATTCCTCGAGTCGAGCTCCGAGTCCGCGAGTCGACCGATACTCCTCGCGCCGACTCTCCACGAAACTCCTCGTGCAGGCTCTACATGAGTCCTCGAGTCGAGTTCGAGTCCACGAGTCGACTGATACTCCTCGTGCTGACTCTTCACATGTCTCCTCGAGATGAGTTCATTCCTCGAGTCGAGCTCCGAGTCCGCGAGTCGACCGATACTCCTCGCACCGACTCTCCACGAAACTCCTCGTGCAGGCTCTACGTGAGTCCTCGAGTCGAGTTCTAGTCCACGAGTCGACTGATACTCCTCGTGCCGACTCTTCACATGTCTCCTCGAGATGAGTTCATTCCTTGAGTCGAGCTCCGAGTCCGCGAGTCGACCAATACTCCTAGCACCGACTCTCCACGAAACTCCTCGTACAGGCTCTACGTGAGTCCTCGAGTCGAGTTCGAGTCCACGAGTCGACTGATACTCCTCGTGCCGACTCTTCACATGTCTCCTCGAGATGACTTCATTCCTCGAGTCGAGCTCCGAGTCCGCGAGTCGACCGATACTCCTCGCGCCGACTCTCCACGAAACTCCTCGTGCAGGCTCTACGTCAATCCTCGAGTCGAGTTCGAGTCCATGAGTCAACTGATACTCCTCGTGCCGACTCTTCACATGTCTCCTCGAGATGACTTCATTCCTCGAGTTGAGCTCCGAGTCCGCGAGTCGACCGATACTCCTCGCGCCGACTCTCCACGTAACTCCTCGTGCAGGCTCTACGTGAGTCCTCGTGTCGAGTTCGAGTCCACGAGTCGACTGATACTCCTCGTGCCGACTCTTCACATGTCTCCTCGAGATGACTTCATTCCTCGAGTCGAGCTCCGAGTCCGCGAGTCGACCGATACTCCTCGCGCCGACTCTCCACGAAACTCCTCGTGCAGGCTCTACGTGAGTCCTCGAGTCGAGTTCGAGTCCACGAGTCGACTGATACTCCTCGTGCCGACTCTTCACATGTCTCCTCGAGATGACTTCATTCCTCGAGTCGAGCTCCGAGTCCGCGAGTCGACCGATACTCCTCGCGCCGACTCTCCACGAAACTCATCGTGCAGGCTCTACGTGAGTCCTCGAGTCGAGTTCGAGTCCACGAGTCGACTGATACTCCTCGTGCCGACTCTTCACATGTCTTCTCGAGATGAGTTAATTCCTCGAGTCGAGCTCCGAGTCCGTGAGTCCACCGATACTCCTCGCCCCGACTCTCCACGAAACTCCTCGTGCAGGCTCTACGTGAGTCCTCGAGTCGAGTTCGACTCCACGAGTCGACTGATACTCCTCGTGCCGACTCTTCACATGTCTCCTCGAGATGAGTTCATTCCTCGAGTCGAGCTCCGAGTCCGCGAGTCGACCGATACTCCTCGCACCGACTCTCCACGAAACTCCTCGTGCAGGCTCTACATGAGTCCTCGAGTCGAGTTCCAGTCCATTGGTCGACTGATACTCCTCGTGCCGACTCTTCACATGTCTCCTCGAGATGACTCCATTCCTCGAGTCGAGCTCCGAGTCCGCGAGTCGACCGATACTCCTCGCGCCGACTCTCCACGAAACTCCTCGTGCAAGCTCTACGTGAGTCCTCGAGTCGAGTTCGAGTCCACGAGTCGACTGATACTCCTCGTGCCGACTCTTCACATGTCTTCTCGAGATGAGTTCATTCCTCGAGTCGAGCTCCGAGTCCGCGAGTCCACCGATACTCCTCGCCCCGACTCTCAACGAAACTCCTCGTGCAGGCTCTACGTGAGTCCTCGAGTCGAGTTCGAGTCCACGAGTCGACCGATACTCCTCATGCTGACTCTTCACATGCCTCCTCAAGATGAGTTCATTCCTCGAGTGGAGCTCCGAGTCCGCGAGTCGACCGATACTTCTCGCACCGACTCTCCACGAAACTCGTCGTGCAGGCTCTACGTGAGTCCTCGAGTCGAGTTCGAGTCCACGAGTCGACTGATACTCCTCGTGCCGACTCTTCACATGTCTCCTCGAGATGAGTTCATTCCTTGAGTTGAGCTCCGAGTCCGCGAGTCGACCGATACTCCTCGCGCCGACTCTCCACGAAACTCCTCGTGCAAGGTCTACGTGAGTCCTCGAGTCGAGTTCGAGTCCACGAGTCGACTGATACTCCTCGTGCCGACTCTTCACATGTCTCCTCGAGATGAGTTCATTCCTCGAGTCGAGCTCCGAGTCCGCGAGTCGACCGATACTTCTCGCACCGACTCTCCACGAAACTCGTCGTGCAGGCTCTACGTGAGTCCTCGAGTCGAGTTCGAGTCCACGAGTCGACTGATACTCCTCGTGCCGACTCTTCACATGTCTCCTCGAGATGAGTTCATTCCTTGAGTTGAGCTCCGAGTCCGCGAGTCGAACAATACTCCTAGCACCGACTCTCCACGAAACTCGTCGTGCAGGCTCTACGTGAGTCCTCGAGTCGAGTTCGAGTCCACGAGTCGACTGATACTCCTCGTGCCGACTCTTCACATGTCTCCTCGAGATGAGTTCATTCCTCGAGTCGAGCTCCGAGTCCGCGAGTCGACTGATACTCCTAGCACCGACTCTCCACGAAACTCGTCGTGCAGGCTCTACGTGAGTCCTCGAGTCGAGTTCGAGTCCACGAGTCGACTGATACTCCTCGTGCCGACTCTTCACATGTCTCCTCGAGATGAGTTCATTCCTTGAGTCGAGCTCCGAGTCCGCGAGTCGACCAATACTCCTAGCACCGACTCTCCACGAAACTCCTCGTGCAGGCTCTACATGAGTCCTCGAGTTGAGTTCGAGTCAATAAGTCGACTGATACTCCTCGTGCCGACTCTACACATGTCTCCTCGAGATGAGTTCATTCCTCGAGTCGAGAACCGAGTCCGCGAGTCGACCGATACTCCTCGCGCCGACTCTCCACGAAACTCCTCGTGCAGGCTCTACGTGAGTCCTCGAGTCGAGTTCGAGTCCACGAGTCGACTGATACTCCTCGTGCCGACTTTTCACATGTCTCCTCGAGATGAGTTCATTCCTCGAGTCGAGCTACGAGTCCGCGAGTCGACCGATACTCCTCGCGCCGACTCTCCACGAAACTCCTCGTGCAGGCTCTACGGGAGTCCTCGAGTCGAGTTCGAGTCCACGAGTCGACTGATACTCCTCGTGCCGACTTTTCACATGTCTCCTCGAGATGAGTTCATTCCTCGAGTCGAGCTCCTAGTCCGCGAGTCGACCGATACTCCTCGCGCCGACTCTCCACGAAACTCCTCGTGCAGGCTCTACGTGAGTCCTCGAGTCGAGTTCGAGTCCACGAGTCGACTGATACTCCTCGTGCCGACTCTTCACATGTCTCCTCGAGATGAGTTCATTCCTCGAGTCGAGCTCCGAGTCCGCGAGTCGAACGATACTTCTCGCACCGACTCTCCACGAAACTCGTCGTGCAGGCTCTACGTGAGTCCTCGAGTCGAGTTCGAGTCCACGAGTCGACTGATACTCCTCGTGCCGACTCTTCACATGTCTCCTCGAGATGAGTTCATTCCTTGAGTTGAGCTCCGAGTCCGCGAGTCGAACAATACTCCTAGCACCGACTCTCCACGAAACTCGTCGTGCAGGCTCTACGTGAGTCCTCGAGTCGAGTTCGAGTCCACGAGTCGACTGATACTCCTCGTGCCGACTCTTCACATGTCTCCTCGAGATGAGTTCATTCCTCGAGTCGAGCTCCGAGTCCGCGAGTCGACCGATACTCCTAGCACCGACTCTCCACGAAACTCGTCGTGCAGGCTCTACGTGAGTCCTCGAGTCGAGTTCGAGTCCACGAGTCGACTGATACTCCTCGTGCCGACTCTTCACATCTCTCCTCGAGATGAGTTCATTCCTTGAGTCGAGCTCCGAGTCCGCGAGTCGACCAATACTCCTAGCACCGACTCTCCACGAAACTCCTCGTGCAGGCTCTACATGAGTCCTCGAGTTGAGTTCGAGTCAATAAGTCGACTGATACTCCTCGTGCCGACTCTACACATGTCTCCTCGAGATGAGTTCATTCCTCGAGTCGAGAACCGAGTCCGCGAGTCGACCGATACTCCTCGCGCCGACTCTCCACGAAACTCCTCGTGCAGGCTCTACGTGAGTCCTCGAGTTGAGTTCGAGTCCACGAGTCGACTGATACTCCTCGTGCCGACTTTTCACATGTCTCCTCGAGATGAGTTCATTCCTCGACTCGATCTCCGAGTCCGCGAGTCGACCGATAATCCTCGCGCCGACTCTCCACGAAACTCCTCGTGCAGGTTCTACGTGAGTCCTCAAGTCGAGTTCGAGTCCACGAGTCGACTGATACTCCTCGTGCCGACTCTTCACATGTCTCCTCGAGATGACTTCATTCCTCGAGTCGAGCTCCGAGTCCGGGAGTCGACCGATACTCCTCGCGCCGACTCTCCACGAAACTCCTCGTGCAGGCTCTACGTGAGTCCTCGAGTCGAGTTCGAGTCCACGAGTCGACTGATACTCCTCATGCCGACTTTTCACATGTCTCCTCGAGATGAGTTCATTCCTCGAGTCGAGCTACGAGTCCGCGAGTCGACCGATACTCCTCGCGCCGACTCTCCACGAAACTCCTCGTGCAGGCTCTACGGGAGTCCTCGAGTCGAGTTCGAGTCCACTAGTCGACTGATACTCCTCGTGCCGACTTTTCACATGTCTCCTCGAGATGAGTTCATTCCTCGAGTCGAGCTCCTAGTCCGCGAGTCGACCGATACTCCTCGCGCCGACTCTCCACGAAACTCCTCGTGCAGGCTCTACGTGAGTCCTCGAGTCGAGTTCGAGTCCACGAGTCGACTGATACTCCTCGTGCCGACTCTTCACATGTCTACTCGAGATGACTTCATTCCTCGAGTCGAGCTCCGAGTCCGCGAGTCGACCGATACTCCTCGCACCGACTCTCCACGAAACTCGTCGTGCAGGCTCTACGTGAGTCCTCGAGTCGAGTTCTAGTCCACGAGTCAACTGATACTCCTCGTGCCGACTCTTCACATGTCTCCTCGAGATGAGTTCATTCCTTGAGTCGAGCTCCGAGTCCGCGAGTCGACCAATACTCCTAGCACCGACTCTCCACGAAACTCCTCGTGCAGGGTCTACGTGAGTCCTCGAGTCGAGTTCGAGTCCACGAGTCGACTGATACTCCTCGTGCCGACTTTTCACATGTCTCCTCGAGATGAGTTCATTCCTCGAGTCGAGCTCCGAGTCCGCGAGTCGACCGATACTCCTCGCGCCGACTCTCCACGAAACTCCTCGTGCAAGCTCTACGTGAGTCCTCGAGTCGAGTTCGAGTCCACGAGTCGACTGATACTCCTCGTGCCGACTCTTCACATGTCTCCTCGAGATGAGTTCATTCCTCGAGTCGAGCTCCGAGTCCGCGAGTCGACCGATACTCCTCGCACCGACTCTCCAGGAAACTCGTCGTGCAGGCTCTACGTGAGTCCTCGAGTCGAGTTCGAGTCCACGAGTCGACTGATACTCCTCGTGCCGACTCTTCACATGTCTCCTCGAGATGAGTTCATTCCTTGAGTCGAGCTCCGAGTCCGCGAGTCGACCAATACTCCTAGCACCGACTCTCCACGAAACTCCTCGTGCAGGCTCTACATGAGTCCTCGAGTTGAGTTCGAGTCAATAAGTCGACTGATACTCCTCGTGCCGACTCTACACATGTCTCCTCGAGATGAGTTCATTCCTCGAGTCGAGAACCGAGTCCGCGAGTCGACCGATACTCCTCGCGCCGACTCTCCACGAAACACCTCGTGCAGGCTCTACGTGAGTCCTCGAGTCGAGTTCGAGTCCACGAGTCGACTGATACTCCTCGTGCCGACTTTTCACATGTCTCCTCGAGATGAGTTCATTCCTCGAGTCGAGCTACGAGTCCGCGAGTCGACCGATACTCCTCGCGCCGACTCTCCACGAAACTCCTCGTGCAGGCTCTACGGGAGTCCTCGAGTCGAGTTCGAGTCCACGAGTCGACTGATACTCCTCGTGCCGACTTTTCACATGTCTCCTCGAGATGAGTTCATTCCTCGAGTCGAGCTCCTAGTCCGCGAGTCGACCGATACTCCTCGCGCCGACTCTCCACGAAACTCCTCGTGCAGGCTCTACGTGAGTCCTCGAGTCGAGTTCGAGTCCACGAGTCGACTGATACTCCTCGTGCCGACTCTTCACATGTCTACTCGAGATGACTTCATTCCTCGAGTCGAGCTCCGAGTCCGCGAGTCGACCGATACTCCTCGCGCCGACTCTCCACGAAACTCCTCGTGCAGGCTCTACGTGAGTGCTCGAGTCGAGTTCGAGTCCACGAGTCGACTGATACTCCTCGTGCCGAATTTTCACATGTCTCCTCGAGATGAGTTCATTCCTCGAGTCGAGCTCCGAGTCCGCGAGTCGACCGATACTCCTCGCGCCGACTCTTCACGAAACTCCTTGTGCAAGCTCTACGTGAGTCCTCGAGTCGAGTTTGAGTCCACGAGTCGACTGATACTCCTCGTGCCGACTCTTCACATGTCTCCTCGAGATGAGTTCATTCCTCGAGTCGAGCTCCGAGTCCGCGAGTCGACCGATACTCCTCGCACCGACTCTCCACGAAACTCGTCGTGCAGGCTCTACATGAGTCCTCGAGTCGAGTTCGAGTCCATGGGTCGACTGATACTCCTCGTGCCGACTCTTCACATGTCTCCTCGAGATGAGTTCATTCCTCGAGTCGAGCTCCGAGTCCGCGAGTCGACCGATAGTCCTCGCGCCGACTCTCCACAAAAATCCTCGTGCAAGCTCTACGTGAGTCCTCGAGTCGAGTTCGAGTCCACGAGTCGACTGATACTACTCGTGCCAACTCTTCACATGTCTCCTCGCGATGAGTTCATTCCTCGAGTCGAGCTCCGAGTCTGCGAGCCGACCGATACTCCTCGCGCCGACTCTCCACGAAACTCCTCGTGCAGGCTCTACATGAGTCCTCGAGTCGAGTTCGAGTCCACGAGTCGACTGATACTCCTCGTGCCGACTCTTCACATGTCTCCTCGAGATGAGTTCATTCCTCGAGTCGAGCTCCGAGTCCGCGAGTCGACCGATACTCCTCGCACCGACTCTCCACGAAACTCGTCGTGCAGGCTCTACGTGAGTCCTCGAGTCGAGTTCTAGTCCACGAGTCGACTGATACTCCTCGTGCCGACTCTTCACATGTCTCCTCGAGATGAGTTCATTCCTTGAGTCGAGCTCCGAGTCCGCGAGTCGACCAATACTCCTAGCACCGACTCTCCACGAAACTCCTCGTGCAGGCTCTACATGAGTCCTCGAGTTGAGTTCGAGTCAATAAGTCGACTGATACTCCTCGTGCCGACTCTACACATGTCTCCTCGAGATGAGTTCATTCCTCGAGTCGAGAACCGAGTCCGCGAGTCGACCGATACTCCTCGCGCCGACTCTCCACGAAACACCTCGTGCAGGCTCTACGTGAGTCCTCGAGTCGAGTTCGAGTCCACGAGTCGACTGATACTCCTCGTGCCTACTTTTCACATGTCTCCTCGAGATGAGTTCATTACTCGAGTCGAGCTACGAGTCCGCGAGTCGACCGATACTCCTCGCGCCGACTCTCCACGAAACTCCTCGTGCAGGCTCTACGGGAGTCCTCGAGTCGAGTTCGAGTCCACGAGTCGACTGATACTCCTCGTGCCGACTTTTCACATGTCTCCTCGAGATGAGTTCATTCCTCGAGTCGAGCTCCTAGTCCGCGAGTCGACCGATACTCCTCACGCCGACTCTCCACGAAACTCCTCGTGCAGGCTCTACGTGAGTCCTCGAGTCGAGTTCGAGTCCACGAGTCGACTGATACTCCTCGTGCCGACTCTTCACATGTCTACTCGAGATGACTTCATTCCTCGAGTCGAGCTCCGAGTCCGCGAGTCGACCGATACTCCTCGCGCCGACTCTCCACGAAACTCCTCGTGCAGGCTCTACGTGAGTCCTCGAGTCGAGTTCGAGTCCACGAGTCGACTGATACTCCTCGTGCCGACTCTTCACATGTCTACTCGAGATGACTTCATTCCTCGAGTCGAGCTCCGAGTCCGCGAGTCGACCGATACTCCTCGCGCCGACTCTCCACGAAACTCCTCGTGCAGGCTCTACGTGAGTGCTCGAGTCGAGTTCGAGTCCACGAGTCGACTGATACTCCTCGTGCCGAATTTTCACATGTCTCCTCGAGATGAGTTCATTCCTCGAGTCGAGCTCCGAGTCCGCGAGTCGACCGATACTCCTCGCGCCGACTCTTCACGAAACTCCTTGTGCAAGCTCTACGTGAGTCCTCGAGTCGAGTTTGAGTCCACGAGTCGACTGATACTCCTCGTGCCGACTCTTCACATGTCTCCTCGAGATGAGTTCATTCCTCGAGTCGAGCTCCGAGTCCGCGAGTCGACCGATACTCCTCGCACCGACTCTCCACGAAACTCGTCGTGCAGGCTCTACGTGAGTCCACGAGTCGACTGATACTCCTCGTGCCGACTTTTCACATGTCTCCTCGAGATGAGTTCATTCCTCGAGTCGAGCTCCGAGTCCGCGAGTCGACCGATACTCCTCGCGCCGACTCTCCACGAAACTCCTCGTGCAAGCTCTACGTGAGTCCTCGAGTCGAGTTCGAGTCCACGAGTCGACTGATACTCCTCGTGCCGACTCTTCACATGTCTCCTCGAGATGAGTTCATTCCTCGAGTCGAGCTCCGAGTCCGCGAGTCGACCGATACTCCTCGCACCGACTCTCCAGGAAACTCGTCGTGCAGGCTCTACGTGAGTCCTCGAGTCGAGTTCGAGTCCACGAGTCGACTGATACTCCTCGTGCCGACTCTTCACATGTCTCCTCGAGATGAGTTCATTCCTTGAGTCGAGCTCCGAGTCCGCGAGTCGACCAATACTCCTAGCACCGACTCTCCACGAAACTCCTCGTGCAGGCTCTACATGAGTCCTCGAGTTGAGTTCGAGTCAATAAGTCGACTGATACTCCTCGTGCCGACTCTACACATGTCTCCTCGAGATGAGTTCATTCCTCGAGTCGAGAACCGAGTCCGCGAGTCGACCGATACTCCTCGCGCCGACTCTCCACGAAACACCTCGTGCAGGCTCTACGTGAGTCCTCGAGTCGAGTTCGAGTCCACGAGTCGACTGATACTCCTCGTGCCGACTTTTCACATGTCTCCTCGAGATGAGTTCATTCCTCGAGTCGAGCTCCGAGTCCGCGAGTCGACCGATACTCCTCGCGCCGACTCTCCACGAAACTCCTCGTGCAGGCTCTACGTGAGTGCTCGAGTCGAGTTCGAGTCCACGAGTCGACTGATACTCCTCGTGCCGAATTTTCACATGTCTCCTCGAGATGAGTTCATTCCTCGAGTCGAGCTCCGAGTCCGCGAGTCGACCGATACTCCTCGCGCCGACTCTTCACGAAACTCCTTGTGCAAGCTCTACGTGAGTCCTCGAGTCGAGTTTGAGTCCACGAGTCGACTGATACTCCTCGTGCCGACTCTTCACATGTCTCCTCGAGATGAGTTCATTCCTCGAGTCGAGCTCCGAGTCCGCGAGTCGACCGATACTCCTCGCACCGACTCTCCACGAAACTCGTCGTGCAGGCTCTACATGAGTCCTCGAGTCGAGTTCGAGTCCATGGGTCGACTGATACTCCTCGTGCCGACTCTTCACATGTCTCCTCGAGATGAGTTCATTCCTCGAGTCGAGCTCCGAGTCCGCGAGTCGACCGATAGTCCTCGCGCCGACTCTCCACAAAACTCCTCGTGCAAGCTCTACGTGAGTCCTCGAGTCGAGTTCGAGTCCACGAGTCGACTGATACTACTCGTGCCAACTCTTCACATGTCTCCTCGCGATGAGTTCATTCCTCGAGTCGAGCTCCGAGTCTGCGAGCCGACCGATACTCCTCGCGCCGACTCTCCACGAAACTCCTCGTGCAGGCTCTACATGAGTCCTCGAGTCGAGTTCGAGTCCACGAGTCGACTGATACTCCTCGTGCCGACTCTTCACATGTCTCCTCGAGATGAGTTCATTCCTCGAGTCGAGCTCCGAGTCCGCGAGTCGACCGATACTCCTCGCACCGACTCTCCACGAAACTCGTCGTGCAGGCTCTACGTGAGTCCTCGAGTCGAGTTCTAGTCCACGAGTCGACTGATACTCCTCGTGCCGACTCTTCACATGTCTCCTCGAGATGAGTTCATTCCTTGAGTCGAGCTCCGAGTCCGCGAGTCGACCAATACTCCTAGCACCGACTCTCCACGAAACTCCTCGTGCAGGCTCTACATGAGTCCTCGAGTTGAGTTCGAGTCAATAAGTCGACTGATACTCCTCGTGCCGACTCTACACATGTCTCCTCGAGATGAGTTCATTCCTCGAGTCGAGAACCGAGTCCGCGAGTCGACCGATACTCCTCGCGCCGACTCTCCACGAAACACCTCGTGCAGGCTCTACGTGAGTCCTCGAGTCGAGTTCGAGTCCACGAGTCGACTGATACTCCTCGTGCCGACTTTTCACATGTCTCCTCGAGATGAGTTCATTACTCGAGTCGAGCTACGAGTCCGCGAGTCGACCGATACTCCTCGCGCCGACTCTCCACGAAACTCCTCGTGCAGGCTCTACGGGAGTCCTCGAGTCGAGTTCGAGTCCACGAGTCGACTGATACTCCTCGTGCCGACTTTTCACATGTCTCCTCGAGATGAGTTCATTCCTCGAGTCGAGCTCCTAGTCCGCGAGTCGACCGATACTCCTCACGCCGACTCTCCACGAAACTCCTCGTGCAGGCTCTACGTGAGTCCTCGAGTCGAGTTCGAGTCCACGAGTCGACTGATACTCCTCGTGCCGACTCTTCACATGTCTACTCGAGATGACTTCATTCCTCGAGTCGAGCTCCGAGTCCGCGAGTCGACCGATACTCCTCGCGCCGACTCTCCACGAAACTCCTCGTGCAGGCTCTACGTGAGTCCTCGAGTCGAGTTCGAGTCCACGAGTCGACTGATACTCCTCGTGCCGACTCTTCACATGTCTACTCGAGATGACTTCATTCCTCGAGTCGATCTCCGAGTCCGCGAGTCGACCGATACTCCTCGCGCCGACTCTCCACGAAACTCCTCGTGCAGGCTCTACGTGAGTGCTCGAGTCGAGTTCGAGTCCACGAGTCGACTGATACTCCTCGTGCCGAATTTTCACATGTCTCCTCGAGATGAGTTCATTCCTCGAGTCGAGCTCCGAGTCCGCGAGTCGACCGATACTCCTCGCGCCGACTCTTCACGAAACTCCTTGTGCAAGCTCTACGTGAGTCCTCGAGTCGAGTTTGAGTCCACGAGTCGACTGATACTCCTCGTGCCGACTCTTCACATGTCTCCTCGAGATGAGTTCATTCCTCGAGTCGAGCTCCGAGTCCGCGAGTCGACCGATACTCCTCGCACCGACTCTCCACGAAACTCGTCGTGCAGGCTCTACATGAGTCCTCGAGTCGAGTTCGAGTCCATGGGTCGACTGATACTCCTCGTGCCGACTCTTCACATGTCTCCTCGAGATGAGTTCATTCCTCGAGTCGAGCTCCGAGTCCGCGAGTCGACCGATAGTCCTCGCGCCGACTCTCCACAAAACTCCTCGTGCAAGCTCTACGTGAGTCCTCGAGTCGAGTTCGAGTCCACGAGTCGACTGATACTACTCGTGCCAACTCTTCACATGTCTCCTCGCGATGAGTTCATTCCTCGAGTCGAGCTCCGAGTCTGCGAGCCCACCGATACTCCTCGCGCCGACTCTCCACGAAACTCCTCGTGCAGGCTCTACATGAGTCCTCGAGTCGAGTTCGAGTCCACGAGTCGACTGATACTCCTCGTGCCGACTCTTCACATGTCTCCTCGAGATGAGTTCATTCCTCGAGTCGAGCTCCGAGTCCGCGAGTCGACCGATACTCCTCGCACCGACTCTCCACGAAACTCATCGTGCAGGCTCTACGTGAGTCCTCGAGTCGAGTTCTAGTCCACGAGTCGACTGATACTCCTCGTGCCGACTCTTCACATGTCTCCTCGAGATGAGTTCATTCCTTGAGTCGAGCTCCGAGTCCGCGAGTCGACCAATACTCCTAGCACCGACTCTCCACGAAACTCCTCGTGCAGGCTCTACATGAGTCCTCGAGTTGAGTTCGAGTCAATAAGTCGACTGATACTCCTCGTGCCGACTCTACACATGTCTCCTCGAGATGAGTTCATTCCTCGAGTCGAGAACCGAGTCCGCGAGTCGACCGATACTCCTCGCGCCGACTCTCCACGAAACACCTCGTGCAGGCTCTACGTGAGTCCTCGAGTCGAGTTCGAGTCCACGAGTCGACTGATACTCCTCGTGCCGACTTTTCACATGTCTCCTCGAGATGAGTTCATTACTCGAGTCGAGCTACGAGTCCGCGAGTCGACCGATACTCCTCGCGCCGACTCTCCACGAAACTCCTCGTGCAGGCTCTACGGGAGTCCTCGAGTCGAGTTCGAGTCCACGAGTCGACTGATACTCCTCGTGCCGACTTTTCACATGTCTCCTCGAGATGAGTTCATTCCTCGAGTCGAGCTCCTAGTCCGCGAGTCGACCGATACTCCTCACGCCGACTCTCCACGAAACTCCTCGTGCAGGCTCTACGTGAGTCCTCGAGTCGAGTTCGAGTCCACGAGTCGACTGATACTCCTCGTGCCGACTCTTCACATGTCTACTCGAGATGACTTCATTCCTCGAGTCGAGCTCCGAGTCCGCGAGTCGACCGATACTCCTCGCGCCGACTCTCCACGAAACTCCTCGTGCAGGCTCTACGTGAGTGCTCGAGTCGAGTTCGAGTCCACGAGTCGACTGATACTCCTCGTGCCGAATTTTCACATGTCTCCTCGAGATGAGTTCATTCCTCGAGTCGAGCTCCGAGTCCGCGAGTCGACCGATACTCCTCGCGCCGACTCTCCACGAAACTCCTTGTGCAAGCTCTACGTGAGTCCTCGAGTCGAGTTTGAGTCCACGAGTCGACTGATACTCCTCGTGCCGACTCTTCACATGTCTCCTCGAGATGAGTTCATTCCTCGAGTCGAGCTCCGAGTCCGCGAGTCGACCGATACTCCTCGCACCGACTCTCCACGAAACTCGTCGTGCAGGCTCTACATGAGTCCTCGAGTCGAGTTCGAGTCCATGGGTCGACTGATACTCCTCGTGCCGACTCTTCACATGTCTCCTCGAGATGAGTTCATTCCTCGAGTCGAGCTCCGAGTCCGCGAGTCGACCGATAGTCCTCGCGCCGACTCTCCACAAAACTCCTCGTGCAAGCTCTACGTGAGTCCTCGAGTCGAGTTCGAGTCCACGAGTCGACTGATACTACTCGTGCCAACTCTTCACATGTCTCCTCGCGATGAGTTCATTCCTCGAGTCGAGCTCCGAGTCTGCGAGCCGACCGATACTCCTCGCGCAGACTCTCCACGAAACTCCTCGTGCAGGCTCTACATGAGTCCTCGAGTCGACTGATACTCCTCGTGCCGATTCTTCACATGTCTCCTCGAGATGAGTTCATTCCTCGAGTCGAGCTCCGAGTCCGCGAGTCGACCGATACTCCTTGCACCGACTCTCCACGAAACTCGTCGTGCAGGCTCTACGTGAGTCCTCGAGTCGAGTTCTAGTCCACGAGTCGACTGATACTCCTCGTGCCGACTCTTCACATGTCTCCTCGAGATGAGTTCATTCCTTGAGTCGAGCTCCGAGTCCGCGAGTCGACCAATACTCCTAGCACCGACTCTCCACGAAACTCCTCGTGCAGGGTCTACGTGAGTCCTCGAGTCGAGTTCTAGTCCACGAGTCGACTGATACTCCTCGTGCCGACTTTTCACATGTCTCCTCGAGATGAGTTCATTCCTCGAGTCGAGCTCCGAGTCCGCGAGTCGACCGATACTCCTCGCGCCGACTCTCCACGAAACTCCTCGTGCAAGCTCTACGTGAGTCCTCGAGTCGAGTTCGAGTCCACGAGTCGACTGATACTCCTCGTGCCGACTCTTCACATGTCTCCTCGAAATGAGTTCATTCCTCGAGTCGAGCTCCGAGTCCGCGAGTCGACCGATACTCCTCGCACCGACTCTCCACGAAACTCATCGTGCAGGCTCTACGTGAGTCCTCGAGTCGAGTTCGAGTCAACGAGTCGACTGATACTCCTCGTGCCGACTCTTCACATGTCTCCTCGAGATGAGTTCATTCCTTGAGTCGAGCTCCGAGTCTGCGAGTCGACAAATACTCCTAGCACCGACTCTCCACGAAACTCCTCGTGCAGGCTCTACATGAGTCCTCGAGTTGAGTTCGAGTCAATGAGTCGACTGATACTCCTTGTGCCGACTTTACACATGTCTCCTCGAGATGAGTTCATTCCTCGAGTCGAGAACCGAGTCCGCTAGTCGACCGATACTCCTCGCGCCAACTGTCCACGAAACTCCTCGTGCAGGCTCTACGTGAGTCCTCGTGTCGAGTTCGAGTCCACGAGTCGACCGATACTCCTCGTGCTGACTCTTCACATGTCTCCTCAAGATGAGTTCATTCCTCAAGTGGAGCTACGAGTCCACGAGTCGACCGATACTCCTCGCGCCGACTCTCCACGAAACTCCTCGTGCAGGCTCTACGTGAGTCCTCGAGTCGAGTTCGAGTCCACGAGTCGACTGATACTCCTCGTGCCGACTTTTCACATGTCTCCTCGAGATGAGTTCATTCCTCGAGTCGAGCTCCTAGTCCGCGAGTCTACCGATGCTCCTCGCGCCGACTCTCCACGAAACTCCTCGTGCAGGCTCTACGTTAGTCCTCGAGTCGAGTTTGAGTCCACGAGTCGACTGATACTCCTCGTGCCGACTCTTCACATGTCTCCTCGAGATGAGTTCATTCCTCGAGTCGAGCTCCGAGTCCGCGAGTCGACCGATACTCCTCGCGCCGACTCTCCACGAAACTCCTCGTGTAGGCTCTACGTGAGTCCTCGAGTCGAGTTCGAGTCCACGAGTCGACCGATACTCCTCGTGCCGATTCTTCACATGTCTCCTCGAGATGAGTTCATTCCTCGAGTCGAGCTCCGAGTCCCCGAGTTGACCGATACTCCTCGCGCCGACTCTCCACGAAACTCCTCGTGCAGGCTCTACGTGAGTCCTCGTGTCGAGTTCGAGTCCACGAGTCGACCGATACTCCTCGTGCTGACTCTTCACATGTCTCCTCAAGATGAGTTCATTCCTCGAGTGGAGCTCCGAGTTCGCGAGTCGACCGATACTCCTCGCGCCGACTCTCCACGAAACTCCTCGTGCAAGCTCTACGTGAGTCCTCGAGTCGAGTTCGAGTCCACGAGTCGACTGATACTCCTCGTGCCGACTTTTCACATGTCTCCTCGAGATGAGTTCATTCCTCGAGTCGAGCTACGAGTCCGCGAGTCGACCGATACTCCTCGCGCCGACTCTCCACGAAACTCCTCGTGCAGGCTCTACGTGAATCCTCGTGTCGATTTCGAGTCCACGAGTCGATCGATACTCCTCGTGCTGACTCTTCACATGTCTCCTCAAGATGAGTTCATTCCTCGAGTCGAGCTCCTAGTCCGCGAGTCGACCAATACTCCTAGCACCGACTCTCCACGAAACTCCTCGTGCAGGCTCTACATGAATCCTCGAGTTAAGTTCGAGTCAATGAGTCGACTGATACTCTTCGTGCCGACTCTACACATGTCTCCTCGAGATGAGTTCATTCCTCGAGTAGAGAACCGAGTCCGCGAGTCGACCGATACTCCTCGCGCCGACTCTCCACGAAACTCCTCGTGCAGGCTCTACGTGAGTCCTCGAGTCGAGTTCGAGTCCACGAGTCGACTGATACTCCTCGTGCCGACTTTTCACATGTCTCCTCGAGATGAGTTCATTCCTCGAGTCGAGCTACGAGTCCACGAGTCGACCGATACTCCTCGCGCCGACTCTCCACGAAACTCCTCGTGCAGGCTCTACGGGAGTCCTCGAGTCGAGTTCAAGTCCACGAGTCGACTGATACTCCTCGTGCCGACTTTTCACATGTCTCCTCGAGATGAGTTCATTCCTCGAGTCGAGCTCCTAGTCCGCGAGTCGACCGATACTCCTCGCGCCGACTCTCCACGAAACTCCTCGTGCAGGCTCTACGTGAGTCCTCGAGTCGAGTTCGAGTCCACGAGTCGACTGATACTCCTCGTGCCGACTCTTCACATGTCTCCTCGAGATGAGTTCATTCCTCGAGTCGAGCTCCGAGTCCGCGAGTCGACCGATACTCCTCGCGCCGACTCTCCACGAAACTCCTCGTGCAGGCTCTACGTGAGTCCTCGAGTCGAGTTCGAGTCCACGAGTCGACTGATACTCCTCGTGCCGACTCTTCACATGTCTTCTCGAGATGAGTTCATTCCTCGAGTCGAGCTCCGAGTCCGCGAGTCCACCAATACTCCTCGCCCCGACTCTCCACGAAACTCCTCGTGCAGGCTCTACGTGAATCCTCGAGTCGAGTTCGAGTCCACGAGTCGACTGATACTCCTCGTGCCGACTCTTCACTTGTCTCATCGAGATGAGTTCATTCCTCGAGTCGAGCTCCGAGTCCTCGAGTCGACCGATACTCCTCGCACCGACTCTCCACGAAACTCCTCGTGCAGGCTCTACATGAGTCCTCGAGTCGAGTTCGAGTCCATGGGTCGACTGATACTCCTCGTGCCGACTCTTCACATGTCTCCTCGAGATGAGTTCATTCCTCGAGTCGAGCTCCGAGTCCGCGAGTCGACCGATACTCCTCGCGCCGACTCTCCACGAAACTCCTCGTGCAAGCTCTACGTGAGTCCTCGAGTCGAGTTCGAGTCCACAAGTCGACTGATACTACTCGTGCCAACTCTTCACTTGTCTCATCGAGACGAGTTCATTCCTCGAGTCGAGCTCCGAGTCCGCGAGTCGAACGATACTCCTCGCACCGACTCTCCACGAAACTCCTCGTGCAGGCTCTACATGAGTCCTCGAGTCGAGTTCGAGTCCATGGGTCGACTGATACTCCTCGTGCCGACTCTACACATGTCTCCTCGAGATGAGTTCATTCCTCGAGTCGAGAACCGAGTCCGCGAGTCGACCGATACTCCTCGCGCCAACTGTCCACGAAACTCCTCGTGCAGGCTCTACGTGAGTCCTCGTGTCGAGTTCGAGTCCACGAGTCGACCGATACTCCTCGTGCTGACTCTTCACATGTCTCCTCAAGATGAGTTCATTCCTCGAGTGGAGCTACGAGTCCACGAGTCGACCGATACTCCTCGCGCCGACTCTCCACGAAACTCCTCGTGCAGGCTCTACGTGAGTCCTCGAGTCGAGTTCGAGTCCACGAGTCGACTGATACTCCTCGTGCCGACTTTTCACATGTCTCCTCGAGATGAGTTCATTCCTCGAGTCGAGCTCCTAGTCCGCGAGTCTACCGATACTCCTCGCGCCGACTCTCCTCGAAACTCCTCGTACAGGCTCTACGTGAGTCCTCGAGTCCAGTTCGAGTCCACGAGTCGACTGATACTCCTCGTGCCGACTCTTCACATGTCTCCTCGAGATGAGTTCATTCCTCGAGTCGAGCTCCGAGTCCGCGAGTCGACCGATACTCCTCGCGCCGACTCTCCACGAAACTCCTCGTGTAGGCTCTACGTGAGTCCTCGAGTCGAGTTCGAGTCCACGAGTCGACCGATACTCCTCGTGCCGACTCTTCACATGTCTCCTCGAGATGAGTTCATTCCTCGAGTCGAGCTCCGAGTCCCCGAGTTGACCGATACTCCTCGCGCCGACTCTCCACGAAACTCCTCGTGCAGGCTCTACGTGAGTCCTCGTGTCGAGTTCGAGTCCACGAGTCGACCGATACTCCTCGTGCTGACTCTTCACATGTCTCCTCAAGATGAGTTCATTCCTCGAGTGGAGCTCCGAGTTCGCGAGTCGACCGATACTCCTCGCGCCGACTCTCCACGAAACTCCTCGTGCAGGCTCTACGTGAGTCCTCGAGTCGAGTTCGAGTCCACGAGTCGACTGATACTCCTCGTGCCGACTTTTCACATGTCTCCTCGAGATGAGTTCATTCCTCGAGTCGAGCTCCTAGTCCGCGAGTCTACCGATACTCCTCGCGCCGACTCTCCTCGAAACTCCTCGTACAGGCTCTACGTGAGTCCTCGAGTCCAGTTCGAGTCCACGAGTCGACTGATACTCCTCGTGCCGACTCTTCACATGTCTCCTCGAGATGAGTTCATTCCTCGAGTCGAGCTCCGAGTCCGCGAGTCGACCGATACTCCTCGCGCCGACTCTCCACGAAACTCCTCGTGTAGGCTCTACGTGAGTCCTCGAGTCGAGTTCGAGTCCACGAGTCGACCGATACTCCTCGTGCCGACTCTTCACATGTCTCCTCGAGATGAGTTCATTCCTCGAGTCGAGCTCCGAGTCCCCGAGTTGACCGATACTCCTCGCGCCGACTCTCCACGAAACTCCTCGTGCAGGCTCTACGTGAGTCCTCGTGTCGAGTTCGAGTCCACGAGTCGACCGATACTCCTCGTGCTGACTCTTCACATGTCTCCTCAAGATGAGTTCATTCCTCGAGTGGAGCTCCGAGTTCGCGAGTCGACCGATACTCCTCGCGCCGACTCTCCACGAAACTCCTCGTGCAAGCTCTACGCGAGTCCTCGAGTCGAGTTCGAGTCCACGAGTCGACTGATACTCCTCGTGCCGACTTTTCACATGTCTCCTCGAGATGAGTTCATTCCTCGAGTCGAGCTACGAGTCCGCGAGTCGACCGATACTCCTCGCGCCGACTCTCCACGAAACTCCTCGTGCAGGCTCTACGTGAATCCTCGTGTCGAGTTCGAGTCCACGAGTCGATCGATACTCCTCGTGCTGACTCTTCACATGTCTCCTCAAGATGAGTTCATTCCTCGAGTCGAGCTCCTAGTCCGCGAGTCGACCAATACTCCTAGCACCGACTCTCCACGAAACTCCTCGTGCAGGCTCTACATGAGTCCTCGAGTTAAGTTCGAGTCAATGAGTCGACTGATACTCTTCGTGCCGACTCTACACATGTCTCCTCGAGATGAGTTCATTCCTCGAGTAGAGAACCGAGTCCGCGAGTCGACCAATACTCCTCGCGCCGACTCTCCACGAAACTCCTCGTGCAGGCTCTACGTGAGTCCTTGAGTCGAGTTCGAGTCCACGAGTCGACTGATACTCCTCGTGCCGACTTTTCACATGTCTCCTCGAGATGAGTTCATTCCTCGAGTCGAGCTACGAGTCCGCGAGTCGACCGATACTCCTCGCGCCGACTCTCCACGAAACTCCTCGTGCAGGCTCTACGGGAGTCCTCGAGTCGAGTTCGAGTCCACGAGTCGACTGATACTCCTCGTGCCGACTTTTCACATGTCTCCTCGAGATGAGTTCATTCCTCGAGTCGAGCTCCTAGTCCGCGAGTCGACCGATACTCCTCGCGCCAACTCTCCACGAAACTCCTCGTGCAGGCTCTACGTGAGTCCTCGAGTCGAGTTCGAGTCCACGAGTCGACTGATACTCCTCGTGCCGACTCTTCACATGTCTCCTCGAGATGACTTCATTCCTCGAGTCGAGCTCCGAGTCCGCGAGTCGACCGATACTCCTCGCGCCGACTCTCCACGAAACTCCTCGTGCAAGCTCTACGTGAGTCCTCGAGTCGAGTTCGAGTCCACGAGTCGACTGATACTCCTCGTGCCGACTCTTCACATGTCTTCTCGAGATGAGTTCATTCCTCGAGTCGAGCTCCGAGTCCGCGAGTCCACCAATACTCCTCGCGCCGACTCTCCACGAAACTCCTCGTGCAGGCTCTACGTGAATCCTCGAGTCGAGTTCGAGTCCACGAGTCGACTGATACTCCTCGTGCCGACTGTTCACTTGTCTCATCGAGATGAGTTCATTCCTCGAGTCGAGCTCCGAGTCCGCGAGTCGACCGATACTCCTCGCACCGACTCTCCACGAAACTCCTCGTGCAGGCTCTACATGAGTCCTCGAGTCGAGTTCGAGTCCATGGGTCGACTGATACTCCTCGTGCCGACTCTTCACATGTCTCCTCGAGATGAGTTCATTCCTCGAGTCGAGCTCCGAGTCCGCGAGTCGACCGATACTCCTCGCGCCGACTCTCCACGAAACTCCTCGTGCAAGCTCTACGTGAGTCCTCGAGTCGAGTTCGAGTCCACGAGTCGACTGATACTACTCGTGCCAACTCTTCACTTGTCTCATCGAGATGAGTTCATTCCTCGAGTCGAGCTCCGAGTCCGCGAGTCGACCGATACTCCTCGCACCGACTCTCCACGAAACTCCTCGTGCAAGCTCTACATGAGTCCTCGAGTCCAGTTCGAGTCCATGGGTCGACTGATACTCCTCGTGCCGACTCTTCACATGTCTCCTCGAGATGAGTTCATTCCTCGAGTCGAGTTCCGAGTCCGTGAGTCGACCGATACTCCTTGCGCCGACTCTCCACGAAACTCCTCGTGCAAGCTCTACGTGAGTCCTCGAGTCGAGTTCGAGTCCACGAGTCGACTGATACTACTCGTGCCAACTCTTCACTTGTCTCATCGAGATGAGTTCATTCCTCGAGTCGAGCTCCGAGTCCGCGAGTCGACCGATACTCCTCGCGCCGACTCTCCACGAAACTCCTCGTGCAAGCTCTACGTGAGTCCTCGAGTCGAGTTCGAGTCCACGAGTCGACTGATACTACTCGTGCCAACTCTTCACTTGTCTCATCGAGATGAGTTCATTCCTCGAGTCGAGCTCCGAGTCCGCGAGTCGACCGATACTCCTCGCACCGACTCTCCACGAAACTCCTCGTGCAGGCTCTACATGAGTCCTCGAGTCGAGTTCGAGTCCATGGGTCGACTGATACTCCTCGTGCCGACTCTTCACATGTCTCCTCGAGATGAGTTCATTCCTCGAGTCGAGCTCCGAGTCGGCGAGTCGACCGATACTCCTCGCACCGACTCTCCACGAAACTCGTCGTGCAGGCTCTACGTGAGTCCTCGAGTCGAGTTCGAGTCCACGAGTCGACTGATACTCCTCGTGCCAACTCTTCACATATCTCCTCGAGATGAGTTCATTCCTCGAGTCGAGCTCCGAGTCCGCGAGTCCACCAATACTCCTCCCCCGACTCTCCACGAAACTCCTCGTGCAGGCTCTACGTGAGTCCTCGAGTCGAGTTCGAGTCCACGAGTCGACTGATACTCCTCGTGCCGACTCTTCACATGTCTCATCGAGATGAGTTCATTCCTCAAGTCGAGCTCCGAGTCCGCGAGTCGACCGATACTCCTTGCACCGACTCTCCACGAAACTCCTCGTGCAGGCTCTACATGAGTCCTCGAGTCGAGTTCGAGTCCATGGGTCGACTGATACTCCTCGTGCCGACTCTTCACATGTCTCCTCGAGATGAGTTCATTCCTCGAGTCGAGCTCCGAGTCCGCGAGTCGACCGATACTCCTTGCGCCGACTCTCCACGAAACTCCTCGTGCAAGCTCTACATGAGTCCTCGAGTCGAGTTCGAGTCCACGAGTCGACTGATACTACTCGTGCCAACTCTTCACATGTCTCCTCGAGCTGAGTTCATTCGTCGAGTCGAACTCCGAGTCCGCGAGTCGACCGATACTCCTCGCGCCGACTCTCCACGAAACTCCTCGTGCAGGCTCTACATGAGTCCTCGAGTCGAGTTCGAGTCCACGAGTCGACTGATACTCCTCGTTCCGACTCTTCACATGTCTCCTCGAGATGAGTTCATTCCTCGAGTCGAGCTCCGAGTCCGCGAGTCGACCGATACTCCTCGCACCGACTCTCCACGAAACTCGTCGTGCAGGCTCTACGTGAGTCCTCGAGTCGAGTTCGAGTCCACGAGTCGACTGATACTCCTCGTGCCAACTCTTCACATATCTCCTCGAGATGAGTTCATTCCTTGAGTCGAGCTCCGAGTCCGCGAGTCGACCAATACTCCTAGCACCGACTCTCCACGAAACTCCTCGTGCAGGCTCTACATGAGTCCTCGAGTTGAGTTCGAGTCAATGAGTCGACTGATACTCCTCGTGCCGACTCTTCACATGTCTCCTCGAGATGAGTTCATTCCTCGAGTCGAGAACCGAGTCCGCGAGTCGACCGATACTCCTCGCGCCGACTCTCCACGAAACTCCTCGTGCAGGCTCTACGTGAGTCCTCGAGTCGAGTTCGAGTCCACGAGTCGACTGATACTCCTCGTGCCGACTTTTCACATGTCTCCTCGAGATGAGTTCATTCCTCGAGTCGAGCTCCTAGTCCGCGAGTCGACCGATACTCCTCGCGCCGACTCTCCACAAAACTCCTCGTGCAGGCTCTACGTGAGTCCTCGAGTCGAGTTCGAGTCCACGAGTCGACTGATACTCCTCGTGCCGACTCTTCACATGTCTCCTCGAGATGACTTCATTCCTCGAGTCGAGCTCCGAGTCCGCGAGTCGACCGATACTCCTCGCGCCGACTCTCCACGAAACTCCTCGTGTAGGCTCTACGTGAGTCCTCGAGTCGAGTTCGAGTCCACGAGTCGACTGATACTCCTCGTGCCGACTCTTCACATGTCTTCTCGAGATGAGTTCATTCCTCGAGTCGAGCTCCGAGTCCGCGAGTCTACCAATACTCCTCGCCCCGACTCTCCACGAAACTCCTCGTGCAGGCTCTACGTGAGTCCTCGAGTCGAGTTCGAGTCCACGAGTCGACTGATACTCCTCGTGCCGACTCTTCACATGTCTCATCGAGATGAGTTCATTCCTCGAGTCGAGCTCCTAGTCCGCGAGTCGACCGATACTCCTCGCGCCGACTCTCCACGAAACTCCTCGTGCAGGCTCTACGTGAGTCCTCGAGTCGAGTTCGAGTCCACGAGTCGACTGATACTCCTCGTGCCGACTCTTCACATGTCTTCTCGAGATGAGTTCATTCCTCGAGTCGAGCTCCGAGTCCGCGAGTCCACCAATACTCCTCGCCCCGACTCTCCACGAAACTCCTCGTGCAGGCTCTACGTGAGTCCTCGAGTCGAGTTCGAGTCCACGAGTCGACTGATACTCCTCGTGCCGACTCTTCACATGTCTCCTCGAGATGAGTTCATTCCTCGAGTCGAGCTCCGAGTCCGCGAGTCAACCGATACTCCTCGCGCCGACTCTCCACGAAACTCCTCGTGCAGGCTCTACGTGAGTCCTCGAGTCGAGTTCGAGTCCACGAGTCGACTGATACTCCTCGTGCCGACTCTTCACATGTCTTCTCAAGATGAGTTCATTCCTCGAGTCGAGCTCCGAGTCCGCGAGTCCACCAATACTCCTCGCCCCGACTCTCCACGAAACTCCTCGTGCAGCCTCTACGTGAATCCTCGAGTCGAGTTCGAGTCCACGAGTCGACTGATACTCCTCGTGCCGACTCTTCACTTGTCTCATCGAGATGAGTTCATTCCTCGAGTCGAGCTCCGAGTCCGCGAGTCGACCGATACTCCTCGCACCGACTCTCCACGAAACTCCTCGTGCAGGCTCTACATGAGTCCTCGAGTCGAGTTCGAGTCCATGGGTCGACTGATACTCCTCGTGCCGACTCTTCACATGTCTCCTCGAGATGAGTTCATTCCTCGAGTAGAGCTCCGAGTCCGCGAGTCGACCGATACTCCTCGCCCCGACTCTCCACGAAACTCCTCGTGCAAGCTCTACGTGAGTCCTCGAGTCGAGTTCGAGTCCACGAGTCGACTGATACTACTCGTGCCAACTCTTCACTTGTCTCATCGAGATGAGTTCATTCCTCGAGTCGAGCTCCGAGTCCGCGAGTCGACCGATACTCCTCGCACCGACTCTCCACGAAACTCCTCGTGCAGGCTCTACATGAGTCCTCGAGTCGAGTTCGAGTCCATGGGTCGACTGATACTCCTCGTGCCGACTCTTCACATGTCTCCTCGAGATGAGTTCATTCCTCGAGTCGAGCTCCGAGTCCGCGAGTCGACCGATACTCCTCGCACCGACTCTCCACGAAACTCGTCGTGCAGGCTCTACATGAGTCCTCGAGTCGAGTTCGAGTCCACGAGTCGACTGATACTCCTCGTGCCAACTCTTCACATATCTCCTCGAGATGAGTTCATTCCTCGAGTCGAGCTCCGAGTCCGCGAGTCCACCAATACTCCTCGCCCCGACTCTCCACGAAACTCCTCGTGCAGGCTCTACGTGAGTCCTCGAGTCGAGTTCGAGTCCACGAGTCGACTGATACTCCTCGTGCCGACTCTTCACATGTCTCATCGAGATGAGTTCATTCCTCGAGTCGAGCTCCGAGTCCGCGAGTCGACCGATACTCCTTGCACCGACTCTCCACGAAACTCCTCGTGCAGGCTCTACATGAGTCCTCGAGTCCAGTTCGAGTCCATGGGTCGACTGATACTCCTCGTGCCGACTCTTCACATGTCTCCTCGAGATGAGTTCATTCCTCGAGTCGAGCTCCGAGTCCGTGAGTCGACCGATACTCCTTGCGCCGACTCTCCACGAAACTCCTCGTGCAAGCTCTACGTGAGTCCTCGAGTCGAGTTCGAGTCCACGAGTCGACTGATACTACTCGTGCCAACTCTTCACTTGTCTCATCGAGATGAGTTCATTCCTCGAGTCGAGCTCCGAGTCCGCGAGTCGACCGATACTCCTCGCGCCGACTCTCCACGAAACTCCTCGTGCAAGCTCTACGTGAGTCCTCGAGTCGAGTTCGAGTCCACGAGTCGAGTGATACTACTCGTGCCAACTCTTCACTTGTCTCATCGAGATGAGTTCATTCCTCGAGTCGAGCTCCGAGTCCGCGAGTCGACCGATACTCCTCGCACCGACTCTCCACGAAACTCCTCGTGCAGGCTCTACATGAGTCCTCGAGTCGAGTTCGAGTCCATGGGTCGACTGATACTCCTCGTGCCGACTCTTCACATGTCTCCTCGAGATGAGTTCATTCCTCGAGTCGAGCTCCGAGTCGGCGAGTCGACCGATACTCCTCGCACCGACTCTCCACGAAACTCGTCGTCCAGGCTCTACGTGAGTCCTCGAGTCGAGTTCGAGTCCACGAGTCGACTGATACTCCTCGTGCCAACTCTTCACATATCTCCTCGAGATGAGTTCATTCCTCGAGTCGAGCTCCGAGTCCGCGAGTCCACCAATACTCCTCGCCCCGACTCTCCACGAAACTCCTCGTGCAGGCTCTACGTGAGTCCTCGAGTCGAGTTCGAGTCCACGAGTCGACTGATACTCCTCGTGCCGACTCTTCACATGTCTCATCGAGATGAGTTCATTCCTCGAGTCGAGCTCCGAGTCCGCGAGTCGACCGATACTCCTTGCACCGACTCTCCACGAAACTCCTCGTGCAGGCTCTACATGAGTCCTCGAGTCGAGTTCGAGTCCATGGGTCGACTGATACTCCTCGTGCCGACTCTTCACATGTCTCCTCGAGATGAGTTCATTCCTCGAGTCGAGCTCCGAGTCCGCGAGTCGACCGATAATCCTTGCGCCGACTCTCCACGAAACTCCTCGTGCAAGCTCTACATGAGTCCTCGAGTCGAGTTCGAGTCCACGAGTCGACTGATACTACTCGTGCCAACTCTTCACATGTCTCCTCGAGCTGAGTTCATTCGTCGAGTCGAACTCCGAGTCCGCGAGTCGACCGATACTCCTCGCGCCGACTCTCCACGAAACTCCTCGTGCAGGCTCTACATGAGTCCTCGAGTCGAGTTCGAGTCCACGAGTCGACTGATACTCCTCGTTCCGACTCTTCACATGTCTCCTCGAGATGAGTTCATTCCTCGAGTCGAGCTCCGAGTCCGCGAGTCCACCAATACTCCTCGCCCCGACTCTCCACGAAACTCCTCGTGCAGGCTTTACGTGAGTCCTCGAGTCGAGTTCGAGTCCACGAGTCGACTGATACTCCTCGTGCCGACTCTTCACATATCTCCTCGAGATGAGTTCATTCCTTGAGTCGAGCTCCGAGTCCGCGAGTCGACCAATACTCCTAGCACCGACTCTCCACGAAACTCCTCGTGCAGGCTCTACATGAGTCCTCGAGTTGAGTTCGAGTCAATGAGTCGACTGATACTCCTCGTGCCGACTCTTCACATGTCTCCTCGAGATGAGTTCATTCCTCGAGTCGAGAACCGAGTCCGCGAGTCGACCGATACTCCTCGCGCCGACTCTCCACGAAACTCCTCGTGCAGGCTCTACGTGAGTCCTCGAGTCGTGTTCGAGTCCACGAGTCGACTGATACTCCTCGTGCCGACTTTTCACATGTCTCCTCGAGATGAGTTCATTCCTCGAGTCGAGCTCCTAGTCCGCGAGTCGACCGATACTCCTCGCGCCGACTCTCAACAAAACTCCTCGTGCAGGCTCTACGTGAGTCCTCGAGTCGAGTTCGAGTCCACGAGTCGACTGATACTCCTCGTGCCGACTCTTCACATGTCTCCTCGAGATGACTTCATTCCTCGAGTCGAGCTCCGAGTCCGCGAGTCGACCGATACTCCTCGCGCCGACTCTCCACGAAACTCCTCGTGTAGGCTCTACGTGAGTCCTCGAGTCGAGTTCGAGTCCACGAGTCGACTGATACTCCTCGTGCCGACTCTTCACATGTCTTCTCGAGATGAGTTCATTCCTCGAGTCGAGCTCCGAGTCCGCGAGTCTACCAATACTCCTCGCCCCGACTCTCCACGAAACTCCTCGTGCAGGCTCTACGTGAGTCCTCGAGTCGAGTTCGAGTCCACGAGTCGACTGATACTCCTCGTGCCGACTCTTCACATGTCTCATCGAGATGAGTTCATTCCTCGAGTCGAGCTCCTAGTCCGCGAGTCGACCGATACTCCTCGCGCCGACTCTCCACGAAACTCCTCGTGCAGGCTCTACGTGAGTCCTCGAGTCGAGTTCGAGTCCACGAGTCGAC
The DNA here is from genome assembly GCF_054948205.1 of Urtica dioica subsp. dioica. Taxonomy (NCBI): domain Eukaryota; kingdom Viridiplantae; phylum Streptophyta; class Magnoliopsida; order Rosales; family Urticaceae; genus Urtica; species Urtica dioica. Next base: position 20,982,155 of record NC_142758.1, on the reverse strand, counting down.
TGATACTCCTCGTGCCGACTCTTCACATGTCTTCTCGAGATGAGTTCATTCCTCGAGTCGAGCTCCGAGTCCGCGAGTCCACCAATACTCCTCGCCCCGACTCTCCACGAAACTCCTCGTGCAGGCTCTACGTGAGTCCTCGAGTCGAGTTCGAGTCCACGAGTCGACTGATACTCCTCGTGCCGACTCTTCACATGTCTCATCGAGATGAGTTCATTCCTCGAGTCGAGCTCCGAGTCCGCGAGTCGACCGATACTCCTCGCATTGACTCTCCACGAAACTCCTCATGCAGGCTCTACATGAGTCCTCGAGTCGAGTTCGAGTCCATGGGACGACTGATACTCCTCGTGCCGACTCTTCACATGTCTCCTCGAGATGAGTTCATTCCTCGAGTCGAGCTCCGAGTCCGCGAGTCAACCGATACTCCTCGCGCCGACTCTCCACGAAACTCCTCGTGCAGGCTCTACGTGAGTCCTCGAGTCGAGTTCGAGTCCACGAGTCGACTGATACTCCTCGTGCCGACTCTTCACATGTCTTCTCGAGATGAGTTCATTCCTCGAGTCGAGCTCCGAGTCCGCGAGTCCACCAATACTCCTCGCCCCGACTCTCCACGAAACTCCTCGTGCAGCCTCTACGTGAATCCTCGAGTCGAGTTCGAGTCCACGAGTCGACTGATACTCCTCGTGCCGACTCTTCACTTGTCTCATCGAGATGAGTTCATTCCTCGAGTCGAGCTCCGAGTCCGCGAGTCGACCGATACTCCTCGCACCGACTCTCCACGAAACTCCTCGTGCAGGCTCTACATGAGTCCTCGAGTCGAGTTCGAGTCCATGGGTCGACTGATACTCCTCGTGCCGACTCTTCACATGTCTCCTCGAGATGAGTTCATTCCTCGAGTAGAGCTCCGAGTCCGCGAGTCGACCGATACTCCTCGCCCCGACTCTCCACGAAACTCCTCGTGCAAGCTCTACGTGAGTCCTCGAGTCGAGTTCGAGTCCACGAGTCGACTGATACTACTCGTGCCAACTCTTCACTTGTCTCATCGAGATGAGTTCATTCCTCGAGTCGAGCTCCGAGTCCGCGAGTCGACCGATACTCCTCGCACCGACTCTCCACGAAACTCCTCGTGCAGGCTCTACATGAGTCCTCGAGTCGAGTTCGAGTCCATGGGTCGACTGATACTCCTCGTGCCGACTCTTCACATGTCTCCTCGAGATGAGTTCATTCCTCGAGTCGAGCTCCAAGTCCGCGAGTCGACCGATACTCCTCGCACCGACTCTCCACGAAACTCGTCGTGCAGGCTCTACGTGAGTCCTCGAGTCGAGTTCGAGTCCACGAGTCGACTGATACTCCTCGTGCCAACTCTTCACATATCTCCTCGAGATGAGTTCATTCCTCGAGTCGAGCTCCGAGTCCGCGAGTCCACCAATACTCCTCGCCCCGACTCTCCACGAAACTCCTCGTGCAGGCTCTACGTGAGTCCTCGAGTCGAGTTCGAGTCCACGAGTCGACTGATACTCCTCGTGCCGACTCTTCACATGTCTCATCGAGATGAGTTCATTCCTCGAGTCGAGCTCCGAGTCCGCGAGTCGACCGATACTCCTCGCACCGACTCTCCACGAAACTCCTCGTGCAGGCTCTACATGAGTCCTGGAGTCGGGTTCGAGTCCATGGGTCGACTGATACTCCTCGTGCCGACTCTTCACATGTCTCCTCGAGATGAGTTCATTCCTCGAGTCGAGCTCCGAGTCCGCGAGTCGACCGATACTCCTCGCGCCGACTCTCCACGAAACTCCTCGTGCAAGCTCTACATGAGTCCTCGAGTCGAGTTCGAGTCCACGAGTCGACTGATACTACTCGTGCCAACTCTTCACATGTCTCCTCGAGATGAGTTCATTCGTCGAGTCGAGCTCCGAGTCCGCAAATCGACCGATACTCCTCGCGCCGACTCTCCACGAAACTCCTCGTGCAGGCTCTACGTGAGTCCTTGAGTCGAGTTCGAGTCCACGAGTCGACTGATACTCCTCGTTCCGACTCTTCACATGTCTCCTCGAGATGAGTTCATTCCTCGAGTCGAGCTCCGAGTCCGCGAGTCGACCGATACTCCTCGCACCGACTCTCCACGAAACTCGTCGTGCAGGCTCTACGTGAGTCCTCGAGTCGAGTTCGAGTCCACGAGTCGACTGATACTCCTCGTGCCAACTCTTCACATATCTCCTCGAGATGAGTTCATTCCTTGAGTCGAGCTCTGAGTCCGCGAGTCGACCAATACTCCTAGCACCGACTCTCCACGAAACTCCTCGTGCAGGCTCTACATGAGTCCTCGAGTTGAGTTCGAGTCAATGAGTCGACTGATACTCCTCGTGCCGACTCTTCACATGTCTCCTCGAGATGAGTTCATTCCTCGAGTCGAGAACCGAGTCCGCGAGTCGACCGATACTCCTCGCGCCGACTCTCCACGAAACTCCTCGTGCAGGCTCTACGTGAGTCCTCGAGTCGAGTTCGAGTCCACGAGTCGACTGATACTCCTCGTGCCGACTTTTCACATGTCTCCTCGAGATGAGTTCATTCCTCGAGTCGAGCTCCTAGTCCGCGAGTCGACCGATACTCCTCGCGCCGACTCTCCACGAAACTCCTCGTGCAGGCTCTACGTGAGTCCTCGAGTCGAGTTCGAGTCCACGAGTCGACTGATACTCCTCGTGCCGACTCTTCACATGTCTCCTCGAGATGACTTCATTCCTCGAGTCGAGCTCCGAGTCCGCGAGTCGACCGATACTCCTCGCGCCGACTCTCCACGAAACTCCTCGTGTAGGCTCTACGTGAGTCCTCGAGTCGAGTTCGAGTCCACGAGTCGACTGATACTCCTCGTGCCGACTCTTCACATGTCTTCTCGAGATGAGTTCATTCCTCGAGTCGAGCTCCGAGTCCGCGAGTCCACCAATACTCCTCGCCCCGACTCTCCACGAAACTCCTCGTGCAGGCTCTACGTGAGTCCTCGAGTCGAGTTCGAGTCCACGAGTCGACTGATACTCCTCGTGCCAACTCTTCACATATCTCCTCGAGATGAGTTCATTCCTCGAGTCGAGCTCCGAGTCCGCGAGTCCACCAATACTCCTCGCCCCGACTCTCCACGAAACTCCTCGTGCAGGCTCTACGTGAGTCCTCGAGTCGAGTTCGAGTCCACGAGTCGACTGATACTCCTCGTGCCGACTCTTCACATGTCTCATCGAGATGAGTTCATTCCTCGAGTCGAGCTCCGAGTCCGCGAGTCGACCGATACTCCTCGCACCGACTCTCCACGAAACTCCTCGTGCAGGCTCTACATGAGTCCTGGAGTCGGGTTCGAGTCCATGGGTCGACTGATACTCCTCGTGCCGACTCTTCACATGTCTCCTCGAGATGAGTTCATTCCTCGAGTCGAGCTCCGAGTCCGCGAGTCGACCGATACTCCTCGCGCCGACTCTCCACGAAACTCCTCGTGCAAGCTCTACATGAGTCCTCGAGTCGAGTTCGAGTCCACGAGTCGACTGATACTACTCGTGCCAACTCTTCACATGTCTCCTCGAGATGAGTTCATTCGTCGAGTCGAGCTCCGAGTCCGCAAATCGACCGATACTCCTCGCGCCGACTCTCCACGAAACTCCTCGTGCAGGCTCTACGTGAGTCCTTGAGTCGAGTTCGAGTCCACGAGTCGACTGATACTCCTCGTTCCGACTCTTCACATGTCTCCTCGAGATGAGTTCATTCCTCGAGTCGAGCTCCGAGTCCGCGAGTCGACCGATACTCCTCGCACCGACTCTCCACGAAACTCGTCGTGCAGGCTCTACGTGAGTCCTCGAGTCGAGTTCGAGTCCACGAGTCGACTGATACTCCTCGTGCCAACTCTTCACATATCTCCTCGAGATGAGTTCATTCCTTGAGTCGAGCTCTGAGTCCGCGAGTCGACCAATACTCCTAGCACCGACTCTCCACGAAACTCCTCGTGCAGGCTCTACATGAGTCCTCGAGTTGAGTTCGAGTCAATGAGTCGACTGATACTCCTCGTGCCGACTCTTCACATGTCTCCTCGAGATGAGTTCATTCCTCGAGTCGAGAACCGAGTCCGCGAGTCGACCGATACTCCTCGCGCCGACTCTCCACGAAACTCCTCGTGCAGGCTCTACGTGAGTCCTCGAGTCGAGTTCGAGTCCACGAGTCGACTGATACTCCTCGTGCCGACTTTTCACATGTCTCCTCGAGATGAGTTCATTCCTCGAGTCGAGCTCCTAGTCCGCGAGTCGACCGATACTCCTCGCGCCGACTCTCCACGAAACTCCTCGTGCAGGCTCTACGTGAGTCCTCGAGTCGAGTTCGAGTCCACGAGTCGACTGATACTCCTCGTGCCGACTCTTCACATGTCTCCTCGAGATGACTTCATTCCTCGAGTCGAGCTCCGAGTCCGCGAGTCGACCGATACTCCTCGCGCCGACTCTCCACGAAACTCCTCGTGTAGGCTCTACGTGAGTCCTCGAGTCGAGTTCGAGTCCACGAGTCGACTGATACTCCTCGTGCCGACTCTTCACATGTCTTCTCGAGATGAGTTCATTCCTCGAGTCGAGCTCCGAGTCCGCGAGTCCACCAATACTCCTCGCCCCGACTCTCCACGAAACTCCTCGTGCAGGCTCTACGTGAGTCCTCGAGTCGAGTTCGAGTCCACGAGTCGACTGATACTCCTCGTGCCGACTCTTCACATGTCTCATCGAGATGAGTTCATTCCTCGAGTCGACCTCCTAGTCCGCGAGTCGACCGATACTCCTCGCGCCGACTCTCCACGAAACTCCTCGTGCAGGCTCTACGTGAGTCCTCGAGTCGAGTTTGAGTCCACGAGTCGACTGATACTCCTCGTGCCGACTCTTCACATGTCTTCTCGAGATGAGTTCATTCCTCGAGTCGAGCTCCGAGTCCGCGAGTCCACCAATACTCCTCGCCCCGACTCTCCACGAAACTCCTCGTGCAGGCTTTACGTGAGTCCTCGAGTCGAGTTCGAGTCCACGAGTCGACTGATACTCCTCGTGCCGACTCTTCACATGTCTCATCGAGATGAGTTCATTCCTCGAGTCGAGCTCCGAGTCCGCGAGTCGACCGATACTCCTCGCATTGACTCTCCACGAAACTCCTCGTGCAGGCTCTACATGAGTCCTCGAGTCGAGTTCGAGTCCATGGATCGACTGATACTCCTCGTGCCGACTCTTCACATGTCTCCTCGAGATGAGTTCATTCCTCGAGTCGAGTTCCGAGTCCGCGAGTCGACCGATACTCCTCGCGCCGACTCTCCACGAAACTCCTCGTGCAAGCTCTACGTGAGTCCTCGAGTCGAGTTCGAGTCCACGAGTCGACTGATACTACTCGTGCCAACTCTTCACATGTCTCCTCGAGATGAGTTCATTCGTCGAGTCGAGCTCCGAGTCCGCGAGTCGACCGATACTCCTCGCGCCGACTCTCCACGAAACTCCTCGTGCAGGCTCTACATGAGTCCTCGAGTCGAGTTCGAGTCCACGAGTCGACTGATACTCCTCGTTCTGACTCTTCACATGTCTCCTCGAGATGAGTTCATTCCTCGAGTCGAGCTCCGAGTCCGCGAGTCGACCGATACTCCTCGCACCGACTCTCCACGAAACTCGTCGTGCAGGCTCTACGTGAGTCCTCGAGTCGAGTTCGAGTCCACGAGTCGACTGATACTCCTCGTGCCAACTCTTCACATATCTCCTCGAGATGAGTTCATTCCTTGAGTCGAGCTCCGAGTCCGCGAGTCGACCAATACTCCTAGCAACGACTCTCCACGAAACTCCTCGTGCAGGCTCTACATGAGTCCTCGAGTTGAGTTCGAGTCAATGAGTCGACTGATACTCCTCGTGCCGACTCTTCACATGTCTCATCGAGATGAGTTCATTCCTCGAGTCGAGCTCCGAGTCCGCGAGTCGACCGATACTCCTCGCACCGACTCTCCACGAAACTCCTCGTGCAGGCTCTACATGAGTCCTCGAGTCGAGTTCGAGTCCATGGGTCGACTGATACTCCTCGTGCCGACTCTTCACATGTCTCCTCGAGATGAGTTCATTCCTCGAGTCGAGCTCCGAGTCCGCGAGTCGACCGATACTCCTCGCGCCGACTCTCCACGAAACTCCTCGTGCAAGCTCTACGTGAGTCCTCGAGTCGAGTTCGAGTCCACGAGTCGACTGATACTACTCGTGCCAACTCTTCACATGTCTCCTCGAGATTAGTTCATTCGTCGAGTCGAGCTCCGAGTCCGCGAGTCGACCGATACTCCTCGCGCCGACTCTCCACGAAACTCCTCGTGCAGGCTCTACATGAGTCCTCGAGTCGAGTTCGAGTCCACGAGTCGACTGATACTCCTCGTTCCGACTCTTCACATGTCTCCTCGAGATGAGTTCATTCCTCGAGTCGAGCTCCGAGTCCGCGAGTCGACCGATACTCCTCGCACCGACTCTCCACGAAACTCGTCGTGCAGGCTTTACGTGAGTCCTCGAGTCGAGTTCGAGTCCACGAGTCGACTGATACTCCTCGTGCCAACTCTTCACATATCTCCTCGAGATGAGTTCATTCCTTGAGTCGAGCTCCGAGTCCGCGAGTCGACCAATACTCCTAGCACCGACTCTCCACGAAACTCCTCGTGCAGGCTCTACATGAGTCCTCGAGTTGAGTTCGAGTCAATGAGTCGACTGATACTCCTCGTGCCGACTCTTCATATGTCTCCTCGAGATGAGTTCATTCCTCGAGTCGAGCTCCGAGTCCGCGAGTCGACCGATACTCCTCGCGCCGACTCTCCACGAAACTCCTCGTGCAAGCTCTACGTGAGTCCTCGAGTCGAGTTCGAGTCCACGAGTCGACTGATACTACTCGTGCCAACTCTTCACATGTCTCCTCGAGATGAGTTCATTCATCGAGTCGAGCTCCGAGTCCGCGAGTCCACCAATACTCCTCGCCCCGACTCTCCACGAAACTCCTCGTGCAGGCTCTACGTGAGTCCTCGAGTCGAGCTCCGAGTCCACGAGTCGACTGATACTCCTCGTGCCGACTCTTCACATGTCTTATCGAGATGAGTTCATTCCTCGAGTCGAGCTCCGAGTCCGCGAGTCGACCGATACTCCTCGCACCGACTCTCCATGAAACTCCTCGTGCAGGCTCTACATGAGTCCTCGAGTCGAGTTCGAGTCCATGGGTCGACTGATACTCCTCGTGCCGACTCTTCATATGTCTCCTCGAGATGAGTTCATTCCTCGAGTCGAGCTCCGAGTCCGCGAGTCGACCGATACTCCTCGCGCCGACTCTCCACGAAACTCCTCGTGCAAGCTCTACGTGAGTCCTCGAGTCGAGTTCGAGTCCACGAGTCGACTGATACTACTCGTGCCAACTCTTCACATGTCTCCTCGAGATGAGTTCATTCGTCGAGTCGAGCTCCGAGTCCGCGAGTCGACCGATACTCCTCGCGCCGACTCTCCACGAAACTCCTCGTGCAAGCTCTACGTGAGTCCTCGAGTCGAGTTCGAGTCCACGAGTCGACTGATACTACTCGTGCCAACTCTTCACATGTCTCCTCGAGATGAGTTCATTCGTCGAGTCGAGCTCCGAGTCCGCGAGTCGACCGATACTCCTCGCGCCGACTCTCCACGAAACTCCTCGTGCAGGCTCTACATGAGTCCTCGAGTCGAGTTCGAGTCCACGAGTCGACTGATACTCCTCGTTCTGACTCTTCACATGTCTCCTCGAGATGAGTTCATTCCTCGAGTCGAGAACCGAGTCCGCGAGTCGACCGATACTCCTCTCACCGACTCTCCACGAAACTCCTCGTGCAGGCTCTACGTGAGTCCTCGAGTCGAGTTCGAGTCCACGAGTCGACTGATACTCCTCGTGCCAACTTTTCACATGTCTCCTCGAGATGAGTTCATTCCTCGAGTCGAGCTACGAGTCCGCGAGTCGACCGATACTCCTCGCGCTGACTCTCCACGAAACTCATCGTGCAGGCTCTACGGGAGTCCTCGAGTCGAGTTCGAGTCCACGAGTCGACTGATACTCCTCGTGCCAACTTTTCACATGTCTCCTCGAGATGAGTTCATTCCTCGAGTCGAGCTACGAGTCCGCGAGTCGACCGATACTCCTCGCGCTGACTCTCCACGAAACTCATCGTGCAGGCTCTACGGGAGTCCTCGAGTCGAGTTCGAGTCCACGAGTCGACTGATACTCCTCGTGCCGACTTTTCACATGTCTCCGCGAGATGAGTTCATTCCTCGAGTCGAGCTCCTAGTCCGCGAGTCGACCGATACTCCTCGCGCCGACTCTCCACGAAACTCCTCGTGCAGGCTCTACGTGAGTCCTCGAGTCGAGTTTGAGTCCACGAGTCGACTGATACTCCTCGTGCCGACTCTTCACATGTCTCCTCGAGATGAGTTCATTCCTCGAGTCAAGCTCCGAGTCCGCGAGTCCACCAATACTCCTCGCCCCGACTCTCCACGAAACTCCTCGTGCAGGCTCTACGTGAGTCCTCGAGTCAAGTTCGAGTCCACGAGTCGACTGATACTCCTCGTGCCGACTCTTCACATGTCTCCTCGAGATGAGTTCATTCCTCGAGTCGAGCTCCGAGTCCGCGAGTCGACCGATACTCCTCGCGCCGACTCTCCACGAAACTCCTCGTGCAGGCTCTACATGAGTCCTCGAGTCGAGTTCGAGTCCACGAGTCGACTGATACTCCTCGTTCCGACTCTTCACATGTCTCCTCGAGATGAGTTCATTCCTCGAGTCGAGCTCCGAGTCCGCGAGTCGACCGATACTCCTCGCACCGACTCTCCACGAAACTCGTCGTGCAGGCTCTACGTGAGTCCTCGAGTCGAGTTCGAGTCCATGGGTCGACTGATACTCCTCGTGCCGACTCTTCAGATGTCTCCTCGAGATGAGTTCATTCGTCGAGTCGAGCTCCGAGTCCGCGAGTCGACCGATACTCCTCGCGCCAACTCTCCACGAAACTCCTCGTGCAGGCTCTACATGAGTCCTCGAGTCGAGTTCGAGTCCACGAGTCGACTGATACTCCTCGTTCTGACTCTTCACATGTCTTCTCGAGATGAGTTCATTCCTCGAGTCGAGCTCCGAGTCCGCGAGTCGACCGATACTCCTCGCACCGACTCTCCACGAAACTCGTCGTGCAGGCTCTACGTGAGTCCTCGAGTCGAGTTCGAGTCCACGAGTCGACTGATACTCCTCGTGCCAACTCTTCACATGTCTCCTCGAGATGAGTTCATTCCTTGAGTCGAGCTCCGAGTCCGCGAGTCGACCGATACTCCTAGCACCGACTCTCAACGAAACTCCTCGTGCAGGATCTACATGAGTCCTCGAGTTGAGTTCGAGTCAATGAGTCGACTGATACTCCTCGTGCCGACTCTACACATGTCTCCTCGAGATGAGTTCATTCCTCGAGTCGAGAACCGAGTCCGCGAGTCGACCGATACTCCTCGCGCCGACTCTCCACGAAACTCCTCGTGCAGGCTCTACGTGAGTCCTCGAGTCGAGTTCGAGTCCACGAGTCGACTGATACTCCTCGTGCCGACTTTTCACATGTCTCCTCGAGATGAGTTCATTCCTCGAGTCGAGCTCCGAGTCCGCGAGTCGACCAATACTCCTAGCACCGACTCTCCACGAAACTCCTCGTGCAGGCTCTACATGAGTCCTCGAGTTGAGTTCGAGTCAATGAGTCGACTGATACTCCTCGTGCCGACTCTTCACATGTCTCCTCGAGATGAGTTCATTCCTCGAGTCGAGAACCGAGTCCGCGAGTCGACCGATACTCCTCTCACCGACTCTCCACGAAACTCCTCGTGCAGGCTCTACGTGAGTCCTCGAGTCGAGTTCGAGTCCACGAGTCGACTGATACTCCTCGTGCCAACTTTTCACATGTCTCCTCGAGATGAGTTCATTCCTCGAGTCGAGCTACGAGTCCGCGAGTCGACCGATACTCCTCGCGCTGACTCTCCACGAAACTCATCGTGCAGGCTCTACGGGAGTCCTCGAGTCGAGTTCGAGTCCACGAGTCGACTGATACTCCTCGTGCCGACTTTTCACATGTCTCCGCGAGATGAGTTCATTCCTCGAGTCGAGCTCCTAGTCCGCGAGTCGACCGATACTCCTCGCGCCGACTCTCCACGAAACTCCTCGTGCAGGCTCTACGTGAGTCCTCGAGTCGAGTTCGAGTCCACGAGTCGACTGATACTCCTCGTGCCGACTCTTCACATGTCTCCTCGAGATGAGTTCATTCCTCGAGTCAAGCTCCGAGTCCGCGAGTCCACCAATACTCCTCGCCCCGACTCTCCACGAAACTCCTCGTGCAGGCTCTACGTGAGTCCTCGAGTCAAGTTCGAGTCCACGAGTCGACTGATACTCCTCGTGCCGACTCTTCACATGTCTCCTCGAGATGAGTTCATTCCTCGAGTCGAGCTCCGAGTCCGCGAGTCGACCGATACTCCTCGCGCCGACTCTCCACGAAACTCCTCGTGCAGGCTCTACATGAGTCCTCGAGTCGAGTTCGAGTCCACGAGTCGACTGATACTCCTCGTTCCGACTCTTCACATGTCTCCTCGAGATGAGTTCATTCCTCGAGTCGAGCTCCGAGTCCGCGAGTCGACCGATACTCCTCGCACCGACTCTCCACGAAACTCGTCGTGCAGGCTCTACGTGAGTCCTCGAGTCGAGTTCGAGTCCATGGGTCGACTGATACTCCTCGTGCCGACTCTTCAGATGTCTCCTCGAGATGAGTTCATTCGTCGAGTCGAGCTCCGAGTCCGCGAGTCGACCGATACTCCTCGCGCCAACTCTCCACGAAACTCCTCGTGCAGGCTCTACATGAGTCCTCGAGTCGAGTTCGAGTCCACGAGTCGACTGATACTCCTCGTTCTGACTCTTCACATGTCTTCTCGAGATGAGTTCATTCCTCGAGTCGAGCTCCGAGTCCGCGAGTCGACCGATACTCCTCGCACCGACTCTCCACGAAACTCGTCGTGCAGGCTCTACGTGAGTCCTCGAGTCGAGTTCGAGTCCACGAGTCGACTGATACTCCTCGTGCCAACTCTTCACATGTCTCCTCGAGATGAGTTCATTCCTTGAGTCGAGCTCCGAGTCCGCGAGTCGACCGATACTCCTAGCACCGACTCTCAACGAAACTCCTCGTGCAGGATCTACATGAGTCCTCGAGTTGAGTTCGAGTCAATGAGTCGACTGATACTCCTCGTGCCGACTCTACACATGTCTCCTCGAGATGAGTTCATTCCTCGAGTCGAGAACCGAGTCCGCGAGTCGACCGATACTCCTCGCGCCGACTCTCCACGAAACTCCTCGTGCAGGCTCTACGTGAGTCCTCGAGTCGAGTTCGAGTCCACGAGTCGACTGATACTCCTCGTGCCGACTTTTCACATGTCTCCTCGAGATGAGTTCATTCCTCGAGTCGAGCTCCGAGTCCGCGAGTCGACCAATACTCCTAGCATCGACTCTCCACGAAACTCCTCGTGCAGGCTCTACATGAGTCCTCGAGTTGAGTTCGAGTCAATGAGTCGACTGATACTCCTCGTGCCGACTCTTCACATGTCTCCTCGAGATGAGTTCATTCCTCGAGTCGAGAACCGAGTCCGCGAGTCGACCGATACTCCTCTCACCGACTCTCCACGAAACTCCTCGTGCAGGCTCTACGTGAGTCCTCGAGTCGAGTTCGAGTCCACGAGTCGACTGATACTCCTCGTGCCAACTTTTCACATGTCTCCTCGAGATGAGTTCATTCCTCGAGTCGAGCTACGAGTCCGCGAGTCGACCGATACTCCTCGCGCTGACTCTCCACGAAACTCATCGTGCAGGCTCTACGGGAGTCCTCGAGTCGAGTTCGAGTCCACGAGTCGACTGATACTCCTCGTGCCGACTTTTCACATGTCTCCGCGAGATGAGTTCATTCCTCGAGTCGAGCTCCTAGTCCGCGAGTCGACCGATACTCCTCGCGCCGACTCTCCACGAAACTCCTCGTGCAGGCTCTACGTGAGTCCTCGAGTCGAGTTCGAGTCCACGAGTCGACTGATACTCCTCGTGCCGACTCTTCACATGTCTCCTCGAGATGAGTTCATTCCTCGAGTCAAGCTCCGAGTCCGCGAGTCCACCAATACTCCTCGCCCCGACTCTCCACGAAACTCCTCGTGCAGGCTCTACGTGAGTCCTCGAGTCAAGTTCGAGTCCACGAGTCGACTGATACTCCTCGTGCCGACTCTTCACATGTCTCCTCGAGATGAGTTCATTCCTCGAGTCGAGCTCCGAGTCCGCGAGTCGACCGATACTCCTCGCGCCGACTCTCCACGAAACTCCTCGTGCAGGCTCTACATGAGTCCTCGAGTCGAGTTCGAGTCCACGAGTCGACTGATACTCCTCGTTCCGACTCTTCACATGTCTCCTCGAGATGAGTTCATTCCTCGAGTCGAGCTCCGAGTCCGCGAGTCGACCGATACTCCTCGCACCGACTCTCCACGAAACTCGTCGTGCAGGCTCTACGTGAGTCCTCGAGTCGAGTTCGAGTCCATGGGTCGACTGATACTCCTCGTGCCGACTCTTCAGATGTCTCCTCGAGATGAGTTCATTCGTCGAGTCGAGCTCCGAGTCCGCGAGTCGACCGATACTCCTCGCGCCAACTCTCCACGAAACTCCTCGTGCAGGCTCTACATGAGTCCTCGAGTCGAGTTCGAGTCCACGAGTCGACTGATACTCCTCGTTCTGACTCTTCACATGTCTTCTCGAGATGAGTTCATTCCTCGAGTCGAGCTCCGAGTCCGCGAGTCGACCGATACTCCTCGCACCGACTCTCCACGAAACTCGTCGTGCAGGCTCTACGTGAGTCCTCGAGTCGAGTTCGAGTCCACGAGTCGACTGATACTCCTCGTGCCAACTCTTCACATGTCTCCTCGAGATGAGTTCATTCCTTGAGTCGAGCTCCGAGTCCGCGAGTCGACCGATACTCCTAGCACCGACTCTCAACGAAACTCCTCGTGCAGGATCTACATGAGTCCTCGAGTTGAGTTCGAGTCAATGAGTCGACTGATACTCCTCGTGCCGACTCTACACATGTCTCCTCGAGATGAGTTCATTCCTCGAGTCGAGAACCGAGTCCGCGAGTCGACCGATACTCCTCGCGCCGACTCTCCACGAAACTCCTCGTGCAGGCTCTACGTGAGTCCTCGAGTCGAGTTCGAGTCCACGAGTCGACTGATACTCCTCGTGCCGACTTTTCACATGTCTCCTCGAGATGAGTTCATTCCTCGAGTCGAGCTCCGAGTCCGCGAGTCGACCAATACTCCTAGCACCGACTCTCCACGAAACTCCTCGTGCAGGCTCTACATGAGTCCTCGAGTTGAGTTCGAGTCAATGAGTCGACTGATACTCCTCGTGCCGACTCTTCACATGTCTCCTCGAGATGAGTTCATTCCTCGAGTCGAGAACCGAGTCCGCGAGTCGACCGATACTCCTCTCACCGACTCTCCACGAAACTCCTCGTGCAGGCTCTACGTGAGTCCTCGAGTCGAGTTCGAGTCCACGAGTCGACTGATACTCCTCGTGCCAACTTTTCACATGTCTCCTCGAGATGAGTTCATTCCTCGAGTCGAGCTACGAGTCCGCGAGTCGACCGATACTCCTCGCGCTGACTCTCCACGAAACTCATCGTGCAGGCTCTACGGGAGTCCTCGAGTCGAGTTCGAGTCCACGAGTCGACTGATACTCCTCGTGCCGACTTTTCACATGTCTCCGCGAGATGAGTTCATTCCTCGAGTCGAGCTCCTAGTCCGCGAGTCGACCGATACTCCTCGCGCCGACTCTCCACGAAACTCCTCGTGCAGGCTCTACGTGAGTCCTCGAGTCGAGTTCGAGTCCACGAGTCGACTGATACTCCTCGTGCCGACTCTTCACATGTCTCCTCGAGATGAGTTCATTCCTCGAGTCAAGCTCCGAGTCCGCGAGTCCACCAATACTCCTCGCCCCGACTCTCCACGAAACTCCTCGTGCAGGCTCTACGTGAGTCCTCGAGTCAAGTTCGAGTCCACGAGTCGACTGATACTCCTCGTGCCGACTCTTCACATGTCTCCTCGAGATGAGTTCATTCCTCGAGTCGAGCTCCGAGTCCGCGAGTCGACCGATACTCCTCGCGCCGACTCTCCACGAAACTCCTCGTGCAGGCTCTACATGAGTCCTCGAGTCGAGTTCGAGTCCACGAGTCGACTGATACTCCTCGTTCCGACTCTTCACATGTCTCCTCGAGATGAGTTCATTCCTCGAGTCGAGCTCCGAGTCCGCGAGTCGACCGATACTCCTCGCACCGACTCTCCACGAAACTCGTCGTGCAGGCTCTACGTGAGTCCTCGAGTCGAGTTCGAGTCCATGGGTCGACTGATACTCCTCGTGCCGACTCTTCAGATGTCTCCTCGAGATGAGTTCATTCGTCGAGTCGAGCTCCGAGTCCGCGAGTCGACCGATACTCCTCGCGCCAACTCTCCACGATACTCCTCGTGCAGGCTCTACATGAGTCCTCGAGTCGAGTTCGAGTCCACGAGTCGACTGATACTCCTCGTTCTGACTCTTCACATGTCTTCTCGAGATGAGTTCATTCCTCGAGTCGAGCTCCGAGTCCGCGAGTCGACCGATACTCCTCGCACCGACTCTCCACGAAACTCGTCGTGCAGGCTCTACGTGAGTCCTCGAGTCGAGTTCGAGTCCACGAGTCGACTGATACTCCTCGTGCCAACTCTTCACATGTCTCCTCGAGATGAGTTCATTCCTTGAGTCGAGCTCCGAGTCCGCGAGTCGACCGATACTCCTAGCACCGACTCTCAACGAAACTCCTCGTGCAGGATCTACATGAGTCCTCGAGTTGAGTTCGAGTCAATGAGTCGACTGATACTCCTCGTGCCGACTCTACACATGTCTCCTCGAGATGAGTTCATTCCTCGAGTCGAGAACCGAGTCCGCGAGTCGACCGATACTCCTCGCGCCGACTCTCCACGAAACTCCTCGTGCAGGCTCTACGTGAGTCCTCGAGTCGAGTTCGAGTCCACGAGTCGACTGATACTCCTCGTGCCGACTTTTCACATGTCTCCTCGAGATGAGTTCATTCCTCGAGTCGAGCTACGAGTCCGCGAGTCGACCGATACTCCTCGCGCCGACTCTCCACGAAACTCCTCGTGCAGGCTCTACGTGAGTCCTCGAGTCGAGTTCGAGTCCACGAGTCGACTGATACTCCTCGTGCCGACTCTTCACATGTCTCCTCGAGATGAGTTCATTCCTCGAGTCGAGCTCCGAGTCCGCGAGTCCACCAATACTCCTCGCCCCGACTCTCCACGAAACTCCTCGTGCAGGCTCTACGTGAGTCGTCGAGTCAAGTTCGAGTCTACGAGTCGACTGATACTCCTCGTGCCGACTCTTCAGATGTCTCCTCGAGATGAGTTCATTCCTCGAGTCGAGCTCCGAGTCCGCGAGTCGACCGATACTCCTCGCACCGACTCTCCACGAAACTCCTCGTGCAGGCTCTACATGAGTCCTCGAGTCGAGTTCGAGTCCATGGGTCGACTGATACTCCTCGTGCCGACTCTTCAGATGTCTCCTCGATATGAGTTCATTCCTCTACTCGAGCTCCGAGTCCGCGAGTCGACCGATACTCCTCGCGCCGACTCTCCACGAAACTCCTCGTGCAAGCTCTACGTGAGTCCTCGAGTCGAGTTCGAGTCCACGAGTCGACTGATACTACTCGTGCCAACTCTTCACATGTCTCCTCGAGATGAGTTCATTCGTCGAGTCGAGCTCCGAGTCCGCGAGTCGACCGATACTCCTCGCGCCGACTCTCCACGAAACTCCTCGTGCAGGCTCTACATGAGTCCTCGAGTCGAGTTCGAGTCCACGAGTCGACTGATACTCCTCGTTTTGACTCTTCACATGTCTCCTCGAGATGAGTTCATTCCTCGAGTCGAGCTCCGAGTCCGCGAGTCGACCGATACTCCTCGCACCGACTCTCCACGAAACTCGTCGTGCAGGCTCTACGTGAGTCCTCGAGTCGAGTTCGAGTCCACGAGTCGACTGATACTCCTCGTGCCAACTCTTCACATGTCTCCTCGAGATGAGTTCATTCCTTGAGTCGAGCTCCGAGTCCGCGAGTCGACCGATACTCCTAGCACCGACTCTCCACGAAACTCCTCGTGCAGGATCTACATGAGTCCTCGAGTTGAGTTCGAGTCAATGAGTCGACTGATACTCCTCGTGCCGACTCTACACATGTCTCCTCGAGATGAGTTCATTCCTCGAGTCGAGAACCGAGTCCGCGAGTCGACCGATACTCCTCGCGCCGACTCTCCACGAAACTCCTCGTGCAGGCTCTACGTGAGTCCTCGAGTCGAGTTCGAGTCCACGAGTCGACTGATACTCCTCGTGCCGACTTTTCACATGTCTCCTCGAGATGAGTTCATTCCTCGAGTCGAGCTACGAGTCCACGAGTCGACCGATACTCCTCGCGCCGACTCTCCACGAAACTCCTCGTGCAGGCTCTACGTGAGTCCTCGAGTCGAGTTCGAGTCCACGAGTCGACTGATACTCCTCGTGCCGACTTTTCACATGTCTCCTCGAGATGAGTTCATTCCTCGAGTCGAGCTCCTAGTCCGCGAGTCGACCGATACTCCTCGCGCCGACTCTCCACGAAACTCCTCGTGCAGGCTCTACATGAGTCCTCGAGTCGAGTTCGAGTCCACGAGTTGACTGATACTCCTCGTACCAACTCTTCAAATGTCACTTCGAGATGAGTTCATTCCTCGAGTTGAGCTCCGAGTCCGCGAGTCGAACGATACTCCTCGCGCCGACTCTCCACGAAACTCCTCGTGCAGGCTCTACATGAGTCCTCGAGTCGAGTTCGAGTCCACGAGTCGACTGATACTCCTCGTGCCGACTCTTCACATCTCTCCTCGAGATGAGTTCATTCCTCGAGTCGAGCTCCGAGTCTGCGAGTCGACCGATACTCCTCGCGCCGACTCTCCACGAAACTCCTCGTGCAGGCTCTATGTGAGTCCTCGAGTCGAGTTCGAGACCACGAGTCGACAAGCTACTCCTCGTGCCGACTCCACATGTCTCCTCGAGATGAGTTCATTCCTCGTGGCGAATCCACATGTCTCCTCGAGATGCGTTCATTCCTCGAGTCGAGTTCGAATCCACGACTCGACCGATACTCCTCGTGCCGATTCTTCATGAAACTCCTCGTGCAGGCTCTATATGAGTCCTCGAGTTGAGTCCCGAGTCCACAAGCCAACTAACCACTCCTCGTGCAGGCTCTACATGAGCCCTCGAGTTGAGTCCCGAGTCCAGAAGTCAACTAACTACTCCTCGTGCAGGCTCTACATGAGTCCTCGAGTTGAGTCTTGAATCCGCGCTCGCCGCCCAGCTCGTGAGCCGATAGGCAACGAGTTACAAATAGGTTCAAGGCTTGCGTGCGCTGGGCGTATCTGGTCTAGCCAGCGTCCACGGGAAACCTGGCCACACAAATGTGGCATCACGCTCGCCTCCCAGCTCGTGAGTCGATAGGCAACGAGTTACAAATGGGTTCAAGGCCTGCGTCCGCTGGGCGTATCTGGTCTAGCCAGCGTCCACGGGAAACGTAGCCACAAAAATGTGGCATCGCGCTCGCCGCCCAGCTCGTGAGCAGATAGGCAACGAGTTACAAATGGGTTCAAGGCTTGCGTCCGCTGGGCGTATCTGGTCTAGCCAGCGTCCACGGGAAACCTGGCCACACAAATGTGGCATCGCGCAAGCCGCCCAGCTCCTGAGCCGATAGGCAACGAGTTACAAATGGGTTCAAGGTTTGTGTCCGCTAGGCGTATCTCGTCTAGTCAGCGTCCACGGGAAACCTGGCCACACAAATGTGGCATCGCGCTCGCCGCCCAACTTGTGAGCCGATAGGCAACGAGTTACAAATGGGTTCAAGGCTTGCGTCCGCTGGGCGTATCTGGTCTAGCCAGCATCCACGGGAAACCTAGCCACACAAATGTGGCATCGCGCTCGCCGCCCAGCTCGTGAGCCGATAGGCAATGAGTTACAAATGGGTTCAAGGCTTGCGTCCGCTGGGCATATCTAGTCTAGCCAGCGTCCACGGAAACCTGGCCACACAAATGTGGCATCGCGCTCGCCGCCCAGCTCGTGAGCCGATAGGCAACGAGTTACAAATGGGTTCAAGGTTTGCGTCCGCTGGGCGTATCTGGTCTAGCCAGCGTCCACGGGAAACCTGGCCACACAAATGTGGCATCACGCTCGCCGCCCAGCTCGTGAGCCGATAGGCAACGAGTTACAAATGGGTTCAAGGCTTGCGTCCGCTGGGCGTATCTGGTCTAGCCGGCGTCCACGGGAAACCTGGCCACGCAAATGTGGCATCGCGCTCGCCGCCCAGCTCGTGAGCCGACAGGCAACGAGTTACAAATGGGTTTCAAAGGCTTGCGTCCGCCAGGGCGTATCTGATCTAGCCAGCGTCCACGGAAAACTCGGTCACGCAAACATGACACCGAGACCCCCCGAGGCCCAAGTCGTGCTAATTGATCACGCCTTCACTGGTAGGTCGAGAAAATAATCCACGCACAACAAAGACATGCAAATCGATTACGCCTTTGTCGGTAAGTCGAGAAAATAAGCCGCGCGCAACAAAAGCCGTCCCTCGCGACGCACAAAAGCCGTCCCCCGTGACGCACAAAGGCCGTCCCTCGTGGCGCACAAAGGCCGTCACTCGCGACGCAAAAATGCCAATCCCCGTGACGCAATCCCGAGAGCGTTCACCCCATATCCGCATAAAAGCGTAGGTTTTGAGTTTCCACTCGACCTACGCTCGACCGAAAACTCGGGGGGCTAATGTTGTCTGCCCGTCAAACAATCGACAGGGGCAAAATCACAACGCCACCTCCCGGCCGACAAAGTCCCATCCGGTAAGCTCCCGGCCGGCAGCCTCCCGGCCGGCAGAAGGGCTGGCCTCGGCCTTGCCTCAGCCAACAGCCGGTCCAAGGTTTGCCTCGGCCATTGGCCGGCCCAAGGCTTTCCTCGGCCATTGGCCGGCTCAAGGCTTGCCTCGGCCATTGGCCGGCTCTAAGGTTTGCCTCGGCCATTGGCCGGCCCTAAGGCTTGCCTCGGCCATTGGCCGGCCCAAGGCTTGCCTCGGCCATTGGCCGGCTCAAAGCTTGCCTCGGCCATTGGCCGGCTCATGGCTTGCCTCGGCCATTGGCCGGCTCATGGCTTGCCTCGGCCATTGGCCGGCTCTAAGGTTTGCCTCGGCCATTGGCCGGCCCTAAGGCTTGCCTCGGCCAATGGCCGGCCCAAGGCTTGCCTCGGCCATTGGCCGGCTCAAAGCTTGCCTCGGCCATTGGCCGGCCCTAAGGCTTGCCTCGGCCAATGGCCGGCCCAAGGCTTGCCTCGGCCATTGGCCGACCCAAGGCTTGCCTCGGCCATTGGCCAGCTCAAGGCTTGCCTCGGCCATTGGCCGGCCCTAAGGCTTGCCTCGGCCAATGGCCGGCCCAAGGCTTGCCTCGGCCATTGGCCGGCCCTAAGGCTTGCCTCGGCCTATGGCCGGCCCAAGGCTTGCCTCGGCCATTGGCCGGCCCAAGGCTTGCCTCGGCCATTGGCCGGCTCAAGGCTTGCCTCGGCCATTGGCCGCCCAAGGCTTACCTCGGCCAATGGCCGACCCAAAAGTGCTCACTCGGCCAAGGGGCCCCCAAAACACCCCTTGGCCGCCTATAAGTAGAGAAGTCTGCCCTCTCCCAAAGGTAATCCAATTTTGAGTCCCGAAACGCTGTCGAACTCGTACTTCACTCGTTTCGCTCATCTTTGGCCTCTCACCACCTCTAAACCCTCTATACTCCACCTCAATCCCACTAATGTTGAGCGTCGGAGAGGTAAATAGGGGCACCCCCCTGTTTCCCCTTTGTAGCTCAGAATCTCTTTCTTGCTTTTCAGGTATCGAGACGAGGTGAGCTTCATCCACAGCTAAGGGACGACTCGGGATACCAAGTCCGACACGCTCGACTCAAGGCGAGGCCACTTGGTCCGGCCTTGGGTCTAACCGCCTTTGACTCCTAAATATTTGTCCGAAAAACAGCGACAACAAATGTATTGACGATGAGCTAACAAGTGACATTGTTTCATCCAAAAGAGTCAAGACTCAATTTGGACACTGGCCAATTCAGTACCTTCAGAAGATACCTAGAAGAACTATAGAGTCTCCAACTCTCAATGCCTCAGAACCAGACATCATAGATTCTTCTAACAATCATACTGAGGTCAATAGTCATTTGACCCTTAGATTGCGAATATATCGTTTTAAGCAAACTACGAAGAGTTTGTTCATGCAAATCTACATTTGTCTCTTCGTAAGTTGTTTAGTTTGTTTATGGACTAAAGACTAATGTTTTATCATAAAGCTTCAAACAGACACGGAAGAATGAATGAACGTTTCAACTTTTTATTAATAAGCAATTACAAGCAAGAGTCTTCGTAAGACTATATGACATCAAATGTACATTAATACACACTACAACTCTTCTTGTGGTCACCATTGACAACAACTAGAAGCTAAGTCAAAACAAGAATGAGACAAGTTTGACATGGTCAAAAGGGTATTTTTGTCCTTTTGGACATAGGATGAAATGAATGTCAATAAATATTTTGACATGGTCATGTGATGACTCACATTCACTTGGCCAAGTTAATCTATTTGGGCCTTGTTGATTAATTTCATTTCATAATAGCTTTATTGAAAATTCTTAATGGGCCTTTCTCATGTTGTCATGAACAAATGAAGAAGCTTCTAGAAGCTCCTTCTAGAGAGCCTTGGCCGGCCAACACAAAGAAAGAAAGGGAGATTATTTTGTGGATAAATGTATTTAGATACATGCCAAAAGAAAAAAGAGGAAAGTGAATTTCGGCCAACTAGGGTCAAGGGAGAAGCAAATAAAAGAGGAAACAAATCCAAGGACTTGCTTGGATCCTCTTGGCCGTGTGGAATGAAAGGAAGAAGAGAAAAATTGACTCATGAATATGTGATATTATGTAGAAGAGGAAACTACCTTATTAAAGGTAAAACCTCTCCTATAAATAGAGCCGTCATTATTCACATTTCATTCATCCCAAGTTTTAGAGATTGAGAGCTTCTCTCTCTACCTTGGCTGAACTCCTCTCTCTCTCTCTAGTTTTCTTTCGTTTTTATTTTGGCACCTAGGTCCTCATTTGACCTAGCATTTTTAGCTCTTCGACTTTGAGACTTGTTCTCGAGTCGTCGTGTTTAAAAGTGCCCACTCACTAATTCCTTTTCTCTCGAGTGATTCTTGTGATAGAAACTGTAGTGGTTGCTCGTGTTGCCGATGAAAGAAGAGAGACGTGCTGTGAGGGGAGACGAACGTTACAACCTTCCAAAAGCTTCTCAACGTGGATAATGTATCAACGTGGATTCCTGACTCCACTGCTACTAACCATATTTGTTGTTCCTTGACTGGTTTCAAGAAAACCAAAAGCTTTGAGGAAGGTGACTTCTGCTTCAAGTGGGGTGATGGAAGCTTAGTGTCTGCGAAGGCTGTCTTTTGAAGAACGCACTTTGAATTTGAATGATGTTAATTATGTTCATTCCTTTGGGAAAAACCTAATATCTGTTGCTCGACTTTTTGAGCAAGATTATTGTTTAAAGTTTATAAAGAATGGAATTTTTATTTCTTTTCCAAATTCTTTTGTAACTGATGCATGCATGAAGAATGCTCTCTTCTACATTATTCCCACGCAACCTTCTCTTTTAGACACTGAAATACATAATGATATAGTTAGGGAGCCAAAGAGGATCAAACTTTCTGAATCCTCCGATCTAATAATATCAACATATCTCTGGCACTTAAGACTTGGTCATATCAGTCTAGACAGAATTAAGAGACTTGTGAGGGACGGTCCACACCAAGCCTCTGCAATAGGTTCACTACCTACTTGTGAATCTTGTTTAGAAGGAAGAATGACTAAGCGACCTTTCTCAACTAAGGGTCGAAGAGCCACTGAGTTACTAGAACTTGTACAATCTGATGTATGTGGTCCGCTCAGTACACAGGAACGGGGAGGATACGATTACTTCGTTACCTTCACCGATGATTACTCAAGATACGGTTTTGTCTATTTGCTCAAACACAAATCCGAGACATTTAACGTATTTAAGGTCTTTCGGGCTTTAGTGGAAAAGAAATCTGGCAAACAGATCAAAACCCTTTGATCCAATCGAGGTGGTGAGTATATGTCTAGAGAGTTCGATGGCTTTTTTAAAGAAGAATGTATCACTTTTCAGCTTACAACACCTGGCAAACCTCAATAAAATGGAGTGTCAGAGAAAAGAAACCGAGCTCTAATGGAGATGCTTAGATCAATGATTAGTTACTCATCACTCCCTGTTTCCTTATGGCGATATGCCCTCGAAACAATAGCATACAATCTGAACCAAGTTCCATCTAAAACAGTTCCTTGTACTCCTTACGAACGATGGACTAGCCGTAAAGTAAATCTACACCACATCCGAATTTATGGTTGCTGTTGTCGGCTCGTATTGGACCGACGAGGGCAAAAGCGTCACTTCAACCCACACGACTGGCGCGAGGCCTCAGACGGCAAAACCTTGCCTCGGCCATTGGCCGGCCCAAACCAATAGCCGGCCCAAGGTTGACTCAGCCATTGGCCGGTCCGAACCAATGGCCGACCCAAGGTTCAGTCGGCCAATGACCAGCCCAAGGGTCAGCCGGCCAATGGCCGGCCGAAGGTTCAGCCTCTTCACTCCGCCAATGGCCGAGTGAACCTTCAGCCGGCCAGGAGAGTTCACTCGGCCAATGGCCGAGTGAACCTTTAGCCGGCCAGGCCAGTTCACTCGGGCAATGGCCGAGTGAACCTTCAGCCGGCCAGGCAAGTTCACTCGGCCAATGGCCGAGTGAACCTTCAGCCGACCAGGCAGTTCACTCGGCCAATGGCCGAGTGAACTTTCAGCCGGCAAGGCAAGTTCACTCGGCCAATGGCCGAGTTAACCTTCAGTCGGCCAGGCTCTTCACTCGGCCAAGGGCCAAGTCAACTTCATATGACCCGAGGTTCAGCCGGCCAAACCTTTCAGCCGGCCAATGGCCGACCCAAGAGGCTCACTCGGCCAAGTGGTTCCCCAAGCACCCCTTGGTCGCCTATAAATACGAGGGTCCCTCCCTTGACCCAGGTAATCCATTTTTGAGTCCCGAAACCCTGTCGAACTCATACTTCACTCGTTTCGCTCATCTTTGGCCTCTCACCCTCTAAAACCTCTATACTCCACCTCAATCCCACTAATGTTGAGCGTCGGAGAGGTAATCAGAGGCACCCCCTCTGTTTCCCCTTTGTAGTTCATGTGTTCTTTCTTCCTTTTTAGGTGCTTGGACGAACTCAAGGGACATTCACAGCTAAGGGAAGACTCGGGATACCGAGTCCGACACGCTCAAGCCCGAACGCGACCACTTGGTCCGGCCTTGGATCGAACCGTTTGGGGCTCCTAAATCGTTGTCCGAAAACGAGCGAAAATATTTTGGCGCTAGAAGGAGGGGATCTCTCGACATGGGCGACGCTCTCCCTTCCAACTTCTTTTCTCGCATTCTGTAAGACTCTCGAGAGATGAATCACCTGTCGGCCACCTCCGCGGGCACCCGAGCCACTAGCTCGAGGTACGGCCTCAGGAACCTAGCGCATCCTCTAGGAGGGAAACGTCGTGACAATGAGAGCCAGCCCCAAGACCCGACGAACGACCCTGAGGCCACGCTCCGAGAGGACACGGCTCGGAGGCTCGCCGAGCTCCTCGACCGCCCCGGCGTCGACGACGCGCTTATCGCCGACCTCCTCGGCTACGGTGTCAAGGATCACGTCAACCACGACTAGAGAGACCCCAACAACGTGGCAAGATCAAAAATCGATGAGGCCAAACTCGATCGCGCTATTCACGAAAGTGAACGCACACGCACGCCTTCGAGGAGACTCCCTAAGGCAACCACATCGAGACATCAATCGTCGAGTGAACAAACACGTGCGCCCTCGAGGGGACACCCTCGAGAAACCACATCAAGACAAAGATTGAGCAATATTCAAGGACGCTAAATCTCAAGGTCCCGAAAGGGACGCTCCAAGCTCACCATTTGCATCCAAAACCCTCGTAGAGACGACGACGTCGATGAACGCGGCCTTCGTCAAGGGCGTCGCCTGAATTACATACCCTTACCAAGGGTGATAGGAACGGCCAGCGGAGACTTGAGAGACCGCCTCAATTCGGCCAGCGAAGACTTGAGAGACCGTCTCAATTCTCGAAGGGAATCTCATGGGAGCGACTTGAGGGATAAACTCAACGCCCGGCGCGAGATCGCGAGAGAGGTCATCTTGGGACAGCAACCACCCAACGTTGCTAACTGCGCATCCAACAAGAAGCGTGCCACCATACTTGTGGCACCGGCTGGCGATCCCGACACGCGAAGGAAAAGGCGTAGAAATGGTCAGGACCCTAATGACCGTCCTTCTCCGACCCCGATGCAATCCTTAGTCCCTCTTAACACAACACCCGACCGGATCCTTAGCTTACACAAAGAGAAGCTAGGATCTCCGCCTCTAATGAAGAGGGTCCGCACAACGCGGGATAGGAGCAAGCGGTGCGAATATCACCAAGACCACGGACACGTGACAACTGAATGCTACCAACTTAGGAAGCAAATTGACTCCCTGATTCGAGGCGGGTATCTCGAGGAGTTCGTGGTATGTGCTAGCAAGGTGACAACCCAACTGAGCGCCCAACTCATAAACCCCATGACGGGCAACTAAAGAACAAGCTCACACCATTCGCGGCCGCGACCAACACAGTTTTCGCCGTTAAATTCATGCCTGGACTTGCTGAACTTTGTAATCGCTCTATTTCAAGCACGTTGTTTTCTTTTCCCTAAAAAGGCCAAGTGCCAAAAGTTGTTCATTGCAATAAAAGTTGTTCTACCCGTTGTAACATACTATTGTATACCTCCAACACGAGAGTTTCTCGGTCTTCGTCTCACAAACACAAGAAACTCTGGGGGCTAATGGGGAACAATACTCATGAAAATCTCAAAAGTCAAAAAAAAAAATAATAATAAAAGTATAACAAAGTGTCAGGGGGCCGATGGTTAGGCCGGAGGTCCAGAAGAGAGACAATCTGCATATGACTCCTCGAGTTGAGTTCACTCCTCGAGTCGAGTACCGAGTCCACGAGTCGACTAACTACTCCACGTGCCGACTCTACATGACTCCTCGAGTTGAGTTCACTCCTCGAGTCGAGTACCGAGTCCACGAGTTGGCTGATAACTCCTCGTGCCGACTCTACATGACTCCTCGAGTTGAGTTTACTCCTCGAGTAGAGTTCACTCCTCGAGTCGAGTACCGATTCCACGAGTTGGCTGATAACTCCTCGTGCCGACTTTACATGACTCCACGAGTTGAGTTCACTCCTTGAGTTGAGTTCACTCCTTGAGTCGAGTACCGAGTCCACGAGTTGGCTGATAACTCCTCGTTCCGACTCTACATGACTCCTCGAATTGAGTTCACTCCTCGAGTTGAGTTTACTCCTTGAGTCGAGTACCGAGTCCATGAGTCGACTAACTACTCCTCGTGCCGACTCTACATGACTCCTCGAATTGAGTTCACTCCTCGAGTTGAGTTCACTCCTCGAGTAGAGTACCGAGTCTACAAGTTGGCTGATAACTCCTCATGCCTACTCTACATGACTCCTCGAATTGAGTTCATTCCTCGAGTTGAGTTCACTCCTCGAGTTGAGTTCACTCCTCGAGTCGAGTACCGAGTCCACGAGTTGGCTGGTTACACCTCGTGCCGACTCTACATGACTCCTCGAGTTGAGTTCACTCCTCGAGTTGAGTTCACTCCTTGAGTCGAGTACCGAGTCCACGAGTTGGCTGATAACTCCTCGTGCTGACTCTACATGACTCCTCGAGTTGAGTTCACTCCTCGAGTCGAGTAACGAGTCTGCGAGTCAACTAACTACTTCTCGTGCCGACTCTACATGACTCCTCGAGTTGAGTTTACTCCTCGAGTCGAGTACCGAGTCCAATAGTTCACTGATAACTCCTCGTGCCGAATCTACATGACTCCTCGAGTTTAGTTTACTCCTCGAGTTGAGTTAACTCCTCGAGTCGCGTACCGAGTCCAGGAGTTGGCTGATAACTCCTCGTGCCGACTCTACATGACTCCTGGAGTTGAGTTCACTCCTTGAGTCGAGTACCGAGTCTAGGAGTTGGCTGATAACTCCTCGTGCCGACTCTACATGACTCCTCGAGTTGAGTTCACTCCTCGAGTCGAGTACCGAGTCCACGAATCGACTAACCACTCCTCGTGCCGACTCTACATGACTCCTCGAGTCGAGTACCGAGTCCACATGCTGCCTGATAACTCCTCATGCCGACTCTACATGACTCCTCGAGTTTAGTTCATTCCTCGAGTTGATTTCACTCCTCGAGTTGAGTAACGAGTCCACGAGTTGGCTGATAACTCCACGTGCCGACTCTACACGACTCCTCGAGTTGAGTTCACTCCTTGAGTCGAGTATCGAGTCCACGAGTTGGCTGATAACTCCTCGTACCGCCTCTACATGACTCCTCGAGTTGAGTTCACTCCTCGAGTCGAGTACCGAGTCCACAAGTCGACTAACTACTCCACGTGCCGACTCTACATGACTCCTCAAGTTGAGTTCACTCCTCGAGTCGAGTACCGAGTCCACGAGTTGGATGATAACTCCTCGTGCCGACTCTACATGACTCCTCGAGTTGAATTCACTCCTCGAGTCGAGTACCGATTCCACAAGTTGGCTGATAACTCCTCGTGCCGACTTTACATGACTCCTCGAGTTGAGTTCACTCCTCGAGTTGAGTTCACTCCTTGAGTCGAGTACCGAGTCCATGAGTTGGCTGATAACTCCTCGTTCCGACTCTACATGACTCCTCGAGTTGAGTTCACTCCTTGAGTCGAGTACCGAGTCCACGAATTGGCTAATAACTCCTCGTGCCGACTCTACATGACTCCTCGAGTTGAGTTCACTCCTCGAGTTGAGTTCACACCTCGAGTTGAGTTCACTCCTTGAGTCGAGTACCGAGTCCACGAGTTGGCTGATAACTCCTCGTGCTGACTCTACATGACTCCTCGAGTTGAGTTCACTCCTCGAGTCGAGTCCGAGTCTGCGAGTCGACTAACTACTCCTCCATCCGACTCTACATGACTCGTCGAGTTGAGTTCACTCCTCGAGTCGAGTACCGAGTCCAACAGTTCGCTGATAACTCCTCGTGCCGAATCTATATGACTCCTCGAGTTTAGTTTACTCCTCGAGTTCAGTTAACTCCTCGAGTCGCGTACCGAGTCCAGGAGTTGGCTGATAACTCCTCGTGCCGACTCTACATGACTCCTCGAGTTGAGTTCACTCCTCGAGTTGAGTTCACTCCTTGAGTCGAAGAGAGTGGACCGTCCCTCACAAATCTCTTAATCCTATCTAGACTGATATGACCAAGTCTTAAGTGTTGATTTTGTTAGATCGGAGGATTCAGAGAGTTTGATCCTCTTTGGCTCCCTAATTAGATCATTATCTATTTCAGTGTCTAAAAGTGAAGGTTGAGTGGGATAAATGTAAAAAAGACCATTCTTCATACATGCATCAGTGACAAAAGAATTTGAAAAAGAAATACGAATTCCATTCTTCATAAACTTTAAACAATAATCTTGCTCAAGAAGACGAGCAACGGATATTAAGTTCTTCCCAAAGGTAGGAACAAAATAAACATTATTCAAGTTTAAAGTGCGGTCTTCAAAAGACAGCGTCACGGATCCCACATCCTTCGCAGACACCAGGCTCCCATCACCCCATTTGAAACAGAACTCGCCTTCATCTAAGCTTTTGGTTTTCTTGAAACCATTCAAGGAACAACAAATATGGTTAGTAGCAGCGGAGTGAAGAATCCACGTTGATACATTATCAGCTACTAAGCATGCTTTGGTAACTAGTACAATACTATGTTCCTTTTCTTTGAGATAGGCAGGACAGTTCTTTTGATTGGCCTTGTGAGGTCTCTTCTTAGTTCCAGAGGCGGAGGCTTTGTGCTTAGTAGCATGTGCCTCTCCTTTATTCCTCTTTCTCTCAGTGAGACCTACAGCAGTATGAAGCTCCTTTATAAGCTTGGTAACAGTGTACTCTAGCTTGTTTATGGAATAGTTCATCTTGGAGGTATCAAGAGATGCGGGGAGAGTTTCTAAGATCATATCTATGACCTTCTTCCCATCATTCTCAGATCCTATGATTTCCATTTTATTCAGATAACTAATTATCAGTATCATAAAGTATCCAACAGGAGTCCTAGCCTTCATGCGACAGTTCATAAACTGTCGGACTGCTTGTTGCCTTGCCTGACACCTTTGCCCTCCAAATATCTCAAGGAGATTGTAGAGGATGTCGGCGGCAGTCTCGATGTCATGATGTTGCTTTTTCAGCATATTGTTCATAGATGCTAAGATATAGCACCTCACAATCTCATCGGATCGAAGCCAGGCCGCTAAGGCGTCATTATCCTCTTGAGTCGAATCTTCATCCGTCAGAGGAGGACATGGGGTGGTGAGTACCCATTTGTGCTTGTTAATGGTAAGTATGATATCTAGGTTATGTTTCGAATCTACGTAGTTTTCGTTTTCGAGTTTGTTCGAGGAAATGATGATCGAGAGAAGGTTGAGAGACATATTGCCTATATAAGTTGAAACAAGTTTATGATTAGTCTTAGGTTTAGGATTTAAATTTTATTTAAGACTTTGATAAAATCCAAAGGTGTTATAAACCAAACGATAATTTACTCCCTCAAGAGAAGTGTTGTCGCACGAAAATGAACAACTATTGAAAACCTCGGGCGGTTCGATCCAAGGCCGGACCAAGTGATCGCACCCGGGCCAAGAGTGTGAACTCGAAAGTCTCGAGCTAGGCTTTCTCTGATCAACCCGCCTCTTGGGAGAGGAAGAGGGTGAGGAGGAGTAGTGACCATGCCTTGGGTGTCGGCTGCCTACGTACCCGTGCATGGGATCAGGTCAGAACGTAGTTCAAGCGTGTAAGACGCAATATGAGGCGTAGAAGCTTGGTGGAGAAGCGTACTCAACGAAGGAGACGGTGCGAGGAGGAGTCCTCGGCGACGTCTCAGAACT
The DNA here is from genome assembly GCF_054948205.1 of Urtica dioica subsp. dioica. Classification (NCBI taxonomy): domain Eukaryota; kingdom Viridiplantae; phylum Streptophyta; class Magnoliopsida; order Rosales; family Urticaceae; genus Urtica; species Urtica dioica. Next base: position 20,952,869 of record NC_142758.1, on the reverse strand, counting down.
TCGGAGATCGCGAGCGCGAGAGAGAATGTGTGTTTTCTCTCTTTTGGAGACGTGGAAGACTCTAAGTCAAGAGTTCCTTGTTGTGGCGGAGATTCCGGACGCGTAGGCGATTTCTTATCCGAAATGGTGGACGCGTCTAGGGTGCTAGACGCATAGGCGATTTTCAGTCGAAAACTGTTAGAGCACTCGTGGGCTCAAGATTAATCGTTCGATCAAGAGAGGCGGCACTCGGGAGTCCCCGGAAAGCGCTTCAGAATCTCTGAGAACGAGAAATCGAGGAGAATCCGCTACAGACCAATGATGACATCCAGAGAAGCAGAGAGAAGTCTCAAGTTCCATGAGAATAAATGGGATGGATTTCCCTTCAATGAGAGGGTGTATTTATAGGTGCTTTAGGGCCTTAGAAGGCTTCTTTTTCGTCCATGTGGGACTAGGGGCGCGCGCGCCGTCAAGTGGAGGCTCACGGCGCGCGCGTCGCACAAAGCGCGGCGCAAAACGAGCGGCGCGTGGCACAGAGGGCGCGGCGCGCGGGTCAGCAGCCGCGGCGCGGGATGCGTGGTGCATGGGTGCGCGGTGCGGGCGTGTCTTTGTGCGGCGCGCGGTCTGCCTGGCACGGCGCGCGGCTTGCTGTGTGGCCGGCCGACACGGTGTGCTTCGCGCGCGACGCATGGCTCGTCTCGTCGGACTCTTGTGGGCCTTTAGGGGTCTTTGGATATCATGCTTTCTATGTGAAATGTGAAGGTCTCTACTTGACGAGAGTGACTCGACTCGAGGAGCGACTCGAGGCTCGACTCGAGGAGGACGACTCGAGGCTCGACTCGAGGAGGACGACTCGAGGCTCGACTCGAGGAGGATGACTCGAGGCTCGACTCGAGGAACGACTCGAGGAGAACGACTCGAGCCTCGACTCGAGGAGAACAACTCGAGGCTTGTCTCGAGGAGTGACTCGAGGCTCGACTCGAGGAGAAAGACTCGAAGCTCGACTCGAGGAATGACTCGAGGAGAACTACTCGAAGAGAACGACTCGAGGCTCGTCTCGAGGAGTGACTCGAGGTTCGACTCGAGGAGAAAGACTCGAAGCTCAACTCGAGGAACGACTCGAGGCTCGACTCGAGGAGAACGACTCGAGGCTCGTCTCGAGGAGTGACTCGAGGCTCGACTCGAGGAGAAAGTTCGACTCGAGGGGAATTACTCAACTCAAGGAGCGAGGCTCGAGTTAAGGAGCTGAGAGTATGGCACGAGGGCTTGCCGTTTGACTCGTGATGGAAGGCTCGCCGTTCTTCCGGACCTCCGACCTGACCATTGGCCCTTTGAGCGGCGCGTCTTTCCGGCGTTCCGGGTTTTCCGAAAATAACCGACAACATTAGCCCCCCAAGTTCAGCGCTCGGGAGGCCCCGAGCGGTGAACTTTTAGTTGTTTCTGCGGGGTGTTTGAGGAAAATTTATTTCTCAGGGGCTTCGCCGTCGCGAAGCCTTCGTGGTTACAAAGTATGTTCTCACAATTGCAAGTATGCTCTCTTGCTTTTCCGTCTCTCTCAACACGATCGTGTAATCAACACGTGCAGGAGGGTCCAAGCGGATACGAGGCGTAGCTCAACGTGGGCGAGGTGGACGCGATTGCATCCATCGCTCTAGCCCCGGAGCAACGGGGACATGCACAGACATGTAGGGCACGCACTTGTGCAGAGGCGTACCGGCGTGTCGCGGCTTGTTGATCTTTTGGCAAAGTCACGTCCAAGTCTTTCTTCGATGGCGTTTTGTTTGATGATATCTTCCACCCGGAATCCATGCAACTCGACGGTGATTAGCATGGCAATTATTTTCTAATTGCGACATGTTAGGGGAAAATCATGGCATCCATCTCGACCAACTTGGAAGGCGACTGCACTTTTGCGTTTTGCAAAGGCATGCTCATTCCGAGGTCTCGAAGACGGAGGTTGATGCTGCGGGCCGAAGCTTCGAGAAGACGGAGTGGCACCTGGTGGAAGGCTCTGCCGCATCGGAGGGCTTCGACTGCTCGGGGATCAATGCTCAAAGTTCAATCACGCATCGAGCATAAGCTGGTCTCGCGGGGCATCCGCCCTTCCAGCTTTAGTGACGCTTCTTCGTCTGTATTCGGAAGATCGGCTCCTATTCCCCAGGCGTGAGCGCGAGTCTCTGTTAATGACGCGAAGGGACATTTGTAACGAGTAGTGATGTAGACTTCTCTTGTCATGGCGTTTTCCACGCCCAGAGGGCAAGTTTTCCTCTGTTTGTCTTTTTGTTTTATTTTGCAATTGTCTTGCTTTGGCTAGCCTGTTCTTCAAATCGTTACATGCGCTTGCTCGAGGAGCGGGACTCGACTCGAGGAGAATGGCTCGACTCGAGGAGCAAGGCTCGACTTGAGGAAAATGACTCGACTCGAGGAGCGAGGCTCGACTCAAGGAGCGAGGCTCGACTCGTGGAGAATCACTCGACTCGAGGAGCAAGGCTTGACTCGAGGAGAATGACTCGACTCGGGGGGGCGGAGCTCGACTCGAGGAGGATGACTCGACTCGAGGAGCGAAGCTCGACTCGAGGAGAATTATTTGACTCGGGGAGCAAGGCTCGACTCGGGGACAGTGATTTGACTCGACGAGCGAAGCTCGTCTTGAGGAGAATGACTCGACCCGAGGAGAACGGCTCGACTCGAGGAACAAGATTCAACCCGAAGAGAATGACTCGACTCGAGGAGTGAGGCTCGACTCGAGGAGAATGGCTCGACTCAAGGAGCGAAGCTCGACTTCGAGGAGATTGACTCGACTCAAGGAGCGAAGCTCGACTCCAGGAGAATGACTCGACTCGAGGAGAAAAGCTCGACTCGAGGAGGATGACTCGACTCGAGGGGCGGGGCTCGACTCGAGGAGAATGACTCATCTCAAGGAGCAAGGCTCGACTGGAGGAGAGTGACTCGACTCGAGGAGCGAGGCTCGTATCGAGGAGAACGACTCGACTCGAGGACCTAAGCTCGACTCGAGGAGGATGAATCATCTCGAGGAGCAAGGCTCGACTCGAGGAGAGTGACTCGACCTGAGGAGCGAGGCTCGACCCGAGGAGAATGACTCGACTCGAGGAGCAAGGCTTGGCTCGAGAAGATTTTATATGACCTCACTCGTCGCCTGGGACTCTTCTAGGAGGGGCATTCTCGAGCGAAGTCTCAGCTAGCTCAGGCCGAGCGAAGTTCTTGCTCAGAGGCGGAGTTCACGAGTCTTTGCGAGCAGCTTCAATTAGCTCGCGTGGAATGGGGAGTCTCCAAAGGCGAGTGTGATCGTGCTCAGTTGGCGGTGGCGAAGATGGCAGGACCTACGCCTTGTATGGCGGTTCAGGTGCGTCTTGTGGCGGCTCCAAGTGCGTTGCGATTAGTCATCGTACGCAACGCCTTGTGGCGACTCAGAGCGCGTCGTGAGAGACGGTTCTGTGCGTCGCTTAGCCGTCTAGGCAAGTTGCGAGGGATGGCCTAGATATGCCATGTAGGCTTCTTAGGTGCGCCGTATAGGCTTTTTAGAAGTGCCATGTAGGCATCTTAAGCACGCCATGTAGGCGTCTTAGGTGCGTCGCGAGGGACGACTTGGCTGCGCCATGTAGGCGTCTCACGTGCGCCATGTAGGCGTCTTAGGTGCGTCATGTAGGCGTCTTAAGTGCGCCATGTAGGCGTCTTAGGTGTGCCATGTAGGCGGCGTCGGTGCGCCACGAAGGACAACTTGGTTGCGCCATGTAGGCGTCTTACGTGCGCCATGTAGGCGTCTTGGGTGCGCCATGTAGGCGGCTTCGGTGCGCCATGTAGGCATCTTAGGTGCATCGCGAGGGACGACTTCAGCCCGCATCTTTGGGATGTCTTATGGCGCGCCGCGGAGGCGTCTTCAGCCTGCATCTCTGGGATGCCTTATGGCGCGCCGCGGAGGTGTCTTAAGCCTGCATCTCTGGGATGTCTTATGGCGCGCCGCGGAGGCGTCTTCAGCCTGCGTCTCATGGATGTCTTATGGCGCGCGGCGGAGGCATCTTCAGCCTGCATCTTTGGGATGTCTTATGGCGCGCCGCAGAGGCGTCTTAAGTCTGCATCTATGGGATGTCTTATGGCGCGCCGCGGAGGCGTCTGTTACTGGTCGTTTTCGGAACACCGGAAATTTAAAAACAATTCAAGGCCGGCCGGGCTTTGCCGGCCGGAAGCCCAACGGGCACCGCCCCACCAGGCCCGAGCGCCCCGATGCTCCCACGGCCCGGCGCGGCCGGTGCGCGCGCACTTGCGCCCCCGGCCCTGAGGCCCCCGGCCCAAAGGGCCTCAGCGCGCCCTGTCGCGCCTGGCTCGCGCGCACTCTACGCCCCGGCCTCCCGGCCCGCGCGCTCTCGCGCACCCCGACCTCCCGGCCTGCGCGCACCTCGGCATCCCGGCCGAGCGCCCCTGCTGCCTCAGCCGGGTGTCCCGGCTGTTGTCAATGGTGCCCACAAGAAGAGTAGTAGTGTCTATTTGTGTACATTTGATGTAATATAGTCTTACGAAGGCTCTTGCTTGTAATTGCTTATTCATTAATAAAAAGTTGAAACGTTCATTCAATCTTCCTTGTCTGAAGCTTTATGATAAAACCCTAGTCTTTTAGTCCATAAACAAACTTAACAACTTACGAAGAGACAAATGTAGATTTGCATGAACAAACTCTTCGTAGTTTGCTTAAAACGATATATTCGCAATCTTAGGGTCAAAGGACTATTGACCTCAGTATGATTGTTAGAAGAATCTATGATGTCTGGTTATGAGGCATTGAGAGTTGGGGACTCTATAGTTCTTCTAGGTATCTTCCGAAGGTACTGAATTGACCAGTGCACTTCTAGAGACAATATAAGAACAAACCATTTAACCTCTTATGTCTCGAAGTCACTATGTATGAATTGCATCATGCTTACCTTAATTCTGAAATGAGACATGCCATTTCACACCTTAGTATTCTCATTTGAGAAAGTCAAAGTTCGGACTCACTATGTGATTCCGAACAAGGCCTATTGGTGAAGTACTAAGTTGTGAGTCTGTCATGAGTAACTTTGTGAAGTTCTCATAGATATGGAATTCATGTACAAGATTGCTGAAATGCAATGTATGTCACCTCATGCTTTGTTCCTTGGAGTGTGAATAAATGAACTGGCCAGTGTCCAAATTGAGTCCTGACTTTTTTGGATGAAACAATGTGACTTGTTAGCTCCTCGTCAATACATTGTTTCTAACTTATTCACAAGCGACAAAGGAGTTGAGGAAATAACAGCTAGAAGGGTAAAATGGTAATTTAGTAAATCCCGACTAGCTGATGACATTCATGAAGGGTAAACATAGATAATATTCAGTGGATCCGCTCATCATAATTAGGTCGAATTCTTGAGTAGAAAACAAATTCATTTGAACCGAGAGATTTTCAGTGTCAGCTCTTTAGTGGAGTCAGTTGGCATTAAGCTAAACTTGGAAAAGGTTTGTGAACTTTTGAGTCCAAGTGTTTAGCTCAAGCTTTGTTCATTTGGGTCCATGAGGTCACTGTCACGAATCACATCGATAGGAATAGTTAAACTGGAAGCTAAGTCAAAACAAGAACGAGACAGTTTTACGAAAATTGTCAAAAGGGTATTTTTGTCTTTTTGGACATAGGACGAAAAGAATGTCAATAAATTTTTTTGACATTGTCATATGATGACAAATGAAATAAATATTACGCAGCCATATTAGTGTAATTGGGCCTTGAGGATTAATTTCATTTCATAGAATTTTACTTGAAAATTCTTAATGGGCTTTTCTTATGTTGTCATGAACAAATGAAGAAACATCTAGAAGCTCCTTCTAGAAGCTCAAATTTCGTCCAACCCAAGGAAAATAAGGCTGAATTTCGTTCATGCCATAGTGGGAAAGAGAGTTTATTTTGTGCATTGATGTATGAAGATACTTGCCAAAAGAAAAAAGGGGAAACAAATTTCCTTAAGAAGGAAAGTGCATTTTCGGCCAACTAAGAGGAAATCAAATGAGGAAACAAATCCTAAGCCTTCATGAGGCATGTTGGACGTGCAAGGCAATAGGAAAAGAGGAAACTACCTTTTGAAGGTAATCCTCCTCCTATAAATAGGAGCCTCATTCCTCACATTTCATTCATCCTAAGTTTAAGAGATTGAGAGACTCTCTCTCTAGAACTTGGCCGAAAATCCTCTCTCTCTCTCTCTAGTTTATTTTCGATTTTTTCTTGTCTTGCCACCTAGGTCCTCACTCGACCTAGAGTTTAGCTCTGCGACTTCGAGACTTGTTCTTAAGTCGTAGCGTTTAAAAGTGCCCACTCACTGATTCCTTCTTTTCGAGTGATTTAGTGATAGAAACTTTCGTGGTTGCTCGAGGTGCCGAGGAAAGAAAGAGAGACGTGCTGCGAGGGGAGACGAGCGTTGAGAACTTTCCAAAAGCTTCTTCAAAGTTCAAGCTTCAAGAAAGGTTAGTAAACTCTTAGCTCATATTGATTTTTAATTACATGTACTTGCTTCTTTGTCTAGGTTAGTAAAAACTGTTTTTACTTGAAAAGAAATTTTTTAAAATTCCGCCGCTTCCCGAAGCGTTTAATCTTTTTCTTAAACCCTAGATCAATTCCAACACCGGCCACCTCGGCCACCTCGGCCACCTCGGTCGAGCGCCTTCGCCAGCTCAGCCGCTTCGGCCGAGCGCCTTCGCCAGCTCGGCCACCTCGGTCGAGCGCCTTCGCCAGCTCGGCCACCTCGGTCGAGCGCCTTCGCCAGCTCGGCCACCTCGGTCGAGCGTCTACGTCAGCTCGGCCACCTCGGTCGAGCGCCTTCGCCAGCTCGGCCACCTCGGCCGAGCGCCTTCGTCAGCTCGGCCACCTCGGTCGAGCGCCTTCGCCACCTCGGCCACCTCGGCCGAGCGTTCTTGCCAGGCGACATGCCCGCTGTCTGGCACGCCCCGCGCCCGTCCAGGCGACATGTCCCGCGCGCCCTGCGCCCTCTTAGGCGTAAAGCCTCACGCGCCTCGCTCCCGGCCTCCCGGCGGGCCTCAAGGGGCCGGCCCAAGCCCTCCCCTCAGACACTATAAATCCCCCCCCTTGGGGAAGGAAAGGGAACCCCGTTTTTTATACAACTTACATCCTGGTTGATGCCAACAACACTTCTCTTCTCTCAAGAACTCTCTCTCGCCCTCTTTTGACATTTCCAAGAGCGCGCACTCCTCCTCCCTTGGCTCAGAAAGTCAAGGACCCCCCTCCACGAGAGGGAGCGCGCTCCTCTTCTGCGACCCGAGCCTCTGCAGTACATACTGCCCTCCTGCTCCTTGGCCCTTGAGCTAGAACTCCGAGCTACGAGCACGCGACCCCTGTAAAGCCTTTAGTAGAAGCTACGAGCCGGGTCCTACTCTAAAGCCTTGGATTCACAAAGCCTTCGAGCCCAAGATAGCCTCCCCACACAAATTGAATTACGTTCTGACCTGATCCCTACTAAAGGGTACGTAGGCAGCCAACCTTTGGCACGGTCACACCCCGCAAAACACACCTCAGGGTTTGGAGGGTGCAGCTCGGTCTACGAGCTCCCGTTTTTGGTCCGGGCGCGATCACTTGGTCCGGCCTTGGATCGAACCGCCCGAGGTATTTAATCGTTCTTCATTTTCATGCGACAACATTTTGGCGCTAGAAGGAGGGGACTTCCCGACTTACACAGCCCGAAATCCCTTCTACAGTTCGACCCCTTTCTTCTCGACTCGAGAAAGACATGAGTGGTTAACCAACCGTTCGTTCTGAGGGCATGAACAACCCCGAAAACGCAACCGTGGTGAAGAAATACTTCATGCGCTCCCGAGCGCAAGGCGATGAGGAATCTCTCAACGACGAGAACCCCACTCCTTCGCCCCCTCCTCTTCAGGACAGTCGGGACAACCGCATCCTTGAGATGAAGGAGAAAATCCGCCAGCTGAAGATAGCCAATGCAAGGTACCACCGCCAACTGGCAGGCAAGGCTCCTGCACACGGCCCCCCCCACGGGGAATCTGAGGACCTCATGGACGAGGGACATGATTATGACCCCGACTATGAAGGCTTGGAAATTTCGGCGGACGTCGAGACTTCTCTCACCAAGGACGGGGAACTCCCTGTTGAGATCGAAGCCGGTCCGTCGAAAACGATAGCAATACCGGTCTCCTCTCAGGAAGAGACCTCCCGACGTCCAGCCCATGACCGACTCGGTCAAAGAGGCAATGTCAGGGAAGGTACAACGACTCGGCGAGTAAGGCGTGTGGCTCGAAGCTCACGCCCCCATACCGCCGGGCCGGATCTTAGAGATCAGCTTACCGCCCAACGGAACAACCATGACGAAGACCTCCGAGAGAGTCCCTTCTACGATGGCCGAGTTAATGAACCGAGCCAAAACCTTTATGGGGGTAGAAGATTACCTCGACGGCCGCAGGAGCAGCAACCAAAGCTCCCGCCGTCGGGACGAGTCCGGCAACGAGCCTGGCAATCCCCGTAAGAGGGTAAACAAGTGAAGTCAAGCTTCCGATAGCCGACCCCCTACGTCTCAAAATCCGCGTCTTGCGAGCAATTTTAGAGACTACTCGGGTTACACTCCCTTGAACGCCCCGGTAGAGAAAATCTACGCTGTGGCGCGTGACAAGTTCGTCGCTCCGGCTCCAATAAGGGGTAACCCCGCGTCTCGCGACCGGTCCCGCTATTGCGAGTTCCACCGGGATTACGGTCACACGACCGCTCAGTGCTTCCATCTTAGGAAACAAATTGAGACGTAAATCCAGAAAGGAGAACTCAAAGAGTTTGTCCTTCGCTTGGTAGGAGCGGCAGCCCCCACCGACAATAGGCCACAGCCTGAAAAAGGCAGTGGGACCAACCCAAACACCGACCGCACGGCGGTCACAGCTACGCTGATGCGCAACTCCACGTCGTCACCACCATACTAGGTGGCTTGCAAGACGGGGACTCGGCCCGGCAAAGGAAAAAGCTCCTCAGAGCTGCCTCCCATGAAGGCCTTGCCGGACAGGTTAACCTCACCTACGAGGAACCTCCGTCCGTACCTTACGAGACGATACAATTCACCAATGAAGAGGCCAAGCGAGTTGTGCACCCGCACAATGACGCTATAGTCCTCAAGGCCCAGGTGGCCAACAATTTGGTAAAAAGAGTTCTTATTGATAACGGCAGCGCGGCCGATATAATCTTTAAGACCACCCTCCGCCCTGTCCTGACTCAAACCCCTCTGTTTGGGTTCACGGGAGAAAAATTCATGACTGAAGGAATCATTGATTTACCAGTCACCTTCGGAACTGCCGGAGGCATCAAAGTCGTTCACATGGTCCCCTTTCTCGTGGTCGACCAGGAGTCGCCCTACAATATTATTATTGGGCAACCCACGTTGAACAGACTAAAGGCTATCACGTCCACTTATCACCTACTAGTGAAATTCCCCACCGCAGAGGGAATTGGCGTCATGGCCGGTGATCAGACCCAGGCGAGGATATGCTACGTCCAAGGCGTGGACGGCAAGCCCGCTGAAAAAAGTGTTAACACGATCTACCAACTGGAAGACGACTACCCGTGTGATAAAAAAGACGCACGGCAACTCGGGGAATTAGACCCCTGCGACTATATCGAGAGGTTGAAAGTTGACACCCCCGATGATCTCACTTCGATCGTTTTCGACGAAGCTAAACCTCACCAGGTAGTAAAGATCGGTGCACAACTCCCTCTCGCTATCAAAACTCAACTCACTGTTGGAATCGATCTAGGGTTTAAGAAAAAGTTTAACGCTTCGTTAAGCGGCGGAATTTTAAAAATTTTCTTTTTAAGTAAAACTAGTTTTTACTAACCTAGACAAGAGCATATGCATGTAAATAAAAACTAATATGAGCTATTAAAGTTACTAACCTTTCTTGAAGCTTGAACCTTGTAGAAGCTTTTGGAAAGTTGCAACGCTCGTCTCCCCTCGCAGCACGTCTCTCTTTCTTTCCTCGGCACCTCGAGCAACCACGAAAGTTTCTATCACTAAATCACTCGAAAAGAAGGAATTAGTGAGTGGGCACTTTTAAACACTACGACTTGAGAACGAGTCTCGAAGTCGCTGAGCTAAAGACTAGGTCGAGTGAGGACCTAGGTGCCAAGACAAGAGAAAACCGAAAATAAACTAGAGAGAGAGAGAAGAGGACTTCGGCCAAGTTCTAGAGAGAGAGTCTCTCAAATCTCTTAAACTTGGATGAATGAATTGTGAGGAAATGGGGCTCCTATTTATAGGAGAGGTCTCACCTTCAATAAGGTAGTTTCCTCTTCTATAGAATATCACATATTCATGAGCAAAAATCCTTTATTTCCCATTCCATGTTGGGCGCCCAAGGCTGCCTCCTAGAGGCTAGGATTTGTTTCCTTTTTTTTTGTTCCTTGGCTTTCCCTTTTCTCACTTGGCCGAATTTCCTACAAGCATGTGTGGGAAATTTTGTTTCCTCTTTTTCTTTTGGCAAGTATCTAAATACATTTATGCACAAAATAAACTCTCTTGGTTGGGTATGTTGGGCGCCCAAGGCCTTCTAGAAAAGGCTTCTAGAAGCTTTTCCATTTGTTCATGACAACATGAAAAAGGCCCAATAAGAATTTTCAATAAAATTCTTATGAAATGAAATTAATTCACAAGGCCCAATGATCAAGTCATGGCCGAGTGAAACATGTCATAAAATGACCTTGTCAAAAAATTTATTGACATTCATTTCATCCTTTGTCTCAAAAGACAAAAATACCCTTTTAACTATTTTCGTTCTTGTTTTGGCTTAGCTTCCAGTTTAACTATTCCTATCGATGTGATTCGTGACAGTGACCTCATGGACCCAAATGAACAAATCTTTAGCTAAACACTTGGACTCAAAAGTTCACAAACCTTTTCCAAGTTTAGCTTAATGCCAACTGACTCCACTAAAGAGCTGACACTGAAAATCTCTCGGTTCAAATGAATTTATTTTCTACTCAAGAATTCGACCTAATTATGATGAGCGGATCCACTGAATATTATCTATGTTTACCCTTCATGAATGTCATCAGCTAGTCGGGATTTACTAAATTACCATTTTACCCTTCTAGCTGTTATTTCCTCAACTCCTTTGTCGCTTGTGAATAAGTTAGAAACAATGTATTGACGAGGAGCTAACAAGTCACATTGTTTCATCCAAAAGAGTCAAGACTCAATTTGGACACTGGCCAGTTCATTTATTCACACTCCAAGGAACAAAGCATGAGGTGACATACATTGCATTTCAGCAATCTTGTACATGAATTCCATATCTATGAGAACTTCACAAAGTTACTCATGACAGACTCACAACTTAGTATTTCACCAATAGGCCTTGTTCGGAATCACATAGTGAGTCCGAACTTTGACTTTCTCAAATGAGAATACTAAGGTGTGAAATGGCATGTCTCATTTCAGGATTAAGGTAAGCATGATGCAATTCATACATAGTGACTTCGAGACATAAGAGGTTAAATGGTTTGTTCTTATCTTGTCTCTAGAAGTGCACTGGTCAATTCAGTACCTTCGGAAGATACCTAGAAGAACTATAGAGTTCCTAACTCTCAATGCCTCATAACCAGACATCATAGATTCTTCTAACAATCATACTGAGGTCAATAGTCCTTTGACCCTAAGATTGCGAATATATCGTTTTAAGCAAACTACGAAGAGTTTGTTCATGCAAATCTACATTTGTCTCTTCGTAAGTTGTTAAGTTTGTTTATGGACTAAAAGACTATGGTTTTATCATAAAGCTTCAGACAAGGAAGATTGAATGAACGTTTCAACTTTATTAATGAATGAATAGGCAATTACAAGCAAGAGTCTTCATGAGACTTTATTACATCAAATGTTCAAAATAAAGACTACAACTCTTCTTGTGGGCACCATTGACAACAAACTCCCACTTGACTCAAAGAAGGTGTGTGTAGTCCTTCATGCCTAATCCCTCACGATGTTGGTCGAAGACCTTGTTCGCTAGGGCCTTGGTGAATGGATCTGCGAGGTTGTCCACCGTTGAGATCTTCTTCACTTCCACGTCTCCGCGCTGCACGATCTCTCGAATCAAATGGTATTTCCTCTCAATATGCTTAGAGCGCTTATGGCTTCTAGGTTCCTTTGAGTTAGCGACAGCCCCACTATTATCACAATAAAGGGTCATGGGCTCGTCGACGTTTGGAACAACTTCCAAATACTTAAGGAACTTTCTAAGCCATACAGCCTCTTTGGATGCTTCACAAGCAGCCACATATTCTGCTTCCATTGTGGAGTCAGCAATGCAAGATTGCTTAATACTTCTCCACACAACAGCTCCACCATTAAGGATGAACACAGATCCCGAAGTGGATTTCCTGGAATCCTTATCCGCTTGAAAATCGGAGTCGGTATATCCCGTCATAGTCAGGTCAGTACCTGAGTATGTAAGCATCAAGTTCCTAGTTCTTCGAAGATACTTAAGAACATGCTTAACAGCAATCCAGTGCTCGGGTCCAGGGTTGGATTGGAAACGACTAACTACGCCAACGGCGAAACATATATCAGGTCGGGTGCAAAGCATAGCATACATGAGGCTTCCTACGGCAGAGGCGTAAGGAATTTTCCTCATGTCTTCAATCTCTTGTGCAGTCTTGGGAGACTGGTCCTTAGAGAGTGAAACTCCATGCCTAAAGGGTGTTTGACCCCTCTTGCAGTCTTGCATCGAGAAGCGATCCATCACCTTATCAATATAAGATGCTTGAGAGAGCGACAGGGTCCGGTTTTTCCTATCTCGAAAGATTTGGATTCCCAGAATGTACGCGGCTTCTCCTAGATCCTTCATATCGAATTGCTTTGCTAGCCAGACCTTAACCTCAGATAACTTACCCACGTCATTACCAATGAGTAGTATATCATCGACATATAGTACCAGAAACACAACTTTGCCTTCGTGTATTAACTTGTAAACACAAGGCTCATCTATTGACTGTTCAAAGCCGAAGCTCTTTACAGTTTCATCGAATCTAATATTCCATGACCTAGATGCTTGCTTTAGTCCATAAATGGATTTAAGCAACTCACAAACCTTGGTCTCTTGACCTTTATCCACGAAACCGTCTGGTTGAGCCATGTAAATGCGCTCGTCAAGATTGCCATTCAGAAAGGCTGTCTTGACATCCATTTGCCAGATCTCATAGTCGAGAGCTGCAGCTATGGATAGGAGTATGCGGATGGATTTAAGCATCGCGACTGGCGAGAAGGTTTCTTCATAGTCAATCCCTTCTTGTTGGGTATAACCCTTCGCCACAAGTCGTGCTTTGAACATCTCAACGTTCCCATCAGGACCCCTTTTCTTCTTGTATATCCACTTACACCCTACGGGTTTAATCCCTTCAGGAAGGTCTACAAGTTTCCAGACTTTGTTGACATACATCGAGTGCATCTCAACTTTCATGGCGTCAAGCCAAAGGTTTGATTCAGAACAAGCCATTGCTTGGCTATAGGAAACAGGATCATCCATGTCGGAGACGGCTACAAGAGAGTCTCCATAAGACATGTACCTGTCAGGCTTTTGAGTAGCCCTCCCACTACGTCGAAGTACTACTTGACGAGATTCTGATGAGTTAGGTTGTGTTTCAGTTGGGGTAAGAACAGTTCTTACAGATGAGGTAGAAGCTTCCTCACCCAACTTTTCTTCAAGCACAATTTTGCTTCTAGGTTTCGCATCCTTCATAAAGTCCTCCTCGAGGAAACGAGCATACGTGCTAACGAAAGTCTTATCGTCCTCGGGACTATAGAAAGTAAAACCTTTGGTTTCCTTCGGATATCCTACAAACAGGCACAATTCTGACCTACTAGCCAACTTGCTAGTCTTTTGCCTTAGCACGTGTGCAGGGCAACCCCATATTCGGATGCGGCCAAGATTCACTTTACGGCCAGTCCATCGTTCATAAGGAGTACCAGGAACCGTTTTGGACGGAACTTGGTTCAGAATGTAGGCGGCTGTTTCGAGGGCATATCCCCAAAAGGAAAGCGGGAGTGATGAGTAACTCATCATCGATCTAACCATCTCCATAAGAGTTCGGTTTCTTCTCTCTGACACTCCGTTTTGTTGAGGTGTGCCAGGTGCGGTAAGCTGAGAAGCAATACCTTCTTCTTTAAGAAAGTCGTCGAACTCTCCAGACATATACTCACCACCTCGATCAGATCGAAGGGTTTTGATCACTTTGCCAGTTTGCTTTTCCACTAAAGCCCTAAAGACCTTAAATACGTTAAAGGTCTCGGATTTGTGTTTAAGCAAATAGACAAACCCATATCTTGAGTAATCATCAGTGAAGGTAACGAAGTATTCGTATCCTCCACGTGCCTGTTGGTTGAGCGGACCACATACATCAGAATGTATTAGTTCCAGCAACTCAGTGGCTCTTCGACCCTTATCGGAGAAAGGTCGCTTAGTCATTTTTCCTTCTATACAGGATTCACAAGTAGGTAGTGAGCCTATTGCAGAGGCTTGGAGTGGACCATCCCTCACAAGTCTCTTAATCCTATCTAGACTGATATGACCAAGTCTTAAGTGCCAGAGGTATGTTGATTTTGTTAGATCGGAGGATTCAGAAGGTTTGATCCTCTTTGGCTCCCTAATTAGATCATTATCTATTTCGGTGTCTAAAAGAGAAGGTTGGGTGGGATAGATGTAGAAAAGAGCATTCTTCATACATGCATCAGTGACAAAAGAATTATCAGGAAACGAAATACGAATTCCATTCTTAATGAACTTTAAACAATAATCTTGCTCTAGAAGACGAGCAACGGATATTAAGTTCTTCCCAAAGGTAGGAACAAAATAAACATTATTCAAGTTTAAAGTGCGGTCTTCAAAAGACAACGTCACGGATCCCACAGCCTTCGCAGACACCAGGCTCCCATCACCCCATTTGAAACAGAACTCGCCTTCCTCTAAGCTTTTGGTTTTCTTGAAACCATTCAAGGAACAACAAATATGGTTAGTAGCAGCGGAGTCAAGAATCCACGTTGATACATTATCAGCTACTAAACATGCTTCGGTAACTAGTACAATACAATGTTCCTTTGCTTTGAGATAGGCAGGACAGTTCTTTTTATCGGCTTTGTAAGGTCTGTTCTTAGTTCCAGAGGCGGAGGCTTTTTGCTCAGTAGCATGTGCCTCTCCTTGATTCCTCTTTCTCTTAGTGAGACCTACAGCAGTGTGAAGTTCCTCCATAAGCTTGGTAACAGTGTACTCTAGCTTGTTAATGGAGTAGTTCATCATGGAGGTATCAAGAGATGCGGGGAGAGTTTCTAAGATCACATCTATGACATTCTTCCCATCAATCTCAGATCCTAGAATTTCCATTTTACTCAGATGACTAATGATCAATATCATAAAGTCTCCAACAGGAGTCATAGCCTTCATGCGACAGTTCATAAACTGTCGGACTGCTTGTTGCCTTGTTTGACGCCTTTGCCCTCCAACCATCTCAAGGAGATTGTAGAGCATGTTAGCGGCAGTCTCGATGTCACGATGTTGCTCTTTCAGCATATTGTTCATAGATGCCAAGATATAGCACCTCACAATCTCATCGGATCGAAGCCAGACCGCTAAGGCGTCATTGTCCTCTTGAGTTGAATCATCATTCGTCAGAGGAGGACACGGGGTGGTGAGTACCCATTTGTGCTTGTTAACGGTAGGTATTATGTCGAGGTTACATTTAGAATCAACGTAGTTTTCGTTTTCGAGTTTATTCGAGGAAAGAAAGATTGAGAGATGTTTGAGAGACATATTGCCTATTTGAGTTGAAACAAGTTTATGATTAGTCTTTGGTTTAGGATTTAAGTTTCATTAAGACTTTTGTAAAATCCAAAGGTGTTATGAACGAAATGACACTTTACTCCTTCGAGGGAAGGCCGCAACGAGTCTCCTTTCATAAGTAAATGACTCATCATTAATGCATAGCCAAGATGTCAATACATCAATTTTGACTAGCCACCTTGTAAATTGGTTTGATCACTCACATCCTTTCGCAGGGCCTCGAGGGAGGATTACTAGGGATCGAGTCTAAGTGTGTAACCAACCACTTAGTCCAAAAGATTGACTTTGAAAAACAATCCGCCGAGGGGAGGTCTTGTCATCATCGTCTCACTCTCGGACGTAGCTCATTGAGCAATGATCAGAGCAAAGCGCCCTTGAGTACTCTCATTTAAGAGAGGGCCACGAGGGTGACTCTTAGTCCGGTGACACTTGCACTTTTCATTAGTGTTGGGGATCGTGGGTTACAAACAACAAGTATAACCCTCCCACTTAGTTTTTGGAGTTGGTTCATCGACTCTTTTAAGTTCGGAAACAAATTTCCTAGTTAGAGAGCGACAGAGCGGACAACTAGAAGAGAATCCTAGATCGACATGTTCAGAGCAGTATTAGTGCATAAAGGCACAAGGGACATACTCGATCTTTTCCTATTTTCTATTTCGGGAAAGTGCGTGAGGGAAGTGTGAACTTCAACTCACTCGAACACTTGAAAGTTTGAGATTACACATCTTTTTATTTTTCGGCTTTGTCTAAAAGAGACCTCCCACTCAAAATTTCAAGAGCATATAGATTTTGAACATATGTGATATAGATATAGTTTTGAAAACATTTTGAAAACTTATTTGATTTGGATGACAAAATATTTTCAAGTTTGAAAGTGAAAACGGTTTTTCAAAATTCAAACTAGTTTTGTAAAAATTCAATTTCAATTAATCTTTCAAAAATCAAAACTTTTAATCTTTACACATCATGTTTATAATCATATGAAAAACATTTTTGCTCAAGAAAATTTTCTCATTAGAGTTCTACAACTCATGGTAGTGGGGTTTGAAAATCCGGATTTCTAAAAAACTGGAGTTTCAGACAGCCGCGCACCTCGGAGTAAAATCGCCATATCTAGCGGCTCCGATGTCCTTTTGAGCCGAAACCGGTGGCATTGGACAGAGGACATACAGAGCTTTAATTTGATTCAAGAATCATTAAATTTCGATTTCTGAGCAGAGAGTTATGCCGCTTTTAATGCGGGTTTACATTCCAGCTCGAAGAAAAAGAAATAAATTAAAGCTTCGTCCTTTTAGGTGCGAAAAAGAATCGAGTGTAACGGAACGTTTTAAGATGTTGTTTAAAGCTTTTATTTGTGTTTTATTAGCAGGGTAATAACATAGAATAAAAGAAATAACAACATGCATAAAACGATTCAAGTAAATAAACGAAACTAGCAAGAAAATAAAACTAGTCACAAAATTTACTCGAAAATTCTCAAACCTTTAAAACACGTTTTTCAATATAAAAAAATTAAAAACTTTTAGAACTGATTCTAATGTGTTTTAACATCATCCCAAACTCATAGAAAATCAACATGGTTTTTAATTTAAAGGCATGAGCAATAAATTAAAAAAAAATCTAAGATTACAATTCTAACTTGTCACAAAATTAGTAAACTTTCGAAAACGATTTTCAAGCTCATAATTTAAAACATGCACATGCATTCCTTTGACCATAGCTCTGATACCATTTGTTGGAATCGATCTAGGGTTTAAGAAAAAGTTTAACGCTTCGTTAAGCGGCGGAATTTTAAAAATTTTCTTTTTAAGTAAAACTAGTTTTTACTAACCTAGACAAGAGCATATGCATGTAAATAAAAACTAATATGAGCTATTAAAGTTACTAACCTTTCTTGAAGCTTGAACCTTGTAGAAGCTTTTGGAAAGTTGCAACGCTCGTCTCCCCTCGCAGCACGTCTCTCTTTCTTTCCTCGGCACCTCGAGCAACCACGAAAGTTTCTATCACTAAATCACTCGAAAAGAAGGAATTAGTGAGTGGGCACTTTTAAACACTACGACTTGAGAACGAGTCTCGAAGTCGCTGAGCTAAAGACTAGGTCGAGTGAGGACCTAGGTGCCAAGACAAGAGAAAACCGAAAATAAACTAGAGAGAGAGAGAAGAGGACTTCGGCCAAGTTCTAGAGAGAGAGTCTCTCAAATCTCTTAAACTTGGATGAATGAATTGTGAGGAAATGGGGCTCCTATTTATAGGAGAGGTCTCACCTTCAATAAGGTAGTTTCCTCTTCTATAGAATATCACATATTCATGAGCAAAAATCCTTTATTTCCCATTCCATGTTGGGCGCCCAAGGCTGCCTCCTAGAGGCTAGGATTTGTTTCCTTTTTTTTTGTTCCTTGGCTTTCCCTTTTCTCACTTGGCCGAATTTCCTACAAGCATGTGTGGGAAATTTTGTTTCCTCTTTTTCTTTTGGCAAGTATCTAAATACATTTATGCACAAAATAAACTCTCTTGGTTGGGTATGTTGGGCGCCCAAGGCCTTCTAGAAAAGGCTTCTAGAAGCTTTTCCATTTGTTCATGACAACATGAAAAAGGCCCAATAAGAATTTTCAATAAAATTCTTATGAAATGAAATTAATTCACAAGGCCCAATGATCAAGTCATGGCCGAGTGAAACATGTCATAAAATGACCTTGTCAAAAAATTTATTGACATTCATTTCATCCTTTGTCTCAAAAGACAAAAATACCCTTTTAACTATTTTCGTTCTTGTTTTGGCTTAGCTTCCAGTTTAACTATTCCTATCGATGTGATTCGTGACAGTGACCTCATGGACCCAAATGAACAAAGCTTTAGCTAAACACTTGGACTCAAAAGTTCACAAACCTTTTCCAAGTTTAGCTTAATGCCAACTGACTCCACTAAAGAGCTGACACTGAAAATCTCTCGGTTCAAATGAATTTATTTTCTACTCAAGAATTCGACCTAATTATGATGAGCGGATCCACTGAATATTATCTATGTTTACCCTTCATGAATGTCATCAGCTAGTCGGGATTTACTAAATTACCATTTTACCCTTCTAGCTGTTATTTCCTCAACTCCTTTGTCGCTTGTGAATAAGTTAGAAACAATGTATTGACGAGGAGCTAACAAGTCACATTGTTTCATCCAAAAGAGTCAAGACTCAATTTGGACACTGGCCAGTTCATTTATTCACACTCCAAGGAACAAAGCATGAGGTGACATACATTGCATTTCAGCAATCTTGTACATGAATTCCATATCTATGAGAACTTCACAAAGTTACTCATGACAGACTCACAACTTAGTATTTCACCAATAGGCCTTGTTCGGAATCACATAGTGAGTCCGAACTTTGACTTTCTCAAATGAGAATACTAAGGTGTGAAATGGCATGTCTCATTTCAGGATTAAGGTAAGCATGATGCAATTCATACATAGTGACTTCGAGACATAAGAGGTTAAATGGTTTGTTCTTATCTTGTCTCTAGAAGTGCACTGGTCAATTCAGTACCTTCGGAAGATACCTAGAAGAACTATAGAGTTCCTAACTCTCAATGCCTCATAACCAGACATCATAGATTCTTCTAACAATCATACTGAGGTCAATAGTCCTTTGACCCTAAGATTGCGAATATATCGTTTTAAGCAAACTACGAAGAGTTTGTTCATGCAAATCTACATTTGTCTCTTCGTAAGTTGTTAAGTTTGTTTATGGACTAAAAGACTATGGTTTTATCATAAAGCTTCAGACAAGGAAGATTGAATGAACGTTTCAACTTTATTAATGAATGAATAGGCAATTACAAGCAAGAGTCTTCATGAGACTTTATTACATCAAATGTTCAAAATAAAGACTACAACTCTTCTTGTGGGCACCATTGACAACACTCACGTCCTTCCTTCGGGAGTTTAAGGATGTCTTTGCAGGGAGACTTGCAGACATGCCCGACATAGACCCCGATGTGATTGTGCACCGATTGAATGACGATAAAACCATCGCTGAAAAGGTACAAGCTAGACGTGCATTCAACCCCGAACGGTACCTAGCGATAAACGAGGAAGTCGAAAAACTTCTTTCCGCTGGCTTCATCCGAGAAGCCAAGTACCCAAAGTGGGTGGCCAATGTGGTCATTGTCAAAAAGCCCAACGGGAAGTGGCGCATTTGCATAGATTACAAAGATCTTAACAAAGCCTGCCCGAAAGATTGCTCTCCACTCCCACGCATCGAACAACTGGTCGACGCCACGGCAGGACATGAACTCCTAAGTTTCATGGACGCCTACTCGGGCTATAACTAGATACGAATGCACGAGCCCGATCAGATCAAGACAACCTTTGTCACTGATCACGGCCTCTACTGCTACAAGTTCATGCCTTTCGGCCTTAAGAATGCAGGAGCTACTTACCAACGATTGGTAAACCGGATCTTTGCCGACCTAATCGGCAAGTCCATGGAAGTATACGTGGATGACATGCTCGTTAAAAGCCTGTTGGCCACCAACCACGTAGACAACCTGAGGGAGATGTTCTTAATCCTCCGCCGGTACAAAATGAAGCTCAACCCCAACAAATGTGTGTTCGGGGTCGAGTCCGGGAAGTTCCTAGGCTACATAGTTAGCCGTCGAGGTATCGAAGCGAACCCCGAGAAAATCAAGGCACTTCTTGACATGAAGTCCCCGCGACGTGTCAAGGAAGTCCAAAGTCTGACCGGTCGGATTGCCGCCCTATCGCGTTTTGTGGCCAAAGCAACCGACAAGTGTCAACCGTTCTTCAAAGCAATTAAGAAGACGGACGGCTTTGAATGGACGGATGAGTGTGAAAAGTCCTTTCAAGAAATGAAGGCCTACTTCGGGAAACCGCCGTTCCTCTCCAAGCCAAAAGAAGGCGAGACGCTTTACATCTACCTCGCCGTCTCCGAACGAGCTGTGAGCGCTGTGCTGATCCGTGAAGAAGATAGGGCTCAATGGCCCATCTTCTACGTAAGCAAAGCCCTACTTGACGCCAAAACGCGTTATACAGAGATAGAGAAGCTCTCTCTTGCTCTCCTCGTAGCTGCCAAAAAGCTACGCCCATACTTCCAGGCTCACCCAATCGTTGTCCGGACCGGACACCCAATCGGTAAGGCTCTTCAAAAGGGAACATCGACTCGCATGGCGATCTGGTCCCAAGAATTGAGCGAGTACGGGATTGAGTTACATCCAAGGCCGGCAATAAAGGCTCAAGCCTTAGCTGATTTCGTGGCAGAATTCTCCTACACTCCCGATATGGGAAGAGCAGAAGACGGCTCGACCGGCGGCTTGTCGGCTCGAAAAAGAAAGGTCGACCCTACGGGTCCCATCTGGGAATTACACGTAGATGGAGCATCTAATGCCCAAGGAGCAGGTGCCAGCGTGATTTTGACAAACCCCTACCGGGAAAAGTTACGCTACGCCCTCCACTACAGATTCCAGGCCTCCAACGATGAGGCCGAGTACGAAGCCCTCATCGTAGGGCTAGAGCTCGCTCAAAAGCTCAACGTACAAGATTTACGAATACACTGTGACTCGCAGTTAATCGTAAATCAGGTCAAAGGCGACTACGTTGCCAAAGAACCTAACATGATCGCCTATTTGGCAAAGACAAATGCACAGCTAGACGCCTTCTCTTGGTTCGAGATCGTCCAGATCCCACGAGAAGAGAACTCCGAGGCCGACGCCTTAGCTCGCCTCGGATCCGGTATCAGCGAAGACGGGTTGGGAACCATCTCAATCGAGTCTCTCTCGCGACCATCCGTCTCACGTGACGAGGTAGGAACGATTGAGAGCGCCGCTCATCCAACTTGGATGACCCCTCTTACGGACTTCTTGCGAAGAGGGGTACTTCCCGAAGACCGCAAAGAAGCTGAAAGGCTACGAGCCCTCGCGTCCAAATACGTGTTGAGAGGCGAAGCCTTATACAAGCACGGGTATTCAACCCCGCTGCTTCGATGTCTCAACAGCGTCGAGTCCACCAAGGTCCTCCGCAAGATACACGAAGGCCTCTGCGGAAACCACGCCGCTGGAAGGTCCATCGCGCTAAAAGCGCTTCGACAAGGCTATTTCTGGCCAACGATGAAAAAAGACGCCTACGACTTGGCGAGAAAGTGCGACAAGTGTCAACGTTTCTCCAACGTTCCACGGCAGCCGCCATCTCGCCTAAGTAGCATCGTTGTTCCACGCCCCTTCGCAAAATATGACGTAGATATTATCGGCAAGCTTCCCAAAGCTCCGAGGCAATACGAATACGCCATCGTCGCTATCGACTACTTCACCAAGTGGGTCGAAGCCGAGCCTCTGGCCAGGATCACCGAGGCCAACACTACGAACTTCATCTGGAAGTCCATAGGGATAAGCAAGACATTCTCATCCCCGCGACATCCACAGGCTAATGGCCAAGTGGAAGCCGTCAACAAGACGATTAAGAGCAACCTCAAGAAAAAGCTCGAAGCCAAAAAAGGCGCCTGGGCTGAAGAACAGCCTTTCATCCTATGGGCCTATCGAACGACCGTTCGAAACGCCACCGGAGAGACCCCCTTCTCCCTACCTTTTGGGGTTGAAGCGGTGGTCCCGGTGGAATTAGAAGTCCCCACCTATCCGGTTGACACTTTCGACGAAAAAAAAATGAGGAAGCCATGCGCCTCGAACTTGATCTAATCAACGAGAAAAGATCCGAGGCTCTCACCAGACTCGCTGCACAAAAACGAAAGGTCGAGAGATACTACAACGCCAAAGTAAAAAGGCGGATCTTCGCCGTCGGCAGCCTTGTACTCAGACGCGTGTTCCAGAACACCCAAGTGCAAGGCGCCGGAGTCCTAGGCCCAAATTGGGAAGGACCGTATACAGTCCGACAAGTCATACACGTCAGGACCTACTACATCGAGCACACGGACGGAACTCCAATCCGGCACCCGTGGAACGTCGAACAATTGAGGCAGTACCACCAGTGATCAAGTCCCCCCCCTTATTGCTCTGTTTTCCCTTATTCAATAAAGGCCTATGCGCCACTGTTCAAGGATGTTACATGTTAGCAAAAATCAATAAAAAATAAAGTTTGCGGTCTCTTTTACCCACTTTAAAAAAAAAAAAATTTAGTCATCATGGCACGGCCTGTAAACTAAAAACATGGGGGGCCAAGGGGTCCTGCGACGTACAAGAATTCACAAAAAAAAAAAGAAAAAAAGAAAAAAAGGGGTAAAAACCTTAAGCTCCCCACTTCCGGGATGAGGCTTAGGTCGACCTAACTCGGCGAGCTCGGTCGCTCACCAGAGCAAGCTCAACGAGGCCGGCATCGGGTTGAGCTCGCTCCACGAGCCCAGTTCGCTCCTCAAGTCGAGTTCGCTCCTTGAGTCGAGCTCAAGTTCGCTCTTCGAAACGAGCTCGCCCCTCCAGTCGAGCTAGCTCCTCGAGCTCAAGTTCGCTCCTCAAGTCGAGTTCGCTCCTTGAGTCGAGCTCAAGTTCGCTCTTCGAGACGAGCTCGCTCCTCAAGTGGAGCTCGCTCCTCGAGCCCAGTTCGCTCCTCAAGTTGAATTCGCTCTTTGAGTCGACCTCAAGTTCGCTCTTCGAGACGAGCTCGCTCCTCCAGTCGAGCTCACTCCTCGAGCTCAAGTTCGCTCCTCAAGTCGAGTTCGGTCCTTGAGTCGAGCTCAAGTTCGCTCTTCGAGACGAGCTCGCTCCTCCAGTCGAGCTCGCTCCTCGAGCGCAGTTCGCTCCTCAAGTCGAGTTCGCTCCTTGAGTCGAGCTCAAGTTCGCTCTTCGAGATAAACTCGCTCCTCCAGTCGAGCTCACTCCTCGAGCTCAAGTTCGCTCCTCAAGTCGAGTTCGGTCCTTGAGTCGAGCTCAAGTTCGCTCTTCGAGACGAGCTCGCTCCTCCAGTCGAGCTCGCTCCTCGAGCGTAGTTCGCTCCTCAAGTCGAGTTCGCTGCTTGAGTCGAGCTCAAGTTCGCTCCTCAAGTTGAGTTCGCTCCTTGAGTCGAGCTCAAGTTCGTTCTTCGAGACGGGCTCGCTCCTCCAGTCGAGCTCGCTCCTCGAACTCAAGTTCGCTCCTCAAGTCGAGTACGCTCCTTGAGTCGAGCTCAAGTTTGCTCTTCGAGACGAGCTCGCTCCTCCAGTCGAGCTCGCTCCTCGAGCTCAAGTTCGCTCCTTAAGTCGAGTTCGCTCCTTGAGTCGAGCTCAAGTTCGCTCTTCGAGAGGAGCTCGCTCCTCCAGTCGAGCTCGCCCCTTGAAGCTCAAGTTCGCTCCTCAAGTCGAGTTCGCTCCTTGAGTCGAGCTCAAGTTTGCTCTTCAAGACGAGCTCACTCGTCCAGTCGAGCTCGCCCCTCGAAGCTCAAGTTCGCTCCTCAAGTCGAGTTCACTCCTTGAGTCGAGCTCAAGTTCGCTCCTCAAGTCGAGTTCGCTCCTTGAGTCGAGCTCAAGTTCGCTCTTCGAGACGATCTCGCTCCTCCAGTCGAGCTCGCCCCTCAAAGCTCAAGTTCGCTCCTCAAGTCGAGTTCGCTCCTTGAGTCGAGCTCAAGTTCGCTCTTCGAGACGGGCTAGCTCCTCCAATCGAGCTCGCTCCTCGAGCTCAAGTTCGCTCCTTGAGTCGAGCTCAAGTTCGCTCTTCGAGACGAGCTCGTTCCTCCAGTCGAGCTCGCTCCTCGAGCTCAAGTTCTCTCTTTAAGTCCAGTTTGCTCTCAAGTCGAGTTCGCTCCTTGAGTCGAGCTCAAGTTCACTCTTCGAGACGAGCTCGCACCTCCAGTCGAGCTCGCTCCTCGAGAGCAGTTCGTTCCTCAATTCGAGTTCGCTCCTTGAGTCGAGCTCAAGTTCGCTCCTCAAGTCGAGTTCGCTCCTTGAGTCGAGCTCAATTTCGCTCTTCGAGATGAGCTCGCTCCTCCAGTCGAGCTCGCTCCTCGAGCGCAGTTCGCTCCTCAAGTTGAGTTTGCTCCCTGAGTCGAGCTCAAGTTCGCTCCTCAAGTCGAGTTAACTCCTTGAGTGGAGCTCAAGTTCGCTCCTCAAGTCGAGTTCGCTCCTTGAGTCGAGCTCAAGTTCGCTCTTCGAGACGAGCTCGCTCCTCCAGTCGAGCTCGCCCCTCGAAGCTCAAGTTCGCTCCTCAAGTCGAGTTCGCTCCTTGAGTCGAGCTCAAGTTCGCTCTTCGAGACGAGCTCGCTCCTCAAGTCGAGCTCGCCCCTCGAAGATCGAGTTCGCTCCTCAAGTCAAGTTCGCTCGTTGAGTCGAGCTCAAGTTCGCTCCTCAAGTCGAGTTCACTGCTTGAGTCGAGCTCAAGTTCGCTCCTCAAGTCGACTTCGCTCCTTGAGTCGAGCTCAAGTTCGCACTTCGAGACGAGCTCGCTCCTCCACTCGAGCTCACCCCTAGAAGCTCAATTTCGCTCCTCAAGTCGAGTTCGCTCCTTGAGTCGAGCTCAAGTTCGCTCTTCGAGACGGGATCGCTCCTACAGTCGAGCTCGCTCCTCGAGCTCAAGTTCGCTCCTCAAGTCGAGTTCGCTCTGCGAGACGAGCTGGCTCCTCCAGTCGAGCTCGCTCCTCGAGCTCAAGTTCGCTCCTTAACTCCAGTTCGCTCCTCAAGTCGAGTTCGCTCCTTGAGTCGAGCTCAAGTTCGCTCTTCGAGACAAGCTCGCACCTCAAGTCGAGCTCAATCCTCGAGCTCAAGTTCGCTCCTCAAGTCGAGTTCGCTCCTTGAGTCGAGCTCAAGTTCGCTCTTCGAGACGAGCTCGCTCCTCCAGTCGAGGTCGCTCCTCGAGCGCAGTTCGCTCCTCAAGTCGAGTTCGCTTCTTGAGTCGAGCTCAAGTTCGCTCCTCAAGTCGATTTCACTCCTTGAGTCGAGCTCAAGTTCGCTCCTCAAGTCGAGTTCACTCCTTGAGTCGAGCTCAAGTTCGCTCTTCGAGACGAGCTCGCTCCTCCAGTCGAGCTCGCTACTCGAAGCTCAAGTTCGCTCCTCAAGTCGAGTTAGCTCCTTGAGTCGAGCTCAAGTTCGCTCTTCGAGAAGGGCTCGCTCCTCCAGTCGAGCTCGCTCCTCGAGCTCAAGTTCGCTCCTCAAGTCGAGTTCGCTCCTTGGGTCGAGCTCAAGTTCGCTCTTCGAGAGGAGATCGCTCCTCCAGTCGAGCTCGCTCCTCGAGCTCAAGTTCGCTCCTTAAGTCCAGTTCGCTCCTCAAGTCGAGTTCGCTCCTTGAGTTGAGCTCAAGTTCGCTCTTCGAGATGAGCTCGCTCCTCCTGTCGAGCTCGCTCCTCGAGCGCAGTTCGCTCCTCAATTCGAGTTCGCTCCCTGAGTCGAGCTCAAGTTCGCTCCTCAAGTCGAGTTCGCTCCTTGGGTCGAGCTCAAGTTCACTCTTCGAGAGGAGCTCGCTCCTCCAGTCGAGCTCGCTCCTCGAGCTCAAGTTCGCTCCTTAAGTCCAGTTCGCTCCTCAAGTCGAGTTCGCTCCTTGAGTTGAGCTCAAGTTCGCTCTTCGAAACGAGCTCGCTCCTCCTGTCGAGCTCGCTCCTCGAGCGCAGTTCGCTCCTCAATTCGAGTTCGCTCCCTGAGTCGAGCTCAAGTTCGCTCCTCAAGTCGACCTCGCCCCTCGAAGCTCAAGTTCGCTCTTCATATCGAGTTCGCTCCTTGAGTCGAGCTCAAGTGAGCTCCTCAAGTCGAGTTCACTCCTTGAGTCGAGCTCAAGTTCGCTCCTCAAGTCGAGTTCGCTCCTTGAGTTGAGCTCAAGTTCGCTCTTCGAGACGAGCTCGCTCCTCCAGTCGAGCTCGCTCCTCGAGCGCAAATCGCTCCTCAAGTCGAGTTCGCTCCTTGAGTCGAGCTCAAATTCGCTCCTCAAGTTGAGTTCGCTCCTTGAGTCGAGCTCAAGTTCGCTCTTCGTGACGGGCTCGCTCCTCTAGTCGAGCTCGCTCCTCGAACTCAAGTTCGCTCCTCAAGTCGAGTATGCTCCTTGAGTCGAGCTCAAGTTTGCTCTTCGAGACGAGCTCGCTCCTCCAGTCGAGCTCGCTCCTCGAGCTCAAGTTCGCTCCTTAAGTCGAGTTCGCTCCTTGAGTCGAGCTCAAGTTCGCTCTTCGAGACGAGCTCGCTCCTCCAGTCGAGCTTGCCCCTCGAAGCTCAAGTTCGCTCCTTGAGTCGAGCTCAAGTTCGCTCTTCAAGACGAGCTCACTCCTCCAGTCGAGCTTTCCCCTCGAAGCTCAAGTTCACTCTTCAAGTCAAGTTCGCTCCTTGAGTCGAGCTCAAGTTCGCTCCTCAAGTCGAGTTCACTCCTTGAGTCGAGCTCAAGTTCGCTCCTCAAGTCGAGTTCGCTCCTTGAGTGGAGCTCAAGTTCGCTCTTCGAGACGATCTCGCACCTCCAGTCGAGCTCGCTCCTCGAAGCTCAAGTTCGCTCCTCAAGTCGAGTTCGCTCCTTGAGTCGAGCTCAAGTTCGCTCCTCGAGACAGGCTCGCTCCTCCAGTCGAGCTCGCTCCTCGAGCTCAAGTTCGCTCCTTGAGTCGAGCTCAAGTTCACTCTTCGAGACGAGCTCGTTCCTCCAGTCGATCTCGCTCCTCGAGCTCAAGTTCTCTCCTTAAGTCCAGTTCGCTCTCAAGTCGAGTTCGCTCCTTGAGTCGAGCTCAAGTTCGCTCTTCGAGACGAGCTCGCTCCTCCAGTCGAGCTCGCTCCACGACCGCAGTTCGCTCCTCAATTCGAGTTCGCTCCTTGAGTCGAGCTCAAGTTCGCTCCTCAAGTCGAGTTCGCTCCTTGAGTCGAGCTCAAGTTCGCTCTTCGAGACGAGCTCGCTCCTCCAGTCGAGCTCGCTCCTCGAGCGCAGTTCGCTCCTCAAGTTGAGTTCGCTCCTTGAGTCGAGCTCAAGTTCGCTCCTCAAGTCGAGTTAACTCCTTGAGTCAAGCTCAAGTTCGCTCCTCAAGTCGAGTTCGCTCCTTGAGTCGAGCTCAAGTTCGCTCTTCGAGACGATCTCGCTCCTCCAGTCGAGCTCGCCCCTCGAAGCTCAAGTTCGCTCTTCGAGACGAGCTCGCTCCTCCAGTCGAGCTCACTCCTCGACCGCAGTTCGCTCCTCAATTCGAGTTCGCTCCTTGAGTCGAGCTCAAGTTCGCTCCTCAAGTCGAGTTCGCTCCTTGAGTCGAGCTCAAGTTCGCTCTTCGAGACGAGCTCGCTCCTCCAGTCGAGCTCGCTCCTCGAGCGCAGTTCGCTCCTCAAGTTGAGTTCGCTCCTTGAGTCGAGCTCAAGTTCGCTCCTCAAGTCGAGTTAACTCCTTGAGTCAAGCTCAAGTTCGCTCCTCAAGTCGAGTTCGCTCCTTGAGTCGAGCTCAAGTTCGCTCTTCGAGACGATCTAGCTCCTCCAGTCGAGCTCGCCCCTCGAAGCTCAAGTTCGCTCCTCAAGCCGAGTTCGCTCCTTGAGTCGAGCTCAAGTTCGCTCTTCGAGACGAGCTCGCTCCTCAAGTCGAGCTCGCCCCTCGAAGCTCAAGTTCGCTCCTCAAGTCAAGTTCGCTCGTTGAGTCGAGCTCAAGTTCGCTCCTCAAGTCGAGTTCACTGCTTGAGTCGAGCTCAAGTTCGCTCCTCAAGTCGACTTCGCTCCTTGAGTCGAGCTCAAGTTCGCACTTCGAGACGACCTCGCTCCTCCACTCGAGCTCACCCCTAGAAGCACAATTTCGCTCCTCAAGTCGAGTTCGCTCCTTGAGTCGAGCTCAAGTTCGCTCTTCGAGACGGGATCGCTCCTCCAGTTGGGCTCACTCCTCGAGCTCAAGTTCGCTCCTCAAGTCGAGTTCGGTCCTTGAGTCGAGCTCAAGTTCGCTCTTCGAGACGAGCTCACTCCTCCAGTCGAGCTCGCTCCTCGAGCCCAGTTCGCTCCTCAAGTCGAGTTCGCTCCTTGAGTCGAGCTCAAGTTCGCTCCTCAAGTTGAATTCGCTCCTTGAGTCGAGCTCAAGTTCGCTCTTCGAGACGGGCTCGCTCCTCCAGTCGAGCTCGCTCCTCGAACTCAAGTTCGCTCCTCAAGTCGAGTACGCTCCTTGAGTCGAGCTCAAGTTTGCTCTTCGAGACGAGCTCACTCCTCCAGTCGAGCTCGCTCCTCGAGCTCAAGTTCGCTCCTTAAGTCGAGTTCGCTCCTTGAGTCGAGCTCAAGTTCGCTCTTCGAGACGAGCTCGCTCCTCCTGTCGAGCTCGCCCCTCGAAGCTCAAGTTCGCTCCTCAAGTCGAGTTCGCTCCTTGAGTCGAGCTCAAGTTCGCTCTTCAAGACGAGCTCACTCCTCCAGTCGAGCTCGCCCCTCGAAGCTCAAGTTCGCTCTTCAAGTCGAGTTCGCTCCTTGAGTCGAGCTCAAGTTCGCTCCTCAAGTCGAGTTCACTCCTTGAGTCGAGCTCAAGTTCGCTCCTCAAGTCGAGTTCGCTCCTTGAGTCGAGCTCAAGTTCGCTCTTCGAGACGATCTCGCTCCTCCAGTCGAGCTCGCCCCTCGAAGCTCAAGTTCGCTCCTCAAGTCGAGTTCGCTCCTTGAGTCGAGCTCAAGTTCGCTCTTCGAGACGGGCTCGCTCCTCCAGTCGAGCTCGCTCCTCGAGCTCAAGTTCGCTCCTTGAGTTGAGCTCAAGTTCGCTCTTCGAGACGAGCTCGTTCCTCCAGTCGAGCTCGCTCCTCGAGCTCAAGTTCACTCCTTAAGTCCAGTTCGCTCTCAAGTCGAGTTCGCTCCTTGAGTCGAGCTCAAGTTCGCTCTTCGAGACGAGCTCGCTCCTCCAGTCGAGCTCGCTCCTCGAGCGCAGTTCGCTACTCAATTCCAGTTCGCTCCTTGAGTCGAGCTCAAGTTCGCTCCTCAAGTCGAGTTCGCTCCTTGAGTCGAGCTCAAGTTCGCTCTTCGAGATGAGCTCGCTCCTCCAGTCGAGCTCGCTCCTCGAGCGCAGTTCGCTCCTCAAGTTGAGTTCGCTCCTTGAGTCGAGCTCAAGTTCGCTCCTCAAGTCGAGTTCGCTCCTTGAGTCGAGCTCAAGTTCACTCTTCGAGACAATCTCGCTCCTCCAGTCGAGCTCGCCCCTCAAAGCTCAAGTTCGCTCCTCAAGTCGAGTTCGCTCCTTGAGTCGAGCTCAAGTTTGCTCTTCGAGACAAGCTCGCTCCTCAAGTCGAGCTCGCCCCTCGAAGCTCAGGTTCGCTCCTCAAGTCAAGTTCGCTCGTTGAGTCGAGCTCAAGTTCGCTCCTCAAGTCGAGTTCACTGCTTGAGTCGAGCTCAAGTTCGCTCCTCAAGTCGACTTCGCTCCTTGAGTCTAGCTCAAGTTCGCACTTCGAGACGAGCTCGCTCCTCCACTCGAGCTCACCCCTAGAAGCTCAATTTCGCTCCTCAAGTCGAGTTCGCTCCTTGAGTCGAGCTCAAGTTCGCTCTTCGAGACGGGATCGCTCCTCCAGTCGAGCTCGCTCCTCGAGCTCAAATTCGCTCCTCAAGTCGACTTCGCTCCTTGAGTCGAGCTCAAGTTCGCTCTGCGAGACGAGCTGGCTCCTCCAGTCGAGCTCGCACCTCGAGCTCAAGTTCGCTCCTTAGCTCCAGTTCGCTCCTCAACTCGAGTTCGCTCCTTGAGTCGAGCTCAAGTTCGCTCTTCGAGACAAGCTCGCACCTCCAGTCGAGCTCACTCCTCGAGCTCAAGTTCGCTCCTCAAGTCGAGTTCGCTCCTTGAGTCGAGTTCAAGTTCGCTCTTCGAGACGAGCTCGCTCCTCCAGTCGAGCTCGCTCCTCGAGCGCAGTTCGCTCCTCAAGTCGAGTTCGCTCCTTGAGTCGAGCTCAAGTTCGCTCCTCAAGTCGAGTTCGCTCCTTGAGTCGAGCTCAAGTTCGCTCTTCGAGACGAGCTCGCTCCTCCAGTCGAGCTCGCTCCTCGAGCGCAGTTCGCTCCTCAAGTTGAGTTCGCTCCTTGAGTCGAGCTCAAGTTCGCTCCTCAAGTCGAGTTAACTCCTTGGGTCGAGCTCAAGTTCGCTCCTCAAGTCGAGTTCGCTCCTTGAGTCGAGCTCAAGTTCACTCTTCGAGACGATCTCGCTCCTCCAGTCGAGCTCACCCCTCGAAGCTCAAGTTCGCTCCTCAAGTCGAGTTCGCTCCTTGAGTCGAGCTCAAGTTTGCTCTTCGAGACGAGCTCGCTCCTCAAGTCGAGCTCGCCCCTCGAAGCTCAAGTTCGCTCCTCAAGTCAAGTTCGCTCGTTGAGTCGAGCTCAAGTTCGCTCCTCAAGTCGAGTTCACTGCTTGAGTCGAGCTCAAGTTCGCTCCTCAAGTCGACTTCGCTCCTTGAGTCGAGCTCAAGTGAGCTCCTCAAGTCGAGTTCACTCCTTGAGTCGAGCTCAAGTTCGCTCCTCAAGTCGAGTTCGCTCCTTGAGTTGAGCTCAAGTTCGCTCTTCGAGACGAGCTCGCTCCTCCAGTCGAGCTCGCTCCTCGAGCGCAAATCGCTCCTCAAGTCGAGTTCGCTCCTTGAGTCGAGCTCAAATTCGCTCCTCAAGTTGAGTTCGCTCCTTGAGTCGAGCTCAAGTTCGCTCTTCGAGACGGGCTCGCTCCTCTAGTCGAGCTCGCTCCTCGAACTCAAGTTCGCTCCTCAAGTCGAGTATGCTCCTTGAGTCGAGCTCAAGTTTGCTCTTCGAGACGAGCTCGCTCCTCCAGTCGAGCTCGCTCCTCGAGCTCAAGTTCGCTCCTTAAGTCGAGTTCGCTCCTTGAGTCGAGCTCAAGTTCGCTCTTCGAGACGAGCTCGCTCCTCCAGTCGAGCTCGCCCCTCGAAGCTCAAGTTCGCTCCTTGAGTCGAGCTCAAGTTCGCTCTTCAAGACGAGCTCACTCCTCCAGTCGAGCTTTCCCCTCGAAGCTCAAGTTCACTCTTCAAGTCAAGTTCGCTCCTTGAGTCGAGCTCAAGTTCGCTCCTCAAGTCGAGTTCACTCCTTGAGTCGAGCTCAAGTTCGCTCCTCAAGTCGAGTTCGCTCCTTGAGTGGAGCTCAAGTTCGCTCTTCGAGACGATCTCGCACCTCCAGTCGAGCTCGCTCCTCGAAGCTCAAGTTCGCTCCTCAAGTCGAGTTCGCTCCTTGAGTCGAGCTCAAGTTCGCTCCTCGAGACAGGCTCGCTCCTCCAGTCGAGCTCGCTCCTCGAGCTCAAGTTCGCTCCTTGAGTCGAGCTCAAGTTCACTCTTCGAGACGAGCTCGTTCCTCCAGTCGAGCTCGCTCCTCGAGCTCAAGTTCTCTCCTTAAGTCCAGTTCGCTCTCAAGTCGAGTTCGCTCCTTGAGTTGAGCTCAAGTTCGCTCTTCGAGACGAGCTCGCTCCTCCAGTCGAGCTCACTCCTCGACCGCAGTTCGCTCCTCAATTCGAGTTCGCTCCTTGAGTCGAGCTCAAGTTCGCTCCTCAAGTCGAGTTCGCTCCTTGAGTCGAGCTCAAGTTCGCTCTTCGAGACGAGCTCGCTCCTCCAGTCGAGCTCGCTCCTCGAGCGCAGTTCGCTCCTCAAGTTGAGTTCGCTCCTTGAGTCGAGCTCAAGTTCGCTCCTCAAGTCGAGTTAACTCCTTGAGTCAAGCTCAAGTTCGCTCCTCAAGTCGAGTTCGCTCCTTGAGTCGAGCTCAAGTTCGCTCTTCGAGACGATCTAGCTCCTCCAGTCGAGCTCGCCCCTCGAAGCTCAAGTTCGCTCCTCAAGCCGAGTTCGCTCCTTGAGTCGAGCTCAAGTTCGCTCTTCGAGACGAGCTCGCTCCTCAAGTCGAGCTCGCCCCTCGAAGCTCAAGTTCGCTCCTCAAGTCAAGTTCGCTCGTTGAGTCGAGCTCAAGTTCGCTCCTCAAGTCGAGTTCACTGCTTGAGTCGAGCTCAAGTTCGCTCCTCAAGTCGACTTCGCTCCTTGAGTCGAGCTCAAGTTCGCACTTCGAGACGACCTCGCTCCTCCACTCGAGCTCACCCCTAGAAGCACAATTTCGCTCCTCAAGTCGAGTTCGCTCCTTGAGTCGAGCTCAAGTTCGCTCTTCGAGACGGGATCGCTCCTCCAGTTGGGCTCACTCCTCGAGCTCAAGTTCGCTCCTCAAGTCGAGTTCGGTCCTTGAGTCGAGCTCAAGTTCGCTCTTCGAGACGAGCTCACTCCTCCAGTCGAGCTCGCTCCTCGAGCCCAGTTCGCTCCTCAAGTCGAGTTCGCTCCTTGAGTCGAGCTCAAGTTCGCTCCTCAAGTTGAATTCGCTCCTTGAGTCGAGCTCAAGTTCGCTCTTCGAGACGGGCTCGCTCCTCCAGTCGAGCTCGCTCCTCGAACTCAAGTTCGCTCCTCAAGTCGAGTACGCTCCTTGAGTCGAGCTCAAGTTTGCTCTTCGAGACGAGCTCACTCCTCCAGTCGAGCTCGCTCCTTGAGCTCAAGTTCGCTCCTTAAGTCGAGTTCGCTCCTTGAGTCGAGCTCAAGTTCGCTCTTCGAGACGAGCTCGCTCCTCCTGTCGAGCTCGCCCCTCGAAGCTCAAGTTCGCTCCTCAAGTCGAGTTCGCTCCTTGAGTCGAGCTCAAGTTCGCTCTTCAAGACGAGCTCACTCCTCCAGTCGAGCTCGCCCCTCGAAGCTCAAGTTCGCTCTTCAAGTCGAGTTCGCTCCTTGAGTCGAGCTCAAGTTCGCTCCTCAAGTCGAGTTCACTCCTTGAGTCGAGCTCAAGTTCGCTCTTCGAGACGATCTAGCTCCTCCAGTCGAGCTCGCCCCTCGAAGCTCAAGTTCGCTCCTCAAGCCGAGTTCGCTCCTTGAGTCGAGCTCAAGTTCGCTCTTCGAGACGAGCTCGCTCCTCAAGTCGAGCTCGCCCCTCGAAGCTCAAGTTCGCTCCTCAAGTCAAGTTCGCTCGTTGAGTCGAGCTCAAGTTCGCTCCTCAAGTCGAGTTCACTGCTTGAGTCGAGCTCAAGTTCGCTCCTCAAGTCGACTTCGCTCCTTGAGTCGAGCTCAAGTTCGCACTTCGAGACGACCTCGCTCCTCCACTCGAGCTCACCCCTAGAAGCACAATTTCGCTCCTCAAGTCGAGTTCGCTCCTTGAGTCGAGCTCAAGTTCGCTCTTCGAGACGGGATCGCTCCTCCAGTTGGGCTCACTCCTCGAGCTCAAGTTCGCTCCTCAAGTCGAGTTCGGTCCTTGAGTCGAGCTCAAGTTCGCTCTTCGAGACGAGCTCACTCCTCCAGTCGAGCTCGCTCCTCGAGCCCAGTTCGCTCCTCAAGTCGAGTTCGCTCCTTGAGTCGAGCTCAAGTTCGCTCCTCAAGTTGAATTCGCTCCTTGAGTCGAGCTCAAGTTCGCTCTTCGAGACGGGCTCGCTCCTC
Source organism: Urtica dioica subsp. dioica (assembly GCF_054948205.1). Lineage (NCBI taxonomy): Eukaryota > Viridiplantae > Streptophyta > Magnoliopsida > Rosales > Urticaceae > Urtica > Urtica dioica. Next base: position 20,918,819 of record NC_142758.1, on the reverse strand, counting down.
CAGTCGAGCTCGCTCCTCGAACTCAAGTTCGCTCCTCAAGTCGAGTACGCTCCTTGAGTCGAGCTCAAGTTTGCTCTTCGAGACGAGCTCACTCCTCTAGTCGAGCTCGCTCCTCGAGCTCAAGTTCGCTCCTTAAGTCGAGTTCGCTCCTTGAGTCGAGCTCAAGTTCGCTCTTCGAGACGAGCTCGCTCCTCCTGTCGAGCTCGCCCCTCGAAGCTCAAGTTCGCTCCTCAAGTCGAGTTCGCTCCTTGAGTCGAGCTCAAGTTCGCTCTTCAAGACGAGCTCACTCCTCCAGTCGAGCTCGCCCCTCGAAGCTCAAGTTCGCTCTTCAAGTCGAGTTCGCTCCTTGAGTCGAGCTCAAGTTCGCTCCTCAAGTCGAGTTCCCTCCTTGAGTCGAGCTCAAGTTCGCTCCTCAAGTCGAGTTCGCTCCTTGAGTCGAGCTCAAGTTCGCTCTTCGAGACGATCTCGCTCCTCCAGTCGAGCTCGCCCCTCGAAGCTCAAGTTCGCTCCTCAAGTCGAGTTCGCTCCTTGAGTCGAGCTCAAGTTCGCTCTTCGAGACGGGCTCGCTCCTCCAGTCGAGCTCGCTCCTCGAGCTCAAGTTCGCTCCTTGAGTCGAGCTCAAGTTCGCTCTTCGAGACGAGCTCGTTCCTCCAGTCGAGCTCGCTCCTCGAGCTCAAGTTCACTCCTTAAGTCCAGTTCGCTCTCAAGTCGAGTTCGCTCCTTGAGTCGAGCTCAAGTTCGCTCTTCGAGACGAGGTCGCTCCTCCAGTCGAGCTCGCTCCTCGAGCGCAGTTCGCTACTCAATTCCAGTTCGCTCCTTGAGTCGAGCTCAAGTTCGCTCCTCAAGTCGAGTTCGCTCCTTGAGTTGAGCTCAAGTTCGCTCTTCGAGATGACCTCGCTCCTCCAGTCGAGCTCGCTCCTCGAGCGCAGTTCGCTCCTCAAGTTGAGTTCGCTCCTTGAGTCGAGCTCAAGTTCGCTCCTCAAGTCGAGTTAACTCCTTGAGTCAAGCTCAAGTTCGCTCCTCAAGTCGAGTTCGCTCCTTGAGTCGAGCTCAAGTTCGCTCTTCGAGACGATCTAGCTCCTCCAGTCGAGCTCGCCCCTCGAAGCTCAAGTTCGCTCCTCAAGCCGAGTTCGCTCCTTGAGTCGAGCTCAAGTTCGCTCTTCGAGACGAGCTCGCTCCTCAAGTCGAGCTCGCCCCTCGAAGCTCAAGTTCGCTCCTCAAGTCAAGTTCGCTCGTTGAGTCGAGCTCAAGTTCGCTCCTCAAGTCGAGTTCACTGCTTGAGTCGAGCTCAAGTTCGCTCCTCAAGTCGACTTCGCTCCTTGAGTCGAGCTCAAGTTCGCACTTCGAGACGACCTCGCTCCTCCACTCGAGCTCACCCCTAGAAGCACAATTTCGCTCCTCAAGTCGAGTTCGCTCCTTGAGTCGAGCTCAAGTTCGCTCTTCGAGACGGGATCGCTCCTCCAGTTGGGCTCACTCCTCGAGCTCAAGTTCGCTCCTCAAGTCGAGTTCGGTCCTTGAGTCGAGCTCAAGTTCGCTCCTTGAGTTGAGCTCAAGTTCGCTCTTCGAGACGAGCTCGTTCCTCCAGTCGAGCTCGCTCCTCGAGCTCAAGTTCACTCCTTAAGTCCAGTTCGCTCTCAAGTCGAGTTCGCTCCTTGAGTCGAGCTCAAGTTCGCTCTTCGAGACGAGCTCGCTCCTCCAGTCGAGCTCGCTCCTCGAGCGCAGTTCGCTACTCAATTCCAGTTCGCTCCTTGAGTCGAGCTCAAGTTCGCTCCTCAAGTCGAGTTCGCTCCTTGAGTCGAGCTCAAGTTCGCTCTTCGAGATGAGCTCGCTCCTCCAGTCGAGCTCGCTCCTCGAGCGCAGTTCGCTCCTCAAGTTGAGTTCGCTCCTTGAGTCGAGCTCAAGTTCGCTCCTCAAGTCGAGTTAACTCCTTGGGTCGAGCTCAAGTTCGCTCCTCAAGTCGAGTTCGCTCCTTGAGTCGAGCTCAAGTTCACTCTTCGAGACAATCTCGCTCCTCCAGTCGAGCTCGCCCCTCAAAGCTCAAGTTCGCTCCTCAAGTCGAGTTCGCTCCTTGAGTCGAGCTCAAGTTTGCTCTTCGAGACAAGCTCGCTCCTCAAGTCGAGCTCGCCCCTCGAAGCTCAGGTTCGCTCCTCAAGTCAAGTTCGCTCGTTGAGTCGAGCTCAAGTTCGCTCCTCAAGTCGAGTTCACTGCTTGAGTCGAGCTCAAGTTCGCTCCTCAAGTCGACTTCGCTCCTTGAGTCTAGCTCAAGTTCGCACTTCGAGACGAGCTCGCTCCTCCACTCGAGCTCACCCCTAGAAGCTCAATTTCGCTCCTCAAGTCGAGTTTGCTCCTTGAGTCGAGCTCAAGTTCGCTCTTCGAGACGGGATCGCTCCTCCAGTCGAGCTCGCTCCTCGAGCTCAAATTCGCTCCTCAAGTCGACTTCGCTCCTTGAGTCGAGCTCAAGTTCGCTCTGCGAGACGAGCTGGCTCCTCCAGTCGAGCTCGCACCTCGAGCTCAAGTTCGCTCCTTAGCTCCAGTTCGCTCCTCAACTCGAGTTCGCTCCTTGAGTCGAGCTCAAGTTCGCTCTTCGAGACAAGCTCGCACCTCCAGTCGAGCTCACTCCTCGAGCTCAAGTTCGCTCCTCAAGTCGAGTTCGCTCCTTGAGTCGAGTTCAAGTTCGCTCTTCGAGACGAGCTCGCTCCTCCAGTCGAGCTCGCTCCTCGAGCGCAGTTCGCTCCTCAAGTCGAGTTCGCTCCTTGAGTCGAGCTCAAGTTCGCTCCTCAAGTCGAGTTCGCTCCTTGAGTCGAGCTCAAGTTCGCTCTTCGAGACGAGCTCGCTCCTCCAGTCGAGCTCGCTCCTCGAGCGCAGTTCGCTCCTCAAGTTGAGTTCGCTCCTTGAGTCGAGCTCAAGTTCGCTCCTCAAGTCGAGTTAACTCCTTGGGTCGAGCTCAAGTTCGCTCCTCAAGTCGAGTTCGCTCCTTGAGTCGAGCTCAAGTTCACTCTTCGAGACGATCTCGCTCCTCCAGTCGAGCTCGCCCCTCGAAGCTCAAGTTCGCTCCTCAAGTCGAGTTCGCTCCTTGAGTCGAGCTCAAGTTTGCTCTTCGAGACGAGCTCGCTCCTCAAGTCGAGCTCGCCCCTCGAAGCTCAAGTTCGCTCCTCAAGTCAAGTTCGCTCGTTGAGTCGAGCTCAAGTTCGCTCCTCAAGTCGAGTTCACTGCTTGAGTCGAGCTCAAGTTCGCTCCTCAAGTCGACTTCGCTCCTTGAGTCGAGCTCAAGTGAGCTCCTCAAGTCGAGTTCACTCCTTGAGTCGAGCTCAAGTTCGCTCCTCAAGTCGAGTTCGCTCCTTGAGTTGAGCTCAAGTTCGCTCTTCGAGACGAGCTCGCTCCTCCAGTCGAGCTCGCTCCTCGAGCGCAAATCGCTCCTCAAGTCGAGTTCGCTCCTTGAGTCGAGCTCAAATTCGCTCCTCAAGTTGAGTTCGCTCCTTGAGTCGAGCTCAAGTTCGCTCTTCGAGACGGGCTCGCTCCTCTAGTCGAGCTCGCTCCTCGAACTCAAGTTCGCTCCTCAAGTCGAGTATGCTCCTTGAGTCGAGCTCAAGTTTGCTCTTCGAGACGAGCTCGCTCCTCCAGTCGAGCTCGCTCCTCGAGCTCAAGTTCGCTCCTTAAGTCGAGTTCGCTCCTTGAGTCGAGCTCAAGTTCGCTCTTCGAGACGAGCTCGCTCCTCCAGTCGAGCTCGCCCCTCGAAGCTCAAGTTCGCTCCTTGAGTCGAGCTCAAGTTCGCTCTTCAAGACGAGCTCACTCCTCCAGTCGAGCTTTCCCCTCGAAGCTCAAGTTCACTCTTCAAGTCAAGTTCGCTCCTTGAGTCGAGCTCAAGTTCGCTCCTCAAGTCGAGTTCACTCCTTGAGTCGAGCTCAAGTTCGCTCCTCAAGTCGAGTTCGCTCCTTGAGTGGAGCTCAAGTTCGCTCTTCGAGACGATCTCGCACCTCCAGTCGAGCTCGCTCCTCGAAGCTCAAGTTCGCTCCTCAAGTCGAGTTCGCTCCTTGAGTCGAGCTCAAGTTCGCTCCTCGAGACAGGCTCGCTCCTCCAGTCGAGCTCGCTCCTCGAGCTCAAGTTCGCTCCTTGAGTCGAGCTCAAGTTCACTCTTCGAGACGAGCTCGTTCCTCCAGTCGAGCTCGCTCCTCGAGCTCAAGTTCTCTCCTTAAGTCCAGTTCGCTCTCAAGTCGAGTTCGCTCCTTGAGTTGAGCTCAAGTTCGCTCTTCGAGACGAGCTCGCTCCTCCAGTCGAGCTCACTCCTCGACCGCAGTTCGCTCCTCAATTCGAGTTCGCTCCTTGAGTCGAGCTCAAGTTCGCTCCTCAAGTCGAGTTCGCTCCTTGAGTCGAGCTCAAGTTCGCTCTTCGAGACGAGCTCGCTCCTCCAGTCGAGCTCGCTCCTCGAGCGCAGTTCGCTCCTCAAGTTGAGTTCGCTCCTTGAGTCGAGCTCAAGTTCGCTCCTCAAGTCGAGTTAACTCCTTGAGTCAAGCTCAAGTTCGCTCCTCAAGTCGAGTTCGCTCCTTGAGTCGAGCTCAAGTTCGCTCTTCGAGACGATCTAGCTCCTCCAGTCGAGCTCGCCCCTCGAAGCTCAAGTTCGCTCCTCAAGCCGAGTTCGCTCCTTGAGTCGAGCTCAAGTTCGCTCTTCGAGACGAGCTCGCTCCTCAAGTCGAGCTCGCCCCTCGAAGCTCAAGTTCGCTCCTCAAGTCAAGTTCGCTCGTTGAGTCGAGCTCAAGTTCGCTCCTCAAGTCGAGTTCACTGCTTGAGTCGAGCTCAAGTTCGCTCCTCAAGTCGACTTCGCTCCTTGAGTCGAGCTCAAGTTCGCACTTCGAGACGACCTCGCTCCTCCACTCGAGCTCACCCCTAGAAGCACAATTTCGCTCCTCAAGTCGAGTTCGCTCCTTGAGTCGAGCTCAAGTTCGCTCTTCGAGACGGGATCGCTCCTCCAGTTGGGCTCACTCCTCGAGCTCAAGTTCGCTCCTCAAGTCGAGTTCGGTCCTTGAGTCGAGCTCAAGTTCGCTCTTCGAGACGAGCTCACTCCTCCAGTCGAGCTCGCTCCTCGAGCCCAGTTCGCTCCTCAAGTCGAGTTCGCTCCTTGAGTCGAGCTCAAGTTCGCTCCTCAAGTTGAATTCGCTCCTTGAGTCGAGCTCAAGTTCGCTCTTCGAGACGGGCTCGCTCCTCCAGTCGAGCTCGCTCCTCGAACTCAAGTTCGCTCCTCAAGTCGAGTACGCTCCTTGAGTCGAGCTCAAGTTTGCTCTTCGAGACGAGCTCACTCCTCCAGTCGAGCTCGCTCCTTGAGCTCAAGTTCGCTCCTTAAGTCGAGTTCGCTCCTTGAGTCGAGCTCAAGTTCGCTCTTCGAGACGAGCTCGCTCCTCCTGTCGAGCTCGCCCCTCGAAGCTCAAGTTCGCTCCTCAAGTCGAGTTCGCTCCTTGAGTCGAGCTCAAGTTCGCTCTTCAAGACGAGCTCACTCCTCCAGTCGAGCTCGCCCCTCGAAGCTCAAGTTCGCTCTTCAAGTCGAGTTCGCTCCTTGAGTCGAGCTCAAGTTCGCTCCTCAAGTCGAGTTCACTCCTTGAGTCGAGCTCAAGTTCGCTCTTCGAGACGATCTAGCTCCTCCAGTCGAGCTCGCCCCTCGAAGCTCAAGTTCGCTCCTCAAGCCGAGTTCGCTCCTTGAGTCGAGCTCAAGTTCGCTCTTCGAGACGAGCTCGCTCCTCAAGTCGAGCTCGCCCCTCGAAGCTCAAGTTCGCTCCTCAAGTCAAGTTCGCTCGTTGAGTCGAGCTCAAGTTCGCTCCTCAAGTCGAGTTCACTGCTTGAGTCGAGCTCAAGTTCGCTCCTCAAGTCGACTTCGCTCCTTGAGTCGAGCTCAAGTTCGCACTTCGAGACGACCTCGCTCCTCCACTCGAGCTCACCCCTAGAAGCACAATTTCGCTCCTCAAGTCGAGTTCGCTCCTTGAGTCGAGCTCAAGTTCGCTCTTCGAGACGGGATCGCTCCTCCAGTTGGGCTCACTCCTCGAGCTCAAGTTCGCTCCTCAAGTCGAGTTCGGTCCTTGAGTCGAGCTCAAGTTCGCTCTTCGAGACGAGCTCACTCCTCCAGTCGAGCTCGCTCCTCGAGCCCAGTTCGCTCCTCAAGTCGAGTTCGCTCCTTGAGTCGAGCTCAAGTTCGCTCCTCAAGTTGAATTCGCTCCTTGAGTCGAGCTCAAGTTCGCTCTTCGAGACGGGCTCGCTCCTCCAGTCGAGCTCGCTCCTCGAACTCAAGTTCGCTCCTCAAGTCGAGTACGCTCCTTGAGTCGAGCTCAAGTTTGCTCTTCGAGACGAGCTCACTCCTCCAGTCGAGCTCGCTCCTCGAGCTCAAGTTCGCTCCTTAAGTCGAGTTCGCTCCTTGAGTCGAGCTCAAGTTCGCTCTTCGAGACGAGCTCGCTCCTCCTGTCGAGCTCGCCCCTCGAAGCTCAAGTTCGCTCCTCAAGTCGAGTTCGCTCCTTGAGTCGAGCTCAAGTTCGCTCTTCAAGACGAGCTCACTCCTCCAGTCGAGCTCGCCCCTCGAAGCTCAAGTTCGCTCTTCAAGTCGAGTTCGCTCCTTGAGTCGAGCTCAAGTTCGCTCCTCAAGTCGAGTTCCCTCCTTGAGTCGAGCTCAAGTTCGCTCCTCAAGTCGAGTTCGCTCCTTGAGTCGAGCTCAAGTTCGCTCTTCGAGACGATCTCGCTCCTCCAGTCGAGCTCGCCCCTCGAAGCTCAAGTTCGCTCCTCAAGTCGAGTTCGCTCCTTGAGTCGAGCTCAAGTTCGCTCTTCGAGACGGGCTCGCTCCTCCAGTCGAGCTCGCTCCTCGAGCTCAAGTTCGCTCCTTGAGTCGAGCTCAAGTTCGCTCTTCGAGACGAGCTCGTTCCTCCAGTCGAGCTCGCTCCTCGAGCTCAAGTTCACTCCTTAAGTCCAGTTCGCTCTCAAGTCGAGTTCGCTCCTTGAGTCGAGCTCAAGTTCGCTCTTCGAGACGAGCTCGCTCCTCCAGTCGAGCTCGCTCCTTGAGCGCAGTTCGCTACTCAATTCCAGTTCGCTCCTTGAGTCGAGCTCAAGTTCGCTCCTCAAGTCGAGTTCGCTCCTTGAGTTGAGCTCAAGTTCGCTCTTCGAGATGAGCTCGCTCCTCCAGTCGAGCTCGCTCCTCGAGCGCAGTTCGCTCCTCAAGTTGAGTTCGCTCCTTGAGTCGAGCTCAAGTTGGCTCCTCAAGTCGAGTTAACTCCTTGAGTCAAGCTCAAGTTCGCTCCTCAAGTCGAGTTCGCTCCTTGAGTCGAGCTCAAGTTCGCTCTTCGAGACGATCTAGCTCCTCCAGTCGAGCTCGCCCCTCGAAGCTCAAGTTCGCTCCTCAAGCCGAGTTCGCTCCTTGAGTCGAGCTCAAGTTCGCTCTTCGAGACGAGCTCGCTCCTCAAGTCGAGCTCGCCCCTCGAAGCTCAAGTTCGCTCCTCAAGTCAAGTTCGCTCGTTGAGTCGAGCTCAAGTTCGCTCCTCAAGTCGAGTTCACTGCTTGAGTCGAGCTCAAGTTCGCTCCTCAAGTCGACTTCGCTCCTTGAGTCGAGCTCAAGTTAGCACTTCGAGACGACCTCGCTCCTCCACTCGAGCTCACCCCTAGAAGCACAATTTCGCTCCTCAAGTCGAGTTCGCTCCTTGAGTCGAGCTCAAGTTCGCTCTTCGAGACGGGATCGCTCCTCCAGTTGGGCTCACTCCTCGAGCTCAAGTTCGCTCCTCAAGTCGAGTTCGGTCCTTGAGTCGAGCTCAAGTTCGCTCTTCGAGACGAGCTCACTCCTCCAGTCGAGCTCGCTCCTCGAGCCCAGTTCGCTCCTCAAGTCGAGTTCGCTCCTTGAGTCGAGCTCAAGTTCGCTCCTCAAGTTGAATTCGCTCCTTGAGTCGAGCTCAAGTTCGCTCTTCGAGACGGGCTCGCTCCTCCAGTCGAGCTCGCTCCTCGAACTCAAGTTCGCTCCTCAAGTCGAGTACGCTCCTTGAGTCGAGCTCAAGTTTGCTCTTCGAGACGAGCTCACTCCTCCAGTCGAGCTCGCTCCTCGAGCTCAAGTTCGCTCCTTAAGTCGAGTTCGCTCCTTGAGTCGAGCTCAAGTTCGCTCTTCGAGACGAGCTCGCTCCTCCTGTCGAGCTCGCCCCTCGAAGCTCAAGTTCGCTCCTCAAGTCGAGTTCGCTCCTTGAGTCGAGCTCAAGTTCGCTCTTCAAGACGAGCTCACTCCTCCAGTCGAGCTCGCCCCTCGAAGCTCAAGTTCGCTCTTCAAGTCGAGTTCGCTCCTTGAGTCGAGCTCAAGTTCGCTCCTCAAGTCGAGTTCCCTCCTTGAGTCGAGCTCAAGTTCGCTCCTCAAGTCGAGTTCGCTCCTTGAGTCGAGCTCAAGTTCGCTCTTCGAGACGATCTCGCTCCTCCAGTCGAGCTCGCCCCTCGAAGCTCAAGTTCGCTCCTCAAGTCGAGTTCGCTCCTTGAGTCGAGCTCAAGTTCGCTCTTCGAGACGGGCTCGCTCCTCCAGTCGAGCTCGCTCCTCGAGCTCAAGTTCGCTCCTTGAGTCGAGCTCAAGTTCGCTCTTCGAGACGAGCTCGTTCCTCCAGTCGAGCTCGCTCCTCGAGCTCAAGTTCACTCCTTAAGTCCAGTTCGCTCTCAAGTCGAGTTCGCTCCTTGAGTCGAGCTCAAGTTCGCTCTTCGAGACGAGCTCGCTCCTCCAGTCGAGCTCGCTCCTCGAGCGCAGTTCGCTACTCAATTCCAGTTCGCTCCTTGAGTCGAGCTCAAGTTCGCTCCTCAAGTCGAGTTCGCTCCTTGAGTTGAGCTCAAGTTCGCTCTTCGAGATGAGCTCGCTCCTCCAGTCGAGCTCGCTCCTCGAGCGCAGTTCGCTCCTCAAGTTGAGTTCGCTCCTTGAGTCGAGCTCAAGTTCGCTCCTCAAGTCGAGTTAACTCCTTGGGTCGAGCTCAAGTTCGCTCCTCAAGTCGAGTTCGCTCCTTGAGTCGAGCTCAAGTTCACTCTTCGAGACAATCTCGCTCCTCCAGTCGAGCTCGCCCCTCGAAGCTCAAGTTCGCTCCTCAAGTCGAGTTCGCTCCTTGAGTCGAGCTCAAGTTTGCTCTTCGAGACGAGCTCGCTCCTCAAGTCGAGCTCGCCCCTCGAAGCTCAAGTTCGCTCCTCAAGTCAAGTTCGCTCGTTGAGTCGAGCTCAAGTTCGCTCTTCAAGTCGAGTTCACTGCTTGAGTCGAGCTCAAGTTCGCTCCTCAAGTCGACTTCGCTCCTTGAGTCGAGCTCAAGTTCGCACTTCGAGACGAGCTCGCTCCTCCACTCGAGCTCACCCCTAGAAGCTCAATTTCGCTCCTCAAGTCGAGTTCGCTCCTTGAGTCGAGCTCAAGTTCGCTCTTCGAGACGGGATCGCTCCTCCAGTCGAGCTCGCTCCTCGAGCTCAAGTTCGCTCCTCAAGTCGACTTCGCTCCTTGAGTCGAGCTCAAGTTCGCTCTGCGAGACGAGCTGGCTCCCCCAGTCGAGCTCGCACCTCGAGCTCAAGTTCGCTCCTTAGCTCCAGTTCGCTCCTCAAGTCGAGTTCGCTCCTTGAGTCGAGCTCAAGTTCGCTCTTCGAGACAAGCTCGCACCTCCAGTCGAGCTCACTCCTCGAGCTCAAGTTCGCTCCTCAAGTCGAGTTCGCTCCTTGAGTCGAGCTCAAGTTCGCTCTTCGAGACGAGCTCGCTCCTCCAGTCGAGCTCGCTCCTCGAGCGCAGTTCGCTCCTCAAGTCGAGTTCGCTCCTTGAGTCGAGCTCAAGTTCGCTCCTCAAGTCGAGTTCGCTCCTTGAGTCGAGCTCAAGTTCGCCCTTCGAAACGAGCTCGCTCCTCCAGTCGAGCTCGCTCCTCGAGCGCAGTTCGCTCCTCAAGTTGAGTTCGCTCCTTGAGTCGAGCTCAAGTTCGCTCCTCAAGTCGAGTTAACTCCTTGGGTCGAGCTCAAGTTCGCTCCTCAAGTCGAGTTCGCTCCTTGAGTCGAGCTCAAGTTCACTCTTCGAGACGATCTCGCTCCTCCAGTCGAGCTCGCCCCTCGAAGCTCAAGTTCGCTCCTCAAGTCGAGTTCGCTCCTTGAGTCGAGCTCAAGTTTGCTCTTTGAGACGAGCTCGCTCCTCAAGTCGAGCTCGCCCCTCGAAGCTCAAGTTCGCTCCTCAAGTCAAGTTCGCTCGTTGAGTCGAGCTCAAGTTCGCTCCTCAAGTGGAGTTCACTGCTTGAGTCGAGCTCAAGTTCGCTCCTCAAGTCGACTTCGCTCCTTGAGTCGAGCTCAAGTTCGCACTTCGAGACGAGCTCGCTCCTCCACTCGAGCTCACCCCTAGAAGCTCAATTTCGCTCCTCAAGTCGAGTTCGCTCCTTGAGTCGAGCTCAAGTTCGCTCTTCGAGACGGGATCGCTCCTCCAGTCGAGCTCGCTCCTCGAGCTCAAGTTCGCTCCTCAAGTCGACTTCGCTCCTTGAGTCGAGCTCAAGTTCGCTCTGCGAGACGAGCTGGCTCCTCCAGTCGAGCTCGCACATCGAGCTCAAGTTCGCTCCTTAGCTCCAGTTCGCTCCTCAAGTCGAGTTCGCTCCTTGAGTCGAGCTCAAGTTCGCTCTTCGAGACAAGCTCGCACCTCCAGTCGAGCTCACTCCTCGAGCTCAAGTTCGCTCCTCAAGTCGAGTTCGCTCCTTGAGTCGAGCTCAAGTTCGCTCTTCGAGACGAGCTCGCTCCTCCAGTCGAGCTCGCTCCTCGAGCGCAGTTCGCTCCTCAAGTCGAGTTCGCTCCTTGAGTCGAGCTCAAGTTCGCTCCTCAAGTCGAGTTCACTCCTTGAGTCGAGTTCAAGTTCGCTCCTCAAGTCGAGTTCGATCCTTGAGTCGAGCTCAAGTTCGCTCTTCGAGACGAGCTCGCTCCTCCAGTCGAGCTCGCTACTCGAAGCTCAAGTTCGCTCCTCAAGTCGAGTTAGCTCCTTGAGTCGAGCTCAAGTTCGCTCTTCGAGACGGGCTCGCTCCTTGAGCTCAAGTTCGCTCCTCAAGTCGAGTTCGCTCCTTGGGTCGAGCTCAAGTTCGCTCTTCGAGAGGAGCTCGCTCCTCCAGTCGAGCTCGCTCCTCGAGCTCAAGTTCGCTCCTTAAGTCCAGTTCGCTCCTCAAGTCGAGTTCTATCCTTGAGTTGAGCTCAAGTTCGCTCTTCGAGACGAGCTTGCTCCTCCTGTCGAGCTCGTTCCTCGAGCGCAGTTCGCTCCTCAATTCGAGTTCGCTCCCTGAGTCGAGCTCAAGTTCGCTCCTTAAGTCGAGCTCGCCCCTCGAAGCTCAAGTTCGCTCTTCAAGTCGAGTTCGCTCCTTGAGTCGAGCTCAAGTTCGCTCCTCAAGTCGAGTTCACTCCTTGAGTCGAGCTCAATTTCGCTCCTCAAGTCGAGTTCGCTCCTTGAGTCGAGCTCAAGTTCGCTCTTCGAGACGATCTCGCTCCTCAAGTCGAGTTCGCTCCTTGAGTCGAGCTCCAGTTCGCTCTTCGAGACGGGCTCGCTCCTCCAGTCGAGCTCGCTCCTTGAGCTCAAGTTCGCTCCTTGACTCGAGCTCAAGTTCGCTCTTCGAGACGAGCTCGTTCCTCTAGTCGAGCTCGCTCCTCGAGCTCAAGTTCTCTCCTTAAGTCCAGTTCGCTCTCAAGTCGAGTTCGCTCCTTGAGTCGAGCTCAAGTTCGCTCTTCGAGACGAGCTCGCTCCTCCAGTCGAGCTCGCTCCTCGAGCGCAGTTCGCTCCTCAATTCGAGTTCGCTCCTTGAGTCGAGCTAAAGTTTGCTCCTTGTTGTCGCTGATTTTTGGACAACTATTTAGGAGCCAAAGACGGTTAGACCCAAGGCCGGACCAAGTGGTCTCGTCTTGGCTCGAGCGTGTCGGACTTGGTATCCCAAGTCGTCCCTTAGCTGTGGATGTCCCTGAGTTCGTCAGAGTACCTGAAAAGGAGTAGAGAACGCGTGAACTACAAAGGGGAAACAGGGGGGGTGCCCCTGTTTACCTCTCCGACGCTCAACATTAGTGTGATTGAGGTGGAGTATAGAGGTTTTAGGGGTGTTTAGAGGCCAAAGCTTGAGAGAAACGAGCGAGGTACGAGTTCGGCAGCGTTTCAGTGCTCAAGAATGGGTTACCTGGGTCAAGGGAAGGACCCTTGTATTTATAGGCAGCCAAGGGGTGGTTGGGAGACCACTTGGCCGAGTGAACTTGCTTGGTTCGGCCATTGAGTGGCTGGGTCGGCCAATGGCCGAGTGAACATGGTGGTGAGGTTCACTCGGCCATTGGCCGAGTGAAAGTCTTGGGCCGGCTGAGGTTCACTCGGCCATTGGCCGAGTGAACTGCTGGAAGGTTCACTCGGCCAATGGCCGAGTGAACTGCAGGGGCTGCTGGAAGATTCACTCGGCCATTGGCCGAGTGAACTGCTGGAAGGTTCACTCGGCCAATGGCCGAGTGAACTGCAGGGGCAGCTGGAAGGTTCACTCGGCCATTGGCCGAGTGAACTGCTGGAAGGTTCACTCGGCCAATGGCCGAGTGAACTGCAGGGGCAGCTGGAAGGTTCACTCGGCCATTGGCCGAGTGAACTGCTGGAAGGTTCACTCGGCCAATGGCCGAGTAAACTGTCTTGGTGGCTGGAGGGTTCACTCGGCCATTGGCCGAGTGAACTGCTGGAAGGTTCACTCGGCCAATGGCCGAGTGAACTGCCTTGGTGGCTGAAGGGTTCACTCGGCCATTGGCCGAGTGAACTGCTGGAAGGTTCACTCGGCCATTGGCTGAGTGAACTGCCTTGGTGGCTGAAGGGTTCATTCGGCCATTGGCCGAGTGAACTGTCCAATGGCCGAGTGAGACATTTGACCCAGCCAATGGCCGAGTGAGCCATTGACTCGGCCCATGGCTGGGCAGGGTGTTTGACTTGGCCATTGGTTTGGGCCGGCCCCTGATTGAGTCAGGGTTGCGCCGCCCAAGACCTCGTACTAGCCACGTGGGTCGAAGAGATGCCTTTGTTCCCGTTGGCCCTAGACGGGCCAACAACATTAGCCCCCCGAGTTTCCGGTCGAGCGTAGGTCGAGTGGAAACTCAAAATCTACGCTTTTATGCGGATGCGGGATGAATGCTCTCGGGTTTGCATCATGAGAAATGGCCTTCGCGCGTCGCGAGGGACGGCCTTTGGGCGTCGCGAGGGACGACTTATTGTTTCGGGTTGATCGTGCGCGGCTTATTTTCTCGATCTACCAGTGACGGCGTGATCGATTAGCACGGCTTTATTGCGTTGTGCGCGTCTTGTTTTCTCGACTTGCCAACGAAGGCGTGATCGATTTGCACGTCTTTGTTGTGTTGTGCGCGTCTTGTTTTCTCGATTTGCCAACGAAGGCATAATCGATTTGCACGTCTTTGTTGTATTGTGCGCGTCTTATGTTCTCGATCTGCCACCGAAGGCATAATCGATTTGCACGTCTTTGTTGTGTTGTGCGCGTCTTGTTTTCTCGATTTGCCAACGAAGGCATAATCGATTTGCACGTCTTTGTTGTGTTGTGCGCGTCTTGTTTTCTCGATTTGCCAACAAAGGCATAATCGATTTGCACGTCTTTGTTGTATTGTGCGCGTCTTGTTTTCTCGATTTGCCACCGAAGGCATAATCGATTTGCACGTCTTTATTGTATTGTGCGCGTCTTATTTTCTCGATTTGCCAACGAAGGCATAATCGATTAGCACGTCTTTATTGTACCCTTTTTTTTTTTGTTGAGCGAGCATTGTTTCCCATTAGCCCCCTGAGTTTCTCGTGTACTCGTAGAGGAGACTAGAAATTATAATGCAGCAAGATGAAGAGTTCGAGGTGAAATGTGATACAATTATCATGCAAAAATAGTCAAAAATTACATCCCTGGGCCATTGGCCTTATTGAAATTCGAGATTGTCTTAAAACTGGAAATAAAATTACATAATGAGAAATGGGGACGGGCTTCCGTTGCAGTGCCAGCTTCTGTAGCTTGACCGAGCTAGAGGATGGCGCTCACCATCTTTTCCTTCCCTTTCCCGTCCACGCCTTGGATGTAGCACATCCTCGCCATCGACTGGTCTCCCAACATGATGGCAATCCCCTTTTCAGTCGGGAACTTCATCATCAGGTGGTAGGTAGACGTTATAGCCTTCAATCGGTTGAGAGTCGGGCGGCCGATGATGATGTTGTATGCCGAGGGCTGGTCCACAACTAGGAAGGATACGATGCGAGTGGCCTCGAGCCCCCCCGGTGTTCCGAAGGTGACCGGGAGGTCGATGGTTCCTTCCATCATGACCCTCTCCCCGGAGAAGCCGAAGAGTGGGGTCGAGATTGGGGTCGGTTTCAATCCGATCAGCTTCATCCTGTCCAACGCTGATTTGAAGACGATGTCGGCCGAGCTGCCGTTATCAATCAGGATTCTTCGGACGAGATTGTTGGCGACCGGGGCCGAGACGACTATTGCGTCATTGTGCGGGTGGAGAACTCGTGTCGCCTCTTGGCCGGTGAAGAACATGGACTCGAACGGGGCCGGAGGGGGAGCCTCGTACGTATGGTTGATGTAGTGCGCAACTTTTCCTCGGGAAACCTCGCGCACGTACTTCTTCCTTTGCGTGGACGAGTCCCCAAACTCCGGGCCACCCATGATCGAGCCCACGACATGCAGCTGTGAGCTCTCCGGTTCTTCAATCGCTGCCTGGTCCGCGACAGTCACCGTCGCCGGACCCTTCCTTCCTTGCCGTGGACGGCCTTCGTGCACAGCGGCCGTCCCGACCGTTCTCAGGACATACTCTTTTAATTTCCCGTCCTGAATCAGGGCCTCGATCTGACGCCTAAGATGATAGCACTCGGACGTCAGATGCCCGTGATCCTGGTGGTACTCACAGAACTTATTTCGATCCCTCTTCGCGGGATCCTTCGCAAGAGGAGCCGGACTTCCTAGCTTGTCGCGGTGCAGAGCTAGGATCCGCTCTTGCGGAGTGTTCAGTGGGGTGTACGTTGATAACGCTCGGAAGCTATCAACGTGCGACGATCGTGGATCGGAGAGGGGGCGACTGTTAGGGGCCCGGCCTCCCCTGCTCCTCTTCCTCTGAGGGTCCGGACGATCTTCGTCTTGTTCATCGCGGTGGCGACTACTTTGTCCTCCCGACTTTCGGCCATCGTGGCCATCGAGATAGTCCTCGATTCCCATATGTGTGCGGGCTCTCGTCATCAGCTCCGCCATGTCTCGTGGGACCTGCCCGACAATGGACTTGAGGAAGTCGCTCGTGCGAACTCCCTCGGTGATCGCTGTGATGGCATCCTTGTCGTCGAAGCCCTCGACTTTGTGAGACAAGCGAGATATTGTCTCAATGTCTCATCTCTCCCTTGTCGAATGGAGAGGAGGTGGGTCTTCGACTTCTTTTGTGCCACAAGCGTGGCAAAGCGAGCGAGGAAAGCCTCTTGCAAGGCCCGGAAGGACGGGATGCTTCCAGGCCTCAAACTCCGGAACTACTCAAAGCCCGACCCTGTGAGGGTTAGGCTGAAGGCTTGACAGAGGGTCGCATCCGACTGTCCTTGCATTGTCATCCACGTCTCGTAGTGTTGGATGTGGAAGTTCGGGTCAGTCCGTCCATCATAGGGAGGGATGGACGGCAATTTGAAGTTCCCCACGCAAGGCTGCGCGAGGATTTGTGCGGCGAAGGGAGAGTATGACTCCTCGATCCCTCCATATGATCTTTGCCTCCCCGATTCCCTCATCTCGATGATTTGGTTTTGGAGGCTCTGGATCATTGTGACCATATCAAGCCCGTTGGCAGGGTCAACTATCGGGGCCACGGGGGTCACCGGTTGGCGTTCGTTGGACGCTTGGTCCACGACATTGGCCTCAGGCCGGCCGAGAGTTGCGGCGGGGAGCGCGTCCCTTCGAGAATTTAGCCTTTGGCGGAGATCCTCCCCTCGGGAGTTTCTCTGCGCCGTCAAGCGCTCTCTAAGGTCCACGCTTGGTGTGTGACGAGGCGAGGTCGCCCTTGGTCGGGTCGTCCGGCGAGCGCTTCGGCTATCGGCTCCATCGTCGACCAGAGTCGCTCTCTCCTCGGTGAGGGGCCGTGTCCGGCCACCTCTTGAAATCGAGGGGGCGAGTCCCCGGGACTGTGACCGTGCCTGTTGTCGCGCCGGGTACAAAGGATCGGCCAACGCACCATTGTCCCTCTCGGGTCGCGCTTGAGCGAGGCTAGGGGTGGCCTCGTTGGTCCTCGACTCCTCCACGTATTCGAGGTCGGAGTAATCCTGAGTAGATCGTTCCTCGACGTCGTAGCCGAGGAGATCGGCGATGAGGGAGCCGTCAACGCCGGGACGGTCAAGGACCTCCGCGAGCCGCCGGGCCGTGTCCTCTCGGAGCTCGGCCTCGGGGTCATTCACCGGGTCTTGGGGCTGGCTCTCGCTATCGCGAGGTTGCCCTTCAAGACGGTGTGCGAGGAGTCGGAGACCGTACCTCGTGCTCGTCCCTCGAGTACCCGCGGAGGTAGTGGGTAGGTGACTCATCTCTCGAGAGTCGTAGGTGTAGTGAAAGTGTGGAATGGAAGGGAGAGCGTGCTAAGGTCGGTGGTCCCCTCCTTCTAGCGCCAAAATGTTGTCGCTGATTTTCGGACAACTATTTAGGAGCCAAAGACGGTTAGACCCAAGGCCGGACCAAGTGGTCTCGTCTTGGCTCGAGCGTGTCGGACTTGGTATCCCAAGTCATCCCTTAGCTGTGGATGTCCCTTGAGTTCGTGAGAGTACCTGAAAAGGAGTAGAGAACGCGTGAACTACAAAGGGCAAACAGGGGGGGTGCCCCTGTTTACCTCTCCGACGCTCAACATTAGTGTGATTGAGGTGGAGTATAGAGGTTTTAGGGGTGTTTAGAGGCCAAAGCTTGAGAGAAACGAGCGAGGTACGAGTTCGGCAGCGTTTCAGTGCTCAAGAATGGGTTACCTGGGTCAAGGGAAGGACCCTTGTATTTATAGGCAGCCAAGGGGTAGTTGGGAGACCCCTTGGCCGAGTGAACTTGCTTGGTTCGGCCATTGAGTGGCTGGGTCGGCCAATGGTCGAGTGAACATGGTGGTGAGGTTCACTCGGCCATTGGCCGAGTGAAAGTCTTGGGCCGGCTGAGGTTCACTCGGCCATTGGCCTAGTGAACTGCTGGAACGTTCACTCGGCCAATGGCCGAGTGAACTGCAGGGGCAGCTGGAAGGTTCACTCGGCCATTGGCCGAGTGAACTGCTGGAAGGTTCACTCGGCCAATGGCCGAGTGACCTGTCTTGGCGGCTGGAGGGTTCACTCGGCCATTGGACGAGTGAACTGCTGGAAGGTTCACTTGGCCAATGGCTGAGTGAACTGCCTTGGTGGCTGAAGGGTTCACTCGGCCATTGGCCGAGTGAACTGCTGGAAGGTTCACTCGGCCATTGGCCGAGTGAACTGCCTTGGTGGCTGAAGGGTTCACTCGGCCATTGGCCGAGTGAACTGTCCAATGGCCGAGTGAGCCATTTGACCCAGCCAATGGCCGAGTGAGCCATTGACTCGGCCCATGGCTGGGCAGGGTGTTTGACTTGGCCATTGGTTTAGGCCGGCCCCCGGTTGAGTCAGGGTTTCGCCGCCCAAGACCTCGTACTAGCCACGTGGGTCGAAGAGATGCCTTTGTTCCCGTTGGCCCTAG
The DNA here is from genome assembly GCF_054948205.1 of Urtica dioica subsp. dioica. NCBI lineage: Eukaryota > Viridiplantae > Streptophyta > Magnoliopsida > Rosales > Urticaceae > Urtica > Urtica dioica. The sequence continues at coordinate 20,901,168 of NC_142758.1, read as the reverse complement.
ACGGGCCAACAACACTCCTCAAGTCGAGTTAACTCCTTGAGTCGAGCTCAGGTTCTCTCCTCAAGTCGAGTTCGCTCCTTGAGTCGAGCTCAAGTTCGCTCTTCGAGACGAGCTCGCTCCTCCAGTCGAGCTCGCCCCTCGAAGCTCAAGTTCGCTCCTCAAGTCGAGTTCGCTCCTTGAGTCGAGCTCAAGTTCGCTCCTCAAGTCGAGTTAACTGCTTTAGTCGAGCTCAAGTTCGCTCCTCAAGTCGAGTTCGCTCCTTGGGTCGATCTCAAGTTCGCTCTTCGAGAGGAGCTCGCTCCTCCAGTCGAGCTCGCTCCTCGAGCTCAAGTTCGCTCCTTAAGTCCAGTTCGCTCCTCAAGTCGAGTTCTCTCCTTGAGTTGAGCTCAAGTTCGTTCTTCGAGACGAGCTCGCTCCTCCTGTCGAGCTCGCTCCTCGAGCGCAGTTCGCTCCTCAATTTGAGTTCGCTCCTTGAGTCGAGCTCAAGTTCACTCCTCAAGTCGAGCTCGCCCCTCGAAGCTCAAGTTCGCTCTTCAAGTCGAGTTGGCTCCTTGAGTCGAGCTCAAGTTCGCTCCTCAAGTCGAGTTCACTTCTTGAGTCGAGCTCAAGTTCGCTCCTCAAGTCGAGTTCGCTCTTTGAGTCGAGCTCAAGTTCGCTCTTCGAGACGATCTCGCTCCTCCAGTCGAGCTCGCCCCTCGAAGCTCAAGTTCGCTCCTCAAGTCGAGTTCGCTCCTTGAGTCGAGCTCCAGTTCGCTCTTCGAGACGGGCTCGCTCCTCCAGTCGAGCTCGCTCCTCGAGCTCAAGTTCGCTCCTTGAGTAGAGCTCAAGTTCGCTCTTCGAGACGAGCTCGTTCCTCCAGTGGAGCTCGCTCCTCGAGCTCAAGTTCTCTCCTTAAGTCCAGTTCGCTCTCAAGTCGAGTTCGCTCCTTGAGTCGAGCTCAAGTTCGCTCTTCGAGACGAGCTCGCTCTTCCAGTCGAGCTCGCTCCTTGAGCGCAGTTCGCTCCTCAATTCGAGTTCGCTCCTTAAGTCGAGCTCAAGTTCGCTCCTCAAGTCGAGTTCGCTCCTTGAGTCTAGCTCAAGTTCGCTCTTCGAGACGAGCTCGCTCCTCCAGTCGAGCTCGCTCCTCGAGCGCAGTTCGCTCCTCAAGTTGAGTGCGCTCCTTGAGTCGAGCTCAAGTTTGCTCCTCAAGTCGAGTTAACTCCTTGAGTCGAGCTCAAGTTCGCTCCTCAAGTCGAGTTCGTTCCTTGAGTCGAGCTCAAGTTCGCTCTTCGAGACGAGCTCGCTCCTCCAGTCGAGCTCGCCCCTCGAAGCTCAAGTTCGCTCCTCAAGTCGAGTTCGCTCCTTGAGTCGAGCTCAAGTTAGCTCTTCGAGACGAGCTCGCTCCTCAAGTCGAGCTCGCCCCTCGAAGCTCAAGTTCGCTCGTTGAGTCGAGCTCAAGTTCGCTCCTCAAGTCGAGTTCACTGCTTGAGTCGAGCTCAAGTTCGCTCCTCAAGTCGACTTCGCTCCTTGAGTCGAGCTCAAGTTCGCACTTCGAGACGAGCTCGCTCCTCCACTCGAGCTCACCCCTCGAAGTTCAATTTCGCTCCTCAAGTCGAGTTCGCTCCTTGAGTCGAGCTCAAGTTCGCTCTTCGAGACGGGATCGCTCCTCCAGTCGAGCTCGCTCCTCGAGCTCAAGTTCGCTACTTAAGTCCAGTTCGCTCCTCAAGTCGAGTTCTCTCCTTGAGTTGAGCTCAAGTTCGCTCTTCGAGACGAGCTCGCTCCTCCTGTCGAGCTCGCTCCTCGAGCGCAGTTCGCTCCTCAATTCGAGTTCGCTCCCTAAGTCGAGCTCAAGTTCGCTCCTCAAGTCGAGCTCGCCCCTCGAAGCTCAAGTTCGCTCTTCAAGTCGAGTTCGCTCCTTGAGTCGAGCTCAAGTTCGCTCCTCAAGTCGAGTTCACTCCTTGAGTCGAGCTCAAGTTCGGTCCTCAAGTCGAGTTCGCTCTTTGAGTCGAGCTCAAGTTCGCTCTTCGAGACGATCTCGCTCCTCCAGTCGAGCTCGCCCCTCGAAGCTTAAGTTCGCTCCTCAAGTCGAGTTCGCTCCTTGAGTCGAGCTCCAGTTCGCTCTTCGAGACGGGCTCGCTCCTCTAGTCGAGCTCGCTCCTCGAGCTCAAGTTCGCTCCTTGAGTCGAGCTCAAGTTCGCTCTTCGACACGAGCTCGTTCCTCCAGTCGAGCTCGCTCCTCGAGCTCAAGTTCTCTCCTTAAGTCCAGTTCGCTCTCAAGTCGAGTTCGCTCCTTGAGTCGAGCTCAAGTTCGCTCTTCGAGATGAGCTCGCTCTTCCAGTCGAGCTCGCTCCTTGAGCGCAGTTTGCTCCTCAATTCGAGTTCGCTCCTTGAGTCGAGCTCAAGTTCGCTCCTCAAGTCGAGTTCGCTCCTTGAGTCTAGCTCAAGTTCGCTCTTCGAGACGAGCTCGCTCCTCCACTCGAGCTCGCTCCTCGAGCGCAGTTCGCTCCTCAAGTTGAGTGCGCTCCTTGAGTCGAGCTCAAGTTTGCTCCTCAAGTCGAGTTAACTCCTTGAGTCGAGCTCTAGTTCTCTCCTCAAGTCGAGTTCGTTCCTTGAGTCGAGCTCAAGTTCGCTCTTCGAGACGAGCTCGCTCCTCCAGTCGAGCTCGCCCCTCGAAGCTCAAGTTCGCTCCTCAAGTCGAGTTCGCTCCTTGAGTCGAGCTCAAGTTCGCTCTTCGAGACGAGCTCGCTCCTCAAGTCGAGCTCGCCCCTCGAAGCTCAAGTTCGCTCCTCAAGTCAAGTTCGCTCGTTGAGTCGAGCTCAAGTTCGCTCCTCAAGTCGAGTTCACTGCTTGAGTCGAGCTCAAGTTCGCTCCTCAAGTCGACTTCGCTCCTTGAGTCGAGCTCAAGTTCGCACTTCGAGACGAGCTCGCTCCTCCACTCAAGCTCACCCCTCGAAGTTCAATTTCGCTCCTCAAGTCGAGTTCGCTCCTTGAGTCGAGCTCAAGTTCGCTCTTCGAGACGGGATCGCTCCTCCAGTCGAGCTCGCTCCTCGAGCTCAAGTTCGCTCCTTAAGTCCAGTTCGCTCCTCAAGTCGAGTTCTCTCCTTGAGTTGAGCTCAAGTTCGCTCTTCGAGACGAGCTCGCTCCTCCTGTCGAGCTCGCTCCTCGAGCGCAGTTCGCTCCTCAATTCGAGTTCGCTCCCTGAGTCGAGCTCAAGTTCGCTCCTCAAGTCGAGCTCGCCTCTCGAAGCTCAAGTTCCCTCTTCAAGTCGAGTTCGCTCCTTGAGTCGAGCTCAAGTTCGCTCCTCAAGTCGAGTTCACTCCTTGAGTCGAGCTCAAGTTCGCTCCTCAAGTCGAGTTCGCTCTTTAAGTCGAGCTCAAGTTCGCTCTTCGAGACGATCTCGCTCCTCCAGTCGAGCTCGCCCCTCGAAGCTCAAGTTCGCTCCTCAAGTCGAGTTCGCTCCTTGAGTCGAGCTCCAGTTCGCTCTTCGAGACGGGCTCGCTCCTCCAGTCGAGCTCGCTCCTCGAGCTCAAGTTCGCTCCTTGAGTCGAGCTCAAGTTCGCTCTTCGAGACGAGCTCGTTCCTCCAGTCGAGCTCGCTACTCGAGCTCAAGTTCTCTCCTTAAGTCCAGTTCGCTCTCAAGTCGAGTTCGCTCCTTGAGTCGAGCTCAAGTTCGCTCTTCGAGACGAGCTCGCTCCTCCAGTCGAACTCGCTCCTTGAGCGCAGTTCGCTCCTCAATTCGAGTTCGCTCCTTGAGTCGAGCTCAAGTTCGCTCCTCAAGTCGAGTTCGCTCCTTGAGTCTAGCTCAAGTTCGCTCTTCGAGACGAGCTCGCTCCTCCAGTCGAGCTCGCTCCTCGAGCGCAGTTCGCTCCTCAAGTTGAGTGCGCTCCTTGAGTCGAGCTCAAGTTTGCTCCTCAAGTCGAGTTAACTCCTTGAGTTGAGCTCAAGTTCGCTCCTCAAGTCGAGTTCGTTCCTTGAGTCGAGCTCAAGTTCGCTCTTCGAGACGAGCTCGCTCCTCCAGTCGAGCTCGCCCCTCGAAGCTCAAGTTCGCTCCTCAAGTCGAGTTCGCTCCTTGAGTCGAGCTCAAGTTCGCTCTTCGAGACGAGCTCGCTCCTCAAGTCGAGCTCGCCCCTCGAAGCTCAAGTTCGCTCCTCAAGTCAAGTTCGCTCGTTGAGTCGAGCTCAAGTTCGCTCCTCAAGTCGAGTTCACTGCTTGAGTCAAGCTCAAGTTCGCTCCTCAAGTCGACTTCGCTCCTTGAGTCGAGCTCAAGTTCGCACTTCGAGACGAGCTCGCTCCTCCACTCGAGCTCACCCCTCGAAGTTCAATTTCGCTCCTCAAGTCGAGTTCGCTCCTTGAGTCGAGCTCAAGTTCGCTCTTCGAGACGAGCTCGCTCCTCAAGTCGAGTTAACTCCTTGAGCGCAGTTTGCTCCTCAATTCGAGTTAGCTCCTTGAGTCGAGCTCAAGTTCGCTCCTCAAGTCGAGTTCGTTCCTTGAGTCGAGCTCAAGTTCGCTCTTCGAGACGAGCTCGCTCCTCCAGTCGGGCTCGCCCCTCGAAGCTCAAGTTCGCTCCTCAAGTCGAGTTCGCTCCTTGAGTCGAGCTCAAGTTCGCTCTTCGAGACGAGCTCGCTCCTCAAGTCGAGCTCGCCCCTCGAAGCTCAAGTTCGCTCGTTGAGTCGAGCTCAAGTTCGCTCCTCAAGTCGAGTTCACTGCTTGAGTCGAGCTCAAGTTCGCTCCTCAAGTCGACTTCGCTCCTTGAGTCGAGCTCAAGTTCGCACTTCGAGACGAGCTCGCTCCTCCACTCGAGCTCACCCCTCGAAGTTCAATTTCGCTCCTCAAGTCGAGTTCGCTCCTTGAGTCGAGCTCAAGTTCGCTCTTCGAGACGGGATCGCTCCTCCAGTCGAGCTAGCTCCTCGAGCTCAAGTTCGCTACTTAAGTCCAGTTCGCTCCTCAAGTCGAGTTCTCTCCTTGAGTTGAGCTCAAGTTCGCTCTTCGAGACGAGCTCGCTCCTCCTGTCGAGCTCGCTCCTCGAGCGCAGTTCGCTCCTCAATTCGAGTTCGCTCCCTAAGTCGAGCTCAAGTTCGCTCCTCAAGTCGAGCTCGCCCCTCGAAGCTCAAGTTCGCTCTTCAAGTCGAGTTCGCTCCTTGAGTCGAGCTCAAGTTCGCTCCTCAAGTCGAGTTCACTCCTTGAGTCGAGCTCAAGTTCGGTCCTCAAGTCGAGTTCGCTCTTTGAGTCGAGCTCAAGTTCGCTCTTCGAGACGATCTCGCTCCTCCAGTCGAGCTCGCCCCTCGAAGCTTAAGTTCGCTCCTCAAGTCGAGTTCGCTCCTTGAGTCGAGCTCCAGTTCGCTCTTCGAGACGGGCTCGCTCCTCTAGTCGAGCTCGCTCCTCGAGCTCAAGTTCGCTCCTTGAGTCGAGCTCAAGTTCGCTCTTCGACACGAGCTCGTTCCTCCAGTCGAGCTCGCTCCTCGAGCTCAAGTTCTCTCCTTAAGTCCAGTTCGCTCTCAAGTCGAGTTCGCTCCTTGAGTCGAGCTCAAGTTCGCTCTTCGAGATGAGCTCGCTCTTCCAGTCGAGCTCGCTCCTTGAGCGCAGTTTGCTCCTCAATTCGAGTTCGCTCCTTGAGTCGAGCTCAAGTTCGCTCCTCAAGTCGAGTTCGCTCCTTGAGTCTAGCTCAAGTTCGCTCTTCGAGACGAGCTCGCTCCTCCAGTCGAGCTCGCTCCTCGAGCGCAGTTCGCTCCTCAAGTTGAGTGCGCTCCTTGAGTCGAGCTCAAGTTTGCTCCTCAAGTCGAGTTAACTCCTTGAGTCGAGCTCTAGTTCGCTCCTCAAGTCGAGTTCGTTCCTTGAGTCGAGCTCAAGTTCGCTCTTCGAGACGAGCTCGCTCCTCCAGTCGAGCTCGCCCCTCGAAGCTCAAGTTCGCTCCTCAAGTCGAGTTCGCTCCTTGAGTCGAGCTCAAGTTCGCTCTTCGAGACGAGCTCGCTCCTCAAGTCGAGCTCGCCCCTCGAAGCTCAAGTTCGCTCCTCAAGTCAAGTTCGCTCGTTGAGTCGAGCTCAAGTTCGCTCCTCAAGTCGAGTTCACTGCTTGAGTCGAGCTCAAGTTCGCTCCTCAAGTCGACTTCGCTCCTTGAGTCGAGCTCAAGTTCGCACTTCGAGACGAGCTCGCTCCTCCACTCAAGCTCACCCCTCGAAGTTCAATTTCGCTCCTCAAGTCGAGTTCGCTCCTTGAGTCGAGCTCAAGTTCGCTCTTCGAGACGGGATCGCTCCTCCAGTCGAGCTCGCTCCTCGAGCTCAAGTTCGCTCCTTAAGTCCAGTTCGCTCCTCAAGTCGAGTTCTCTCCTTGAGTTGAGCTCAAGTTCGCTCTTCGAGACGAGCTCGCTCCTCCTGTCGAGCTCGCTCCTCGAGCGCAGTTCGCTCCTCAATTCGAGTTCGCTCCCTGAGTCGAGCTCAAGTTCGCTCCTCAAGTCGAGCTCGCCTCTCGAAGCTCAAGTTCCCTCTTCAAGTCGAGTTCGCTCCTTGAGTCGAGCTCAAGTTCGCTCCTCAAGTCGAGTTCACTCCTTGAGTCGAGCTCAAGTTCGCTCCTCAAGTCGAGTTCGCTCTTTAAGTCGAGCTCAAGTTCGCTCTTCGAGACGATCTCGCTCCTCCAGTCGAGCTCGCCCCTCGAAGCTCAAGTTCGCTCCTCAAGTCGAGTTCGCTCCTTGAGTCGAGCTCCAGTTCGCTCTTCGAGACGGGCTCGCTCCTCCAGTCGAGCTCGCTCCTCGAGCTCAAGTTCGCTCCTTGAGTCGAGCTCAAGTTCGCTCTTCGAGACGAGCTCGTTCCTCCAGTCGAGCTCGCTACTCGAGCTCAAGTTCTCTCCTTAAGTCCAGTTCGCTCTCAAGTCGAGTTCGCTCCTTGAGTCGAGCTCAAGTTCGCTCTTCGAGACGAGCTCGCTCCTCCAGTCGAACTCGCTCCTTGAGCGCAGTTCGCTCCTCAATTCGAGTTCGCTCCTTGAGTCGAGCTCAAGTTCGCTCCTCAAGTCGAGTTCGCTCCTTGAGTCTAGCTCAAGTTCGCTCTTCGAGACGAGCTCGCTCCTCCAGTCGAGCTCGCTCCTCGAGCGCAGTTCGCTCCTCAAGTTGAGTGCGCTCCTTGAGTCGAGCTCAAGTTTGCTCCTCAAGTCGAGTTAACTCCTTGAGTTGAGCTCAAGTTCGCTCCTCAAGTCGAGTTCGTTCCTTGAGTCGAGCTCAAGTTCGCTCTTCGAGACGAGCTCGCTCCTCCAGTCGAGCTCGCCCCTCGAAGCTCAAGTTCGCTCCTCAAGTCGAGTTCGCTCCTTGAGTCGAGCTCAAGTTCGCTCTTCGAGACGAGCTCGCTCCTCAAGTCGAGCTCGCCCCTCGAAGCTCAAGTTCGCTCCTCAAGTCAAGTTCGCTCGTTGAGTCGAGCTCAAGTTCGCTCCTCAAGTCGAGTTCACTGCTTGAGTCGAGCTCAAGTTCGCTCCTCAAGTCGACTTCGCTCCTTGAGTCGAGCTCAAGTTCGCACTTCGAGACGAGCTCGCTCCTCCACTCGAGCTCACCCCTCGAAGTTCAATTTCGCTCCTCAAGTCGAGTTCGCTCCTTGAGTCGAGGTCAAGTTCGCTCTTCGAGACGAGCTCGCTCCTCAAGTCGAGCTCGCCCCTCGAAGCTCAAGTTCGCTCCTCAAGTCAAGTTCGCTCGTTGAGTCGAGCTCAAGTTCGCTCCTCAAGTCGAGTTCACTGCTTGAGTCGAGCTCAAGTTCGCTCCTCAAGTCGACTTCGCTCCTTGAGTCGAGCTCAAGTTCGCACTTCGAGACGAGCTCGCTCCTCCACTCGAGCTCACCCCTCGAAGCTCAATTTTGCTCCTCAAGTCGAGTTCGCTCCTTGAGTCGAGCTCAAGTTCGCTCTTCGAGACAGGATCGCTCCTCCAGTCGAGCTCGCTCCTCGAGCTCAAGTTCGCCCCTCAAGTCGGGTTCGTCTCCTTAAGTCGAGCTCAAGTTCGCTCTGCGAGACGAGCTGGCTCCTCCAGTCGAGCTCGCTCCTCGAGCTCAAGTTCGCTCCTTAACTCCAGTTCGCTCCTCAAGTCGAGTTCGCTCCTTGAGTCGAGCTCAAGTTCGCTCTTCGAGACAAGCTCGCACCTCCAGTCGAGCTCACTCCTCGAGCTCAAGTTAGCTCCTCAAGTCGATTTCGCTCCTTGAGTCGAGCTCAAGTTCGCTCTTCGAGACGAGCACGCTCCTCCAGTCGAGCTCGCTCCTCGAGCGCAGTTCGCTCCTCAAGTCGAGTTCGCTCCTTGAGTCGAGCTCAAGTTCGCTCCTCAAGTCGAGTTCACTCCTTGAGTCGAGCTCAAGTTCGCTCCTCAAGTCGAGTTCGCTCCTTGAGTCGAGCTCAAGTTCGCTCTTCGAGACGAGCTCGCTCCTCCAGTCGAGCTCGCTACTCGAAGCTCAAGTTCGCTCCTCAAGTCGAGTTAGCTCCTTGAGTCGACCTCAAGTTCGCTCTTCGAGACGGGCTCGCTCCTCCAGTCGAGCTCGCTCCTCGAGCTCCAGTTCGCTACTCAAGTCGAGTTCGCTCCTTGGGTCGAGCTCAAGTTCGCTCTTCGAGAGGAGCTCGCTCCTCCAGTCGAGCTCGCTCCTCGAGCTGAAGTTTGCTCATTAAGTCCAGTTCGCTCCTCAAGTCGAGTTCGCTCCTTGAGTCGAGCTCAAGTTCGCTCTTCGAGACGAGCTCGCTCCTCCTGTCGAGCTCGCTCCTCGAGCGCAGTTCGCTCCTCAAGTCGAGTTCGCTCCTTGAGTCGAGCTCAAGTTTGCTCCTCAAGTCGAGTTCACTCCTTGAGTCGAGCTCAAGTTCGCTCCTCAAGTCGAGTTCGCTCCTTGAGTCGAGCTCAAGTTCGCTCTTCGAGACGAGCTCGCTCCTCCAGTCGAGCTCGCCCCTCGAAGCTCAAGTTCGCTCCTCAAGTCGAGTTCGCTCCTTGAGTCGAGCTCAAGTTCCATCTTCGAGACGAGCTCGCTCCTCCAGTCGAGCTCAAGTTCGCTCCTCAAGTCGAGTTCGCTCCTTGAGTCGAGCTCCAGTTCGCTCCTCAAGTCGAGTTCACTCCTTAAGTCGAGCTGAAGTTCGCTCCTAAAGTCGAGTTCGCTCCTTAAGTCGAGCTCAAGTTCGCTCTTCGAGACGAGCTCGCTCCTCCAGTCGAGCTCGCCCCTCGAAGCTCAATTTTGCTCCTCAAGTCGAGTTCGCTCCTTGAGTCGAGCTCATGTTCGCTCTTCGAGACGGGCTCGCTCCTCGAGCTCAAGTTCGCTCCTCAAGTCGAGTTCGCTCCTTGGGTCGAGCTCAAGTTCGCTCTTCCAGAGGAGCTCGCTCTTCCAGTCGAGCTAGCTCCTCGAGCTCAAGTTCGCTCCTTAATTCCAGTTCGCTCCTCAAGTCGAGTTCGCTCCTTGAGTCGAGCTCAAGTTCGCTCTTCGAGACAAGCTCGCTCCTCCTATCGAGCTCGCTCCTCGAGCGCAGTTCGCTCCTCAATTCGAGTTCGCTCCCTTATTCGAGCTCAAGTTCGCTCCTCAAGTCGAGTTCGCTCTTTGAGTCGAGCTCAAGTTCGCTCTTCGAGACGAGCTCGCTCCTCCAGTCGAGCTCGCTCCTCGAGCGTAGTTCGCTCCTTAATTCGAGTTCGCTCCTTGAGTCGAGCTCAAGTTCGCTCCTCAAATCGAGTTCACTCCATGAGTCGAGCTCAAGTTCGCTCCTCAAGTCGAGTTCGCTCCTTGAGTCGAGCTCAAGTTCGCTCTTCGAGACGAGCTCGCTCCTCCAGTCGAGCTCGCCCCTCGAAGCTCAAGTTCGCTCCTCCAGTCGAGTTCGCTCCTCAAGTCGAGTTCGCTCCTTGAGTCGAGCTCAAGTTTCCTCTTCGAGACGAGCTCGCTCCTCCAGTCGAGCTCGCCCCTCGAAGCTCAAGTTCGCTCCTCAAGTCGAGTTCGCTCCTTGAGTCGAGCTCAAGTTCGCTCCTCAAGTCGAGTTCGCTCCTTGAGTCGAGCTCAAGTTCGCTCCTCAAGTCGAGTTCACTCCTTGAGTCGAGCTCAAGTTCGCTCCTCAAGTCGAGTTCGCTCCTTGAGTCGAGCTCAAGTTCGCTCTTCGAGACGAGCTCGCTCCTCCAGTCGAGCTCGCTACTCGAAGCTCAAGTTCGCTCCTCAAGTCGAGTTAGCTCCTTGAGTCGACCTCAAGTTCGCTCTTCGAGACGGGCTCGCTCCTCCAGTCGAGCTCGCTCCTCGAGCTCCAGTTCGCTACTCAAGTCGAGTTCGCTCCTTGGGTCGAGCTCAAGTTCGCTCTTCGAGAGGAGCTCGCTCCTCCAGTCGAGCTCGCTCCTCGAGCTGAAGTTTGCTCATTAAGTCCAGTTCGCTCCTCAAGTCGAGTTCGCTCCTTGAGTCGAGCTCAAGTTCGCTCTTCGAGACGAGCTCGCTCCTCCTGTCGAGCTCGCTCCTCGAGCGCAGTTCGCTCCTCAAGTCGAGTTCGCTCCTTGAGTCGAGCTCAAGTTTGCTCCTCAAGTCGAGTTCACTCCTTGAGTCGAGCTCAAGTTCGCTCCTCAAGTCGAGTTCGCTCCTTGAGTCGAGCTCAAGTTCGCTCTTCGAGACGAGCTCGCTCCTCCAGTCGAGCTCGCCCCTCGAAGCTCAAGTTCGCTCCTCAAGTCGAGTTCGCTCCTTGAGTCGAGCTCAAGTTCCATCTTCGAGACGAGCTAGCTCCTCCAGTCGAGCTCAAGTTCGCTCCTCAACTCGAGTTCGCTCCTTGAGTCGAGCTCAAGTTCGCTCCTCAAGTCGAGTTCACTCCTTAAGTCGAGCTCAAGTTCGCTCCTAAAGTCGAGTTCGCTCCTTAAGTCGAGCTCAAGTTCGCTCTTCGAGACGAGCTCGCTCCTCCAGTCGAGCTCGCCCCTCGAAGCTCAATTTTGCTCCTCAAGTCGAGTTCGCTCCTTGAGTCGAGCTCATGTTCGCTCTTCGAGACGGGCTCGCTCCTCGAGCTCAAGTTCGCTCCTCAAGTCGAGTTCGCTCCTTGGGTCGAGCTCAAGTTCGCTCTTCCAGAGGAGCTCGCTCTTCCAGTCGAGCTAGCTCCTCGAGCTCAAGTTCGCTCCTTAATTCCAGTTCGCTCCTCAAGTCGAGTTCGCTCCTTGAGTCGAGCTCAAGTTCGCTCTTCGAGACAAGCTCGCTCCTCCTATCGAGCTCGCTCCTCGAGCGCAGTTCGCTCCTCAATTCGAGTTCGCTCCCTTATTCGAGCTCAAGTTCGCTCCTCAAGTCGAGTTCGCTCTTTGAGTCGAGCTCAAGTTCGCTCTTCGAGACGAGCTCGCTCCTCCAGTCGAGCTCGCTCCTCGAGCGTAGTTCGCTCCTTAATTCGAGTTCGCTCCTTGAGTCGAGCTCAAGTTCGCTCCTCAAATCGAGTTCACTCCATGAGTCGAGCTCAAGTTCGCTCCTCAAGTCGAGTTCGCTCCTTGAGTCGAGCTCAAGTTCGCTCTTCGAGACGAGCTCGCTCCTCCAGTCGAGCTCGCCCCTCGAAGCTCAAGTTCGCTCCTCCAGTCGAGTTCGCTCCTCAAGTCGAGTTCGCTCCTTGAGTCGAGCTCAAGTTTCCTCTTCGAGACGAGCTCGCTCCTCCAGTCGAGCTCGCCCCTCGAAGCTCAAGTTCGCTCCTCAAGTCGAGTTCGCTCCTTGAGTCGAGCTCAAGTTCGCTCCTCAAGTCGAGTTCGCTCCTTGAGTCGAGCTCAAGTTCGCTCCTCAAGTCGAGTTCCCTCCTTGAGTCGAGCTCAAGTTCGCTCCTCAAGTCGAGTTCGCTCCTTGAGTCGAGCTCAAGTTCGCTCTTCGAGACGAGCTCGCTCCTCCAGTCGAGCTCGCTACTCGAAGCTCAAGTTCGCTCCTCAAGTCGAGTTAGCTCCTTGAGTCGACCTCAAGTTCGCTCTTCGAGACGGGCTCGCTCCTCCAGTCGAGCTCGCTCCTCGAGCTCCAGTTCGCTACTCAAGTCGAGTTCGCTCCTTGGGTCGAGCTCAAGTTCGCTCTTCGAGAGGAGCTCGCTCCTCCAGTCGAGCTCGCTCCTCGAGCTGAAGTTTGCTCATTAAGTCCAGTTCGCTCCTCAAGTCGAGTTCGCTCCTTGAGTCGAGCTCAAGTTCGCTCTTCGAGACGAGCTCGCTCCTCCTGTCGAGCTCGCTCCTCGAGCGCAGTTCGCTCCTCAAGTCGAGTTCGCTCCTTGAGTCGAGCTCAAGTTTGCTCCTCAAGTCGAGTTCACTCCTTGAGTCGAGCTCAAGTTCGCTCCTCAAGTCGAGTTCGCTCCTTGAGTCGAGCTCAAGTTCGCTCTTCGAGACGAGCTCGCTCCTCCAGTCGAGCTCGCCCCTCGAAGCTCAAGTTCGCTCCTCAAGTCGAGTTCGCTCCTTGAGTCGAGCTCAAGTTCCATCTTCGAGACGAGCTCGCTCCTCCAGTCGAGCTCAAGTTCGCTCCTCAAGTCGAGTTCGCTCCTTGAGTCGAGCTCCAGTTCGCTCCTCAAGTCGAGTTCACTCCTTAAGTCGAGCTCAAGTTCGCTCCTAAAGTCGAGTTCGCTCCTTAAGTCGAGCTCAAGTTCGCTCTTCGAGACGAGCTCGCTCCTCCAGTCGAGCTCGCCCCTCGAAGCTCAATTTTGCTCCTCAAGTCGAGTTCGCTCCTTGAGTCGAGCTCATGTTCGCTCTTCGAGACGGGCTCGCTCCTCGAGCTCAAGTTCGCTCCTCAAGTCGAGTTCGCTCCTTGGGTCGAGCTCAAGTTCGCTCTTCCAGAGGAGCTCGCTCTTCCAGTCGAGCTAGCTCCTCGAGCTCAAGTTCGCTCCTTAATTCCAGTTCGCTCCTCAAGTCGAGTTCGCTCCTTGAGTCGAGCTCAAGTTCGCTCTTCGAGACAAGCTCGCTCCTCCTATCGAGCTCGCTCCTCGAGCGCAGTTCGCTCCTCAATTCGAGTTCGCTCCCTTATTCGAGCTCAAGTTCGCTCCTCAAGTCGAGTTCGCTCTTTGAGTCGAGCTCAAGTTCGCTCTTCGAGACGAGCTCGCTCCTCCAGTCGAGCTCGCTCCTCGAGCGTAGTTCGCTCCTTAATTCGAGTTCGCTCCTTGAGTCGAGCTCAAGTTCGCTCCTCAAATCGAGTTCACTCCATGAGTCGAGCTCAAGTTCGCTCCTCAAGTCGAGTTCGCTCCTTGAGTCGAGCTCAAGTTCGCTCTTCGAGACGAGCTCGCTCCTCCAGTCGAGCTCGCCCCTCGAAGCTCAAGTTCGCTCCTCCAGTCGAGTTCGCTCCTCAAGTCGAGTTCGCTCCTTGAGTCGAGCTCAAGTTTCCTCTTCGAGACGAGCTCGCTCCTCCAGTCGAGCTCGCCCCTCGAAGCTCAAGTTCGCTCCTCAAGTCGAGTTCGCTCCTTGAGTCGAGCTCAAGTTCGCTCCTCAAGTCGAGTTAACTCCTTAAGTCGAGCTCAAGTTCGGTCCTCAAGTCGAGTTCGCTCCTTGAGTCGATCTCAAGTTCGCTCTTCGAGACGAGCTCGCTCCTCCAATCGAGCTCGCCCCTCGAAGCTCAATTTTGCTCCTCAAGTCGAGTTCGCTCCTTGAGTCGAGCTCAAGTTCTCTCTTCGAGACGGGCTCGCTCCTCTGGTCGAGCTCGCTCCTCGAGCTGAAGTTCGCTCCTCAAGTCGAGTTCGCTCCTTGAGACGAGCTCAAGTTCGCTCTTCGAGACGAGCTGGCTCCTCCAGTCGAGCTCGCTCCTCGAGCTCAAGTTCGCTCCTTAAGTCGAGTTCGCTCCTCAAGTCGAGTTCGCTCCTTTAGTCGAGCTCAAGTTCGTTCCTCAAGTCGAGCTAACTCCTCGAGCTCAAGTTCGCTCCTCAAGTCGAGTTCGCTCCTTGAGTCGAGCTCAAGTTCGCTCTTCGAGATGAGCTCGCTCCTCCAGTCGAGCTCGCTCCTCGAGCGCAGTTCGCTCCTCAAGTCGAGTTCGCTCCTTGAGTCGAGCTCAAGTTCGCTCCTCAAGTCGAGTTCACTCCTTGAGTCGAGCTCAAGTTCGCTCCTCAAGTCGAGTTCGGTCCTTGAGTCGAGCTCAAGTTCGCTCTTCGAGACGAGCTCGCTCCTCAAGTCGAGCTCGCTCCTCGAGCGCAGTTCGCTCCTCAAGTCGAGTTCGCTCCTTGAGTCGCGCTCAAGTTCGCTCCTCAAGTCGAGTTCGCTCCTTGAGTCGAGCTCAAGTTCGCTCTTCGAGACGGGCTCGCTCCTCCAGTCGAGCTCGCTCCTCGAGCTCAAGTTCGCTCCTCAAGTCGAGTTCGCTCCTTGATTCGATCTCAAGTTCGCTCTTCGAGACGAGCTCGCTCCTCTAGTGGAGCTCGCTCCTCGAACTCAATTTCGCTCCTTTAGTCCAGTTCGCTCCTCAAGTCGAGTCCGCTCCTTGAGTCGAGCTCAAGTTCGCTCTTCGAGACGAGCTCGCTCCTCCAGTCGAGCTCGCTCCTCGAGCGCAGTTCGCTCCTCAAGTCGAGTTCGCTCCTTGAGTCGAGCTCAAGTTCGCTCTTCGAGTCGAGTTTGCTCCTCCAGTCGAGCTCAAGTTCGGTCCTCAAGTCGAGTTCGCTCCTTGAGTCGAGCTCAAATTCGCTCTTCGAGACGAGCTCGCTCCTCCAATCGAGCTCGCCCCTCGAAGCTCAATTTTGCTCCTCAAGTCGAGTTCGCTCCTTGAGTCGAGCTCAAGTTCGCTCTTCGAGACGGGCTCGCTCCTCTAGTCGAGCTCGCTCCTCGAGCTGAAGTTCGCTCCTCAAGTCGAGTTCGCTCCATGAGACGAGCTCAAGTTCGCTCTTCGAGACGAGCTGGCTCCTCCAGTCGAGCTCGCTCCTCGAGCTCAAGTTCGCTCCTTAAGTCCAGTTCGCTCCTCAAGTCGAGTTCGCTCCTTGAGTCGAGCTCAAGTTCGTTCCTCAAGTCGAGCTAACTCCTCGAGCTCAAGTTCGCTCCTCAAGTCGAGTTCGCTCCTTGAGTCGAGCTCAAGTTCGCTCTTCGAGATGAGCTCGCTCCTCCAGTCGAGCTCGCTCCTCGAGCGCAGTTCGCTCCTTAAGTCGAGTTCGCTCCTTGAGTCGAGCTCAAGTTCGCTCCTCAAGTCGAGTTCACTCCTTGAGTCGAGCTCAAGTTCGCTCCTCAAGTCGAGTTCGGTCCTTGAGTCGAGCTCAAGTTCGCTCTTCGAGACGAGCTCGCTCCTCTAGTCGAGCTCGCTCCTCGAGCGCAGTTCGCTCCTCAAGTCGAGTTCGCTCCTTGAGTCGCGCTCAAGTTCGCTCCTCAAGTCGAGTTCGCTCCTTGAGTCGAGCTCAAGTTCGCTCTTCGAGACGAGCTCGCTCCTCCAGTCAAGCTCGCTCCTCGAGCGCAGTTCGCTCCTCAAGTCGAGTTCGCTGCTTGACTCGAGCTCAAGTTCGCTCCTCAAGTCAAGTTCACTCCTTGAGTCGAGCTCAAGTTCGCTCCTCAAGTCGAGTTCGCTCCTTGAGTCGAGCTCAAGTTCGCTCTTCGAGACGGGCTCGCTCCTCCAGTCGAGCTCGCTCCTCGAGCTCAAGTTCGCTCCTCAAGTCGAGTTCGCTCCTTGAGTCGATCTCAAGTTCGCTCTTCGAGACGAGCTCGCTCCTCTAGTGGAGCTCGCTCCTCGAGCTCAATTTCGCTCCTTTAGTCCAGTTCGCTCCTCAAGTCGAGTCCGCTCCTTGAGTCGAGCTCAAGTTCGCTCTTCGAGACGAGCTCGCTCCTCCAGTCGAGCTCGCTCCTCGAGCGCAGTTCGCTCCTCAATTCTAGTTCGCTCCTTGAGTCGAGCTCAAGTTCGCTCCTCAAGTCGAGTTCGCTCCTTGAGTCGAGCTCAAGTTCGCTCTTCGAGACGAGCTGGCTCCTCCAGTCGAGCTGGCTCCTCGAGCGCACTATGCTCCTCAAGTCGAGTTCGCTCCTTGAGTCGAGCTCAAGTTCGCTCTTCGAGACGAGCTCGCTCCTCCAGTCGAGCTCGCTCTTCGAGCGCAGTTCGCTCCTCAAGTCGAGTTCGCTCCTTGAGTCGAGCTCAAGTTCGCTCCTTGAGTCGAGCTCAAGTTCGCTCCTCAAGTCGAGCTCGCTCCTCCAGTCGAGCTCGCTCTTCGAGCGCAGTTCGCTCCTCCAGTCGAGCTCGCTCCTCGAGCTCAAGTTCGCTCCTCAAGTCGAGTTCGCTCCTTGAGACGAGCTCAAGTTTGCTCTTCGAGACGAGCTGGCTCCTCTAGTCCAGCTCGCTCCTTAAATCCAGTTCGCTCCTTAAATCCAGTTCGCTCCTCAAGTCGAGTTCGCTCCTTGAGTCGAGCTCAAGTTTGCTCTTCGAGACGAGCTCGCACCTCCAGTCGAGCTCACTCCACGAGCTCAAGTTCGCTCCTCAAGTCGAGTTCGCTCCTTGAGTCGAGCTCAAGTTCGCTCTTCGAGACGAGCTCGCTCCTACAGTCAAGCTCGCTCCTCAAGTCGAGTTCGCTCCTTGAGTCGAGCTCAAGTTCACTCCTCAAGTCGAGTTCACTCCTAGAGTCGAGCTCAAGTTCGATCCTCAACTCGAGTTCGCTCCTTGAGTCGAGCTCAAGTTCGCTCTTCGAGACAAGCTCGCTCGTCCAGTCGAGCTCGCTCCTCGAGCGCAGTTCGCTCCTCAAGTCGAGTTCGCTCCTTGAGTAGAGCTCAAGTTCGCTCCTCAAGTCGAGTTCGCTCCTTGAGTCGAGCTCAAGTTCACTCTTTGAGACGAGCTCGCTCCTCCAGTCGAGCTCGCTCCTCGAGCGCAGTTCGCCCCTCAAGTCGAGTTCGCTCCTTGAGTCGAGCTCAAGTTCGCTCCTCAAGTCGAGTTCACTCCTTGAGAAGAGCTCAAGTTCGCTCCTCAATTCGAGTTCGCTCCTTGAGTCGAGCTCAAGTTCGCTCTTCGAGACGAGCTCGCTCCTCCAGTCGAGCTCGCCCCTCGAAGCTCAAGTTCGCTCCTCAAGTCGAGTTCGCTCCTTGAGTCGAGCTGAAGTTCGCTCTTCGAGACGGGCTAGCTCCTCCAGTCGAGCTCGCTCCTCGAGCTCAAGTTCGCTCCTCAAGTCGAGTTCGCTCCTTGAGTCGAGCTCAAGTTCGCTCTTCGAGACGAGCTCGCTCCTCCAGTCGAGCTCGCTCCTCGAGCTCAAGTTCGCTCCTTTAGTCCAGTTCGCTCCTCAAGTCGAGTCCGCTCCTTGAGTCGAGCTCAAGTTCGCTCTTCGAGACGAGCTCGCTCCTCCAGTCGAGCTCGCTCCTCGAGCGCAGTTCGCTCCTCAATCCAAGTTCGCTCCTTAAATCCAGTTCGCTCCTCAAGTCGAGTTCGCTCCTTGAGTCGAGCTCAAGTTTGCTCTTCGAGACGAGCTCGCACCTCCAGTCGAGCTCACTCCACGAGCTCAAGTTCGCTCCTCAAGTCGAGTTCGCTCCTTGAGTCGAGCTCAAGTTCGCTCTTCGAGACGAGCTCGCTCCTACAGTCAAGCTCGCTCCTCAAGTCGAGTTCGCTCCTTGAGTCGAGCTCAAGTTCGTTCCTCAAGTCGAGCTAACTCCTCGAGCTCAAGTTCGCTCCTCAAGTCGAGTTCGCTCCTTGAGTCGAGCTCAAGTTCGCTCTTCGAGATGAGCTCGCTCCTCCAGTAGAGCTCGCTCCTCGAGCGCAGTTCGCTCCTTAAGTCGAGTTCGCTCCTTGAGTCGAGCTCAAGTTCGCTCCTCAAGTCGAGTTCACTCCTTGAGTCGAGCTCAAGTTCGCTCTTCGAGACGAGCTCGCTCGCTCCTCGAGCGCAGTTCGCTCCTCAATTCTAGTTCGCTCCTTGAGTCGAGCTCAAGTTCGCTCCTCAAGTCGAGTTCGCTCCTTGAGTCGAGCTCAAGTTCGCTCCTCAAGTCGAGTTCGCTCCTTGATTCGATCTCAAGTTCGCTCTTCGAGACGAGCTCGCTCCTCGAACTCAAGTTCGCTCCTTTAGTCCAGTTCGCTCCTCAAGTCGAGTCCGCTCCTTGAGTCGAGCTCAAGTTCGCTCTTCGAGACGAGCTCGCTCCTCCAGTCGAGCTCGCTCCTCGAGCGCAGTTCGCTCCTCAATCCAAGTTCGCTCCTTAAATCCAGTTCGCTCCTCAAGTCGAGTTCGCTCCTTGAGTCGAGCTCAAGTTTGCTCTTCGAGACGAGCTCGCACCTCCAGTCGAGCTCACTCCACGAGCTCAAGTTCGCTCCTCAAGTCGAGTTCGCTCCTTGAGTCGAGCTCAAGTTCGCTCTTCGAGACGAGCTCGCTCCTACAGTCAAGCTCGCTCCTCAAGTCGAGTTCGCTCCTTGAGTCGAGCTCAAGTTCGTTCCTCAAGTCGAGCTAACTCCTCGAGCTCAAGTTCGCTCCTCAAGTCGAGTTCGCTCCTTGAGTCGAGCTCAAGTTCGCTCTTCGAGATGAGCTCGCTCCTCCAGTAGAGCTCGCTCCTCGAGCGCAGTTCGCTCCTTAAGTCGAGTTCGCTCCTTGAGTCGAGCTCAAGTTCGCTCCTCAAGTCGAGTTCACTCCTTGAGTCGAGCTCAAGTTCGCTCCTCAAGTCGAGTTCGGTCCTTGAGTCGAGCTCAAGTTCGCTCTTCGAGACGAGCTCGCTCCTCTAGTCGAGCTCGCTCCTCGAGCGCAGTTCGCTCCTCAAGTCGAGTTCGCTCCTTGAGTCGCGCTCAAGTTCGCTCCTCAAGTCGAGTTCGCTCCTTGAGTCGAGCTCAAGTTCGCTCTTCGAGACGAGCTCGCTCCTCCAGTCAAGCTCGCTCCTCGAGCGCAGTTCGCTCCTCAAGTCGAGTTCGCTGCTTGACTCGAGCTCAAGTTCGCTCCTCAAGTCAAGTTCACTCCTTGAGTCGAGCTCAAGTTCGCTCCTCAAGTCGAGTTCGCTCCTTGAGTCGAGCTCAAGTTCGCTCTTCGAGACGGGCTCGCTCCTCCAGTCGAGCTCGCTCCTCGAGCTCAAGTTCGCTCCTCAAGTCGAGTTCGCTCCTTGAGTCGATCTCAAGTTCGCTCTTCGAGACGAGCTCGCTCCTCTAGTGGAGCTCGCTCCTCGAGCTCAATTTCGCTCCTTTAGTCCAGTTCGCTCCTCAAGTCGAGTCCGCTCCTTGAGTCGAGCTCAAGTTCGCTCTTCGAGACGAGCTCGCTCGCTCCTCGAGCGCAGTTCGCTCCTCAATTCTAGTTCGCTCCTTGAGTCGAGCTCAAGTTCGCTCCTCAAGTCGAGTTCGCTCCTTGAGTCGAGCTCAAGTTCGCTCCTCAAGTCGAGTTCGCTCCTTGATTCGATCTCAAGTTCGCTCTTCGAGACGAGCTCGCTCCTCGAACTCAATTTCGCTCCTTTAGTCCAGTTCGCTCCTCAAGTCGAGTCCGCTCCTTGAGTCGAGCTCAAGTTCGCTCTTCGAGACGAGCTCGCTCCTCCAGTCGAGCTCGCTCCTCGAGCTCAAGTTCGCTCCTTTAGTCCAGTTCGCTCCTCAAGTCGAGTCTGCTCCTTGACTCGAGCTCAAGTTCGCTCTTCGAGACGAACTCGCTCCTCCAGTCGAGCTCGCTCCTCGAGCGCAGTTCACTCCTCAATTCGAGTTCGCTCCTTGAGTCGAGCTCAAGTTCGCTCCTCAAGTCGAGTTCGCTCCTTGAGTTGAGCTCAAGTTCGCTCTTCGAGACGAGCTCGCTCCTCCAGTCGACCTCGCTACTCGAAGCTCAAGTTCGCTCCTCAAGTCGAGTTCGCTCCTTTAGTCGAGCTCAAGTTCACTCTTCGAGACGAGCTCACTCCTCCAGTCGAGCTCGCTCCTCGAGCGCAGTTCGCTCCTCAAGTCGAGCTCGCTCCTCGAGTGCAGTTCGCTCCTCCCGTCGAGCTCGCTCCTTCAGTCGACCTCGCTCCTCGAGCGCAGTTCGCTCCTCAAGTCGAGTTCGCTCCTTGAGTCGAGCTCAAGTTCGCTCCTCAAGTCGAGTTCACTCCTTGAGTCGAGCTCAAGTTCGCTCCCCAAGTCGAGTTCGCTCCTTGAGTCGAGCTCAAGTTCGCTCTTCGAGAACTCCTCCAGCCGAGCTCGCCCCTCGAAGCTCAAGTTCGCTCCTCAAGTCGAGTTCACTCCTTGAGTTGAGCTCAAGTTCGCTCTTCGAGACGAGCTCGCTCCTCCAGTCAAGCTCGCTCCTCGAGCGCAGTTCGCTCCTCAAGTCGAAACCGCTCCTTTAGTCGAGCTCAAGTTCGCTCCTCAAGTCGAGTTCGCTCCTTGAGTCGAGCTCAAGTTCGCTCTTCGAGACGAGCTCGCTCCTCCAGTCGAGCTCGCTCCTCGATCGCCGTTCGCTCCTCAAGTCGAGTTCGCTCCTTGAGTCCAGCTCAAGTTCGCTCCTCAAGTCGAGTTCACTCCTTGAGTCGAGCTCAAGTTCGCTCCTCAAGTCGAGTTCGCTCCTTGAGTCGAGCTCAAGTTCGCTCTTCGAGACGAGCTGGCTCCTCCAGTCGAGCTCGCTCCTCGAGCGCAGTTCGCTCCTCAAGTCGAGTTCGCTCCTTGAGTCGAGCTCAAGTTCGCTCTTCGAGACGAGCTCGCTCCTCCAGTCGAGCTCGCTCTTCGAGCGCAGTTCGCTCCTCAAGTCGAGTTCGCTCCTTGAGTCGAGCTCAAGTTCGCTCCTTGAGTCGAGCTCAAGTTCGCTCCTTGAGTCGAGCTCAAGTTCGCTCCTCAAGTCGAGCTCGCTCCTCCAGTCGAGCTCGCTCTTCGAGCGCAGTTCGCTCCTCCAGTCGAGCTCGCTCCTCGAGCTCAAGTTTGCTCCTCAAGTCGAGTTCGCTCCTTGAGACGAGCTCAAGTTCGCTCTTCGAGACGAGCTGGCTCCTCTAGTCGAGCTCGCTCCTCGAGCTCAAGTTCGCTCCTTAAGTCAAGTTCGCTCCTCAAGTCGAGTTCGCTCCTTGAGTCGAGCTCAAGTTTGCTCTTCGAGACGAGCTCGCACCTCCAGTCGACCTCACTCCTCGAGCTCAAGTTCGCTCCTCAAGTCGAGTTCTCTCCTTGAGTCGAGCTCAAGTTCGCTCTTCGAGACGAGCTCGCTCCTACAGTCAAGCTCGCTCCTCAAGTCGAGTTCGCTCCTTGAGTCGAGCTCAAGTTCACTCCTCAAGTCGAGTTCACTCCTAGAGTCGAGCTCAAGTTCGATCCTCAACTCGAGTTCGCTCCTTGAGTCGAGCTCAAGTTCGCTCTTCGAGACGAGCTCGCTCCTCCAGTCGAGCTCGCTCTTCGAGCGCAGTTCGCTCCTCAAGTCGAGTTCGCTCCTTGAGTCGAGCTCAAGTTCGCTCCTTGAGTCGAGCTCAAGTTCGCTCCTTGAGTCGAGCTCAAGTTCGCTCCTCAAGTCGAGCTCGCTCCTCCAGTCGAGCTCGCTCTTCGAGCGCAGTTCGCTCCTCCAGTCGAGCTCGCTCCTCGAGCTCAAGTTCGCTCCTCAAGTCGAGTTCGCTCCTTGAGACAAGCTCAAGTTCGCTCTTCGAGACGAGCTGGCTCCTCTAGTCCAGCTCGCTCCTCGAGCTCAAGTTCGCTCCTTAAATCCAGTTCGCTCCTCAAGTCGAGTTCGCTCCTTGAGTCGAGCTCAAGTTTGCTCTTCGAGACGAGCTCGCACCTCCAGTCGAGCTCACTCCACGAGCTCAAGTTCGCTCCTCAAGTCGAGTTCGCTCCTTGAGTCGAGCTCAAGTTCGCTCTTCGAGACGAGCTCGCTCCTACAGTCAAGCTCGCTCCTCAAGTCGAGTTCGCTCCTTGAGTCGAGCTCAAGTTCACTCCTCAAGTCGAGTTCACTCCTAGAGTCGAGCTCAAGTTCGATCCTCAACTCGAGTTCGCTCCTTGAGTCGAGCTCAAGTTCGCTCTTCGAGACAAGCTCGCTCCTCCAGTCGAGCTCGCTCCTCGAGCGCAGTTCGCTCCTCAAGTCGAGTTCGCTCCTTGAGTCGAGCTCAAGTTCGCTCCTCAAGTCGAGTTCACTCCTTGAGTCGAGCTCAAGTTCGCTCCTCAAGTCGAGTTCGCTCCTTGAGACGAGCTCAAGTTCGCTCTTCGAGACGAGCTCGCTCCTCCAGCCGAGCTCGCCCCTCGAAGCTCAAGTTCGCTCCTCAAGTCGAGTTCGCTCCTTGAGTCGAGCTCAAGTTCGCTCTTCGAGACGAGCTCGCTCCTCCAGTCGAGCTCGCTCCTCGAGCGCAGTTCGCTCCTCAAGTCGAATTCGCTCCTTTAGTCGAGCTCAAGTTCGCTCCTCAAGTCGAGTTCGCTCCTTGAGTCGAGCTCAAGTTCGCTCTTCGAGACGAGCTCGCTCCTCCAGTCGAGCTCGCTCCTCGATCGCAGTTCGCTCCTCAAGTCGAGTTCGCTCCTTGAGTCCAGCTCAAGTTCGCTCCTCAAGTCGAGTTCACTCCTTGAGTCGAGCTCAAGTTCGCTCCTCAAGTCGAGTTCGCTCCTTGAGTCGAGCTCAAATTCGCTCTTCGAGACGAGCTCGCTCCTCCAGTCGAGCTCGCCACTCGAAGCTCAAGTTCGCTCCTCAAGTGGAGTTCGCTCCTTGAGTCGAGCTCAAGTTCGCTCTTCGAGACGGGCTCGCTCCTCCAGTCGAGCTCACTCCTCGAGCTCAAGTTCGCTCCTCAAGTCGAGTTCGCTCCTTGAGTCGATCTCAAGTTCGCTCTTCGAGACGAGCTCGCTCCTACAGTCAAGCTCGCTCCTCAAGTCGAGTTCGCTCCTTGAGTCGAGCTCAAGTTCACTCCTCAAGTCGAGTTCACTCCTAGAGTCGAGCTCAAGTTCGATCCTCAACTCGAGTTCGCTCCTTGAGTCGAGCTCAAGTTCGCTCTTCGAGACAAGCTCGCTCCTCCAGTCGAGCTCGCTCCTCGAGCGCAGTTCGCTCCTCAAGTCGAGTTCGCTCCTTGTGTAGAGCTCAAGTTCGCTCCTCAAGTCGAGTTCGCTCCTTGAGTCGAGCTCAAGTTCACTCTTTGAGACGAGCTCGCTCCTCCAGTCGAGCTCGCTCCTCGAGCGCAGTTCGCTCCTCAAGTCGAGTTCGCTCCTTGAGTCAAGCTCAAGTTCGCTCCTCAAGTCGAGTTCACTCCTTGAGAAGAGCTCATGTTCGCTCCTCAAGTCGAGTTCGCTCCTTGAGTCGAGCTCAAGTTCGCTCTTCGAGACGAGCTCGCTCCTCCAGTCGAGCTCGCTCCTCGAGCTCAAGTTCGCTCCTTTAGTCCAGTTCGCTCCTCAAGTCGAGTCCGCTCCTTGACTCGAGCTCAAGTTCGCTCTTCGAGACGAGCTCGCTCCTCCAGTCGAGCTCGCTCCTCGAGCGCAGTTCACTCCTCAATTCGAGTTCGCTCCTTGAGTCGAGCTCAAGTTCGCTCCTCAAGTCGAGTTCGCTCCTTGAGTTGAGCTCAAGTTCGCTCTTCGAGACGAGCTCGCTCCTCCAGTCGACCTCGCTACTCGAAGCTCAAGTTCGCTCCTCAAGTCGAGTTCGCTCCTTTAGTCGAGCTCAAGTTCACTCTTCGAGACGAGCTCACTCCTCCAGTCGAGCTCGCTCCTCGAGCGCAGTTCGCTCCTCAAGTCGAGCTCGCTCCTCGAGTGCAGTTCGCTCCTCCCGTCGAGCTCGCTCCTTCAGTCGACCTCGCTCCTCGAGCGCAGTTCGCTCCTCAAGTCGAGTTCGCTCCTTGAGTCGAGCTCAAGTTCGCTCCTCAAGTCGAGTTCACTCCTTGAGTCGAGCTCAAGTTCGCTCCCCAAGTCGAGTTCGCTCCTTGAGTCGAGCTCAAGTTCGCTCTTCGAGAACTCCTCCAGCCGAGCTCGCCCCTCGAAGCTCAAGTTCGCTCCTCAAGTCGAGGTCGCTCCTTGAGTCGAGCTCAAATTCGCTCTTCGAGACGAGCTCGCTCCTCCAATCGAGCTCGCCCCTCGAAGCTCAATTTTGCTCCTCAAGTCGAGTTCGCTCCTTGAGTCGAGCTCAAGTTCGCTCTTCGAGACGGGCTCGCTCCTCTAGTCGAGCTCGCTCCTCGAGCTGAAGTTCGCTCCTCAAGTCGAGTTCGCTCCATGAGACGAGCTCAAGTTCGCTCTTCGAGACGAGCTGGCTCCTCCAGTCGAGCTCGCTCCTCGAGCTCAAGTTCGCTCCTTAAGTCCAGTTCGCTCCTCAAGTCGAGTTCGCTCCTTGAGTCTAGCTCAAGTTCGTTCCTCAAGTCGAGCTAACTCCTCGAGCTCAAGTTCGCTCCTCAAGTCGAGTTTGCTCCTTGAGTCGAGCTCAAGTTCGCTCTTCGAGATGAGCTCGCTCCTCCAGTCGATTCGCTCCTCGAGCGCAGTTCGCTCCTCAAGTCGAGTTCGCTCCTTGAGTCGAGCTCAAGTTCGCTCCTCAAGTCGAGTTCACTCCTTGAGTCGAGCTCAAGTTCGCTCCTCAAGTCGAGTTCGGTCCTTGAGTCGAGCTCAAGTTCGCTCTTCGAGACGAGCTCGATCCTCCAGTCAAGCTCGCTCCTCGAGCGCAGTTCGCTCCTCAAGTCGAGTTCGCTGCTTGACTCGAGCTCAAGTTCGCTCCTCAAGTCAAGTTCACTCCTTGAGTCGAGCTCAAGTTCGCTCCTCAAGTCGAGTTCGCTCCTTGAGTCGAGCTCAAGTTCGCTCTTCGAGACGGGCTCGCTCCTCCAGTCGAGCTCGCTCCTCGAGCTCAAGTTCGCTCCTCAAGTCGAGTTCGCTCCTTGAGTCGATCTCAAGTTCGCTCTTCGAGACGAGCTCGCTCCTCTAGTGGAGCTCGCTCCTCAAGCTCAATTTCGCTCCTTTAGTCCAGTTCGCTCCTCAAGTCGAGTCCGCTCCTTGAGTCGAGCTCAAGTTCGCTCTTCGAGACGAGCTCGCTCCTCCAGTCGAGCTCGCTCCTCGAGCGCAGTTCGCTCCTCAATTCTAGTTCGCTCCTTGAGTCGAGCTCAAGTTCGCTCCTCAAGTCGAGTTCGCTCCTTGAGTCGAGCTCAAGTTCGCTCTTCGAGACGAGCTGGCTCCTCCAGTCGAGCTCGCTCCTCGAGCGCAATTCGCTCCTCAAGTCGAGTTCGCTCCTTGAGTCGAGCTCAAGTTCGCTCTTCGAGACGAGCTCGCTCTTCGAGCGCAGTTCGCTCCTCAAGTCGAGTTCGCTCCTTGAGTCGAGCTCAAGTTCGCTCCTTGAGTCGAGCTCAAGTTCGCTCCTCAAGTCGAGCTCGCTCCTCCAGTCGAGCTCGCTCTTCGAGCGCAGTTCGCTCCTCCAGTCGAGCTCGCTCCTCGAGCTCAAGTTCGCTCCTCAAGTCGAGTTCGCTCCTTGAGACGAGCTCAAGTTCGCTCTTCGAGACGAGCTGGCTCCTCTAGTCCAGCTCGCTCCTCGAGCTCAAGTTCGCTCCTTAAATCCAGTTCGCTCCTCAAGTCGAGTTCGCTCCTTGAGTCGAGCTCAAGTTTGCTCTTCGAGACGAGCTCGCACCTCCAGTCGAGCTCACTCCACGAGCTCAAGTTCGCTCCTCAAGTCGAGTTCGCTCCTTGAGTCGAGCTCAAGTTCGCTCTTCGAGACGAGCTCGCTCCTACAGTCAAGCTCGCTCCTCAAGTCGAGTTCGCTCCTTGAGTCGAGCTCAAGTTCACTCCTCAAGTCGAGTTCACTCCTAGAGTCGAGCTCAAGTTCGATCCTCAACTCGAGTTCGCTCCTTGAGTCGAGCTCAAGTTCGCTCTTCGAGACAAGCTCGCTCCTCTAGTCGAGCTCGCTCCTCGAGCGCAGTTCGCTCCTCAAGTCGAGTTCGCTCCTTGAGTAGAGCTCAAGTTCGCTCCTCAAGTCGAGTTCGCTCCTTGAGTCGAGCTCAAGTTCACTCTTTGAGACGAGCTCGCTCCTCCAGTCGATCTCGCTCCTCGAGCGCAGTTCGCTCCTCAAGTCGAGTTCGCTCCTTGAGTCGAGCTCAAGTTCGCTCCTCAAGTCGAGTTCACTCCTTGAGAAGAGCTCAAGTTCGCTCCTCAAGTCGAGTTCGCTCCTTGAGTCGAGCTCAAGTTCGCTCTTCGAGACGAGCTCGCTCCTCCAGTCGAGCTCGCCCCTCGAAGCTCAAGTTCGCTCCTCAAGTCGAGTTCGCTCCTTGAGTCGAGCTGAAGTTCGCTCTTCGAGACGGGCTCGCTCCTCCAGTCGAGCTCGCTCCTCGAGCTCAAGTTCGCTCCTCAAGTCGAGTTCGCTCCTTGAGTCGAGCTCAAGTTCGCTCTTCGAGACGAGCTCGCTCCTCCAGTCGAGCTCGCTCCTCGAGCTCAAGTTCGCTCCTTTAGTCCAGTTCGCTCCTCAAGTCGAGTCCGCTCCTTGACTCGAGCTCAAGTTCGCTCTTCGAGACGAACTCGCTCCTCCAGTCGAGCTCGCTCCTCGAGCGCAGTTCACTCCTCAATTCGAGTTCGCTCCTTGAGTCGAGCTCAAGTTCGCTCCTCAAGTCGAGTTCGCTCCTTGAGTTGAGCTCAAGTTCGCTCTTCGAGACGAGCTCGCTCCTCCAGTCGACCTCGCTACTCGAAGCTCAAGTTCGCTCCTCAAGTCGAGTTCGCTCCTTTAGTCGAGCTCAAGTTCACTCTTCGAGACGAGCTCACTCCTCCAGTCGAGCTCGCTCCTCGAGCGCAGTTCGCTCCTCAAGTCGAGCTCGCTCCTCGAGTGCAGTTCGCTCCTCCCGTCGAGCTCGCTCCTTCAGTCGACCTCGCTCCTCGAGCGCAGTTCGCTCCTCAAGTCGAGTTCGCTCCTTGAGTCGAGCTCAAGTTCGCTCCTCAAGTCGAGTTCACTCCTTGAGTCGAGCTCAAGTTCGCTCCCCAAGTCGAGTTCGCTCCTTGAGTCGAGCTCAAGTTCGCTCTTCGAGAACTCCTCCAGCCGAGCTCGCCCCTCGAAGCTCAAGTTCGCTCCTCAAGTCGAGTTCGCTCCTTGAGTTGAGCTCAAGTTCGCTCTTCGAGACGAGCTCGCTCCTCCAGTCAAGCTCGCTCCTCGAGCGCAGTTCGCTCCTCAAGTCGAATCCGCTCCTTTAGTCGAGCTCAAGTTCGCTCCTCAAGTCGAGTTCGCTCCTTGAGTCGAGCTCAAGTTCGCTCTTCGAGACGAGCTCGCTCCTCCAGTCGAGCTCGCTCCTCGATCGCCGTTCGCTCCTCAAGTCGAGTTCGCTCCTTGAGTCCAGCTCAAGTTCGCTCCTCAAGTCGAGTTCACTCCTTGAGTCGAGCTCAAGTTCGCTCCTCAAGTCGAGTTCGCTCCTTGAGTCGAGCTCAAGTTCGCTCTTCGAGACGAGCTGGCTCCTCCAGTCGAGCTCGCTCCTCGAGCGCAGTTCGCTCCTCAAGTCGAGTTCGCTCCTTGAGTCGAGCTCAAGTTCGCTCTTCGAGACGAGCTCGCTCCTCCAGTCGAGCTCGCTCTTCGAGCGCAGTTCGCTCCTCAAGTCGAGTTCGCTCCTTGAGTCGAGCTCAAGTTCGCTCCTTGAGTCGAGCTCAAGTTCGCTCCTTGAGTCGAGCTCAAGTTCGCTCCTCAAGTCGAGCTCGCTCCTCCAGTCGAGCTCGCTCTTCGAGCGCAGTTCGCTCCTCCAGTCGAGCTCGCTCCTCGAGCTCAAGTTCGCTCCTCAAGTCGAGTTCGCTCCTTGAGACGAGCTCAAGTTCGCTCTTCGAGACGAGCTGGCTCCTCTAGTCGAGCTCGCTCCTCGAGCTCAAGTTCGCTCCTTAAGTCAAGTTCGCTCCTCAAGTCGAGTTCGCTCCTTGAGTCGAGCTCAAGTTTGCTCTTCGAGACGAGCTCGCACCTCCAGTCGACCTCACTCCTCGAGCTCAAGTTCGCTCCTCAAGTCGAGTTCTCTCCTTGAGTCGAGCTCAAGTTCGCTCTTCGAGACGAGCTCGCTCCTACAGTCAAGCTCGCTCCTCAAGTCGAGTTCGCTCCTTGAGTCGAGCTCAAGTTCACTCCTCAAGTCGAGTTCACTCCTAGAGTCGAGCTCAAGTTCGATCCTCAACTCGAGTTCGCTCCTTGAGTCGAGCTCAAGTTCGCTCTTCGAGACGAGCTCGCTCCTCCAGTCGAGCTCGCTCTTCGAGCGCAGTTCGCTCCTCAAGTCGAGTTCGCTCCTTGAGTCGAGCTCAAGTTCGCTCCTTGAGTCGAGCTCAAGTTCGCTCCTTGAGTCGAGCTCAAGTTCGCTCCTCAAGTCGAGCTCGCTCCTCCAGTCGAGCTCGCTCTTCGAGCGCAGTTCGCTCCTCCAGTCGAGCTCGCTCCTCGAGCTCAAGTTCGCTCCTCAAGTCGAGTTCGCTCCTTGAGACGAGCTCAAGTTCGCTCTTCGAGACGAGCTGGCTCCTCTAGTCCAGCTCGCTCCTCGAGCTCAAGTTCGCTCCTTAAATCCAGTTCGCTCCTCAAGTCGAGTTCGCTCCTTGAGTCGAGCTCAAGTTTGCTCTTCGAGACGAGCTCGCACCTCCAGTCGAGCTCACTCCACGAGCTCAAGTTCGCTCCTCAAGTCGAGTTCGCTCCTTGAGTCGAGCTCAAGTTCGCTCTTCGAGATGAGCTCGCTCCTACAGTCAAGCTCGCTCCTCAAGTCGAGTTCGCTCCTTGAGTCGAGCTCAAGTTCACTCCTCAAGTCGAGTTCACTCCTAGAGTCGAGCTCAAGTTCGATCCTCAACTCGAGTTCGCTCCTTGAGTCGAGCTCAAGTTCGCTCTTCGAGACAAGCTCGCTCCTCCAGTCGAGCTCGCTCCTCGAGCGCAGTTCGCTCCTCAAGTCGAGTTCGCTCCTTGAGTAGAGCTCAAGTTCGCTCCTCAAGTCGAGTTCGCTCCTTGAGTCGAGCTCAAGTTCACTCTTTGAGACGAGCTCGCTCCTCCAGTCGAGCTCGCTCCTCGAGCGCAGTTCGCTCCTCAAGTCGAGTTCGCTCCTTGAGTCAAGCTCAAGTTCGCTCCTCAAGTCGAGTTCACTCCTTGAGAAGAGCTCAAGTTCGCTCCTCAAGTCGAGTTCGCTCCTTGAGTCGAGCTCAAGTTCGCTCTTCGAGACGAGCTCGCTCCTCCAGTCGAGCTCGCTCCTCGAGCTCAAGTTCGCTCCTTTAGTCCAGTTCGCTCCTCAAGTCGAGTCCGCTCCTTGACTCGAGCTCAAGTTCGCTCTTCGAGACGAGCTCGCTCCTCCAGTCGAGCTCGCTCCTCGAGCGCAGTTCACTCCTCAATTCGAGTTCGCTCCTTGAGTCGAGCTCAAGTTCGCTCCTCAAGTCGAGTTCGCTCCTTGAGTTGAGCTCAAGTTCGCTCTTCGAGACGAGCTCGCTCCTCCAGTCGACCTCGCTACTCGAAGCTCAAGTTCGCTCCTCAAGTCGAGTTCGCTCCTTTAGTCGAGCTCAAGTTCACTCTTCGAGACGAGCTCACTCCTCCAGTCGAGCTCGCTCCTCGAGCGTAGTTCGCTCCTCAAGTCGAGCTCGCTCCTCGAGTGCAGTTCGCTCCTCCCGTCGAGCTCGCTCCTTCAGTCGACCTCGCTCCTCGAGCGCAGTTCGCTCCTCAAGTCGAGTTCGCTCCTTGAGTCGAGCTCAAGTTCGCTCCTCAAGTCGAGTTCACTCCTTGAGTCGAGCTCAAGTTCGCTCCCCAAGTCGAGTTCGCTCCTTGAGTCGAGCTCAAGTTCGCTCTTCGAGAACTCCTCCAGCCGAGCTCGCCCCTCGAAGCTCAAGTTCGCTCCTCAAGTCGAGTTCGCTCCTTGAGTTGAGCTCAAGTTCGCTCTTCGAGACGAGCTCGCTCCTCCAGTCAAGCTCGCTCCTCGAGCGCAGTTCGCTCCTCAAGTCGAATCCGCTCCTTTAGTCGAGCTCAAGTTCGCTCCTCAAGTCGAGTTCGCTCCTTGAGTCGAGCTCAAGTTCGCTCTTCGAGACGAGCTCGCTCCTCCAGTCGAGCTCGCTCCTCGATCGCCGTTCGCTCCTCAAGTCGAGTTCGCTCCTTGAGTCCAGCTCAAGTTCGCTCCTCAAGTCGAGTTCGCTCCTTGAGTCGAGCTCAAGTTCGCTCCTCAAGTCGAGTTCGCTCCTTGAGTCGAGCTCAAGTTCGCTCTTCGAGACGAGCTGGCTCCTCCAGTCGAGCTCGCTCCTCGAGCGCAGTTCGCTCCTCAAGTCGAGTTCGCTCCTTGAGTCGAGCTCAAGTTCGCTCTTCGAGACGAGCTCGCTCCTCCAGTCGAGCTCGCTCTTCGAGCGCAGTTCGCTCCTCAAGTCGAGTTCGCTCCTTGAGTCGAGCTCAAGTTCGCTCCTTGAGTCGAGCTCAAGTTCGCTCCTTGAGTCGAGCTCAAGTTCGCTCCTCAAGTCGAGCTCGCTCCTCCAGTCGAGCTCGCTCTTCGAGCGCAGTTCGCTCCTCCAGTCGAGCTCGCTCCTCGAGCTCAAGTTCGCTCCTCAAGTCGAGTTCGCTCCTTGAGACGAGCTCAAGTTCGCTCTTCGAGACGAGCTGGCTCCTCTAGTCGAGCTCGCTCCTCGAGCTCAAGTTCGCTCCTTAAGTCAAGTTCGCTCCTCAAGTCGAGTTCGCTCCTTGAGTCGAGCTCAAGTTTGCTCTTCGAGACGAGCTCGCACCTCCAGTCGACCTCACTCCTCGAGCTCAAGTTCGCTCCTCAAGTCGAGTTCTCTCCTTGAGTCGAGCTCAAGTTCGCTCTTCGAGACGAGCTCGCTCCTACAGTCAAGCTCGCTCCTCAAGTCGAGTTCGCTCCTTGAGTCGAGCTCAAGTTCACTCCTCAAGTCGAGTTCACTCCTAGAGTCGAGCTCAAGTTCGATCCTCAACTCGAGTTCGCTCCTTGAGTCGAGCTCAAGTTCGCTCTTCGAGACGAGCTCGCTCCTCCAGTCGAGCTCGCTCTTCGAGCGCAGTTCGCTCCTCAAGTTGAGTTCGCTCCTTGAGTCGAGCTCAAGTTCGCTCCTTGAGTCGAGCTCAAGTTCGCTCCTTGAGTCGAGCTCAAGTTCGCTCCTCAAGTCGAGCTCGCTCCTCCAGTCGAGCTCGCTCTTCGAGCGCAGTTCGCTCCTCCAGTCGAGCTCGCTCCTCGAGCTCAAGTTCGCTCCTCAAGTCGAGTTCGCTCCTTGAGACGAGCTCAAGTTCGCTCTTCGAGACGAGCTGGCTCCTCTAGTCCAGCTCGCTCCTCGAGCTCAAGTTCGCTCCTTAAATCCAGTTCGCTCCTCAAGTCGAGTTCGCTCCTTGAGTCGAGCTCAAGTTTGCTCTTCGAGACGAGCTCGCACCTCCAGTCGAGCTCACTCCACGAGCTCAAGTTCGCTCCTCAAGTCGAGTTCGCTCCTTGAGTCGAGCTCAAGTTCGCTCTTCGAGATGAGCTCGCTCCTACAGTCAAGCTCGCTCCTCAAGTCGAGTTCGCTCCTTGAGTCGAGCTCAAGTTCACTCCTCAAGTCGAGTTCACTCCTAGAGTCGAGCTCAAGTTCGATCCTCAACTCGAGTTCGCTCCTTGAGTCGAGCTCAAGTTCGCTCTTCGAGACAAGCTCGCTCCTCCAGTCGAGCTCGCTCCTCGAGCGCAGTTCGCTCCTCAAGTCGAGTTCGCTCCTTGAGTAGAGCTCAAGTTCGCTCCTCAAGTCGAGTTCGCTCCTTGAGTCGAGCTCAAGTTCACTCTTTGAGACGAGCTCGCTCCTCCAGTCGAGCTCGCTCCTCGAGCGCAGTTCGCTCCTCAAGTCGAGTTCGCTCCTTGAGTCAAGCTCAAGTTCGCTCCTCAAGTCGAGTTCACTCCTTGAGAAGAGCTCAAGTTCGCTCCTCAAGTCGAGTTCGCTCCTTGAGTCGAGCTCAAGTTCGCTCTTCGAGACGAGCTCGCTCCTCCAGTCGAGCTCGCTCCTCGAGCTCAAGTTCGCTCCTTTAGTCCAGTTCGCTCCTCAAGTCGAGTCCGCTCCTTGACTCGAGCTCAAGTTCGCTCTTCGAGACGAGCTCGCTCCTCCAGTCGAGCTCGCTCCTCGAGCGCAGTTCACTCCTCAATTCGAGTTCGCTCCTTGAGTCGAGCTCAAGTTCGCTCCTCAAGTCGAGTTCGCTCCTTGAGTTGAGCTCAAGTTCGCTCTTCGAGACGAGCTCGCTCCTCCAGTCGACCTCGCTACTCGAAGCTCAAGTTCGCTCCTCAAGTCGAGTTCGCTCCTTTAGTCGAGCTCAAGTTCACTCTTCGAGACGAGCTCACTCCTCCAGTCGAGCTCGCTCCTCGAGCGTAGTTCGCTCCTCAAGTCGAGCTCGCTCCTCGAGTGCAGTTCGCTCCTCCCGTCGAGCTCGCTCCTTCAGTCGACCTCGCTCCTCGAGCGCAGTTCGCTCCTCAAGTCGAGTTCGCTCCTTGAGTCGAGCTCAAGTTCGCTCCTCAAGTCGAGTTCACTCCTTGAGTCGAGCTCAAGTTCGCTCCCCAAGTCGAGTTCGCTCCTTGAGTCGAGCTCAAGTTCGCTCTTCGAGAACTCCTCCAGCCGAGCTCGCCCCTCGAAGCTCAAGTTCGCTCCTCAAGTCGAGTTCGCTCCTTGAGTTGAGCTCAAGTTCGCTCTTCGAGACGAGCTCGCTCCTCCAGTCAAGCTCGCTCCTCGAGCGCAGTTCGCTCCTCAAGTCGAATCCGCTCCTTTAGTCGAGCTCAAGTTCGCTCCTCAAGTCGAGTTCGCTCCTTGAGTCGAGCTCAAGTTCGCTCTTCGAGACGAGCTCGCTCCTCCAGTCGAGCTCGCTCCTCGATCGCCGTTCGCTCCTCAAGTCGAGTTCGCTCCTTGAGTCCAGCTCAAGTTCGCTCCTTGAGTCGAGCTCAAGTTCGCTCCTTGAGTCGAGCTCAAGTTCGCTCCTCAAGTCGAGCTCGCTCCTCCAGTCGAGCTCGCTCTTCGAGCGCAGTTCGCTCCTCCAGTCGAGCTCGCTCCTCGAGCTCAAGTTCGCTCCTCAAGTCGAGTTCGCTCCTTGAGACGAGCTCAAGTTCGCTCTTCGAGACGAGCTGGCTCCTCTAGTCGAGCTCGCTCCTCGAGCTCAAGTTCGCTCCTTAAGTCAAGTTCGCTCCTCAAGTCGAGTTCGCTCCTTGAGTCGAGCTCAAGTTTGCTCTTCGAGACGAGCTCGCACCTCCAGTCGACCTCACTCCTCGAGCTCAAGTTCGCTCCTCAAGTCGAGTTCGCTCCTTGAGTCGAGCTCAAGTTCGCTCTTCGAGACGAGCTCGCTCCTACAGTCAAGCTCGCTCCTCAAGTCGAGTTCGCTCCTTGAGTCGAGCTCAAGTTCACTCCTCAAGTCGAGTTCACTCCTAGAGTCGAGCTCAAGTTCGCTCCTCAACTCGAGTTCGCTCCTTGAGTCGAGCTCAAGTTCGCTCTTCGAGACAAGCTCGCTCCTCCAGTCGAGCTCGCTCCTCGAGCGCAGTTCGCTCCTCAAGTCGAGTTCGCTCCTTGAGTAGAGCTCAAGTTCGCTCCTCAAGTCGAGTTCGCTCCTTGAGTCGAGCTCAAGTTCACTCTTCGAGACGAGCTCGCTCCTCCAGTCGAGCTCGCTCCTCGAGCGCAGTTCGCTCCTCAAGTCGAGTTCGCTCCTTGAGTCGAGCTCAAGTTCGCTCCTCAAGTCGAGTTCACTCCTTGAGAAAAGCTCAAGTTCGCTCCTCAAGTCGAGTTCGCTCCTTGAGTCGAGCTCAAGTTCGCTCTTCGAGACGAGCTCGCTACTCCAGTCGAGCTCGCCCCTCGAAGCTCAATTTCGCTCCTCAAGTCGAGTTCGCTCCTTGAGTCGAGCTGAAGTTCGCTCTTCGAGACGGGCTCGCTCCTCCAGTCGAGCTCGCTCCTCGAGCTCAAGTTCGCTCCTCAAGTCGAGTTCGCTCCTTGAGTCGAGCTCAAGTTCGCTCTTCGAGACGAGCTCGCTCCTCCAGTCGAGCTCGCTCCTCGAGCTCAAGTTCGGTCCTTTAGTCCAGTTCGCTTCTCAAGTCGAGTCCGCTCCTTGAGTCGAGCTCAAGTTCGCTCTTCGAGACGAGCTCGCTCCTCCAGTCGAGCTCGCTCCTCGAGCGCAGTTCGCTCCTCAATTCGAGTTCGCTCCTTGAGTCGAGCTCAAGTTCGCTCCTCAAGTCGAGTTCGCTCCTTGAGTTGAGCTCAAGTTCGCTCTTCGAGACGAGCTTGCTCCTCCAGTCGACCTCGCTACTCGAAGCTCAAGTTCGCTCCTCAAGTCAAGTTCGCTCCTTTAGTCGAGCTCAAGTTCACTCTTCGAGACGAGTTCACTCCTCCAGTCGAGCTCGCTCCTCGAGCGCAGTTCGCTCCTCAAGTCGAGCTCGCTCCTCGAGTGCAGTTCGCTCCTCCCGTCGAGCTCGCTCCTTCAGTCGACCTCGCTCCTCGAGCGCAGTTCGCTCCTCAAGTCGAGTTCGCTCCTTGAGTCGAGCTCAAGTTCGCTCCTCAAGTCGAGTTCACTCCTTGAGTCGAGCTCAAGTTCGCTCCTCAAGTCGAGTTCGCTCCTTGAGACGAGCTCAAGTTCGCTCTTCGAGACGAGCTCGCTCCTCCAGCCGAGCTCGCCCCTCGAAGCTCAAGTTCGCTCCTCAAGTCGAGTTCGCTCCTTGAGTCGAGCTCAAGTTCGCTCTTCGAGACGAGCTCGCTCCTCCAGTCGAGCTCGCTCCTCGAGCGCAGTTCGCTCCTCAAGTCGAATTCGCTCCTTTAGTCGAGCTCAAGTTCGCTCCTCAAGTCGAGTTCGCTCCTTGAGTCGAGCTCAAGTTCGCTCTTCGAGACGAGCTCGCTCCTCCAGTCGAGCTCGCTCCTCGATCGCAGTTCGCTCCTCAAGTCGAGTTCGCTCCTTGAGTCCAGCTCAAGTTCGCTCCTCAAGTCGAGTTCACTCCTTGAGTCGAGCTCAAGTTCG
This sequence comes from Urtica dioica subsp. dioica, assembly GCF_054948205.1. Taxonomy (NCBI): domain Eukaryota; kingdom Viridiplantae; phylum Streptophyta; class Magnoliopsida; order Rosales; family Urticaceae; genus Urtica; species Urtica dioica. The sequence continues at coordinate 20,866,692 of NC_142758.1, read as the reverse complement.
CTCCTCAAGTCGAGTTCGCTCCTTGAGTCGAGCTCAAATTCGCTCTTCGAGACGAGCTCGCTCCTCCAGTCGAGCTCGCCACTCGAAGCTCAAGTTCGCTCCTCAAGTGGAGTTCGCTCCTTGAGTCGAGCTCAAGTTCGCTCTTCGAGACGGGCTCGCTCCTCCAGTCGAGCTCACTCCTCGAGCTCAAGTTCGCTCCTCAAGTCGAGTTCGCTCCTTGAGTCGATCTCAAGTTCGCTCTTCGACACGAGCTCGCTCCTCCAGTCGAGCTCGCTCCTCGAGCTCAAGTTCGCTCCTTTAGTCCAGTTCGCTCCTCAAGTCGAGTCCGCTCCTTAGGTCGAGCTCAAGTTCCCTCTTCGAGACGAACTCGCTCCTCCAGTCGAGCTCGCTCCTCGAGCGCAGTTCGCTCCTCAATTCGAGTTCGCTCCTTGATTCGAGCTCAAGTTCGCTCCTCAAGTCGAGTTCGCTCCTCAATTCGAGTTCGCTCCTTGAGTCGAGCTCAAGTTCGCTCCTCAAGTCGAGTTCGCTCCTTGAGTCGAGCTCAAGTTCGCTCTTCGAGACGAGCTGGCTCCTCCAGTCGAGCTCGCTCCTCGAACGCAGTTCGCTCCTCAAGTCGAGTTCGCTCCTCAAGTCGAGTTCACTCCTTGAGTCGAGCTCAAGTTCGCTCCTCAAGTCGAGTTCGCTCCTCAAGTCGAGCTCGCTTCTCCAGTCGAGCTCGCCCCTCGAAGCTCAAGTTCGCTCCTCAAGTCGAGTTCGCTCCTTTAGTCGAGCTCAAGTTCACTCTTCGAGACGAGCTCGCTCCTCCAGTCTAGCTCGCTCCTCAAGTCGAGTTCGCTCCTTGAGTCGAGCTCAATTTTGCTCTTCGAGACGAGCTCGCTCCTCCAGTCGAGCTCGCCCCTCGAAGCTCAAGTTCGCTCCTCAAGTCGAGTTCGCTCCTTTAGTCGAGCTCAAGTTCACTCTTCGAGACGAGCTCGCTCCTCCAGTCGAGCTCGCTCCTCGAGCGCAGTTCGCTCCTCAAGTCGAGTTCGCTCCTCAAGTCGAGTTCGCTCCTTGAGTCGAGCTCAAGTTCGCTCTTCGAAACGAGCTCGCTCCTATAGTCGAGCTCGCTCCTCAAGTCGAGTTCGCTCCTTGAGTCGAGCTCAAGTTCGCTCCTCAAGTCGAGTTCACTCCTTGAGTCGAGCTCAAGTTCGCTCCTCAAGTCGAGTTCGCTCCTTGAGTCGAGCTCAAGTTCGCTCTTCGAGACGAGCTCGCTCCTCCAGTCGAGCTCGCCCCTCGAAGCTCAAGTTCGCTCCTCAAGTCGAGTTCGCTCCTTGAGTCAGGCTCAAGTTCGCTCTTCAAGATGGGCTCGCTCCTCCAGTCGAGCTCAAGTTCGCTCCTCAAGTCGAGTTCGCTCCTTGAGTCGAGCTCAAGTTCGCTCTTCGAGACGAGCTCGCTCCTCCAGTCGAGCTCGCTCCTCGAGCTCAAGTTCACTCCTTTAGTCCAGTTCGCTCCTCAAGTCGAGTCCGCTCCTTGAGTCGAGCTCAAGTTCGCTCTTCGAGACGAACTCGCTCCTCCAGTCGAACTCGCTCCTCGAGCGTAGTTCGCTCCTCAATTCGAGTTCGCTCCTTGAGTCGAGCTCAAGTTCGCTCTTCGAGATGAGCTCGCTCCTCTAGTCGAGCTCGCTCCTCGAGCGCAGTTCGCTCCTCAAGTCGAGTTCACTCCTTGAGTCGAGCTCAAGTTCGCTCCTCAAGTCGAGTTCACTCCTTGAGTCGAGCTCAAGTTCGCTCCTCAAGTCGAGTTCGCTCCTTGAGTCGAGCTCAAGTTCGCTCTTCGAGACGAGGTCGCTCCTCCAGTCGAGCTCGCCCCTCGAAGCTCAAGTTCGCTCCTCAAGTCGAGTTCGCTCCTTTAGTCGAGCTCAAGTTCACTCTTCGAGACGAGCTCGCTCCTTTAGTTGAGCTCGCTCCTCGAGCGCAGTTCGCTCCTCAAGTCGAGTTCGATCCTTGAGTCGAGCTCAAGTTCGCTCCTCAAGTCGAGTTCGCTCCTTGAGTCGACCTCAAGTTCGTTCTTCGAGACGAGCTCGCTCCTCCAGTCGAGCTCGCTCCTCGACCGCAGTTCGCTCCTCAAGTCGAGTTTGCTCCTTGAGTCGAGCTCAAGTTCGCTCCTCAAGTCGAGTTCACTCCTTGAGTCGAGCTCAAGTTCGCTCCTCAAGTCGAGTTCGCTCCTTGAGTCGAGCTCAAGTTCGCTCTTCGAGACGAGCTCGCTCCTCAAGTCGAGTTCGCTCCTTGAGTCGAGCTCAAGTTCGCTCTTCGAGACGAGCTCGCTCCTCCAGCCGAGCTCGCCCCTCGAAGCTCAAGTTCGCTCCTCAAGTCGAGTTCGCTCCTTGAGTTGAGCTCAAGTTCGCTCTTCGAGACGAGCTCGCTCCTCCAGTCGAGCTCGCTCCTCGAGTGCAGTTCGCTCCTCAAGTCGAATTCGCTCCTTTAGTCGAGCTCAAGTTCGCTCTTCAAGTCGAGTTCGCTCCTTGAGTCGAGCTCAAGTTCGCTCTTCGAGACGAGCTCGCTCCTCCAGTCGAGCTCGCTCCTCGATCGCAGTTCGCTCCTCAAGTCGAGTTCACTCCTTGAGTCGAGCTCAAGTTCGCTCCTCAAGTCGAGTTCACTCCTTGAGTCGAGCTCAAGTTCGCTCCTCAAGTCGAGTTCGCTCCTTGAGTCGAGCTCAAGTTCGCTCTTCGAGGCGAGGTCGCTCCTCCAGTCGAGCTCGCCCCTCGAAGCTCAAGTTCGCTCCTCAAGTCGAGTTCGCTCCTTTAGTCGAGCTCAAGTTCACTCTTCGAGACGAGCTCGCTCCTTTAGTTGAGCTCGCTCCTCGAGCGCAGTTCGCTCCTCAAGTCGAGTTCGATCCTTGAGTCGAGCTCAAGTTCGCTCCTCAAGTCGAGTTCGCTCCTTGAGTCGAGCTCAAGTTCGTTCTTCGAGACGAGCTCGCTCCTCCAGTCGAGCTCGCTCCTCGAGCGCAGTTCGCTCCTCAAGTCGAGTTTGCTCCTTGAGTCGAGCTCAAGTTCGCTCCTCAAGTCGAGTTCACTCCTTGAGTCGAGCTCAAGTTCGCTCCTCAAGTCGAGTTCGCTCCTTGAGTCGAGCTCAAGTTCGCTCTTCGAGACGAGCTCGCTCCTCAAGTCGAGTTCGCTCCTTGAGTCGAGCTCAAGTTCGCTCTTCGAGACGAGCTCGCTCCTCCAGCCGAGCTCGCCCCTCGAAGCTCAAGTTCGCTCCTCAAGTCGAGTTCGCTCCTTGAGTTGAGCTCAAGTTCGCTCTTCGAGACGAGCTCGCTCCTCCAGTCGAGCTCGCTCCTCGAGTGCAGTTCGCTCCTCAAGTCGAATTCGCTCCTTTAGTCGAGCTCAAGTTCGCTCTTCAAGTCGAGTTCGCTCCTTGAGTCGAGCTCAAGTTCGCTCTTCGAGACGAGCTCGCTCCTCTAGTCGAGCTCGCTCCTCGAGCGCAGTTCGCTCCTCAAGTCGAGTTCACTCCTTGAGTCGAGCTCAAGTTCGCTCCTCAAGTCGAGTTCACTCCTTGAGTCGAGCTCAAGTTCGCTCCTCAAGTCGAGTTCGCTCCTTGAGTCGAGCTCAAGTTCGCTCTTCGAGACGAGGTCGCTCCTCCAGTCGAGCTCGCCCCTCGAAGCTCAAGTTCGCTCCTCAAGTCGAGTTCGCTCCTTTAGTCGAGCTCAAGTTCACTCTTCGAGACGAGCTCGCTCCTTTAGTTGAGCTCGCTCCTCGAGTGCAGTTCGCTCCTCAAGTCGAGTTCGATCCTTGAGTCGAGCTCAAGTTCGCTCCTCAAGTCGAGTTCGCTCCTTGAGTCGAGCTCAAGTTCGTTCTTCGAGACGAGCTCGCTCCTCCAGTCGAGCTCGCTCCTCGAGCGCAGTTCGCTCCTCAAGTCGAGTTTGCTCCTTGAGTCGAGCTCAAGTTCGCTCCTCAAGTCGAGTTCACTCCTTGAGTCGAGCTCAAGTTTGCTCCTCAAGTCGAGTTCGCTCCTTGAGTCGAGCTCAAGTTCGCTCTTCGAGACGAGCTCGCTCCTCAAGTCGAGTTCGCTCCTTGAGTCGAGCTCAAGTTCGCTCTTCGAGACGAGCTCGCTCCTCCAGCCGAGCTCGCCCCTCGAAGCTCAAGTTCGCTCCTCAAGTCGAGTTCGCTCCTTGAGTTGAGCTCAAGTTCGCTCTTCGAGACGAGCTCGCTCCTCCAGTCGAGCTCGCTCCTCGAGTGCAGTTCGCTCCTCAAGTCGAATTCGCTCCTTTAGTCGAGCTCAAGTTCGCTCTTCAAGTCGAGTTCGCTCCTTGAGTCGAGCTCAAGTTCGCTCTTCGAGACGAGCTCGCTCCTCCAGTCGAGCTCGCTCCTCGATCGCAGTTCGCTCCTCAAGTCGAGTTCGCTCCTTGAGTCCAGCTCAAGTTCGCTCCTCAAGTCGAGTTCACTCCTTGAGTCGAGCTCAAGTTCGCTCCTCAAGTCGAGTTTGCTCCTTGAGTCGAGCTCAAGTTCGCTCTTCGAGACGAGCTCGCTCCTCCAGTCGAGCTCGCCACTCGAAGCTCAAGTTCGCTCCTCAAGTGGAGTTCGCTCCTTGAGTCGAGCTCAAGTTCGCTCTTCGAGACGGGCTCGCTCCTCCAGTCGAGCTCACTCCTCGAGCTCAAGTTCGCTCCTCAAGTCGAGTTCGCTCCTTGAGTCGAGCTCAAGTTCGCTCTTCGAGACGAGCTCGTTCCTCCAGTCGAGCTCGCTCCTCGAGCTCAAGTTCGCTTCTTTAATCAAGTTCGCTCCTCAAGTCGAGTCCGCTCCTTGAGTCGAGCTCAAGTTCCCTCTTCGAGACGAACTCGCTCCTCCAGTCGAGCTCGCTCCTCGAGCGCAGTTCGCTCCTCAATTCGAGTTCGCTCCTTGAGTCGAGCTCAAGTTCGCTGCTCAAGTCGAGTTCGCTCCTCAATTCGAGTTCGCTCCTTGAGTCGAGCTCAAGTTCACTCCTCAAGTCGAGTTCGCTCCTTGAGTCGAGCTCAAGTTCGCTCTTCGAGACGAGCTGGCTCCTCCAGTCGAGCTCGCTCCTCGAACGCAGTTCGCTCCTCAAGTCGAGTTCGCTCCTCAAGTCGAGTTCACTCCTTGAGTCGAGCTCAAGTTCGCTCCTCAAGTCGAGTTCGCTCCTTGAGTCGAGGTCAAGTTCGCTCTTCGAGACGAGCTCGCTTCTCCAGTCGAGCTCGCCCCTCGAAGCTCAAGTTCGCTCCTCAAGTCGAGTTCGCTCCTTTAGTCGAGCTCAAGTTCACTCTTCGAGACGAGCTCGCTCCTCCAGTCTAGTTCGCTCCTCAAGTCGAGTTCGCTCCTTGAGTCGAGCTCAATTTTGCTCTTCGAGACGAGCTCGCTCCTCCAGTCGAGCTCGCCCCTCGAAGCTCAAGTTCGCTCCTCAAGTCGAGTTCGCTCCTTTAGTCGAGCTCAAGTTCACTCTTCGAGACGAGCTCGCTCCTCCAGTCGAGCTCGCTCCTCGAGCGCAGTTCGCTCCTCAAGTCGAGTTCGCTCCTCAAGTCGAGTTCGCTCCTTGAGTCGAGCTCAAGTTCGCTCTTCGAGACGAGCTCGCTCCTCTAGTCGAGCTCGCTCCTCAAGTCGAGTTCGCTCCTTGAGTCGAGCTCAAGTTCGCTCCTCAAGTCGAGTTCACTCCTTGAGTCGAGCTCAAGTTCGCTCCTCAAGTCGAGTTCGCTCCTTGAGTCGAGCTCAAGTTCGCTCTTCGAGACGAGCTCGCTCCTCAAGTCGAGTTCGCTCCTTGAGTCAGGCTCAAGTTCGCTCTTCAAGATGGGCTCGCTCCTCCAGTCGAGCTCAAGTTCGCTCCTCCAGTCGAGCTCCCTCCTCGAGCTCAAGTTCACTCCTTTAGTCCAGTTCGCTCCTCAAGTCGAGTCCGCTCCTTGAGTCGAGCTCAAGTTCGCTCTTCGAGACGAACTCGCTCCTCCAGTCGAACTCGCTCCTCGAGCGCAGTTCGCTCCTCAATTCGAGTTCGCTCCTTGAGTCGAGCTCAAGTTCGCTCTTCGAGACGAGCTCGCTCCTCTAGTCGAGCTCGCTCCTCGAGCGCAGTTCGCTCCTCAAGTCGAGTTCACTCCTTGAGTCGAGCTCAAGTTCGCTCCTCAAGTTGAGTTCACTCCTTGAGTCGAGCTCAAGTTCGCTCCTCAAGTCGAGTTCGCTCCTTGAGTCGAGCTCAAGTTCGCTCTTCGAGACGAGGTCGCTCCTCCAGTCGAGCTCGCCCCTCGAAGCTCAAGTTCGCTCCTCAAGTCGAGTTCGCTCCTTTAGTCGAGCTCAAGTTCACTCTTCGAGACGAGCTCGCTCCTTTAGTTGAGCTCGCTCCTCGAGCGCAGTTCGCTCCTCAAGTCGAGTTCGATCCTTGAGTCGAGCTCAAGTTCGCTCCTCAAGTCGAGTTCGCTCCTTGAGTCGAGCTCAAGTTCGTTCTTCGAGACGAGCTCGCTCCTCCAGTCGAGCTCGCTCCTCGAGCGCAGTTCGCTCCTCAAGTCGAGTTTGCTCCTTGAGTCGAGCTCAAGTTCGCTCCTCAAGTCGAGTTCACTCCTTGAGTCGAGCTCAAGTTCGCTCCTCAAGTCGAGTTCGCTCCTTGAGTCGAGCTCAAGTTCGCTCTTCGAGACGAGCTCGCTCCTCAAGTCGAGTTCGCTCCTTGAGTCGAGCTCAAGTTCGCTCTTCGAGACGAGCTCGCTCCTCCAGCCGAGCTCGCCCCTCGAAGCTCAAGTTCGCTCCTCAAGTCGAGTTCGCTCCTTGAGTTGAGCTCAAGTTCGCTCTTCGAGACGAGCTCGCTCCTCCAGTCGAGCTCGCTCCTCGAGTGCAGTTCGCTCCTCAAGTCGAATTCGCTCCTTTAGTCGAGCTCAAGTTCGCTCTTCAAGTCGAGTTCGCTCCTTGAGTCGAGCTCAAGTTCGCTCTTCGAGACGAGCTCGCTCCTCCAGTCGAGCTCGCTCCTCGATCGCAGTTCGCTCCTCAAGTCGAGTTCGCTCCTTGAGTCCAGCTCAAGTTCGCTCCTCAAGTCGAGTTCACTCCTTGAGTCGAGCTCAAGTTCGCTCCTCAAGTCGAGTTCGCTCCTTGAGTCGAGCTCAAGTTCGCTCTTCGAGACGAGCTCGCTCCTCCATTCGAGCTCGCCACTCGAAGCTCAAGTTCGCTCCTCAAGTGGAGTTCGCTCCTTGAGTCGAGCTCAAGTTCGCTCTTCGAGACGGGCTCGCTCCTCCAGTCGAGCTCACTCCTCGAGCTCAAGTTCGCTCCTCAAGTCGAGTTCGCTCCTTGAGTCGAGCTCAAGTTCGCTCTTCGAGACGAGCTCGCTCCTCCAGTCGAGCTCGCTCCTCGAGCTCAAGTTCGCTTCTTTAGTCCAGTTCGCTCCTCAAGTCGAGTCCGCTCCTTGAGTCGAGCTCAAGTTCCCTCTTCGAGACGAACTCGCTCCTCCAGTCGAGCTCGCTCCTCGAGCGCAGTTCGCTCCTCAATTCGAGTTCGCTCCTTGAGTCGAGCTCAAGTTCGCTGCTCAAGTCGAGTTCGCTCCTCAATTCGAGTTCGCTCCTTGAGTCGAGCTCAAGTTCACTCCTCAAGTCGAGTTCGCTCCTTGAGTCGAGCTCAAGTTCGCTCTTCGAGACGAGCTGGCTCCTCCAGTCGAGCTCGCTCCTCGAACGCAGTTCGCTCCTCAAGTCGAGTTCGCTCCTCAAGTCGAGTTCACTCCTTGAGTCGAGCTCAAGTTCGCTCCTCAAGTCGAGTTCGCTCCTTGAGTCGAGGTCAAGTTCGCTCTTCGAGACGAGCTCGCTTCTCCAGTCGAGCTCGCCCCTCGAAGCTCAAGTTCGCTCCTCAAGTCGAGTTCGCTCCTTTAGTCGAGCTCAAGTTCACTCTTCGAGACGAGCTCGCTCCTCCAGTCTAGTTCGCTCCTCAAGTCGAGTTCGCTCCTTGAGTCGAGCTCAATTTTGCTCTTCGAGACGAGCTCGCTCCTCCAGTCGAGCTCGCCCCTCGAAGCTCAAGTTCGCTCCTCAAGTCGAGTTCGCTCCTTTAGTCGAGCTCAAGTTCACTCTTCGAGACGAGCTCGCTCCTCCAGTCGAGCTCGCTCCTCGAGCGCAGTTCGCTCCTCAAGTCGAGTTCGCTCCTCAAGTCGAGTTCGCTCCTTGAGTCGAGCTCAAGTTCGCTCTTCGAGACGAGCTCGCTCCTCTAGTCGAGCTCGCTCCTCAAGTCGAGTTCGCTCCTTGAGTCGAGCTCAAGTTCGCTCCTCAAGTCGAGTTCACTCCTTGAGTCGAGCTCAAGTTCGCTCCTCAAGTCGAGTTCGCTCCTTGAGTCGAGCTCAAGTTCGCTCTTCGAGACGAGCTCGCTCCTCAAGTCGAGTTCGCTCCTTGAGTCAGGCTCAAGTTCGCTCTTCAAGATGGGCTCGCTCCTCCAGTCGAGCTCAAGTTCGCTCCTCCAGTCGAGCTCGCTCCTCGAGCTCAAGTTCACTCCTTTAGTCCAGTTCGCTCCTCAAGTCGAGTCCGCTCCTTGAGTCGAGCTCAAGTTCGCTCTTCGAGACGAACTCGCTCCTCCAGTCGAACTCGCTCCTCGAGCGCAGTTCGCTCCTCAATTCGAGTTCGCTCCTTGAGTCGAGCTCAAGTTCGCTCTTCGAGACGAGCTCGCTCCTCTAGTCGAGCTCGCTCCTCGAGCGCAGTTCGCTCCTCAAGTCGAGTTCACTCCTTGAGTCGAGCTCAAGTTCGCTCCTCAAGTTGAGTTCACTCCTTGAGTCGAGCTCAAGTTCGCTCCTCAAGTCGAGTTCGCTCCTTGAGTCGAGCTCAAGTTCGCTCTTCGAGACGAGGTCGCTCCTCCAGTCGAGCTCGCCCCTCGAAGCTCAAGTTCGCTCCTCAAGTCGAGTTCGCTCCTTTAGTCGAGCTCAAGTTCACTCTTCGAGACGAGCTCGCTCCTTTAGTTGAGCTCGCTCCTCGAGCGCAGTTCGCTCCTCAAGTCGAGTTCGATCCTTGAGTCGAGCTCAAGTTCGCTCCTCAAGTCGAGTTCGCTCCTTGAGTCGAGCTCAAGTTCGTTCTTCGAGACGAGCTCGCTCCTCCAGTCGAGCTCGCTCCTCGAGCGCAGTTCGCTCCTCAAGTCGAGTTTGCTCCTTGAGTCGAGCTCAAGTTCGCTCCTCAAGTCGAGTTCACTCCTTGAGTCGAGCTCAAGTTCGCTCCTCAAGTCGAGTTCGCTCCTTGAGTCGAGCTCAAGTTCGCTCTTCGAGACGAGCTCGCTCCTCAAGTCGAGTTCGCTCCTTGAGTCGAGCTCAAGTTCGCTCTTCGAGACGAGCTCGCTCCTCCAGCCGAGCTCGCCCCTCGAAGCTCAAGTTCGCTCCTCAAGTCGAGTTCGCTCCTTGAGTTGAGCTCAAGTTCGCTCTTCGAGACGAGCTCGCTCCTCCAGTCGAGCTCGCTCCTCGAGTGCAGTTCGCTCCTCAAGTCGAATTCGCTCCTTTAGTCGAGCTCAAGTTCGCTCTTCAAGTCGAGTTCGCTCCTTGAGTCGAGCTCAAGTTCGCTCTTCGAGACGAGCTCGCTCCTCCAGTCGAGCTCGCTCCTCGATCGCAGTTCGCTCCTCAAGTCGAGTTCGCTCCTTGAGTCCAGCTCAAGTTCGCTCCTCAAGTCGAGTTCACTCCTTGAGTCGAGCTCAAGTTCGCTCCTCAAGTCGAGTTCGCTCCTTGAGTCGAGCTCAAGTTCGCTCTTCGAGACGAGCTCGCTCCTCCATTCGAGCTCGCCACTCGAAGCTCAAGTTCGCTCCTCAAGTGGAGTTCGCTCCTTGAGTCGAGCTCAAGTTCGCTCTTCGAGACGGGCTCGCTCCTCCAGTCGAGCTCACTCCTCGAGCTCAAGTTCGCTCCTCAAGTCGAGTTCGCTCCTTGAGTCGAGCTCAAGTTCGCTCTTCGAGACGAGCTCGCTCCTCCAGTCGAGCTCGCTCCTCGAGCTCAAGTTCGCTTCTTTAGTCCAGTTCGCTCCTCAAGTCGAGTCCGCTCCTTGAGTCGAGCTCAAGTTCCCTCTTCGAGACGAACTCGCTCCTCCAGTCGAGCTCGCTCCTCGAGCGCAGTTCGCTCCTCAATTCGAGTTCGCTCCTTGAGTCGAGCTCAAGTTCGCTGCTCAAGTCGAGTTCGCTCCTCAATTCGAGTTCGCTCCTTGAGTCGAGCTCAAGTTCACTCCTCAAGTCGAGTTCGCTCCTTGAGTCGAGCTCAAGTTCGCTCTTCGAGACGAGCTGGCTCCTCCAGTCGAGCTCGCTCCTCGAACGCAGTTCGCTCCTCAAGTCGAGTTCGCTCCTCAAGTCGAGTTCACTCCTTGAGTCGAGCTCAAGTTCGCTCCTCAAGTCGAGTTCGCTCCTTGAGTCGAGGTCAAGTTCGCTCTTCGAGACGAGCTCGCTTCTCCAGTCGAGCTCGCCCCTCGAAGCTCAAGTTCGCTCCTCAAGTCGAGTTCGCTCCTTTAGTCGAGCTCAAGTTCACTCTTCGAGACGAGCTCGCTCCTCCAGTCTAGTTCGCTCCTCAAGTCGAGTTCGCTCCTTGAGTCGAGCTCAATTTTGCTCTTCGAGACGAGCTCGCTCCTCCAGTCGAGCTCGCCCCTCGAAGCTCAAGTTCGCTCCTCAAGTCGAGTTCGCTCCTTTAGTCGAGCTCAAGTTCACTCTTCGAGACGAGCTCGCTCCTCCAGTCGAGCTCGCTCCTCGAGCGCAGTTCGCTCCTCAAGTCGAGTTCGCTCCTCAAGTCGAGTTCGCTCCTTGAGTCGAGCTCAAGTTCGCTCTTCGAGACGAGCTCGCTCCTCTAGTCGAGCTCGCTCCTCAAGTCGAGTTCGCTCCTTGAGTCGAGCTCAAGTTCGCTCCTCAAGTCGAGTTCACTCCTTGAGTCGAGCTCAAGTTCGCTCCTCAAGTCGAGTTCGCTCCTTGAGTCGAGCTCAAGTTCGCTCTTCGAGACGAGCTCGCTCCTCAAGTCGAGTTCGCTCCTTGAGTCAGGCTCAAGTTCGCTCTTCAAGATGGGCTCGCTCCTCCAGTCGAGCTCAAGTTCGCTCCTCCAGTCGAGCTCGCTCCTCGAGCTCAAGTTCACTCCTTTAGTCCAGTTCGCTCCTCAAGTCGAGTCCGCTCCTTGAGTCGAGCTCAAGTTCGCTCTTCGAGACGAACTCGCTCCTCCAGTCGAACTCGCTCCTCGAGCGCAGTTCGCTCCTCAATTCGAGTTCGCTCCTTGAGTCGAGCTCAAGTTCGCTCTTCGAGACGAGCTCGCTCCTCTAGTCGAGCTCGCTCCTCGAGCGCAGTTCGCTCCTCAAGTCGAGTTCACTCCTTGAGTCGAGCTCAAGTTCGCTCCTCAAGTTGAGTTCACTCCTTGAGTCGAGCTCAAGTTCGCTCCTCAAGTCGAGTTCGCTCCTTGAGTCGAGCTCAAGTTCGCTCTTCGAGACGAGGTCGCTCCTCCAGTCGAGCTCGCCCCTCGAAGCTCAAGTTCGCTCCTCAAGTCGAGTTCGCTCCTTTAGTCGAGCTCAAGTTCACTCTTCGAGACGAGCTCGCTCCTTTAGTCGAGCTCGCTCCTCGAGCGCAGTTCGCTCCTCAAGTCGAGTTCGATCCTTGAGTCGAGCTCAAGTTCGCTCCTCAAGTCGAGTTCGCTCCTTGAGTCGAGCTCAAGTTCGTTCTTTGAGACGAGCTCGCTCCTCCAGTCGAGCTCGCTCCTCGAGCTCAGTTCGCTCCTCAAGTCGAGTTTGCACCTTGAGTCGAGCTCAAGTTCGCTCCTCAAGTCGAGTTCACTCCTTGAGTCGAGCTCAAGTTCACTCCTCAAGTCGAGTTCGCTCCTTGAGTCGAGCTCAAGTTCGCTCTTCGAGACGAGCTCGCTCCTCCAGTCGAGCTCGCCCCTCGAAGCTCAAGTTCGCTCCTCAAGTCGAGTTCGCTCCTTGAGTCGAGCTCAAGTTCGCTCTTCGAGACGGGCTCGCTCCTCCAGTCGAGCTCACTCCTCGAGCTCAAGTTCGCTCCTCAAGTCGAGTTCGCTCCTTGAGTCGAGCTCAAGTTCACTCTTCGAGATGAGCTCGCTCCTCCTCTCGAGCTCACTCCTCGAGCTCAAGTTCGCTCCTTTAGTCCAGTTCGGTCCTCAAGTCGAATCCGCTGCTTGAGTCGACCTCATGTTCGCTCTTCGAGACGAAATCGCTTCTCCAGTCGAGCTCGCTCCTCGAGCGCAGTTCGCTCCTCAATTCGAGTTCGCTCCTTGAGTCGAGCTCAAGTTCGCTCCTTGAGTCGAGCTCAAGTTCGCTCTTCGAGACGAGCTGGCTCCTCCAGTCGAGCTCGCTCCTCGAGCGCAGTTCGCTCCTCAAGTCGAGTTCGCTCCTTGAGTCGAGCTCAAGTTTGCTCCTCAAGTCGAGTTCACTCCTTGAGTCGAGCTCAAGTTCGCTCCTCAAGTCAAGTTCGCTCCTTGAGCCGAGCTCAAGTTCGCTCTTCGAGACGAGCTCGCTCCTCCAGTCGAGCTCGCCCCTCGAAGCTCAAGTTCGCTCCTCAAGTCGAGTTCGCTCCTTTAGTCGAGCTCAAGTTCACTCTTCGAGACGAGCTCGCTCCTCCAGTCAAGTTTGCTCCTCAAGTCGAGTTCGCTCCTTGAGTCGAGCTCAATTTTTCTCTTCGAGACGAGCTCGCTCCTCTAGTCGAGCTCGCCCCTCGAAGCTCAAGTTCGCTCCTCAAGTCGAGTTCGCTCCTTTAGTCGAGCTCAAGTTCACTCTTCGAGACAAGCTCGCTCCTCCAGTCGAGCTCGCTCCTCGAGCACAGTTCGCTCCTCAAGTCGAGTTCGCTCCTCAAGTCGAGTTCGCTCCTTGAGTCGAGCTCAAGTTCGCTCTTCGAGACGAGCTCGCTCCTCTAGTCGAGCTCGCTCCTCAAGTCGAGTTCGCTCCTTGAGTCGAGCTCACGTTCGCTCCTCAAGTCGAGTTCACTCCTTGAGTCGAGCTCAAGTTCGCTCCTCAAGTCGAGTTCGCTCCTTGAGTCGAGCTCAAGTTCGCTCTTCGAGACGAGCTCGCTCCTCCAGTCGAGCTCGCCCCTCGAAGCTCAAGTTCGCTCCTCAAGTCGAGTTCGCTCCTTGAGTCAGGCTCAAGTTCGCTCTTCAAGATGGGCTCGCTCCTCCAGTCGAGCTCAAGTTCGCTCCTCAAGTCGAGTTCGCTCCTTGAGTCGAGCTCAAGTTCGCTCTTCGAGACGAGCTCGCTCCTCCAGTCGAGCTCGCTCCTCGAGCTCAAGTTCACTCCTTTAGTCCAGTTCGCTCCTCAAGTCGAGTCCGCTCCTTGAGTCGAGCTCAAGTTCGCTCTTCGAGACGAACTCGCTCCTCCAGTCGAACTCGCTCCTCGAGCGCAGTTCGCTCCTCCATTCGAGTTCGCTCCTTGAGTCAAGCTCAAGTTCGCTCTTCGAGACGAGCTCGCTCCTCTAGTCGAGCTCGCTCCTCGAGCGCAGTTCGCTCCTCAAGTCGAGTTCACTCCTTGAGTCGAGCTCAAGTTCGCTACTCAAGTCGAGTTCACTCCTTGAGTCGAGCTCAAGTTCACTCTTCGAGACGAGCTCGCTCCTCCAGTCGAGCTCGCTCCTCGAAGCTCAAGTTCGCTCCTCAAGTCGAGTTCGCTCCTTTAGTCGAGCTCAAGTTCACTCTTCGAGACGAGCTCGCTCCTTTAGTCGAGCTCGCTCCTCGAGCGCAGTTCGCTCCTCAAGTCGAGTTCGCTCCTTGAGTCGAGCTCAAGTTCGTTCTTCGAGACGAGCTCGCTCCTCCAGTCGAGCTCGCTCCTCGAGCGCAGTTCGCTCCTCAAGTCGAGTTCGCTCCTTGAGTCGAGCTCAAGTTCGCTCCTCAAGTCGAGTTCACTCCTTGAGTCGAGCTCAAGTTCACTCCTTAAGTCGAGTTCGCTCCTTGAGTCGAGCTCAAGTTCGCTCTTCGAGACGACTCCCTCCTCCAGTCGAGCTCGCCCCTCGAAGCTCAAGTTCGCTCCTCAAGTCGAGTTCGCTCCTTGAGTCGAGCTCAAGTTCGCTCTTCGAGACGGGCTCGCTCCTCCAGTCGAGCTCACTCCTCGAGCTCAAGTTCGCTCCTCAAGTCGAGATCGCTCCTTGAGTCGAGCTCAAGTTCGCTCTTCGAGATGAGCTCGCTCCTCCTGTCGAGCTCACTCCTCGAGCTCAAGTTCGCTCCTTTAGTCCAATTCGGTCCTCAAGTCGAATCCGCTGCGTGAGTCGACCTCAAGTTCGCTCTTCGAGACAAACTCGCTTCTCCAGTCGAGCTCGCTCCTCGAGCGCAGTTCGCTCCTCGATTCGAGTTCGCTCCTTGAGTCGAGCTCAAGTTCGCTCCTCAAGTCGAGTTCGCTCCTTGAGTCGAGCTCAAGTTCACTCCTTGAGTCGAGCTCAAGTTCACTCCTTGAGTCGAGCTCAAGTTCACTCCTTGAGTCGAGCTCAAGTTCACTCTTCGAGACGAGCTCGCTCCTCCAGTCGAGCTCGCTCCTCGAAGCTCAAGTTCGCTCCTCAAGTCGAGTTCGCTCCTTTAGTCGAGCTCAAGTTCACTCTTCGAGACGAGCTCGCTCCTTTAGTCGAGCTCGCTCCTCGAGCGCAGTTCGCTCCTCAAGTCGAGTTCGCTCCTTGAGTCGAGCTCAAGTTCGCTCTTCGAGACGAGCTCGCTCCTCCAGTCGAGCTCGCTCCTCGAGCGCAGTTCGCTCCTCAAGTCGAGTTCGCTCCTTGAGTCGAGCTCAAGTTCGCTCCTCAAGTCGAGTTCACTCCTTGAGTCGAGCTAAAGTTCGCTCCTCAAGTCGAGTTCGCGCCTTGAGTCGAGCTCAAGTTCGCTCTTCGAGACGAGCTCGCTCCTCCGGTCGAGCTCGCCCCTCGAAGCTCAAGTTCGCTCCTCAAGTCGAGTTCGCTCCTTTAGTCGAGCTCAAGTTCACTCTTCGAGTCGAGCTCGCTCCTCCAGTCAAGTTCGCTCCTCAAGTCGAGTTCGCTCCTTGAGTCGAGCTCAATTTTGCTCTTCGAGACGAGCTCGCTCCTCCAGTCGAGCTCGCCCCTCGAAGCTCAAGTTCGCTCCTCAAGTCGAGTTCGCTCCTTTAGTCGAGCTCAAGTTCACTCTTCGAGACGAGCTCGCTCCTCCAGTCGAGCTCGCTCCTCGAGCGCAGTTCGCTCCTCAAGTCGAGTTCGCTCCTCAAGTCGAGTTCGCTCCTTGAGTCGAGCTCAAGTTCGCTCTTCGAGACGAGCTCGCTCCTCCACTCGAGCTCGTCCCTCGAAGCTCAAGTTCGCTCCTCAAGTCGAGTTCGCTCCTTGAGTCAGGCTCAAGTTCACTCTTCAAGATGGGCTCGCTCCTCCAGTCGAGCTCAAGTTCGCTCCTCAAGTCGAGTTCGCTCCTTGAGTCGAGCTCAAGTTCGCTCTTCGAGATGAGCTCGCTCCTCCAGTCGAGCTCGCTCCTCGAGCTCAAGTTCACTCCTTTAGTCCAGTTCGCTCCTCAAGTCGAGTCCGCTCCTTGAGTCGAGCTCAAGTTCGCTCTTCGAGACGAACTCGCTCCTCCAGTCGAACTCGCTCCTCGAGCGCAGTTCGCTCTTCAATTCGAGTTCGCTCCTTGAGTCGAGCTCAAGTTCGCTCTTCGAGATGAGCTCGCTCCTCTAGTCGAGCTCGCTCCTCGAGCGCAGTTCGCTCCTCAAGTCGGGTTCACTCCTTGAGTCGAGCTCAAGTTCGCTCCTCAAGTCGAGTTCACTCCTTGAGTCGAGCTCAGGTTCGCTCCTCAAGTCGAGTTCGCTCCTTGAGTCGAGCTCAAGTTCGCTCTTCGAGATGAGGTCGCTCCTCCAGTCGAGCTCGCCCCTCGAAGCTCAAGTTCTCTCCTTTAGTCGAGCTCAAGTTCACTCTTCGAGACGAGCTCGCTCCTCCAGTCAAGTTCGCTCCTCAAGTCGAGTTCGCTCCTTGAGTCGAGCTCAATTTTGCTCTTCGAGATGAGCTCGCTCCTCCAGTCGAGCTCGCCCCTCGAAGCTCAAGTTCGCTCCTCAAGTCGAGTTCGCTCCTTTAGTCGAGCTCAAGTTCACTCTTTGAGACGAGCTCGCTCCTCCAGTCGAGCTCGCTCCTCGAGCGCAGTTCGCTCCTCAAGTCGAGTTCGCTCCTCAAGTCGAGTTCGCTCCTTGAGTCGAGCTCAAGTTCGCTCTTCGAGACGAGCTCGCTCCTCTAGTCGAGCTCGCTCCTCAAGTCGAGTTCGCTCCTTGAGTCGAGCTCAAGTTCGCTCCTCAAGTCGAGTTCACTCCTTGAGTCGAGCTCAAGTTCGCTCCTCAAGTCGAGTTCGCTCCTTGAGTCGAGCTCAAGTTCGCTCTTCGAGACGAGCTCGCTCCTCCAGTCGAGCTCGCCCCTCGAAGCTCAAGTTCGCTCCTCAAGTCGAGTTCGCTCCTTGAGTCAGGCTCAAGTTCGCTCTTCAAGATGGGCTCGCTCCTCCAGTCGAGCTCAAGTTCGCTCCTCAAGTCGAGTTCGCTCCTTGAGTCGAGCTCAAGTTCGCTCTTCGAGACGAGCTCGCTCCTCCAGTCGAGCTCGCTCCTCGAGCTCAAGTTCACTCCTTTAGTCCAGTTCGCTCCTCAAGTCGAGTCCGCTCCTTGAGTCGAGCTCAAGTTCGCTCTTCGAGACGAACTCGCTCCTCCAGTCGAACTCGCTCCTCGAGCGCAGTTCGCTCCTCAATTCGAGTTCGCTCCTTGAGTCGAGCTCAAGTTCGCTCTTCGAGACGAGCTCGCTCCTCTAGTCGAGCTCGCTCCTCGAGCGCAGTTTGCTCCTCAAGTCGGGTCCACTCCTTGAGTCGAGCTCAAGTTCGCTCCTCAAGTCGAGTTCACTCCTTGAGTCGAGCTCAAGTTCGCTCCTCAAGTCGAGTTCGCTCCTTGAGTCGAGCTCAAGTTCGCTCTTCGAGACGAGGTCGCTTCTCCAGTCGAGCTCGCTCCTCGAGCGCAGTTCGCTCCTCGATTCGAGTTCGCTCCTTGAGTCGAGCTCAAGTTCGCTCCTCAAGTCGAGTTCGCTCCTTGAGTCGAGCTCAAGTTCGCTCTTCGAGACGAGCTCGCTCCTCCAGTCGAGCTCGCTCCTCGAGCGCAGTTCGCTCCTCAAGTCGAGTTCGCTCCTTGAGTCGAGCTCAAGTTCGCTCCTCAAGTCGAGTTCACTCCTTGAGTCGAGCTAAAGTTCGCTCCTCAAGTCGAGTTCGTGCCTTGAGTCGAGCTCAAGTTCGCTCTTCGAGACGAGCTCGCTCCTCCAGTCGAGCTCGCCCCTCGAAGCTCAAGTTCGCTCCTCAAGTCGAGTTCGCTCCTTTAGTCGAGCTCAAGTTCACTCTTCGAGTCGAGCTCGCTCCTCCAGTCAAGTTCGCTCCTCAAGTCGAGTTCGCTCCTTGAGTCGAGCTCAATTTTGCTCTTCGAGACGAGCTCGCTCCTCCAGTCGAGCTCGCCCCTCGAAGCTCAAGTTCGCTCCTCAAGTCGAGTTCGCTCCTTTAGTCGAGCTCAAGTTCACTCTTCGAGACGAGCTCGCTCCTCCAGTCGAGCTCGCTCCTCGAGCGCAGTTCGCTCCTCAAGTCGAGTTCGCTCCTCAAGTCGAGTTCGCTCCTTGAGTCGAGCTCAAGTTCGCTCTTCGAGACGAGCTCGCTCCTCCACTCGAGCTCGTCCCTCGAAGCTCAAGTTCGCTCCTCAAGTCGAGTTCGCTCCTTGAGTCAGGCTCAAGTTCACTCTTCAAGATGGGCTCGCTCCTCCAGTCGAGCTCAAGTTCGCTCCTCAAGTCGAGTTCGCTCCTTGAGTCGAGCTCAAGTTCGCTCTTCGAGATGAGCTCGCTCCTCCAGTCGAGCTCGCTGCTCGAGCTCAAGTTCACTCCTTTAGTCCAGTTCGCTCCTCAAGTTGAGTCCGCTCCTTGAGTCGAGCTCAAGTTCGCTCTTCGAGACGAACTCGCTCCTCCAGTCGAACTCGCTCCTCGAGCGCAGTTCGCTCTTCAATTCGAGTTCGCTCCTTGAGTCGAGCTCAAGTTCGCTCTTCGAGACGAGCTCGCTCCTCTAGTCGAGCTCGCTCCTCGAGCGCAGTTCGCTCCTCAAGTCGGGTTCACTCCTTGAGTCGAGTTCAAGTTCGCTCCTCAAGTCGAGTTCACTCCTTGAGTCGAGCTCAGGTTCGCTCCTCAAGTCGAGTTCGCTCCTTGAGTCGAGCTCAAGTTCGCTCTTCGAGATGAGGTCGCTCCTCCAGTCGAGCTCGCCCCTCGAAGCTCAAGTTCTCTCCTTTAGTCGAGCTCAAGTTCACTCTTCGAGATGAGCTCGCTCCTCCAGTCAAGTTCGCTCCTCAAGTCGAGTTCGCTCCTTGAGTCGAGCTCAATTTTTGCTCTTCGAGATGAGCTCGCTCCTCCAGTCGAGCTCGCCCCTCGAAGCTCAAGTTCGCTCCTCAAGTCGAGTTCGCTCCTTTAGTCGAGCTCAAGTTCACTCTTTGAGACGAGCTCGCTCCTCCAGTCGAGCTCGCTCCTCGAGCGCAGTTCGCTCCTCAAGTCGAGTTCGCTCCTCAAGTCGAGTTCGCTCCTTGAGTCGAGCTCAAGTTCGCTCTTCGAGACGAGCTCGCTCCTCTAGTCGAGCTCGCTCCTCAAGTCGAGTTCGCTCCTTGAGTCGAGCTCAAGTTCGCTCCTCAAGTCGAGTTCACTCCTTGAGTCGAGCTCAAGTTCGCTCCTCAAGTCGAGTTCGCTCCTTGAGTCGAGCTCAAGTTCGCTCTTCGAGACGAGCTCGCTCCTCCAGTCGAGCTCGCCCCTCGAAGCTCAAGTTCGCTCCTCAAGTCGAGTTCGCTCCTTGAGTCAGGCTCAAGTTCGCTCTTCAAGATGGGCTCGCTCCTCCAGTCGAGCTCAAGTTCGCTCCTCAAGTCGAGTTCGCTCCTTGAGTCGAGCTCAAGTTCGCTCTTCGAGACGAGCTCGCTCCTCCAGTCGAGCTCGCTCCTCGAGCTCAAGTTCACTCCTTTAGTCCAGTTCGCTCCTCAAGTCGAGTCCGCTCCTTGAGTCGAGCTCAAGTTCGCTCTTCGAGACGAACTCGCTCCTCCAGTCGAACTCGCTCCTCGAGCGCAGTTCGCTCCTCAATTCGAGTTCGCTCCTTGAGTCGAGCTCAAGTTCGCTCTTCGAGACGAGCTCGCTCCTCTAGTCGAGCTCGCTCCTCGAGCGCAGTTCGCTCCTCAAGTCGGGTTCACTCCTTGAGTCGAGCTCAAGTTCGCTCCTCAAGTCGAGTTCACTCCTTGAGTCGAGCTCAGGTTCGCTCCTCAAGTCGAGTTCGCTCCTTGAGTCGAGCTCAAGTTCGCTCTTCGAGATGAGGTCGCTCCTCCAGTCGAGCTCGCCCCTCGAAGCTCAAGTTCTCTCCTTTAGTCGAGCTCAAGTTCACTCTTCGATACGAGCTCGCTCCTCCAGTCAAGTTCGCTCCTCAAGTCGAGTTCGCTCCTTGAGTCGAGCTCAATTTTGCTCTTCGAGATGAGCTCGCTCCTCCAGTCGAGCTCGCCCCTCGAAGCTCAAGTTCGCTCCTCAAGTCGAGTTCGCTCCTTTAGTCGAGCTCAAGTTCACTCTTTGAGACGAGCTCGCTCCTCCAGTCGAGCTCGCTCCTCGAGCGCAGTTCGCTCCTCAAGTCGAGTTCGCTCCTCAAGTCGAGTTCGCTCCTTGAGTCGAGCTCAAGTTCGCTCTTCGAGACGAGCTCGCTCCTCTAGTCGAGCTCGCTCCTCAAGTCGAGTTCGCTCCTTGAGTCGAGCTCAAGTTCGCTCCTCAAGTCGAGTTCACTCCTTGAGTCGAGCTCAAGTTCGCTCCTCAAGTCGAGTTCGCTCCTTGAGTCGAGCTCAAGTTCGCTCTTCGAGACGAGCTCGCTCCTCCAGTCGAGCTCGCCCCTCGAAGCTCAAGTTCGCTCCTCAAGTCGAGTTCGCTCCTTGAGTCAGGCTCAAGTTCGCTCTTCAAGATGGGCTCGCTCCTCCAGTCGAGCTCAAGTTCGCTCCTCAAGTCGAGTTCGCTCCTTGCGTCGAGCTCAAGTTCGCTCTTCGAGACGAGCTCGCTCCTCCAGTCGAGCTCGCTCCTCGAGCTCAAGTTCACTCCTTTAGTCCAGTTCGCTCCTCAAGTCGAGTCCGCTCCTTGAGTCGAGCTCAAGTTCGCTCTTCGAGACGAACTCGCTCCTCCAGTCGAACTCGCTCCTCGAGCGCAGTTCGCTCCTCAATTCGAGTTCGCTCCTTGAGTCGAGCTCAAGTTCGCTCTTCGAGACGAGCTCGCTCCTCTAGTCGAGCTCGCTCCTCGAGCGCAGTTTGCTCCTCAAGTCGGGTCCACTCCTTGAGTCGAGCTCAAGTTCGCTCCTCAAGTCGAGTTCACTCCTTGAGTCGAGCTCAAGTTCGCTCCTCAAGTCGAGTTCGCTCCTTGAGTCGAGCTCAAGTTCGCTCTTCGAGACGAGGTCGCTTCTCCAGTCGAGCTCGCTCCTCGAGCGCAGTTCGCTCCTCGATTCGAGTTCGCTCCTTGAGTCGAGCTCAAGTTCGCTCCTCAAGTCGAGTTCGCTCCTTGAGTCGAGCTCAAGTTCGCTCTTCGAGACGAGCTCGCTCCTCCAGTCGAGCTCGCTCCTCGAGCGCAGTTCGCTCCTCAAGTCGAGTTCGCTCCTTGAGTCGAGCTCAAGTTCGCTCCTCAAGTCGAGTTCACTCCTTGAGTCGAGCTAAAGTTCGCTCCTCAAGTCGAGTTCGCGCCTTGAGTCGAGCTCAAGTTCGCTCTTCGAGACGAGCTCGCTCCTCCAGTCGAGCTCGCCCCTCGAAGCTCAAGTTCGCTCCTCAAGTCGAGTTCGCTCCTTTAGTCGAGCTCAAGTTCACTCTTCGAGTCGAGCTCGCTCCTCCAGTCAAGTTCGCTCCTCAAGTCGAGTTCTCTCCTTGAGTCGAGCTCAATTTTGCTCTTCGAGACGAGCTCGCTCCTCCAGTCGAGCTCGCCCCTCGAAGCTCAAGTTCGCTCCTCAAGTCGAGTTCGCTCCTTTAGTCGAGCTCAAGTTCACTCTTCGAGACGAGCTCGCTCCTCCAGTCGAGCTCGCTCCTCGAGCGCAGTTCGCTCCTCAAGTCGAGTTCGCTCCTCAAGTCGAGTTCGCTCCTTGAGTCGAGCTCAAGTTCGCTCTTCGAGACGAGCTCGCTCCTCCACTCGAGCTCGTCCCTCGAAGCTCAAGTTCGCTCCTCAAGTCGAGTTCGCTCCTTGAGTCAGGCTCAAGTTCACTCTTCAAGATGGGCTCGCTCCTCCAGTCGAGCTCAAGTTCGCTCCTCAAGTCGAGTTCGCTCCTTGAGTCGAGCTCAAGTTCGCTCTTCGAGATGAGCTCGCTCCTCCAGTCGAGCTCGCTGCTCGAGCTCAAGTTCACTCCTTTAGTCCAGTTCGCTCCTCAAGTTGAGTCCGCTCCTTGAGTCGAGCTCAAGTTCGCTCTTCGAGACGAACTCGCTCCTCCAGTCGAACTCGCTCCTCGAGCGCAGTTCGCTCTTCAATTCGAGTTCGCTCCTTGAGTCGAGCTCAAGTTCGCTCTTCGAGACGAGCTCGCTCCTCTAGTCGAGCTCGCTCCTCGAGCGCAGTTCGCTCCTCAAGTCGGGTTCACTCCTTGAGTCGAGTTCAAGTTCGCTCCTCAAGTCGAGTTCACTCCTTGAGTCGAGCTCAGGTTCGCTCCTCAAGTCGAGTTCGCTCCTTGAGTCGAGCTCAAGTTCGCTCTTCGAGATGAGGTCGCTCCTCCAGTCGAGCTCGCCCCTCGAAGCTCAAGTTCTCTCCTTTAGTCGAGCTCAAGTTCACTCTTCGAGATGAGCTCGCTCCTCCAGTCAAGTTCGCTCCTCAAGTCGAGTTCGCTCCTTGAGTCGAGCTCAATTTTTGCTCTTCGAGATGAGCTCGCTCCTCCAGTCGAGCTCGCCCCTCGAAGCTCAAGTTCGCTCCTCAAGTCGAGTTCGCTCCTTTAGTCGAGCTCAAGTTCACTCTTTGAGACGAGCTCGCTCCTCCAGTCGAGCTCGCTCCTCGAGCGCAGTTCGCTCCTCAAGTCGAGTTCGCTCCTCAAGTCGAGTTCGCTCCTTGAGTCGAGCTCAAGTTCGCTCTTCGAGACGAGCTCGCTCCTCTAGTCGAGCTCGCTCCTCAAGTCGAGTTCGCTCCTTGAGTCGAGCTCAAGTTCGCTCCTCAAGTCGAGTTCACTCCTTGAGTCGAGCTCAAGTTCGCTCCTCAAGTCGAGTTCGCTCCTTGAGTCGAGCTCAAGTTCGCTCTTCGAGACGAGCTCGCTCCTCCAGTCGAGCTCGCCCCTCGAAGCTCAAGTTCGCTCCTCAAGTCGAGTTCGCTCCTTGAGTCAGGCTCAAGTTCGCTCTTCAAGATGGGCTCGCTCCTCCAGTCGAGCTCAAGTTCGCTCCTCAAGTCGAGTTCGCTCCTTGAGTCGAGCTCAAGTTCGCTCTTCGAGACGAGCTCGCTCCTCCAGTCGAGCTCGCTCCTCGAGCTCAAGTTCACTCCTTTAGTCCAGTTCGCTCCTCAAGTCGAGTCCGCTCCTTGAGTCGAGCTCAAGTTCGCTCTTCGAGACGAACTCGCTCCTCCAGTCGAACTCGCTCCTCGAGCGCAGTTCGCTCCTCAATTCGAGTTCGCTCCTTGAGTCGAGCTCAAGTTCGCTCTTCGAGACGAGCTCGCTCCTCTAGTCGAGCTCGCTCCTCGAGCGCAGTTTGCTCCTCAAGTCGGGTCCACTCCTTGAGTCGAGCTCAAGTTCGCTCCTCAAGTCGAGTTCACTCCTTGAGTCGAGCTCAAGTTCGCTCCTCAAGTCGAGTTCGCTCCTTGAGTCGAGCTCAAGTTCGCTCTTCGAGACGAGGTCGCTTCTCCAGTCGAGCTCGCTCCCGAGCGCAGTTCGCTCCTCGATTCGAGTTCGCTCCTTGAGTCGAGCTCAAGTTCGCTCCTCAAGTCGAGTTTGCTCCTTGAGTCGAGCTCAAGTTCGCTCTTCGAGACGAGCTCGCTCCTCCAGTCGAGCTCGCTCCTCGAGCGCAGTTCGCTCCTCAAGTCGAGTTCGCTCCTTGAGTCGAGCTCAACTTCGCTCCTCAAGTCGAGTTCACTCCTTGAGTCGAGCTAAAGTTCGCTCCTCAAGTCGAGTTCGCGCCTTGAGTCGAGCTCAAGTTCGCTCTTCGAGACGAGCTCGCTCCTCCAGTCGAGCTCGCCCCTCGAAGCTCAAGTTCGCTCCTCAAGTCGAGTTCGCTCCTTTAGTCGAGCTCAAGTTCACTCTTCGAGTCGAGCTCGCTCCTCCAGTCAAGTTCGCTCCTCAAGTCGAGTTCGCTCCTTGAGTCGAGCTCAATTTTGCTCTTCGAGACGAGCTCGCTCCTCCAGTCGAGCTCGCCCCTCGAAGCTCAAGTTCGCTCCTCAAGTCGAGTTCGCTCCTTTAGTCGAGCTCAAGTTCACTCTTCGAGACGAGCTCGCTCCTCCAGTCGAGCTCGCTCCTCGAGCGCAGTTCGCTCCTCAAGTCGAGTTCGCTCCTCAAGTCGAGTTCGCTCCTTGAGTCGAGCTCAAGTTCGCTCTTCGAGACGAGCTCGCTCCTCCACTCGAGCTCGTCCCTCGAAGCTCAAGTTCGCTCCTCAAGTCGAGTTCGCTCCTTGAGTCAGGCTCAAGTTCACTCTTCAAGATGGGCTCGCTCCTCCAGTCGAGCTCAAGTTCGCTCCTCAAGTCGAGTTCGCTCCTTGAGTCGAGCTCAAGTTCGCTCTTCGAGATGAGCTCGCTCCTCCAGTCGAGCTCGCTCCTCGAGCTCAAGTTCACTCCTTTAGTCCAGTTCGCTCCTCAAGTCGAGTCCGCTCCTTGAGTCGAGCTCAAGTTCGCTCTTCGAGACGAACTCGCTCCTCCAGTCGAACTCGCTCCTCGAGCGCAGTTCGCTCTTCAATTCGAGTTCGCTCCTTGAGTCGAGCTCAAGTTCGCTCTTCGAGACGAGCTCGCTCCTCTAGTCGAGCTCGCTCCTCGAGCGCAGTTCGCTCCTCAAGTCGGGTTCACTTCTTGAGTCGAGCTCAAGTTCGCTCCTCAAGTCGAGTTCACTCCTTGAGTCGAGCTCAGGTTCGCTCCTCAAGTCGAGTTCGCTCCTTGAGTCGAGCTCAAGTTCGCTCTTCGAGATGAGGTCGCTCCTCCAGTCGAGCTCGCCCCTCGAAGCTCAAGTTCTCTCCTTTAGTCGAGCTCAAGTTCACTCTTCGAGACGAGCTCGCTCCTCCAGTCAAGTTCGCTCCTCAAGTCGAGTTCGCTCCTTGAGTCGAGCTCAATTTTGCTCTTCGAGATGAGCTCGCTCCTCCAGTCGAGCTCGCCCCTCGAAGCTCAAGTTCGCTCCTCAAGTCGAGTTCGCTCCTTTAGTCGAGCTCAAGTTCACTCTTTGAGACGAGCTCGCTCCTCCAGTCGAGCTCGCTCCTCGAGCGCAGTTCGCTCCTCAAGTCGAGTTCGCTCCTCAAGTCGAGTTCGCTCCTTGAGTCGAGCTCAAGTTCGCTCTTCGAGACGAGCTCGCTCCTCTAGTCGAGCTCGCTCCTCAAGTCGAGTTCGCTCCTTGAGTCGAGCTCAAGTTCGCTCCTCAAGTCGAGTTCACTCCTTGAGTCGAGCTCAAGTTCGCTCCTCAAGTCGAGTTCGCTCCTTGAGTCGAGCTCAAGTTCGCTCTTCGAGACGAGCTCGCTCCTCCAGTCGAGCTCGCCCCTCGAAGCTCAAGTTCGCTCCTCAAGTCGAGTTCGCTCCTTGAGTCAGGCTCAAGTTCGCTCTTCAAGATGGGCTCGCTCCTCCAGTCGAGCTCAAGTTCGCTCCTCAAGTCGAGTTCCCTCCTTGAGTCGAGCTCAAGTTCGCTCTTCGAGACGAGCTCGCTCCTCCAGTCGAGCTCGCTCCTCGAGCTCAAGTTCACTCCTTTAGTCCAATTCGCTCCTCAAGTCGAGTCCGCTCCTTGAGTCGAGCTCAAGTTCGCTCTTCGAGACGAGCTCGCTCCTCCAGTCGAGCTCGCTCCTCGAGCTCAAGTTCACTCCTTTAGTCCAGTTCGCTCCTCAAGTCGAGTCCGCTCCTTGAGTCGAGCTCAAGTTCGCTCTTCGAGACGAACTCGCTCCTCCAGTCGAACTCGCTCCTCGAGCGCAGTTCGCTCCTCAATTCGAGTTCGCTCCTTGAGTCGAGCTCAAGTTCGCTCTTCGAGACGAGCTCGCTCCTCTAGTCGAACTCGCTCCTCGAGCGCAGTTTGCTCCTCAGGTCGGGTCCACTCCTTGAGTCGAGCTCAAGTTCGCTCCTCAAGTCGAGTTCACTCCTTGAGTCGAGCTCAAGTTCGCTCCTCAAGTCGAGTTCGCTCCTTGAGTCGAGCTCAAGTTCGCTCTTCGAGACGAGGTCGCTCCTCCAGTCGAGCTCGCCCCTCGAAGCTCAAGTTCGCTCCTTTAGTCGAGCTCAAGTTCACTCTTCGAGACGAGCTCGCTCCTCCAGTCAAGTTCGCTCCTCAAGTCGAGTTCGCTCCTTGAGTCGAGCTCAATTTTGCTCTTCGAGATGAGCTCGCTCCTCCAGTCGAGCTCGCCCCTCGAAGCTCAAGTTCGCTCCTCAAGTCGAGTTCGCTCCTTTAGTCGAGCTCAAGTTCACTCTTCGAGACGAGCTCGCTCCTCCAGTCGAGCTCGCTCCTCGAGCGCAGTTCGCTCCTCAAGTCGAGTTCGCTCCTCAAGTCGAGTTCGCTCCTTGAGTCGAGCTCAAGTTCGCTCTTCGAGACGAGCTCGCTCCTCTAGTCGAGCTCGCTCCTCAAGTCGAGTTCGCTCCTTGAGTCGAGCTCAAGTTCGCTCCTCAAGTCGAGTTCACTCCTTGAGTCGAGCTCAAGTTCGCTCCTCAAGTCGAGTTCGCTCCTTGAGTCGAGCTCAAGTTCGCTCTTCGAGACGAGCTCGCTCCTCCAATCGAGCTCGCCCCTCGAAGCTCAAGTTCGCTCCTCAAGTCGAGTTCGCTCCTTGAGTCAGGCTCAAGTTCGCTCTTCAAGATGGGCTCGCTCCTCCAGTCGAGCTCAAGTTCGCTCCTCAAGTCGAGTTCGCTCCTTGAGTCGAGCTCAAGTTCGCTCTTCGAGACGAGCTCGCTCCTCCAGTCGAGCTCGCTCCTCGAGCTCAAGTTCACTCCTTTAGTCAAGTTCGCTCCTCAAGTCGAGTCCGCTCCTTGAGTCGAGCTCAAGTTCGCTCTTCGAGACGAACTCGCTCCTCCAGTCGAACTCGCTCCTCGAGCGCAGTTCGCTCCTCAATTCGAGTTCGCTCCTTTTGTCGAGCTCAAGTTCGCTCTTCGAGACGAGCTCGCTCCTCTAGTCGAGCTCGCTCCTCGAGCGCAGTTTGCTCCTCAAGTCGGGTTCACTCCTTGAGTCGAGCTCAAGTTCGCTCCTCAAGTCGAGTTCACTCCTTGAGTCGAGCTCAAGTTCGCTCCTCAAGTCGAGTTCGCTCCTTGAGTCGAGCTCAAGTTCGCTCTTCGAGACGAGGTCGCTCCTCCAGTCGAGCTCGCCCCTCGAAGCTCAAGTTCGCTCCTTTAGTCGAGCTCAAGTTCACTCGTCGAGACGAGCTCGCTTCTTTAGTCGAGCTCGCTCCTCGAGCGCAGTTCGCTCCTCAAGTCGAGTTCGATCCTTGAGTCGAGCTCAAGTTCGCTCCTCAAGTCGAGTTCGCTCCTTGAGTCGAGCTCAAGTTCGTTCTTCGAGACGAGCTCGCTCCTCCAGTCAAGCTCGCTCCTCGAGCGCAGTTCGCTCCTCATGTCGAGTTCGCTCCTTGAGTCGAGCTCAAGTTCGCTCCTCAAGTCGAGTTCACTCCTTGAGTCGAGCTCAAGTTCACTCCTCAAGTCGAGTTCGCTCCTTGAGTCGAGCTGAAGTTCGCTCTTCGAGACGGGCTCGCTCCTCCAGTCGAGCTCACTCCTCGAGCTCAAGTTCGCTCCTCAAGTCGAGATCCCTCCTTGAGTCGAGCTCAAGTTCGCTCTTCGAGATGAGCTCGCTCCTCCTGTCGAGCTCACTCCTCGAGCTCAAGTTCGCTCCTTTAGTCCAGTTCGGTCCTCAAGTCGAATCCGCTGCGTGAGTCGACCTCAAGTTCGCTCTTCGAGACGAACTCGCTTCTCCAGTCGAGCTCGCTCCTCGAGCGCAGTTCGCTCCTCGATTCGAGTTCGCTCCTTGAGTCGAGCTCAAGTTCGCTCCTCAAGTCGAGTTCGCTCCTTGAGTCGAGCTCAAGTTCGCTCTTCGAGACGAGCTGGCTCCTCCAGTCGAGCTCGCTCCTCGAGCGCAGTTCGCTCCTCAAGTCGAGTTCGCTCCTGGAGTCGAGCTCAAGTTCGCTCCTCAAGTCGAGTTCACTCCTTGAGTCGAGCTCAAGTTCGCTCCTCAAGTCGAGTTCGCTCCTTGAGTCGAGCTCAAGTTCGCTCTTCGAGACGAGCTTGCTCCTCCAGTCGAGCTCGCCCCTCGAAGCTCAAGTTCGCTCCTCAAGTCGAGTTCGCTCCTTTAGTCGAGCTCAAGTTCACTCTTCGAGACGAGCTCGCTCCTCCAGTCAAGTTCGCTCCTCAAGTCGAGTTCGCTCCTTGAGTCGAGCTCAATTTTGCTCTTCGAGACGAGCTCGCTCCTCCAGTCGAGCTCGCCCCTCGAAGCTCAAGTTCACTCCTCAAGTCGAGTTCGCTCCTTTAGTCGAGCTCAAGTTCACTCTTCGAGACGAGCCCGCTCCTCCAGTCGAGCTTGCTCCTCGAGCGCAGTTCGCTCCTCAAGTCGAGTTCGCTCCTCAAGTCGAGTTCGCTCCTTGAGTCGAGCTCAAGTTCGCTCTTCGAGACGAGCTCGCTCCTCTAGTCGAGCTCGCTCCTCAAGTCGAGTTCTCTCCTTGAGTCGAGCTCAAGTTCGCTCCTCAAGTCGAGTTCACTCCTTGAGTCGAGCTCAAGTTCGCTCCTCAAGTCGAGTTCGCTCCTTGAGTCGAGCTCAAGTTCGCTCTTCGAGACGAGCTCGCTCCTCCAGTCGAGCTCGCCCCTCGAAGCTCAAGTTCGCTCCTCAAGTCGAGTTCGCTCCTTGAGTCAGGCTCAAGTTCGCTCTTCAAGATGGGCTCGCTCCTCCAGTCGAGCTCAAGTTCGCTCCTCAAGTCGAGTTCCCTCCTTGAGTCGAGCTCAAGTTCGCTCTTCGAGATGAGCTCGCTCCTCCAGTCGAGCTCGCTCCTCGAGCTCAAGTTCACTCCTTTAGTCCAATTCGCTCCTCAAGTCGAGTCCGCTCCTTGAGTCGAGCTCAAGTTCGCTCTTCGAGACGAACTCGTTCCTCCAGTCGAACTCGCTCCTCGAGCGCAGGTCGCTCCTCAAGTCGAGTTCACTCCTTGAGTCGAGCTCAAGTTCGCTCCTCAAGTCGAGTTCACTCCTTGAGTCGAACTCAAGTTCGCTCCTCAAGTCGAGTTCGCTCCTTGAGTCGAGCTCAATTTCGCTCTTCGAGACGAGGTCGCTCCTCCAGTCGAGCTCGCCCCTCGAAGCTCAAGTTCCCTCCTCAAGTCGAGTTCGCTCCTTTAGTCGAGCATAAGTTCACTCTTCGAGACGAGCTCGCTCCTTTAGTTGAGCTCGCTCCTCGAGCGCAGTTCGCTCCTCAAGTCGAGTTCGATCCTTGAGTCGAGCTTAAGTTTGCTCCTCAAGTCGAGTTCGCTCCTTGAGTCGAGCTCAAGTTCGTTCTTCGAGATGAGCTCGCTCCTCCAGTCGAGCTCGCTCCTCGAGCGCAGTTCGCTCCTCAAGTCGAGTTCGCTCCTTGAGTCGAGCTCAAGTTCGCTCCTCAAGTCGAGTTCACTCCTTGAGTCGAGCTCAAGTTCACTCCTCAAGTTGAGTTCGCTCCTTGAGTCGAGCTCAAGTTCGCTCTTCGAGACAAGCTCGCTCCTCTAGTCGAGCTCGCCCCTCGAAGTTCAAGTTCGCTCCTCAAGTCGAGTTCGCTCCTTGAGTCGAGCTCAAGTTCGCTCTTCGAGACGGGCTCGCTCCTCCAGTCGAGCTCACTCCTCGAGCTCAAGTTCGCTCCTCATGTCGAGTTCGCTCCTTGAGTCGAGCTCAAGTTCGCTCTTCGAGACGAGCTCGCTCCTCCAGTCGAGCTCGCTCCTCGAGCTCAAGTTCGCTCCTTTAGTCCAGTTCGGTCCTCAAGTCGAATCCGCTGCTTGAGTCGACCTCAAGTTCGCTCTTCGAGACGAACTCGCTTCTCCAATCGAGCTCGCTCCTCGAGCGCATTTCGCTCCTCAATTCGAGTTCGCTCCTTGAGTCGAGCTCAAGTTCGCTCCTCAAGTCGAGTTCACTCCTTGAGTCGAGCTCAAGTTCGCTCTTCGAGACGAGCTCGCTCCTCCAGTCGAGCTCGCTCCTCGAGCGCAGTTCGCTCCTCAAGTCGAGTTCGCTCCTTGAGTCGAGCTCAAGTTCGCTCCTCAAGTCGAGTTCACTACTTGAGTCGAGCTCAAGTTCGCTCCTCAAGTCGAGTTCGCTCCTTGAGTCGAGCTCAAGTTCGCTCTTCGAGACGAGCCCGCTCCTCCAGTCGAGCTCGCCCCTCGAAGCTCAAGTTCGCTCCTCAAGTCGAGTTCGCTCCTTGAGTCGAGCTCAAGTTCGCTCTTCGAGACGGGCTCGCTCCTCCAGTCAAGCTCGCTCCTCGAGCTCAAGTTCGCTCCTCAAGTCGAGTTCGCTCCTTGAGTCGAGCTCAAGTTCGCTCTTCGAGACGAGCTCGCTCCTCTAGTCGAGCTCGCTCCTCGAGCTCAAGTTCGCTCCTTTACTCCAGTTCGCTCGTCAAGTCGAGTCTGCTCCTTGAGTCGAGCTCAAGTTCGCTCTTCGAGACGAGCTCGCTCCTCAATTCGAGCTCGCTCCTTGAGCACAGTTCGCTCCTCAATTCGAGTTCGGTCCTTGAGTCGAGCTCAAGTTCGCTCCTCATGTCGAGTTCGCTCCTTGAGTCGAGCTCAAGTTCGCTCTTCGACACGAGCTCGCTCCTCCAGTCGAGCTCGCTCCTCGAGCGCAGTTCGCTCATCAAGTCGAGTTCGCTCCTTGAGTCGAGGATAAGTTCGCTCCTCAAGTCAAGTTCACTCCTTGAGTCGAGCTCGAATTCGCTCCTTGAGTCGAGCTCAAGTTCGCTCTTCGAGACGAGCTCGCTCCTCCAGTCGAGCTCGCCCCTCGAAGCTCAAGTTCGCTCCTCAAGTCGAGTTCGCTCCTTGAGTCGAGCTCAAGTTCACTATTCGAGATGAGCTCGCTCCTCTAGTCGAGCTCGCCCCTCGAAGCTCAAGTTCGCTCCTTAAGTCGAGTTCCCTCCTCAAGTCGTGTTCACTCCTTGAGTCGAGCTCAAGTTCGCTCCTCAAGTCGGGTTCGCTCCTTGAGTCGAGCTCAAGTTCGCTCTTCGAGACCAGCTCACTCCTCGAGTCGAGCTCGCCCCTCGAAGCTCAATTTCGCTTCTCAAGTCGAGTTCGTTCCTTTAGTCAAGCTCAAGTTCGCTCTTCGAGACGGGCTCGCTCCTCTAGTCGAGCTCGCTCCTCGAGCTCAAGTTCGCTCCTCAAGTTGAGTTTGCTCCTTGAGTCGTGCTCAAATTCGCTCTTCGAGACGAGCTCGCTCCTCCAGTCGAGCTCGCTCCTCGAGCTCAAGTTCACTCCTTATGTCCAGTTCGCTCCTCAAGTCGAGTTCGCTCCTTGAGTCGAGCTCAAGTTCGCTCTTCGAGACGAGCTCGCTCCTCCAGTCGCGCTCACTCCTCGAGCTCAAGTTCGCTCCTCAAGTCGAGCTCGCTACTCGAAGCTCAAGTTCGCTCCTCAAGTCGAGTTCGCTCCTTTAGTCGAGCTCAAGTTCACTCTTCGAGACGAGCTCACTCCTCCAGTCGAGCTCGCTCCTCGAGCGCAGTTCGCTCCTCAAGTCGAGCTCGCTCCTCGAGCGCAGTTCGCTCCTCCCGTCGAGCTCGCTCCTCCAGTCGACCTCGCTCCTCGAGCGCAGTTCGCTCCTCAAGTCGAGTTCGCTCCTTGAGTCGAGCTCAAGTTCGCTCCTCAAGTCGAGTTCACTCCTTGAGTCGAGCTCAAGTTCGCTCCTCAAGTCGAGTTCGCTCCTTGAGTCGAGCTCAAGTTCGCTCTTCGAGACGAGCTCGCTCCTCCAGCCGAGCTCGCCCCTCGAAGCTCAAGTTCGCTCCTCAAGTCGAGTTCGCTCCTTGAGTCGAGCTCAAGTTCGCTCTTGGAGACGAGCTCGCTCCTCCAGTCGAGCTCGCTGCTCGAGCGCAGTTCGCTCCTCAAGTCGAATTCGCTCCTTTAGTCGAGCTCAAGTTCGCTCCTCAAGTCGAGTTCGCTCCTTGAGTCGAGCTCAAGTTCGCTCTTCGAGACGAGCTCGCTCCCTCAGTCGAGCTCGCTCCTCGATCGCAGTTCGCTCCTCAAGTCGAGTTCGCTCCTTGAGTCGAGCTCAAGTTCGCTCCTCAAGTCGAGTTCACTCCTTGAGTCGAGCTCAAGTTCGCTCCTCAAGTCGAGTTCGCTCCTTGAGTCAAGCTCAAGTTCGCTCTTCGAGACGAGCTCGCTCCTCCAGTCGAGCTCGCCCCTCGAAGCTCAAGTTCGCTCCTCAAGTGGAGTTCGCTCCTTGAGTCGAGCTCAAGTTCGCTCTTCGAGACGGGCTCGCTGTTGGAATCGATCTAGGGTTTGAGAAAATAATTAACGCTTCGTTAAGCGGCGGAATTTTAAAAATTTTCTTTTACAAGTAAAACAGTTTTTACTAACCTAGACAAGTGCAAGTACATGTAATTAAAAACCAATATGAGCTAGAAGTTTACTAACCTTTCTTGAAGGTTGAACTTTGAAGAAGCTTGTGGAAAGTTTGCAACGCTCGTCTCCCCTCGCAGCACGTCTCTCTTTCTTTCCTCGGCACCTCGAGCAACCACGAAAGTTTCTATCACTAAATCACTCGAAAAGAAGGAATCAGTGAGTGGGCACTTTTAAACACTACGACTTAAGAACGAGTCTCGAAGTCGCAGAGCTAAAGACTAGGTCGAGTGAGGACCTAGGTGCCAAGACAAGAAATAATCGAAAATATAAACTAGAGAGAGAGAGAGGAAGGGGCGGCCAAGTCTAGAGAGAGAAGCTCTCAATCTCTAAAACTTTGCATGAATGAAAAGTGTGGAATGAGGCTCCTATTTATAGGAGAGGTCTCACCTTCAATAAGGTAGTTTCCTCTTCTATAGAATATCACATATTCATGAGCCAATTTCCCTTTTCCTTCAAAGAGGTGCACGTCCAAGACAAAACAAGTAAGTTCTTGGATTTGTTTCCTCTTTTGTTTGCTTCTCTCTTGACCACATTTGGGCGCCCACCATGTTTCCTCTTAGGGGAAATTTGTTTCCTCTTTTTCTTTTGGCAAGTATCTTGATACATTTAAGCACAAAATATTCTCTCTTCCTATGGGTATTATGGGCGCCTATCACCTTCTAGAAGGGGCTTCTAGAAGCTTTTCCATTTTGTTCATGACAACATGAAAAAGGCCCATTAAGAATTTTCAATAAAATTCTTATGAAATGAAATTAATCCACAAGGCCCAATTAATCATATTATGGCCGAGTGACATTAAGTCATCAAATGAACTTGTCAAAAAATTTATTGACATTCATTTCATCCTTTGTCTCAAAAGACAAAAATACCCTTTTGACTATTTTCGTTCTTGTTTTGACTTTGCTTCCAGTTTAACTATTCCTATCGATGTGATTCGTGACAGTGACCTCATGGACCCAAATGAACAAAGCTTTAGCTAAACACTTGGACTCAAAAGTTCACAAACCTTTTCCAAGTTTAGCTTAATGCCAGCTGACTCCACTAAAGAGCTGACACTGAAAATCTCTCGGTTCAAATGAATTTGTTTTCTACTCAAGAATTCGACCTAATTATAATGAGCGGATCCACTGAATATTATCTATGCTACCCTTCATGAATGTCATCAGCTAGTCGGGATTTACTAAATTACCATTTTACCATTCTAGCTGTTATTTCCTCAACTCCTTTGTCGCTTGTGAATAAGTTAGAAACAATGTATTGACGAGGAGCTAACAAGTCACATTGTTTCATCCAAAAGAGTCAGGACTCAATTTGGACACTGGCCAGTTCATTTATTCACACTCCAAGGAACAAAGCATGAGGTGACATACATTGCATTTCAGCAATCTTGTACATGAATTCCATATCTATGAGAACTTCACAAAGTTACTCATGACAGACTCACAACTTAGTACCTCACCAATAGGCCTTGTTCGGAATCACATAGTGAGTCCGAAATTTGACTTTCTCAAATGAGAATACTAAGGTGTGAAATGACATGTCTCATTTCAGGATTAAGGTAAGCATGATGCAATTCATACATAGTGACTTCGAGACATAAGAGGTTAAATGGTTTGTTCTTATATTGTCTCTAGAAGTGCACTGGTCAATTCAGTACCTTCGGAAGATATCCGACAAACAGGCACAATTCTGACCTACTAGCCAACTTGCTAGTCTTTTGCCTTAGCACATGTGCAGGGCAACCCCAAATTCGGATGTGGCCCAAACTTACTTTACGGCCAGTCCATCTTTCATAAGGAGTACCAGGAACCGTTTTAGACGGAACTTGGTTCAGAATGTAAGCGGCTGTTTCGAGGGCATATCCCCAAAAGGAAAGCGGGAGTGATGAGTAACTCATCATCGATCTAACCATCTCCATAAGAGTTCGGTTTCTTCTCTCTGACACTCCGTTTTGTTGAGGTGTGCCAGGTGCGGTAAGCTGAGAAGCAATACCTTCTTCTTTAAGAAAGTCGTCGAACTCTCCAGACATATACTCACCACCTCGATCAGATCGAAGGGTTTTGATCACTTTGCCAGTTTGCTTTTCCACTAAAGCCCTAAAGACCTTAAATACGTTAAAGGTCTCGGATTTGTGTTTGAGCAAATAGACAAACCCATATCGTGAGTAATCATCAGTGAAGGTAACGAAGTATTCGTATCCTCCACGTGCCTGTTGGCTGAGCGGACCACATACATCAGAATGTATTAGTTCCAGCAACTCAGTGGCTCTTCGACCTTTATCAGAGAAAGGTCGCTTAGTCATTTTTCCTTCTATGCAGGATTCACAAGTAGGTAGTGAACCTATTGCAGAGGATTGGAGTGGACCATCCCTCACAAGTCTCTTAATCCTTTCTAGACTGATATGACCAAGTCTTAAGTGCCATAGGTGTGTTGATTTTGTTAGATCGGAGGATTCAGAAAGTTTGATCCTCTTTGGCTCCCTAATTAGATCATTATCTATTTCGGTGTCTAAAAGAGAAGGTTGAGTGGGATAGATGTAGAAAAGAGCATTCTTCATACATGCATCAGTGACAAAAGAATTATCAGGAAACGAAATACGAATTCCATTCTTAATGAACTTTAAACAATAATCTTGCTCACGAAGACGAGCAACGGATATTAAGTTCTTCCCAAAGGTAGGAACAAAATATACATTATTCAAGTTTAAAGTGCGGTCTTCAAAAGACAGCGTCACAGATCCCACAGCCTTTGCAGACACCAGGCTCCCATCACCCCATTTGAAACAGAACTCGCCTTCCTCTAAGCTTTTGGTTTTCTTGAAACCATTCAAGGAACAGCAAATATGGTTAGTAGCAGCGGAGTCAAGAATCCACGTTGATACATTATCAGCTACTAAGCATGCTTCGGTAACTAGTACAATACTATGTTCCTTTGCTTTGAGATAGGCGGGACAGTTCTTTTTGTCGGCCTTGTAAGGTCTCTTCACAGTTTCAGAGGCGGAGGCTTTTTGCTCAGTAGCATGTGCCTCTCCTTGATTCCTCTTTCTCTTAGTGAAACCTACAGCAGTGTGAAGTTCCTCCATAAGCTTGGTAGCAGTGTACTCTAGCTTGTTTATGGAGTAGTTCATCTTGGAGGTATCAAGAGACGCGGGGAGAGTTTCTAAGATCATATCTATGAGATTCTTCCCATCAGTCTCAGATCCTAGGATTTCCATTTTATTTAGAAAACTAATGATCAGTATCATAAAGTCTCTAACAGGAGTCCTAGCCTTCATATGACAGTTCATAAACTGTCGGACTGCTTTTTGCCTTGCTTGACGCCTTTGCCCTCCAAAACTCTCAAGGAGATTGTAGAGCATGTCAGCAGCAGTCTCGACTTCACGATGTTGCTCTTTCAGCATATTGTTCATAGATGCCAAGATATAGCACCTCACAATCTCATCGGATCTAAGCCAGGCCGCTAAGGCGTCATTGTCCTCTTGAGTTGAATCATCATTCGTCAGAGGAGGACACGGGGTGGTGAGTACCCATTTGTGCTTGTTAACGGTAGGTATTATGTCGAAGTTATGTTTCGAATCTACGTAGTTTTCGTTTTCGAGTTTGATCGAGGAAAGAAAGATTGAGAGATGTTTGAGAGACATATCGCCTATATAAGTTGAAACAAGTTTATGATTAGTCTTTGGTTTAGGATTTAAGTTTCATTAAGACTTTTGTAAAATCCAAAGGTGTTATGAACGAAATGACACTTTACTCCTTCGAGGGAAGGCCGCAACGAGTCTCCTTTCATAAGTAAATGACTCATCATTAATGCATAGCCAAGATGTCAATACATCAATTTTGACTAGCCACCTTGTAAATTGGTTTGATCACTCACATCCTTTCGCAGGGCCTCGAGGGAGGATTACTAGGGATTGAGTCTAAGTGTGTAACCAACCACTTAGTCCAAAAGATTGACTTTGAAAAACAATCCGCCGAGGGGAGGTCTTGTCATCATCGTCTCACTCTCGAACGTAGCTCATTGAGCAATGATCAGAGCAAAGCGCCCTTGAGTACTCTCATTTAAGAGAGGGCCACGAGGGTGACTCTTAGTCCGGCGACACTTGCACTTTTCATTAGTGTTGGGGATCGTGGGTTACAAACAACAAGTATAACCCTCCCACTTAGTTTTTGGAGTTGGTTCATCGACTCTTTTAAGTTCGGAAACAAATTTCCTAGTTAGAGAGCGACATAGCGGACAACTAGAAGAGAATCCTAGATCGACATGTTCATAGTAGTATTAGTGCATAAAGGCACAAGGGACATACTCGATCTTTTCCTATTTTCTATTTCGGGAAAGTGCGTGAGGGAAGTGTGAACTTCAACTCACTCGAACACTTGAAAGTTTGAGATTACACATCTTTTTATTTTTCGGCTTTGTCTACAAAGAGACCTCCCACTCAAATTTTCAAGAGCATATAGATTTTGAACACATGTGATATAGATATAGTTTTGAAAACATTTTGAAAACTTATTTGATTTGGATGACAAAATATTTTCAAGTTTGAAAGTGAAAACGGTTTTTCAAAATTCAAACTAGTTTTGTAAAAATTCAATTTCAATTAATCTTTCAAAAATCAAAACTTTTAATCTTTACACATCATGTTTATAATCATATGAAAAACATTTTTGCTCAAGAAAATTTTCTCATTAGAGTTCTATAACTCATGGTAGTGGGGTTTGAAAATCCGGATTTCTAAAAAACTGGAGTTTCAGACAGCCGCGCACCTCGGAGTAAAATCTCCATAACTGGCGGCTCCGATGTCCTTTTGAGCCGAAACCGGTGGCATTGGACAGAGGACAGAAAGAGATTTAATTTGATTCAAGAATCATTAAATTTCGATTTCTGAGCAGAGAGTTATGCCACTTTTAATGCGGGTTTACTCCAGCTCGAAGAAAAAGAAATAAATTAAAACTTGGTCCTACTTAGGTGTGAAAAAGAACTTGTGTTTTATTAGCAAGGTAATAACAAGGCATAAAAGAAATAACAACATGCATAAAACGATTCAAGTAAATAAACGAAACTAGCAAGAAAATAAAACTAGTCACAAAATTTACTCGAAAATTCTCAAACCTTTAAAACACGTTTTTCAATATAAAAAATTAAAAACTTTTAGAACTGATTCTAATGTGTTTTAACATCATCCCAAACTCATAGAAAATCAACATGGTTTTTAATTTAAAGGCATGAGCAATAAATTAAAAAAAATCTAAGATTACAATTCTAACTTGTCACAAAATTAGTAAACTTTCGAAAACGATTTTCAAGCTCATAATTTAAAAACATGCACATGCATTCCTTTGACCATAGCTCTGATACCATTTGTTGGAATCGATCTAGGGTTTGAGAAAATAATTAACGCTTCGTTAAGCGGCGGAATTTTAAAAATTTTCTTTTACAAGTAAAACAGTTTTTACTAACCTAGACAAGTGCAAGTACATGTAATTAAAAACCAATATGAGCTAGAAGTTTACTAACCTTTCTTGAAGCTTGAACTTTGAAGAAGCTTGTGGAAAGTTTGCAACGCTCGTCTCCCCTCGCAGCACGTCTCTCTTTCTTTCCTCGGCACCTCGAGCAACCACGAAAGTTTCTATCACTAAATCACTCGAAAAGAAGGAATCAGTGAGTGGGCACTTTTAAACACTACGACTTAAGAACGAGTCTCGAAGTCGCAGAGCTAAACACTAGGTCGAGTGAGGACCTAGGTGCCAAGACAAGAAATAATCGAAAATATAAACTAGAGAGAGAGAGAGGAAGGGGCGGCCAAGTCTAGAGAGAGAAGCTCTCAATCTCTAAAACTTTGCATGAATGAAAAGTGTGGAATGAGGCTCCTATTTATAGGAGAGGTCTCACCTTCAATAAGGTAGTTTCCTCTTCTATAGAATATCACATATTCATGAGCCAATTTCCCTTTTCCTTCAAAGAGGTGCACGTCCAAGACAAAACAAGTAAGTCCTTGGATTTGTTTCCTCTTTTGTTTGCTTCTCTCTTGACAACATTTGGGCGCCCACCATGTTTCCTCTTAGGGGAAATTTGTTTCCTCTTTTTCTTTTGGCAAGTATCTTGATACATTTATGCACAAAATATTCTCTCTTCCTATGGGTATTATGGGCGCCTATCACCTTCTAGAAGGGGCTTCTAGAAGCTTTTCCATTTTGTTCATGACAACATGAAAAAGGCCCATTAAGAATTTTCAATAAAATTCTTATGAAATGAAATTAATCCACAAGGCCCAATTAATCATATTATGGCCGAGTGACATTAAGTCATCAAATGAACTTGTCAAAAAATTTATTGACATTCATTTCATCCTTTGTCTCAAAAGACAAAAATACCCTTTTGACTATTTTCGTTCTTGTTTTGACTTAGCTTCCAGTTTAACTATTCCTATCGATGTGATTCGTGACAGTGACCTCATGGACCCAAATGAACAAAGCTTTAGCTAAACACTTGGACTCAAAAGTTCACAAACCTTTTCCAAGTTTAGCTTAATGCCAGCTGACTCCACTAAAGAGCTGACACTGAAAATCTCTCGGTTCAAATGAATTTGTTTTCTACTCAAGAATTCGACCTAATTATAATGAGCGGATCCACTGAATATTATCTATGCTACCCTTCATGAATGTCATCAGCTAGTCGGGATTTACTAAATTACCATTTTACCCTTCTAGCTGTTATTTCCTCAACTCCTTTGTCGCTTGTGAATAAGTTAGAAACAATGTATTGACGAGGAGCTAACAAGTCACATTGTTTCATCCAAAAGAGTCAGGACTCAATTTGGACACTGGCCAGTTCATTTATTCACACTCCAAGGAACAAAGCATGAGGTGACATACATTGCCTTTCAGCAATCTTGTACATGAATTCCATATCTATGAGAACTTCACAAAGTTACTCATGACAGACTCACAACTTAGTACCTCACCAATAGGCCTTGTTCGGAATCACATAGTGAGTCCGAAATTTGACTTTCTCAAATGAGAATACTAAGGTGTGAAATGACATGTCTCATTTCAGGATTAAGGTAAGCATGATGCAATTCATACATAGTGACTTCGAGACATAAGAGGTTAAATGGTTTGTTCTTATATTGTCTCTAGAAGTGCACTGGTCAATTCAGTACCTTCGGAAGATACCTAGAAGAACTACAGAGTTCCCAACTCTCAATGCCTCATAACCAGACATCATAGATTCTTCTAACAATCATACTGAGGTCAATAGTCCTTTGACCCTTAGATTGCGAATATATCGTTTTAAGCAAACTACGAAGAGTTTGTTCATGCAAATCTACATTTGTCTCTTCGTAAGTTGTTTAGTTTGTTTATGGACTAAAAGACTATGGTTTTATCATAAAGCTTCAGACAAAGAAGATTGAATGAACGTTTCAACTTTATTAATGAATGAATAGGCAATTACAAGCAAGAGTCTTCATGAGACTTTATTACATCAAATGTTCAAAATAAAGATTACAACTCTTCTTGTGGGCACCATTGACAACACTCGCTCCTCCAGTCGAGCTCACTCCTCGAGCTCAAGTTCGCTCCTCAAGTCGAGTTCGCTCCTTGAGTCGGGCTCAAGTTCGCTCTTCGAGACGAGCTCGCTCCTCCAGTCGAGCTCGCTCCTCGAGCTCAAGTTCGCTCCTTTAGTCCAGTTCGCTCCTCAAGTCGAGTCCGCTCCTTGAGTCGAGCTCAAGTTTGTTCTTCGAGACGAACTCGCTCCTCCAGTCGAGCTCGCTCCTCGAGCGCAGTTCGCTCCTCAATTCGAGTTCGCTCCTTGAGTCGAGCTCAAGTTGCTCCTCAAGTCGAGTTCGCTCCTTGAGTCGAGCTCAAGTTCTCTCTTCGACACGAGCTGGCTCCTCTAGTCGAGCTCGCTCCTCGAGCGCAGTTCGCTCCTCAAGTCGAGTTCGCTCCTTGAGTTGAGCTCAAGTTCGCTCCTCAAGTCGAGTTCACTCTTTGAGTCGAGCTCAAGTTCGCTCCTCAAGTCGAGTTCGCTCCTTGAGTCGAGCTCAAGTTCGCTCTTCGAGACGAGCTCGCTCCTCCAGTCGAGCTCGCCCCTCGAAGCTCAAGTTCGCTCCTCAAGTCGAGTTCGCTCCTTTAGTCGAGCTCAAGTTCACTATTCGAGATGAGCTCGCTCCTCCAGTCGAGTTCGCTCCTCAAGTCGAGTTCGCTCCTTGAGTCGAGCTCAATTTTGCTCTTCGAGACGAGCTCGCTCCTCCAGTCGAGCTCGCCCCTCGAAGCTCAAGTTCGCTCCTCAAGTCAAGTTCGATCCTTTAGTTGAGCTCAAGTTCACTCTTCGAGACGCTCCTCCAGTCGAGCTCGCTCCTCGAGCGCAGTTCGCTCCTCAAGTCGAGTTCGCTCCTCAAGTCGAGTTCGCTCCTCAAGTCGAGTTCGCTCCTTGAGTCGAGCTCAAGTTCGCTCTTCGAGACGAGCTCGCTCCTCTAGTCGAGCTCGCTCCTCAAGTCGAGTTCGCTCCTTGAGTCGAGCTCAAGTTCGCTCCTCAAGTCGAGTTCACTCCTTGAGTCGAGCTCAAGTTCGCTCCTCAAGTCGAGTTCGCTCCTTGAGTCGAGCTCAAGTTCGCTCTTCGAGACGAGCTCGCTCCTCCAGTCGAGCTCGCCCCTCGAAGCTCAAGTTCGCTCCTCAAGTCGAGTTCGCTCCTTGAGTCAGGCTCAAGTTCGCTCTTCAAGATGGCCTCGCTCCTCCAGTCGAGCTCAAGTTCGCTCCTCAAGTCGAGTTCGCTCCTTGAGTCGAGCTCAAGTTCGCTCTTCGAGACGAACTCGCTCCTCCAGTTGAACTCGCTCCTCGAGCGCAGTTCGCTCCTCAATTTGAGTTCGCTCCTTGAGTCGAGCTCAAGTTCGCTCTTCGAGACGAGCTCGCTCCTCTAGTCGAGCTCGCTCCTCCAGTGCAGTTCGCTCCTCAAGTCGAGTTCACTCCTTGAGTCGAGCTCAAGTTCGCTCCTCAAGTCGAGTTCACTCCTTGAGTCGAGCTCAAGTTCGCTCCTCAAGTCGAGTTCGCTCCTTGAGTCGAGCTCAAGTTCGCTCTTCGAGACGAGGTCGCTCCTCCAGTCGAGCTCGCCCCTCGAAGCTGAAGTTCGCTCCTCAAGTCGAGTTCGCTCCTTTAGTCGAGCTCAAGTTCACTCTTCGAGACAAGCTCGCTCCTTTAGTCGAGCTCGCTCCTCGAGCGCAGTTCGCTCCTCAAGTCGAGTTCGATCCTTGAGTCGAGCTCAAGTTCGCTCCTCAAGTCGAGTTCGCTCCTTGAGTCGAGCTCAAGTTCGTTCTTCGAGACGAGCTCGCTCCTCCAGTCGAGCTCGCTCCTCGAGCGCAGTTCGCTCCTCAAGTCGAGTTCGCTCCTTGAGTCGAGCTCAAGTTCGCTCCTCAAGTCGAGTTCACTCCTTGAGTCGAGCTCAAGTTCGCTCCTCAAGTCGAGTTCGCTCCTTGAGTCGAGCTCAAGTTCGCTCTTCGAGACGAGCTCGCTCCTCCAGTCGAGCTCGCCCCTCGAAGCTCAAGTTCGCTCCTCAAGTCGAGTTCGCTCCTTGAGTCGAGCTCAAGTTCGCTCTTCGAGACGGGCTCGCTCCTCCAGTCGAGCTCACTCCTCGAGCTCAAGTTCGCTCCTCAAGTCGAGTTCGCTCCTTGAGTCGAGCTCAAGTTCACTCTTCGAGATGAGCTCGCTCCTCCTGTCGAGCTCACTCCTCGAGCTCAAGTTCGCTCCTTTAGTCCAGTTCGGTCCTCAAGTCGAATCCGCTGCTTGAGTCGACCTCAAGTTCGCTCTTCGAGACGAACTCGCTTCTCCAGTCCAGCTCGCTCCTCAAGCGCAGTTCGCTCCTCAATTCGAGTTCGCTCCTTGAGTCGAGCTCAAGTTCGGTCCTCAAGTCGAGTTCGCTCCTTGAGTCGAGCTCAAGTTCGCTCTTCGAGACGAGCTCGCTCCTCCAGTCGAGCTCGCCCCTCGAAGCCCAAGTTCGCTCCTCAAGTCGAGTTCGCTCCTTTAGTCGAGCTCAAGTTCACTCTTCGAGACGAGCTCGCTCCTCCAGTCAAGTTCGCACCTCAAGTCGAGTTCGCTCCTTGAGTCGAGCTCAATTTTGTTCTTCGAGACGAGCTCGCTCCTCCAGTCGAGGTCGCCCCTCGAAGCTCAAGTTCGCTCCTCAAGTCGAGTTCGCTCCTTTAGTCGAGCTCAAGTTCACTCTTCGAGACGAGCTCGCTCCTCCAGTCGAGCTCGCTCCTCGAGCGCAGTTCGCTCCTCAAGTCGAGTTCGCTCCTTGAGTCGAGCTCAAGTTGGCTCTTCGAGACGAGCTCGCTCCTCTAGTCGAGCTCGCTCCTCAAGTCGAGTTCGCTCCTTGAGTCGAGCTCAAGTTCGCTCTTCGAGACGAGCTCGCTCCTCCACTCGAGCTCGCCCCTCGAAGCTCAAGTTCGCTCCTCAAGTCGAGTTCGCTACTTGAGTCAGGCTCAAGTTCGCTCTTCAAGATGGGCTCGCTCCTCCAGTCGAGCTCAAGTTCGCTCCTCAAGTCGAGTTCGCTCCTTGAGTCGAGCTCAAGTTCGCTCTTCGAGACGAGCTCGCTCCTCCAGTCGAGCCCGCTCCTCGAGCTCAAGTTCACTCCTTTAGTCCAGTTCGCTCCTCAAGTCGAGTCCGCTCCTTGAGTCGAGCTCAAGTTCGCTCTTCGAGACGAACTCGCTCCTCCAGTCGAACTCGCTCCTCGAGCGCAGTTCGCTCCTCAATTCGAGTTCGCTCCTTGAGTCGAGCTCAAGTTCGCTCTTCGAGACGAGCTCGCTCCTCTAGTCGAGCTCGCTCCTCGAGCGCAGTTCGCTCCTCAAGTCGAGTTCACTCCTTGAGTCGAGCTCAAGTTCGCTCCTCAAGTCGAGTTCACTCCTTGAGTCGAGCTCAAGTTCGCTCCTCAAGTCGAGTTCGCTCCTTGAGTCGAGCTCAAGTTCGCTCTTCGAGACGAGGTCGCTCCTCCAATCGAGCTCGCCCCTCGAAGCTCAAGTTCGCTCCTCAAGTCGAGTTCGCTCCTTTAGTCGAGCTCAAGTTCACTCTTCGAGACGAGCTCGCTCCTTTAGTCGAGCTCGCTCCTCGAGCGCAGTTCGCTCCTCAAGTCGAGTTCGATCCTTGAGTCGAGCTCAAGTTCGCTCCTCAAGTCGAGTTCACTTCTTGAGTCGAGCTCAAGTTCACTCCTCAAGTCGAGTTCGCTCCTTGAGTCGAGCTCAAGTTCGCTCTTCGAGACGAGCTCGCTCCTCCAGGCGAGCTCGCCCCTCGAAGCTCAAGTTCGCTCCTCAAGTCGAGTTCGCTCCTTGAGTCGAGCTCAAGTTCGATCTTTGAGACGGGCTCGCTCCAACAGTTGAGCTCACTCCTCGAGCTCAAGTTCGCTCCTCAAGTCGAGATCGCTCCTTGAGTCGAGCTCAAGTTCGCTCTTCGAGATGAGCTCGCTCCTCCTGTCGAGCTCACTCCTCGAGCTCAAGTTCGCTCCTTTAGTCCAGTTCGGTCCTCAAGTCGAATCCGCTGCGTGAGTCGACCTCAAGTTCGCTCTTCGAGATGAACTCGCTTCTCCAGTCGAGCTCGCTCCTCGAGCGCAGTTCGCTCCTCGATTCGAGTTCGCTCCTTGAGTCGAGCTCAAGTTCGCTCCTCAAGTCGAGTTCGCTCCTTGAGTCGAGCTCAAGTTCGCTCTTCGAGACGAGCAGGCTCCTCCAGTCGAGCTCGCTCCTCGAGCGCAGTTCGCTCCTCAAGTCGAGTTCGCTCCTTGAGTCGAGCTCAAGTTCGCTCCTCAAGTCGAGTTCACTCCTTGAGTCGAGCTCAAGTTCGCTCCTCAAGTCGAGTTCGCTCCTTGAGTCGAGCTCAAGTTCGCTCATCGAGACGAGCTCGCTCCTCCAGTCGAGCTCGCCCCTCGAAGCTCAAGTTCGCTCCTCAAGTCGAGTTCGCTCCTTTAGTCGAGCTCAAGTTCACTCTTCGAGACGAGCTCGCTCCTCCAGTCAAGTTCGCTCCTCAAGTCGAGTTCGCTCCTTGAGTCGAGCTCAAGTTCGCTCTTCGAGACGAGCTCGCTCCTCCAGTCGAGCTCGCTCCTCGAGCTCAAGTTCGCTCCTTTACTCCAGTTCGCTCGTCAAGTCGAGTCCGCTCCTTGAGTCGAGCTCAAGTTCGCTCTTCGAGACGAGCTCGCTCCTCCAGTAGAGCTCGCTCCTTGAGCGCAGTTCGCTCCTCAATTCGAGTTCGCTCCTTGAGTCGAGATCAAGTTCGCTCCTCATGTTGAGTTCGCTCCTTGAGTCAAGCTCAAGTTCGCTCTTCGACACGAGCTCGCTCCTCCAGTCGAGCTCGCTCCTCGAGCGCAGTTCGCTCCTCAAGTCGAGTTCGCTTCTTGAGTCGAGCTTAAGTTCGCTCCTCAAGTCGAGTTCACTCCTTGAGTCGAGCTCGAGTTCGCTCCTTGAGTCGAGCTCAAGTTCGCTCTTCGAGACGAGCTCGCTCCTCCAGTCGAGCTCACCCCTCGAAGCTCAAGTTCGCTCCTCAAGTCGAGTTCGCTCCTTGAGTCGAGCTCAAGTTCACTATTCGAGATGAGCTCGCTCCTCTAGTCGAGCTCGCCCCTCGAAGCTCAAGTTCGCTCCTCAAGTCGAGTTCGCTCCTCAAGTCGTGTTCACTCCTTGAGTCGAGCTCAAGTTCGCTCCTCAAGTCAGGTTCGCTCCTTGAGTCGAGCTCAAGTTCGCTCTTCGAGACCAGCTCACTCCTCGAGTCGAGCTCGCCCCTCGAAGCTCAATTTCGCTTCTCAAGTCGAGTTTGTTCCTTTAGTCGAGCTCAAGTTCGCTCTTCGAGATGGGCTCGCTCCTCCAGTCGAGCTCGCTCCTCGAGCTCAAGTTCGCTCCTCAAGTTGAGTTCGCTCCTTGAGTCGTGCTCAAGTTCGCTCTTCGAGACGAGCTCGCTCCTCCAGTCGAGCTCGCTCCTCGAGCTCAAGTTCACTCCTTATGTCCAGTTCGCTCCTCAAGTCGAGTTCGCTCTTTGAGTCGAGCTCAAGTTCGCTCTTCGAGATGAGCTCGCTCCTCCAGTCGCACTCACTCCTCGAGCTCAAGTTCGCTCCTCAAGTCGAGTTCGCTCCTTGAGTCGACCTCAAGTTCGCTTTTCGAGACGAGCTCGCTCCTCCAGTCGAGCTCGCTCCTCGAGCGCAGTTCGCTCCTCAAGTCGAGTTCCCTCCTTGAGTCGAGCTGAAGTTCGCTCCTCAAGTCGAGTTCACTCCTTGAGTCGAGCTCAAGTTCGCTCCTCAAGTCGAGTTCGCTCCTTGAGTCTGTTGTCAATGGTGCCCACAAGAAGAGTAGTAGTGTCTATTTATGTACATTTGATGTCATATAGTCTTATGAAGACTCTTGCTTGTA
Organism: Urtica dioica subsp. dioica; assembly: GCF_054948205.1. Taxonomy (NCBI): domain Eukaryota; kingdom Viridiplantae; phylum Streptophyta; class Magnoliopsida; order Rosales; family Urticaceae; genus Urtica; species Urtica dioica. The sequence continues at coordinate 20,821,817 of NC_142758.1, read as the reverse complement.
ATTGCCTATTCATTCATTAATAAAGTTGAAACGTTCATTCATTCTTTCTTTGTTTGAAGCTTTATGATAAAACCTTAGTCTTTTAGTCCATAAACAAACTTAACAACTTACGAAGAGACAAATGTAGATTTGCATGAACAAAGTCTTCGTAGTTTGCTTAAAACGATATATTCGCAATCTTAGGGTCAAAGGACTATTGACCTCAGTATGATTGTTAGAAGAATCTATGATGTCTGGTTATGAGGCATTGAGAGTTGGGAACTCTATAGTTCTTCTAGGTATCTTCCGAAGGTACTGAATTGACCAGTGCACTTCTAGAGACAATATAAGAACAAACCATTTAACCTCTTATGTCTCGAAGTCACTATGTATGAATTGCATCATGCTTACCTTAATCCTGAAATGAGACATGCCATTTCACACCTTAGTATTCTCATTTGAGAAAGTCAGAGTTCGGACTCACTATGTGATTCCGAACAGGGCCTATTGGTGAAGTACTAAGTTGTGAGTCTGTCATGAGTAACTTTGTGAAGTACTCATAGATATGGAATTCATGTACAAGATTGCTGAAATGCAATGTATGTCACCTCATGCTTTGTTCCTTGGAGTGTGAATAAATGAACTGGCCAGTGTCCAAATTGTGTCCAAATTGAGTCCTGACTCTTTTGGATGAAACAATGTGACTTGTTAGCTCCTCGTCAATACATTGTTTCTAACTTATTCACAAGCGACAAAGGAGTTGAGGAAATAACAGCTAGAAGGGTAAAATGGTAATTTAGTAAATCCCGACTAGCTGATGACATTCATGAAGGGTAGCATAGATAATATTCAGTGGATCCGCTCATTATAATTAGGTCGAATTCTTGAGTAGAAAACAAATTCATTTGAACCGAGAGATTTTCAGTGTCAGCTCTTTAGTGGAGTCAGCTGGCATTATGCTAAACTTGGAAAAGGTTTGTGAACTTTTGAGTCCAAGTGTTTAGCTAAAGCTTTGTTCATTTGGGTCCATGAGGTCACTGTCACGAATCACATCGATAGGAATAGTTAAACTGGAAGCTAAGTCAAAACAAGAACGAAAATAGTCAAAAGGGTATTTTTGTCTTTTGAGACAAAGGATGAAATGAATGTCAATAAATTTTTTGACAAGTTCATTTGATGACTTAATGTCACTCGGCCATAATATGATTAATTGGGCCTTGTGGATTAATTTCATTTCATAAGAATTTTATTGAAAATTCTTAATGGGCCTTTTTCATGTTGTCATGAACAAAATGGAAAAGCTTCTAGAAGCCCCTTCTAGAAGATGATAGGCGCCCATAATACCCATAGGAAGAGATAATATTTTGTGCATAAATGTATCAACATACTTGCCAAAAGAAAAAGAGGAAACAAATTTCCCCTAAGAGGAAACATGGTGGGCGCCCAAATGTGGTCAAGAGAGAAGCAAACAAAAGAGGAAACAAATCCAAGGACTTACTTGTTTTGTCTTGGACGTGCAGCTCTTTGAAGGAAAAGGGAAATTGGCTCATGAATATGTGATATTCTATAGAAGAGGAAACTACCTTATTGAAGGTGAGACCTCTCCTATAAATAGGAGCCTCATTCCACACTTTTCATTCATGCAAAGTTTTAGAGATTGAGAGCCTCTCTCTCTAGACTTGGCCGCCCCTTCCTCTCTCTCTCTCTAGTTTATATTTTCGATTTTTTCTTGTCTTGGCACCTAGGTCCTCACTCGACCTAGTGTTTAGCTCTGCGACTTCGAGACTCGTTCTTAAGTCGTAGCGTTTAAAAGTGCCCACTCACTGATTCCTTCTTTTCGAGTGATTTAGTGATAGAAACTTTCCTGGTTGCTCGAGGTGCCGAGGAAAGAAAGAGAGACGTGCTGCGAGGGGAGACGAGCCTTGCAAACTTTCCACAAGCTTCTTCAAAGTTCAAACTTCAAGAAAGGTTAGTAAACTTCTAGCTCATATTGGTTTTTAATTACATGTACTTGCACTTGTCTAGGTTAGTAAAAACCGTTTTTACTTGTAAAAGAAAATTTTTAAAATTCCGCCGCTTACCGAAGCGTTAATTATTTTCTCAAACCCCAGATCGATTCCAACAAATGGTATCAGAGCTATGGTCAAAGATTAGCATGTACATGTTTTTAAAATTATGAGCTTGAAAATCGTTTTCGAAAGTTTACTAATTTTGTGACAAGTTAGAATTGTTATCTTAGATTTTTTTTAATTTATTGCTCATGTCTTTAAATTAAAAAGCATGTTGATTTTCTATGAGTTTGGGATGTTTTTAAAACACATTAGAATCAGTTCTAAAAGTTTTTAATTTTTTATATTGAAAAACGTGTTTTAAAGGTTTGAGAAATTTCGAGTAAAATTTTGTGACTAGTTATATTGTCTTGCTAGTTTCGTTTATTTACTTGAATCGTTTTATGCATGTTGTTATTTCTTTTATTCTATATTATTACCCTGCTAATAAAACACAAATAAAAGCTTTAAACAACATCTTAAAACGTTCCGTTACACTCGATTCTTTTTCGCACCTAAAAGGACCAACCTTTAATTATTTCTTTTTCTTCGAGCTGGAGTAAACCCGCATTAAAAGTGGCATATCTCTCTGTTCAGAAATCTAAATTTAATGATTCTTAAATCAAATTAAAGCTCTGTCTGTCCTCTGTCCAATGCCACCGGTTTCGGCTCAAAAGGACATCGGAGCCGCCAGATATGGCGATTTTACTCCGAGGTGCGCGGCTGTCTGAAACTCCAGTTTTTTAGAAAACCGGATTTTCAAACCCCACTACCATGAGTTATAAAACTCTAATGAGAAAATTTTCTTGAGCAAAATTTTTTTCATATGATTATAAACATGATGTGTAAGATTAAAAGTTTTGATTTTGAAAGATTAATTGAAATTGAGTTTTTACAAAACTAGTTTGAATTTTGAAAAACCGTTTTCACTTTCAAACTTGAAAATATTTTGTCACCCAAATCAAATAAGTTTTCAAAATGTTTTCAAAACTATATCTATATCACATATGTTCAAAATCTATATGCTCTTGAAAATTTGAGTGGGAGGTCTCTTTTTAGACAAGCCGAAAAATAAAAAGATGTGTAATCTCAAACTTTCAAGTGTTCGAGTGAGTTGAAGTTCACACTTCCCTCATGCACTTTCCCGAAATAGAAAATAGGAAAAGATCGAGTATGTACCTTGTGCCTTTATGCACTAATACTACTCTGAACATGTCGATCTAGGATTCTCTTCTAGTTGTCCGCTCTGTCGCTCTCTAACTAGGAAATTTGTTTCCGAACTTATAAGAGTCGATGAACCAACTCCAAAAACTAAGTGGGAGGGTTATATTCGTTGTTTGTAACCCACGATCCCCAACACTAATGAAAAGTGCAAGTGTCGCCGGACTAAGAGTCACCCTCGTGGCCCTCTCTTAAATGAGAGTACTCAAGGGCGCTTTGCTCTGATCATTGCTCAATGAGCTACGTCCGAGAGTGAGACGATGATGGCAAGGCCTCCCCTCGGTGGATTGTTTTTCAAAGTCGATCTCTTGGACTAAGTGGTTGGTTACACACTTAGACTCAATCCCTAGTAATCCTCCCTCGAGGCCCTGCGAAAGGATGTGAGTGATCAAACCAATTTACAAGGTGGCTAGTCAAAATTGATGTATTGACATCTTGGCTATGCATTAATGATGAGTCATTTACTTATGAAAGGAGACTCGTTGCGGCCTTCCCTCGAAGGAGTAAAGTGTCATTTCGTTCATAACACCTTTGGATTTTATAAAGTCTTAAACAAACTTAAATCCTAAACCAAAGACTAATCATAAACTTGTTTCAACTTTTATAGGCAATATGTCTCCCAACTCTCTCTCTTTCATTCTTTCCTCGAACAAACTCGAAAACGAAAACTACATAGACTCGAAACGTAACCTCGATATAATACCTACCGTTAACAAGCACAAATGGGTACTCACCACCCCGTGTCCTCCTCTGACGAATGATGATTCAACTCAAGAGGACAATGACGCCTTAGCGGCCAGGCTTCGATCCGATGAGATTGTGAGGTGCTATATCTTGGCATCTATGAACAATATGCTGAAAGAGCAACATCGTGACATCGAGACTGCCGCTAACATGCTCTACAATCTCCTTGAGATGTTTGGAGGGCAAAGGCGTCAAACCAGGCTACAAGCAGTCCAACAGTTTATGAACTGTCATATGCAGGCTAGGACTCCTGTTGGAGACTTCATGATACTGATCATTTGTTTTCTGAATAAAATGGAAATCCTAGGATCTGAGATTGATGGGAAGAACATCATAGATATGATCTTAGAAACTCTCCCCGCATCTCTTGATACCTCCAAGATGAACTACTCCATTAACAAGCTAGAGTACACTGTTACCAAGCTTATGGAGGAACTTCACACTGCTGTAGGTCTCACTAAGAGAAAGAGGAATCAAGGAGAGGCACATGCTACTGAGCACAAAGCCTCCGCCTCTGGAACTGAGAAGAGACTTTACAAGGCCGATAAAAAGAACTGTCCCGCCTATCTAAAAGCAAAGGAACATAGTATTGTACTAGTTACTGAAGCATGCTTAGTAGCTGATAATGTATCATTGTGGATTATTGACTCCGCTGCTACTAACCATATTTGTTGTTCCTTGAATGGTTTCAAGAAAACCAAAAGCTTAGAGGAAGGCGAGTTCTGTTTCAAATGGGGTGATGGGAGCCTGGTGTCTGCAAAGGCTGTGGGATCCGTGACTCTGTCTTTTGAAGACCGCACTTTAAACTTGAATAATGTTTATTTTGTTCCTACCTTTGGGAAGAACTTAATATCCGTTGCTCGTCTTCGTGAGCAAGATTATTGTTTAAAGTTCATTAAGAATGGAATTCGTATTTCGTTTCCTGATAATTCTTTTGTCACTGATGCATGTATGAAGAATGCTCTTTTCTACATCTATCCCACTCAACCTTCTCTTTTAGACACCGAAATAGATAATGATCTAATTAGGGAGCCAAAGAGGATCAAACTTTCTGAATCCTCCGATCTAACAAAATCAACATACCTATGGCACTTAAGACTTGGTCATATCAGCCTAGAAAGGATTAAGAGACTTGTGAGGGATGGTCCACTCCAAGCCTCTGCAATAGGTTCACTACCTACTTGTGAATCCTGCATAGAAGGAAAAATGACTAAGCGACCTTTCTCTGATAAAGGTCGAAGAGCCACTGAGTTGCTGGAAGTAATACATTCTGATGTATGTGGTCCGCTCAGCCAACAGGCACGTGGAGGATACGAATACTTCGTTACCTTCACTGATGATTACTCACGATATGGGTTTGTCTATTTGCTCAAACACAAATCCGAGACCTTTAACGTATTTAAGGTCTTTAGGGCTTTAGTGGAAAAGCAAACTGGCAAAGTGATCAAAACCCTTCGATCTGATCGAGGTGGTGAGTATATGTCTGGAGAGTTCGATGACTTTCTTAAAGAAGAAGGTATCGCTTCTCAGCTTACCGCACCTGGCACACCTCAACAAAACGGAGTGTCAGAGAGAAGAAACCGAACTCTTATGGAGATGGTTAGATCGATGATGAGTTACTCATCACTCCCGCTTTCCTTTTGGCGATATGCCCTCGAAACAGCCGCTTACATTCTGAACCAAGTTCCGTCTAAAACGGTTCCTGGTACTCCTTATGAAAGATGGACTGGCCGTAAAGTAAGTTTGGGCCACATCCGAATTTGGGGTTGCCCTGCACATGTGCTAAGGCAAAAGACTAGCAAGTTGGCTAGTAGGTCAGAATTGTGCCTGTTTGTGGGATATCCAAAGGAAACTAAAGGTTTCATTTTCTATAGTCCCGAGGACGATAAGACTTTCGTTAGCACGAATGCTCGTTTCCTCGAGGAGGACTTTATGAAGGATGCGAAACCTAGAAGCAAAATTGTGCTTGAAGAAAAGTTGGGTGAGGAAGCTTCTACCTCATCTGTAAGAACTGTTCTTACCCCAACTGAAACACAACCTAACTCATCAGAATCTCGTCAAGTAGTACTTCGACGTAGTGGGAGGGCTACTCAAAAGCCTGACATGTACATGTCTTATGGAGACTCTCTTGTAGCCGTCTCCGACATGGATGACCCTGTTTCCTATAGCCAAGCGATGGCTTGTTCTGAATCAAACCTTTGGCTTGACGCCATGAAAGTTGAAATGCACTCGATGTATGTCAACAAAGTCTGGAAACTTGTAGACCTTCCTGAAGGGATTAAACCCGTAGGGTGTAAGTGGATATACAAGAAGAAAAGGGGTCCTGATGGGAACGTCGAGACGTTCAAAGCACGACTTGTGGCGAAGGGTTATACCCAACAAGAAGGGATTGACTATGAAGAAACCTTCTCGCCAGTCGCGATGCTTAAATCCATCCGCATACTCCTATCCATAGCTGCAGCTCTCGACTATGAGATCTGGCAAATGGATGTCAAGACAGCTTTTCTGAATGGCAATCTTGACGAGCGCATTTACATGGCTCAACCAGACGGTTTCGTGGATAAAGGTCAAGAGACCAAGGTTTGTGAGTTGCTTAAATCCATTTATGGACTAAAGCAAGCATCTAGGTCATGGAATATTAGATTCGATGAAACTGTAAAGAGCTTCGGCTTTGAACAGTCAATAGATGAGCCTTGTGTTTACAAGTTAATACACGAAGGCAAAGTTGTGTTTCTGGTACTATATGTCGATGATATACTTCTCATTGGTAATGACGTGGGTAAGTTATCTGAGGTTAAGGTCTGGCTAGCAAAGCAATTCGATATGAAGGATCTAGGAGAAGCCGCGTACATTCTGGGAATCCAAATCTTTCGAGATAGGAAAAACCGGACCCTGTCGCTCTCTCAAGCATCTTATATTGATAAGGTGATGGATTTCTTCTCGATGCAAGACTCCAAGAAGGGCCAAACACCCTTTAGGCATGGAGTTTCACTCTCTAAGGACCAGTCTCCCAAGACTGCACAAGAGATTGAAGACATGAGGAAAATTCCTTACGCCTCTGCCGTAGGAAGCCTCATGTATGCTATGCTTTGCACTAGACCTGATATATGTTTCGCCGTTGGCGTAGTTAGCCGTTTCCAATCGAACCCTGGACCCGAGCACTGGATTGCTGTTAAGCATGTTCTTAAGTATCTTCGAAGAACTAGGAACTTGATGCTTACATACTCAGGTACTGACCTGACTATGACGGGATATACCGACTCCGATTTTCAAGCGGATAAGGATTCCAGGAAATCCACTTCGGGATCTGTGTTAATCCTTAATGGTGGAGCTGTTGTGTGGAGAAGTATTAAGCAATCTTGCATTGCTGACTCCACAATGGAAGCAGAATATGTGGCTGCTTGTGAAGCATCCAAAGAGGCTGTATGGCTTAGAAAATTCCTTAAGTATTTGGAAATTGTTCCAAACGTCGACGAGCCCATGACCCTTTATTGTGATAATAGTGGGGCTGTCGCTAACTCAAAGGAACCTAGAAGCCATAAGCGCTCTAAACATACTGAGAGGAAATACCATTTGATTCGAGAGATCGCGCAACGCAGAGACGTGGAGGTGAAGTAGATCTCTGGCAGATCTATTCACCAAGGCCCTAGCGAACCTGGTCTTCGACCAACATCGAGAGGGATTAGGCATAAAGGACTACTCACATCTTCTTTGAGTCAAGTGGGAGTTTGTTGTCAATGGTGCCCACAAGAAGAGTACTAGTGTCTATTTATGTACATTTGATGTCATATAGTCTTACGAAGACTCTTGCTTGTAATTGCCTATTCATTCATTAATAAAGTTGAAACGTTCATTCATTCTTTCTTTGTTTGAAGCTTTATGATAAAACCTTAGTCTTTTAGTCCATAAACAAACTTAACAACTTACGAAGAGACAAATGTAGATTTGCATGAACAAACTCTTCGTAGTTTGCTTAAAACGATATATTCGCAATCTTAGGGTCAAAGGACTATTGACCTCAGTATGATTGTTAGAAGAATCTATGATGTCTGGTTATGAGGCATTGAGAGTTGGGAACTCTATAGTTCTTCTAGGTATCTTCCGAAGGTACTGAATTGACCAGTGCACTTCTAGAGACAATATAAGAACAAACCATTTAACCTCTTATGTCTCGAAGTCACTATGTATGAATTGCATCATGCTTACCTTAATCCTGAAATGAGACATGCCATTTCACACCTTAGTATTCTCATTTGAGAAAGTCAGAGTTCGGACTCACTATGTGATTCCGAACAGGGCCTATTGGTGAAGTACTAAGTTGTGAGTCTGTCATGAGTAACTTTGTGAAGTACTCATAGATATGGAATTCATGTACAAGATTGCTGAAATGCAATGTATGTCACCTCATGCTTTGTTCCTTGGAGTGTGAATAAATGAACTGGCCAGTGTCCAAATTGTGTCCAAATTGAGTCCTGACTCTTTTGGATGAAACAATGTGACTTGTTAGCTCCTCGTCAATACATTGTTTCTAACTTATTCACAAGCGACAAAGGAGTCGAGGAAATAACAGCTAGAAGGGTAAAATGGTAATTTAGTAAATCCCGACTAGCTGATGACATTCATGAAGGGTAGCATAGATAATGTTCAGTGGATCCGCTCATTATAATTAGGTCGAATTCTTGAGTAGAAAACAAATTCATTTGAACCGAGAGATTTTCAGTGTCAGCTCTTTAGTGGAGTCAGCTGGCATTATGCTAAACTTGGAAAAGGTTTGTGAACTTTTGAGTCCAAGTGTTTAGCTAAAGCTTTGTTCATTTGGGTCCATGAGGTCACTGTCACGAATCACATCGATAGGAATAGTTAAACTGGAAGCTAAGTCAAAACAAGAACGAAAATAGTCAAAAGGGTATTTTTGTCTTTTGAGACAAAGGATGAAATGAATGTCAATAAATTTTTTGACAAGTTCATTTGATGACTTAATGTCACTCGGCCATAATATGATTAATTGGGCCTTGTGAATTAATTTCATTTCATAAGAATTTTATTGAAAATTCTTAATGGGCCTTTTTCATGTTGTCATGAACAAAATGGAAAAGCTTCTAGAAGCCCCTTCTAGAAGGTGATAGGCGCCCATAATACCCATAGGAAGAGAGAATATTTTGTGCATAAATGTATCAACATACTTGCCAAAAGAAAAAGAGGAAACAAATTTCCCCTAAGAGGAAACATGGTGGGCGCCCAAATGTGATCAAGAGAGAAGCAAACAAAAGAGGAAACAAATCCAAGGACTTACTTGTTTTGTCTTGGACGTGCAGCTCTTTGAAGGAAAAGGGAAATTGGCTCATGAATATGTGATATTCTATAGAAGAGGAAACTACCTTATTGAAGGTGAGACCTCTCCTATAAATAGGAGCCTCATTCCACACTTTTCATTCATGCAAAGTTTTAGAGATTGAGAGCCTCTCTCTCTAGACTTGGCCGCCCCTTCCTCTCTCTCTCTCTAGTTTATATTTTCGATTTTTTCTTGTCTTGGCACCTAGGTCCTCACTCGACCTAGTGTTTAGCTCTGCGACTTCGAGACTCGTTCTTAAGTCGTAGCGTTTAAAAGTGCCCACTCACTGATTCCTTCTTTTCGAGTGATTTAGTGATAGAAACTTTCCTGGTTGCTCGAGGTGCCGATGAAAGAAAGAGAGACGTGCTGCGAGGGGAGACGAGCGTTGCAAACTTTCCACAAGCTTCTTCAAAGTTCAAACTTCAAGAAAGGTTAGTAAACTTCTAGCTCATATTGGTTTTTAATTACATGTACTTGCACTTGTCTAGGTTAGTAAAAACCGTTTTTACTTGTAAAAGAAAATTTTTAAAATTCCGCCGCTTACCGAAGCGTTAATTATTTTCTCAAACCCTAGATCGATTCCAACAGAGTCGAGCTCAAGTTAGCTCTTCTAAACGAGCTCGCTCCTACAGTCGAGCTCGCTCCTCGAGCTCACTTCGCTCCTCAAGTCGATTTCTCTCCTTGAGTCGAGCTCAAGTTCGCTCCTCAAGTCGAGTTCGCTCCTTGAGTCGAGCTCAAGTTCGCTCTTCGAGACGAGCTCGCTCCTCCAGTCGAGCTCGCTCCTCGAGCGCAGTTTGCTCCTCAAGTCGAGTTCGCTCCTTGAGTCGAGCTCAAGTTCGCTCCTCATGTCGAGTTCACTCCTTGAGTCGAGCTCAAGTTCGCTCCTCAAGTCGAGTTCGCTCCTTGAGTCGAGCTCAAGTTCGCTCTTCGAGACGAGCTCGCTCCTCTAGTCGAGCTCGCCCATCGAAGCTCAAGTTCGCTCCTTAAGTCGAGTTCGCTCTTCGAGACGGGCTCGCTCCTCCAGTCGAGTTTGCTCCTTGACCTCAAGTTCGCTCCTCAAGTCGAATCCGCTCCTTGAGTCGAGCTCAAGTTCGCTCTTCGAGACGAGCTTGCTCCTCCAGTCGAGCTCGCTCCTCGAGCTCAAGTTCGCTCCTCAAGTCGAGTTTGCTCCTTGAGTCGAGCTTAAGTTCGCTTCTCAAGTCGAATCCGCTCCTTGAGTCGAGCTCAAGTTCGCTCTTCGAGACGAGCTCGCTCCTCCAGTCGAGCTCGCTCCTCGAGCTCAAGTTCGCTCCTCAAGTCGAGTTCGCTCCTTGTGTCGAGCTCAAATTCGCCCGTCGAGACGAGCTCGCTCCTCAAGTCGAGCTCGCCCCTAAAGTCGACCTCGCCCTTCAAGACGAGCTCGCTCTATAAGTCCGGTTCGCCCCTCAAGTCGAGCTCGCTCCTCGAGACGGGCTCCGAGTCCGCAAAGTCGGCTGGCACTCGCGCCAAACCTACGCATCTCCGGGAGTCGAGCTCGCTCCTCGGATCGAGCTCGCTCCTCGAGTCGAGCTCGCCCCTCAAATCGAGCTCGCTCCTTGAGTCCAGCTCTCTCCTCGAATCGAGCTCGCCCTTCGAGTCGAGCCCTGAGTCTACAAGTCGATTGATACTCCTCGTGCCGAGTCTTAAAAAAAAAACAAAAGGCGCCGGCCTAACCCGGCGCAACCGCGTTCGCTCACTCCAGGGTGAGCGGGCCCAAAAGACGTCGGCCTAACCCGACGCACAAGGCCTAAGTCCCACACGGGGGCACAAACTTAGAAAGCTCGGACCCCGACGACCCTTCGTGCATGCGGGTTCGAGTAAAACGTCGGCCTTCCCGGCATGTCGTAAGACGCGTAAAGGCGCAGGTGAAAGATGTCTTCCGAGACGCATGTAAGTCGCGTAAAGGCGCTGCCTCAAACCCGAAAAGGCCAAATTTGAGCCAAACTAAGGTTCGCTAGCCTTAGGGCACGAAAACCAAAAGACGCCGGCCTAACCCGGCGCATGTCGTTTGAGTAAAAGACATCGGCCTAACCCGGCGCAACCGCGTTCGCTCACTCCAGGGTGAGCGAGCCCAAAAAGACGTCGGCCTAACCCGACGCACCCGCGTTCGCTCACTCCAGGGTGAGCGGGCCCTAAAAAGACGTCGGCCTAACCCGGCGCACCCATGTTCCGACGCTCAAGGGCGCGAACACCTAAAAAGACGCCGGCCTAACCCGGCACACCCATGTTCCGACGCTCAAGGGCGCGAACACCTAAAAAGACGCCGGCCTAACCCGGCGCACCTATGTTCCGACGCTCAAGGGCGCGAACACCTAAAAAGACGTCGGCCTAAACCCGACGCAAAGCGCGTTCGCTTGCTTCAGGGCACGAACACAAAGATGCCGGCCTTACCCGGCGAGGTCGGTCGCTCAAGCGGCGCGAGCTCAAAGACGCCGGCCTTACCCGGCGACCTCGGTCGCTCAAGCAGCGCGAGCTCAAAGACGCCGGCCTTACCCGGCGAGGTCGATCGCTCAAAGCAGCACGAGCTCGAAGACGCCGGCCTAACCCGGCGAGCTCAGTCGCTTAAAAGCACGGGGTCCAAAAGACGCCGGCCCAACCCGACGCGACTTACACGTCCAGTCGCCAATGGCACGGATGCAAAGCCCCCGGGGACTACCCGGTACGACCTCTTCGATTGCCGAAAGGCACGAAGCGAAGTCACTGGGCCATGATAAGCCCACAAAGAAGGCACATGCGAGAAAAAATAGCTCGAAAAATGAGATATGCATTCAACTTGAAAGAAACAAAAATGTCTCATAAATAAATAAAAGAGCCACGGCTCTGATAAACACGTGCTAAATAAAAGTGCGTGAAAGATAAATCCTAGAAAGGGAAAAGAAACAAAGCGCTAAACATACGCGCTGAAAAAGAAAGCCATCTCGGCTCATGGAGCACCCTCGTCCAACAAAGGGAACAGGGTGTCGAAGAAGTCAAAAGTGACCCCCCAAGCCTCGTTCTCGGCCGCGGTCGCGTCTCGACATTCCACTGCTCCGACACGACGGGCTTCCTCGGTCCCTATGTCGTAGTCATCATGCAAGTCGGACGCTCTCCGCTCCGCTTCAGCAATCCGGGACGAGAGTCGAGCATTTTCCTCCGCCAGAGAGTCGCGCTAACGCTCCGCCCTAACTCGCGCCGCCTCGCTCGAAGTAAGCTGGCGGTGCGACGTCTCCAAGGCGTCGGATCGAGAGTCCAGCTGCCTCCGAAGGTCGGTAACCTCAGTGCGAAAAATCTCCGCTGATCGGGTCGCCACCTCGCCAGCTCGCCGCTCTTCAGTGAGCTCGCCCGCCATCTTGGCCACTGACAGTTAGGCTCCGTCGCGCTGGCCTTGTGCGATCTGGAGTTCCACCTTGGCCTCACGGAGCTGGTCTCGAAGCGTCTCGGTCTCCGCCCCCGGGTGCGAACCTCGCTCGACCTGAGCCAACCTAGCCTTCGTCCAGGCGAGCTCCTCCTGGGATGCCCCTAAGCACCGGATGAAGTCATGCAAAATCCTATCGCTTCGCACGGCCCTTGCATATGCCTTCGACGACAAAGAAGCAAAGGTTAAAACTAAAAACCTACGCTTACAATAAAAGCAGAAGTACTGACCCTCTGAGCGTCGGTAACACCCGCCTGGAAGAAGGCGATGTCACCCTTCGACACCACGCCCTTCCACCAGGATAGCGGGGATCCCTCGAGGTGGCGAAAACAGTCCCCTCGGGCCTCTATCGCCTCCAGCTCCACCGCCGAGTTCGCCCTCTTGGGTTCGGAACGCTCGTCGGGAGGTGCCGATATCGAAGCCCTCTTCAAAGAAGCCCGAGACTCCGGTTCGACCAGACCGGTGATCTCAACTAGCTCGCCCTTCGCCTTGCGGTCAGCGACCCTAGAGCGAATCTCCGCCATTGACTCGGGGTCCCGAGAAGCAAGGGCCTGCCTCCTAGCTCGCCCCTCCTCGCAACTACACAAAACAAAGCGACAAAGGTCAGGTTCCTGTCAAAACAAAAAGTTTTACAAAACCATAAAGATACCTCGGGAAGCAGGAGCGACTGATTGAGCCTCGGGACTCGGGGGCCTGCTCGCCCGGAGCGCCTCCTCGGTGCCCGGAGCAAAGGGCGGGAACCACCCGGTGAGCGCCATCAGCTCGGGGGAACAGAACTGCTCGCCAGCCTTGCGGGCTTCCGACATCCCCTATATTTCTCTCACAAAGGGGAGCTCCGCTGCCCACTCGTCCGCTGGAAAGTCGGCCATACGGCCGAAGTGAAGGGGCGCCTCGCCAAAAGCGTCCGAGGTGACCTACACCCACGGCCGGCGGCTAGGCGGGTCACAATCTTCGACCAACCTCACGTTGCCCCGAGCATGGGCCATATGAAATCCCGTCTGCCCCGGCACCGGGAAGACGGCGACCAGGTTGCGGAAGTCGTCCACGGTCATGGCACACTGCGTCTGGCAGTGCCACTCCATGAAACATGTAGCCAACAGGCGATAGAACGCCGGGCTCATCTGACATGCATGGACCCCGAGCCGGGTCAGGATTTGCTGGACGATCGCGGGGAACGGGAGACGCAACCCACAGACAAGACTCCCGATCGTCACGGCCGCATACCCGTCCCTGGGGCGGGAGGGCCTATCCTCGGGAGCAGGTCTAAGCAACCCCACCAAGGGAGGGATGTTATACACCTCCCGAAGCGTGCCGAAGACTCGGGAAGTGAGCGTGCTCGCAGCATCGATTCCCTTGCAGTCTAAGCCGACGGGGGTAACAGAGTCGCCTACTCCGTACATACGAGTCCTCTCCAGTGATCGGGCGTAAGTGTAACCCGTAGCCTCCGTGGACTCGAGGGCCGGCCATGCCGTCGCCAACACCTCGCCATCACGTTCCTCCTTCCCCCTCGCGGGAGGAGCCTCCAAGTCCTCCTCAGGAACCTCCGAGCCCGACCCTTGGGGATCATCGGAGTAAATCTCGTCCAAGAAAGATTAGGACGGCACAATCGCAAGCTCGCGCTCGCGCCAGTCCCCCAGCGCCAGGCCGCGCGCGGGTCCTGCGGCCCGACCGGCCCGGTCCAGCCCCCAGGGGTCCGGCCACAGGAGATATGCGTGCGGACGATCACATGTGATCGAAGGAGGAAAATACCTCAACGCCCTTCTCTTTTCTAAAGTTCACGACTTACGTCCCGTAAGCCGTAAACTTGGGGGGCTAATGTTACCGGTCGTTTTCGGAACACCGGAAATTTAAAAACAATTCAAGGCCGGCCGGGCTTTGCCGGCCGAAAGCCCAACGGGCCCCGGCCCACCAGGCCCGAGCGCCCCGATGCTCCCACGGCCCGGCGCGGCCGGTGCGCGCGCACTTGCGCCCCCGGCCCTGAGGCCCCCGGCCTAATGGGCCTCAGCGTGCCCTGTCGCGCCTGGCTCGCCCGCACTCTGCGCCCCGGCTTCCCGGCCCGCGCGCGCGCTCCCGCGCACCCCGACCTCCCGGCCTGCGCGCACCTCGGCTTCCCGGCCGAGCACCCCTACAGCCTCAGCCGAGTGTCCCCGCCACCTCGGCCACCTCGGTCGAGCGCCTTCGCCAGCTCAGCCGCTTCGGCCGAGCGCCTTCGCCAGCTCGGCCACCTCGGCCAAGCATCTTCGTCAGCTCGGCCACCTCGGTCGAGCGCCTTCGTCAGCTCGGCCACCTCGACCGAGCGCCTTCGCCAGCTCGGCCACCTCGGCCGAGCGCCTTCGCCAGCTCGGCCACCTCGGCCGAGCGCCTTCGCCAGCTCGGCCACCTCGGCCGAGCGCCTTCGTCAGCTCGGCCACCTCGGCCGAGCGCCTTCGTCAGCTCGGCCACCTCGGCCGAGCGACTTCGCCACCTCGGCCACCTCGGCCGAGCGCCTTCGCCACCTCGGCCGAGCGTTCTTGCCACCTCGGTCGGGCACGCCCGCTGTCTGGCACGCCGCGCCCGGCCAAGTCCCGCGCCTGGCACGCCCCGCGCCCGTCCAGGCGACATGTCCCGTGCGCCCTGCGCCCTCTTAAGCGTAAAGCCTCGCGCGCCTCGCTCCCGGCCTCCCGGTGGGCCTCAAGGGGCCGGCCCAAGGCCTCCCCTCAAACACTATAAATCCCCCCCCCCTTGGGGAAGGAAAGGAAACCCCGTTTTTGACACAACTTACATCCTGGTTGATGCAACCAACACTTCTCTTCTCTCGAGAACTCTCTCTCACCCTCTTGTGACATTTCCAAGAGCGCGCACTCCTACTCCCTCGGCTCAGAAAGTCAAGGACCCCCCTCCACGAGAGGGAGCGCGCTCCTCTTCTGCGACCCGAGCCTCTGCAGTACATACTGCCCTCCTGCTCCTTGGCCCTTGAGCTAGAACTCCGAGCTACAAGCACGCGACCCCTCTAAAGCCTTCAGTAGAAGCTACGAGCCGGGTCCTACTCTAAAGCCTTTGATTCACAAAGCCTCCGAGCCCAAGCTAGCCTCCCCACACAAATTGAACTACGTTCTGACCTGATCCCTACTAAAGGGTACGTAGGCAGCCAACCTTTGGCACGGTCACACCCCCCAAAACACACCTCATGGTTTGGAGGGTGCAGCTCGGTCTACAAGCTCCCGTTTTTGGCCCGGGCGTGATCACTTGGTCCGGCCTTGGATCGAACCGCCCGAGGTATTTAATCGTTGTTCATTTTTGTGCGACAACAGCATCTTCAGCCTGCATCTCATGGATGTCTTATGGCGTGCCGCGAAGGCGTCTTCAGCCTGCATCTCTTAAATGTCTTACGGCGCGCCGCGGAGGCGTCTTAGTTGAACGCTCGTTCCCGTTTATGTTCGGGTGTTTTGTTTTGGTGGAGCGTACTTTCTCTGGGTGGAGCGTACTTTATTGAGGATTTTGAGTGTATTTACCGTTGCCTATGTCACTAGCCCCCCGAGTTTTTGGGTTTATAAACGTTATCAAAAAGCTTTGATAAAGCGGATTTTGAAAGAAAAACCTGAAACTTTATTAATATTGCAAAAATATGAAATCCTAAAACATTGGCTCGTAGGCCTTATTGAATGTTGGAAAGCAAAGAAATAAAATGGGGTGAGCACTGGCTAATGGTAGTACTTTCTCAAGTGTTCCGCATTCCACAGGCGACGGATCGGTGTCTCGTCAGTGTAGTATGTCCCGTCATGTATGACTTGGCAGACTTTGTGGGGTCCCTCCCTGTTTGGGATGAGGACGTCGGCACCTTGCACCTGGGTGTCATGCAGATGTCTTCGTGGATTTCGCGGAGGACCTTGGTCGACTCGACGCTATCTCTAAGCTGGGTGATCGTGTTAACCGTCTTGCTAGCGATTTTTTCATCGATTCCTTGGATGTAGCATATTCTGGCTTGGGATTGATCTCCAGCTGTGATGCCGATTCCATCCTTGGTAGGGAACTTCACCAGTAGGTGGTATGTAGAAGTAATAGCCCTTAGTCGGTTCAACGTGGGTCGCCCAATGATGACATTATATGGCGACTCCTGATCGACCACTAGGAATGGGACCATGTGAACAACTTTAATGCCTCCGGGAGTTCCGAAGGTGATCGGCAAATCGATGATGCCTTCGGTCATGACTCTCTCCCCAGTGAACCCGAATAGAGGCGTTTGGGTCGGAGTTAGGCGTAGCCCCCCGAGCTTCATGCGCTCTAAGGTGGACTTGAAAATTATGTCGGCCGCACTGCCGTTGTCGATGAGAACTCTTTTAACCAAGTTATTGGTCACTTGGGCTTTGAGCTCTATCGCGTCATTGTGCACATGCACAACTCGCTTGGCCTCTTCGTTGGTGAAGTACATCGTCTTGTGAGGTACGGACGGAGGTTCCTCATAGGTGAGGTTGACGCGCATAGCAGCGTCTTCTTGAGTTACGACCCTTAGGAATTTTTTCCGTTGTCGGGCTGAATCTCCATCTTGTGAGCCACCCAGTATGGTGGTTACAACGTGGAGCTGTGGATTAGCATTGGCAGTAGCCGCGGTTTGGTCGGAAGAAGCGGCTGTTCCTCTTCCCTTTCCAGACTGTTGTCTGTTCGTGGTGGGGCCCGCAGCGCTAATCATGCGTAACACGAACGCTTTTAACTCACCCCATTGGATCAATGCCTCGATCTGCCTTTTAAGACTATGGCATTCGGAGGTCAAGTGACCGTATTCTTGATGGAACTCACAATATTTAGATCGATCGCGAGTCGCGGGATCTTTGCTCATTGGAGCCGGGGGAGTGAATTTGCCACGTGCCAAAGCTAGGATTTGCTCCGGCGTCGTGTTCAATGGCGTGAACGACGAGTAGCCCTTAATGTTTTCCGCAAGTCGCGGCTTTTGGGGCATCAGAGGTCGACTATTAGATGTCTGACCTCCTCTGTTTCGTCTTTTACGGGAGTTGCCTTGCTCGTCGCTAGGCTCGTCTCGGCGGTGAGGGCTTTGATTGCCCTTGCGGCCATCGAGGTAATCAAAGACTCCCATGAATGTACTTAAGGAAAGGACACGGCCGACGATGGACTTAAGGAAGTCACTTGTGCGCAAGCCTTCGATGATGGCAGTGATTGCGTCTTTGTCGTCAAAGCGGTCGACCTTATTCGATTCTTCAGTGAATTGGGCGAGGTATCGTCTAAGAGACTCGCCATTCTCTTGCCTGATTGACCACAGGTACATCTTTGTCTTCTTTTGGACCATAGATGTAGCAAACCGTGCTAGGAACATGTCCTTCTGGTCTTTGAACGAGTGGATGCTTCTTGGTCTAAAGTTTTTGAACCACTCGAAGCCGGGCCCGGCGAGGGTAAGACTAAAAGCTTGGCACATAGCACCAGGAGAGACACCCTGCATCGTCATCCAGGTTTCATAGTGCTGGATATGGTAAGCAGGATCTGCTTTTCCATTATAGTGAGGGAGGTTCGAGAGTTTGAAATTTCCTGTGCATACCTCGGCCAATATCTGAGTCGTGAAAGGCGATGGATTCTCCTCGACGACCCCATAGGCACTTCCGCCTATTCCGTGTTCTCGGAGATCTCGTACTTCATTTCGAAGATTGTGGATCATAGTGATCACATCGAGACCGGTAGTCGGAGTAACTCCCTGTTCGGGAGGAGTTACCTGCCGCCTTTCATTTGACCCTTGACCCGTGCGGCGATTCCCGTTAGTTGGGGCTGCTACGGGGATGTTTGGCCGAGAGCTTAGTCGCTCTCTTAGGTCATCGCCACGCTCGATGCGTTGGGCGGTGAGGTGATCCCTAAGATCAGGGCTGGTCGTACGGAGGAACGACTCAAGGCTCGACTCGTGGAGAACGACTCGAGGCTCATCTCGAGGAGTGACTCGAGGAGAAAGACTCGAAGCTCGACTCGAGGAACGACTCAAGGCTCGACTCGAGGAGAATGACTCGAGGCTCAACTCGAGGAGAACGACTCGAGGCTTGTCTCGAGGAGAAAGACTCGAAGCTCAACTCGAGGAACAACTCGAGGCTCGACTCGAGGAGAACGACTCGAGGCTCGTCTCGATAAGTGACTCGAGGCTCGACTCGAGGAGAAAGCTCGACTCGAGGGGAATTACTCAACTCAAGGAGCGAGGCTCGACTTGAGGAGCTGAGAGTATGGCACGAGGGCTTGCCGGTTGACTCGTGATGGAAGGCTCGCCGTTCTTCCGGACCTCCGGCCTGATCATTGGCCCTTTGAGCGGCGCATCTTTCTGGCGTTCCGGGTTTTCCGAAAATGACCGACAACAAGAAGGCCGCAAAAAATCTCCATTTATAAGTAAATGACACATCATTAATGCTTAGCCAATCTGTCAATACATCAATTTTGACTAGCCACCGTTTAAATTGGTTTGATCACTCACATCCTTTCGCAGAGCCTCAAGGGAGGATTATTAGGGATTGAGTCTAAGTGTGCAACCAACCACTTAGTCCAAAAGGTCAAATTTAAAAAACAATCCCCCAAGGGGAGGCCTTGTCATCACGTCTCACTCTCGGAAGTAGCTCATTGAGCAATGATCGAAGCAAAAACGCCTTGGAGTACTCCCAGTTAAGAGAGGGTCGCAAGAGCGGCTCTTAGTCCCACGTTAATTTCTTCTTTCATTAGTGTTGGGGATCGTGGGTTACAAACAACAAATATAACCCTCCCACTTAGTTTTTGGAGTTGGTTCATCGACTCTTGTAAGTTCGGAAACGGATTTCCTAGTTAGAGAACGACATAGCGGACAACTAGAATAGAATCCTAGATCATCATGTTCAGAGCAGTGTTAGTGCATAAAGGCACAAGGTACATACTCGATCTTTTCCTATTTTCTATTTCATGAAAGTGCATGAGGGAAGTGTGAACTTCAACTCACTCGAACACTTGAAAGTTTGAGATTACACATCTTTTTATTTTTCGGCTTGTCTACAAGGAGACCTCCCACTTAAATTTTCAAGAGCATATAGATTTTGAACATATGTGATATATATATAGTTTTGAAAACATTTTGAAAATTTATTTGATGTGGATGACAAAATATTTTTTCAAGTTTGAAAGCGAAAACGGTTTTTTAAAATTCAAACTAGTTTTGTAAAAATTCAATTTCAATTAAACTTTCAAAATTCAAAACATTTTAATCTTACACACCATGTTTATAATCTTATGGAAAAACATTTTTGCTCAAGAAATTTTTCTCATTAGAGTTCTATAACTCATGGTAGTGGGGCAGAAAATCCGGAATTCTAAAAAAACTGGACTTTCGGAACAGCCGCGCACCTCGGAGTAAAATCGCCATAACTGGCGGCTCCGATGTCCTTTTGACCTGAAACGGGTGGCATTGGACAGAGGACTGACAGAGCTTTAATTTGATTTAAGAATCATTAAATTTCGACTTCTGATCAGAGAGTTATGCCACTTACACCGCGGGTTTTATTCCAGCTCGAAGAAAAAGAAATAATTAAAGCTTGGTCCTTTTTAGGTGCGAAAATGAATCGAGTGTAACGGAACGTTTTATTATCAAGGTAATAACATGATATAAAAGAAATAACAACAAGCATAAAAATATTCAAATAAGAATAAGAAACTAGTAAGGCAAGAAAACTAGTCACAAAATTTACTCGAAAAATCTCAAACCTTTAAAACTCGTTTTTCAATATAAAAAATTAAAAAATTTTAGAACTGATTCTAATGTGTTTTAATAACATCCCAAACTCATAGAAAATCAACATGATTTTTAATTTAAAGGCAAGAGCAATAAATTAAAAAAAATCTAAGAAAACAATTTAACTTGTCACAAAATTAGTAAACTTTCAAAAACGATTTTCAAGCTCATATTTCTAAATACATGTACATGCATATCTTTGACCATAGCTCTGATACCATTTGTTGGAATTGATCTAGGGTTTAAGAAAAAGTTTAACGCTTCGGTAAGCGGCGGAATTTTAAAAATTTTCTTTTTCAAGTAAAACAATTTTTACTAACCTAGACAAAGAGCAAGCACATGTAAATAAAACTAATATGAGCATAATAAATTTACTGACCTCTTTAGAAGCTTGAACGTTGATGAGCCTTCGGAAGGTTGATAACGTTCGTCTCCCTCGCAGCACGTCTCTCTTTCTTTCCTCGGCAACTCGAGCAACCACGAAAGTTTCTATCACTAAATCACTCGAAATAAAAGGAATTAGTGTGTGGCCAGTTTTAAACACTACGACTTCAGAACGAGTCTTGAAGTCGCAGAGCTAAACACTAGGTCAAATGAGGACCTAGGTGCCAAAACAATAAAACGAAATTGACTAGAGAGAGAGAGGAGAGGGGCGGCCACAAGGTCTAGAGAGAGAAGCTCTCAATCTCTAACTTATGTGGAATGTATGAAATGTGAAGAATAAGGCTCCTATTTATAGGAGAGGTCTCACCATCAATAAGGTAGTTTCCTCTTCTACAGAATATCACATATTCATGAGCCAATTTCCTTTTCTTCTCCTTCATTTGGGCGGCCAAGACTTGCCAAGCAAGTCCTTGGATTTGTTTCCTCTTTTATTTGCTTCTCCCTTGACCATTTTGGGCGCCCACCTTGGTTTCGTCTTAGGGGAAATTTGTTTCCTCTTTTTCTTTTGGCAAGTATCTTCATACATTCATGCACAAAATATTCTCTCTTTCTCTTGGGTATGTTAGGCGCCTAACATCATTCTAGAAAGGCCTTCTATAAGCTTTTCCATTTGTTCATGACAACATGAAAAAGGCCCATTAAGAATTTTCATTAATTTTCTTATGAAATGAAATTAATCCACAAGGCCCAATTGAACTAACTTGGCCGAGTGATATCAAATCATCAAATGACCTTGTCAAACAATTTATTGACATTCATTTCATCCTATGTCTCAAAAGACAAAAATACCATTTTGACTATTTTCGTTCTTGTTTTGACTTAGCTTCCAGTTTAAATATTCCTAATCGATGTGATTCGTGACAGTGACCTCATGGATCCAAATGAACAAAGCTTGAGCTAAAATACTTGGACTCAAAAGTTCACAAACCTTTTCCAAGTTTAGCTTAATGTCAACTGACTACACTAAAGAGTTGACACTGAAAATCTCTCGGTTGAAATGAATTTATTTTCTACTCAAGAATTCAACCTAATTTTAATGAGCGGATCCACAGAATATTATCAGTGGTTACCCTTCATGAATATCATCAGCTAGTCGAGATTTACAAAATTACCATTTTACCCTTCTAGCTGTTATTTCCTCAACTCCTTTGTCGCTTGTGAATAAGTTAGAAACAATGTATTGACGAGGAGCTAACAAGTCACATTGTTTCATCCAAAAGAGTCAAGACTCAATTTTGGACACTGGCCAGTTCATTTATTCACACTCCAAGGAACAAAGCATGAGGTGACATACATTGCATTTCAGCAATCTTGTACATGAATTCCATATCTATGAGAACTTCAAAAAGTTACTCATGACATTCTCACAACTTAGTACTTCACCAATAGGCCTTGTTCCGAATCACATAGTGAGTCTGAACTCTGAATTTCTCAAATGAGAATACTAAGGTGTGAAATGACATGTCTCATTTCAGGATTAAGGTAAGCACGATGCAATTCATACGTAGTGACTTCGAGACATAAGAGGTTAAATGGTTTGTTCTTATCTTGTCTCTAGAAGTGCACTGGTCAATTCAGTACCTTCGGAAGATACCTAGAAGAACTATAGAGTCTCCAACTCTCAATGCCTCATAACCAGACATCATAGATTCTTCTAACAATCATACTGCGGTCAATAGTCCTTTGACCCTTAGATTGCTAATATATCGTTTTAAGCAAACTACGAAGAGTTTGATCATGCAAATCTACATTTGTCACTTCGTAAGTTGTTTAGTTTGTTTATGGACTAACGACTAAGGTTTTATCATAAAGCTTCAGACAAGGAAGATTGAATGAACGTTTCAACTTTTTATTAATGAATAAGCAATTACAAGCAAGAGTCTTCATGAGACTTTATTACATCAAATGTACAATATAAAGATTACAACTCTTCTTGTGGGCACTATTGACAACAATGCGCCGCACGTCTCTCAAGGCGCGCCGCGCCAAGACGTGCCCGCGCCGCGCCCGCGCGTCATCTGGGAAGCGCGCCCCATGCGGCGCGCATCCCGCGCCGTGCTTAGTGCCTTGCTCGCCGCGCGCCGTGCGCCTCCACTTGAAGGGAGAACGCCCCCTAGTCCCACATGGACGAAAAAGAAGCCTCCTAAGGCTCTCCAACTACTATAAATACCCCTTCTCATTGAGGGGAAAATCATCGCATTCATTCTCAAGGAACTTGAGACTTCTCTCTGCTTCTCTGGATGCCATCCTTGGCCTGAAGCGGATTGTCCTCGATTTCTCCTTCTCAGAGATTCCGAAGCACTTCCGGGGACTCTCGAGTGCCACCTCTCTCGATCGAAAGATTAATCTTGAGCCCGCGAGTGCTCTAATGGTTTTCGACTGAAAATCGCCTACGCGTCTAGCACAATAGACGCGTCCACCATTTCTGACAAGAAATCGCCTACGCATTTGCAACTGGAAATCGCCTACGCGTCCGGAATCTCCGCCACAACAAGGAACTCTTGACTTGGAGTCTTCCACGTCTCCAAAAGAGAGAAAACACACATTCTCTCTCGGGTCACTCGATCCCAGAGTTCTGAGATGCCGCCGAGGACTCCTCTGCGCTCCGTCTCCTCTGTCGAGCACACCCTCAAGGCTCCGCACCTCACACTGCGTCACATACGCCCTGAACTACGTTCTGACCTGATCCCACACACGGGTACATAGGCAGCCGACACAAAAGGCACGGTCACTCCTCCTCCTCACCCATTCTCTCCTCTGAGAGGTGGGTTGATTGGAGAAAACCTAGCTGAGACTTTCGAGTTCACAGTTTTGGCCCGGGTGCGATCACTTGGTCCGGCCTTCGATCGAACTGCCCAAGGTTTATAATAGTTGTTCATTTTCGTGTGACAACATTTTGGCGCTAGAAGAAGGGGACTTCCCGACCTGTTCAGCCCGAAATCCCTTCTATCCATCTTCTTCTTTTCTTTAGAAAACTCGACTTTCTTGGACTTGAGAAAGGATGAGTAGTCAGCCACCCGTATGTTCTGAGGGCGTTAATAACCCCGATAATGTCACTGGGACTAAAAAATATTTCTTGCGCTCCCAAGCGCATGGTGACAAAGAGTCGCTCCATGAAGAGAGCTCGACCCGCTCACCATCTCCATCTCCAGATGGCAGGGACGACCGCATCATGGAGATGGAGGAGGATATCCGCCAACTGAAGGCGAAGAACGCGAGGTACCACAGCCGACTGGCTGCGAAGCGACCTACGCATGATACGGTGACCCCCAACGGGATCCTGAGAACCTCAACGAGGAAATTTGCGACTGCGACCCAGATTACGAGGGTGCTGATGATTCGAAGAATATCGAGACTTCTCTCACAAAAGACGGGGAACTCCCCGCTGTGAATGAAGCCGGTCCTTCGGATCCTTCACCCAAGACGGGGAATTTACCTGCGGCCTCCCAAGCAAGGAGCTCCCGACGTTCGGCCCATGACCGACTTGGTCAAAGGGAGAATGTTGCAGAAAGTCAGGGCACGCGAAGAGCGCGCCGTCTTAGACGAAGCATGCGCCTTCGTGCAGCAAGCCCGGATCTTAGGGATCATCTTACTGCCCAACGCAACAAGCGCGGCGATGACCTAAGAGAGCGACTAAGCTCTCGGCCAAACATCCACATAGCAGCCCCAACTAACGGGAACCGCCGCACGGGTCAAGGGTCAAATGAAAGGCGACAGGTGACTCCTCCTGAACAGGGAGTTACTCCGACTATCGGTCTCGATGTGGTCACAATGATCCAAAATCTTCAAAATGAAGTACGAGATCTTCGAGAACATGGAGTAGGCGGAAGTGCCTATGGATTCGTTGAGGAGAATTCCTCACCTTTCACAGCTCAGATATTGGCTGAGGTTTGTACGAGGAATTTCAAAACTCCCGAACCGCGCTCCCTATGATGGAAAAGCAGATCCTGCTTACCATATCCAGCATTATGAAACCTCAATGACGATGTAGGGTGTCTCTCCTGGTGCTATGTGCCAAGCTTCTAGTCTTACCCTCGCCGGACCCGGCTTCGAGTGGTTCAAGAACTTAAGGCCAGGAAGCATCCGGTAGCTCAAAGACCTAAAGGACATGTTCCTAGCACGCTTCGCTACATCTATGATCCAAAAGAAGACCAAGATATACTTCTGGTCAATCAGGCAAGAGAATGGCGAGTCTCTTAGACGATACCTCGCCCGATTCACTGAAGAATCAAATAAGGTCGACCGCTTTGACGACAAAGACGCAATCACTGCCATCATTGAAGGCTTGCCCACAAGTGACTTCCTTAAGTCCATCGTTGGCCGTGTCCCTTCTACCATGGCCGAGTTAATGGCTCGAGCCAAGACCTTCATGGGAGTCGAAGATTACCTCGATGGCCGCAAGGGCAATAATCAAAGCCCTTACCGCCGAGACGAGCCTAGCGACGAGCAAGGAAACTCCCGTAAAGGACGAAACAGAAGGGGTCAGACTTCTTATAGCTGACCTACGATGCCCCAAAAGCCGCGACTTGTGGAAGACTTTAAGGGCTACTCATCGTTCACACCGTTGAACACAACGTCGGATCAAAACCTGGCTTTGGCGCATGACAATTTCACTCCCCCGGCTCCAATGAGCAAAGATCCCGCGACTCGCGATCGATCTAAATATTGCGAGTTCCATCAGGAATACGGTCACTTGACCTCCGAATGCTATAGTCTTAAAAGGCAGATCGAGACATTGATCCAATGGGGTGAGTTGAAAGAGTTCATGTTGCGCATGATCAGCGATGTGGGCCCCACCACAAACAGACCATAGTCTGCCAATGGAGGAGGAACAGCCGCTTCTGCCGACCGAACCACGGCAACTGCCGACGCCAATCCGCAACTGCACGTTGTGACCACCATATTGGGAGGTCCGCAAGATGGAGGTTCGGCCCAACAACGGAAGAAATTCCTTAGGTTCGTGGCTTAGGAAGACGTTGTTATGCACGTCAACTTTACGTACGAAGAGCCTCCGTCCGTGCCTCACGAGACGATGTATTTCACCAATGAGGAAGCCAAGCGAGTTGTGCATCTACACAATGACGCGATTGTGCTCAAGGCCCAAGTGGCTAATAACATGGTTAAATGAGTTCTCATCGACAACGGCAGTGCTGCCGACATAATTTTCAAGTCCACCCTAGTGTTGTCGCACGAAAATGAACAACTATTTAAAACCTCGGGCGGTTCGATCCAAGGCCGGACCAAGTGATCGCACCCGGGCCAAGAGTGTGAACTCGATAGTCTCGAGCTAGGGTTTTCTCCGATCAACCCGCCTCTCGGGAGAGGTAGGGGGTGAGGAGGAGGAGTGACCGTGCCTTGGTTGTCGGCTGCCTACGTACCCGTGTGTGGGATCAGGTCAGAACGTAGTTCAAGCGTGTAGGACGCTGAGGCGCAGAGCCTTGGTGGAGAAGCGTGCTCGACGAAGGAGACGGGGCGCGAGGAGTCCTCGGCGGCGTCTCAGGACTTCGGAGATCGTGAGCGCGAGAGAGAATGTGTGTTTTCTCTCTTTTGCAGACGTGGAAGACTCTAAGTCAAGAGTTCCTTATTGTGGCGGAGATTCCGGACGCGTAGGCGATTCCTAGTTGGAAATGCCGGACGCGTAGGTCGCGCGTGTCTCTACTATGTTAGATGCGCGAGGGGAACTCTAGTCGAGAACCCTAGGGGCGTGCTTGAGCACCAGAGAACGTTCGGTCAGAGGGAGCGACGTCCGGGAAGTCCCCGTGAGTGCTTCGGAACCTCTGAGAACGAGAGAGAGAGGAGAGAGACTACTTCAGGCCAAATATGGCATCCAGAGAAGTAGTTGTGAGTAAGAAATCGAGCGTGTCGATAGGAGATGAAGAGAATTTTGTGTATTGAATAGGATTCAATGGGATGGCTTCTCCCCTCAATAAGAGAGGGTATTTATAGGTGTTTGGGGGCCTTAGAAGGCCTCTTTTTCGTCCATGTGGGACTAGGAACGCATGTGGCATCAAGTGGAGGCGCACGGCGCGCGCGGCGCACAAAGTGCGGCGCGCGGTGCGCGGCGCAGGGGGCGCGGCGCGCGGGTCACCAGGCGCGGCGCGCGATGCGCGGCGCTGGATGTGCGGCGCGGGATGCGCGGCGCGGGCGTGTCATCGCGCGGCGCGCGGTCTGCCTGGCGCGGCGCGCGGCCTGTCTGGCGCGGCGCGCGGGCTGCTGCGCTTGGTTGGCCGGCGCGGCTGCGCGCGCGGCGCATTTCCCGTCTCGCCGGGCTCTTGCGGGCCTTCGAATACCATTCTTGCCACATGAAATATGAAGGTTTCCACTTGGCGAGAGTGACTCGATTCGAGGAGCGACTCGAGGCTCGACTTGAGGAGTGAAGCTCGACTCGAGGAGACCGACTCGAGGCTCGACTCGAGGAACAACTCAAGGCTCGACTCGAGGAACGGCTCGGGGCTCGACTCGAGGGGCATGAGGATTTGGCACGAGGACTTGTCAGTCGACTCGTGAGAGAAGGCTCGCCGCTCTTCAGGACCTCCGGCCTGACCATCGGCCCTTTGAACGGCGTGTCTTCTTGGCGTCTCGGGTTTTCCGAAAATGACCGACAACATTAGCCCCCCAAGTTCATTGCTCGGGAGGCCCCGGGCGGTGAACGTTTAGTTGTTTCCGCCGGGTGTTTGAGGAAAATAGACTCCCCAGAGCTTCACTATTGCGAAGCCTTTGTGATTATAAAGAATACTCTCACAATTGTAAGTGCCCTTTCTCGCTTTTCCGTCTTTCTCGACACGAGTGTGTGATCGACACGTGGAGGAGGATCCAAGCGGATAGGAGACGTAGCTCGACGTGGGCGAGGCAAACGCGTTGGCATCCGTCGCTCTAGCCCCGGAGCAATGGGGATATGCGTGCACAAGCAGGGCGTGCATTTATGTAGAGGCGTATCGGCACGTTACGGCCAGTTGATCTTTGCGCGAGGTCATGCTCAAGTCTTTCTTTGATGGCGTTTTGTTTGATGATATCATCAACCCGGAGTCCATGGGACTCGACGGTGACTAGCAGGGTGACGATTGCATAATCGTGAACCCTTAGGGGAAGATCATGGCTTCCGTCTCGGCCAGCTTGGAAGGCGACTGCACTTTTGCATTTTGCAAAGGTGTGCTCATTCCGAGGTCTCGAAGACGGGGGTTGATGCTGCGGGCTGATGCTTCGAGAAGACGGAGTGGCACCTGGCGGAAGGCTCTGCCGCACCGGAGGGCTTTGACTGCTCGGGGTATAAACGCTAAAAGTTTGACCACGCATCAAGTATAAGTCGGCCTCACGGGGCATCCGCCATTCCTGCCTTGGTGACGCTTCTTCTTCTGCGTTCGGAAGATCGGCCCTTATTCCCCAAGCGCGAGCGCGGGTCTCTACCTTGGCTGACCTGTTCTTCAGGTCGCTCCAGGTGTTTGTTCGAGGAGTGGGACTCGACTCGAGGAGACTGACTCAAGGCTTGATTCGAGGAGCGAAGCTCGACTCGAGGAGACTGACTCAAGGCTCGACTCGAGGAGCAAAGCTCGACTTGGGGAGACTGAATCAAGTCTCAACTCAAGGAGCGAAGCTCAACTCGGGGAGCCGACTCAAGTCTCAACTCGAGGGGCTAGGCTCGACTCGGGGAGCCGACTCAAGTCTCAACTCGAGGGGCTAGACTCGACTCAAGGAGACTGGCTGGTCATTGAGGAATATGACTCTACTTGAAGAGCGATGCTCGACTCGAGGTTCATGACTCGATTCGAGGAGCAAGACTCAACTCGGGGAGAATGACTTGATGAGAGGGGTGATGCTCGACTCGAGGGGGATGACTCGAGGAGAGTGACTCGACTCGAGGAGCATGGCTCGACTCGAGGAGGGCGTAACTCGACTTGAGGAGGATGTCTTGACTCAAGGAGCGAAGCTCGACTCGAGGAGGATGACTCGACTCGAGGAGCGAAGCTCGACTCGAGGAGACTCGACTCGAGGAGCGAAGTACAATTCGAGGAGAATGATTCGTCTTGGGGAGCGAAGCTCGACTCGATGGGAATGGTTCGATTTGAGGAGCAAGGCTCGACTCGAGGAGAGTGACTCGACTCGGGGAGCGAGGCTCGACTCAAGGGGAATGACTCGACTCGAGGAGCGAAGCTCGACTCGAGGAGAATGACTCGACTCGAGGAGCGAAGTCTCAGCTAGTTCAGGCCGAGCGAGGTTCTTGCTTAGAGGCGGGGTTCGCGAGTTTTTTGCGAGCAGCTTCAATTTACTCGCATGGAACGGGAATTCTCCCAAGGTGAGCGTGATCGTGTTTATTTAGCGATGGCCAAGATGGCATGAACTATGCCTCGTACGGCGGTTCAGGTGCGTTACGATTTAGTCATCATATGCAACGCCTCATGGCGACTCAGAGCGCGTTGTGAGAGACGGTTTTGTGCGTCGTTTAGGTGTCTTAGGCGTGCCGTATAGGCGTTTTAGATGAGCCATGTAGGCATTTTGGTTGCGCCATGTAGGAGTTTTAGATGCACTATGTAGGCGTTTTGAGTTGCGCCATGTAGGCGTCTTACGGGCTGCGCCTTTACGCGTCTTACGTGCGCCATGTAGGCGTCTTAGGTTGAGCCATGTAGGCGTCTTACGGGTTGCGCCTTTACGCGTCTTACGTGCGCCATGTAGGCGTCTTAGGTTGCGCCATGTAGGCGTCTTACGGGTTGCGCCTTTACGCGTCTTACGTGCGCCATGTAGGCATCTTAAGTGCGTCGCGAGGGACGGCTTTAGCCTGCATCTCTGGGATGTCTCTTGGGCGCGCCGCGGGGGCGTCTTTAGCCTGCATCTCGGGGATGTCTCTTGGGCGCGCCGCGGGGGCGTCTTTAGCCTGCATCTCGGGGATGTCTCTTGGGCGCGCCGCGGAGGCGTCTTTAGCCTGCATCTCGGGGATGTCTCTTGGGCGCGCCGCGGGAGCGTCTTTAGCCTGCATCTCGGGGATGTCTCTTGGGCGCGCCGCGGGGGCGTCTTTAGCCTGCATCTCGGGGATGTCTCTTGGGCGCGCCGCGGGGGCGTCTTTAGACTGCATCTCGGGGATGTCTCTTGGGCGCGCCGCGGGGGCGTCTTTAGCCTGCATCTCAGGGATGTCTCTTGGGCGCGCCGCGGGGGCGTCTTTAGCCTGCATCTCGGGGATGTCTCTTGGGCGCGCCGCGGGGGCGTCTTTAGCCTGCATCTCTGGGATGTCTCTTGGGCGCGCCGCGGAGGCGTCTTTAGCCTGCATCTCTGGGTTGTCTCTTGGGCGTGCCGCGGGGGCATCTTTAGCCTGCATCTCGGGGATGTCTCTTGGGCGCGCCGCGGGGGCGTCTTTAGCCTGCATCTCGGGGATGTCTCTTGGGCGCGCCGCGGGGGCGTCTTTAGCCTGCATCTCGGGGATGTCTCTTGGGCGCGCCGCGGAGGCGTCTTTAGCCTGCATCTCAGGGATGTCTCTTGGGCGCGCCGCGGGGGCGTCTTTAGCCTGCATCTCGGGGATGTCTTACGGTGCGCCACGGAGGCGTCTTACGTGCACGCATGTTCCCGTTTTGTGTTCGGGTGTTTTGTTTTGATGGAGCGTGCTTTCTTTTTGTGGAGCGTACTTTCTTGAGGATTTTGAGCGTACTTTCCATTGCCTATGGCACTAGCCCCCCGAGTTTTGGGTTTACAAGTGTAATCTTTGATGATTAAAAATCTTTGATAAAGTGGATATTGAAAGAAAAACATCGAACTTTATCAATACTGCAAAAAATTTGAAATCCTAAAACGTTGGCTCGTAGGCCTTATTGAATGTTTAGAAAGCAAAGAAATAAAATGGGGGGATCGCTGGCTAGTGGTAGTACTCTCTTCCAGTGTTCCGCATTCCACAGGCGATAGATCGGTGTCTCGTCCATGTATGACCTGGTAGACCGTGTGGGGTCCCTGATGAGGACGCCGTTACCTTGCACTTGGGTGTCATGCAGGTGTCTTTATGGACTTCGCGGAGGACCTTGGTCGACTCGACGCTATCTCTAAGTTGAGAGATCGTGTTAACCGTCTTTTTAGCGGTCTTTCCATCGATTCCTTGGATGTAACATATTCTGGCTTGGGATTGGTCTCCAGCCATGATGCCGATTCCATTCTTGGTAGGGAACTTCACCAGTAGGTGGTATGTTGAAGTGATTGCCCTTAGCCGGTTCAACGTGGGTCGCCCAACGATTACGTTGTAGGGGGACTCTTGGTCGACCACTAGGAATGGGACCATGTGAACGACTTCAATGCTTCCGGGAGTTCCGAAGGTGACCGGTAGATCGATGATGCCTTCGGTCATGACTCTCTCCCCAGTGAACCCGAATAGAGGCGTTTGGGTCGGAGTTGGGCGTAGCCCCCCGAGCTTCATGCGCTCTAGGGTGGACTTGAAGATTATGTCGGCAGCACTGCCGTTGTCGATGAGAACTCTTTACACCAAGTTATTAGCTACTTGGGCTTTGAGCACAATTGCGTCATTGTGCGGATGCACAACCCGCTTGGCCTCTTTGTTGGTGAAATGCATCGTCTCGTGAGGCACGGCCGGAGGTTCTTCATACGTGAGGTTGACGTGCATAGCAGCGTCTTCTTGAGCCACGGCCCTTAGGAATTTTTTCCGTTGTCGGGCCGAATCTCCATCTTGTGGGCCTCCAAATATGGTGGTCACAACGTGGAGTTGTGGATTGGCATTGGCAGTAGCCGTGGTTCGGTCGGCAGAAGCGGCTGTTCCTCCTCCCCTGCCAGACTGTGGTCTGTTCGAGGTGGGGCCCGCAGCGCTAATCATGCGTAACACGAACTCTTTTAGCTCACCCCGTTGGATCAATGCCTCGATCTGCCTTTTAAGACTATAGCATTCAGAGGTCAAGTGACCGTATTCCTGATGGAACTCGCAATATTTAGATCTATCGCGAGTCGCGGGATCTTTGTTCATTGGAGCCGGGGGAGTGAACTTGTCACGCGCTAAATCTAGGATTTGCTCCGGCGTTGTGTTCAACGGTGTGAACGACGAGTAGCCCTTAAAGTTTTCCGCAAGTCGCGGCTTCTGGGGCATCGGAGGTCGTCTATTAAAAGTCTGACCTCCTCTGTTTCGCCTTTTACGGGAGTTTCCTTGCTCGTTGCTAGGCTCGTCTCGCTGGAGAGGGCTTTGATCATTGCCCTTGCGACCATCGAGGTAATCTTCGACTCCCATGAAGGTCTTGGCTCGAGTCATTAACTCGGCCATGGTAGAAGGGACACGGCCGACGATGGACTTAAGGAAGTCACTTGTGCGCAAGCCTTCAGTGATGGCGGTGATTGCGTCTTTGTCGTCAAAGCGGTCGACCTTATTCGATTCTTCAGTGAATCGGGCGAGGTATCGTCCAAGAGACTCGCCATCCTCTTGCCTGATTGACCACAGGTACATCTTGGTCTTCTTTTGGACCATAGACGTAGCGAACCGTGCTAGGAACATGTCCTTCAGGTCTTTGAACGAGCGGATGCTTCCCGGCCTTAAGTTCTTGAACCACTCGAAGCCGGGTCCGGCAAGGGTAAGACTAAAAGCTTGGCGCATAGCGCCGGGAGTGACACCCTGCATCGTCATCCAGGTTTCATAGTGCTGGATGTGGTAAGCAGGATCTGCTTTTCCATTATATGGAGCGAGGTTCGGGAGTTAGAAATTTCCCGTACATACCTCGGCCAATATCTGAGCCGTGAAAGGCGAGGACTTCTCCTCAACGACCCATAGGCACTTCCGCCTATTCCGTGTTCTCGGAGATCTCGTACTTCATTTCGAAGATTGTGGATCATTGTGATCACATCGAGACCGGTAGTCGGAGTAACTCCCTGTTCGGGAGGAGTCATCTGTCGTCTTTCATTTGACCCTTGACCCGTGCGGCGGTTCCCGTTAGTTGGGGCTGCTACGGGGACGTTTGGCCAAGAGCTTAGTCGCTCTCTTAAGTCATCGCCACGCTCAATGCGTTGGGCGGTGAGGTGATCCCTAAGATCCGGGCTGGACATACGGAGGCGCAGGCTTCGTCTGCGACGGCGCGCTCTCCGCGTGCCCTGACTCTCCGTAACATTCTCCCTTTGACCTAGTCGGTCGAAGGCCGAGCGTCGAGAGTTTCCCTCTTGAGAAGCAGCTGGTGCGTCGCCTTTCCGGGGTAGGGGATTCGAAGGACCGGCTTCAAACACGGCGGGGCGTTCCCCGTCCTTCGTGAGAGAAGTCTCGATACCCTCCGAATCGCCAGTACCCTCGTAATCAGGGTCGCGGTCACGGCTTTCCTCGTTGAGGTTCTCAGGATCCTTGTTGAGGGTTATTGTGTCATGCGCGGGTTGCTTCGCAGCTAGTCGGCTGTGGTACCTCGCGTTCTTCGTCTTTAGTTGGCGGATACTCTCCTCCAGCTCCATGATGCGGTTGTCCCTGCTATCAGGAGATGGAGATGGTGAGCGGGTCGAGCTCTCTTCGTGGAGCGACTCTTCGTCACCATGCGCTCGGGAGCGCAAGAAGTATTTCTTGGTCCCAGTGACGTTTTCGGGGTTGTTCACGCCCTCAGAACGTACAGGTGGTTGGTTACTCATCGTTTCTCAACTTCGAGAAGGTTGAGTTCGCAGAAGAAAAGAAGAAGATGAACAGAAGGGATTTCGGGCTGAATAGGTCGGGATGTCCCCTCCTTCTAGCGCCAAAATGTTGTCGCACGAAAATGAACAACTATTTAAAACCTCGGGCGGTTCGATCCAAGGCCGGACCAAGTGATCGCACCCGGGCCAAGAGTGTGAACTCGATAGTCTCGAGCTAGGGTTTTCTCCGATCAACCCGCCTCTCGGGAGAGGTAGGGGGTGAGGAGGAGGAGTGACCGTGCCTTGGTTGTCGGCTGCCTACGTACCCGTGTGTGGGATCAGGTCAGAACGTAGTTCAAGCGTGTAGGACGCTGAGGCGCGGAGCCTTGGTGGAGAAGCGTGCTCGACGAAGGAGACGGGGCGCGAGGAGTCCTCGGCGGCGTCTCAGGACCTCGGAGATCGTGAGCGCGAGAGAGAATGTGTGTTTTCTCTCTTTTGCAGACGTGGAAGACTCTAAGTCAAGAGTTCCTTGTTGTGGCGGAGATTCCGGACGCGTAGGCGATTCCTAGTTGGAAATGCCGGACGCGTAGGTCGCGCGTGTGTCTAGTATGTTAGACGCGCGAGGGGAACTCTAGTCGAGAACCCTAGGGGCGTGCTTGAGCACCGGAGAACGTTCGGTCAGAGGGAGCGACGTCTGGAAAGTCCCCGTGAGTGCTTCGGAACCTCTGAGAACGAGAGAGAGAGGAGAGAGACTACTTCAGGCCAAATATGGCATCCAGAGAAGTAGTTGTGAGTAAGAAATCGAGCGTGTCGATAGGAGATGAAGAGAATTTTGTGTATTGAATAGGATTCAATGGGATGGCTTTTCCCCTCAATAAGAGAGGGTATTTATAGGTGTTTGGGGGCCTTAGAAGGCCTCTTTTTCGTCCATGTGGGACTAGGAACGCATGTGGCATCAAGTGGAGGCGCACGGCGCGCGCGGCGCACAAAGTGCGGCGCGCGGCGCAGGGGGCTCGGCGCGCAGGTCACCAGGCGCGGCGCGCGATGCGCGGCGCTGGATGTGCGGCGCGGGATGCGCGGCGCGCGGCCTGTCTGGCGCGGCGCGCGGGCTGCTGCGCTTGGTTGGCCGGCGCGGCTGCGCGCGCGGCGCATGGCCCGTCTCGCCGGGCTCTTGCGGGCCTTCGAATACCATTCTTGCCACATGAAATATGAAGGTTTCCACTTGGCGAGAGTGACTCGATTCGAGGAGCGACTTGAGGCTCGACTTGAGGAGTGAAGCTCGACTCGAGGAGACCGACTCGAGGCTCGACTCGAGGAACAACTCAAGGCTTGACTCGAGGAACGACTCGGGGCTCGACTCGAGGGGCATGAGGATTTGGCACGAGGACTTGTCAGTCGACTCGTGAGAGAAGGCTCGCCGCTCTTCAGGACCTCCGGCCTGACCATCGGCCCTTTGAACGGCGTGTCTTCTTGGCGTCTCGGGTTTTCCGAAAACGACCGACAACACCTAGAACGCATGAAGCTCGGGGGGCTATGCCCAACTCTGACCCAAACGCCTCTATTCGGGTTCACTGGGGAGAGAGTCATGACCGAAGGCATCATCCATCTACCGGTCACCTTCGGAACTCCCGGAGGCATTGAAGTCGTCCACGTGGTCCCATTCCTAGTGGTCGATCAGGAGTCTCCATATAATGTCATCATTGGGCGACCCACGCTGAACCGACTAAGGGCTATTACTTCTATATACCACCTACTGGTGAAGTTCCCTACCAAGGATGGAATCGGCATCATGGCTGGAGATCAATCCCAAGCCAGAATAGGCTACATCCAAGGAATGGATGGAAAAACCGCTAGAAAGACGGTTAACACGAACTCCCAAATAAGAGATAGTGTCGAGTCGACCAAGGTCCTCCACGAAGTCCACGAAGACATCTGCATGACACCTAAGTGCAAGATGCCGACGTCCTCATCCCAAACAGGGAGGGACCCCACAAAGTGTGCCAAGTCATACATGACGAGACATACTACATCAAATACATGGACGAGACGCCGATCCGTCGCATGTGGAATGCGAAACACTTGAGACAGTACTACCAGTAGCCAGCGCTTCCCCCATTTTATTTCTTTGCTTTCCAACATTCAATAAGGCCTACGTGCCAATGTTTTAGGATTTCAAATT
Source organism: Urtica dioica subsp. dioica (assembly GCF_054948205.1). Lineage (NCBI taxonomy): Eukaryota > Viridiplantae > Streptophyta > Magnoliopsida > Rosales > Urticaceae > Urtica > Urtica dioica. The sequence goes on along the minus strand of NC_142758.1, from coordinate 20,786,201 downwards.
TTTGCAATATCAATAAAGTTCAAGGTTTTTCTTTCAAAATCCACTTTATCAAAGTTTTTCGATCATTAAGATAACACTTGTAAACCCAAAACCTGGGGGCTAGTGACATAGGCAACAGTCAGTACGCGCGAAATCCTCAAGAAAGTACGCTCCACAAAAAGAAAGAACGCTCCACCAAAACAAAACACCCGAACATAAACGGGAACGAGTGTCCACCTAAGACGCCTCCGCGGCGCGCCATAAGACATCCAAGAGATGCAGGCTAAAGACGCTTCCGCAGCGCACCATAAGACATCCAAGAGATGCAGGCTGAAGACGCCTCTGTGGCGCGCCATGAGACATCCATGAGGTGCAGGCTTAAGACGCCTCTGTGGCGCGCCATAAGATATCCCAGAGATGCAGTCCTAAGACGCCTCCGCGGCGCGCCATAAGACATCCCAGAGATGTAGGTTAAAGACGCCTCCGCGCTGCACCATAACACATCCCAGAGATGCAGGCTGAAGACGCTTCCGTGGCGCGCCATAAGACATCCCAGAGATGCAGGCTAAGACGCCTACATGGCGCACCTAAGATGCCTACATGGCGCACGTAAGACGCCTACATGGCGCAATCAAGTCGTCCCCCGCGAAGCACTTAAGATGCCTAAATGGCACACTTAAGACTCCTACATGGCGCACCTAAGACGCCTACATGGCACACGTAAGACGCCTACATGGCGCACTTAAGACGCCTATATGGCGCACCTAAGAAGCCTACATGGCACATCCAGGCCATCCCTCGCGACGTGCCTAAGACGCTTAAACGACGCACATAGCCGTCTCTCACGACGCGCTCTGAGTCACCACAAGGCGCTGCATATGATGATTAGTCGCAACGCACTTGGAGTCGCAACAAGACGCACCTGAACTACCATACTAGGTGCAGCTCATGCCATCTTCGCTACCGCCAACTGAGCGCGATCACACTCGCCCTAGGAGACTCCCCATTCCATGCGAGCTAATCGAAGCTGCTCGCAAAGACTCGCAAACTCCGCCTCTAAGCAAGAACCTCGCTCGGCTTGAGCTAGCTGAGACTTCTCTCGAGCAAGCTCCTCATGGAAGAGTCCCGGGCGACGAATGAGGTCGTGTAGAATCTTCTCGAGCCGAGCCTTGCTCCTCGAGTCAAGTCATTCTCCTCGAGTCAAGCACCATTCCTCGAGTCGAGTCATTCTCCTTGAGTCGAGCCTCGCTCCTCGGGTCGAGTCGCTCTCCTTGAGTCGAGCCTTGCTACTCGAGTCAAGTCATTCTCCTCGAGTCGAGTCATTCTCCTCGAGTCGAGCCTCACTTCTCGAGTCAAGTCACTCTCCTCGAGTCGAGCCTTGCTCCTCGAGTCGAGTCACTCTCCTCGAGTCGAGCCTTGCTCCTCGGGTCGAGACACTCTCCTCGAGTCGAGCCTTGCTCCTCGAGTCAAGTCATTCTCGTCGAGTTGAGTCTTGCTCCTCGAGTTGAGTCATTCTCCTCGAATCGAGCCCCGCTCCTTGAGTCGATTCATTCTCCATGAGTCGAGCCTCGCTCCTCGGGTCAAGTCGCTCTCTTTGAGTCAAGCCTTGCTCCTCGAGTCGAGTCATTCTCCTCGAGTCGAGCCTCGCTCCTCGAGTCGAGTCATTCTCATCGAGTCGAGCTTCGCTCCTTGAGTCAAGCCATTCTCCTTGAGTCGAGCCTTACTCTTCGATTCGAGTCACCCTCCTCGAGTTGAGCCTTTCTCCTCAGGTCGAGTCATTCTCCTCGAGTCGAGCATCGCTCCTCGAGTCAAGTCACTCTCCTTGGGTTGAGTCTCGCTCCTCGAGTCGAGTCATTCTACTCGAGTTGAGTCACTATCCCCGGGTTGAGTCTTGCTACTTGAGTTGAGTCATTCTCCTCAAGTCGAGCCTTCCTCCTCGAGTCGAGTCATTCTCCTCGAGTTGAGTCTTTCTCCTCAAGTCGAATCACTATCCTCGAGTTAAGTCTTGCTCCTCGAGTTGAGTCATTCTCCTCGGGTCGAGCCTTGCTCCTCGAGTCGAGTCACTCTCCTCGGGTTGAGTCTTGCTCCTCGAGTCGAGTCACTATCCTCGGGTTGAGTCTTGCTCCTCGAGTCGAGTCATTCTCCTCGAGTTGAGCCTCGCTCCTCGAGTGGTGTCACTCTCCTCGAGTCAAGCGTTGCTCCTCGAGTCGAGTCATTCTCCTCTAGTCGAGCCTCGCTCCTCGAGTCGATTCACTCACCTCAAGTCGATCCTTTCTCCTCAAGTCGAGTCATCCTCCTTGAGTCGAGTCACGCTCCTCGAGCAAGCACCTGTAACGATTTGAAGAACAGGCTAGCCAAAGCGAGACTAAAACAAAACAAACAAACAAACAAACAGAGGGAAACTTACCCTCTGGGTGTCAAAAATGCCATGACAAAAGAAGTCCACGTCACCACTCGGTACGATGTCCCTTCGCGTCTTTAATAGAGACTCACACTCACGCTTGGGGAATAACGGCCGATCTTCCGAATGCAGAAGGAGAAGCGTCACCAAAGCTGGAGTGGCGGATGCCCCGTGAGACCGACTTATGCTCGATGCGTGATCAAACTTTGAGCATTGTTCCCCGAGCAGTCGAAGCCCTCCGGTGCGGTAGAGCCTTCTGTTGTCGGTCGTTTTCGGGCAACCCGAGACACCCAGGAGACACGTCGTTCATAGGGCCGATGGTCAGGCCGGAGGTCCTTAAGAGCGACGAGCCTTCGAGCCCATGCCCCAAATTCTTGACTCTGTGAGTCGAGCCTAGCCCCTCGAGTCTAGAATTGAGTCGACTCCTCGAGTCGAGCCTCGCCCCTCGAGTTGAGACTGATTCAGTCTCCCCGAGTCGAGCCTTGCTCCTCGGGTCGAGCTTTGAGTCAGTCTCCTTGAGTCGAGCTTCGCTCCTCGAGTTGAGTCTTTAGTCAGTCTCCTCAAGTCGAGCTTCGCTCCTCGAGTTGAGCCTTGAGTCAATCTCTTCGAGTCGAGCTTCGCTCCTCGAGTCGAGTCTCGACTCGACTTCTATCCATCAAATAGATAGATTCACGTCACAAACCCGGGATGCGAAGCCCACAATGGCTCGATGGACCCGGAAGAACAACCGTCGCAAAAAGCCCACGAAGGGGCGGCCCAGCGCGCACCGCGCCGGCTGACTCACGTGCCGCGCCCAAGCAGGGTCGCGCCACACGCCAAGCAGCGCGGTCGGCGCGCCACAAGATGTACGCCGTGGGTTGTGCGCCGCGCGCCGCGCATGGTGCGCCGCTACTCCTTGCGCGCTTCCAATCGAGGAGGCACACGTTCCTAGTCCCACATGGACGCCAAAGTACCTCCTTGGGGTCCTCAAACACCTATATAAACCCCATACCACTGAGGGGAAAAGCATCCCTTCATCTCCTATCGATACGCTCGATTTCTCACTCTCCTCTGCTTCTTTTGATGCCATTTTTGGCCTGAAGCATTCTCGCAAGTCTCTCTCGTTCTCAGAGGTTCCGAAGCACTCACGGGGACTTCCCGGACGTCGCTCCCTTTTACCGAACGCCCCCCGATGCTCAAAGCACGCCCCTAGGGTTCTCAACTAGAGTCCCCCCCGCGTCTAACACGCTAGACGCACACGCAATCTCTGAAGTTCTGAGACGCCGCCGAGGACTCCTCCGTGCCTCGTCTCCTTCGTTGAGCACGCTTCTCCACCAAGGCTCCACGCCTCATACTGCGCTACACATGCTTGACCTACATTCTGACCTGATCCCACGCACGGGTATGTAGGCAGCCGACACACAAGGCACGGTCACTCGTCCTCCTCACCCCTTACCTCTTCCGAGAGGCGGGTTGATCGAAGAAAACCTAGCTCGAGACTTTCGAGTTCACAATCTTGGCTCGGGTGCGATCACTTGGTCCGGCCTTCGATCGAACCGCCCGAGGTTTTTAATAGTTGTTCATTTTCGTGCGACAACATTTTGGCGCTAGAAGGAGGGGACTTCCCGACCTGTTCAGCCCGAAATCCCTTCTGTTCATCTTCTTCTTTTCTTCTACAAACTCAACTTTCTCGAACTTGAGAAAAGATGAGTAGTCAGCCACCCGTAAATTCTGAGGGCGTCAACAACCCCGATAACGTCACTGGGACTAAGAAGTACTTCTTGCGCTCCCGAGCGCATGGTGATGAAGAGTCGCTCCACGAAGGGAGCTCGACCCGCTCACCATGTCCATCTCCTGATAGCAGGGACAACCGCATCATGGAGTTGGAGGAGAGTATCCGCCGGCTAAAGGCGAGGAACGCAAGGTACCACAGCCGATTGGCTGCGAAGCAACCTGTGCGTGACACGGTAATCCCCGACGGGGATCCTGAGAACCTCAAAGAGGAAAGCCGCGATCGCGACCCTGACTACGAGGGTACTGGCGATTCGGAGGATATAGAGACTTCTCACTGCTCAACGCATTGGGCGCGGCAACGATCTGAGAGAGCGGCTAAGCTCTAGACCCAACATCCCGCTGGCAGCCCCAACTAACGGGAATCGCCGCGCAGGGCAAGGGTCTAACGAAAGGCGACAGGTGACTCCTCCCGAACAAGGGGTAACTCCAACGACCGGTCTCGATGTGGTCACTATGATCCACAACCTTCAAAATGAGGTGCGAGATTTCCGAGAATACGGAATAGGTGGAAGCACCTATGGGGTCGTTGAGGAGAATTCCTCGCCTTTCACGGCTCAGATACTGGCTGAGGTTTATACGGGGAACTTCAAACTCCCGAACCTCACTCCATATGATGGGAAAGCAAATCCTGCTTACCACATCCAGCACTATGAAACCTGGATGACGGTGCAGGGTGTTTCTCCTGGCGCCATGTGCCAAGCTTTTAGTTTGACCCTCGCCGGACCCGGTTTTGAGTGGTTCAAGAACTTAAGGCCAGGAAGCATCCACTCGTTCAAAGACCTGAAGGACATGTTCCTTGCACGGTTTGCTACGTCTATGGTCCAAAAGAAGACCAAGATGTACATGTGGTCAATCAGGCAAGAAAGTGGCGAGTCTCTTAGACGATACCTCGCCCGATTCACTGAAGAGTCAAACAAGGTCGACCGCTTTGACGATGGTGACGCAATTGGCGCTATCATAGAAGGCTTGCGCACAAGTGACTTCCTCAAGTCAGTCGTCGGCCGTGTCCCTTCTACCATGGCCGAGTTAATGACTCGAGCTAAGACCTTCATGGGAGTCGAAGATTACCTCGACGGCCGCAAGAGCAACAATCAAAGCTCTCGTCATCGAGAAGAACATAGCCACGAGCAAGGCGAACCCCGTAAAAGACGAAACAAGGGAAATCATGTTTCTAATAACCAACCCCATGTACCCCAGAAGCCGCGACTTGCGAAAAACTTCAAAGGATACTCGTCGTTCACGCGATTGAACACGGCGCCGGAACGGATCCTGGCTCTGGCGCATGACAAGTTCACGCCCCCGGCTCCAATGAAAAAGGATCCCGCAACTCGCGATCGATCCAGATATTGTGAGTTCCATCAGGAATACGGTCATTTGACCTCAGAATGCTACAACCTTAAAAGCCAAATCGAGGCTTTGATCCAATGGGGTGAGCTGAAGGAGTTCGTGTTACGCATGATTAACGCTGTGGGCCCCACTGTGAACAGACAACAGTCTAGTCAGGGATGAGGAACAACCGCTTCTGCCGACCGAACCGCGGCTGCTGCCAACGCCAATCCACAGCTCCACGTGGTAACCACCATATTGGGAGTCCACAAGATGGAGATTCCGCCTGACAACGGAAGAAATTCCTTAGGGCCGTGGCTCAGGAAGACGCTACTATGCACGTCAACTTTACGTACGAAGAACCTCTGTTCGTGCCCTACGAGATGATGTATTTCACCAATGAGGAGGCCAAGCAAGTTGTGCATCCACACAATGACGCAATTGTGCTCAAAGCCCATGTGGCCAATAACTTTGTGAAAAGGGTTCTCATCGACCCCTGGAGGAATTGAGGCCGTTCACATGCTCCCATTCCTAGTGGTCGATCAGGAGTCGCCCTATAACTTAATCATCTGGTGACCCACGTTGAACCGGCTAAGGGCAATCACTTCCACGTACCACCTACAGGTGAAATTCCCCACCGAAGAGGGAATTGGCATTATGCTACGTACAAGGAGTTGATGGCAAATCCGCGGGAAAAATGGTCAACACAATCTTCCAACTGGAAGACGATTACCCATGCGACCCGAGGGACGCAAGGAAGTTCGGAGAACTTGACCCCCGGGATGAAGTCGAAAGACTCAAGGTGGAAAGCTCTGATGATCTTGTGTCGATCGTCCTGGATGAATCTAAGCCTGATCAGGTTGTAAAGGTCGGCACCCGACTCCCACTCGCCATCAAAACTCAGCTTACTGCCTTCCTCAGGGAGTTCAAGGATGTTTTTGCATGTACTCATGCGGACATGCCTGGAATTGATCCCGAGGTAATAGTTCACCGATTGAACGACGACCCAAAGGTCACCGAAAAGGTGCAGGCTAGACGAACGTTCAACCCAGAACGATACCTGGTCATAAATGAAGAGGTCGAGAAAGTCCTCACCGCAAACTTCATCTGAGAGGCTAAGTACCCCAAGTGGGTCGCCAACGTGGTAATGGTGAAAAAGCTGTTGTCAATGGTGCCCACAAGAAGAGTAGTAGTATCTATTTATGTACATTTGATGTCATATAGTCTTACGAAGACTCTTGCTTGTAATTGCTTATTCATTATTAATAAAGTTGAAACGTTCATTCATTCTTCTTTGTTTGAAGCTTTATGATAAAACCTTAGTCTTTTAGTCCATAAACAAACTTAACAACTTACGAAGAGACAAATGTAGATTTGCATGAACAAACTCTTCGTAGTTTGCTTAAAACGATATATTCGCAATCTTAGGGTCAAAGGACTATTGACCTCAGTATGATTGTTAGAAGAATCTATGATGTCTGGTTATGAGGCATTGAGAGTTGGAGACTCTATAGTTCTTCTAGGTATCTTCCGAAGGTACTGAATTGACCAGTGCACTTCTAGAGACAATATAAGAACAAACCATTTAACCTCTTATGTCTCGAAGTCACTATGTATGAATTGCATCATGCTTACCTTAATCCTGAAATGAGACATGCCATTTCACACCTTATTATTCTCATTTGAGAAAGTCAGAGTTCGGACTCACTATGTCATTCCGAACAGGGCCTATTGGTGAAGTACTAAGTTGTGAGTCTGTCATGAGTAACTTTGAGAAGTTCTCATAGATATGGAATTCATGTACAAGATTGCTGAAATGCAATGTATGTCACCTCATGCTTTGTTCCTTGGAGTGTGAATAAATGAACTGGCCAGTGTCCAAATTGAGTCCTGACTCTTTTGGATGAAATAATGTGACTTGTTAGCTCCTCGTCAATACATTGTTTCTAACTTATTCACAAGCGACAAAGGAGTTGAGGAAATAACAGCTAGAAGGGTAAAATGGTAATTTAGTAAATCCCGACTAGCTGATGACATTCATGAAGGGTAAACATAGATAATATTCAGTGGATCTGCTCATCATAATTAGGTCGAATTCTTGAGTAGAAAACAAATTCATTTGAACCGAGAGATTTTCAGTGTCAGCTCTTTAGTGGAGTCAGTTGGCATTAAGCTAAACTTGGAAAAGGTTTGTGAACTTTTGAGTCCAAGTGTTTAGCTCAAGCTTTGTTCATTTGGGTCCATGAGGTCACTGTCACGAATCACATCGATAGGAATAGTTAAACTGGAAGCTAAGTCAAAACAAGAACGAGACAGTTTTACGAAAATTGTCAAAAGGGTATTTTTGTCTTTTTGGACATAGGACGAAAAGAATGTCAATAAATTTTTTTGACATTGTCATATGATGACAAATGAAATAAATATTACTCAGCCATATTAGTGTAATTGGGCCTTGAGGATTAATTTCATTTCATAGAATTTTACTTGAAAATTCTTAATGGGCTTTTCTTATGTTGTCATGAACAAATGAAGAAACATCTAGAAGCTCCTTCTAGAAGCTCAAATTTCGTCCAACCCAAGGAAAATAAGGCTGAATTTCGTTCATGCCATAGTGGGAAAGAGAGTTTATTTTGTGCATTGATGTATGAAGATACTTGCCAAAAGAAAAAGGGGAAACAAATTTCCTTAAGAAGGAAAGTGCATTTTCGGCCAACTAAGAGGAAATCAAATGAGGAAACAAATCCTAAGCCTTCATGAGGCATGTTGGACGTGCAAGGCAATAGGAAAAGAGGAAACTACCTTTTGAAGGTAATCCTCCTCCTATAAATAGGAGCCTCATTCCTCACATTTCATTCATCCAAGTTTAAGAGATTTGAGAAGACTCTCTCTCTAGAACTTTGGCCGAACTCCTCTCTCTCTCTCTAGTTTATTTTCGATTTTGTTTTGGCACCTAGGTCCTCATTCGACCTAGTGTTTAGCTCTGCGACTTCGAGACTCGTTCTCAAGTCGTAGTGTTTAAAAGTGCCCACTCACTGATTCCTTCTTTTCGAGTGATTTAGTGATAGAAACTTTCGTGGTTGCTCGAGGTGCCGAGGAAAGAAAGAGAGACGTGCTGCGAGGGGAGACGAGCGTTGCAACTTTCCAAAAGCTTCTACAAGGTTCAAGCTTCAAGAAAGGTTAGTAACTTTAATAGCTCATATTAGTTTTTATTTACATGTACATGCTCTTGTCTAGGTTAGTAAAAACTAGTTTTACTTAAAAAGAAAATTTTTAAAATTCCGCCGCTTAACGAAGCGTTAAACTTTTTCTTAAACCCTAGATCCATTCCAACAAATGGTATCAGAGCTATGGTCAAAGATTAGCATGTACATGTTTTTAAAATTATGAGCTTGAAAATCGTTTTCGAAAGTTTACTAATTTTGTGACAAGTTAGAATTGTATTCTTAGGTTTTTTTTAATTTATTGCTCTTGCCTTTAAATTAAAAAGCATGTTGATTTTCTATGAGTTTGGGATGTTTTTAAAACACATTAGAATCAGTTCTAAAAGTTTTTAATTTTTTATATTGAAAAACGTGTTTTAAAGGTTTGAGAAATTTCGAGTAAAATTTTGTGACTAGTTTTGATATCTTGCTAGTTTCTTATTTTTACTTGAATCGTTTTATGCATGTTGTTATTTCTTTTATTCTATGTTATTACCCTGCTAATAAAACACAAATAAAAGCTTTAAACAACATCTTAAAACGTTCCGTTACACTCGATTCTTTTTCGCACCTAAGAAGGACCAAGCTTTAATTTATTTCTTTTTCTTCGAGCTGGAGTAGACCCGCATTAAAAGTGGCATAACTCTCTGCTCAGAAATCTAAATTTAATGATTCTTGAATCAAATTAAATCTCTGTCTGTCCTCTGTCCAATGCCACCGGTTTCGGCTCAAAAGGACATCGGAGCCACCAGATATGGCGATTTTACTCCGAGGTGCGCGGCTGTCTGAAACTCCAGTTTTTTAGAAATCCGGATTTTCAAACCCCACTACCATGAGTTATAGAACTCTAATGAGAAAATTTTCTTGAGCAAAAATGTTTTTCATATGATTATAAACATGATGTGTAAGATTAAAATGTTTTGATTTTTGAAAGTTTAATTGAAATTGAATTTTTACAAAACTAGTTTGAATTTTGAAAAACCGTTTTCACTTTCAAACTTGAAAATATTTTGTCATCCAAATCAAATAAATTTTCAAAATGTTTTCAAAACTATATCTATATCACATATGTTCAAAATCTATATGCTCTTGAAAATTTGAGTGGGAGGTCTCCTTGTAGACAAGCCAAAAAATAAAAAGATGTGTAATCTCAAACTTTCAAGTGTTCGAGTGAGTTGAAGTTCACACTTCCCTCACGCACTTTCCCGAAATAGAAAATAGGAAAAGATCGAGTATGTACCTTGTGCCTTTATGCACTAATACTGCTCTGAACATGTCGATCTAGGATTCTCTTCTAGTTGTCCGCTCTGTCGCTCTCTAACTAGGAAATTTGTTTCCGAACTTATAAGAGTCGATGAACCAACTCCAAAAACTAAGTGGGAGGGTTATATTCGTTGTTTGTAACCCGCGATCCCCAACATTAGTGAAAGATGCAATAACGTGGGACTAAGAGCCACTCTTGTGACCCTCACTTAAATGTGAGTACTCCAAGGCGTTATTGCTTCGATCATTGCTCAATGAGCTACGTCCGAGAGTGATGCAATGATGGCAAGGCCTCCCCTTGGGGGATTGTTTTTCAAAGCTGATCTTTTGGACTAAGTGGTTGGTTGCACGCTTAGGCTCAATCCCTAGTATCCTCCCTTGAGGCTCTGCGAAAGGATGTGAGTGATCAAACCAATTTACAAGGTGGCTAGTCAAAATGATGTACTGACATCTTGGCTTAGCATTAATGATGTGTCATTTACTTATAAATGGAGATTTTTTGCGGCCTTCTCTTGAGGGAGTAAATTATCGTTTGGTTTATAACACCTTTGGATTTTACAAAAGTCTTAATAAAACTTAAATCCTAAACCAAAGACTAATCATAAACTTGTTTCAACTTCAATAGGCTTTATGTCCCGCAAACATCTCTCAATCTTTCTTTCCTAGATCAAACTCGAAAACGAAAACTACATAGATTCGAAACGTAACCTCGACATAATACCTACCGTTAACAAGCACAAATGGGTACTCACCACCCCGTGTCCTCCTCTGTCGAATGATGATTCAACTCAAGAGGACAATGACGCCTTAGCGGCCTGGCTTCGATCCGATGAGATTTTGAGGTGCTGTATCTTGGCATCTATGAACAATATGCTGAAAGAGCAACTTCGTGACATCGAGACTGCCGCCGAAATGCTCTACAATCTCCTTGAGATATTTGGAGGGCAAAGGCGTCAAACAAGGCTACAAGCAGTCCGACAGTTTATGAACTGTCATATGCAGGCTAGGACTCCTGTTGGAGACTTCATGATACTGATCATTAGTTTTCTGAATAAAATGGAAATCCTAGGATCTGAGATTGATGGGAAGAAAATCATAGATATGATCTTAGAAACTCTCCCCGCATCTCTTGATACCTCCGAAGATGAACTACTCCATAAACAAGCTAGAGTACACTGTTACCAAGCTTATGAAGGAACTTCACACTGCTGTAGGTCTCACTAAGAGAAAGAGGAATCAAGGAGAGGCACATGCTACTGAGCAAAAAGCCTCTGCCTCTGGAACTAAGAAGAGACCTCACTAAGCCAATAAAAAGAACTGTCCTGCCTATCTCAAAGCAAAGGAACATAGTATTGTACTAGTTACCGAAGCATGCTTAGTAGCTGATAATGTATCAACGTGGATTCTTGACTCCGCTGCTACTAACCATATTTGTTGTTCCTTGAATGGTTTCAAGAAAACCAAAAGCTTAGAGGAAGGCGAGTTCTGTTTCAAATGGGGTGATGGGAGCCTGGTGTCTGCGAAGGCTGTGGGATCCCTGACGCTGTCTTTTGAAGACCGCACTTTAAACTTGAATAATGTTTATTTTGTTCCTACCTTTGGGAAGAACTTAATATCCGTTGCTCGTCTTCTAGAGCAAGATTATTGTTTAAAGTTCATTAAGAATGGAATTCGTATTTCGTTTCCTTATAATTCTTTTGTCACTGATGCATGTATGAAGAATGCTCTTTTCTACATCTATCCCACTAAACCTTCTCTTTTAGACACCAAAATAGATGACGATCTTATTAGGGAGCCAAAGAGGATCAAACTTTCTGAATCCTCCGATCTAACAAAATCAACATACCTCTGGCACTTAAGACTTGGTCATATCAGTCTAGATAGGATTAAGAAACTTGTGAGGGATGGTCCACTCCAAGCCTCTGCAATAGGTTCACTACCTACTTGTGAATCCTGCATAGAAGGAAAAATGACTAAGCGACCTTTCTCCGATAAGGGTCGAAGAGCCACTGAGTTGCTGGAACTAATACATTCTGATGTATGTGGTCCGCTCAACCAACAGGCACGTGGAGGATACGAATACTTTGTTACCTTCACTGATGATTACTCAAGATATGGGTTTGTCTATTTGCTTAAACACAAATCCGAGACCTTTAACGTATTTAAGGTCTTTAGGGCTTTAGTGGAAAAGCAAACTGGCAAAGTGATCAAAACCCTTCGATCTGATCGAGGTGGTGAGTATATGTCTGGAGAGTTCGATGACTTTCTTAAAGAAGAAGGTATCGCTTCTCAGCTTACCGCACCTGGCACACCTCAACAAAACGGAGTGTCAGAGAGAAGAAACCGAACTCTTATGGAGATGGTTAGATCAATGATGAGTTACTCATCACTCCCGCTTTCCTTTTGGGGATATACCCTCGAAACAGCCGCCCACATTCTGAACCAAGTTCCGTCCAAGACGGTTCCTGGTACTCCTTATGAACGATGGACTGGCCGTAAAGTGAATCTTGGCCGCATCCGAATTTGGGGTTGCCCTGCACACGTGCTGAGGCAAAAGACTAGCAAGTTGGCTAGTAGGTCAGAATTGTGCCTGTTTGTAGGATATCCGAAGGAAACCAAAGGTTTTACTTTCTACAGTCCCGAGGACGATAAGACTTTCGTTAGCACGAATGCTCGTTTCCTTGAGGAGGACTTTATGAAGGATGCGAAACCTAGAAGCAAAATTGTGCTTGAAGAAAAGTTGGGTGAGGAAGCTTCTACCTCATTTGTAAGAACTGTTCTTACCCCAACTGAAACACAACCTAACTCATCAGAATCTCGTCAAGTAGTACTTAGACGTAGTGGGAGGGCTACTCAAAAGCCTGACAGGTACATGTCTTATGGAGACTCTCTTGTAGCCGTCTCCGACATGGATGACCCTGTTTCCTATAGCCAAGCGATGGCTTGTTCTGAATCAAACCTTTGGCTTGACGCCATGAAAGTTGAAATGCACTCGATGTATCTCAACAAATTCTGGAAACTTGTAGACCTTCCTGAAGGGATTAAACCCGTAGGGTGTAAGTGGATATACAAGAAGAAAAGGGGTCCTGATGGGAACGTCGAGACGTTCAAAGCACGACTTGTGGCAAAGGGTTATACCCAACAAGAAGGGATTGACTATGAAGAAACCTTCTCGCCAGTCGCGATGCTTAAATCCATCCGCATACTCCTATCCATAGCTGCAGCTCTCGACTATGAGATCTGGCAAATGGATGTCAAGACAGCCTTTCTGAATGGCAATCTTGACGAGCGCATTTACATGGCTCAACCAGACGGTTTCGTGGATAAAGGTCAAGAGACCAAGGTTTGTGAGTTGCTTAAATCCATTTATGGACTAAAGCAAGCATCTAGGTCATGGAATATTAGATTCGATGAAACTGTAAAGAGCTTCGGCTTTGAACAGTCAATAGATGAGCCTTGTGTTTACAAGTTAATACACGAAGGCAAAGTTGTGTTTCTGGTACTATATGTCGATGATATACTACTCATTGGTAATGACGTGGGTAAGTTATCTGAGGTTAAGGTCTGGCTAGCAAAGCAATTCGATATGAAGGATCTAGGAGAAGCCGCGTACATTCTGGGGATCCAAATCTTTTGAGATAGGAAAAACCGGACCCTGTCGCTCTCTCAAGCATCTTATATTGATAAGGTGATGGATCGCTTCTCGATGCAAGACTGCAAGAGGGGTCAAACACCCTTTAGGCATGGAGTTTCACTCTTTAAGGACCAGTCTCCCAAGACTGCACAAGAGATTGAAGACATGAGGAAGATTCCTTACGCCTCTGCCGTAGGAAGCCTCATGTATACTGTGCTTTGCACTAGACCTGACATCTGTTTCGCCGTTGGCGTAGTTAGTCGTTTCCAATCCAACCCTGGACCCGAGCACTGGATTGCTGTTAAGCATGTTCTTAAGTATCTTCGAAGAACTAGGAACTTGATGCTTACATACTCAGGTACTGACCTGACTATGACGGGATATACCGACTCCGATTTTCAAGCGGATAAGGATTCCAGGAAATCCACTTCGGGATCTGTGTTCATCCTAAATGGTGGAGCTGTTGTGTGGAGAAGTATTAAGCAATCTTGCATTGCTGACTCCACAATGGAAGCAGAATATGTGGCTGCTTGTGGAGCATCCAAAGAGGCTGTATGGCTTAGAAAATTCCTTAAGTATTTGGAAGTTGTTCCAAACGTCGACGAGCCCATGACCCTTTATTGTGATAATAGTGGGGCTGTCGCTAACTCAAAGGAACCTCGAAGCCATAAGCACTCTAAGCATATAGAGAGGAAATACCATTTGATTCGAGAGATCGCGCAGCGCGGAGACGTGGAGGTGAAGTAGATCTCTGGCAGATCCATTCACCAAGGCCCTAGCGAACAAGGTCTTCGACCAACATCGTGAGGGATTAGGCATGTAGGACTACTCACATCTTCTTTGAGTCAAGTGGGAGTTTGTTGTCAATGGTGCCCACAAGAAGAGTAGTAGTATCTATTTATGTACATTTGATGTCATATAGTCTTACGAAGACTCTTGCTTGTAATTGCTTATTCATTATTAATAAAGTTGAAACGTTCATTCATTCTTCTTTGTTTGAAGCTTTATGATAAAACCTTAGTCTTTTACTCCATAAACAAACTTAACAACTTACGAAGAGACAAATGTAGATTTGCATGAACAAACTCTTCGTAGTTTGCTTAAAACGATATATTCGCAATCTTAGGGTCAAAGGACTATTGACCTCAGTATGATTGTTAGAAGAATCTATGATGTCTGGTTATGAGGCATTGAGAGTTGGGGATCTATAGTTCTTCTAGGTATCTTCCGAAGGTACTGAATTGACCAGTGCACTTCTAGAGACAATATAAGAACAAACCATTTAACCTCTTATGTCTCGAAGTCACTATGTATGAATTGCATCATGCTTACCTTAATCCTGAAATGAGACATGCCATTTCACACCTTATTATTCTCATTTGAGAAAGTCAGAGTTCGGACTCACTATGTCATTCCGAACAGGGCCTACTGGTGAAGTACTAAGTTGTGAGTCTGTCATGAGTAACTTTGAGAAGTTCTCATAGATATGGAATTCATGTACAAGATTGCTGAAATGCAATGTATGTCACCTCATGCTTTGTTCCTTGGAGTGTGAATAAATGAACTGGCCAGTGTCCAAATTGAGTCCTGACTCTTTTGGATGAAACAATGTGACTTGTTAGCTCCTCGTCAATACATTGTTTCTAACTTATTCACAAGCGACAAAGGAGTTGAGGAAATAACAGCTAGAAGGGTAAAATGGTAAATTAGTAAATCCCGACTAGCTGATGACATTCATGAAGGGTAAACATAGATAATATTCAGTGGATCCGCTCATCATAATTAGGTCGAATTCTTGAGTAGAAAATAAATTCATTTGAACCGAGAGATTTTCAGTGTCAGCTCTTTAGTGGAGTCAGTTGGCATTAAGCTAAACTTGGAAAAGGTTTGTGAACTTTTGAGTCCAAGTGTTTAGCTCAAGCTTTGTTCATTTGGGTCCATGAGGTCACTGTCACGAATCACATCGATAGGAATAGTTAAACTGGAAGCTAAGTCAAAACAAGAACGAGACAGTTTTACGAAAATTGTCAAAAGGGTATTTTTGTCTTTTTGGACATAGGACGAAAAGAATGTCAATAAATTTTTTTGACATTGTCATATGATGACAAATGAAATAAATATTACTCAGCCATATTAGTGTAATTGGGCCTTCAGGATTAATTTCATTTCATAGAATTTTACTTGAAAATTCTTAATGGGCTTTTCTTATGTTGTCATGAACAAATGAAGAAACATCTAGAAGCTCCTTCTAGAAGCTCAAATTTCGTCCAACCCAAGGAAAATAAGGCTGAATTTCGTTCATGCCATAGTGGGAAAGAGAGTTTATTTTGTGCATTGATGTATGAAGATACTTGCCAAAAGAAAAAGGGGAAACAAATTTCCTTAAGAAGGAAAGTGCATTTTCGGCCAACTAAGAGGAAATCAAATGAGGAAACAAATCCTAAGCCTTCATGAGGCATGTTGGACGTTCAAGGCAATAGGAAAAGAGGAAACTACCTTTTGAAGGTAATCCTCCTCCTATAAATAGGAGCCTCATTCCTCACATTTCATTCATCCAAGTTTAAGAGATTTGAGAAGACTCTCTCTCTAGAACTTTGGCCGAACTCCTCTCTCTCTCTCTAGTTTATTTTCGATTTTGTTTTGGCACCTAGGTCCTCATTCGACCTAGTGTTTAGCTCTGCGACTTCGAGACTCGTTCTCAAGTCGTAGTGTTTAAAAGTGCCCACTCACTGATTCCTTCTTTTCGAGTGATTTAGTGATAGAAACTTTCGTGGTTGCTCGAGGTGCCGAGGAAAGAAAGAGAGACGTGCTGCAAGGGGAGACGAGCGTTGCAACTTTCCAAAAGCTTCTACAAGGTTCAAGCTTCAAGAAAGGTTAGTAACTTTAATAGCTCATATTAGTTTTTATTTACATGTACATGCTCTTGTCTAGGTTAGTAAAAACTAGTTTTACTTAAAAAGAAAATTTTTAAAATTCCGCCGCTTAACGAAGCGTTAAACTTTTTCTTAAACCCTAGATCGATTCCAACTAAAGCCTAATGGGAAGTGGCGAATTTGTATCAAACAACTGGTGGACGCCACCGCTGGCCATGAACTTCTCAGCTGTTGGAATCGATCTAGGGTTTAAGAAAAAGATTAAACGCTTCGGGAAGCGGCGGAATTTTAAAAAATTTCTTTTCAAGCAAAAACAGTTTTTACTAACCTAGACAAAGAAGCAAGTACACGTAATTAAAAATCAATATGAGCTAAGAGTTTACTAACCTTTCTTGAAGCTTGAACTTTGAAGAAGCTTTTGGAAAGTTTGCAACGCTCGTCTCCCCTCGCAGCACGTCTCTCTTTCTTTCCTCGGCACCTCGAGCAACCACGAAAGTTTCTATCACTAAATCACTCGAAAAGAAGGAATCAGTGAGTGGGCACTTTTAAACACTACGACTTAAGAACAAGTCTTGAAGTCGCAGAGCTAAACACTAGGTCGAGTGAGGACCTAGGTGCCAAGACAAGAAAAAATCGAAAATAAACTAGAGTGAGAGAGAGAGGATTTTCGGCCACAATGTCTAGAGAGAGAGTCTCTCAATCTCTAATTTGTGTGGAATGAATGGAATGAGAAGAATGAGGCTCCTATTTATAGGAGAGGTCTTACCTTCAATAAGGTAGTTTCCTCTTCTATAGAATATCACATATTCATGAGCAAAATAACCCTTATTTCTTATTCCATTTGGGCGCCCAAGGCAGCCTTCTAGAAGGCTAGGATTTGTTTCCTTTTTTGTTCCTTGGCTTGCCTATTACTCTCTTGGCCGAAATACCTTGTGCATCCTTATTCAAATTTGTTTCCTCTTTTTCTTTTGGCAAGTATCTAAATACATTTATGCACAAAATAATTTCCCTTTCTCTTTGGGTAGTGGGCGCCTATTATGTCTAGAAAAAGGCTTCTAGAATTTTCTTCACTTGTTCATGACAACCTAAGAAAAGGCCCATTTAGAATTTTCAATAAAATTCTTATGAAATGAAATTAATTCACAAGGCCCAATGATCAAGTCATGGCCGAGTGACATTAAGTCATCAAATGAACTTGTCAAAAAATTTATTGACATTCATTTCATCCTTTGTCTCAAAAGACAAAAATACCCTTTTAACTATTTTCTTTCTTGTTTTGACTTAGCTTCCAGTTTAACTATTCCTATCGATGTGATTCGTGACACTGACCTCATGGACCCAAATGAACAAAGCTTGAGCTAAACACTTGGACTCAAAAGTTCACAAACCTTTTCCAAGTTTAGCTTAATGCCAACTGACTCCACTAAAGAGCTGACACTGAAAATCTCTCGGTTCAAATGAATTTATTTTCTACTCAAGAATTCGACCTAATTATGATGAGCGGATCCACTGAATATTATCTATGTTTACCCTTCATGAATGTCATCAGCTAGTCGGGATTTACTAAATTACCATTTTACCCTTCTAGCTGTTATTTCCTCAACTCCTTTGTCGCTTGTGAATAAGTTAGAAACAATGTATTGACGAGGAGCTAACAAGTCACATTGTTTCATCCAAAAGAGTCAGGACTCAATTTGGACACTGGCCAGTTCATTTATTCACACTCCAAGGAACAAAGCATGAGGTGACATACATTGCATTTCAGCAATCTTGTACATGAATTCCATATCTATGAGAACTTCACAAAGTTACTCATGACAGACTCACAACTTAGTACTTCACCAATAGGCCTTGTTCGGAATCACATAGTGAGTCCGAACTTTGACTTTCTCAAATGAGAATACTAAGGTGTGAAATGGCATGTCTCATTTCAGGATTAAGGTAAGCATGATGCCATTCATACATAGTGACTTCGAGACATAAGAGGTTAAATGGTTTCTTCTTATATTGTCTCTAGAAGTGCACTGGTCAATTCAATACCTTCGGAAGATACCTAGAAGAACTATAGAGTCCCCAACTCTCAATGCCTCATAACCAGACATCATAGATTCTTCTAACAATCATACTGAGGTCAATAGTCCTTTGACCCTAAGATTGCGAATATATCGTTTTAAGCAAACTACGAAGAGTTTGTTCATGCAAATCTACATTTGTCTCTTCGTAAGTTGTTAAGTTTGTTTATGGACTAAAAGACTAAGGTTTTATCATAAAGCTTCAAACAAAGAAAGAATGAATGAACGTTTCAACTTTATTAATGAATGAATAGGCAATTACAAGCAAGAGTCTTCATGAGACTTTATTACATCAAATGTACAAAATAAAGACTACAACTCTTCTTGTGGGCACCATTGACAACAAACTCCCACTTGACTCAAAGAAGGTGTGTGTAGTCCTTCATGCCTAATCCCTCACGATGTTGGTCGAAGACCTTGTTCGCTAGGGCCTTGGTGAATGGATCTGCGAGGTTGTCCACCGTTGATATCTTCTTCACTTCCACGTCTCCGCGCTGCACGATCTCTCGAATCAAATGGTATTTCCTCTCAATATGCTTAGAGCGCTTATGGGTTCTAGGTTCCTTTGAGTTAGCGACAGCCCCACTATTATCACAATAAAGGGTCATGGGCTCGTCGACGTTTGGAACAACTTCCAAATACTTAAGGAACTTTCTAAGCCATACAGCCTCGTTGGATGCTTCACAAGCAGCCACATATTCTGCTTCCATTGTGGAGTCAGCAATGCAAGATTGCTTAATACTTCTCCACACAACAGCTCCACCATTAAGGATGAAACCAGATCCCGAAGTGGATTTCCTGGAATCCTTATCCGCTTGAAAATCGGAGTCGGTATATCCCGTCATAGTCAGGTCAATACCTGAGTATGTAACCATCAAGTTCCTAGTTCTTCGAAGATACTTAAGAACATGCTTAACAGCAATCCAGTGCTCAGGTCCAGGGTTGGATTGGAAACGACTAAGTACGCCAACGGCGAAACAGATGTCAGGTCTAGTGCAAAGCATAGCATACATGAGGCTTCCTACGGCAGAGGCGTAAGGAATCTTCCTCATGTCTTCAATCTCTTGTGCAGTCTTGGGAGACTGGTCCTTAGAGAGTGAAACTCCATGCCTAAAGGGTGTTTGACCCCTCTTGCAGTCTTGCATCGAGAAGCGATCCATCACCTTATCAATATAAGATGCTTGAGAGAGCGACAGGGTCCGATTTTTCCTATCTCGAAAGATTTGGATTCCCAGAATATATGCGGCTTCTCCTAGATCCTTCATATCGAATTGCTTTGCCAGCCAGACCTTAACCTCAGATAACTTACCCACGTCATTACCAATGAGTAGTATATCATCGACATATAGTACCAGAAACACAACTTTACCTTCGTGTATTAACTTGTAAACACAAGGCTCATCTATTGACTGTTCAAAGCCAAAGCTCTTTACAGTTTCATCGAATCTAATATTCCATGACCTAGATGCTTGCTTTAGTCCATAAATGGATTTAAGCAACTCACAAACCTTGGTCTCTTGACCTTTATCCACGAAACCGTCTGGTTGAGCCATGTAAATGCGCTCGTCAAGATTGCCATTCAGAAAGGTTGTCTTGACATCCATTTGCCAGATCTCATAGTCGAGAGCTGCAGCTATGGATAGGAGTATGCGGATGGATTTAAGCATTGCGACTGGCGAGAAGGTTTCTTCATAGTCAATCCCTTCTTGTTGGGTATAACCCTTCGCCACAAGTCGTGCTTTGAACGTCTCAACGTTCCCATCAGGATCCCTTTTCTTCTTGTATATCCACTTACACCCTACGGGTTTAATCCCTTCAGGAAGGTCTACAAGTTTCCAGACATTGTTGACATACATCGAGTGCATTTCAACTTTCATGGCGTCAAGCCAAAGGTTTGATTCAGAACAAGCCATCGCTTGGCTAAAGGAAACAGGGTCATCCATGTCGGAGACGGCTACGAGAGAGTCTCCATAAGACATGTACCTGTCAGGCTGTTGAACAGCCCTTCCACTACGTCGAAGTACAACTTGACGAGATTCTGATGAGTTAGGTTGTGTTTCAGTTGGGGTAAGAACAGTTCTTACAGATGAGGTAGAAGCTTCCTCACCCAACTTTTCTTCAAGCACAATTTTGCTTCTAGGTTTCGCATCCTTCATAAAGTCCTCCTCAAGGAAACGAGCATTCGTGCTAACGAAAGTCTTATCGTCCTCGGGACTATAGAAAGTAAAACCGTTGGTTTCCTTCGGATATCCTACAAACAGGCACAATTCTGACCTACTAGCCAACTTGCTAGTCTTTTGCCTCAGCACGTGTGCAGGGCAACCCCAAATTCGGATGCGGCCAAGATTCACTTTACGGCCAGTCCATCGTTCATAAGGACTACCAGGAACCGTTTTAGACGGAACTTGGTTCAGAATGTAAGCGGCTGTTTCGAGGGCATATCCCCAAAAGGAAAGCGGGAGTGATGAGTAACTCATCATTGATCTAACCATCTCCATAAGAGTTCGGTTTCTTCTCTCTGACACTCCGTTTTGTTGAGGTGTGCCAGGTGCGGTAAGCTGAGAAGCAATACCTTCTTCTTTAAGAAAGTCATCGAACTCTCCAGACATATACTCACCACCTCGATCAGATCGAAGGGTTTTGATCACTTTGCCAGTTTGCTTTTCCACTAAAGCCCTAAAGACCTTAAATACGTTAAAGGTCTCGGATTTGTGTTTAAGCAAATAGACAAACCCATATCTTGAGTAATCATCAGTGAAGGTAACGAAGTATTCGTATCCTCCACGTGCCTGTTGGTTGAGCGGACCACATACATCAGAATGTATTGGTTCCAGCAACTCAGTGGCTCTTCGACCCTTATCGGAGAAAGGTCGCTTAGTCATTTTTCCTTCTATGCAGGATTCACAAGTAGGTAGTGAACCTATTGCAGAGTCTTGGAGTGGACCATCCCTCACAAGTCTCTTAATCCTATCCTGACTGATATGACCAAGTCTCAAGTGCCAAAGGTATGTTGATTTTGTTAGATCGGAGGATTCAGAAAGTTTGATCCTATTTCGCTCCCTAATTAGATCATTATCTATTTCGGTGTCTAAAAGAGAAGGTTTAGTGGGATAGATATAGAAAAGAGCATTCTTCATACATGCATCAGTGATAAAAGAATTATCAGGAAACGAAATACGAATTCCATTCTTAATGAACTTTAAACAATAATCTTGCTCACGAAGACGAACAACGGATATTAAGTTCTTCCCAAAGGTAGGAAAAAAATAAACATTATTCAAGTTTAAAGTGCGGTCTTCAAAAGACACCGTCACGGATCCCACAGCCTTCGCCGACACCAGGCTCCCATCACCCCATTTGAAACAGAACTCGCCTTCCTCTAAGCTTTTGGTTTTCTTGAAACCATTCAAGGAACAACAAATACGGTTAGTAGCAGCGGAGTCAAGAATCCACGTTGATACATTATCAGCTACTAAGCATGCTTCGGTAACTAGTACAATACTATGTTCCTTTGCTTTGAGATAGGCAGTACAGTTCTTTTTATCGGCTTTGTAAGGTCTGTTCTTAGTTCCAGAGGCAGAGGCTTTTTGCTCAGTAGCATGTGCCTCTCCTTGATTCCTCTTTCTCTTAGTGAGACCTACAGCAGTGTGAAGTTCCATCATAAGCTTGGTAACAGTGTACTCTAGCTTGTGTATGGAGTAGTTCATCTTAGAGGTATCAAGAGATGCGGGGAGAGTTTGTAAGATCATATCTATGATATTCTTCCCATCAATCTCAGATCCTAGGATTTCTATTTTATTCAGAAAACTAATGATCAGTATCATGAAGTCTCCAACAGGAGTCCTAGCCTGCATATGACAGTTCATAAATTGTCGGACTGCTTGTAGCCTTGTTTGACGCCTTTGCGCTCCAAACATCTCAAGGAGATTGAAGAGCATGTCAGCGGCAGTCTCGAAGTCACGATGTTGCTCTTTCAGCATATTGTTCATAGATGCCAAGATATAGCACCTCACAATCTCATCGGATCGAAGCCAGGCCGCTAAGGCGTCATTGTCCTCTTGAGTTGAATCATCATTCGTCAGAGGAGGACACGGGGTGGTGAGTACCCATTTGCGCTTGTTAACGGTAGGTATTATGTCGAGGTTACGTCTCGAATCTACGTAGTTTTCGTTTTCGAGTTTGATCGAGGAAAGAAAGATTGAGAGATGGTTGAGAGACATATTGCCTATATAAGTTGAAACAAGTTTATGATTAGTCTTTTGTTTAGGATTTAAGTTATATTAAGACTTTTATAAAATCCAAAGGTGTTATAAACCAAACGATAATTTACTCCCTCAAGAGAAGGCCGCAAAAAATCTCCTTTTATAAGTAAATGACACATCATTAATGCTTAGCCAAGATGTCAATACATCAGCTTTGACTAGCCACCTTGTAAATTGGTTTGATCACTCATATCCTTTCGCAGACCCTCAAGGGAGGATTACTAGGGATTGAGCCTAAGTGTGTAACCAACCACTTAGTCCAAAAGATCAGCTTTGAAAAACAATCCCCCAAGGGGAGGCCTTGTCATCATTGCATCACTCTCGGACGTAGCTCATTGAGCAATGATCGAGGCAATAACGCCTTGGAGTACTCACATTTAAGTGAGGGTCGCAAGAGCGGCTCTTAGTCCCACGTTATTGCATCTTTCATTAGTGTTGGGGATCGTGGGTTACAAACAACGAATATAACCGTCCCACTTAGTTTTTGGAGATGGTTCATCGACTCTTATAATTTCGGAAACAAATTTCCTAGTTAGAGAGCGACAGAGCGGAACTAGAAGAGAATCCTAGATCGACATGTTCAGAGCAGTATTAGTGCATAAAGGCACAAGGTACATACTCGATCTTTTCCTATTTTCTATTTCGGGAAAGTGCGTGAGGGAAGTGTGAACTTCAACGCACTCGAACACTTGAAAGTTTGAGATTACACATCTTTTTATTTTTCGGCTTGTCTACAAGGAGACCTCCCACTCAAATTTTCAAGAGCATATAGATTTTGAACATATGTGATATAGATATAGTTTTGAAAACATTTTGAAAATTTATTTGATTTGGATGACAAAATATTTTTCAAGTTTGAAAGTGAAAACGGTTTTTCAAAATTCAAACTAGTTTTGTAAAAATTCAATTTCAATTAAACTTTCAAAAATCAAAACATTTTAATCTTACACATCATGTTTATAATCATATGAAAAACATTTTTGCTCAAGAAAATTTTCTCATTAGAGTTCTATAACTCATGGTAGTGGGGTTTGAAAATCCGGATTTCTAAAAAAAAACTGGAGTTTCAGACAGCCGCGCACCTCGGAGTAAAATCGCCATATCTGGCGGCTCCGATGTCCTTTTCAGCCGAAACCGGTGGCATTGGACAGAGGACAGACAGAGCTTTAATTCGATTCAAGAATCATTAAATTTAGATTTCTGAGCAGAGAGTTATGTCACTTTTAATGCGGTTTACTCCAGCTCGAAGAAAAAGAAATAAATTAAAGCTTGGTCCTTTTTAGGTGCGAAAAAGAATCGAGTGTAACGGAACGTTTTAAGATGTTGTTTAAAGCTTTTATTTGTGTTTTATTAGCAGAGTAATAACATAGAATAAAAGAAATAACAACATGCATAAAACGATTCAAGTAAATAAACGAAACTAGCAAGACAATATAACTAGTCACAAAATTTTACTCGAAATTTCTCAAACCTTTAAAACACGTTTTTCAATATAAAAAATTAAAAACTTTTAGAACTTATTCTAATGTGTTTTAAAAACATCCCAAACTCATAGAAAATCAACATGCTTTTTAATTTAAAGGCAAGAGCAATAAATTAAAAAAAAACTAAGATAACAATTCTAACTTGTCACAAAATTAGTAAACTTTCGAAAACGATTTTCAAGCTCATAATTTTAAAAACATGTACATGCATATCTTTGACCATAGCTCTGATACCATTTTTTGGAATCGATCTAGGGTTTAAGAAAAAGATTAAACGCTTCGGGAAGCGGCGGAATTTTAAAAAATTTCTTTTCAAGCAAAAACAGTTTTTACTAACCTAGACAAAGAAGCAAGTACATGTAATTAAAAATCAATATGAGCTAAGAGTTTACTAACCTTTCTTGAAGCTTGAACTTTGAAGAAGCTTTTGGAAAGTTCGCAACGCTCGTCTCCCCTCGCAGCACGTCTCTCTTTCTTTCCTCGGCACCTCGAGCAACCACGAAAGTTTCTATCACTAAATCACTCGAAAAGAAGGAATCAGTGAGTGGGCACTTTTAAACACTACGACTTAAGAACAAGTCTTGAAGTCGCAGAGCTAAACACTAGGTCGAGTGAGGACCTAGGTGCCAAGACAAGAAAAAATCGAAAATAAACTAGAGAGAGAGAGAGAGAGGATTTTCGGCCACAATGTCTAGAGAGAGAGTCTCTCAATCTCTAACTTGTGTGGAATGAATGGAATGAGAAGAATGAGGCTCCTATTTATAGGAGAGGTCTTACCTTCAATAAGGTAGTTTCCTCTTCTATAGAATATCACATATTCATGAGCAAAATAACCCTTATTTCTTATTCCATTTGGGCGCCCAAGGCAGCCTTCTAGAAGGCTAGGATTTGTTTCATTTTTTGTTCCTTGGCTTGCCTATTACTCTCTTGGCCAAAATACCTTGTGCATCCTTATGCAAATTTGTTTCCTCTTTTTCTTTTGGCAAGTATCTATATACATTTATGCACAAAATAATTTCCCTTTCTCTTTGGGTAGTGGGCGCCTATTATGTCTAGAAAAAGGCTTCTAGAATTTTCTTCACTTGTTCATGACAACATAAGAAAAGGCCCATTTAGAATTTTCAATAAAATTCTTATGAAATGAAATTAATTCACAAGGCCCAATGATCAAGTCATGGCCGAGTGACATTAAGTCATCAAATGAACTTGTCAAAAAATTTATTGACATTCATTTCATCCTTTGTCTCAAAAGACAAAAATACCCTTTTAACTATTTTCGTTCTTGTTTTGACTTAGCTTCCAGTTTAACTATTCCTATCGATGTGATTCGTGACAGTGACCTCATGGACCCAAATGAACAAAGCTTGAGCTAAACACTTGGACTAAAAAGTTCACAAACCTTTTCCAAGTTTAGGTTAATGCCAACTGACTCCACTAAAGAGCTGACACTGAAAATCTCTCGGTTCAAATGAATTTATTTTCTACTCAAGAATTCGACCTAATTATGATGAGCGGATCCACTGAATATTATCTATGTTTACCCTTCATGAATGTCATCAGCTAGTCGGGATTTACTAAATTACCATTTTACCCTTCTAGCTGTTATTTCCTCAACTCCTTTGTCGCTTGTGAATAAGTTAGAAACAATGTATTGACGAGGAGCTAACAAGTCACATTGTTTCATCCAAAAGAGTCAGGACTCAATTTGGACACTGGCCAGTTCATTTATTCACACTCCAAGGATCAAAGCATGAGGTGACATACATTGCATTTCAGCAATCTTGTACATGAATTCCATATCTATGAGAACTTCACAAAGTTACTCATGACATACTCACAACTTAGTACTTCACCAATGGGCCCTATTCGGAATCACATAGTGAGTCCGAACTCTGACTTTCTCAAATGAGAATACTAAGGTGTGAAATGACATGTCTCATTTCAGGATTAAGGTAAGCATGATGCAATTCATACATAGTGACTTCGAGACATAAGAGGTTAAATGGTTTGTTCTTATCTTGTCTCTAGAAGTGCACTGGTCAATTCAGTACCTTCGGAAGATACCTAGAAGAACTATAGAGTCTCCAACTCTCAATGCCTCATAACCAGACATCATAGATTCTTCTAACAATCGTACTGAGGTCAATAGTCCTTTGACCCTAAGATTGTGAATATATCGTTTTAAGCAAACTACGAAGAGTTTGTTCATGCAAATCTACATTTGTCTCTTCGTAAGTTGTTAAGTTTGTTTATGGACTAAAAGACTAAGGTTTTATCATAAAGCTTCAAACAAAGAAAGAATGAATGAACGTTTCAACTTTATTAATGAATGAATAGGCAATTACAAGCAAGAGTCTTCATGAGACTTTATTACATCAAATGTACAAAATAAAGACTACAACTCTTCTTGTGGGCACCCTCAGGATTAGCAAAGATTAGCAAGACCTTCTGCTCGCCGCGTCACCCTCAGGCCAACGGCAAGGTCGAAGCAGTCAACAAGACTATCAAGGGAAATCTCAAAAAGAAGCTCGAAGATAAAAAGGGCGCCTGGGCCGAGGAATTTCCATTCGTCCTATGGGCGTACAGGACAACCGCGGGAAACGCCACCGGCGAAACGCCATTCTCCCTCGCGTACGGGATCGAGGCTGTGGTCCCAATCAAAACCGAGATACCCACGTTCCGAGTCGATACGTTCGATGAAGCGAACAACGATGAGGCCATGCGCCTGGAGCTGGATTTGATCGATGAAAAGAGATCAGAAGCGTTCAGTTGCCTCGCCGCACAGAAGCGCAAGGTCGAAAGGTACTGCAACTCCAAGATCAAAAGGAGAACCTTTGCCGTCGGAAGCCTTGTACTCAGACGAGTGTTCCAGAATACACAAGTCCAAGGCGCCGGCGTCCTAGGCCCGAACTGTTGTCAATGGTGCCCACAAGAAGAGTTGTAGTCTTTATTTTGAAAATTTGATGTAATAAAGTCTCATGAACTCTCTTGCTTGTAATTGCCTATTCATTCATTAATAAAGTTGAAACGTTCATTCATTCTTTCTTTGTTTGAAGCTTTATGATAAAACCTTAGTCTTTTAGTCCATAAACAAACTTAACAACTTACGAAGAGACAAATGTAGATTTGCATGAACAAACTCTTCGTAGTTTGCTTAAAACGATATATTCGCAATCTTAGGGTCAAAGGACTATTGACCTCAGTACGATTGTTAGAAGAATCTATGATGTCTGGTTATGAGGCATTGAGAGTTGGAGACTCTATAGTTCTTCTAGGTATCTTCCGAAGGTACTGAATTGACCAGTGCACTTCTAGAGACAAGATAAGAACAAACCATTTAACCTCTTATGTCTCGAAGTCACTATGTATGAATTGCATCATGCTTACCTTAATCCTGAAATGAGACATGTCATTTCACACCTTAGTATTCTCATTTGAGAAAGTCAGAGTTCGGACTCACTATGTGATTCCGAATAGGGCCTATTGGTGAAGTACTAAGTTGTGAGTATGTCATGAGTAACTTTGTGAAGTTCTCATAGATATGGAATTCATGTACAAGATTGCTGAAATGCAATGTATGTCACCTCATGCTTTGTTCCTTGGAGTGTGAATAAATGAACTGGCCAGTGTCCAAATTGAGTCCTGACTCTTTTGGATGAAACAATGTGACTTGTTAGCTCCTCGTCAATACATTGTTTCTAACTTATTCACAAGCGACAAAGGAGTTGGGGAAATAACAGCTAGAAGGGTAAAATGGTAATTTAGTAAATCCCGACTAGCTGATGACATTCATGAAGGGTAAACATAGATAATATTCAGTGGATCCGCTCATCATAATTAGGTCGAATTCTTGAGTAGAAAATAAATTCATTTGAACCGAGAGATTTTCAGTGTCAGCTCTTTAGTGGAGTCAGTTGGCATTAAGCTAAACTTGGAAAAGGTTTGTGAACTTTTGAGTCCAAGTGTTTAGCTCAAGCTTTGTTCATTTGGGTCCATGAGGTCACTGTCACGAATCACATCGATAGGAATAGTTAAACTGGAAGCTAAGTCAAAACAAGAACGAAAATGGTCAAAAGGGTATTCTTGTCTTTTGAGACATAGGATGAAATGAATGTCAATAAATTTTTTGACAAGTTCATTTGATGACTTAATGTCACTCGGCCATGACTTGATCATTGGGCCTTGTGAATTAATTTCATTTCATAAGAATTTTATTGAAAATTCTTAATGGGCCTTTTTCATGTTCTCATGAATAAATGAAGAAGCTTCTAGAAGCTCCTTCTAGAGACATGTTGGGCGCCCAACATACCTAAGGAAAGAGAGTTTATTTTGTGCATAAATGTATTTAGATACTTTCCAAAAGAAAAAGAGGAAACAAATTTCCCATACATGCTTGTAGGGAATCGGCCATGTTGAGAGAAAAGGCAAGCCTTGAACAAAATAGGAAACAAATCAAGGCTTCTAGAAGACTTGTGTTGGCCGATTGTCTCAAAGGGAAAAAGAGGAAATTGGCTCATGAATATGTGATATTCTATAGAAGAGGAAACTACCTTATTGAAGGTGAGACCTCTCCTATAAATAGGAGCCTCATTTCCTCACATTTCATTCATCCAAGTTTAAGAGATTTGAGAGACTCTCTCTCTAGAACTTTGGCCGAAACTCCTCTCTCTCTTTCTAGTTTATTTTCGATTTTTCTTGTTTTAGCACCTAGGTCCTCACTCGACCTAGTGTTTAGCTCTGCGACTTCAAGACTCGTTCTTAAGTCGTAGTGTTTAAAAGTGCCCACTCACTAATTCCTTTATTTCGAGTGATTTAGTGATAGAAACTTTCGTGGTTGCTCGAGGTGCCGAGGAAAGAAAGAGAGACGTGCTGCGAGGGGAGACGAGCGTTGCAACTTTCTAAGAGCTTCTCAAAGATCAAGCTTCAAGAAAGGTTAGTAAACTTCTTAGCTCATATTAGTTTTTAATTACATGTACTTGCACTTGTCTAGGTTAGTAAAAACCGTTTTTACTTGTAAAAGAAAATTTTTAAAATTCCGCCGCTTCCCGAAGCGTTAATTATTTTCTTAAACCCTAGATCGATTCCAACAAATGGTATCAGAGCTATGGTCAAAGATTAGCATGTACATGTATTTAAAATTATGAGCTTGAAAATCGTTTTCGAAAGTTTACTAATTTTGTGACAAGTTAGAATTGTTATCTTAGATATTTTTTTTAATTTATTGCTCATGTCTTTAAATTAAAAACCATGTTGTTTTTCTATGATTTTGGGATGTTTTTAAAACACATTAGAATCAGTTCTAAAAGTTTTTAATTTTTTATATTGAAAAACGTGTTTTAAAGGTTTGAGTTTTTTCGAGAAAAATTTTGTGACTAGTTTTGTTATCTTGCTAGTTTCTTATTTTTACTTGAATCGTTTTATGATTGTTGTTATTTCTTTTATGCCTTGTTATTACCTTGCTAATAAAACACAAATAAAAGCTTTAACAACCTTCATAAAACGTTCCGTTACACTCGATTCTTTTTCGCACCTAAAAAGGACCAAGCTTTAATTATTTCTTTTTCTTCGAGCTGGAGTAAACCCGCATTAAAAGTGGCATAACTCTCTGCTCAGAAATTGAAATTTAATGATTCTTGAATCAAATTAAAGCTCTGTCTGTCCTCTGTCCAATGCCACCAGTTTCGGCGCAAAAGGACATCGGAGCCGCCAGATATGGCGATTTTACTCCGAGGTGCGAGGCTGTTCCGAAACTCCAGTTTTTTAGAAATCCGGATTTTCAAACCCCACTACCATGAGTTATAGAACTCTAATGAGAAAATTTTCTTGAGCAAAAATGTTTTTCGTATGATTATAAACATGATGTGTAAGATTAAAAGTTTTGATTTTTGAAAGATTAATTGAAATTGAATTTTTACAAAACTAGTTTGAATTTTGAAAAACCGTTTTCACTTTCAAACTTGAAAATATTTTGTCATCCAAATCAAATAAGTTTTCAAAATGTTTTCAAAACTATATCTATATCACATATGTTCAAAAAATGTATATGCTCTTGAAAATTTGAGTGGGAGGTCTCTTTGTAGACAAGCTGAAAAATAAAAAGATGTGTAATCTCAAACTTTCAAGTGTTCGAGTGAGTTGAAGTTCACACTTCCCTCATGCACTTTCCCGAAATAGAAAATAGGAAAAGATCGAGTATGTACCTTGTGCCTTTATGCACTAATACTACTCTGAACATGTCGATCTAGGATTCTCTTCTAGTTGTCCGCTCTGTCGCTCTCTAACTAGGAAATTTGTTTCCGAACTTATAAGAGTCGATGAACCAACTCCAAAAACTAAGTGGGAGGGTTATACTTGTTGTTTGTAACCCACGATCCCCAACACTAATGAAAAGTGCAAGTGTCACCGGACTAAGAGTCACCCTCGTGGCCCTCTCTTAAATGAGTGTACTCAAGGGCGCTTTGCTCTGATTATTGCTCAATGAGCTACGTCCGAGAGTGAGACGATGATGGCAAGGCCTCCCCTTCGGGGATTGTTTTTCAAAGTTGATCTTTTGGACTAAGTGGTTGGTTGCACACTTAGGCTCAATCCCTAGTAATCCTCCCTCGAGGCCCTGCGAAAGGATGTGAGTGATCAAACCAATTTACAAGGTGGCTAGTCAAAATAGATGTATTGACATCTTGGCTTAGCATTAATGATGTGTCATTTACTTATAAAAGGAGATTTTTTGCGGCCTTCTCTTGAGGGAGTAAATTATCGTTTGGTTTATAACACCTTTGGGTTTTATAAAAGTCTTAATAAAACTTAAATCCTAAACCAAAGACTAATCATAAACTTGTTTCAACTTATATAGGCAATATGTCTCTCAACCATCTCTCTATCTTTCTTTCCTCGATCAAACTCGAAAACGAAAACTACGTAGATTCGAAACGTAACCTCGACATAATACCTACCGTTAACAAGCACAAATGGGTACTCACCACCCCGTGTCCTCCTCTGACGAATGATGATTCAACTCAAGAGGACAATGACGCCTTATCGGCCAGGCTTCGATCCGATGAGATTGTGAGGTGCTATATCTTGGCATCTATGAACAATATGCTGAAAGAGCAACATCGTGACATCGAGACTGCCGCTGACATGCTCTACAATCTCCTTGAGATATTTGGAGGGCAAAGGCGTCAAAGAAGGCTACAAGCAGTCCGACAGTTTATGAACTGTCATATGCAGGCTAGAGACTTCATGATACTGATCATTAGTTTTCTGAATAAAATGGAAATCCTAGGATCTGAGATTGATGGGAAGAATATCATAGATATGTGTTGTCGCTGTTTTTCGGACAACTATTTAGGAGCCAAAGACGGTTAGACCCAAGGCCGGACCAAGTGGTCTCGTCTTGACTCGAGCGTGTCGGACTTGGTATCCCAAGTCGTCCCTTAGCTGTGGATGTCCCTTGAGTTCGTCAGAGTACCTGAAAAGGAGTAGAGAACACGTGAACTACAAAGGGGAAACAGGGGGGGTGCCCCTGTTTACCTCTCCGACGCTCAACATTAGTGGGATTGAGGTGGAGTATAGAGGTTTTAGGGGTGTTTAGAGGCCAAAGCTTGAGAGAAACGAGCGAGGTACGAGTTCGGCAGCGTTTCAGTGCTCAAGAATGGATTACCTGGGTCAAGGGAAGGACCCTTGTATTTATAGGCAGCCAAGGGGTGGTTTGAAGACCCCTTGGCCGAGTGAGGAAGGTTGGGTCGGCCATTGGTCGGCTGAAGGGTTGGGCCGGCCAATGGCCGAGTGAGCATGTTGGGTCGGCCATTGGCCGACTGAAGCTTTGCCTCGGCCAATGGCCGAGTGAACTGGGCCGGCCATTGGCCGGGTGAAGCTTTGCCTCGGCCAATGGCCGAGTGAGACCCTTGGGTCGACCATTGGCCGACTGAAGCTTTGCCTTGGCCAATGGCCGAGTGAACTGGGCCGGCCATTGGCCGGCTGAAGCTTTGCCTCGGCCAATGGCCGAGTGAGACCCTTGGGTCGGCCATTGGCCGACTGAAACTTTGCCTCGGCCAATGGCCGAGTGAACTGGGCCGGCCATTGGCCGGCTGAAGCTTTGCCTCGGCCAATGGCCGAGTGAGACCCTTGGGTCGGCCATTGGCCGACTGAAACTTTGCCTCGGCCAATGGCCGAGTGAACTGGGCCGGCCATTGGCCGGCTGAAGCTTTGCCTCGGCCAATGGCCGAGTGAGACCCTTGGGTCGGCCATTGGCCGACTGAAACTTTGCCTCGGCCAATGGCCGAGTGAACTGGGCCGGCCATTGGTGTGCTGAGGCTTTGACTCGGCCAATGGCCGAGTGACACTCTTGGGCCGGCCATGGGCCGGCTGAGCATATGGCCGGCCACTGGCCGGCTAGAACTTGGGCCGGCTATTGGTTTGGGCCGGCCAATGGCTGAGGCAAGGCTCCGCCGTCAAAGGCCTCGCGCCGGTCGTGCGGGTCGAAGTGATGTCTTTTTCCTCGTCGGCCCTAGACGGGCCGACAACATTAGCCCCCCGAGTTTCCGGTCGAGCGTAGATCGAGTGGAAACTCAAAATCTGCGCTTTTATACGGATGCGGGATGAACGCTCTCGGGTTTGCGTCATGAGGAATGGCCTTCGCGGGTCGCGAGGGATGGCCTTTGGGCATCGCGAAGGACGACTTATTAATCCGGGTTGATCGCGCGCGGCTTATTTTCTCGATCTACCCGTGAGGGCATGATCGATTAGCACGGCTTTATTGTGTTGTGCGCGTCTTGCTTTCTCGACTTGCCAACGGAGGCGTGATCGATTTGCACGTCTTTGTTGTGTTGTGCGCGTCTTGTTTTCTCGATTTGCCAACGAAGGCATAATCGATTTGCGTGTCTTTGTTGTATTGTGTGCGTCTTATGTTCTCGATTTGCCATCGAAGGCATAATCGATTTGCACGTCTTTGTTGTGTTGTGCGCGTCTTGTTTTCTCGATTTGCCAACGAAGGCATAATCGATTTGCGCGTCTTTGTTGTATTGTGCGCGTCTTATGTTCTCGATTTGCCATCGAAGGCATAATCGATTTGCACGTCTTTTTTGTGTTGTGCGCGTCTTGTTTTCTCGATTTGCCAACGAAGGCATAATCGATTTGCGCGTCTTTGTTGTATTGTGCGCGTCTTATGTTCTCGACTTGCCATCGAAGGCATAATCGATTTGCACGTCTTTGTTGTGTTGTGCGCGTCTTGTTTTCTCGATTTGCCAACGAAGGCATAATCGATTTGCGCGTCTTTGTTGTGTGGACGCAGACCTTGAACCCATTTGTAACTCGTTGCCTATCGGCCGACGAGCTGGGCGGCGAGCGCGATGCCACTTTTGCGTGGCGAGGTTTCCCGTGGACGCTGGCTAGACCAGATACGCCCTGCGGACGCAGACCTTGAACCCATTTGTAACTCGTTGCCTATCGGCCGACGAGTTGGGCGGCGAGCGCGATGCCACTTTTGCGTGGCGAGGTTTCCCGTGGACGCTGGCTAGACCAGATTCGCCCAGCGGACGCAGACCTTGAACCCATTTGTAACTCGTTGCCTATCGGCCGACGAGCTGGACGGCGAGCGTGATGCCACATTTATGTGGCGAGGTTTCCCGTGGACGCTGGCTAAACTAGATACGCCCTGCGGACGCAGACCTTGAACCCATTTGTAACTCGTTGCCTATCGGCCGACGAGCTGGGCGGCGAGCGCGATGCCACTTTTGTGTGGCGAGGTTTCTCGTGGACGCTGGCTAGACCAAATACGCCCTCCGGACGCAGACCTTGAACCCATTTGTAACTCGTTGCCTATCGGCCGACGAGCTGGGCGGCGAGCGCGATGCCACATTTGTGTGGCGAGGTTTCCTGTGGACGCTGGCTTGACCAAATACGCCCTGCGAACGCAGACCTTGAACCCATTTGTAACTTGTTGCCTATCGGCCGACGAGCTGGGCGGCGAGCGCGATGCCACATTTGTGTGGCGAGGTTTCCCGTGGACGCTGGCTAGACCAGATACGCCCTGCGGACGCAAGCCTTGAACTCATTTGTAACTCGTTGCCTATCGGCCGACGAGCTGGGCGGCGAGCGCGATTCCACTTTTGTGTGGCGAGGTTTCTCGTGGACGCTGGCTAGACCAGATACGCCCTGCGGACGCAGACCTTGAACCCATTTGTAACTCGTTGCCTATCGGCCGACGAGCTGGGCGGCGAGCGCGATGCCACATTTGTGTGGCGAGGTTTCCCGTGGACGCTGGCTTGACCAGATACGCCCTGCGGACGCAGACCTTGAACCCATTTGTAACTCGTTGCCTATCGGCCGACGAGTTGGGCGGCGAGCGCGATGCCACATTTGTGTGGCGAGGTTTCCCGTGGACGCTGGCTAGACCAGATACGCCCTGCGGACGCAAGCCTTGAACCCATTTGTAACTCGTTGCCTATCGGCCGACGAGCTGGGCGGCGAGCGCGATGCCACATTTGTGTGGCGAGGTTTCTCGTGGACGCTGGCTTGACCAGATACGCCCTGCGGACGCAGACCTTGAACCCATTTGTAACTCGTTGCCTATCGGCCGACGAGCTGGGCGGCGAGCGCGAACTCAAGACTCAACTCGAGGGCTCATGTAGAGCCTGCACGAGGAATAGTTAGTTGGCTTGTGGACTCAAACTCGGCCCGAGGGCTTATGTAGCCTGCACGAGGAGTTACGTGAAGGGTCGGCACGAGGAGTATCGGTCAACTCGTGGACTTGGGGTTTGACTCGAGGGATTAACGCATCTCGAGGAGACATGTGGAGAGTCGGCACGAGGAGTATCAGTCGACTCGTGGGCTTGAACTCGACTCGAGGAATAAACGCATCTTGAGGAGACATGTGAAGAGTCGGCACGAGGAGTATTGATCCACTCGTGGACTTGAGCTCGACTCGGGGAATAAACGCATCTCGAGGCGTTACGGGGGGGAGTCTCCCTTCGGGACCTTCGGCCGAATCCAAAGACGTTTGGACGAAGTGACGAAGTCGCTCCAGATCGACTAGACGAAGTGGCGAGCTCGATAGATGAGGCGACGAGCTCGACCAGGCAAACTTGACCAGGCAAGGTGGCGAGTTCGACCGGGCGACGTGGCGAGCTGATGAGCTCGGCCGGGCGAGGCGAGCTGATGAGCTCGGCCGGGCGGGGCGAGCTGACGAGCTTGGCCAGGCGAGGCGAGCTGACGAGCTCGGCCAGGCGAGGCGAGCTGACGAACTCGGCCAGACGAGGCGAGCTGACGAGCTCGGTCAAGCGAGGCGAGCTGACGAGCTCGGCCAGGCGAGGCGAGCTGACAAGCTCGGTTAGGGCGAGACGAACTGACGAGCTCGGCCAGGCAAGGCGACCTGATGAGCTCGGCCAGGCGAGGCGAGCTTATGAGCTCGGCCAGGGCGAGATGAACTGACGAACTCGGCCAGACGAGGCGAGCTGACGAGCTCGACCAAGCGAGGCGAGCTGACGAGCTCGGCCAGGCGAGGCGAGCTGACGAGCTCGGTTAGGGTGAGACGAACTGACGAGCTCGGCCAGGCAAGGCGACCTGATGAGCTCGAAATCCTGAAAATTCGTAAGGATCGGCACGAGGAGTATCAGTCGACTCGTGGACTCGGGCTCAACTCAAGGACTCATGTAGAGCCTGCACGAGGAGCTACATGATGAACCGGCACGAGGAGTTATCGGCCGACTCGTGGATTCGAACTCGACTCGAGGAATGAACTCATCTCGAGGAGTTACGTGGAGAGTCGGCACGAGGAGTATTGGTCGACTCGTGGACTCGAACTCGACTCGAGGAATTGATGCATCTCGAGGGGACATGTGAAGAGTCGGCACGAGGAGTATTGGTCAACTCGTGGACTCGAACTCGACTCGAGGACTCACGTAGAGCCTGCACGAGGAGTTTTGTAAAGAGTCGTCGCGAGGAGTATCGATCGACTCGCGGACTCGAAGCTCGACTCGAGTAATGAATTCGTCTCGAGGAGTTACGTGAGAAGTCTTTCTTTGAGACCTCCGGCCTAACCATCGGCCCCTCGAGACTTTATTATTATATATATATATATATTTTTTGAGTTGTTGTTGAGTTATTTTTATTGATAATTGATACCTGTTAGCCCCCCGAGTTTCTTGCGTTTGTGAGACGAAGGCCAAGAAACTCTTGCGTTAGAGGTATACAATAGTATGCGCTGCATTTTTTCATGTGTGAAATAACTCTTTATTGCAATAAGGGGGTCGTTACAGTTTGTCATGGCACTTGGCCTTCTTTGAAAAAAGGAAATTACATTTTCGAAATGAAAGTGACCACGAAGCCGATCGAGTTCGGGCGTGAATTTAAGGGTCGAAGTAACGATACTCATGGTTTGCTAGCAGACGCGACGAATTCCTTGAAATCCCCACCACGAATTAGGGAATCAATTCGCTTCTTAAGCTGCTTGCATTCGATCGTCACGTGCCCGTGATCTTTGTGGTATTCGCAGAACCGACTTCGATCTCGCTTCGCGGGGTCCTTTGTGAGTGGAGCGGGGCTTCCCAGCTCATCGCGGCGTAAGCGCAGGATCCGGTCGGGCGTTGTGTTGAGCGGGACGAAGGATCGCTTCGGGGCTGGAGAAGGGTGGTCGTTAGGGACTTGACCCTACCGGCGCCTTTTCCTTCGTGACTCGGGACCAACGGCCGGCATCACAAGCGTGGCTGCGCGCTTTTGGTTGGGTGCTTGATCAGTGTTGGGTGGTTGCTGCCCCATGACGATCGCGGTCTCACGTTGAGCATCGAGTTTTTCTCTCAAATCGAACTCGTGATTCTCTCTTTGAGAGTTGAGGCGGTCTCTCAAGTCTCCGGAGGCCGTCCCTATCACCCTTGTTAAGGACGCATCATTCAGGCGACGCCTTTGGCGGAGGCCGAGACCATCGACGTTGTCACCTTCACAAGGGTTTTGGACGTGGACGGTGAGCTTGGAGCGTCCCTTCCGGGACCTCGAGACCGAGCGTCCTCGGGCATTGCGCGAGTTTTGACGCCTTGACGTGGTCGCCCGAGGGTGTTCCCTCGAGGGCGCGTGCGCGTGCTCGTAAGAAAGTTGACGTCTTGGCGCCGCCGCCCGAGGGTGTCCCCTTGGAAGCGTGCGCGCGCGTCCCCTTTCGTGAGCAAGGTGGTCGAGGTCGGTCTCGAGGTTGACGTCGTCGACATTGTTGGAGTCGAGGAGGTCGGCGATGAGTGCGCCGGTGACGCCGGGGCGGTCTAGGAGCTCGGCGAGCCTTCGAGCCATGTCCTCTCGGACTGCGGCCTCGGGGTCATTCGCCGAGTCTCGGGGCTGGCTCTCGTTATCACGAGGTTGCCCTTCGAGACCGTGCACGGAGCTTTGGAGGTCGCGCCTCGAGCTAGTCGCTCGGGCGCCCACGGAGGTGGCGGGGCTACGACTCATCTCTCGAGAGTCGTAGAAGTGAGAAGAAGACTGGTAGAGGGGATGTGTAGCCAAGGTCGAGAGATCCCCTCCTTCTAGCGCCAAAATGTTGTCGCTGTTTTTCGGACAACTATTTAGGAGCCAAAGACGGTTAGACCCAAGGCCGGACCAAGTGGTCTCGTCTTGACTCGAGCGTGTCGGACTTGGTATCCCAAGTCGTCCCTTAGCTGTGGATGTCCCTTGAGTTCGTCAGAGTACCTGAAAAGGAGTAGAGAACACGTGAACTACAAAGGGGAAACAGGGGGGGTGCCCCTGTGTAAGGACAAGTTTCTGCGTCACTCGTATTTGGAGATTTGGAAGTAAATAACGAGTTTCCGTTGTTACAACTAAATTCTCGAGTGAATTATACTCCAATGGATTTATCGAATTAATTTTAAATATATTAAGGTTATGGAAATCTCGGAATAAACAAAGGAATTATCGAGTATAACTCGATTAATAAATTAATTCCGATGAAACATTCCGGAAATTAATTTAAGAAATAAATTCTCAAGGATGAGAATTAATTCCGAGAAACCTTAAATATATTTAAATTATTCGAGAACGAACGAGAAAATTCTCGGTTCAAATCATATAATTATAATCCGTTCGGTGATGGATTTAATTAAATAATTATATGAAAAGGACGTGGTTGTAACAATTTTAAGGGACCCATTTGAAAGAAAACAAAGAAAATAGGTTGGTTTGTAATTAATAGGATAAGGTTGAGCATTGCCACGTCATTAGTGTGTGGAATCTTCTTCAAAGTGATGTTTATCACTTAGCCGAATAAGGGAATCGGCAACCAAGAAAAAAAAAACATACCAGCCCAAGAAAGAGAAAAGACACGGGAAAAAAATAAAAAGAAAGAAGAAGAAGAAGAGAACCCGAGCGAGAGAGAGAGCCGAGAGAAGGGAGAGCAAGAGAGAGAGAGCGGTCGAGCGAGCGAGAGAGAGAAAGAGATCGAGGGAGAGCGAGCGACTGAGGAAGGAGAACGCTCGGCCGAGAGCCATCGAGCCCGCGCGCGTATCCCAGCCGAGCAGAGCGCCGACGCCGTGAGTCACCAAGGATCGTCGCCGAGGAAAATCACGCCGGGAAAGAGAGAGAGAACCCCGGAGACTCCAAATCCATGAAAGAATTTGGGTAAGAAATCAAACCCGTTGATTGGTGATTTCTAGGGTTTAAGATTGGGGGTTTTTCATGGTTTGAGGTTTGGAACGAGATTGATGATGATTATTTGTTTTGGGGTGATTTTGGATGAGTTGGATTTAAAATTGTTCCAGCCGTGTGTTTGATCTTGATTTTTGGGACGTGATTCTGAGCTTGATGTTGTTTTTCTAGTTTGAGAATAGGAGTTAACGGTTGTTTCGTTGTTGTGCGTGTGAGTTATATATGTTGAGAGTCTAGGCTCGTTTTAGGTGGGCTGAACAGGTCTCGGGGCAGCGGCTCGGGATGGCGAAGAGGCTGTCCGAAGGTTGGCGGAGCTGTTGCGCGAGTGACGACGGAGTGGGGCTGGTCAGCGAGGTTCATCGGCTCGGTTGGGACGAGCTGTTGGGCCGGGGACGGCAGCGACGCTGTGGCGGCTCTCAGGGGGCTGTTTATGGCAGTCTCAGCCCGGTGTTAGCGAGTCGAAATTTCCCGAGTTCCGACTCGAGTCTAAGACGTAGTGAAGTAGTTTTTCTTTAAGTTAGTTGCGAAGTTTTGATGGATTGTATGAGTGCTCGGAGTTAGTGCGTTATTATATTTTATGTATAGTGTTGTTATGTTTTATTGTTTGACAATGGTTTTATTTTCCAAGTTGGTTTCGTTTGAACCGTTAAAATTAGTACGTTATTATTATCCAGAATTAGTACGTTATAATTAGTATGTTTTATAATCGAGCTCGTTTTATGTAAGTCGTTAAGAAAAAAATAATTAATATGTATCATTATTAAACTCGTTGATTATTCACGTAATTATTTAGTATATTTATCTTAATTATGTATTAAAAATCGAGTTCGACTATAAGCTCGACTCTTTTAATTTGGAAAAAGAATATCAACGAGAAATGTTTTATTTACGTTCTCAAACATTATAACTTGTCAATAAAAAGAGACAAGTCATAAAATATTTTCTAAACCACATTTGAGAAGTGTCGGTTTGAGTTATTTTCATATAACTTACGTATTCTATAGATTGTTAGTAAGAGTTTCTTTATACGTTCTTTTCTTTTAGTTTCGACCTTCGGGAACCTATCCTAAGCAATGGGCTTTGTCCCGTCAAAAGAATAGGTGGTCGAATAGCGGGGCGTTTCTTAGCCTAGATCACGGAAGTTGTTAAGGCCTTCTTAGGCGTCGATTCTTTCCCGTCTCTGTTCTGTCATGTATTCCCTGATGTTTGTTCTGTCATGTATTCTCTGTTCTGTCACTAGGAGGACGTTTTGAATACGTTCCTTATGAGCTTTCTTTTAGTAGAAGTGTGTACGTTAGTAGATCAATGGACGAGATACTGAGTATGCTCGATGTTCGATCTTTCTCTTCCATAGATACGTCCAGATTGCTATAAGGATTAGCAGGAGAAGCTTACGAGGACTGGGTTATACGTGAAGTTAAGAAGAACCCTTTTATCTGGAAGATAAGATCTCAGGATTCGAAAGAATCGTTATCCGGGTAAGTGGATTATAGGCACCTACAATATCAAGAAATATTATATATATCTTTATATGTATACGTATATTGTACGTGCATTTTCTATATGCTTTCTAGTAAGCAAGAGTAAGATAAACCAAGCGACAATTCACTATCAAGATTAAGGGCTTTAAGCCGCTAACGAATTGGGAAACGGAATTAGTCCGGCTAACAAAAATGACTAGAGGTAACTAGGAACCCGAGCCTTTGCTATGTGTTTAGTTAGCCACCTTCCAGAGATCCAGTCCTAGTGAACTGGATTATGAGAGATTGAAGCTAAGACTCGTATTCAAAAGCGAGAATATTATGATAGGATCTTTGGGAGTCGCATCTCAAGATCTTATAATTCACGAGTTAATAAGCGAAAAGAATATATGTTAAGATCGGGATTAAACCCGAATTAAGCAGTCTCTCATGTTAAGTTAATTAAAGAGAAAACACAGAATGGTACCGCCTCCGACATATACCCCTTGTTAGCAGGTACCTATTATGCTTCGTGCTGGTACCACATGGGGATTAGGCAGGAGACTGTGCACCCTCCTGTCTGGCGCCAATAAGACATGTGTCGTGCAGATATCATTAAGGGATCCCGAGCAGGAAATGTATTGTATGATGGGAATTGCCGGGACCTAAGCTGGCATATTCTCAAGTAAGAGGAGTTACCGGGACCTAAGCTGGTAATTCCATAGATTATGATAAAAGAATGTTATGATGTGAATCACCGGGACCTAAGCTGGTGAATTCTTAAGTAAGAGGAATCTCTCGGGACCTAAGCTGAGTGATTCCTAAGCAGGATGAATCTATCGGGACCTAAGCCGATTGATTCTCAAGTAAGGTGGATTTATCGGGACCTAAGCCGATACTTCCGCAAGTTATGAAAAGATATGATCTCATGTTATGTATTGTTTATGTGTTATGTGCATTGTGCATTAGATATGTAGATATCCGCTTACTGAGTCTTTCGACTCACAGTTATTATCTTGATATTGTAGATAAAGGAAAGGCTAAAGAAGACTGAGCAGAGCATCAGCGAAACCGGTAAGTAAGTAGGCGTGTGTATGTACGGCTGCCGACCTGTGGCTAAGTCAAGGGCGAATGAGTTTGTTTTGTTTTTAAAAGACGAGTCTTTTGTTTGTAAAGTTTTAAATAGTATGTTTTAAGAAAAACGAAAAATTCGCCCATATTTTTGAGACGTTTATGTAAATATTTTAAAAGTTTTTCTAGAAAATGTTTTCTGGAAGCGCTTCCACCAAAGTTTTTATGAATTTTATTTATGTCAAGTAAGATACGGAGATCTCTGCCGCGGCTCGCGGGCGAGCTAAGGCTCGCGGGTCGTGACACCCTGTTTACCTCTTCGACGCTCAACATTAGTGGGATTGAGGTGGAGTATAGAGGTTTTAGGGGTGTTTAGGGGCCAAAGCTTGAGAGAAACGAGCGAGGTACGAGTTCGGCAGCGTTTCAGTGCTCAAGAATGGATTACCTGGGTCAAGGGAAGGACCCTTGTATTTATAGGCAGCCAAGGGGTGGTTTGAAGACCCCTTGGCCGAGTGAGCAAGGTTGGGTCGGCCATTGGTCGGCTGAAGGGTTGGGCCGGCCAATGGCCGAGTGAGCATGTTGGGTCGGCCATTGGACGACTGAAGCTTTGCCTCGGCCAATGGCCGAGTGAACTGGGCCGGCCATTGGCCGGCTGAAGCTTTGCCTCGGCCAATGGCCGAGTGAGACCCTTGGGTCGGCCATTGGCCGACTGAAGCTTTGCCTCGGCCAATGGCCGAGTGAACTGGGCCGGCCATTGGCCGGCTGAAGCTTTGCCTCGGCCAATGGCCGAGTGAGACCCTTGGGTCGGCCATTGGCCGACTGAAACTTTGCCTCGGCCAATGGCCGAGTGAACTGGGACGGCCATTGGCCGGCTGAAGCTTTGCCTCGGCCAATGGCCGAGTGAGACCCTTGGGTCGGCCATTGGCCGACTGAAACTTTGCCTCGGCCAATGGCCGAGTGAACTGGGCCGGCCATTGGCCGGCTGAAGCTTTGCCTCGGCCAATGGCCGAGTGAGACCCTTGGGTCGGCCATTGGCCGACTAAAACTTTGCCTCGGCCAATGGCCGAGTGAACTGGGCCGGCCATTGGTCTGCTGAGGCTTTGACTCGGCCAATGGCCGAGTGACACCCTTGGGCCGGCCATGGGCCGGCTGAGCATATGGCCGGCCACTGGCCGGCTGGAACTTGGGCCGGCTATTGGTTTGGGCCGGCCAATGGCTGAGGCAAGGCTCCGCCGTCAAAGGCCTCGCGCCGGTCGCGCGGGTCGAAGTGATGTCTTTTTCCTCGTCGGCCCTAGACGGGCCGACAACAATATGATCTTAGAAACTCTCCCCGTATCTCTTGATACCTCCAAGATGAACTACTTCATAAACAAGCTAGAGTACACTGTTACCAAGCTTATGAAGGGACTTCACACTTCTGTAGGTCTCACTAAGAGAAAGAGGAATCATGGAGAGGCACGTGCTACTGAGCACAAAGCCTCCACCTCTGGAACTAAGAAGAGACCTCACAAGGCCGATAAGAAGAACTGTCCTGCCTATCTCAAAGCAAAGGAACATAGTATTGTACTAGTTACCGAAGCATGCTTAGTAGCTGATAATGTATCAACGTGGATTCTTGACTCCGCTGCTACTAACCATATTTGTTGTTCCTTGAATGGTTTCAAGAAAACCAAAAGCTTAGAGGAAGGCGAGTTCTGTTTCAAATGGGGTGATGGGAGACTGGTGTCCGCGAAGGCTGTGGGATCCGTGACGCTGTCTTTTGAAGACCGTACTTTAAACTTGAATAATGTTTACTTTGTTCCTACCTTTGGGAAGAACTTAATATCAGTTGCTCGTCTTCGTGAGCAAGATTATTGTTTAAAGTTCATTAAGAATGGAATTCGTATTTCGTTTCCTGATAATTCTTTTGTCACTGATGCATGTATGAAGAATGCTCTTTTCTACATCTATCCCACTAAACCTTCTCTTTTAGACACCGAAATAGATAATGATCTAATTAGGGAGCCAAAGAGGATCAAACTTTCTGAATCCTCCGATCTAACAAAATCAACATACCTATGGCACTTAAGACTTGGTCATATCAGTCTAGATAGGATTAAGAGACTTGTGAGGGACGGTCCACTCCAAGCCTCTGCAATAGGTTCACAACCTACTTGTGAATCCTGCATAGAAGGAAAAATGACTAAGCGACCTTTCTCTGATAAGGGTCGAAGAGCCACTGAGTTGCTGGAACTAATACATTCTGATGTATGTGGTCCGCTCAACCAACAGGCACGTGGAGGATACGAATACTTCGTTACCTTCACCGATGATTACTCACGATATGGGTTTGTCTATTTGCTCAAACAAAAATCCGAGACCTTTAATGTATTTAAGGTCTTTAGGGCTTTAGTGGAAAAGCAAACTGGCAAAGTGATCAAAACCCTTCGATCTGATCGAGGTGGTGAGTATATGTCTGGAGAGTTCGATGACTTTCTTAAAGAAGAAGGTATCCCTTCTCAGCTTACCGCACCTGGCACACCTCAACAAAACGGAGTGTCAGAGAGAAGAAACCGAACTCTTATGGAAATGGTTAGATCAATGATGAGTTACTCATCACTCCCTCTTTCCTTTTGGGGATATGCCCTTGAAACAGCCGCCTATATTCTGAACCAAGTTCCGTCCAAAACGGTTCCTGGTACTCCTTATGAACGATGGACTGGC
Organism: Urtica dioica subsp. dioica; assembly: GCF_054948205.1. NCBI lineage: Eukaryota > Viridiplantae > Streptophyta > Magnoliopsida > Rosales > Urticaceae > Urtica > Urtica dioica. The sequence continues at coordinate 20,742,084 of NC_142758.1, read as the reverse complement.
CGTAAAATGAATCTTGGCCGCATCTGAATATGGGGTTGCCCTGCACACGTGCTGAGGCAAAAGACTAGCAAGTTGGCTAGTAGGTCAGAATTGTGCCTGTTTGTAGGATATCCAAAGGAAACCAAAGGTTTTACTTTCTACAGTCCCGAGGACGATAAGACTTTCGTTAGCACGAATGCTCGTTTCCTTGAGGAGGACTTTATGAAGGATGCAAAACCTAGAAGCAAAATTGTGCTTGAAGAAAAGTTGGGTGAGGAAGCTTCTACCTCATCTGTAAGAACTGTTCTTACCCCAACTAAAAGACAACCTAACTCATCCGAATCTCGTCAAGTAGTACTTAGACGTAGTGGGAGGGCTACTCAAAAGCCTGACAGGTACATGTCTTATGGAGACTCTCTTGTAGCCGTCTCCGACATGGATGACCCTGTTTCCTATAGCCAAGCGATGGCTTGTTCTGAATCAAACCTTTGGCTTGACGCCATGAAAGTTTAAATGCACTCGATGTATGTCAACAATGTCTGGAAACTTATAGACCTTCCTGAAGGGATTAAACCCGTAGGGTGTAAGTGGATATACAAGAAGAAAAGGGGTCCTGATGGGAACGTCGAGACGTTCAAAGCACGACTTGTGGCGAAGGGTTATACCCAACAAGAAGGGATTGACTAAGAAGAAACCTTCTCGCCAGTCGCGATGCTTAAATCCATCCGCATACTCCTATCCATAGCTGCAGCTCTCGACTATGAGATCTGGCAAATGGATGTCAAGACAGCCTTTCTGAATGGCAATCTTGATGAGCGCATTTACATGGCTTAACCAGACGGTTTCGTGGAAGAAGGTCAAGATACCAAGGTTTGTGAGTTGCTTAAGTCCATTTATGGATTAAAGCAAGCATCTAGGTCATGGAATATTAGATTCGATGAAACTGTAAAGAGCTTTGGCTTTGAACAGTCAATAGATGAGCCTTGTGTTTACAAGTTAATACACGAAGGTAAAGTTGTGTTTCTGGTACTATATGTCGATGATATACTACTCATTGGTAATGACGTGGGTAAGTTATCTGAGGTTAAGGTCTGGCTGGCAAATCAATTCGATATGAAGGATCTAGGAGAAGCCGCGTACATTCTGGGGATCCAAATCTTTCGAGATAGGAAAAACTGGACCCTGTCGCTCTCTCAAGCATCTTATATTGATAAGGTGATGGATTTCTTCTCGATGCAAGACTCCAAGAAGGGCCAAACACCCTTTAGGCATGGAGTTTCACTCTCTAAGGACCAGTCTCCCAAGACTGCACAAGAGATTGAAGACATGAGGAAAATTCCTTACGCCTCTGCCGTAGGAAGCCTCATGTATGCTATGCTTTGCACTAGACCTGATATATGTTTCGCCGTTGGCGTAGTTAGCCGTTTCCAATCGAACCCTGGACCCGAGCACTGGATTGCTGTTAAGCATGTTCTTAAGTATCTTCGAAGAACTAGGAACTTGATGCTTACATACTCAGGTACTGACCTGACTATGACGGGATATACCGACTCCGATTTTCAAGCGGATAAGGATTCCAGGAAATCCACTTCGGGATCTGTGTTCATCCTTAATGGTGGTGCTGTCGTGTGGAGGAGTATCAAGCAATCTTGCATTGCTGACTCCACAATGGAAGCAGAATATGTGGCTGCTTGTGAAGCATCCAAAGAGGCTGTATGGCTTAGAAAATTCCTTACGTATTTGGAAGTTGTTCCAAACGTCGACGAGCCCATGACCCTTTATTGTGATAATAGTGGGGCTGTCGCTAACTCAAAGGATCCTAGAAGCCATAATCGCTCTAAGCATATTGAGAGGAAATACCATTTGATTCGAGAGATCGTGCAGCGCGGAGACGTGGAATTGAAGAAGATCTCAACGGTGGACAACCTCGCAGATCCATTCACCAAGGCCCTAGCGAACAAGGTCTTCGACCAACATCGTGAGGGATTAGGCATGAAGGACTACACACACCTTCTTTGAGTCAAGTGGGAGTTTGTTGTCAATGGTGCCCACAAGAAGAGTTGTAGTCTTTATTTTGAACATTTGATGTAATAAAGTCTCATGAAGACTCTTGCTTGTAATTGCCTATTCATTCATTAATAAAGTTGAAACGTTCATTCATTCTTTCTTTGTTTGAAGCTTTATGATAAAACCTTAGTCTTTTAGTCCATAAACAAACTTAACAACTTACGAAGAGACAAATGTAGATTTGCATGAACAAACTCTTCGTAGTTTGCTTAAAATGATATATTCGCAATCTTAGGGTCAAAGGACTATTGACCTCAGTACGATTGTTAGAAGAATCTATGATGTCTGGTTATGAGGCATTGAGAGTTGGAGACTCTATAGTTCTTCTAGGTATCTTCCGAAGGTACTGAATTGACCAGTGCACTTCTAGAGACAAGATAAGAACAAACCATTTAACCTCTTATGTCTCGAAGTCACTATGTATGAATTGCATCATGCTTACCTTAATCCTGAAATGAGACATGTCATTTCACACCTTAGTATTCTCATTTGAGAAAGTCAGAGTTCGGACTCACTATGTTATTCCGAACAGGGCCTATTGGTGAAGTACTAAGTTGTGAGTATGTCATGAGTAACTTTGTGAAGTTCTCATAGATATGGAATTCATGTACAAGATTGCTGAAATGCAATGTATGTCACCTCATGCTTTGTTCCTTGGAGTGTGAATAAATGAACTGGCCAGTGTCCAAATTGAGTCCTGACTCTTTTGGATGAAACAATGTGACTTGTTAGCTCCTCGTCAATACATTGTTTCTAACTTATTCACAAGCGACAAAGGAGTTGAGGAAATAACAGCTAGAAGGGTTAAATGGTAATTTAGTAAATCCCGACTAGCTGATGACATTCATGAAGGGTAGCATAGATAATATTCAGTGGATCCGCTCATTATAATTAGGTGAATTCTTGAGTAGAAAATAAATTCATTTGAACCGAGAGATTTTCAGTGTCAGCTCTTTAGTGGAGTCAGTTGGCATTAAGCTAAACTTGGAAAAGGTTTGTGAACTTTTGAGTCCAAGTGTTTAGCGCAAGCTTTGTTCATTTGGGACCATGAGGTCACTGTCACGAATCACATCGATAGGAATAGTTAAACTGGAAGCTAAGTCAAAACGAGAACGAAAATGGTCAAAAGGGTATTCTTGTCTTTTGAGACATAGGATGAAATGAATGTCAATAAATTTTTTGACAAGTTCATTTGATGACTTATTGTCACTCGGCCATGACTTGATCATTGGGCCTTGTGAATTAATTTCATTTCATAAGAATTTTATTGAAAATTCTTAATGGGCCTTTTTCATGTTCTCATGAATAAATGAAGAAGCTTCTAGAAGCTCCTTCTAGAGACATGTTGGGCGCCCAACATACCTAAGGAAAGAGAGTTTATTTTGTACATAAATGTATTTAGATACTTGCCAAAAGAAAAAGAGGAAACAAATTTCCCACACATGCTTGTAGGGAATCGGCCATGTTGAGAGAAAAGGCAAGCCTTAAACAAAATAGGAAACAAATCAAGTCGGCATTGGATAGGATGAAACTTTCCGGGGTAAGACCGACCCCGATCTCAACCCCGCTCTTCGGCTTCTCTGGGGAGAGGGTTATGACGGAGGGAACTATCGACCTCCCGGTTACCTTCGGTACGCCGGGGGGGCTCGAGGTTACCCACATCGTGTCATTCCTGGTGGTGGATCAACCCTCGGCGTACAACATCATTGTCGGCCGCCCGACTCTCAATCGGTTGAAGGCCATAACGTCCACGTATCACCTGATGACGAAGTTCCCAACCGAGAAGGGAATCGCCGTGATGATGGGAGACCAATCTATGGCGAGGATGTGCTACATCCAGGGCGTGGACGGAAAAGGGAAAGGGAAGGTGGTGTGCACCGTCTTCCAACTCGGGGACAAATTCCCGTGCAACTTAGAGGAGGGAGGCACCTTCGGAGAGCTAGACCAAAGGGACGATGTCGAGCGTCGAAAGGTGGAGACGCCGGACGACCTCGTTCCCGTCGTGTTGGACGACGCCAAGCCTGACCAAGTAGTCAAGGTAGGCGCCCAACTTCCGTCTGAGACCCGAATCGAGCTCGCCGCTTTCCTCCGAGAGCACAAAGATGTCTTTGCGTGGACACACGCCGACATGCCGGGGATCGACCCCGAGATCATGGTTCATCGTCTCAACGACGACAAGAGGGTGGCCGAGCGCGTTCAACCGCGACGGGCGTTCACTGGGGAGAGGTACCAAGCCATTGGTGAAGAAGTTGACAAACTTCTCGCCGCCGACTTCATCCGGGAGGCGGAGCACCCCAAGTGGGTGTCCAATGTGGTAATGGTCAAGAAGCCAAACGGGAAGTGGCGGATCTGTATCGACTACAAAGACCTCAACAAAGCCTGCCCGAAAGACAGCTTCCCTCTCCCGATGATCGAGCAGCTCGTGGACGCCACTGCGGGCCACGAATTGCTAAGCTTCATGGACGCCTACTCAGGCTACAACCAGATCCGCATGCACGAGCCGGATCAAATTAAAACCACCTTTGTTACGAACCGCGGACTTTACTGTTACAAGGTCATGCCCTTTGGCCTCAAAAACGCGGGAGCGACGTATCAAAGGTTGGTGAACCGCATGTTCGCCAATCAAATTGGAAAAACTATGGAGGTCTACGTGGATGACATGCTTGTCAAAAGCCTCAAAGCCCGCGACCACGTTCGAGACCTTAGGGAAATGTTCACGATCCTGCGATGCTACAAAATGAAACTCAACCCCAACAAGTGCGCTTTCGGGGTCGAGTCTGGAAAATTTCTGGGCTACATGGTGAGCCGCCGCGGGATCGAGGCCAATCCTGAGAAGATTAAGGCGATCTTAGAGATGAGGTCGCCGCAAAAGGTCAAAGAAGTTCAAAGCTTGACGGGAAGGATCGCCGCCCTGACGCGATTTGTTTCCAAAGCCACTGATAGGTGCCAACCGTTCTTCAAGGCACTGAAGAAGACCGACGGGTTCGTGTGGACGGAGGAGTGCGAGGAAGCATTCCGCGATATGAAAGCCTATTTCACCTCCCCCCCGTTCCTCGCGAAGCCGAAGAATGGCGAAACCTTGTTCCTCTACCTCGCGGTTTCCGATAGGGCCGTGAGCGCGGTTCTCATACGCGAGGAAGAGAAGGTACAGTGGCCGGTCTACTACATTAGCAAGGCGCTCCTCGACGCCGAAACCCGATACCCGGAAATCGAGAGACTATCCCTCGCCCTCGTCATGAGCACGAGAAAGCTCCGGCCCTACTTCCAAGCGCACCCCATTGTGGTCCGCTCGGGACATCCCATCGAGAAGGCCCTTCAAAAAGGGACCTCCTCTCGAATGGCGATATGGTCCCAAGAGCTGGGCGAGTACGGGATCGAGTTCCAACCGATAACCGCCATTAAGGGTCAGGCCCTCGCCGACTTCATCGCCGAATTCACAGGCACGCCCCCAACCAGCGAGGGCGACACGAGTAGTAAGAGCACGGAAGAGAAGAAGGACGACCACAGCGAGTCGTCAAAGAAGAGAACCAACGACCCGATAGGGCCGGTCTGGGACTTGCACGTGGATGGCGCGTCAAACGCCCGGGGGGCTGGCGCCGGCGTTGTGCTCACAAATCCCGATAGGGAAAAACTGAGATACGCCATGCGGTTCGAGTTCAAGGCTTCCAACAACGAGGCTGAGTACGAGGCTCTGATCGTTGGCTTGGAGCTAGCGAACAAGTTAGGCGCCCAAAACCTGCGCATCCATTGCGACTCGCAATTGATTGTGAACCAGGTTAAGGGAGACTACGCCGCGAAAGAGCCACACATGATCGCTTACTTGTCCAAGGCCTAAAAGAACCTGGAGGCCCTGTCATGGTTCGAGATCGTCCAAGTTCCCCAAGAGGCGAACATTGACGCTGACGCCCTGGCTCGCCTCGCGTCTGGGATAGACGAGGAGGGCGAGGGTAGCGTCCCAATCGAAGTGCTGACCCGACCCTACGTCTCGAGAGGCGACGTAGGGGTCGTTGACGAGACTCCGCCTCCCCCGTGGATGACTCCGCTCGTGGAATTCCTTAAGCGAGGAATCGTTCCCGAAGACAGAGAAGAGGCGAGAAAGCTGAGAAGCTTGGCGCCGAAGTACACAATGAGGGAGGACAACTTGTTCAAGAGAGGCTACTCTATGCCTCTCCTTCGCTGCTTGACCGAAGTCGAGGCGAAGAAGGCGCTCCGCGAGGTGCACGAGGGGGTGTGCGGAAACCACGCCGCTGGGCAATCATTGGCATTGAAACTACTGAGACTTGGATACTTTTGGCCGACCTTGAAAAAGGACTCCCACGAGTGGGCCAAAAAGTGTGATAAGTGCCAAAGATTCGCCCACATCCCACGCCAAGCACCGGCCCCATTGTGTCCAATCATCGTGCCGCGACCTTTCGCGAAGTGGGGAATCAACCTCATCGGCGAGCTACCTACGGCCCCGAGACAATACAAGCACGCGATCGTGGCTATCGATTACTTCACGAAGTGGGTGGAGGCCGAGCGGCTAGCAAAAATCACTGAGGCGAACACGACGAGCTTCATTTGGAAAAGCATCATCTGCCGCTTCGGGATCCCTGCGTCAATTGTAACCGACAACGGAAAACAATTCGACAATGCGCGCCTCCGAGAAATGTGCGAACAACTTGGCATTAGCAAGACTTTCTCCTCTCCCCGCCATCCTCAAGCCAACGGTCAGGTCGAGGCGGTGAACAAGACGATCAAGGAGAACCTAAAGAAGAAGCTGGAGGCAAGAAAGGGGGCTTGGGCTGACGAGCTCCCCATGGTCTTATGGGCATACCGCACCACCGCCCGAAACGCGACCGGAGAAACCCCTTTCGCTCTCGCGTTCGGCGTCGAGGCTGTGGTACCCGTCGAGACCAAGTTGCCAACCTTGCGCATCGAGGAGTACGATGAAGCCGCCAACGATGACGCGATCAGGCTCGAGCTAGACCTCATAGACGAAAGGAGGGCGGACGCACTCACCCGGCTTGCTGCGCAAAAGAGGAAGGTCGAGAAGTACTACAACTCGAAGATCAAGCTGCGGAAGTTCGCCGACGGAAGCCTCGTTCTTCGAAGGGTGTTCCAAAACACCAAGGTGCAAGGTGCGGGAGTTCTAGGCCCCACCTGGGAAGGCCCATACCGTGTGCGCCGAGCCATCCACAACGGCACATACGAGCTCGAGAACATGGAGGGACTCGTGTTCACACACCCATGGAACGCGGAGCACCTTAGGCAATATTACCAGTAGATGTTCATTCATCCATTTTTTCGCTTTGTTATTTTCATGTAATTTTCAATTCTAGCAAAGACAAATTTTTAAATTTCAAGTTTGGCCAACGGCCTGGGATGTAATTTTTGAACCATTTCAATAATATTGAATTACATTTCACTTCAAAACATTGTATCCTAGTTTCTAGCCTCCTCTACGAGCACCCAAGAAACTCGGGGGGCTAAGGAGGATAAGATGGGAATAACAAGCTTCACTTTTCACACACCAAGTGGTAACAAAACACCCATAAGTCGGATCCGCGCACCGGACCTCTGACTTCGTACCCTCCTCGTGCGACGCTCTCACACGGGTTGAGGTCGTATGACCGAGAGATAGCGAAACGTCGATGAGTTGGATCCGCGCACCAGACCTCCAACCTCGCACGTCTTTTGCTGCGACCCTCTCACGCGACGATGCACCTTGCACACCGATAGGCAGCAAGGCGTCGACGGATCACGTCCGCGCACCGGATGGTCGATCCCGGCAGTCAAAACCCAAAGCGTGACACGCGTACCGACATGTACCACGCTCACTGGGAACTGCGAGCTCGTCACGATACGCACGCCGATAGGTAGCGTACTCGCTGGGAAACGGGCGCGACGGCCACCCAGCTCGCACGCGCCGATAGGCAGCGAGTCACTAATGGATGGCCGAGAATCGCGCCCGGCGGATGAAACTGGTCTAGCCAGCGTCCACGGGAAACTTCGCCACCAAATGCGGCAGTAAGCCGTGCCAGCCGGCTACGCTAAACATAGTAAGCCGAGTTCGTAAGACACGCACCAATCAAAATGCGCAAATCGATTACACTAAGCATAGCAAGTCGAGAAAATAAGACACACAATAAAAAGAAAAGCTTCCATCAAAGCAAAACGATGTTACACAAGCAACCCGACGAGAAAAGTGCAAAAATACAGCACATGTCAAACACAAAAGAAATCCAAAAGAAAATGTAAAGCGAGCGCTAAACAAATGCGCAGAAAACCAGAGGAAACTTGGCTACTCTGAGCCGTAGTCGACCTGCTCTTCGTCATCTTCAGGGCGAGGGGCGCCAACGGTTCCTCCACCGGACCGACAGTTTGACGACTGGGCGGCCTCCGCAGGGACTTCGGGAGGAAGATCATCCTCTAGCAACTCGTCCTCCAAGGGAGGAAACATGGCGTCGAAGAAGGAAAATGTGATCCCCCGAGACGCGTTCTCCTCCGCGGTCGCGTCTTTGACCCGCATGGCCACCTCGTAACGGGCCACCTCTAGCGAAAGATCCCAGTCCTCCTCCAACTCCGTCTTGGATCGCACGGCGTCATCCTTCTCCTCGACAAGGGTCTGCACCTCCGCTCGCAAGGTTTCCCTCTCCCTCTCGGCCTTAACCCGGGAGATCTCGCTCGCCGACAGTCGGGCGTGGACAATGTTCAGCTCCTCGTCTCGGCTCGAGAGTGTCGCCTGGAGTTTCTTTGTCTCCCCCAAGAAAGTGTCGGCCGCCTGCTCAGCTTTCTCCCGAGACGCCTTCTCGGCCGCCGCCCTCTCACGAGCTCGCTTCAGTTCCTCCTCAAGCGTTTGAAATTCTTGGACAGTGCGGACCCCCGCCAAAGCAGCAGCATGGGCGGCCGCCGTGTTCTCCTTGTCTTTCTCCATGTTCTGCATGCGATGCAGCAAGTCCCGGAGGATACGGTCGCTCCGTTCTTGGCACGCGAGCATCTGTGGAAACAAACAACTCACATGCGATCGAAATAAGCATAATAAACACAAATAAGGCAAACAAGCAAATCGTACCTTTCAGGCGTCGCCGATCCCACTCTGGAAATGCTCAAGGTCGCTCACCGTCAGGAGACTCTTGAAATCCCGTAGAGAGGTTTCAAGGATCCCTCGAGAGCACTGGTCCCTCAGCTCCGCCGCTTCCGCCAAGAGCATCGAATCCATGCCGTCTGACGTCATCGACGTATGAGCGCGCTTGTGGCCGGAGGACGAGCCTAGGAGGATCATTGACGACGGTCCTCGCCCGCGTTGGAAGCCCTCCATGGCGGGCCTCAGCTTGTGGTTGAGCCGCGGTCACGACCTCAACGTCCGGCGCCACCTTCGGTGCCTGCGTGCGTGGTCGGTGTCGCCGGGTCATCGTATCTGAAAAAAATAAAGAGATGACGGGTTAGAGTACAATACAACGGAACATGCACTAACTGGAAGCAAGTGTTTGGTTGGTACCCCCCACGTCAGGGGGAGGGGCAGACGAGCCCCCCGCCTCTGATTCAGGGTCCTCCGTAGCCTCCGCGGCAAGACTCGGGCACGGAGGAGCATCGCCTCCGGGCGTGAACCACCCAGTCCTTGCCATTAGGTCTGGGGATTCGAAGTGCGGCCCTTGCCGCCTCGATTCCGGGATCGCCCTGATCACCGCATAGAGCTCAGAATCCTCGATATCGCCCACAGATGGGAAATCGGCCGCGAGACCGAAGGAGAGAGGCGCGACCCCGAAGGTTGACTCGGACACCCATATCCAAGGGTATCAATGCTTCAAGTTAACATTGCTGACGATGAAGAAACGCTTGCGATGTAGCGCTAGGTAGAAGCCCGGCTTCCCCGACACCCCTCGTATCGTCATAAGGCCCTGGATGTCGTCGGCGGTGACGGCCCTCTTCTTCGCCCGATAAAGCATCATATGGCACGCCGCAACCAGTCGGTAGAAGGCCGGGGACATCTGTAAAGCGTGAACCCCCAGTCGAGCTAACAACTCCTGGATAACCGGCTGAAAAGGCAACCTTAATCCCCCGCGAAGACTCGCCTCGTGGACCGCGGCATACCCCTTTCGAGGGCGGGACGGGAGATCAGAGGGCAGCGGTCTGAGGATTGACACAGAATCCGGGATACTGTAGCGTTTCCTAAGATTCTTGAAGCTGACGATGGAGATTAGGCTCGGGACATCGACACCCGAGCAGTCGAGGTTGCCCCGCACGACCGATTCTCCTATCGGGAAGGTTGAGGTCCGCGTTTCCTCCTGCGCGGTGGAAGAAAGTCCCCTCGCCGTAGGTGCTGCACGATGGCTCGACGAGTCGCCGGAGCGTTCGGAGCCCGAGATGTTACCCGAACGCTCGACTGGTTACCGGCCGGCCGAGTCACTGCCCTCGGGCCGGCCCATCCTGTGGCCGGCAGCGTTCCCTCCCGTGTGCACGTCAAGCCCAAGGACCCAGCCCGTCTCCTGGCTGGGTGGTTCCTCCACGCGCGGTCCAGGCGGCTTCCGGCCTTCGGCGCGCGCGTCACGCCCGTCGGCCCGGCCTGCCCCTCAGCCGATTGGGTCTCCGGCACTTGAGGCCTGCCCGGGCGCCCCAGCGATCGTCCTAAGCCCGTCCGGCCCCTCGTCCCGGCCCAGCTCATGGGTTGCTGGGCCCTCCTCGCGCGCGCACAGCCCAGCGGCCCAGACCAGCCTCTGGCCGATTGGGCCTTCCTCGCGCGCACCGGCCTGGCCCGACTCCTGGCCGGCTGCACTCTCCTCGCCCAGGCCCGGCCCAATGGGGCCTAGGGTTTGCCCTAGGGCTAGGAGAGTGGCCGCCCCCCGGCCGGCGCTACCCGGCGGCGCCACCTCCTGCCCAGCGCCGGCCCCTCCCTGGGCGGTGTCTCCCGGCGCCGGCGGTCCTTCAGCGGCGCTCGCCAACGCCGGCGCGGCCGGCCCGGTGGGCTACGCTCCCGCGCGTCACCTGCAGGCCGCCCGGCGGCCGCCATTAGCCGAGCATCGGCCTCCCCCGCGTCAGGACCGGCCCAGACAGCGCCGAGACCGGCCGGCGGGCCCCTCTCGGCGCCGGCTTCGCCGCGCGCAGCCACCCCGGGGTCTCTCGCGTCGCCCGGGTGTTCCCCCTCGTCGGCGCGCCTGGTGGGCGCCTGGTCGGCTCGGCCCAGACGGGGTAGGGTTTCCCCAGGGCTGGGGTCGACCCAGGTCGCGTCCTGCCTGGTCAGCGCGTCCCCCCCGACGTCGCCCTCCTCTGGCGCGTCTCCTCCAGCGCCGGCCGCTCCAGGCGCGGCCGTCTCCGGCACGCGCGCGCCGCCCGGGCCGCCAGCGGGCGAAGGGGCTTCACCTCCCGGCCTGGGCAGGTTCTCCCCGATGCCTCCAGCGCCGCCGGCGTCGTCCCGGTCGGCGCTGGCTGTCTCCGGCATGCGCGCCCTCGCCCTCGTCGGCCAACCACGCTTCCACCAATGAAAGATCCTCTCCGGTCATCTCGGTAACGTTGAACGAATGCGACGAGTGTCGTGTGTCGGTAGGTGTTGATGGGGGCAATAATTGAGCCCAAAAAGCATCCAAATCCACGTGGTTCTCCTCAAACAAATCGTGTAAGCCGTCATCAATGGTCCCACACCCCGATAGGTGGTCAATGGGGTCCATGGGCGCGAATAGCGAGGCGAGCACGATCGATAAAAAAAATATATAATAATAAAAATAATATGAAAGGACGTCGGAACATACCTATTGTCGGCGGGCTTCTCCGATGGGCCAACGTTGGACTTTGAGTTTACCACGCGATTTACAATCGATGATAAACTCGGGGGGCTAATGTTACCGGTCCGTCTCGGTCCGGTAGATCGACGACGGCCACGCTGGCGGCCGTCCTAAGCCCGGCGCTCGCCCGGGGCCGGCACTCGCCATGGCCGGCTCTCCACGGCCGGCTCTCCAAGGCCGGCCCTCCAAGACCGGCGTTCCAGGGCCGGCCCTCCAAGACCGGCGTTCCAGGGCCGGCGCTCCAAGGCCGGCGCTCCAGGACCGACGCTCCAAGGCCGGCGCTCCAACCCCTCGGCCGGGCGCCGGCCTTGGAGAGCCGGTCTTGGAGTGCCGGCCATGGAGAGCCGGTCCTGGAGCGCCGGCCCTGGAGCGCCGGCCCTGGAGAGCCGGTCCTGGAGCGCCGGCCCTGGAGAGCCGGTCCTGGAGCGCCGGCCTTGGAGCGCCGGTCCTGGAGCGCCGGCCCTGGAGAGCCAGCCTTGGAGCGCCGGCCTTGGAGCGCCGATCCTGGAGCGCCGGCCCTGGAGAGCCGGCCTTGGAGCACCGGCCTTGGAGCGCCGGTCCTGGAGCGCCGGCCCTGGAGAGCCGGCCTTGGAGCGCCGGTCCTGGAGCGCCGGCCATGGAGAGCCGGTCCTGGAGTGCCGGCCATGGAGCGCCGGTCCTGGAGAGCCGGCCTTGGAGCGCCTGTCCTGGAGCGCCGGCCCTGGAGAGCCGGTCCTGGAGCGCCGGCCTTGGAGCGTCGGTCCTGGAGCGCCGGCCCTGGAGAGCCGGCCTTGGAGCGCCGGCCTTGGAGCGCCGGTCCTGGAGCGCCGGCCTTGGAGAGCCGGCCTTGGAGCGCCGGTCCTGGAGCGCCGGCCTTGGAGCGCCGGTCCTGGAGCGCTGGCCTTGGAGCGCCGGCCCTGGAACGCCGGTCTTGGAGGGCCGACCCGAGGAGCTACTGAACGACGGGTTGAAACGGCAACCGCGACCCGCAGTTGATACTCGCAACTGAAACTGCGGCAAACCCACGGCGAGGACGGAAAGGACGATCGCCCTGTAAGGGACGGAGAAGCGCCACGGACGATGGAATGGCGAATGCCTCCCTGAAACCGATGAATGTTCGGTAGGTGAGCGAGCTCGAAGCATCAACCCCCGAACAATCGAAGCCCTCGGAGCAGCAAAGCCCTCCTCGGGATACCACTCAATCCTAGCAACCGACCTCGCCGACACTATCGCCTCTGCATCAGGGGTCTCGAGCTGAGCACCCCCAGGCTCCACGGATGGACCTCCACCATCTGGCACGGCCGCGGCAGTCGCCGACGGCCTTCGAAGCGCTCCGGCGTGAGGCCTTCAGCCCCCGGACATGCCTCTGACTCACCTCCGGGATCTTCAGACTCAGGACCAAAGTTTTCCACGCAGTCAATCTCGTCGAGGACCGACTCTAGCGGAGTTATTGTATCCACGCCCGCAATATCTCCCGGCGCGCCATGAGGGTCCAAGTCGGACTGCGGCACGTCGAGGCAGGCTTTGTCGCGAATCCCCTCGCCCATTAAGTTGATCACGAGGCGAGGGGCAGGTTCGCCAGACGTGGGATGATCAAACTCCCCACCTGTGTCACGCCCAGCTGGCACGCACTCCTCTTGAGGCTGAGGAACGGGCGCGGTCGCGCCCAACTCGCCTCCTTCGAGCCACTGCTCCACTCCACTTGGATTCTCTTCCACGTGCAGAGGAACTTCCCCCAATCCCACAAAGAGATCGTCCTCTACATGTTCAGAGTCCTGAAACAAGAGAGAGAAATCAATCTTGGGACCCTCGGTTTAGAAAAGGGAAGGAATATCCATGAATGCAAGCGGTAGAAAAGAAAAAAAAGTGTAGAGAAGAGAGAAAAAAAAATAAAGTGGAAGAATAAGGAGGAGGGGGGGCTATTTATAGACTTCTGGGGGAGTGGGAGTCGAAATCCTATTCCCACAAGAGGAAAATCGGAGAAAAAACTCCGAAAAGTCGGATTTCCCCCGCGCGGAGCGAGCCAGCCCCGCGCGCCAAGACCGCGCGCCGCGCGGGTCGCGCCGCACAGCCCGCGCGCCGCGCGGCTACGCCAAAAAAAAAAAGAAAAAAAAAGAGAAAGGGAAAATTTTCCTTGGGTAACGGGACTTGGAAAATGTTCTCCTCAAACACCCAACCGAAAAGACAAAAAGTTCATCGCCAGGAACCTCCCGAGCGACGAACTTGGGGGGCTAATGTTGTCGGTCGTTTTCGGAAAACCCGAGACACCCAAGAGACATGTCGTTCAAACGGCCGATGGTCAGGCCGGAGGTCCTGAAGAGCGACGAGCATTCGAGCCCTTGCCCCAAATTCTTGACTCCGTGAGTCGAGCCTAGCTCCTCGAGTCGATCCTCGCCCCTCGAGTTGAGAGTCATTCAGTCTCCTCGAGTCGAGCCTTGCTCCTCGGGTCGAGCGTTGAGTCAATCTCCTCAAGTTGAGCTTCGCTCCTCGGGTTGAGTCTTGAGTCAGTCTCCTCGAGTCGAGCTTCGCTCCTCGGGTTAAGCCTTGAGTCAATCTCTTCGAGTCGAGCTTCGCTCCTCGAGTCGAGTCTCGACTCGACTTCTATCCATCAAATAGATACATTCGCGTCACAAACCCGAGATGCGAAGCCCACAATGGCTCGATGGACCCGGAAGAACAACCGTCGCGAAAAGCCCACGAAGGGGCAGCCCAGCGCGCGCCGCGCCGGCTGACTCGCGCGCCGCGCCCAAGCAGGGTCGCGCCGCGCGCCAAGCAGCGCGGTCAGCGCGCCATAAGATGCGTACCGCGGGTTGCACGCCGCAGGCTGCGTGCCGCGGGTTGTGCGCCGCGCGCCGCCGCCGCGTGTTGCGCGCCGCGCATGGTGCGCCGCTACTCCTTGCGCGCTTCCAATCGAGGAGGCATGCGTTCCTAGTCCCACATGGACGCCAAAGGATCTCCTTGGGGTCCTCAAACACCTATATAAACCCCCTCCCACTGAGGGGAAAAGCATCCCTTCATCTCCTATCGATACGCTCGATTTCTCACTCTCCTGTGCTTATTTTGATGCCATTTTTGGCCTGAAGCATTCTCTCAAGTCTCTCTCGTTCTCAAAGGTTCCGAAGCACTCATGGGGACTTCCCGGACGTCGCTCCCCCTGACCGAACGCCCCCGGTGCTCAAAGCACTCCCCTAGGATTCTCAACTACAGTCCCCTCCGCGTCTAACACGCTAGACGCGCACGAATCATTAAATTTCGATTTCTGATCAGAGAGTTATGCCACTTTTAATGCGGGTTTACTCCAGCTCGAAGAAAAAGAAATAATTAAAGCTTGGTCCTTTTTAGGTGCGAAAAAGAATCGAGTGTAACGGAACGTTTTAGGATGTTGTTAAAGCTTTTATTGGTGTTTTATTAGCAAGGTAATAACAAGATATAAAAGAAATAACAACATGCATAAAACGATTCAAGTAAAAATAAGAAACTAGTAAGACAACAAAACTAGTCACAAAATTTTACTCGAAATTTCTCAAACCTTTAAAACACGTTTTTCAATATAAAAAATTAAAAACTTTTAGAACTGATTCTAATGTGTTTTAAAAACATCCCAAAATCATAGAAAAACAACATGGTTTTTAATTTAAAGACATGAGCAATAAATTAAAAAAAAACATCTAAGATAACAATTCTAACTTGTCACAAAATTAGTAAACTTTCGAAAACGATTTTCAAGCTCATAATTTTAAATACATGTACATGCTAATCTTTGACCATAGCTCTGATACCATTTGTTGGAATCGATCTAGGGTTTAAGAAAATAATTAACGCTTCGGGAAGCGGCAGAATTTTAAAAATTTTCTTTTACAAGTAAAAACGGTTTTTACTAACCTAGACAAGTGCAAGTACATGTAATTAAAAACTAATATGAGCTAAGAAGTTTACTAACCTTTCTTGAAGCTTGATCTTTGAGAAGCTCTTAGAAAGTTGCAACGCTCGTCTCCCCTCGCAGCACGTCTCTCTTTCTTTCCTCGGCACCTCGAGCAACCACGAAAGTTTCTATCACTAAATCACTCGAAATAAAGGAATTAGTGAGTGGGCACTTTTAAACACTACGACTTAAGAACGAGTCTTGAAGTCGCAGAGCTAAACACTAGGTCGAGTGAGGACCTAGGTGCCAAAACAAGAAAAATCGAAAATAAACTTAGAGAGAGAGAGAGAAGAGGGGCGGCAACCACAAGTTCTAGAGAGAGAAGCTCTCAATCTCTAACTTATGTGGAATGAATAGAATGAGAGGAATGAGGGTCCTATTTATAGGAGAAGGGTTGGCCTTGGAAAGAAGTAGTTTCCTCTTATTTTCCAAGCCTTAATGAGCAATCTTTTATTGCCCATTCCTATCCAAGATAGGCGCCCACCTCAAGTAAATCCCCAAGGGATTAGTTTCCTCTTTTGTTCTCTCTTGGTTGCCTTGGCCGAAATTCCTTATGGCAAGCATAGGAAATTTATTTCCTCTTTTTCTTTTGGCAAGTATCTTGATACATTTATGCACAAAATATTTTCTCTTTCTCTTAGGTATTTGGGCGCCCAACATCATTCTAGAAGGAGCTTCTAGAAGCTTCTTCATTTGTTCATAACAACATGAAAGAGGCCCATTAAGAATTTTCAATAAAACTCTTATGAAATGAAATTAATCCACAAGGCCCAATTAATCATATTATGGCCGAGTGACATTAAGTCATCAAATGAACTTGTCAAAATTTATTGACATCCATTTCATCCTATGTCTCAAAAGACAAGAATACCCTTTTGACAATTTTAGTTCTCGTTTTGACTTAGCTTCCAGTTTAACTATTCCTATCGATGTGATTCATGACAGTGACCTCATGGACCCAAATGAACAAAGCTTGAGCTAAACACTTGGACTCAAAAGTTCACAAACCTTTTCCAAGTTTAGCTTAATGCCAACTGACTCCACTAAAGAGTTGACACTGAAAATCTCTCGGTTCAAATGAATTTATTTTCTACTCAAGAATTCACCTAATTATAATGAGCGGATCCACTGAATATTATCTATGCTACCCTTCATGAATGTCATCAGCTAGTCGGGATTTACTAAATTACCATTTTACCCTTCTAGCTGTTATTTCCTCAACTCCTTTGTCGCTTGTGAATAAGTTAGAAACAATGTATTGACGAGGAGCTAACAAGTCACATTGTTTCATCCAAAAGAGTCAGGACTCAATTTGGACACTGGCCAGTTCATTTATTCACACTCCAAGGAACAAAGCATGAGGTGACATACATTGCATTTCAGCAATCTTGTACATGAATTCCATATCTATGAGAACTTCACAAAGTTACTCATGACAGACTCACAACTTAGTACTTCACCAATAGGCCTTGTTCGGAATCACATAGTGAGTCCGAACTTTGACTTTCTCAAATGAGAATACTAAGGTGTGAAATGGCATGTCTCATTTCAGGATTAAGGTAAGCATGATGCAATTCATACATAGTGACTTCGAGACATAAGAGGTTAAATGGTTTGTTCTTATATTGTCTCTAGAAGTGCACTGGTCAATTCAGTACCTTCGGAAGATACCTTGAAGAACTATAGAGTCCCCAACTCTCAATGCCTCATAACCAGACATCATAGATTCTTTTAACAATCGTACTGAGGTCAATAGTCCTTTGACCCTAAGATTGCGAATATATCGTTTTAAGCAAACTACGAAGAGTTATTTCATGCAAATCTACATTTGTCTCTTCGTAAGTTGTTAAGTTTGTTTATGGACTAAAAGACTAAGGTTTTATCATAAAGCTTCAAACAAAGAAAGAATGAATGAACGTTTCAACTTTATTAACGAATGAATAGGCAATTACAAGCAAGAGTCTTCATGAGACTTTATTACATCAAATGTATAAAATAAAGACTACAACTCTTCTTGTGGGCACCATTGACAACACCTTGTGTCTCCTCTTTCGAGGCTTAGGGTGATCCTCGTATCGGTGGTCTCGACACCGACTGCTCTGACCATTCCTCTTCCGTCCATCGAGGTAGTCCTCGATATTCATGTACGTGCAGGCTCATGTCATGAGCTCTGCCATGTCCCTTGGGACTCTGTCAACTATTGACTTGAGGAAGTCGCTCATGCGAGCTCTTTTGGTGATGGAGGTGATCGCGTCCTTGTCCTCGAACCCTTCGACTTTGTGGGATTCCTCGGTGAAGCGAGTGAGGTATCCTCAAGGTCTCACCACTCTCTTGCCGAATGGACAAGAGGTACGTCTTCGATATCTTTCGAGCCACGAGTGTGGCTAATCGGGCGAGGAATGCCTCTTGGAGGGCTCGGAAGGACTGGATACTTCTCGACCTCTAACCTCTAAACCATTCAAACCCAGACCCAGTGAAGGTCAGGCTGAACGTCTCGTAGTGTTGGGTGTGGAAGATCGGATCAATACGGCCATCGTATGGAGGAGTCGAGGGCAGCTTGAAATTCCCAATGCATGGCTATGCCATGATTTGGGTGGGCTATGAGGTCGACGATAAGTGGGCCATCCACCCCCGCACGATCGAGGAGCTCGGCGAGTCTTCGAGTCGTGTCCTAATGGAGAGTGTCATTAGCACCAATGGCCGGTTCGAGGGGCTGGCTCTCGTTTTCACGAGGCCATTGTTCCCCTACACGGTGTGCCAAACTTCTTAGGCCGTACCTCGAGCTAGTCACTCAGCCGGCCGTGGAGGTAGCGGGAAAATGACTCATTTGTCAAGAGTTTTGCCAACAAACGTAGAAAATGAAAGTTCTAAGGGAACGAGCTGCCAAGTAGGGAAGTACCCCTCCTTCTAGCACAAAAATATTGTCGCTCATTTTCGGATAACTATTTAGGAGCTCTAGACAGTTCAATCTACGGTCGGACCAAGTGGTTGCGCTAGAGCTCGAGCGTCCTGAACTCGGTGTCCCGAGTTCTCCCTAGCTGTGGATGGTGTCTGTCTCGTCTGTCGTTTGTCCTACAAGAGAAGGAAACGACGAACTGAAAAAGGGAAATAGAGGGGTTACCTCTGTTTACCTCTCCGACGCTCAACATTAGTGTGATTGAGGTGGAAGCAAGGTGTTTAGGGGTGACAGGCCAAAGATGAGTTAAACGAGTGACTCAAATGTTTGACAGCATTTTAGGACTCAAAAATGGATTACCTTTGGAATAGAGTCGGGGCCTCTATTTATAGGGAGCGAGGAGTGCTCGGGAGTATGAGATGGGTGGCCGAGTGGATGGCCAGACGAGCCCATGCCCTGCCGAGTGGATGGCCGACTAAGTGGATGGGAGAACAAGTGCACTGTCAGACGAGTCCATGGCCGGCCGAGTGGATGATCGAGTGAATGGAAGGCCGAACGAGTGGATTGTCGGCCGAGTGGATAGCCAAACGAGTGGACGGCCAGATGAGTCCATGGCCGGCCCAGTGGAAGGCTAGACGAGTCCATGGCTGGCCGAGTGGACGGTCGAGCGAGTGGATGGCCGAACGAGTTGATGGCCGGCTGAGTGGATGGCCGAACAAGCCAATGGCCGGCCGAGTGGATGGCTGGCGGAGCCGATGGCTGGTCGAGTGGATGGCCTTGCGAGCCAATTGACGACCGAGAGGCGGCCGTGCGGGTCTTAGCGTCCGTGAAGTCGTTGTGACGGTTTTGTCCTTGTTGGTCTGGGAGGGGCCAACAACATGATTGTTGTGACATAGTTTGTATTTGTAATGGTTATGTTGATTGTAGATGTTGAGATTGAATTGTTTATGATTATGTTTTGTATAGGTGAAAAATGGGTCAAACCAGAAATCCTGCGGGCGCCACGGCTCCGAGCTCTTCCAAAGTACCTAGTAAAAGCAAAAGTCAATCAAAGTGAGCTCATCAACCGTCTCCCGAAGTGCTAAAAACGCTAGGTCAAATAAGGACCTAGGTGCCAAAACAAAAAACGAAATTGACTAGAGAGAGAGAGAGAGGAGTCAGCCAAGCTAGAGAGAGAAGCTCTCAATCTCTAAAACTTGGGATGAATGAAATGAAGGGAATGAGGGCTCTATTTATAGGAGAGGTTTTACCTTCAATAAGGTAGTTTCCTCTTTTATTGAATATCATATATTCATGAGCAAATATTGCTCTCCTTCCCTTAGAGTCACACAGCCAAGAGTGCTTCTAGAAGCCCTTGGATTTGTTTCCTCTTTTGTTCCCTTCCTTACTTGGTCGAATTCCCTAATTCTATGAATAGGAAATTTGTTTCCTCTTTTTCTTTTGGCAAGTATCTTCATACATTAATGCACAAAATAATCTCTCTTTCACACTAGAGCTGCACGTAATTAGTCTCCCATTCTCTTGGGTTGGACGGCCAAAAAGCTTCTAGAAAGTCTTTCTAGATTTTTCTTTACTAGTTCATGACAACATAAGAAAAGCCCATTAAGAATTTTCAAGTAAAATTCTATGTAATGAAATTAATCCACAAGGCCCAATGAACACATCATGGCCAAGTGATCTAGGCCAACATATGACCATGTCAAAAACTTTATTGACATTCATTTCATGCTATGTCCAAAAAGACAAATTTACCATTTTGACAATTTTCGTAAAACTTGTCTCGTTTTTGTTTTGACTTAGCTTCTAGTTTAACTATTCCTACTCGATATGATTTGTGATAGTGACCTCATGGATCCAAATGAACAAAGCTTGAGCTAAACACTTGGACTCAAAAGTTCACAAACCTTTTCCAAGTTTAGCTTAATATCAACTAACTCCACTAAAGAGTTGACACTGAAATTATTGTCCGAACTCTGACTTTCTCAAATGAGAATACGTAAGTTTTGAAATGGCATGTCTCATTTCAGGATTAAGGTAAGCACGATGCAATTCATACGTAGTGACTTCGAGACATAAGAGGTTAAATGGTTTGTTCTTATTTTGTCTCTAGAAGTGCACTGGTCAATTCAGTACCTTCGGAAGATACCTAGAAGTACTATAGAGTCTCCAACTCTCAATGCCCCATAACCAGACATCATAGATTCTCCTAACAATCGTACGGAGGTCAATAGTCCTTTGACCCTTAGATTGCGAATATATCGTTTTAAGAAAACTACGAAGAGTTTGTTCATGCAAATCTACATTTGTCTCTTCGTAAGTTGTTAAGTTTGTTTATGGACTAAAGACTAATTTTTTATCATACAGCTTCAAACAGACAAGGAAGAATGAATGAATGTTTCAACTTTTTATTAATGAATATGCAATTACAAGCAAGAGTCTTAGTGAGACTTTATTACATCAAATGTACAAAATAAAGACTACAACTCTTCTTGTGGGCACCATTGACAACAAGGATTGGCTCCTTGAAAAAGGAAAAAAGGGTACTCAAGCGTGAACAATGCACCAGGATTCCTAAATCTTGGATTTACTTTGTTTGCACTCGTCTCTTTCTGATCAAGCACTTCACCACTCTCGACGAGGGTCGTATTCAGGTCTTGTTCTGCATTGTTCGAGGTCATTCTATCAACATGTCATTCGATTTATCTATAATTGGATGAAGAGTCTCGACTATACTGATGAATGACACAATTTTCCATATCCGTCAATCATTACCGGCCTTTGTAGAAATGCGGGGATAGGATGCTCGAAAAGGGATACGATCAAGAGTCCTATGGGTCCTATTACAAATTCTATTATCGATCGGTACAAGATTAGGGAGGAACCACAAGAAGAGGAAGAGGGGGAAGAGGGGCGAAGAGGAACCACCACTCAGAGCTTACAAGCACCTCTGGTAGTCGACCCCACCACCGTCGACTAAATTGGAGTATGGCACATTTCACATCAATCAATTGAACGATCTCTACTCTCGTCGGGACACCAACCAGGAGAATCAGGTGCTATTTCCTCCATATCATCAGTACTCTGATTATCCGTACCCACCACCAAGTGGTCACCGCATATGGCACCTCCTCAATATTTGGCGCCACAACCACCACCACCACCACCAAATGACGCGTGAATGACGAGTTAATTTCCAGAAACACCACCACAACTAACTCCTCAATATCAATTATGTTATATACTCTTAAATTTAAGTCTCCTTTTGAATTTAAGTTTTAGTTTAAGATTCGTTTGATGTGTTTAACTTTAAGACTTGTTTTTGTTATTTTTCATTTAATGTGTGTTTGAGACTTGATTCTATGTTTGAGACATCTTAAGTTCAATATTTTAATGTTCACTGATTCTGGAATTTTTATTTGAATGGAATGCTTTAGTTGAAAAATGGGTTTAATATGAAAAAATAGGTTAAATCTACATAACATGGTCATTTTAATCTTATCTCGCTGTGGCGAATCTGGTTTCTTGCCGCAACGTATCCGTCGTGCTACGGCGAGACTTTTACGTCGCCGCGGAGAGAAATTTACCAAGAGCACTTATTTTTGGAAAACAGAGTCTCGCCGCAGCGAAGTACATTTCTCGCCGCAGCGTTTAAGGCGTTCCGCGGCAAGATTTATACTTTGTTGTGGCGATAGTTTTTACAGTGCTTATATAAGCATTGTAGAAAGGTTCTGTCCACAGCGAGATTAATACTTATCCGCGGTGAGATACATATAGAGAGCATCCTTTTTTAAAAACAGTGTCTCGCCGCGACGTGTTAGGTAGGCTTGCAGCATCAAACGTTATACCTCGCCACGCCAAGGATTTCTACAACGCTTAGAGTAAGCGTAGTAGAAAGGTTTTCGCCGCAGCGAGATTAATACTTCCCCGTGGCTAGCTATGCCTGCCGCTGTGAGATATATACTTAGCCGCGGAAAGCCTCTGGAGACATTTTAAATAAAAATACTTTGTATAGAGACATTTTAAATGAGAATAATGTTGTCCACATGAGAATATCATAAAATCCCAAATAAAAATACATTGTCCAAATGTTCAAAATCAAACAAAAATAGGATCTATGTCCTTACGAAGTAGATGAGAAGCATCGTCATCATCGAAATCATCCATCTCTTGATCAATAGGTGGTAATCCGGATGTGAACCGTGGAATGCTAGACATGTCTTCGTCTTCTTCTTCGTTACCATATTTTGTTTCATATGAACCACTAACTTTAATTTGGATTGGCTAGATCCGAAACATAAAACACTTGACTTGCTTGCGAAGCCAAAATAAATTAATCATTCTCGTAGCTATTCTGTCTAAAGTCGACAAATGTAACTTCTTCATTATCAACTTTAACATGATTATTGTCTGCCCATTTGCACTTTGAGATAATCATATTCAAGAAAAGTAGCATGAGTAGAAAAAAAAAGTTTTCCTATCAATAGGATCATAAAAAATACCTCCTTTTGTCCCTTCGGGATAACCAACGAAGAAACATATGTCTGTTCTTGGTTCCAGTTTACTCGATTTCTTTTCCAAGACATGAGCAGGACATCCCCAAATTCAGAAATGACGCAAGCTAGAATTAGCTCCGTCCCATAATTCCTTGGGAGTCTTGGATACAGATTTTGAAGAAACTTGATTTAAGATATGCATAGCAGTTAGTAATGCATAACCCCAAAAGGATGTAGAAAGAAAAGAGTAGCTAATCATGTATCTTACCATGTCTAATAAAGTTCTATTTCTCCTTTCAGAAACATCATTTAGTTGTGGATTACCAGGAGCTGATAGTTGTGACACAATCCCATGTTCCAACAAATAATCGGTGAACTTGATATCTAAGAACTCGCCTAACCGATCAGATCGAAAGGACTTAATAATCTTACCTAATTGATTTTCACCACTTGTTCGAAATTCTTTAAATTTATCAAAAGTATCGGATTTTCGATGCATTAGATAAATGAAACCATATCTAGAATAATCGATGTGATGAAGTATTCATAACCTCCTCTCGCAACTTCAGTCATAGGTCGGCAAACGTCAGAGTGAATTAGTTGCAATGGTTCGATGGCTCTTAATCCTTTTATACTAAAAGATCTTTTGGTCGTTTTTCCTTTTATAGAGGATTTGTAAACAGGACGAGTTCCCACTTGCAGGTGTTTTGACGGCCCAAGCCTTGAAAGCCTGTCTAGCCTCTTTATATTAATATGACAAAGACTTAAGTGCCATAAATAGGTTGATTCATCACTAGAAACTTTAATTCTTTTATTAGATGTGGGTTTAGCTACCTTAATCATTTCAGCGTTAAATGAACTTTTAAATTCAGGGGTTAAAACATATAAGCCATTGCATAAGAGAGCAACAAATATATTTTTTCCGTCAAAAGAAACATTCATAGCATTCTCATTCAAACACAAAGAATATTTATGTTTAAGCAAGTCAAAAACTGAAATAAGGTTTCTACAGAACCCAAAAATAAAATAAACTGAATCTAACATCAACATTTATCTCCAAAGTGGAGTCGAAATACTCCTAAAACTTTAACCGTGACGGACTCTCCAACTCCTTCTACAAGATTTATCTTCCACGATCAGATCTTCGGGAATGGCTTTAGTACTCTCGTCTTATGGCACTTGGATGATGACACCGTAGTCTTCTGAAACGTAATCTTCGGGACGAATAAGAATATAATGTGGGCACACTCTGAATCTCACTACGAGTCTGATTTATGACTTCAAATCGTACCGTGTTTATGGGAATGGAATCACAGAATTCCGAGGGAGAGGGAGAGAGAGAGAGAGAGAGAGAGAGAGAGAGAGAATTTTGTCCAATACAGGGGAGCTGGTCAAATTTTTTTAGCTATCAGATTTTGTGTCTTTTGCTTTCTCTTAGACCCCTATTTATAGTGGTAGAAATGAGATATTCTATGAATCTCCTAGATATATTTTATTCTCATTTATTCTTTCCTATTTTGTAGTTAAGCATGAACCGTTGGATCTTGACTACAAATCCTACTTTTTCTCTCATCCATCAGATCATAATCTATGATATTATATTTCCTTATTTCTCTCATATATTTAAAGAATCTAGATATTTGAGAATAATGAGGACAACATCTTATTTCCTTATTTAATGGAGAGAATAGTTCTACCATTATTATTCTTCTAAATATTAAAAAATTAATTATGAGAGGCAATAAATGAAATATCATATCTCCTTATTTAATGAAGATGATATCTCTACCATTATTATTCTCTCTTTTATTTAATTAGTTACCTGATATCTTATCCACAAATCTAGCAACTAATTAAAGAGAGAATATTGGGTATTATCTACCCAAAGTAGGCGCATACATTGTTGGTATTTGGCCAAGGAATTTCGAATTTTACAGTGTCCATAAGGCCCAACTTAAAATTCAATTAGTTATTTACTTAATCCAACAATAAATAGTTAATTCCACAATAAATATTTAATTCGGAAAATAGACAAATTTCCGAATTAATATTACTAAACAACATACAGTTGTGAGATTGTAATAATAATATTTATTATTACCAGAGAGTTCTTATCTGTCTTTATCAGAGCCGAATCGAGGACTATGGACTGAACCCTCGTTTATACTAGAATTATATTTACTCTTTGTAATGAGTGCCCACTGATATAGTCAGTTCGTGATCAAGATCCCGCAGGTTCAACCCGTATCGAGAAAGGTTAATTATTCTGTTATACCTTTCTTGATACTTATATTCCCTAAGCACCGTTGCTTCCCCAGCGAAAGATTCTTCCGAGCATTACTTACTTCGGAAGTTCGCACAATCTATCAGTTCAGGAAGGCTGGATTCCGTATCTGTGAATCATTTTCCACTCAGATCATATTCCGGATTCGAAAGACATAAGTGTAATCAGCGCCTTAGTAGCCTTTAACGAAATGAGTCATAGAACACAGCAGATATGACCTAGAACTCCGTGATCACATAATGATTTAGATCAAGTCTCACTATGGCCATCATAAGCGACCCCAGCTACTATGTCGCTACGGTACTTAAATGACACATCTACAACCAAAGTCTGTCCAGGTCATACACTTACCACAAGTTCATAATGCTCTCACTCTGCTCAACAAACCGTCCTTCAAACATTCATCATTCCGTACATATCATCAATGTCATCTTCAACATCATTGTTTTCCTCGTTTGCCGTAGAACGAAAAACCTCATCATGGTATAACCACCGTTGATACGAGATCATTATTCCATATACAAACAAATGGGTCCGAACGACATTAATCGAAAAATGTCTATGATTTCCACATTGAATACAAGGACAACGAATAGATTTCACATCTACCATATTCTCTCTAGAAAAATCACAAAACTCATCTACACCTTTCCGATATATCTCGTTTAATCTATTCTCCCACATCTACTTTCTCATCTTCATAGAAAAACCCTAATTATAACAGAAATTGCCCATTCTAATTAATAAACTATATAAGAGAACCACATTTGGAACAAGTTAAAGATGAACTTACAAGATTTGGATGTGTAGATGAGATATGTAAACAAGGATGACGTAGAATGAGTTGAAATGGTGTTTGAAATCCTTTTTCTGAGTAAGGTTTTGAGATGTCTTAGTGAAAAAGACGAGCCGTCCTCCCTCTCTCTGCCCTCTCTCTCTCCGGCCCTCACCCTCACTGCCCGCGCTGCCCTCCCTCTACGGCCCCCACCTCAGCGCGCGCACCGGCCCTCTTTCTCTCTGGCCCCCTCTTCACCATTTCCGCGGCCTCCACCATGCCTCTCTTCTCGCCTCCGCCACGGCTCTCGCCAAGTCTTTCGTGCCTCTCTCTTGCCTCGCCTCTCTTCTCACCAAGACTCGTGCCCGCCCCGCCTCCACCACGCCTCCGCCACTCCTCTCTCTTGCCTCGCCTCTCTTCTCGCTGAGAGCTCGTGTCCGCCACTCCTCCGCCTCGCCTGCGTCACCTCGTCTTCAATCCTCCGTGCTCGTCCCGCCAAGCACATCCACCCCCAACTCCGGCTAAGTTAAAATTTCACTAATTTGTTTTGAAATTAAATTTTTACTTGGACTTATGTTACAATTTAGTTAGAATTTGATATATTGATTTGAAGTTGAGAAGATATTTATTGGATTTGAGTATGTTGGATTTGAGTTTGATATTGATTTGAAGTTAGGAAGATATTTGAGATTAGATTGAATTGAGTTTGAAATTGTGTTTTGTTTGGAATCGGATTGGATTTGAGTTGAAATTGATTTGAAGTTATGAAGATATTTGACATTAGATTGAATTGAGTTTGAAATTGTGTTTTTGTCTACAATCGGATTGGATTTGAGTTGAAATTGTGATTGGATTCGATTTGAAAATTTAGATTATGTTTTGAATTTTGTTTATTAGATTCCATGTCGTCCACTACTACTAGTTCTAGTGGTAGCGGTAAAAGAAAAATTAGAAGACAACTAGCGCTAAATTCTGATGATAAAGGAAAAAGAAGAAACGCTCTTATGGGTCAGGTTAATAAGGTTAAAACTCTTGGTAAAAAAATCTCGATACAATTTTATGATAATGAAAAACCAATGGGTAAGGAGGATGACGAGTTGTCCAGTTACTTTGGCGTGTTAGCTAGAGAACATGTTCCACTTTCGATGCGCGATTGGAGATGTATAGAAAATAACCAAATTAAAGAACGGATTTGAAACGAAATGCAAAAAGCATTTACGATTCCTATAAAACAAAAGCACTATTGACTTATGAGAGTCGGAGAAGTGACAAGGTTATTTCATCATGAGTTATACAATGATCTACTCAAAGACATCATCAACGAACCAATCGCCTTGAAAAGACCGGCTCGTGTTTTGAAATTCTACACAAGTATCACCAAAGAAGATTGGATAGCATGCATTGAGTATAGACGAACCAAAATGTTCAAATAAACATCGGAATATGGGAAAGCAAATACCAATAAATGTGTGTATAAATCTCGAACCGACCGAAATGGATATCGAAAGCTTGATTAAGAAAACGTTAGATTCGTTTTTTTTTTAGTTATTCCAAATTTTGCATATATGTTTCATTTTATTATATAATTACTTCTTACTAGCACGACGAAACGGGGGAATGGCCTACAAAAGAGGAACTATGGATTGACTCACGAATGAAAGACATAAATAACTACAAGGATGACAAAGACAAACTAATGGGAAAAAAATCGTAAGTTCTTTATCTTTGTTATAACAATTAATCTTGTAATTTTATTTGCAAATAATGTTATGTGTAGAAAATGTTATCTCAATAAGCAACGCAAGGGACATAGGTGCCGGAATCGGGAAAATGCCTCTTGCAAGAAGCTTTGGGAATGTCGCGCATTTGTGGTCAATCCAAGCACACTTCACATTTCAAGTACTTTGTTGCTCCAACCTCGAAC
This sequence comes from Urtica dioica subsp. dioica, assembly GCF_054948205.1. Classification (NCBI taxonomy): domain Eukaryota; kingdom Viridiplantae; phylum Streptophyta; class Magnoliopsida; order Rosales; family Urticaceae; genus Urtica; species Urtica dioica. The sequence continues at coordinate 20,714,007 of NC_142758.1, read as the reverse complement.
GAAGAAGTAATTAAGATGCGTCGCAAAATGAATGAGTTGAAATCTTTGGTAATGAAAGCATTTAGTGGACATGGTAGTATTAATGTCGAAGATGTTAATGTCGAGTCGCCTAGTGTCGAGTTTGTGGAAGAGAATCTCAACGACAAGGTTGTTGATGATGAAGAGATGGCTAATGTTCAAGACCACGTCAATGGAGTTGTCTCTTTAGGCATCTTCATTCCTTTTTATTTAATTTATTAATAAAGCTAAATGTTTTGGTATTAAGTTATTGATATTGTTCGGGATTTGCTTAGAACACGACGATGTTGGCGTGATTGTTGGTGATTGTTGGTGATCGTTCGAAAATCGATTTTATCATTGTTGAAAAATCCAATAGTGTTCGTGCTAGTTGCTCATCGAATCCAACCACGCCGTTGACACCGTGTTTGGATGAAAGCGTCAAGTGTCTTCTTAACATTGATGATGTTGTGAAAGGAGGCACGATTCATATTGCGAATGGGCGAGCGTACATGAATGGGAGCGTAGTTCACTTCTCCCCTTTGGAGGAAGGAAATGTACGCATGACCATTTTGGGGGTTTTGATTAAAAAAGCCAAATTGCCAATTCTCACTGAATAAGCTCAAACCATTGAAGATTCCATTGGAGGGTTTGTCTCATGGCCAATGAGATTGATAGAAATGGACACGGGAAAAGAGAGTTGCGGTCCGGTTGGCAAACAACTCTCAAAGCTCGGTTTTGAGAGTGAACCTAGCATCGATGATGGTAGGAGGATTACATACAAGGTAATTAATCTCAAGTTTAGATTGCTCGCTCAATATGCCAACAAAGTACTGTTACCACAAGGGGATGTTGTTATGGTCAAGGTTATTGCAAGTCTCGCCGTTATCCCGATTCCGGTGTCATTTGAAGATGTTTCCGATTTTTTGCAATACACGAAAATTGGCGTGGGGTGCATAACGGTTTATATGGAGTAAGTATTTTCTTTATATGCTTTTTAATATCAATATTCAATATTTATTGTTTTGATCAATTTAATACTTGTTTGTCATATCTATCTACGCTCAAGGCTAGAAAATGGGAAGAAGAGTCGAGACTATTGTTTTATAGATCCGGGCTTAAGTTCTTACATCATAAACAATGACGCGGATGCTTATTTGTCAAAATGAGTCAAGGACGTTGGAAACGTGTTATGAAAATTCAAAGTTGGTCAACTAACTTTGATTCCGTACAATAAAAATGAGCATTGGATGCTCGTTGTCCTCGACCTATGGAGAGATAGCGCTATGTTCTTCGACCCGTTGAGAAATAAAATGCCAACCGATTTAACTCATTGATATAAAGGTAATATTTTATATTCTTGAACTATCTTTACTATAATATTTTTTCTCTTATGGTTTCCGTGTTATAGGGTTTTTGTGGATTTCAAGCTTGAGCACCAAGACGCCCACAGTAACGGCCAATCGACTTACATCAAGGCTTGCAACGCTCAGAGACAATCCGGAAATACAGAATGCGGTTATTTTGTGATATCTTATATGCGCGATATAGAGGTAGGATGTGTAGGAAAATTAGAAACTAAGAAATCTAATACACAGCAAGATTTATAGAGAGTAAGAGAAGAATGGGTAAATTACATATAAATATTTACTAAATGAGATGATTAGTTAGTTTCTTGTGAATTTTGGATTGGTTTTGGATGTAAATATATGCTTCTCAATGTTTTGAAGATGTAGAAATTTGCTTTTGGATTTGAAGTTTATTTTCATGTACCAGTACCGTGTAAATAAATTCAGGTTAAAAAAATGGTGATTCTCGCCGCAACGACTCAAATTTCTCGTCGCTGCATATTACACGTCCCGCGGCAAAAAATAGGCTTCGCCACCGCGAGAAAGTTACCGAGACCCACAAATTTTGAAAACTTACATTCACCGCGGCGATGTTTTCTACTTGCCGCGGCATGCTAATATAGTCGCGGCGAGATTTTAAAAAAAATTCAGAAACTTCCTAATGGATCTGGATCCGTTGCAGAACCTTCTCACCGCGGTGCCAAATATACGTCGCCACGGCGAGGTTCAACCCAAGACCTCGCCGCGGCGATGTATAGTTTTCGCCGCGGCGAGAAACTTCTACAACGGTTTGAATATCCGTTGTAGAATAAATCACCGCGGCAAAACTTATACATAGCCGCGGAGAGAATTTATTCATAAAATATAAAAATATCGCCGCAGCGATGTATATTTATCACTGCGGCGAGAAACTTCTACAACGGTTTAACATCCGTTGTAGAATATCACGCCGCGACGAAGATTTTTATACTATTTGAAAATTGTACAATGAAATTATACCGTTGTAGAAGCTTTTCCAACACTTAGATATTCGTTGTAGAATCCAAGCTTCTACAACGGATATCTAAACGTTGTAGAAGCTTCTACAAGGCTGGATTCTACATCGCTTGACAAGTGTTGTAGAATCATTTTACAACACATGACAAGTGTTGTAGAATCATTCTACAACTGTTTTTAAGCATTCTAGGATCTCAATTTTGTTGTAGTGATTAGTCTATTGTTAGAAAAAGTCTTACCTAAACATTTAGAATGCTCGGGACTGCGTTCTCGGTATCTTATATCTTTCCTGAGATATTATTGTAATAATTTTTCAAATCAACACCTAATAAATTATTTGATCCCTTGTTTTCTTTTCCATTTTTTTTTCTTTGTAAAAGAATCTATCCATGCTCTCTAAATCATTTTTACTAAAGAGCCCTTAAATACCTTTTTTGTTAGTGTTTCTTGAACATATTGAAGAGCTCACCCAAGATAATGTCGATCAAACCAAACTTGCAGGATATACATTTGGTTGTACTTAAATCTATACCGGTGTAAAAAAAATATTAAGAAAAAATTAGTTTAATTTTAAGTTTCCTGCAGATTATATGCACTCGTCATCGCCGTCAAATTGTTTCTCGCTCACAAGATTTGGTATCTACTCTGTCGGATAACGTTTTTGTATAAATCAAAACATAATAAATTCATATCCCCCATATACTTCAAAAAAAGAACCAAGACCATTCAAGTGGTTAATAACAATGCTAATGTGTCCGGAACCACTGTGGTCGGATGTGTGGACTCGGCTTTCACAGCCGAGTGTTTAGCGCTGCGATGGGGAATCGGCCTGACCCCGGCCCAGGGGTGGCGCGTGGCTACAGTCGAATCTGACTGTCTTCGTGCGACTCTATTGGTGAGCGGGGAACAGGTCAACGGTTTGCAGGGCCTATCATTAAGGATATCATTGCCTTGACGAAGAGGCTCGGCTTCACGAGGCTGTGTAAGTGGATTCCAAGACGCTATAATGGTATGGCTATTTGTATAGCCAAGACCCGCTTGAGCGGTGTCATTTTCGATTTTGTGTCTGTCAATTGCCCTGTGTGGCTTTACCAGTGTATTCAACGAGATGCTCAGTCTCTGTTTTGATCTTAATGAATGAGTTACCCTTTAAAAAAAAAACAATGCTAATGTGACTTCTATATCGGTACTAAAGACACAAGACCAAACACGGCAAAAAAAAAAGTATACAGTAAAATACAAAATCAGACACTACAACAAAAACTGGCAACAGCCACGACAAAAGTCGTGGCTGTTGGTGCGTCAGCCGCGACAACAGCCACGACAAAAGTCGTGGCTGTTGCTCCATTGCTGTTGACCAACAGCCACGACTTGTCGTGGCTAAAATCAGCTGCGACTAGTTGTGGCTGTTGTCGCGGCTGATTTCGGCCACATAATTTTGCCGAGAAACCTATTTTCCCGCCAATTTTACCGGGAAACCAATTTTCCCGCCATTTTTTTCCGCCCTTTTCCAACTTATTTTTCCCGCCATTTTTTTCCCGCCAATTTGTAAATGTTTCAAATGTAAAAATAATTATACAAATAAAATCTTATAAACCAAAATAATAGATATTTCATTCATATGATGAATTCATAATTATACTAATAAAATGTCTCATACTAATAAACTAAAATACAATACTACAAGAAATAACTCTCGCGCCGCTAATAAACTAAAATATAACATACTATCAAGTAAAGTAAATCACTACTCGTACTGAGTTCCCAAAGCAGACCGACCAGTTCTCTTCTTAGCTCTCTTCCGTGCTACAGTAGGCGCACTCCCAGAGCCAAATCCTCCTTCAGCTCGCAGTGGACGTGAAACCGAAGGCGGGGCGTCTGTGCCGGAGGGGGTGCTTGAGATGGCTGGGTCCTCAATGTCGGTGTGCACTCTGAGCCTGGTTCTGCCTCAGGTGACTGTTGACGTGGCACTGAAGGCGGAGTCCTCTGTGCTGACGGAGATGCCTGAGCTGGCATGTCTGCTTGAGTAGGATGCGTCTGGGTGCTACTAGCGGGACCAGCACCAAATTGCGTACACAAGTCTACAAAATCTTGAGGAATCGGAAGCGGAGCACCTGGATTCATCGTCTTGAATGCTGTCATGAGAGTACCGACGGCCCCAAATAGCGCTCGCGTGATCTGATCGGGCTGGTGCGATGCTGATGGTGGTGCTGACGATGATGATGATGCGGCATCAAGTCGCTCTGCATCGACCAAATCTCTATGATCATGTCTGACACCTAGAGTAATACGCATCGCTTCATCCTGAAACACCTTTTGGTCATCTGCTCGACCCTCGTCCAACGCCTTATCACGTATCTCATTGGAGAGCTGTATCATCTCATCCTGTATAAAGAAAAAATAAAGAGCGGGAAAAAAGAACGAATATAATTTGTCAAAACAAAAATAATTGTACAAACACTTACGTATAATAATTCTTCAGTAGGATTCTTCCACTCTTTCTTCGCGGTCTGGTGTAGCACCTTCCAGTTTTCAAGTGGCAATCGCATCTCACCTCCAGTACGTCGTGACTGCAAAATAAAATGAATATATTTATCGAAAGAATATTCTAATTAATAGTAATAACCTATGTTGTTGTAGCGATGCCCCGCAAAAGAGACAGTCCCCTGACGTCCATTAGTCCTCTTATGCTTTCGATTTTCTGAGTTTCGCTTACTCTTCAACTACATATCAATAAACAAGATAATAAATTTTTAAAAAAATATAATTTACATAAAAACCGATATACTTAAAAAAAATTCACCTGAAACTCTTGAGATTCAAACATTTCAACCATCGCACACCACTTGTCGGTGTCATCACAACTGCTTGGCGGGTGACTATACGCATATTCAGGATCTTTATGCATTTTTTTGAGTAGTGCTTCGAAAACTTGCTTTTCGTCTCTCGTAGATTCGTTCCAACTTGCACATTATCAAGATGATTTCATCTTGGGCTTTCTCGAGGTCATCTGTGTGCAAGGTTCTAGCGCTTATGATTTTAAAAAATCAACAAAGTTCAGCAATTGTCTCACGAATAGGCTTAGGCATAAATCCACGAATTCTAGGAGCCAACAACATTTGCATGATCACGTGACTATCATGAGACTTTAACCCAGTTAGTTTTCCATCGCTCGAAACATTTTTCTTCAAATTTCCTGCAAATCCGTCAGGGAACTTAATTGACATAAGGAAATCTGTAAAACGCTTTCTGTAAAGACGAGCTTCTGCGTCACTCGTATTTGGAGATTTGGAAGTAAATAACGAGTTTCCGTTGTTACAACTAAATTCTCCAGGGAATTATATTTCAAGGGATTTGTCGAATTAATTTTAAATATGTTAAGGTTATGAGAAATCTCGGAATAAATAAAGGAATTATCGAGTTTAACTTGATTAATAAATTATTTCCGAGGAGACATTCCGGAAATTAATTTAAGAAATAAATTCTCATGGATGAGAATTAATTCCGAGAAACCTTAAATATATTTAATTAATCGAGAAAGAACGAGAAAATTCTCGGTTCGAATCATATAATTATAATCCGTTCGGTTATGGATTTAATTAAATAATTGTATGAAAGGACGTGGTTGTAACAATTTTTAAGGGACCCATTTGAAAAAAAACAAGGAATAGAGGTGGGAAAGTAATTAATAAGTTAAGGATTGCTTGCCACGTCATCAATGACTAGAATCTTCTTCAAAGTGATTTGCATCACTTGGCCGAGTGAAGAAAAAAAAAGAATCGGCAACCAGGAAAAAAAAGAAAGGAAAAAAAGAGAAAAGAAGAACAAGAATAAAACTGAGCGGGAGAGAGAGAGGGAAAGAGATCGAGGGAGTGCAAGAGAGGAAGAGAGCGAGGGAGTGAGCGACGAGGGTGAGCTCGCGAAGAGGAAGCTCGGCCGACAGCCACCGAGACCGAGATTCACCACTGGACGCGCGCACGGACTGAGAAGGAACGAGCGCCGCCGCGAGCATGTTGAGGACACCGGACCGAGAGAAAACGCCGGAAACAGAAGGAAAGAGCACATGAGAGAAGAAATTTCATGAAATGAAGGTTAGATTTTTGGTTCCCCAATTTTGGAATCCGGATCTAGGGTTTGAATTTTGGAATTTGGGGCTTTTCTCTCTGATTGTTATTGTGTAATTATGGCGTGGATTAGTGTTGTTTCCGGGTTATCTCTTGGTTTGGATTCGATATCTGAATATTTGCTTGAGTCAAGCCTGATTGTAGTTTGGAATTTTGCTGGTTTTGGCCGAGACTGTTGGTTTATTATTTTGAGTCTGGGTATTGGATTATGAGTTGTGAAAGGCTGTTTTAATGTCTTGGTTGTATGAGTAGTGATGTTTTTTTTTTATTAATTAACATGGTCATTAAGCTTCGTCTTTGTTGCGAGTGTGTTGTCGAGTGAGGCTCGCTTTTAAGTAAGCGTGTGTATGTACGGCTGCCGACCTGTGGTTAAGTTAAGGGCGAATGAGTCTGTTTTGTTTTTAAAAGACGAGTCTTTTGTTGTAAAAGTTTTAATTAGTATGTTTTAAGAAAAATGAAAAATTCGCCAATAGTTTTGAGACGTTTATTTAAATATTTTAAAAGTTTTTCTAGAAAATGTTTTCTGGAAGCGCTTCCACCAAAGTTTTTATGAATTTTATTTTATGTTAAGTAAGATACGGAAGTCCTCTGCCGCGACTGGCGGGTCGTGACAGAATTTTTGGTATCAAAGCCCAGGTTGAGCCGTTTCTGTAGACTTGTGGTCGTACACACACTAACTTACTTACTTATAGGTCGGTTGATGTTTACGATAGCCTTATCTATGATATCTTGTTGAGTCTCTGTGAAAGATAGCGGTTACATTAGGATAACCGAATGCTTACCTATTCCTACTCTTAGGTGAAGTAAGGATTAAGAATGGGACCTAAGAAGCGAACGGAGACGGATCTTTCGCAAGAAATGGCTTAGATTAGCAGAGCTCTAGAGCGTCAAGCAGAAGATGCACGTCGAAGGGATGCTCAAATAGAAGAGCAGAACAGGATGATCACGCAACTTATTGCGCGAATGAACGAGCAGCAGCCTCCACGGGGTCAAGAAGAGCCTGAACTCCAGGCACATCGACTAGAACAACCTAGAGGACAAGGTGCGCATGTGCCAAATATGAACATGAACCCAGGTGGTCATAATGTGCAAGCGCCACCACAAGCTCCGGCTATGGCACCAGATGAGGTTCCGCTGTTTCAGATTCCGATAATGGCACCGATTGTCGGAGAGCCTGTATATGAGCACTTTCGTAAGCAGAAGCCGCCAACTTTCAATGGAGATGCTGATCCTTCCCTTGCGGAGAATTGGATTAAAAGGATCCAACAGATCTTCACATACATGCAACTTTCAGATGCTGAGAGAGTTGCTTGTGTTGTGAACCAGCTAGAAATGGAAGCTCGAAGCTGGTGGGAGGTAATCGCACTCTATAAAGATGTTTCTCATATTACATGGAATCATTTTATCAACCTATTTTATGAGAAGTACCTAGGCGAAGCTAATCTCTCGGGTAAGGTACGGGAGTTTATGGATCTTAAACAAGGAAAGCTCTCTGTAGCTGAGTATGTAGCCAAGTTTGATGAACTTGCAAAGTTCTCGCCCTCTATGGTACCGACGGATCAGTCGCGCAAGATGAGGTTCATGCATGGGCTGAATGTGGAAATTGTGCGTCAGGTTGATAGTGGCGACATTGGGCCGCGAACATATGCGAATGCCGTTCAAAGGGCGTTAAGGATTGACGGTTGGCGTATAGCCCAAGTCAATCCAGTTGGCGAGTCGGTGACCATTCCACCGGAGTCTGTAGCGGAAGTTGAGAAGAAGAACTTTTTCGACAAGAAGAAAAAGAGTTGGGATAGAAACTCCAGGTTCAGGGAGCAAAGAAATGAAGAAAGCTACAGAGGAAATCAGAGCGAGAACAGGTACAAGAGGCCAAGGGTGGAGGATTTCCCTACGTGCAACAAGTGCGGTAGGAAGCATCCAGGCGAGTGTCGCATGGGAACCTCAAGCTGCTACCGCTGTGGCTTGGGAGGTCATTTTGAGCGGGATTGCCACGTTCCAGAAGATAAAATTGCTTATCTGAAGAATCAACCTAAGGCCAAAGCTCGCGTCTTCAGCATCTTTGGAGATGAAGTAAAGGAGTCATCGTCTGGAAGAACTGGTTAGATTTTTATCCTCCACACTTTTGTTTACGCATTCATGGATGTGGATGCTGTACATACTTGTTTGTTGCGTCTTGGTCAAGTTTCTAAACTTGGTTGCTGATGAAGTGGATTCCTTGTTAGTTATATCTAACCATTAGGAAATGACTATCTCAAGTCACTAGTGTAGTTTAGATACGATATGTGTGTGGACTCTAAGACCAGAATCAATCTGCTACTCATCAAGCGATGACATGTTTAGAAAAAAAGTATCTCTCTCTTGTTTTCTGAAGATGGAAAAGTTGCCTGGAAGCTCGATAGTGTGATGCAAAAGAAGTACCCTGCTCTGCTTTAAGTTTCGAGGACGAAACTAACTTAAGGGGGTGGGATTGTAAGGACGAGCTTCTGCGTCACTCGTATTTGGAGATTTGGAAGTAAATAACAAGTTTCCGTTGTTACAACTAAATTCTCGAGTGAATTATATTTCAAGGGATTTGTCGAATTAATTTTAAATATGTTAAGGTTATGAGAAATCTCGGAATAAATAAAGGAATTATCGAGTTTAACTCGATTAATAAATTATTTCCGAGGAGACATTCCGGAAATTAATTCAAGAAATAAATTCTCAAGGATGAGAATTAATTCCGAGAAACCTTAAATATATTTTAATTAATCGAGAACGAACGAGAAAATTCTCGGTTCGAATCATATAATTATAATCCGTTCGGTTATGGATTTAATTAAATAATTGTATGAAAGGACGTGGTTGTAACAATTTTTAAGGGACCCATTTGAAAGAAAACAAGGAATAGAGGTGGGAAAGTAATTAATAAGTTAAGGATTGCTTGCCACGTCATCAATGACTAGAATCTTCTTCAAAGTGATTTGCATCACTTGGCCGAGTGAAGAAAAAAAAAATCGGCAACCAGGAAAAAAAAAGAAAGGAAAAAAAGAGAAAAGAAGAAGAAGAAGAAAACTGAGCAGGAGAGAGAGAGGGAAAGAGATCGAGGGAGTGCAAGAGAGGAAGAGAGCGAGGGAGTGAGCGACGAGGGTGAGCTCGCGAAGAGGAAGCTCGGCCGACAGCCACCGAGACCGAGATTCACCACTGGACGCGCGCACGGGCTGAGAAGGAACGAGCGCCGCCGCGAGCACGCCGAGGACGCCGGACCAAGAGAAATCGCCGGAAACAGAAGGAAAGAGCACCGGAGAGAAGTAATTTCATGAAATGAAGGTTAGATTTTTGGTTCCCCAATTTTGGAATCCGGATTCTAGGGTTTTACTTTTGGAATTTGGGGCTTTTCTCTCTAATTGTTATTGTGTAATTATGGCGTGGATTAGTGTTGTTTCCGGTTTATCTCTTGGTTTGGATTCGATATCTGAATATTTGCTTTAGTCAAGCCCGATTTTAGTTTGGAATTCTGTTGGTTTTGGCCGAGACTGTTGGTTTATTATTTTGAGTCTGGGTATTGGATTATGAGTTGTGAAAGGCTGTTTTAATGTCTTGGTTGTATGCGTAGTGATGTTTAGTAGGCGTGTGTATGTACGGCTGCGGACCTGTGGTTAAGTCAAGGGCGAATGAGTCTGTTTTGTTTTTAAAAGACGAGTCTTTTGTTGTAAAAGTTTTAAATAGTATGTTTTAAGAAAAATGAAAAATTCGCCCATATTTTTGAGACGTTTATGTAAATATTTTAAAAGTTTTTCTAGAAAATGTTTTCCGGAAGCGCTTCCACCAAAGTTTTTATGAATTTTATTTTATGTTAAGTAAGATACGGAAGTCCTCTGCCGCGGCTCGCGGGCGAGCTAAGGCTCGCGGGTAGTGACACTTTCGCTCTTCTTCAGCTAAAATATATTTAGCTGAAGGTTTGTACCACTTGTCACCTTGCAACTCCAAGTGCAAATCCTTCTTGATGTCCAAGTCCATCAAATCCAACCTCGTCTTATATGTGTCTTTACTCTTCTCGTTGTTGAGCAAAGTTCCTAAAAGATTATTGCACACATTTTTCTCTATATGCATAACGTCTAGGTTGTGTTGCAAACGCAATTGAGACCAGTACGGCAACCTATAGAAAAATGCTCTTTTTGCTCCAATTCAGCTCGAGGGGTCCGCGTCTCTGTTTCTTTCCACCAAAGTTAACGTGTTCTCCCGGTGTTGCTTGAGGAACGTGTCGCAACGGTTCAAGTAAGTCACTCGCTAACAACTTATGTGGAGGCAATGTTTTTTCGTTTCGTTTTACATAGTGCTCTTTCTCATCGGGTGTCCCACTGGCAAAAATCGGCGATGGTCGTAATAGACAATTTTACTTCTACACTTTAACGCAGGTGTACCTTTGTTGCACGTAGAGCATCCAAGATACCCTTGTCCACTCCACCCAAACAAACTACTTTGTGTTGGATAATCATTTATTGTCCAAAGCACTGCAGCACGCATCTTGAGCATACTACCGCTAGCTCCATCTCGCATCACAACTCCTTCTTCCCACAACTCCTTCAACTCTTCAACTAACGGTTGTAGAAAAACATCCATGTCTTTTCCCGGCGCGCTGCGACCCGGCATGAGTAACGACAATATCAAGTAGGACGGTTTCATGCACAACCAAGGAGGGAGATTATAAGCAGCCAACACCACAGGCCACATGCTGTACAATAGGCTCATTTCCCCAAAAGGGTTAAACCCATCAGCACCGAGCCCAAGACGAACATTCCTCGGCTCTGCCGCAAAGTCGGGGTACTTCATCTCATATCCCATTCCAAAATGTTTTAGCTTTGCTTTTGCCTCGTAGTACGTTTCTGGAATTCTGTTTTCTACAGGATGAGACCTCTTCAAAATCTTCAACAATTTAGTAAACGACTTTGTTGTCCACTTGTTCATGACTTTTATATGCATCAATGAAACGAGGAACGACAACGATGAAAATTCTTTGCACCCGGGATACAACTCTGATTCAAGATCCGCGAGAAGGTCCTGCATCTGATCGTGAGCGCGCTCTTCACTCCTAGACGGTTCTTCAAAATCGTCAGGATCATCATGATCCATGATGTCATACAAAGCATCACGCATCCCACCACCTCTGCTTCCATCTCGATCGGCACGTGACTGCCCTATAACCAACTGAACTCGCTCCTCGCCATGATGAATCCAACGTGTGTAATTCGGCGTAAATCCCTTTAGGCTTAGGTGTATTTCTACAAGTTCGATAAGCTGGTACCTTGCGTTGTTGCACTGCTTGCATGGACACTTGACCTTCCCTTGACTATTAACTTGGGTACGAGCAAGAACCATAAACTCAGCCACGCCAGCCTTAAACTCCAAACTCATTTTATCATCCACGAGAATCCCTTCTCTATTTGGATTCGACATACTATAAGAAAAATCTACCAAAATTTTGGCAAAATTTTCTATATAATATCAATACCCCAAAACCTGAAAAATAAAATATTTAACTACCAAAAGCAAACCTAAAAACTATCCACCAAAGAATTCTAAACACATTTTCAATTTGTAATAAGTTTAAATATTAAGAATTCTAAAAAAATTTCAATTTATATAATTATTAAACATAATTTCCTACATCATTCTTGATCAATTCTATTAGAATGATCAATTTTATTTTGAGAGAGTGCATGTTTTTTGAAGTTGTGATATCTTTTTAATCATAATAATAAACTTATGAAATTGGTTTAGATATACATCCTTCTTGATCAATTTTATTCTCTCTTTTCATAATTTTTTTTCTTGGGTTTATTGACAGGGTAAGAATATCCAATTCACTTTTCTATTTTATATTTATTTAATAAATAGAAGTAAAATGTTATAGATTGAGTACTTAGTTATAAGATAGTCTTGATATGCTTTATAGCAATTTTCACAACAAAACTGATAACCTTGCGATTAAATGAACTTGCTGTTTCTTTGTTGACCTTTCTTCCAAAACCAGCCCTGATTAGTTTTTGAAATTCTATTTTATTTGCTTAATATAAGTCTTTTCTGATGAGGGTAATTCATTTGTGAATATATAAATGACAGAGTAAGTCATCTTGGGTTTCAAGTTCCAATACTCAGCAAGTCCAAACATACTCAGCATGTTTAAACACATTGAGACATACACACAAGTCATTTCAAAGTCCAAACATACTCAGCAAGTTCAAACACTCAGCAACAAAACACACAGACTCAGCAATAAAACACACACAGTCAGCAAAAATTCTTGAGAACTAATTCTTTCTTTAAATATAAAATCAGAACCTGAATGGAGGAGTAGATGGCGGCGACGAGGCAAAGGAGCTGAGGGCGACGACGAGGCAGAGGAGACGTAGGAGCAGAAGGCTTGTTCCACGCTAGCTGCAGATTATCGTCCAACCGAGGGATCTGCCGTTATGACACGATTCACATACACACACTCAGCAATAAGTTCACAAACACACACTCAACAATAACACAAACAATGATAAACAAAAAAAATCAGTAAAGTGTTAGGAGCTCTAGACATTGAGTAGATCTTTTTTTTTGTTAATTGTCATGCTGTCATGCAGAAAACCCGACTCAAACTAGTGTTGTCGCTCGTTTTCGGACAACGATTTAGGAGCCCCGAACGGTTCGACCCAAGGCCGGACCAAGTGGTCGCGTTCGGGCTCGAGCGTGTCGGACTTGGTGGCCCAAGTCGTCCCTTAACTGTCGGTGTTGTCTACTTCGTCCAAGCACCTGAAAAGCAAGCGGGAAGGTGTGAAATACAAAGGGAAAACAGGGGGGTTGCCCCTGTTTACCTCTCCGACGCTGAACATTAGTAGGAGTGAAGTGGTTTGTAGAGGGTTTAAGTGTTTAGGGGCCGAGACTTGAGAGAAACAAGCGAGAGGTGAGTTCGGCAGCGTTTCAATACTCAAGAATGGATTACCTTTTGAAGAGGGAGGGCCTCTTGTATTCATAGGCGACCAAGGCGCCATTGGTGGGCCCCTTGGCCTAGGAGAACATAGGCTCGACCCTTGGCCGAGGATAGCATAGGCTCGGCCAAGGATAGCATAGGATGGCGTCATTGGTGAGCCCCTTGGCCGAGGATAACACAGGCTCGGCCCTTGGCCGAGGATAGCATAGGCTCAGTCGAGGATAGCATAGGATGGCGTCATTGGTGGGCCCCTTGGCCGAGGATAATACAGGCTCGGCCCTTGGCCGAGGATAGCATAGGCTCGGCCGAGGATAGCCTAGGATGGCTGAGGATATCATAGGCTTGTGAGGCCGAGGTCGAGCTCGCGAGGCCGAGGTCGCGCTCGCGAGGCCGAGGTCGCGCTCGCGAGGCCGAGGTCGCGCTCGCGAGGCTGAGGTCGCGCTCGCGAGGCCGAGGTCGCGCTCGCGAGGCCGAGGTCGCGCTCGCAAGGCCGAGGCCGCGCTCGCGAGGCCGAGGTCGAGCTTGTTAGGCCGAGGTCATCGGGCGGATGGCCGTGGATAGCCGAGCTCAGTCTTGGGCCGAGGCTATTGGGCCGGCCTTTGGCCGAGCCGGCCCATGGGCCGATCAATGGCCGGGGTAAATCCGATCGTTGTTTTTCCTCTGATTGGTCCCGATCGAAGGTCGGGCCGATAACATTAGCCCCCCGAGTTTATCGTCGAGTGAAGCTCGTGCGGTAAACTCAAGATTCCCGTCATCGTCGGTCCATCGGAGCGACCCATCGTGAAAGGTTTGTTTCGAGCCTCTTTTTCTATTTATTTTTCCTTTCTCCGGTCTCTTTTCGTTTTTGCCCCACTACACGTGCCAATGGTCCCTACCAACCACCTGTCGGGGTGTGGGTCCGTTGAAGATGACCTTTTCCCTCTGCTCGGGAATCAAGATGTAAACCTAGACGACCTTTGGGCGCAATTCTCATCCCCTGTGGATACCCAAAACGCAGCGTCCCCATCACCGCCTTCGGGCAACAGGTCGGTTGAGATGGCTGGAGGTGATCTTCGCTCGGTCGATGCGTGGCTGGCCGACGTGGAGGAGGGTACGCGCACCGGAGACGTCGCCAGAGGGGACCCCGACGTCGCCGGGGACGCACGCGACCTGGGGGAAGGTGCGCCCGCCGAGGTGAGTCCGCGCGAAGGTGGGCCGACCCCGTCGGCCTTGTCTGTGCTGGAGGCGTTGCCGGGAGAGGCCCAAGCCGCGTTGGTGGAGCACCCGCCCTGGGAGGAGTCGCGTCGGTGGAGCCGGGCGCAGGGAGAGTCGCGCCGGTCCCGGGTGGCGATGTCGGGACTGTCCGGCAAGCGGGCGGCGGCGAGGGAGGCCCAGGTACTCTGGGCTCGGCCTCCCCCGAGGAGGGATGCGCCGGTGGAGGTCGATCGGAGGCGGAGGGCGTCGATGGAGGGCCGTCGGAGGCGGGCGGCGTCGTTGGCGGCAGCGCCGGCGCCAGAGACGAGGAGCGCCGGCCGGACAGCGCCGGCCAGGGGGCGGCGGCCGAGGCGCTGGTTGCCCTAGCCCTAGGGGTCGGTGGCGTCCCATCTGGCGAGCCGGGCCATGCCGCCGGGCCAGGCGCAAGCGCCAATGGGTCGGGCGAGAGCCCAAAGAGCCTGGGTGATCTGGGCGCGCGGGGGGACTCTCTAGACAGGCCGGGCGTCGACGGTGGGCCCGCTGCCGGGCCGGACAAGGGGAAGACAGGGCCGGCTGGCTCGGGCGGCCGCCGTGAGGGGTCTGTAATCCGTGGCGACCTGGACTGCTCGGGCGTTGATGTCCCGAGCTCGCTCTCGATCATCAGTTTCACGAGTTTGAGGAAGCGTTACGGCATCCCGGATTCGGTGTCGATCCTGAGGCCGTTGCCCGACGATCGCCCGACTCGCCCTCCGAAGGGACACGCGGCCATTCACGAGGCGAGTCTTCGCGGGGGCCTACGGTTACCCTTTCAACCGGTGATCCAAGAGCTATTGATTCGGTTGGGGGTGCATGCATCGCAGATGTCTTCGTCCTTCTACCGGGCGGTCGCCGCATGCCATATGATGCTCTACCGAGCAAAGAAACGGGCAGTCACCGCAGACGATATCCAGGATCTCGTGGTCGTTCGCGGGGTCCCGGGGAAACCGGGCTTCTACTGCGCGTGCCCTCGAAAACGCATCTCCATCGTTACCAAGGTTACCTCGAAGCATCGGTACCCTTGGGTGTGGGTGTCCGAGTCGTCCTTCGGGACGGTGCCCTTAACGTTTGGGCCCGGGTCGACTTTCCCTCCGTCGGGGATGTAGAAGATTCCGAACTTGTATCCGTGATCAAAGCGATCCCGGATTCGAGGCGGCATGGGTCACTGTTCGAGTCCCCGGACCTAATGGCGAGTACCGGGTGGTTCGTGCCTTGTGACAACGCCCCTCCGTGTCTTGGTCTTGGCGTGGAGGTTACGGAGGACCCTGTATCAGAGGCGGGGGGTTCGTCCGCCCCTCCCCCCGACGCGGGGGGTACTATCCGTTCACACGCTCTCGCGTTATCGCGCTTTTCGTTGTATTACGCTTACCGTGTGTGTTCTAACTTACTGTCGTCTCTCTCTCTTTCAGATACCATGCCCAGACGACATTGGCCGCGCGCACACGTGCCGAAAGTGGCACCTATCGCTGAAGCTACGACCGCGGCTTGCCCCCGAGCTGAGGTTCGCCACCGAGGGTCGCCACCGCGGGCGGGGAACGAGGCGATCTCTTCTAACAAGCGATCATCGTCGTCGACTTCCTTCGGGCCACCCTCTGGCCACAAGCGCGCCCACACATCGACGGTGTCGGATAGCACGGATTCGATGCTCCTGGCGGAGGCGGCGGAGCTGAGGGATCAGTGCTCCCGAGGGATTCTTGGGACCTCTCTGCGGGACTTCAAAGGTTTGTAGACGACAAGCGATCTGGAGCATTTCCAAAACGGGATCGGCGATGCCCGAAAGCTACGATCCGCCTGCTTATCTCATGCGTAACCATTATACTTATTTCGATTATACGTATATCACTTGTCTCTACAGATGCTCGCACGTCAAGAGCGAAGTGGTCGCATTCTCCGGGAACTGCTGCGGCGCATGCAGATTATGGAGAAGGACAAGGAGAGCACGGCGGCTGCCCACGCTGACGCTCTAGTGGGAGCCCGTACCGCTTGAGAATTTCAAGCACTCGAAGAGGAGCTGAAGCGAGCTCGCGAGGAGTCGGCGACCGAGAAATTGCATCGCACGGCCGGGCAGGCGTCTCGGGAGAAGGCGGAGCAGGCGGCCGACACCTTCTTAGGGGAGACGAAGAAGCTCCAGGCGGCGCTGTCGAGTCGAGACGAGGAGCTGAGCATCGTCCACGCTCGGCTGTCAGTGAGTGAGATCTCCCGGGTCAAGGCCGAGAGGGAGAGGGATACTTTGCGGGTGGAGGTGCAGATCCTTGTCGAGGAGAAAGACGACGCCGTGCAGTCCAAGACAGACTTGGAGGATGACTGGGACCTCGCGCTGGAGGCGGCCCGTTATGAGGCAGCCAAACGGGTCCGAGATGCGACCGTGAAGGAGAACGTGTCTCGTGGGACCACGTTTTCCTTCTTTGACATCATGTTTCCTCCTCTGGATGACGAGCCGCCTGAGGACGACCTGCGCCCCCAAGCCCCCGCGGAAGCCGCCCAGTCGACGAACCGTCAACTCGACGGAGAAGCCATCGGCAGGTTTGGCGCCCCCTGCCCCGAGGAAGACGAAGAGCAGATCGACTTCGGCTCGGAGTAGCCGAGTTTTCTTCGGTTTTCCGCGCACTTGTTTAGCGCTTGCGTCGTGCTTTCTTCCGGAATTTTGTTATGTCTTTCTTCCGTTAGAAGTTTGCCGTACTCTCATACTTTTCTTTTTGGATTGCTCGTACAACATTGTTTGCCTTAGTTAAAGCTTTTTCGTCTATTATGCGTCTTATTTTCTCGACTTGCCATGCTTAGCGTAATCGATTCGCGCGATGTGATTGGTGCGTGTCTCACGAGCCCAGCTTGCCTTACCTAGCGTAACCGGTTTGCACAGCTTACTGCCGCACTTGGCGGCGAAACTTCCCGCGGAAGCTGGCTAGACCAGATTCGCCCGGCGGGTGTGACCTTCGGCCATCCATTCGTGACTCGTTGCCTATCGACGTGTGCGAGCTGGGTGGCCGTCGCGCTCATCTTCCGGCGAGTACGCTACCTATCGGCGTGCGTATCGGGACGAGCTTGCAGTTCCCAGTGAGCGTGGTACTTGTCGGTACGAGCGTCACGTTTTGGGTTTTGACTGCCGAGATCGACGGTCCGGTGCGCGGACGCGATCTACCAACGCCCCGTTGCCTATCGGTGTGCGGGGCGCGGAATTGTGTGCGAGCGTCTCGCGGGGGTTGGAGGTCCGGTGCGCGGATCCGACTTGTTAATCTTTAGCTACCTTTCGGTGCGTAAAACGTGTCATCGTGCGAGCTCGACTAGACGAGGTGACGAGCTCGAAGTGACGAGCTCGACTAAGCGAAGTGACGAGCTCGACTAGTTGAAGTGACGAGCTCGACTAGACGAAGTGACGAGCTCGACTAAGCGAAGTGACGAGCTCGACTTAGGCAAAGTGACGAGCTCGAAGTGACGAGCTCGACTAGACGAGGTAAGAGCTCCAACAATCCGTTAGCACCCCGAGTTTCTCAGGTACCTGCAGAGAAGACGAGAAATTGTTACAAAATAAGGTAAAGGTTTCGAAGCGAAATGTAATTCGATTACAATGTTGAAATAGTTAAAACAATTACATTCCCACACCGCTTGGCCATACTTGAGATTTAAAAATGTCATTGCAAAAATCGAAAATGAAATGACATAACAAAACATAGGGTAAGCGGGAACGGGCATCTATTGGTAGTACCGCCGAAGGTGTTCCGCGTTCCAAGGGTGCGTGAACACGAGCCCTTCCAGGTTCTCGAGCTCGTACGTGCCGTTATGGATGGCTCGGCGCACGCGGTATGGACCTTCCCAGGTGGGGCCCAAAACTCCCGCCCTTTGCACTTTGGTGTTTTGGAACACCCTCCTAAGGACGAGGCTTCCGTCGGCGAACTGTCGCAGCTTGACCTTGGAGTTGTAGTACTTTTCGGCCTTCCTCTTTTGTGCCGCAAGGCGGGTGAGCGCGTCTGCCCTCTTCTCATCTATGAGGTCCAGCTCGAGCCTGATCGCGTTGTTGTTTGCGGCTTCTTCGTATTCCTCGATGCGCAGGGTCGGCAGCTTGGTCTCGACGGGCACCACGGCCTCGACGCCGAACGCGAGAGCGAAAGGGGTTTCGCCGGTCGCGTTTCGCGCGGTGGTTCGGTACGCCCATAGGACCATGGGGAGCTCGTCGGCCCAAGCCCCCTTTTTCTCCTCCAGCTTCTTCTTCATATTCTCCTTGGTCGTTTTGTAGACCGCCTCTACCTGACCGTTGGCTTGAGGATGGCCGGGGGAAGAGAAAGTCTTGCTAATGTCCAACTGCTCGCATACTTCTCGGAGGCGCGCGTTGTCAAATTGCTTTCCGTTATCGGTCACAATCGACGCAGGGATTCCGAAGCGGCAGACAATATTCTTCCAGATGAAGTTTGTAGTGTTTGTCTCGGTGATCTTTGCCAGCGGTTCGACCTCTACCCACTTCGTGAAATAGTCGATCGCCACGATCGCGTGCTTGTATTGCCTCGGAGCCATAGGTAGCTCGCCGATGAGATCGATTCCCCATTTTGCGAAGGGTCGCGGCACGATGATCGGGCATAGCGGGGCAGGCGCTTGGCGCGGGATGTGAGCGAACCTTTGGCATTTGTCGCACTTTTTGGCCCACCCGTGGGAGTCCTTTTTCAAGGTTGGCCAAAAATATCCAAGCCTTAGAAGCTTCAATGCAAAGGATTGTCCGGCGGCATGGTTTCCGCAAACCCCTTCGTGCACTTCACGGAGCGCTTTCTTCGCCTCCACCTCGGTCAAGCAGCGGAGGAGGGGCATGGAGTAGCCCCTCTTGAACAGGTTATCCTCCCTCATCGCGTACTTCGGCGCCAAGCTTCTTAGCTTTTTGGCTTCTTCTTTGTCTTCGGGGGTGACTCCTCGCTTAAGGAATTCCACGAGCGGAGTCATCCATGAGGGGGGCGGAGTCTCGTCGACTACACCTACGTCGCCTCTCGAGACGTAGGGTCGGGTCAGCACTTCGATCGGGACGCTGCCCTCGCCCTCCTCGTCTATCCCGGAAGCGAGGCGAGCCAGGGCGTCAGCGTCGACGTTCGCCTCTCGAGGAACTTGGACGATCTCGAACCATGATAGGGCCTCTAGGTTCTCTTGGGTCTTGGACAGGTACGCGACCATGTTTGGCTCTTTTGCGGCGTAGTCGCCCTTAACCTGGTTCACAATCAACTGCGAGGCGCAGTGGATGCGCAGGTTTTGGATGCCTAGCTTGCTTGCTAGTTCCAAGCCAACGATCAGAGCCTCGTATTCTGCCTCGTTGTTGGAAGCCTTGAACTCGAACCGCAGGGTGTATCTCAGTTTTTCCCTATCGGGATTTGTGAGCACAACGCCGGCGCCAGCCCCCCGGGCGTTTGACGCGCCATCCACGTGCAAGTCCCAGACCGGCCCTATCGGGTTATTGGTCCTCTTCTTCGACGACTCGCTGTGGTCGTCCTCCTTGTCTTCTCTGCCCTCACCGCCTTTGTCCCCCTCGTCAGCCGAGGGCACGCCTGCGAACTCGGCTACGAAGTCGGCGAGGGCTTGGCCCTTGATGGCGGTCCTCGGCTGGAACTCGACCCCGTACTCGCCCAACTCTTGGGACCATACGACCATTCGAGAGGAGGTCCCTTTTTGAAGGGGCTTCTCGATGGGATGCCCCGTGCGGACCACAATGGGGTGCGCCTGAAAGTAGGGTCGAAGTTTTCTCGCGCTCATGACAAGGGCGAGGGACAGTCTCTCGATTTCCGGGTATCGAGTCTCGGCGTCGAGGAGTGCCTTGCTAACGTAATAGACCGGCCATTGCACCTTGTCTTCTTCGCGTATGAGAACCGCGCTCACGGCCCTGTCGGAAACCGCGAGGTAGATGTACAGGGTTTCGCCATTCTTTTGCTTTGCAAGGAACGGGGGGGAGGCGAAATTGGCTTTCATTTCGCGGAATGCTTCCTCGCACTTTTCCGTCCACACGAACCCGTCGGTCTTCTTCAGTGCCCTGAAAAACGATTGGCACTTGTCGGTGGCTTTGGACACGAATCGCGTCAGGGCGGCGATCCTTCCTGTCAGACTCTGAACTTCTTTCACTTTCTGCGGCGACCTCATTTCTAAGATCGCCCTAATCTTCTCAGGGTTAGCCTCGATCCCGCGGCGGCTAACCATGTAGCCCAAGAATTTTCCGGACTCGACCCCAAAAGCGCACTTGTTGGGGTTGAGCTTCATCTTGTAGCGTCGCAGGATCGCAAACATCTCTCTCAGGTCTCGAACGTGGTCGTGGGTCTTGAGGCTTTTGACGAGCATATCGTCCACGTAGACTTCCATGGTTTTGCCAATTTGATTGGCGAACATTCGGTTCACCAACCTTTGATACGTCGCTCCCGCGTTTTTGAGGCCGAAGGGCATGACCTTGTAACAGTAGAGTCTGCGGTTCGTAACAAAGGTGGTCTTGATTTGGTCCGGCTCGTGCATGCGGATCTGGTTGTAGCCTGAGTAGGCGTCCATGAAGCTCAACAACTCGTGGCCCGCCGTAGCGTCCACAAGCTGCTCGATCCTCGGGAGGGGGAAGCTATCTTTCGGACAGGCCTTGTTGAGATCTTTATAGTCGATACAGATCCGCCATTTCTCGTTCGGCTTCTTGACCATTACCACATTGGACACCCACTTGGGGTGTTCCGCCTCCCTGATGAAGTCGGCGGCAAGAAGTTTGTCGACCTCTACACCGATGGCTTGGTATCTCTCTCCGCTGAACGTCTGCCGCGGTTGAACGCGTTCGGCTACTCTCTTGTCGTCGTTGAGACGGTGAACCATTATCTCGGGGTCGATCCCCGGCATGTCGGCGTGTGTCCACGCGAAGACGTCCTTGTGCTTGCGGAGGAAGGTGGCGAGCTGGTTTCGGACTTCGGATGGGAGCTGGGTGCCTACCTTGACTACCTGGTCGGGTTTGGCGTCGTCCAACACGACGTGAACAAGGTCGTCCGGTGTCTCCACCTTTCGACGCCCGACATCGTCCCTCTGGTCCAGGTTCTCCGAAGATTCCTCCTTCCTCTATTTCGCACGGGAACTTGTCCCTGAGCTGGAAGACGGTGCTCACCATCTTTCCCTTTTCTTTCCCGTCCACGCCTTGGATGTAGCACATCCTTGCCATCGAATGGTCTCCCATCATCATGGTTATCGACTTGTCAGTCGGGAACTTCATCATCAGGTGGTAAGTGGACGAAATGGCCTTCAACCGATTGAGGGTCGGGCGGCCAATTATGATGTTGTAGGCGGAGGGTTGGTCCACGACCAAGAACGATACGTTGTGGGTGACCTCGAGCCCCCCCGGTGTCCCGAAGGTCACCGGGAGGTCGATGGTTCCCTCCGTCATGACCCTCTCCCCGGAGAAGCCGAAGAGCGGAGTTGAGATCGGGGTCGGTCTCATCCCAGATAGCTTCATCCTGTCCAGTGCCGCCTTGAAGATTATATCGTCGGAGCTCCCATTGTCGATTAGGATTCTCCAGACGAGGTTGTTGGCGACCGGGGCTGAGACGACTATCGCGTCGTTGTGTGGGTGGAGGACTCGCGCCGCCTCTTGGCCAGTGAAGAACATGGACTCGAACGGGGCCGGAGGAGGAGCCTCGTACGTATGGTTGATGTAGTGCGCTATTTTCCCTTGGGAAACTTCACGCGCGTAATTCTTCCTTTGCGTGGACGAGTCCCCAAACTCCGGGCCGCCTATGATTGAGCCCACGACGTGCAGTTGTGAGCTCTCCGGTTCTTCGATTGCTGCTCGGTCCGTGACGGTCACCGTTGCCGGACCTTTCCTTTCCTGCCGCGGACGCTCACCGTGCGCCGCGGCCGTCCCGATCGTTCTAAGGACGTACTCTTTCAGTTTCCCGTCTTAAATCAACGCCTCGATCTGACGCTTGAGTTGATAGCATTCGGACGTCAGATGCCCGTGATCTTGGTGGTATTCGCAGAACTTGGTTTGATTTCTCTTTGCAGGATCCTTTGTGAGAGGAGTGGGGCTCCCTAGCTTGTCGCAGTGTAGAGCTAGGATCCGCTCCGGTGGGGTGTTCAAGGGGGTGAACATCGAGAACTTTCGGAAGCTATCGACGTGTGACGGTCTCGGTCCGGGGAGGGAGCAGCCGTTACGGGCCTGGCCTCCCTTGTTCCTCCTCTTTCGAGGGTCGGGACGATCTCCATCTTGGTCGTCGCGGTGTCGGCTACCTTGTCCCCCTGACTTCCGGCCATCTCGGCCATCGAGGTAATCCTCGATTCCCATATACGTGCGGGCTCTCATCATCAGCTCCGCCATGCACCGCGGGACTTTCCCAACAATGGACTTGAGGAAGTCGCCCATGCGAACTCCCTCGGTGATCGCCGTGATGGCGTCCTTGTCGTATAACCCCTCGACTTTGTGAGACTCCTCGGTGAAGCGAGCGATGTATTGCCTCAACGTCTCGTCTCTCCCTTGCCGAATGGAGAGGAGGTGGGTCTTCGACTTCTTTTGCGCCACGAGCGTGGCCAAGCGGGCAAGGAAAGCCTCTTGCAAAGCCCGGAAGGACGGGATGCTCCTGGGTCTCAAGCTCCGGAACCACTCAAAGCCCGATCCTGTGAGGGTTAGGCTGAAGGCTTGGCATAGGGTCGCGTCCGGCTGCCCTTGCATTGTCGTCCACGTCTCGTAGTGTTGGATGTGGAAGTTCGGGTCAGTCCGGCCATCATAGGGAGGGATAGATGGCAATTTGAAGTTCCCCACGCAAGGTTGCGCGAGGATTTGCGCGACGAAGGGAGAGTATGATTCCTCGATCCCCCCATACGGCCTCTGCCTCCCCGACTCCATCATCTCGATGATTTGGTTTTAGAGGCTCTGAATCATCGTGACCATGTCAAGCCCGTTAGCAGGGCTGACCGCCGGGGCCACGGGAGTCGCCGGCTGGCGCTCGTTGGACGCTTGGTCCACGATATTGGCCTGAGGTTGGCCAAGAGTTGCGGCGGGGAGCGCGTCCCTCCAAGAGTTGAGCCTTTGGCGGAGATCCTCCCCTCGGGAGTTTCTTTGCGCCGTCAAGCGCTCTCTAAGGTCCACGCTTGGCGCGTGGTGGGGCGAGTTCGCCCTTGGTCGGGCCGCGCGGCGAGCGCTTCGGCTATCGGCCCCATCATTGCCCAGAGTCGCTCTCTCCTCGGTGAGGGGCCGTGTCCGGCTGCCTCTTGAAACCGAGGGGGCGAGTCCCCGGGAATGTGACCGTGCCTGTCGTCGCGCCGGACGCGACGGACCGGCCAAAGCACCATCGGTCCTCTCGGGCCGTGAATGGGCGAGGCTAGGAGTCGCCTCATCGGTCCTCGACTCCCCCACATAGTCGGGGTCGGAGTCGTTACGGGCGGATCGATCCTTGACATCGTAGCCGAGGAGATCGGCAATGAGCGAGCCGTCGACGCCGGGACGGTCTAGAAGCTCTGCGAGCCACCGAGCCGTGTCCTCTCGGAGCACGGCCTCGGGGTCGTTCGTCGGGTCTTGGGGCTGGCTCTCGTTATCACGAGGTTGCCCTTCAAGACGGTGAGCGAGGCTCCGGAGACCGTACCTTGGGCTAGTCGCTCGAGTGCCAGCGGTGGCCGCTAGAATGCGACTCATCTCTCGAGAGTTGTAAGAGTAGTGAGAGTGTGGAATGGAAGGGAGAGCGTGCTAAGGTCGGTGGTCCCCTCCTTCTAGCGCCAAAATGTTGTCGCTCGTTTTTGGACAACGATTTAGGAGCCCCGAACAGTTCGACCCAAGGCCGGACCAAGTGGTCGCGTTCGGGCTTGAGCGTGTCGGACTTGGTGGCCCAAGTCGTCCTTTAGCTGTCGGTGATGTCTACTTCGTCCAGGCACCTGAAAAGCAAGCGGGAAGGTGTGAACTACAAAGGGAAAACAGGGGGGTTGCCCCTGTTTACCTCTCCGACGCTCAACATTAGTAGGAGTGAGGTGGTTTGTAGAGGGTTTAAGTGTTTAGGGGCCGAGACTTGAGAGAAACGAGAGAGAGGTGAGTTCGGCAGCGTTTCAATACTCAAGAATGGATTACCTTTTGAAGAGGGAGGGCCTCTTGTATTTATAGGTGACCAAGGGGCCATTGGTGGGCCCCTTGGCCGATGAGAACATAGGCTCGGCCCTTGGCCGAGAATAGCATAGGCTCGGCCGAGGATAGCATAGGATGGCGTCATTGGTGGGCCCCTTGGCCGAGGATAACACAGGCTCGGCCCTTGGCCGAGGATAGCATAGGCTCGGCCGAGGATAGCATAGGATGGCGTCATTGGTGGGCCCCTTGGCCGAGGATAACACAGGCTTGGCCCTTGGCCGAGGATAGCCTAGGATGGCCAAGGATATCATAGGCTTGTGAGGCCGAGGTCGAGCTCGCGAGGCCGAGGTCGAGCTCGTTAGGCCGAGGTCGAGCTCGGGAGGTCGAGGCCATCGGGCGGATGGCCGTGGATAGCCGAGCTCGGTCTTGGGCCGAGGCTATTGGGCCGGCCTTTGGCCGAGCCGGCCCATGGGCCGATCAATGGCCGGGGTAAGTCCGATCGCTGTTTTGCCTCTGATTGGTCCCGATCGAAGGTCGGGCCGATAACAACTAGCATCACCAACATTTGAAGGGGAAAAAAATTGAAAATATGTAATATGATTTCAATTTTCACCAAGGAAAAAAAAGCCTACCTGTGAAGCTCAACTTGGAGAGAACCACTGAGGCTCAGAGCAACCACTGGTGATTAGAAATACTATTCAACTTGGAGGATGGTGAAAATCTCCTACTTCAAAGCTCACTGGCCCAAATCACTGTTTGTTGTAGTGAGAGACTCGATGTTTTATTAAGAATCACCAATAAATCTGAAAATTAATTACCGTTGAGCTCATCTGATTATTAATTCTCGTTGAGCAAGCTCGAGTAGAGAAGCTTGACCAAGCTTGACCACTAGTAGAGAAGAAGCTAGAAATCTATTTGAAGAGAAATTTAAAGATTACTAGTACTTATTTTTGTAGATGATATGCACGAATGAAGCAATAAGTTTGTTTAAGAGAAGTATATCTAAATAACTCAATTTAATCATATCAATTTTATATTATCCAATTTTTCAATTTTTTTTTTTCTTAAAATAGGCCTCCAGATTCACGCAGAAATTGAAGTCAATTTTGTTAATATCCCTTTTTTAATTGAGTAGTTAGATTTAATTCTGAAATGAATAAAATAACTCAATTCGTATGCAAATTTCATAATTTCCCATAAAAAAAAAACTTACTTTTTTCAACTATTAAATTTTTATCTTTTTCATCACTCGTTTACTTTATCTCCCTTGTAACTCTCTCATTCCAACACACTCTCTCTAGAATTTTATTTTTTGTTCTCTTCAAAACTTCATGTTGTCATTACTTTTGTGAAACACGTAATATATCATACAGCAATGAACGAAAATATCGAGATAAAAATTAGACACGAAACAATTTTACCCAGCTTCGACCATATGATCTATCCAATTGGTTACACCAATCCTTCAATTAAAATTCAACAAATTCTTACTGAGTTATAAGAGTTTCTTGATTTTTATGTTTGTAATTCACTGCTACAACCTCTACACACATTTCTTCTGTATTTATAACTTAAAAAGAAATTTTTCACAAATGACGATGAGCCTAAGCTTTCTTGGAAGATCTAGCAATCGACCATGCTTAAACTTAATACTAGCTTCAATATGGTGCTATGGTCAAGATTCGATCATGACTATGAGAATATGATTAAAACCTCACAATTCTCCCCCTAAATCTTCATTCTTCAATCTTAAGTAGATTTGACTCACTCTTTCTCGGTTCATTTAACTTTCCTACCTTCATCACTTTAAGCAATGAGCATATTTGTTGCCTGAAACTATCTTGTTTAACATGTAGGAACGATTTTCTTCAGTTGACACTTTCGGAATCTTCATTCCTCCACTGTTGATTATATCCCATACAAAATGAATCTTCGCATCTGTACTTTTTGGCCTTTCATGAAAACATGATGGTTTGACAGGTGTATCACACTTTGACTGTCACAATAAACTGTGTCATGATATTGAGCCATTTCCAACTCTATTACTGACTTCAGATTAGACTTCCAACTCAGTCATCCACCACACACTGTAACAACATAGAGAATATTAAGTCTAATACTCATATCATGTATGTTATATTGCGCTATCGGTCTTCTCATTTGTTCTTAGACTCAATTCAGGCTCACCACGAACAACTTAGCACTTGGCTTCACAAAATTCCTTCAACTCATAGAGACCCTAGAGGACCAACTCGTTAAGCTTACCCTTGACCCGCCATGGTTTAAATCCATTACCTGCACCGCTATCCTTGGAAAATGTTGGCACTATATATATAATCACAAATTATATCATATATACATACATATATATATATATATGTTCACTTTTAGGAATTGAGCCCAAATTCAGCCTTGTTACGTGTGTTGTTAGCGTATTTTTTACCCAAGACATCTTACATGCTGCAGGATATGTTGAGAAATCTTGGCCGTTGTGTGGAGAATATGCATTTCTAGTAAGTTTCCTATTTCGACAAAATGATACGCGAAAGATCTTCTACGTATATTTTCTCCACAACAAGAAAATCCTGATTTGACTTCCAGATGTGTTGACCACTATAGAATAAAATGTTCTGCCCTGAGTGGTCTCTTGATGCATTCATTCACATTATTAAGATTCTTAGACATGAAAAACTGGCAGACTGAGAAACTAGTTGCGTGATGTTTGTGGTGTGACTCTCTAGATGCTACTGTTGTTCCATAAGCGTTAAAGTATTATTTTGGGTTATGTGATTCGTGGTTGAAGACTCTCGATCGCTAACATTGAAAATTACAAAACACTTGGGGAGTGTTTGAGAGTGGAAATGGGGGAACTCAGATTCAAGGAGAGCCTGAGTTGAAATTAACGTGTAATAATAGAATAAGAGCCTTTATACGGGGATCTGTACACATTAGACCATCATGTACGATTGATTACTTTTCATATAGTGAAGTTCATTTCCATTGAGTAAACTGTCTTTCAGAGTTGGTGATGTTGCATCAAACTGGATTATCATTCTTTGTTTTATTTACATCTTGTCTCTGTTACAAAACATAATTTCAAATGTAAAAAAAATCGCAAAATAAAAAATAACACACAAAAATATAGTGATTCACTTTTAATTAATATGAGAGTTGTGTTTCCTCTTCCGTTACAAATTTCACTATTATCAAATCGGGAGTTTTGTTTGAACTTTTCTTGACCTCTACGAAGAATAATGGCATATAGAGTATAAATAATGAAAAGTAGCGCTAACAAATAAATCTGTGGCGTAACCTACAGGTCGATCCGCTCGATCTGTTGTATAATTATCATAAGGTATTCAAAATCTTGACGATCAATTAGTCTCCACTCATATCAACAGAATTATATATCAAGACATTCCAAAATTATATATCATTAGAATTTATCTTCATACTTTTTAAGTTATATACAGCCTTACTAACCTAATGTTAAGGGTAGTTTTCAAAAGAATACTAGCTATATATATATATATATATATATATATATATATATATATATATAAGATTATAACTTCGCACTTAATTCTTAAATATTTATCGAAAATAATTACCCAAAATAGCTCTAGTACAATGAATTTGGTAAAGGGTAAAAGAGGCACGCTTGAATAAGAACAATACAATGATCACCACAAGCATTAGGTTTTAACAAATAGGTTGGAGAAAGCTAGTACCTTTTTTTTTAAACTGGGTAAACGGGTAACGGGTCCAATATTTTTAACCCGCTTACCCGGTCCGTCTCAAAATCTGGGTAAACGGGTCCGGGTAACGGGTAAAAAATTATAGCGGTACATGTAACGGAATAGGTACCCAACTTTACCCGTACCCGTTGCCATCTCAAATCTAGTGTTCAAAAACATAAATTAATTTGTTTATTCAAAAGAGATGTTTTTA
This sequence comes from Urtica dioica subsp. dioica, assembly GCF_054948205.1. Taxonomy (NCBI): domain Eukaryota; kingdom Viridiplantae; phylum Streptophyta; class Magnoliopsida; order Rosales; family Urticaceae; genus Urtica; species Urtica dioica. The sequence continues at coordinate 20,685,402 of NC_142758.1, read as the reverse complement.
AGGAATTAGTTATTAGTATTGTTTTTGCCATGCATGATCTATCATAAGGTTTCTGTAAAGTATACATAATTTAGGTAGCTAGTTATGATCATTGTTATCAGTTCATAATTCACAATAATAAAGTCGCCGTTGCTTCTATAGCAAGAATGTATATTATTATAACTCGTACAGATTCAATGACCATCTTTAGTTTGCTTTGAATTATCTTCATCTTGAAGGCTTCTAAACGTGCAGGATATTTAAAGGGTGACTAAGCCACTTTCTTTCAGGAAAAAATTATATTATTTTTTGCATGCATATATATTATGTATGCGTCTTGTGGGGTAGAGCTAGTCGGACCTGGCATAGGGTTTCGAGCATGTCTAAAACCCTCAGGCACACATGATTTGGTTTACACACTCATAAGTAAATTTATATATATATACATATATTAAATTCATTTCTGTGAAAGAAAAAGAACCGGATTTTGACTCGCTTTGGGAAATATATGAACCGAAAAGTAGTAATTTGAAATTATTATTTTTTTTTTCTAAGCAAACTTGTGGAAGCGGTCGTTTTCGGGCATCCAAAAAGACAAAACTAAAAACTGCGAAGACTAAAGACTTTGGATCGTTATGTCCACATAATACACACTAGTGGATTTTACTTTGTTACAAACGCCTAAAAGGACAATACGCAACCAAAGAGTATAGTGAAAGATAGGATGAGGTTTAGGTAGGTCCATGCTAGCTTTGTGTTCCCTTAATTAGAAATCTTTCTATATTTCACAAATTATATGATTAGTCTGTAGAATTCTCTATATTTTTCGGCTAATGTTTAATAGTTCAGAGAAGTATATATATATATATATATATATAGTGTATATATATATAGTGTATATATATACAGTATATATATCTCTCTCCTCTCACACACACATATATACATATATAAAACTTTTATTTTCTCTAATATATGTTTAATCTTTCTCATTATAAGAATTTGTCACGTAAGATTTTAAAAAACAATATGAGTCTCTCTCTAATCGATTTAACTTTTTCTTTATAAATATATTTTTTTTAAATTATTTATATTTATTCACTTCTATTTATATTATTGTTGTTAAATCCAACTTCTTTTTATTTGGTTTAATTTATTATGGAACAGTGTTGGATACCATTTCTGGTGGTCGGATATGGTCGTCAATGACAGTGGTGCGGCGTGGGTCATAATCGGTGATTAGCGTCGAGGGTCTCGTGTGAGTGATGTGTGCTTCTTTCACACTGAACAATGATACGATACCAGTGTCGACATCATTTATCCTATTATGAAAATTTTGTTAGATTATTGTTATTGCATAAGATTTGTTTGATTGGTTGCCTTCCACCATCATAATACGAAAATTTTGTTAAATTATTGTCTATATAGGATAAAGAATCTTGTTTTCCATGATAAACAGCTTGCGGCTATTTGAACTTTAAATTTCTCCATAAACCATTATAGATATTTATAAAGAGCTAAATAAGTGCTTGTATTTTATGGGTTCTGTGTCTTTAGCCAAATACATAGCATTGACATTTTCAGCAAATACTTATACGTTATTTTAGATTTACGTACTACGGCTATGTTATACACTAAGACATTAAAAAATCGTATTAATGAGTGGTTCATCCCGATTTATATGAGGTTTTTTTAAAAACCAAGCTACTACCATAATTTTTAATAGAAGCTCGGTGTAATTTAAAAAAAACAAAACAAAAACAAAAAAATACTAGAAAGAGCTTATAATTGGAAAAACCACCTAATGATGAAAAGCGTACATGGTTAGGTTTCTTAACTCCTACTATTTATGGTTTGCCCTTTTCCCTTTCTCCATTTGAGTTCTTTCACCAAAATAGAGAATATTATATATATATATATATACGTGTGTATGTGTGTTTCTTCTCTTTTGAGAAACAAATTTATAAAACCTTGTTGCAGTTTGAGTGAATTCAAACACCACTCATTACGAGCCAACATTATTAACAAACATTATAAAGTACGGTTCTCGATGCAAAGATACAGGAGCCACTATAATTAGCACTAACATTCCTCGAGAATTTGGAATTGTATATACAAACACAAACTTAAATATAAATTACACGTTAAATACACACCTATATATGCATATATATAATTACAATTTAACAAGTATTTTTTGCAACTAACCAATCATTTATCTCTTTTTAAGATATAGCTGAAGTTTCATTTTATTAGGAAAATAGTTCACCAAGCCGAAGTTAATTAAATTTGTTGGATCATCTGTGGCATAGGTTTTAGTTTGGCAAAAAAAAAAATTGTAACAGTTGTTCAAGTCGAAGGTGCAAGAAGTTGTTCAACCAAGTTCAAGATCCGGAGTACTTTCGTCAATTTTCTCCAGCGCGTTTTTAGTTCCGAAAATCATAGAGATACAGTAGGATATGGTTTCTAGATTGTTCTAATTCGTCAAGATTCTTTTATTGACCCCTATAAAACCCATTAGGTCAATTAGCACTCTTAAATCAATACACGTGGACTTTAACCTTGAACCAGCCTCTCGACTAGGAGATTTTTATCGACAACTAGTTCCAAGAACTTGCTGATGATGTCCACGATTCGTAAAGAGGTGTGTTTTACGTTGATACGCTGAGAAGATCTTCGGAAGAGGATTGTGCAATCTTTAGGAGGAAGAGTCGCGTAAAAAAGAAAGGGAGTCTCTGATTTGAGGGGAGCTCAGATTGTTGTCCACATAAGCGAGTCAAAGAAGAATGTGTTTGCAGAGAAGTTCGTCAAGCTTAATATTTATGTACCTTTGACTATTTGAGTTAGTGGATCGCTTTTCACCACCTGACGTATCAGTTCCCCTGAGTATGTTGTTTATACCGAACAATATTACCAATTTTGGGTGTCCTTTATTGTTTTCTGTATGGTTGATTGTTTAATTATCGATTTAATTAATCCTGCTAAAATCAATCAGTTTGTTTAGCAAATAGTTCGACAGAGATAATTGAACAACCTTCCCAGTATAGACATTAAGTAATTTCAAAATTAATTAAGTATTTAATTTAATTAATTGGACAGTTAATTTAATTAACTTTGGTCTAATGAGTCATTTTCTTAATAAAATGAATTTTTGACCATATTTTAAAAGAATGATGGACTATTAAGTTACTAGTTTAATTGTCCCATAATTTAAACCAACTAAACGTCATGACAGGGTGGGACTGATGTCATCATTAATCCCACAAACAATTTGGGGTTTTCTCGTGGGCTATGCTAGCTAGTGGTGCTGAAGCTATCATCAAATGTTTGAATTAGTGCTTGCTATATTATATTGAATGAATATATACATTAATATATATATATACTATATATATATATATATATATATATATATATATATACTATACCCACAATAGGGTATATAGTAAACTAAATAATGGATACGAAAAATAAATAAATAAAACCGAAGGAATTGGGGACCAAAGTGGTTTAGCCATGCGTGTGACCACGAAAGGGTCAAAATCTACAAACCCATTTGTCTTTTTCGCCGAGTGTGTATATATGTGATGTGTATGTGTTTGTGTATGTGTCAAAGTATATATATATATATATATATATATATATATATATATATGCATGCCGTAGCTAGGTACGTGTATATTTATTTCATAGGCTGGAATAATATTAAGAATGATTATTTTTTGCTATAAGAGGGGGCCAGTAATAAGCTTCCTATGTTCACATGCCGAAGAGAATAGTATTAATGGAGAGAGGATAAAGTGAATAATTAGGGGCAAGTGGACTGACCTAATGTGGTAAAATAGAAGACAACCGTACGAATTATGTAAGGAATGGTAATCGAGATAAGGAGACATTGAGAATGAGCTTGTTTCCTCTACTTGCTAATGTTCGATGGGTTTTCAATTAATCCGAACCACATTTTTAAAGTTGATAAATTATCAAGAGTCAGAGATGTATGTATCACTCTCACATTAGGTAAAGCCGTTTCAATCAAATGGTTAATACTTTCTCTCTCTATCTCTCTCTCTCTCTCTCTCTCTCTCTCTCTCTCTCTCTCTAAACAGTTATGATGTTGTTGTAGTCAAGGATCGAAATACCGTTTTCGTTACCGTTCGAGCTTTAGAATTTACTGGTAACCCCTAGTACCGTAAAAGAATACCGGGGAAAGTAGGAAAAAAATGGAAACCGATACCGTTGAACTTACCGTTACCGTATAGGAATACCGTATTTACCGAAGGGAATCCAGAAAAGAAATATACAAAAACATACAAAGTACATAGGATAAAATTCATAAAATTAAAAATAGTGTACAATGTTTCAACACATTACCAAATTACAAACACAACAAAAACTAAGTTCAATAGTACAAACCAAAACGATAAAGATGACTACTCATAGCGACCGTATGCAGCGGTCATACAGTAATCATACCAACTCATGTATTGAACACATGCACGGAAGTACCTGTCCAAGTGATAGTCGTACTCATACTGAGATGAAGCAACAAACATAGAGTGGAGGAGATAACATGGAACTTGTCGCACCGTTTCGGGAGCTTGACTTGATGCATAGTAGTCATAAATCAATAAACAAGTTCAACATAACCATAATCATCACGCCAACTAATAAAAAAATTACAAAATAATTCGGATTAATTACAAAAAAATTATAAACATGAACACAAACTCTAAAATTAAAAACAAGTCATAAGAATTTCGTCATAAATCAATAAACAAGTTCAACATAACCTTAATCATCACTAACTAATAAAAAAAATTACAAAATAATTCGGATTAATTATAAAAAAATTATAAACATGAACACAAACTCTAAAATAAAAAGCAAGTCATAATAATTTCTTCATAAATCAATAAACAAGTTCAAAATAACCTTAATCATCACTAACTAATCAAAAAATTACAACAAAATTCGGATTAATTACAAAAAATTAGAAACATGAACACAAACTCTAAATAAACACTACATTCATGTTCACAACTACCAATTTATACTTAATCTTCAAGAATTATCAACAAATTAAAAAAATTAAACTAAAAATCATCAAAAAACAAGAAATGGTCGGGAAACTCACCGGCTTTTGGGCAAACCGGCGGGATACGGTGACTTTTGGCCTTCGCCGCGTCGGGAAGCGCTCGAGACGGCGAGATCCGGGCGGAATTTCTGGAAGTTTGGACTTGCTCGCGTCGGAATTTCAGATCCCCTTTCCCGTCCTATTTTTTATTTTTTTGGGGGAAACCCTGGATTTAGACCCGGTTTTTTGGTTTTTTTAAACTGGACCGGACCGGGAAGTGGAAACCGGGTTCCTCACTGGTATCCGGTCCGGTTCCCCCGGAATCTCCGGAATATTCCGGTTTTGAACGTTCCGGTGCCGGGGAGTTCAAAAAGGGGGATCCCGTCCTGTTCCCCCGGGATTTCAATCCATGGTTGTAGTGTCTTTAGTTTTTTACATAGTCATTTCATACGACTTTTTTTATATACTTTTCGTATGACTTCTTAACTAGAGATTTTAAACCTACAAGGGTAAAGATTGAGTGAAATTACCTATGTGTTAAGGATTTTCTCGTTTAATAAGTCAAATGTTGTTTTTTTAAAATGAATTTTTTGCGTAAATTCTTAATGTAATTATAATTTTAAATTTTAAGCATGAGTTATATGAAAAACACGCTTTTTTAATTAAAAAATAATAATAATTAGGTGATTAAAGTTCATAATATTTTTTATAATTAGATGTTAAGGCTGCAGTCATATATGTGAAAGCTTTTTCATATATTATTGTAAATGTATATTTGAGTGGTTCAAATCTTGTTCATAATATCATACTATTTAAATTGGAACTTTATACTTCCAGATTTCTTGGTTTTTTTTTTTTGCTTTTCGTGTTTCATTTATGTATTGGAGGTTTAAAGTTGAATTTCGACGACCTACAGAATGTTGGAAAATCTTGGTATTTAATACCAAGTTAATGGCTGGTTTGTGGCAACAATTTGAGTAGGATCCACTCATCGGATTTGAATAATTCGAAGTGCTACGTATTCCTTGTAACGAGGGGTATAAGATTGAATATTTGTTTGCCAAAATCGGACCTAGAATGAATGAGAAATTGATGCTCAATGTAGGCTTAAAAGAAACTTATACATGTTATGTTGTGGAAGTGGAATTGCAAGAGTCCCACATTGTTTTGGGATGCGTGTTGTGATAGTGTATAAATACTATCATCTATCCTTTAGTGGATAAACAAGTGCGAGAGAGGAGAGTGTGGGTGGGTTAACTTAACCCCTCACGCGCGCACACACACACACGCGCGCCGCTGCCGCCGAGCCGAGCCGGGTCCGGGCCACGGTTTCGGGAATGTCTCGGTCTCGGGCTTATTTTTTTTATTGCAATTTCATTTCCGGATTGTGCTTGGGCCTATGCTACAGAGGAAAACGTTTGATCTTTGAGCTCCATTGTAACCTCTGACTTTTCAGAGTTGAAACCTCCCATTTATTTGAGGTAAAGAGCTATTATGGACTTTAATGGTGGACGTTTTTGGGAGCTATAGCTCAGGTCTCTGCGCCTATAAAAGGCAGAGCCTTTCTCTCATTTGAACACACCTGAAGTGATATTTCCTTCTGATTCCCTACTGTTCCCTCTCTCTTATTGTTCCCAAAAAATTTTCTTTCTTTCTTTTGTTCGAATTTGGTGATAGTTCAGCTTCGATTCTAGTTCGTTGTTCGATGTACTCAGTGGTACCTTAGTTCGTCGAGATTGTCGTTGTATCATGGAAAGCCTTGCTCAAGTGTTCCAGTACCGGTGGGAGAGCAACAAAGCTTCAAGGAAACTGTCCAACAGTCCTCGACATTTTCCTCTCTGTTTTATCTTTTTTTCGGTGAAGGTTTATTATTTTATTGTTGTTCATCTTCATCTGATCAGTTGTAATTTTCTGTTAATTTATTTTCTCCTTCATAATAATAATATGTCTTTATTCCCGAAAAATATATTGAATTAAATCTAACAATCTTGAAGCTTTGTTTTTTAAGACAGATTGCTTACGGGAGCTGAATATAATTATTTAGAATTATTAATTTAAACAATATACTTATTAGGGTTGATTTCTTTTGTAGAAATGGAAACCAACTCGAATCTAAATAACAACCTGGTGGATGAGTCGGGAAACCCGATCAACACCAACGTGGATGTCTTGACAACCAATGTGCTGAACCCAAACATCGTGGTGCAACCACATGACCCAACGGCGGCTACGGATGGGAACGGACATGCAGGTCTTGTTCAATCAATGGTCAACATGGGCATGAACGGACCTGTGGGTCTTGCTCCCAATGGCGGTGCGTCTCGAGGGCCACCCATGATAAGGCCGGCCAAGAAGCCGGGGAAGTTTGATGGGACCAACTTCAAGAGGTGGTAGCAAAAGATGCTGTTCTACTTGACAACCATCGGCCTTGTACGGTTCTTAACCGACGATCCACCTATGCTTCAGGCGGACGAAACCGATCCGGGGGTGAATATGGCATACCTCGCTTGGAAAGATGCTGACTATTTGTGTCGCAATTATGTGATGAATTGCCTTGCAGATTCTCTATACAATGTGTATAGCTCCAAACGGTCTTCCAAAGACTTGTGGGAGTCACTGGATCGGAAGTACAAGACCGAGGACTCGGGCTCAAAGAAGTATATCGTGGGCCGCTTTCTCGAATACAAAATGGTGGACAACAAGACGAATGTCAGTGAAGTTCAAGAGCAACAGCTTATCTTTCATGAGATTCAAGCCGAAGGAATGACCATTAGCGAGTCGTTCCAAGTCGCCTCCGTCATTGAAAAGCTACCGTCAGGGTGGAAGGACTTCAAGAACTACCTCAAGCATAAGCGAAAGGAGATGAGTCTTGAAGACCTAGTGGTTTGCCTCCGAATCGAGGAAGACAACCGTGGCTCCGACAAGAGATTCAAGATCACTTCTGAGAGTGCCAACGTGGTCGAGCAAGGTGAAAGCTCGAAGGGAAAAAAGGCCACCAACAAGTTTTGACCTAAGGGGTCCTCTTTCAAGAAGAAGAGCCAATACAAATTTGTTGGCATGTGCTTCAATTGCGACAAGGAAGGTCACCACGCTGCGGATAATCAAAAGCCAAAGAAGTACAAGAAGGAGGCCAATGCTGTGGAAGTCGAAGGTGACAACAAGTTCCTCGTCGCCATGGTCACCGAGGTGAATATGGTGGGAAGTAACCCTAAGTCTTGGTGGCTAGATTCTGGTGCTACCCGCCACGTTTACCAGGAGAAGAGCGCGTTTTGTTCACTCGACGAGACTCCAACTGGGGAGAAAGTATACATGGGAAACTCTTCGACCTCCAACATCTTGGGAGTTGGACATGTGATCCTCAAGCTATCTTCGGGGAAATAGATGAAGCTGACAAATGTTCTCTATGTGCCCGACTTGAGGAAGAATTTCATTTCTGGTTTTTTTCTTTGTAATCATGGTTTTAAGCTCGTGTTTGAGGGATAAAGGATTGTTGTTAGTAAGAATGGAATGTATGGTTGCAAGGGCTATTGTTGTCGCTCATTTTTGGACAACGATTTAGGAGCCCCGAACGGTTCGACCCAAGGCCGGACCAAGTGATCGCGTTCGGGCTCTAGCATGTCGGACTCGGTATCCCGAGTCTTCCCTTAGCTGTGAATGGTGTTTTCCTCGTCCGTCGTTGGTCCTGCTAGAGAATGAAACGATGAACTACAAAGGGGAAACAGAGGGGGTGCCTCTGTTTACCTCTCCGACGCTCAACATTAGTAGGATTGAGGTGGAATATAGAGGGTTTGAGTGTTTAGAGGCCAAAGATGAGTGAAACGACTGAGTTATAAATTCGACAGCGTTTCGGGGCTCAAAATTGGATTACCTGTCACGATGGCCGAGCGAGATGTTGATCGCCGGGAGAGGTTCACTCGGCCATTGGCCGAGTGAAATGTTGGACGCCGGATGAGTTTCACTTGGCCATTGGCCGAGTGAAAGGCCTGGGCCCAGAGAGGATTCACTCGGCCATTGGCCGAGTGAACTGTTGGGCCGGCAGGAGGCTTCACTCGGCCCTTGGCCGAGTAACTTGTTGGGCCGGCAGGGAATTCAATCGGCCATTGGCCGAGTGAACCTGATGGGCCGGCTGAGGGTTTACTCGGCCATTGGCCGAGTGAATCTTGATGGGCCGGCTGAGATTCACTCGGCCATTGGCCGAGTGAGCATGATGGGCCGACTGATATTCACTCATCCATTGTCCGAGTGAGCATGATGGGCCGGCTGAGATTCACTCGGCCATTGGCCGAGTGAATTGCTTGGGCCGACCAATGGCCGAGTGAATTGGGCCGGCCATCGGCCGGGTGAGCTCGTCGGACCGCCCGAAACGTCAATCACGTCGTCGGACCTCGTCGAGCCGATAACAGCTATGCTCAAAACAACATGTGGAAAATGAATGTAATCGTCATTCATGGCAAAGACAAAGTTAATGAAAATGCATCTTCTTCCACTTACATGCTTGAGTCACCTAATTTATGGCATGCTAGACTTGGGCATGTGAATTTTGATAGTTTGCGTAAATTAATTAATTTGGATTGCATACCCAAATTATATATTGACTCAAAACACAAATGTGAAATATGTGTTGAAGAAAAACTAACGAGAACATCATTTCATAGTGTTGAAAGACAAAACGAATCACTTGAATTAATCCATACCGATTTATGTGATTTAAAATTCATGCCAACGAGAGATGGAAACAAATACTTTGTGACTTTCATTGACGATAGTACAACATATTGTTATGTATACTTGCTTAAAAGTAAAGATGAAGCAATTGAGAAGTTTTTCATGTACAAACTAGAAGTTGAGAATCAACTCAATCAGAAAATAAAAGTGGTACGAAGTGACCGAGGAGGTGAATATGTTGAACCATTTGGTACCTTCTGTGCACAACATGGAATTGTTCATGAGGTAACTCCTCCTCATCCTCCTCAATCAAACGGCGTGACCGAACGAAAGAACCGCACTCTCAAAGAGATGATGAATGCAATGTTGCTTACTTCAGGGTTACCACAAGAAATGTGGGGAGAAGCCATCTTGTCAGCTAATTACCTATTGAATAAGATACCGAGTAAGAAGATGGATAAGTCTCCATCTGAATTATTTAAAGGAAGGAGACCTTCCTACAAATACTTGCGAGTGTGGGGGTGCCTAGCAAAAGTAATGGCACCCATTACAACGAAAATAAAGATAGGACCCAAAACAGTTGATTGTATCTTCATTGGGTATGCTCACCATAGTAATGCATACAGATTCATGGTGTATGATTCTAAGAATCCCGAAATACACAAAGATTCAATTATGGAATCTAAAAATGCGTCCTTCTTCGAACATGTGTTTGCTTATAAGTCTAAGGAAGATGGACCAAGTTCTTCTAATTGAATACTTGATGATATTGAGGAAATACCTCAAGTACGAGATGAAGAATCAAAAGAAGAGATAGAGTCTGAAGAACCTAGATGAAGCAAACGAGCAAGGATAGAAAAATCTTTTGGATATGATTTTCTCACCTACATGCTTGATGCCGAACCCTTCACTTACGGTGAGGCTGTGAAATCTGTTGAGGGTCCGTTTTGGAAGGAAGCCATAAGGAGTGAACTAGACTCTATCATGCAAAACCACACCTGAGAGTTGGTTGATCTTTCTCCCGGAAGTAAAACACTCGGATCAAAGTGGATCTTCACGAGGAAGATGAAAGTGGATGACACTATTGATAAATACAAGGCTAGGCTTGTAATCAAAGGTTATTGACAACAAGAAGGTCTTGATTACTTTGATACGTATTCTCATGTGACGAGAATAACATCCATAAGGCTGATAATAGCGATTGCTGCTCTCCGCAATCTTGAAATCCATCAGATGGATGTGAAGACCTCTTTTCTTAACGGAGATCTTGAGGAAGAGATCTATATGGATCAACCTGAGGGTTGTATCGCCCCTGGGCATGAAAGGAAAGTGTGTCAATTAGTCAAATCTCTATATGGCCTGAAACAAGCCCCAAAGCAATGGCATGAGAAATTTGACAACGTAATGGCGTCAAATGGATTCAAAATCAACGAATGTGACAAATGTGTATATATTAAGACCACTGATCGTGGCTATGTGATCTTATGCTTGTATGTTGATGACATGCTGATTGTTGGGAGCAATGATCATATGATCAAGTCCACAAAAGATATATTGAACTCAAGGTTCGAAATGAAGGACTTGGGGATAACAGATGTAATATTGGGCATCAAAATTACACGGACAACTAGTGGACTTGTCTTAACTCAGTCACATTATGTTGAGAAAATTCTTGATAAGTTTTGAAAGGATGACTCTGGGATCTCTAGAACTCCTATTGACACGTGTCAACACTTGTCAAAGAATAGAGGAGAAAGTATCTCTCAAATTGAATATGCGAGAGTGATAGGGAGTCTGATGTACTTGATGAATTGCACTAGACCTGACTTAGCCTACACTGTGAGTAAACTGGCAAGGTATACGAGCAATCCAGGTTCAGAACACTGGAAGGCAATCGTGAGAGTACTGAGGTATCTCCGATTCACTCGTGATTATGGTATGCATTATACTAGATATCCAGAAGTCCTTGAAGAATTCACTGACTCCAGTTGGATATCTGATATTCAAGACTCAAAAGCCACGAGTGGCTATGTATTCACCCTTGGAGGTGCTGCTGTGTCCTTGAAATCCTCTAAACAAACGGTAATAACTCGATCCACGATGGAAGCCGAGTTTGTTGCATTAGATAAATGCGCAGAAGAAGCCGAATGGCTAAGAAATTTTGTTGAGGATATTCCAGATTGGCCGAAACCTGTGCTGGCAATATGTCTATATTGTGATAACCAATCAGCAATTGGAAGTGCACAGAGTGGGATGTATAATGGTAAGTCTAGACACATCCGTCGAAGACATAACACCATTAGACAACTTCTCTCATCAGGAATCATTAGTATTGAATATGTTAGGTCCAAAGAGAATATTGCGGATCCATTATGTTACCGGCCCGTCTCGGCCCGGTAAAGCGGCGACGGCCGCGATAGCGGCCATCCTAGGATCCCCCCCGGCACACGGCCGACCCAGAGCCGGCCTTCGCCACCACGGCCGACCCAGGGCCGGCCTTCATCTCCACGGCCGACCCAGGGCCGGCCTTCGCCACCACGACCGACCCAGGGCCGGCCTTCGCCACCACGGCCGACCCAGGGCCGGCCTTCACCACCACGGCCGACCCAGGGCCGGCCTTCGTCTCCACGGCCGACCCAGGGCCGGCCTTCGTCTCCACGGCCGACCCAGGGCCGGCCTTCGTCTCCACGGCCGACCCAGGGCCGGTCTTCGGCCAAGGGGATGCCCAAATCGCCCCTTGGTCGCCTATAAATACCGGGGTCCTTCCCCTCGTCCAGGTAATCTATTCTTGAGTACTGAAATGCTATCGAACTCGTACCTCGCTCGTTTCTCTCAAGTCTCACCCTCTAAACACCTAACTCTCTATAATCTACCTCAACCCTACTAATGTTGAGCGTCGTAGAGGTAAACAGAGGCAACCCCTCTGTTTCCCCTTTGTAGTTCATCGTTACCTTCTCTTGCAGGACGAACGACGGACGAAGCAAACACAAATCACAGCTAAGGGAAGACTCGGGATACCGAGTCCGACATGCTCAAGCCCGAACGCGACCACTTGGTCCGACCTTGGGTCGAACCGTTTGGGGCTTCTAAATAGTTGTCCGAAAAACAGCGACATCATTTTGGCGCTAGAAGGAGGGGTCGAACCTCCGACCTTAGCACGCTCTCCCTCCCATTTCCTCAGTTTCATTACACTTACGACTCTCGAGAGATGAGTCACATTCCCACGACCTCCGCTGGAACTCGAGCGACGAGCTCGAGGTACGGTCTTCGAAGCCTTGCTCACCGTCTTGAGGGGAAACCTCGTGATAACGAGAGCCAGCCCCAAGACCCAGTGAACGATCCCGAGGCCGCGCTCCGAGAGGACACGGCCCGGCGGCTCGCGGAGCTTCTAGACCGTCTCGGCGTCGACGCCTCGCTCATCGCCAACCTCCTGGGCTACGACGTCGAGGATCGATCCGCCCGTGACGACTCCGACCCCGACTACGTGGAGGAGTCATGGACCGATGCGGCGACTCCTAGCCTCGCCCATTCGCGGCCCGAGAGGTCCAATGGTGCTTTGGCCGGTCCGTCGCACCCGGCGCAACGACAAGCACGGTCACATTCCCGGGGACTCGCCCCCACGGTTTCAAGAGGCGGCCGGACACGGCCCCTCGCCGAGGAGAGAGCGACTCTAGGCGATGATGGGGCCGATAGCCGAAGCGCTCGCCGGACGGCCCGACCAAGGGCGACCTCGCCCCGCCACGCACCGCGCGTGGACCTTAGAGAACGCCTGACGGCGCAGAGAAATTCCCGAGGGGAGGATCTCCGCCAAAGGCTCAATTCTCGGAGGGACGCTCTCCCCGCCGCAACTCTCGGCCAACCTCGGGCCAATGTCGTGGACCAGGCGTCCAACGAGCGCCAACCGGCGACTCCCGCGGCCCCGGCGGTCAGCCCTGCTAACGGGCTTGACATGGTCACGATGATTCAGAGCCTCCAAAACCAAATCATCGAGATGATGGAATCGGGGAGGCAGAGGCCTTACGGAGGGATCGAGGAGTCATACTCTCCCTTCGCCGCTCAAATCCTTGCGTAGCCTTGCGTGGGGAACTTCAAATTGCCGTCCATCCCTCCCTATGATGGACGGACTGACCCAAACTTCCACATCCAACACTACGAGACGTGAATGACGATGCAAGGGCAGGCGGACGCCACTCTCTGTCAAGCCTTCAGCCTGACCCTCACGGGGTTGGGGTTTGAGTGGTTCCCAAGTCTGAGGCCGGGAAGCATCTCTTCTTTCCGGGCCTTACGAGAGGCTTTCCTTGCTCGATTCGCCACTCTTGTCGCATAAAAGAAGTCAAAGACCCACCTCTTCTCCATCCGGCAGGGGAGAGACGAAACGTTGAGGCAATACCTCGCTTGCTTCACCGAGGAGTCTCACAAGGTCTAGGGGTTCGATGACAAGGATGCCATCACGGCAATCACCGAGGGAGTTCGCGTGAGTGACTTCCTCAAGTCTATCGTCGGAAAAGTCCGGAGCTAATGTCGAGAGCCCGCACGTATATGGGAATCGAGGACTACCTCGATGGCCGTGACGGCCGGAAGTCTGGGGGACAAGGTAGTCGCCGCCGCAACGACCAAGACGGAGATCATCCCGACCCTCGAAAGAAGAGGAACAAGGGAGGCCAGGCCCCTAACGGTCGCTCCCTCCCCGGGCCGAGATCGTCACACGTCGATAGCTTCCGAAAGTTCTCGACGTTCACCCCTCTGAACACTCCGCAAGAGCGGATCCTAGCTCTGCACCGCGACAAGCTAGGAAGTCCGACTCCTCTCACAAAGGATCCCACGAAGAGGGATCGAAACAAGTTCTGCGAGTACCACCAAGATCACGGGCATCTGACGTCCGAATGCTATCAACTCAAGCGTCAGATCGAGGCCTTGATTCAAGACGGGAAACTGAAAGAGTACGTCCTTAGAACGATCGGGACGGCCGCGGCGCACGGTGAGCGTCCGCGGCAGGAAAGGAAAGGTCCGGCAACGGTGACCGTCACGGACCGAGCAGCAATCGAAGAACCAGAGAGCTCACAACTACACATCGTGGGCTCGATCATGGGCGGTCCGGAGTTCAGAGACTCGGCCACACAAAGGAAGAAGTACATGCGCGAAGTTTCCCAAGGGAAAATATCACACTACATCAACCACACGTACGAGGCTCCTCCCTCGACCCCGTTCGAGTCCATGTTCTTCACTGGCCAAGAGGCGGCGCGAGTCCTCCACCCGCACAATGACGCGATAGTCGTCTCGGCCCCGGTCGCCAACAACCTCGTCCGGAGAATCCTAATCAACAATGGGAGCTCCGCCAATATAATCTTCAAGTTGGCGCTGGACAGGATGAAGCTATCTGGGATGAGACCGACCCCGATCTCGACTCCACTCTTCGGCTTCTCCGGGGAGAGGGTCATGACGGAGGGAACCATCGACCTCCCGGTCACCTTCGGGACACCGGAGGGGCTCGAGGTCACCCATATCGTGTCGTTCCTGGTCGTGGACCAGCCCTCAGCTTACAACATCATAATCGGCCGCCCGACCCTCAATCGATTGAAGGCCATTACGTCCACTTACCACCTGATGATGAAATTCCCGACTGACAAGGGAATAGCCATGATGTTGGGAGACCAATCGATGGCAAGAATGTGTTACATTCAAGGCGTGGACGGGAAAGAAAAGGGAAAGATGGTGAGCACCGTCTTCCAGCTCGGGGACAAGCTCCCATGCAAGATAGAGGAAGGGGGCACCTTCGGAGAGCTGGACCAAAGGGATGATGTCAAGCGTCGAAAGGTGGAGAGACCGGACGACCTCGTTCCCGTCGTGTTGGACGACGCCAAGCCTGACCAAGTAGTCAAGGTAGGCGCCCAACTCCCATCCGAGGTCCGAACACAACTCGCCACCTTCCTCCGCGCGTTCAAAGATGTCTTTGCGTGGACACACGCCGACATGCCGGGGATCGACCCCGAGATAATGGTTCACCGTCTCAACGATGACAAGAGAGTAACTGAGCACGTTCAACCGCGACGGGCGTTCAGTGGAGAGAGGTACCAAGCCATTGGTGAAGAAGTTGACAAACTTCTCGCCGCCGACTTCATCAGGTAGGCGGAGCACCCCAAGTGGATGTCCAACGTGGTGATGGTCAAGAAGCCGAACGGGAAATGGCGGATCTGTATCGACTACAAAGATCTCAACAAAGCCTGCCCGAAAGACAGCTTCCCTCTCCCGAGGATCGCGCAACTTGTGGACGCCACGGCGGGCCACGAGTTGTTGAGCTTCATGGACGCCTACTCGGGCTACAATCAGATACGCATGCACGAGCCGGATCAGATAAAGACCACCTTTGATACGAACCACGGTCTCTACTGCTACAAGGTCATGCCCTTTGACCTCAAAAACGCTGGAGCAACGTATCAAAGGTTGGTGAACCGAATTTTCGCCAATCAAATTGGCCAAACTATGGAGGTCTACGTGGATGATATACTCGTCAAAAGCCTCAAGGCCCACGACCACGTTCGAGACCTTAGGGAGATGTTCGCAATCATGCGACGGTATAAGATGAAGCTCAACCCCAACAAGTGCGCCTTTGGGGTCGAGTCCGGAAAATTCTTGGGCTACATGGTTAGCCGCCGCGGGATCGAGGCTAACCCTGAGAAGATTAGGGCGATCTTAGAGATGAGATCGCCGCAAAAAGTGAAAGAAGTTCAAAGTTTGACGGGAAGGATTGCCGCCCTGACGCGATTCGTTTCCAAAGCCACCGATAGGTGCCAACCATTTTTCAAGGCACTGAAAAAGACCGACGGGTTCGTATGGACGGAGGAGTGCGAGGAAGCGTTCCGTGAAATGAAAGCCTATTTCACCTCCCCCCCGTTCCTCGCAAAGCCAAAGAATGGCAAAACCTTGTACATCTACCTCGCGGTTTCCGGCAGGGCCGTGAGCGCGGTTCTAATACGCGAAGAAGACAAGGTGCAATGGCCGGTCTATTACGTTATCAAGGTGCTCCTCGACGCCGAGACCCGATACCCGGAAATCGAGAGATTGTCCCTCGCCCTTGTCATGAGCGCGAGAAAACTCCGACCCTACTTCCAAGCGCACCCCATCGTGGTACGCACGGGACACCCCATCGAGAAGGCCCTTCAAAAAGGGACCTCCTCTCGGATGGCCATATGGTCCCAAGAGTTGGGCGAGTACGGGGTCGAGTTCAAACCGAGAACCGCCATCAAAGGCCAAGCCCTCGCCAACTTCATAGCCGAGTTCACAAGCGCACCCTCAACTGACGAGGGGGACAAAGATAGTGAGGACAAGGAAGACAAGGAGAACGATCACGACAAGTTGTCGAAAAAGAGGACCAACGGCCCGATAGGACCGGTCTGGGACTTGCACGTAGATGGCGCATCAAACGCCCGGGGGGCTGGCGCCGGCGTTGTGCTCACAAATCCCGATAGGGAAAAGCTGAGATGCGCCCTGCGGTTCGAGTTCAAGGCTTCCAACAACGAGGCGGAGTACGAGGCTCTGATCGTTGGCTTGGAGCTAGCGAACAAGCTAGGCGTCCGAAACCTGCGCATCCACTGAGACTCGCAGTTGATCGTGAATCAGGGTAAGGGCGACTACGCCGCTTATTGTCGCAGTTTTTCGGACAACGATTTAGGAGTCAAAGGCGGTTAGACCCAAGGCCGGACCAAGTGGTCTCGTCTTGACTCGAGCGTGTCGGACTTGATATCTCAAGTCGTCCCTTAGCTGTTGGTGATATCTATTTCGTCCAGGCACCTGAAAAGCAAGCATGAAGGTGTGAACTACAAAGGGAAAACAGGGGGGTTGCCCCTGTTCACCTCTCCGACGCTCAACATGTGTAGGATTGAGGTGGATAAAGAGGGTTTAGGTGTTCAGAGGCCGAGACTTGAGAGAAACGAGCGAGGTACGAGTTCGGCATCATTTCAGTACTCAAGAATGGATTACCTGGACTGGGGGGGAGGGGGGGACCCCGGTATTTATAGGCGACCAAAGGGGCTTTTTGGGCATCCCCTAGGTCGACGGCCGGCCCTGGGTCATCCATGGAGCTGGAGGCCGGTTCTGGGTCGTCCATGGAGCTGGAGGCCGGCTCTGGGTTGGCCATGGAGCCGGAGGCCGGCCCTGGGTCATCCATGGAACTGGAGGCCGGCTCTGGGTCGTCCATGGAGCCGGAGGCCGGCCCTGGGTCGGCCATGGAGCCGAAGGCCGAGCTCATGAGGCCGAGGTCAACCTCATGAGGCCGAGGTCAAGCTCATGAGGCCGAGGTCGAGCTCGTGAGGCCGGGCCAAGGTCGACCTCATGAGGCCGAGGTCGAGCTCATGAGGCCGAGGTCAAGCTCGTGAGGCCGAGTGGAGGTCGAGCTCGTGAGGCCGAGTGGAGGTCGAGCTCGTGAGGCCGAGTGGAGGTCGAGCTCTTGAGGCCGAGGTCGAGCTTATGAGGCCGAGGTCGAGCTCGTGAGGCCGAGGTCGATCTTATGAGGCCGAGGTCGAGCTCGTGAGGCCGGGTGGAGGTCGAGCGCATGAGGTCGAGAGGAGGTCGAGCTCATGAGGCCGAGGATAGCCAAGTTCGGCCTTTGGCCGAGGCTATCGGGCCGACGACCGAGGATAGCCAAGCTCGGCCTTTGGCTGAGGCTATCGGGCTGATGGCCGAGGATAGCCAAGCTCGGCCTTTGGCCGAGGCTATCGGGCCGCTGGCTGAGGATAGCCAAGCTCGGCCATTGGCCGAGGCTTTTGGTGCGAGGGCCGAGGATAGCCAGGCTCGGCCATTGGTTTGGGCTGGTCCCCTGGTCGGGTCAGGGTTTCGCCGTTCACGACCTCGTACCAGTCACGCGGGTCGAAGAGATGCCTTGTCCTCGTCGGCCCTAGACGGGCCGACAACACCCCTAAAGAGCCAAACATGATCGCATACTTGTCCAAGACCCAAAAGAACCTAGAGGCCCTGTCATGGTTCGAGATCGTCCAAGTTCCCCGAGAGGCGAACATTGACGCTGACGCCCTAGCACGCCTTGCATCCGGCATAGACGAGGAGGGAGAAGGCAGCGTCTCGATAGAAGTGCTGACCCAACCCTACGTCTCGAGAGGCGACGTAGGGGTGGTTGGCGAGACTCCGCCTCCCTCATGGATGACGTCGCTCGTGGGATTCCTTAAGCGAGGAGTCATCCCCGAAGACAAAGAGGAGGCCAAAAAGCTGAGAAGCTTGGTGCCAAAGTACACAATGAGGGAGGATAACATGTTCAAGAGAGGCTACTCCATACCCCTTATGTGCTGCTTGACCGAGGTCGAGGCGAGGAAAGCGCTCCGCGAAGTGCACGAAGGGGTGTGCGGAAACTATGCCGCCGGGCAATCTGTGGCGTTGAAACTCCTGAGGCTCGGGTATTTTTGGCCTACCTTGAAAAAGGACTCCCACGAGTGGGCCAAAAAGTGCGACAAATGCCAAAGGTTCGCCCATGTCCCACGCCAAGCACCGGCGCCACTATGTCCGATCATCGTGCCACGGCCCTTCGCGAAGTGGGGAATCGATCTCATTGGCGAGCTACCTATGGCCCCGAGGCAATACAAGTATGCAATCATGGCTGTCGACTACTTCACGAAGTGGGTTGAGGCCGAGCCATTGGCAAAGATCACCGAGGCAAACACGACGAGCTTCATCTGGAAGAACATTGTCTACCGCTTCGGGATCCCCGCGTCAATTGTGACTGACAACGGAAAGCAATTTGACAACGCGCGCCTCCGAGAAATGTGCGAACAATTTGGCATTAGCAAGACTTTCTAATGTGAGAAGATGTGTCAACAAGACGATCAAAGAGAACCTGAAGAAGAAGCTGGAAGAAAGAAAGGGGGCTTGGGCCGACGAGCTTCCCATGGTCTTGTGGGCGTACCGGACCACCACACGAAACGCGACCGGCGAAACCCCTTTCGCTCTCGCGTTCAGCGTCGAGGCCATGGTACCTGTCGAGACCAAGCTGCCGACCCTGCGAATCTAGGAGTGTGAAGAAGCCGCCAACGACGACGCAATCAGGCTCGAGCTGGACCTCATAGACGAGAAAAGGGCGGACGCACTCTCCCGCCTCGCCGCACAAAAGAGGAAGGTCAAGAAGTACTACAAGTCCAAGATCAAGCTGCGGGAGTTCGCCGACGGGAGCCTCGTCCTTAGAAAGGTGTTCCAAAACACCAAAGTGCAAGGTGCGGGAGTTCTGGGCCCCACCTGGGAAGGCCCGTACCGTGTGTGCCGAGCCATCCACAACGGCACTTACGAGCTCGAGAACCTGGAGGGACTCGTATTCACGCACCCGTGGAATGCGGAGCACCTTCGACAATACTATCAATAAATTATCGTTCTCGCTCGCCCTATGTTTTGTTATCTTCATCTCGTTTTCAATTTTAGCAAAAGACAATTTCAAATGTCAAGTACGGCCAACGGCCTGGGAATGTAATTTTTTTAAGGGTAATTAAGCTAAATAGCCTCCTGAAAATAGCCAATTTATTTATAGCCAACGTTCTGTAAATAAGTGGTAAATAGCCCGGATGATTTATTAACAGCCAAAATTTGACTAGACTACCCTTTTCTTTTTCCCGCCCAGTTTCTATCAGCTTAGTCAACGTAATCAGCTCAAATATTTCGTTATCAATGCTCGCGAAAATTAAGGAAGTAATTAAAACCGCCCACATTAATACTGTTATCGGCCCAACCCCGATAGCGGACGAACGAAGGCGGAGCAACGTCGCACGCGTCTCGGCAGCTCGCCCCGGCCATTGGCCGGCCCTAGGGCCAGCCTCGGCCAATGGCCGGCCCAAACAGCCTCGGCCATTGGCCGGCCCAGAGGCCAGCCTCGGCCAATGGCCGACTCAAGATGCTCCCGGCCATTGGCCGGCCCTAGGGCCAGCCTCGGCCAATGGCCGGCCCAAATAGCCTCGACCATTGGCCGGCCCAAGGGCCAGTCTCGGCCAATGGCCGACTCAGTCTACTCCCGGCCATTGGCCGGCCCTAGGGCCAGCCTCGGCCAATGGCCGGCCCAAATAGCCTCGGCCATTGGCCGGCCCAAGGGCCAGTCTCGGCCAATGGCCGGGCCAAGACAATTCTCGGCCAAGGGGTTGCCCATAACACCCCTTGGTCGCCTATAAATAAAGGGGCCGCTCCCCTAGTCCAGGTAATCCGAATTTGAGTACTGAAACGCTGTCGAACTCGTACCTCGCTCGTTTCTCTCAAGTCTCGACCTCCAAACACTAAACCCTCTACAAACCACCTCAATCCTACTAATGTTGAGCGTCGGAGAGGTAAACAGAGGCAACCCCTCTGTTTCCCCTTTGTAGTTCACACCTTTCTGTTCACGTTTCAGGTTCTTGGACGAGATATAGATCATCTACAGCTAAGGGACGGCTTGGGATACCAAGCCCGACACGCTCGAGTCGAGACGAGACCACTTGGTTCGGCCTTGGGTCTAACCGTCTGCGACTCCTAAATCGTTGTCCGAAAAACTGCGACAACATTTTGGCGCTAGAAGGAGGGGATCTCTCGACCTTGACGACGCATTCCCTCTACCAGTTTTCTCCCTTTGTTCTCACGACTCTCGAGAGATGAGTCACATTCCCACTACCTCCGCGGGTACCCGAGCGACGAGCTCGAGGTACGGTCTTCGACGCCTCGCACATCGTCTTGAAGGGCAACCTCGCGATATCGAGAGCCAGCCCCAAGACCCGATGATTGACCTCGAGGCCGTGCTCCGAGAGGACACAGCCCGGCGGCTTGCGGAGCTCCTTGACCGCCCCGGCGTCGACGGTACGCTCATAGCCGACCTCCTCGGCTATGACGTCGAAGATAGGTCCGCCAAAGACTACTCCGACTCCGAATATGTGGGGGAGTCGAGGACCAACGAGGCGACGCCTAGCCTCGCCCCTTCGCGGCCCGAGAGGCCCAACGACGCTTTGGCCGGGCCGTCGCACCTAGCGCGGCAGCAGGCACGGTCACATTCCCGGGGACTCGCCCCCTCGGTTTCAAGAGGTGGCCGGACACGGTCCCTCGCCGAGGAGAGAGCGACTCTGGTAGATGATGGCGCCGATAGCCGAAGCGCCCGCCGGACGGTCCGACCAAGGGCGACCTCACCTCGCCCCGCACCGAGTGTGGACCTTAGAGAGCGCTTGACGGCGCAGAGAAACTTCCGAGGGGAGGATCTCCGCCAAAGGCTAAACTCTCGAAGGGACGCGCTCCCCGCCGCAACTCTCGGCCGGTCGCAGGCCAATGTCGTGGACCAAGCGTCCAACGAACGCCAACCGGTGACTCCCGTGGCCCCGACGGTCGGCCCCGCTAACGGGCTCGACATGGTCACGATGATTCAAAGCCTCCAGAATCAAATCATCGAAATGAGGGAGTCGGGGAGGCAAAGGCCGTATGGAGGGATCGAGGAATCATACTCTCCCTTCGCCGCGCAAATCCTCGCGCAACCATGCGTGGGGAACTTCAAGTTACCGTCCATTCCCCCCTACGATGGACGTACGGACCCCCATTTCCACGTCCAACACTATGAGACGTGGATGACTATGCAAGGGCAGGCGGACGCCACCCTTTGCCAAGCCTTCAGCCTGACCCTCACAGGCTCGGGGTTTGAATGGTTCCGAAGCTTGAGGCCGGGAAGCATCCCGTCTTTCCGGGCCTTGCGAGAGGCTTTCCTCGCCCGATTCGCCACCCTCGTGGCACAAAAGAAGCCGAAGACCCACCTCCTCTCTATCCGACAAGGAAGAGACGAGACGTTGAGACAATACCTCGCTCGCTTCACCGAGGAGTCTCACAAGGTCGAAGGGTTCGACGACAGGGACGCCATCACGGCGATCACCGAGGGAGTACGCACGAGCGACTTCCTCAAGTCTATTGTTGGCCAAGTCCCGCGTGACATGGCGGAGCTGATGACAAGAGCCCGCACATACATGGGAGTCGAGGACTATCTCGATGGCCGAGATGGTCGAAAGTCAGGAGGACAGGGAAGTCGCCGCCGCGACGATCGAGATGAAGATCGTCCCGACCCCCGAAAGAGGAGGAATAAGGGAAGCCAGGCCCCCAACGGCCGTTCCCTCCCCGGGCCGAGGCCGTCACATGTCGACAGCTTCCGAAAGTTCTCACCATTCACTCCTCTGAACACTCCGCCGGAGCAAATCCTGGCTCTGCACCGTGACAAGTTGGGGAGCCCAACCCCGCTCACGAAGGATCCCGCCAAGAGGGATCAAAGCAAGTACTGTGACTACCATCAAGATCACGGGCACCTGACGTCCGAATGCTATCAACTCAAGCGTCAGATTGAGGCCCTGATTAAAGATGGGAAGCTGAAAGAGTACGTCCTGAGAACTATCGGGACGGCCGCGGCGCACGGAGGTCGCCCGCGGCAAGGGAAGAAAGGTCCGGCGACGGTGACTGTCACGGACTGCGCGACAAATGAAGAGCCAGAGAGCTCGCAACTTCACGTCGTGGGTGCAATCTTGGGTGGCCCGGAGTTCGGAGACTCGGCTACGCAAAGGAAGAAGTACGTGCGCGAAGTTTCCCAAGGGAAAATAGCGCACTACATCAACCATACGTACGAGGTCCCTCCTCCGGCCCCCTTCGAGTCCATGTTCTTCACCGGACAAGAAGCAACGCGAGTTCTCCATCCACACAACGACGCGATAGTCGTCTCTGCCCCGGTCGCCAACAACCTCGTCCGGAGAATCCTGATCGACAATGGGAGCTCCGCCGACATAATCTTCAAATCGGCGTTGGACAGGATGAAGCTATCTGGGGTAAGACCGACCCCAATCTCAACCCCGCTCTTCGGCTTCTCTGGGGAGAGGGTTATGACGGAGGGAACTATCGACCTCCCGGTTACCTTCGGTACGCCGGGGGGGCTCGAGGTTACCCACATCGTGTCGTTCCTAGTGGTGGATCAGCCCTCGGCTTACAACATCATCGTCGGCCGCCCGACTCTCAATCGGTTGAAGGCCATAACGTCCACGTACCACCTGATGATGAAGTTCCCGACTGAGAAAGGGATCGCCGTGATGTTGGGAGACTAATCCATGGCGAGGATGTGCTACATCCAGGGCGTGGACGGAAAAGGAAAAGGGAAGGTGGTGAGCACCGTCTTCCAACTCGGAGACAAATTCCCGTGCAAGTTAGAGGAAGGAGGCACCTTCGGAGAGCTAGACCAAAGGGACGAAGTCGAGCGTCGAAAGGTGGAGACACCGGACGACCTCGTTCCCGTCGTGTTGGACGACGCCAAGCCTGACCAAGTAGTCAAGGTAGGCGCCCAACTCCCGTCTGAGACCCGAATCGAGCTCGCCGCTTTCCTCCGAGAGCACAAGGATGTCTTTGCGTGGACACACGCCGACATGCCGGGGATCGACCCCGAGATCATGGTTCATCGTCTCAACAACGACAAGAGGGTGGCCGAGCGCGTTCAACCGCGACGGGCGTTCAGTGGGGAGAGGTACCAAGCCATTGGTGAAGAAGTTGACAAACTTCTCGCCGCCGACTTCATCAGGGAGGCGGAGCACCCCAAGTGGGTGTCCAATGTGGTAATGGTCAAGAAGCCAAACGGGAAGTGGCGGATCTGTATCGACTACAAAGATCTCAACAAAGCCTGCCCGAAAGACAGCTTCCCTCTCCCGAGGATCGAGCAGCTCGTGGACGCCACCGCGGGCCACGAATTGCTAAGCTTCATGGACGCCTACTCAGGCTACAACCAGATCCGCATGCACGAGCCGGATCAAATTAAAACCACCTTTGTTACGAACCGCGGACTTTACTGCTACAAGGTCATGCCCTTTGGCCTCAAAAACGCGGGAGCAACGTATCAAAGGTTGGTGAACCGCATGTTCGCCAATCAAATTGGCAAAACCATGGAAGTCTACGTAGATGACATGCTTGTCAAAAGCCTCAAAGCCCGCGACCACGTTCGAGACCTTAGGGAAATGTTCACGATTCTGCGGCGCTACAAGATGAAGCTTAACCCCAACAAGTGCGCTTTCGGGGTCGAGTCTGGAAAGTTTCTGGGCTACATGGTGAGCCGCCGCGGGATCGAGGCCAATCCTGAGAAGATTAAGGCGATCTTAGAGATGAGGTCGCCACAAAAGGTCAAAGAAGTTCAAAACTTGACGGGAAGGATCGCCGCCCTGACGCGATTCGTTTCCAAAGCCACTGATAGGTGCCAACCGTTCTTCAAGGCACTGAAAAAGACCGACGGGTTCGTATGGACGGAGGAGTGCGAGGAAGCATTCCGAGATATGAAAGCCTATTTCACCTCCCCCCCGTTCCTCGCGAAGCCAAAGAATGGCGAAACCCTATACCTCTACCTCGCGGTTTCTGATAGAGCCGTGAGCGCGGTCCTCATACGCGAGGAGGACAAAGTACAATGGCCGGTCTACTACGTTAGCAAGGCGCTCCTCGACGCCGAAACCCGATACCCCGAGATCGAGAGATTATCCCTCGCCCTCGTCATGAGCGCGAGAAAACTCCGGCCCTACTTCCAAGCGCACCCCATCGTTGTCCGCTCGGGGCATCCCATCGAGAAGGCCCTTCAAAAAGGGACCTCTTCTCGAATGGCGATATGGTCCCAAGAGCTGGGCGAATACGGGGTCGAGTTCCAACCGAGAACCGCCATTAAGGGTCAGGCCCTCGCCGATTTCATCGCCGAATTCACAAGCTCGCCCCCAGCCGACGAGGGCGACGAGAATAAAGAGAGCACGGAAGAGAAGAAGGAAGACCATAGCGAGTCGTCAAAGAAGAGAACCAACGACCCGATAGGGCCGGTCTGGGACTTGCACGTGGATGGCGCGTCAAACGCCCGGGGGGCTGGCGCCGACGTTGTGCTCACAAATCCCGATAGGGAAAAGCTGAGATACGTCCTGCGGTTCGAGTTCAAGGCTTCCAACAACGAGGCAGAGTACGAGGCTCTGATCATTGGCTTGGAGCTAGCGAACAAGTTGGGCGCCCGAAACCTGCGCATCCATTGTTACTCGCAATTGATCGTGAATCAGGTTAAGGGCGACTACGCCGCAAAGGAGCCACATATGATCGCATACTTGTCCAAAGCTCAAAAGAACTTGGAGGCCCTGTCGTGGTTCGAGGTCGTCCAGGTTCCTCGAGAGGCGAACGTTGACGCCGACGCCCTAGCCCGCCTCGCGTCTGGGATAGGCGAGGAGGGCGAGGGCAGCGTCCCAATCGAAGTGTTGACCCGACCCTATGTCTCGAGAGGCGACGTAGGGGTCGTCGACGAGACTCCGCCTCCCTCGTGGATGACTCCGCTCGTGGAATTTCTTAAGCGAGGAGTCGTTCCCGAAGACAGAGAAGAGGCCAGAAAGCTGAGAAGCTTGGCGCCAAAGTACACAATAAGGGAGGACAACTTGTTCAAGAGAGGCTACTCTATGCCTCTCCTTCGCTGCTTGACCGAAGTCGAGGCGAAGAAGGCGCTCCTCGAGGTGCACGAGGGGGTGTGCGGAAACCACGCCGCTGGGCAATCATTGGCATTGAAACTACTGAGACTTGGGTACTTTTGGCCGACCTTGAAAAAGGACTCCCACGAGTGGGCCAAGAAATGTGATAAGTGCCAAAGATTCGCCCACATCCCGCGTCAAGCACCGGCCCCACTGTGTCCAATCATCGTGCCGCGACCTTTCGCGAAGTGGGGAATCGACCTCATTGGTGAGCTACCTACGGCCCCGAGGCAATACAAGCATGCGATCGTGGCGATCGATTATTTCACGAAGTGGGTAGAGGCCGAGCCGTTAGCAAAGATCACTGAGGCGAACACGACGAGCTTCATTTGGAAAAGCATCATCTGCCGCTTCGGGATCCCTGCGTCAATTGTAACCGACAACGGAAAACAATTCGACAATGCGCGCCTCCGAGAAATGTGCGAACAACTTGGCATTAGCAAGACTTTCTCCTCTCCCCGCCATCCTCAAGCCAACGGTCAGGTCGAGGCGGTGAACAAGACGATCAAGGAGAACCTAAAGAAGAAGCTGGAGGCAAGAAAGGGGGCTTGGGCCGACGAGCTCCCCATGGTCTTATGGGCATACCGCACCACCGCTCGAAACGCGACCGGCGAAACCCCTTTCGCTCTCGTGTTCGGCGTCGAGGCTGTGGTACCCGTCGAGATCAAGTTGCCAACCTTGCGCATCGAGGAGTACGACGAAGCCGCCAACGACGACGCAATCAGGCTCGAGCTAGACCTCATAGACGAAAGGAGGGCGGACGCACTCACCCAGCTTGCTGCGCAAAAGAGGAAGGCCGAAAAATACTACAACTCAAAAATCAAGCTGCGGAAGTTCGCCGACGGAAGCCTCGTTCTTCGAAGGGTGTTCCAAAACACCAAGGTGCAAGGCGCGGGAGTTCTAGGCCCCACCTGGGAAGGCCCGTACCGTGTGCGCCGAGCCATCCACAACGGCACGTACGAGCTCGAGAACATGGAGGGACTCGTGTTCACACACCCGTGGAACGCGGAACACCTCTGGCAATATTACCAATAGACGTTCATTCGTCCTTTTTTCGCTTTTTTGTTTTCATGTAATTTTCGGTTCTAGCAAAGACAATTTACAATTTCAAGTTTGGCCAACGGCCTGGGATGTAATTTTTGAACCACTTCAATAATTTAATGAATTACGTTTCACTTCAAAACATTGTATCTTAGTTTCTAGCCTCCTCTACGAGCACCCAAGAAACTCGGGGGGCTAAGGGGGATAAGGCGAGAGTAACGAGCCCGCTTACTCCACTTTCCACGCGCCAAGCGGTAACAAAACACCCATAAATCGGATCCGCGCACCGGACCTCCGACTTCGTACCCTCCTCGTGCGACGCTCTCGCACGGGTTGAGGCCGTATGCCGAGAGATAGCGAAACGTCGACGAGCTGGATCCGCGCACCGGACCTCCGGCCTCGCACGTCTTTTGCTGCGACCCTCTCGTGCACCGATGCACCTTGCGCACCGATAGGCGGCAAGGCATCGATGGATCACGTCCGCGCACCGGATTGTCGATCTCCGCAGTCAAAACCCAAAACGTGACACGCGTACCAACGAGTACCACGCTCACTGGGAGCTGCAAACCCATCCCGATACGCACGCCGATAGGTAGCGTACTCGCCGGAGGATGAGCGCGACGGCCACCCAGCTCGTACGCACCGATAGGCAGCGAGTCGCGAGTGGATGGCCAAAAGCCGCACCCTCGCCGCCAAATGCGGCAGTAAGCCGTGCCAACCGGTTGTGCTAGGCATAGCAAACCGGGCTCGTAAGACACGCACCATTCAAATTGCGCAAATCGATTACACTAAGCGTAGCAAGTCGAGAAAATAAGACGCACGATAAAAGAAAAGCTTCCATCAAAGCAAGACAATGTCACACAATCAAACCAACGAGAAAAACAAAGAAAGTACGATGCACACCGAACAAATGAGAATCCGGAAATAAACAATACGTAAGCGCTAAACAATTGCGCGAAAAACTAGAGAAAAGTTGGCTACTCCGAGCTGAAATCGATCTGCTCCTCGTCTTCGTCGGGGCAAGAAGTGCCGAACCCGCCGACGGTTTCTCCGTCCGGTTGATGGGTCGTCGATTGCGCAGCCTCAGCAGGGATTCGGAGATGCGGGTCGTCCTCCGGCAGCTCGTCGTCGTAAGGAGGGAACATGGTGTTGAAAAAGGAAAACGTGGTCCCGCGAGACGCGTTCTCCTTTTCGGTCGCTTCCCGAACTCGCCGGGCCGTCTCGTAACGAGCCGCCTCCAACGCCAGGTCCCAGTCGTCCTCCAAGTCGGTCTTGGATCGCACGGCGTCTTCCTTCTCCTTGGCAAGGGTCTGCATCTCCGTCCGGAGGGTATCCCTCTCCCTCTCGACCTTAACCCGAGCGATCTCGCTCGCCGATAGTCGAGCGTGAACGATGCTCAGCTCTGCATCCCGGCTCGAGAGCGCCGTCTGAAGCTTCTTCGTTTCCCCCAGGAAGGTGTCGGCTGCCTGCTCCGCCTTCTCACGAAGCGCCTTCTCGGTGGCCAGTCCCCCGCGAGCTCGCTCCAACTCCCCCTCGAGCGCCTCAAACTCTCGGGCGGTGCGAGCCCCTGCTAGGGCGGCAGCGTGCGCGGCCGCCATGCTCGTCTTCTCCTTCTCCATGATTTGCATACGTCGTAGCATATCTCGGAGAATGCGATCGCTCCGCTCTTGGCGCGCGAGCATCTGCAAGTAAATGAAACGCGGATAATTACAATAAGCACGACAGTCATACATAACACAAGCAAACGAGTCATACCTTTCGGGCGTCGCCAATCCCGTTCTGGAAGTGCTCGAGGTCGCTCGTCGTCAGCAGACCCTTGAAATCCCGCAAGGAGGTCTCAAGGATCCCTCGGGAGCATTGGTCTCTCAGCTCTGCCGCCTCCGCTAGGAGCATAGAGTCCAAGCTGTCCGACACCGTCGACATGTGAGCGCGTTTGTGGCCGGACGGTGACCCGAGAGAAGCCGACGATGATGGTCGCTTGTTGGAGGAGATCGCTTCATTCCTCGCCCGCGATGGCGACCCCCCGCGACGAACCTCAGCTGGAGGACGGGCCACGGTCGTGGCATTGTTGGTGGGCGTTGTTTTCGGCATTTGTGTGCGTGGTCGATGACGCCGAGCCATGATACCTGTAGAGAAGGAAAGAACGTCTGTCAGCTAAAGCATAAAAATAAGCGTAAATAACGAAAAACGACGATAGCGCGGTAACGCGAAAGTATGCGCGGCCAGTACCCCCCGCGTCGGGGGAAGGAGCTGACGCACCCCCCTCCTCGGTCTCGGGATCCTCCGTGGCCCCCGCGTCGAGACCGGGGGCGAAGGAACGTCGTCACTAGGCACGAACCACCCGGTCCTCGCCATCAGGTCTGGGGACTCGAAGAGTGTCCCTTGCCGCCTTGATTCTGGAATCGCCCTAATCACCGCGACGAGCTCGGAGCCCTCGATATCACCCACGGGTGGGAAGTCGGCCGCGGGGCCGAAGAAGAGAGGCGCGTTCCCAAAGGCCGACTCGGACACCCACACCCAAGGGTATCGATGCTTCGAGGTAACCTTGGTAACGACAGAGATGCGCTTCCGAGTAAACGCCGTGTAGAAGCCTGGTTTCCCCGGAACCCCGCGAACAAGCACGAGATCTTGGATGTCGTCCGCAGTAACCGCCCTTATTTTCGCCCGATAAAGCATCATGTGGCACGCGGCGACTACCCGGTAGAAGGTCGGGGACATTTGCGACGCATGCACCCCCAACCGAACCAATAACTCTTGGATCACCGGCTGGAAGGGTAACCGTAACCCTCCGCGAAGGCTCGCCTCGTGAACGGCGGCGTGTCCTTTCCGGGGGCGAGACGGAAGATCGTCGGGCAACGGTCGCAAGATCGTCACGGAGTCCGAGATGCCGTATCGCCTCCTCAAGCTCGTAAAACTAGCGATCGAGAGCGAGCTCGAAGTGTCGACTCCCGAGCAATCCAGGCCGCCACGTATAGCCGATTCCCAGGTCGGAAAGGCTAGAGCTCGTGCCTCCTCCCGCGCTGTTAAAGAAGACATCGCAGCGGGTGCGACACGACGGTCCGACGATTCGCTCGAGCACTCGACGCCGGAAGCGATCCCCGGCCCGGCAGATCCTTCGTGGCGATCGCCTAGGCCGGCCGGCGGGACCGTGGCGTGGGCGCTCGGCTCGGCGGGCCTTGTTCCCCCAGTGGTCGGCCCGGCAATGGACCGGTCATCGGCGCCCGGCCTCGGACCCGGCAAGCTTCCCTCGGCGAGGCCTATCTCGCCCGTGCTCCCTCGGTGGGTGCCCGAGGCATTTGGGTCGACTCCACCGGCCTCCGGCCCGGGTAGGAGGCCCCCTCGCGCGTCCGGGCCCCCGCATTGTGCGCCCAAGGCCATTGGGCCGGCCCCGCCAGCGCCCGGTCCAAGGAGGCAATCCTCTCGCGTGCCCAAGTCATCTGGGCCCCTGGGAGTCTCGCTCGACCCAGTGGCGCGCGCACCTGGCCCACCAGAGCGGCCCGGCCCGCTAGGTGGGCTCCCCCCTTGCAGCCCTAGCCCGCCAGCTCCTAGGGCTAGGGCGACCAATGCCTCGGCCGCCGCCCCCCGGCCGGCGCTGTCCGGCCGGCCCTCCTCGTCACCGGCGCCGGCGCTCCCTCCAGCAGCGCCGCCCACCTCCGGCGGCCCTCCAGCGGCGCCGCCCACCTCCGGCGGCCCTTCAATGGCGCCGCCCGCCTCCAGTCGGGCTCCACCAGCGCGCCCCTCCTCGGGAAAGGCCGGGCCCGAGCCGCCCAGGCCTCCTTCGTCGCCGCCCGCCTGCCAAACAGGCCCAGCGTCGCCGCCCAGGACCGGCGCGATGCTCCTGACGCCCGACTCGGCCGGCGCGGCCCCCCCCCGGGGCGAGCGCTCCTCCTGCGCTGCTTGGATCTCCCCCGGCGGCGCCTCCAGCGCAGACAGCGCCGACGAAGACCGGCGCACCATCGCCTAGGCCCGCCTCGCCGAGCGCGACTTCACCCGGGCCGCGCGCGTCCCCAGCGCCGCCTGGGGCTCCTCCGGCGACGCTCCCAGCACAGACGGCGCCGACAGGGGCCGGCGCATCTCCTCCCGGGCCCAGTTCGCCAAGCGCGCCCCCGCGCTGGTCGGCCCAGCGCTCCCCGACGCCCGGCGCTCCTGGGCCGGCGTTCCCTTGGCGGCCGGGGCCGTCCCCAGTGCACGTGTACTCCTCCCCGTCGGCCAGCCATGCTTCGACCGTGTGAAAATCTCCCTCGGCCATCTCAGTCACGTGGTGGCTCAAAGGGCGTGAAGGCGGCACGATGTTGGTAACCGATGGAGGTGAAAGTTGCGCCCACAATTCGTCTAAATTCGCATCTTGGTTCTCGAACAAAGAGAAGAGGTCGTCATCAATGGACCCACTCCCCGACAGGTGGTTGGTAGGGTCCATTGACGTGTTTAACGAGACAAGGCAAAAGTGACCGGAGAATAAAAATAAAAATAATTAAAGGAACCGAGCCAAACTAGTCGCGACGGGTTGCTCCGGTGGGCCGACGACGGCGAGAGTCTTGACTTTACCGCACGAGTTTCACTCGGCCGTAAACTCGGGGGGCTAATGTTATCGGCCCAACCCCGATAGCGGACGAACGAAGGCGGAGCAACGTCGCACGCGTCTCGGCAGCTCGCCCCGGCCATTGGCCGGCCCTAGGGCCAGCCTCGGCCAATGGCCGGCCCAAACAGCCTCGGCCATTGGCCGGCCCAGAGGCCAGCCTCGGCCAATGGCCGACTCAAGATGCTCCCGGCCATTGGCCGGCCCTAGGGCCAGCCTCGGCCAATGGCCGGCCCAAATAGCCTCGACCATTGGCCGGCCCAAGGGCCAGTCTCGGCCAATGGCCGACTCAGTCTACTCCCGGCCATTGGCCGGCCCTAGGGCCAGCCTCGGCCAATGGCCGGCCCAAATAGCCTCGGCCATTGGCCGGCCCAAGGGCCAGTCTCGGCCAATGGCCGACTCAGTCTACTCCCGGCCATTGGCCGGCCCTAGGGCCAGCCTCGGCCAATGGCCGGCCCAAGGGCCAGTCTCGGCCAATGCCCGACTCAATCTACTCCCGGCCATTGGCCGGCCCTAGGGCCAGCCTCGGCCAATGGCCGGCCCAAATAGCCTCGGCCATTGGCCGGCCCAAGGGCCAGTCTCGGCCAATGGCCGACTCAAGCTACTCCCGGCCATTGGCCGGCCCTAGGGCCAGCCTCGGCCAATGGCCGGCCCAAATAGCCTCGGCCATTGGCCGGCCCAAGGGCCAGTCTAGGCCAATGGCCGGGCCAAGACAATTCTCGGCCATGGGGTTGCCCATAACACCCCTTGGTCGCCTATAAATAAAGGGGTCGCTCCCCTAGTCCAGGTAATCCGAATTTGAGTACTGAAACGCTGTCGAACTCGTACCTCGCTCATTTCTCTCAAGTCTCGACCTCCAAACACTAAACCCTCTACAAACCACCTCAATCCTACTAATGTTGAGCGTCGGAGAGGTAAACAGAGGCAACCCCTCTGTTTCCCCTTTGTAGTTCACACCTTTCTGTTCACGTTTCAGGTTCTTGGACGAGATATAGATCATCTACAGCTAAGGGACGGCTTGGGATACCAAGCCCGACACGCTCGAGTCGGGACGAGACCACTTGGTTCGGCCTTGGGTCTAACCGTCTGCGACTCCTAAATCGACTGCGACAACAAATACTTTCCATAAAAAAAAAAGAACAACCCAAAAAAAACGCGAGAACGCAGCTGCCAAAATTTGAACCGAAATTAAAATCCAACCCCTTTATTTACAAACAAAATCGAAACCCAGACAAGAAAGCATCAAAAACAGCGACGAAGAAATTGGACGAACCGAGGTTAGTAAATAAATCGAATACCTAGAATCGTATTGTTCTTCTTTTTTAATTTTCTTTGCATGGTTAAAAAACCGCCTCCTTCATCTCCTTCTCCTATCTTCTTTTTCATTCCTTGCGCGCCATCAATGGCCGAGACCGAGCACCACCCGCGCGTGTTCCAGCCGAGAAAACGAGGACAGCCACGAGCCGCCAAGGATGCCGGACTGAGAGGAGACACCAGGAAACGACACAGAGAGCACCGGAGAGTTGATTTCACGACCACCACTAATAATCACGACCACCATCACGTCACCACCGCCGTCAAAGCGTCACTTCGTCCTCGTCTCCGCGATCTGCGTCCAAGGTCCCGATCTGCGACACCGCGAAGAACAGTTTTTTTTTTTGGTTGGTGTTCATAGAAAACATATTTACAGTATATTCGTGTAAATAAGAAGCCTATTTACAGTATATTCATTGTAAATACAAAAACATATTTACAGTATATTCATTGTAAATAAGAAGCATATTTACAGTATATTTGAACTGAAAAAAAATTCTGGAAATATTTTAAGCACGAAAATTCTGGAAATTAAGAATATATGGAAGACTAAATAATAAATATAAATGAAGAATATATTTACAGAGTTTAACCACGAAAATAGATACTAATTACCTAAAGTCAACGCTAAAAACTTCCAAAAACATAACAATAAATGGGCTATTAATTATTAACAGATTTTCAGAATATATTTTGTAACAAAATTAGAAACTAATTTCCTAAAAATATGCGTTCATAAATAACTACATGCACGAATTCAAATTTAAAATTTTGAATCAAAACTTTCTACAATCTCGCCAACTTGAATATTGAATAATTAAAACTTGCCGAAATTTTAAAGAATTGCCTAAAAAAGAATTAACAAAATCGGTCAACTAAGGGCAAATAAGTAAAAAATCCTTCTTAAATGAGCTGCCACGTAATCATCTAGGCTATTTACAGCATATTAACGAAAGGTTGACCAATTTTAAATTGCTACACGTTACGTGGCTTAAGCAGCCAATTTTTTGTTTTTTTAACTGTTTCAACATTATGATTGAATTACATTTCGCTTCGAAACTTTTACCCTATTGTATTATAATTTCTAGTCTCCTCTACGAGTACACAAGAAACTCGGGGGGCTAATCTAATGAAGATAAAATAATTGTAACATGCTCATTTTTCCCGCGACGCACTCGCGCAATGCCACGTTTCACGCGCCAAAAGGTAGCGAAACATCAACAAGTCGGATCCGCGCACCGGACCTCCGACCCTCGCGCGACGCTCTCGCACGATTCCATGCCCCACACACTGATAGGCAGCGGGGCACCGGTGGATCGCGTCCGCGCACCGCACCGTCGATCCCGACAGTCAAAACCCAAAACGTGACACGCATACCAATAGGTACCACGCTCACTGGGAACTGCGTCTACAACTGGCCCATCTCGATGCATAGTGCGCACACCGATAGGTAGCGTGCTCGTCGGAAGATGGGCGTGACAGCCACCCAGCTCACACCTGCCGATAGGCAACGAGTCACGAATGGATGGCAGAGGGTCGCACCCGCCGGACGAAACTGGTCTAGCCAGCGTCCGCGGGAAACTTCGCCGCCAAACATGGCAGTAAGCCGTGCAAGCCGGTTACGCTGGATATAGTAAACCGGGTTCGTGAGACATGCACTAAACAAGTTGCGCAAATCGATTACGCTAAGCATAGCAAGTCGAGAAAATAAGACGCATAATCAATACGAAAAGCTTTAACCAAAGCAAACAATGTCAAGTAATGTACGAGAGTACGACAAACGTCAAACGAAAGAAAGCGTAAAGCGAGCGCTAAACAAGTGCATGGAAGATAAAATGAAATTGGCTATTCCGAGCCACAGTCAATCTGCTCCTCATCATCCTCGGGGCGGGGGGCGCCGGACCCGCCGGGGGCTTCTCCATCAAATTATTGGTTCGTCGACTGAGCGGCCTCTGCGGGAACTTGAGGGCGCAGGTCGTCCTCCGGTGGCTCATCGTCCAGAGGAGGGAACATGGCGTCGAAGAAGGAAAAAGTGGTTCCACGAGACACGTTCTCCTTCGCGGTCGCGTCTCGGACCCGTATGGCCGCCTCGTAACAAGCCACCTCCAACGCAAGGTCCCAGTCGTCCTCCAAGTCCGTCTTGGATCGCACGGCGTCGTCCTTCTCCTCGACGAGGGCCTTTACCTCCGCCCGCAAAGTGTCCCTCTCCCTCTCGGCCTTGACCCGGGAGATCTCGCTCGCCGACAGTCGAGCATGGACGATGCTCAACTCCTCGTCCCTACTCGAAAG
The DNA here is from genome assembly GCF_054948205.1 of Urtica dioica subsp. dioica. Lineage (NCBI taxonomy): Eukaryota > Viridiplantae > Streptophyta > Magnoliopsida > Rosales > Urticaceae > Urtica > Urtica dioica. The sequence goes on along the minus strand of NC_142758.1, from coordinate 20,649,983 downwards.
CGCCGCCTGGAGCTTCTTCGTCTCCCCCAAGAAGGTGTCGGCTGCCTGCTCCGCCTTCTCCCGAGATGCCTGCTCTGCCATGCGGAGCGATTTCTCGGCCGCCGACTCCTCGTGAGCCCGCTTCAGCTCCTCCTCGAGTGCTTGAAACTCTCAGGCGGTGCGAACCCCCACTAGAGCGGCAGCATGGGCGGCCGCCGTGCTCTCCCTGTCCTTTTCCATGATTTGCATACGCCGCAGCAGGTCCCGGAGAATGCGGTCGCTTCGCTCTTGGCACGCGAGCATCTGTGGGAACAAGTGATACACGCATAATCGGAATAAGCATAATGATTACGCATAAGACGAGAAAACGAGTCGTACCTTGCGGGCGTCGCCGATCCCGTTCTGGAAATGCTCAAGATCGCTTGTCGTCAGCAGACCCTTGAAGTCCCGCAAAGAGGTTTCAAGGATCCCTCGGGAGCACTGATCCCTCAGCTCCGCCGCCTCCGCTAGGAGCATCGAATCCATGCTATCCGGCACCGCCGATGTATGGGCGCGCTTGTGGCCGGGAGGGTGACCCGAAGGAGGTCGACGACAACGGTCGTTTGGAGGAAGAGATCGCCTCGTTCCTTGCCTGCGATGGCGACCCCTCACGGTGAGCCTCTGCTCGGGGACGAGACACAGTCGCAGCTTTGGCGGAGGGTGCCACTCTCGGGACTCGTGCGCGCGATCGATGTCGGGTCATGGTATCTACAAAAGAGAAAGATCGTCAGTCGGTTAGAACGCGACAATAAGCATAATACAACGAAAAATACGATAACGAAGGCGTATGCGTGGCTAGTACCCCCCGCGTCGGGGGAAGGGGCGGATGAACCCCCCGCCTCGGATTCAGGATCCTCCACAACCTCCGCGCCGAGACCAGAGCGTGGAGGAGCCTCGTCGCCAGGCACGAACCACCCAGTCCTTGCCATAAGGTCTGGGGACTCGAAGAGTGATCCTTTCCGTCTCGACTCCGGGACCGCCCTGATCACCGAGTCGAGCTCGGAGTCCTCGACGTCACTTACCGGTGGAAAATCGGCCGCGGGACCAAAGGTGCGGGGCGCCGCCCCGAAAGCTGACTCAGACACCCACACCCAGGGGTACATGTGCTTCGAAGTGACCCTGGTGACGATGGCTAGGCGCTTCCGATGTGATACTAGGTAGGAGCTCGGCCTCCCGGGGACCCCTCGCACCGTTATGAGGTCCTGAATGTCGTCCGCGGTGACGGCCCTCTTCTTTGCTCGATAGAGCATCATATGGCACGCCGCGACCACTCGATAAAAGAATGGGGACATCTGCGAAGCGTGTACCCCTAATCGAGTCAGCAACTCCTGGATGACTGGTTGGAAAGGCAACCTCAATCATCCGCGAAGACTCGCCTCATGGACTGCAGCATGCCCCCTTCGCGGGCGAGTCGAAAGGTCGTCGGGTAATGGCCGTAGGATCGACACGGACTCCGGGATGCTGTAGCGCTTCCTCAGGCTCTTAAAGCTGATGATCGAGAGCGAACTCGGGACGTCAATGCCCGAGCAGTCAAGGTCGCCCCGAATGGCCGACTCTCCAATCGGGAAGGTCAAGGCCCGCGTTTCTTCCTGCGCGGTTGAGGAAAGTGCCGCCGTAGGTGTGACGTGACGGCTCGACGAATCGCTCAAGCGCTCGGCGTTAGGAGCGTCGCTCAGGCAAGGGGTGACCCCTTCACGGTCGCCCACTCGAGCCGGGCAGCTCCTCTCGGCCCCGGCATGATCGCCCGAGCGCGCGGCCGGCTGCCGGCCGGCCGGGCCGCCGCCGTCAGGCCGGCCCAGCCCATGGCCAGCCGTGCTCCCTCCTGGGCACGCGTCCAGCCCGAGGACCCAGCCCGTCTCCTGGCTGGGTGGCTCCTCCACTCGCAGGCCCGGCCCAGGCGGCCCCCGGCCTTCAGCGCGCGCGTCCAGCCCGTCGGCTCGGCCCAGCTCTCGGCCTGCTGGATCTCTGGCCCGTGAGCCCTGCCCGGGCGTCCCGGCGCTCACCCCGAGCGTGTCCGGCCCGACGGCATGGCCCAGCTCCCAGCCGGCTGGGCCCTCCTCGTGTGCGCCCGGCCCAGCGGCCCCATCCAGCCCCTGGCCGGCTAGGCCTTCCTCGCACGCGCCCAAACCGGCAGCCCAGCCCGGTTCCTGGCCGGCTGGGCCCTCACCATGCAGGCCCGGCACGGTTGGGCCTAGGGTTTGCCCAGGGGTAGGGCAGGCCGCCTCCCCCTGGCCGGCGCCACCTGGGCGGGCCACCTCCTGCCCGGCGCCGGCCCTCCCATGGGCAGCGTCGCCCGACGCCGGCGGCTCTCCGGTAGCACGCGTCATCGCCGGCGCGTCCAGTCCCGGGGGGCTCTCCTCCTGGGCACGATCTGCAGGCCACCTGACGACATCACCCGGTCGAGTAAGGGCCTCCCCCGCGTCGGTACCGGCCCAGAGGGCGTCGACACCGGCCGGCGCACGCCCCCCGGCACCGGCTTCGCCGTGCGCGGCCGCCCCGGACTCGCTCGCTCCGCCCGAGCGTCCCTCCTCGCTGGTGCGCCTGGTGACCACCCAGACGGCCCCACCCAGTCGGGTGGGGGCTTCCACGGCGCTGGGCTTGACCCAGGTCGCGCCGCCCCCGGACGGGACGTCCTCCCCGGCGTCGGCTCCCCCCGGCGCGTCTCCTCCGGCACCGGCCGCTCCCAGCGCGACCTCCTCCAGCACGTGCGCGCCTCGCAGGCCGCCTGTGGGTGAGTGGGCGTCGCTCCCCGATCTGGGTGGGTCTTCCCCGACATCTCCAGCACCGCCGGCGCTACCCCGGACCAAAGTGCCTCCTCCAGCGCGCGGGCCGTCCCCAGCGTCCACCGACCGGCGCTGGCCGTCTTCGGCACGCGCGTCCTCTCCCTCGCCGGTCAGCCACGCCTCCACCAAAGAGAGGTCTTCACCGGTCATCTCAATCGCGTTGTTCGAGTTCGACGGGTGTCGTATGTCGGAGATCGTTGAAGGAGGCAAAAATTGGGCCCAAAAGTTATCTAAATCCATGTGGTTATCCCTGAACAAGTGAAGCAAGTCATCTTCAATGGTCCCACACCCCGATAGGCGGTCAATGGGGTCCATGGGCGCGAATAACGAGGCTAAAGTGATCGACAAAAAATAAAAATAATAATATTAAAAGACGTCGGAACATACCTCTCGGCGACGGGCTACTCCGGTGGGCCGACGACAAACATTGAGTTTACCACGCGACTTATAGTCGATGATAAACTCGGGGGGCTAATGTTACCGGCCCGTCTCGGCCCGGTAAAGTGGCGACGGCCGCGATAGCGGCCGTCCTAGGATCCCCCCCGGCACACGGCCGACCCAGAGCCGGCCTTCGCCACCACAGCCGACCCAGGGCCGGCTTCGTCTCCACGGCCGACCCAGGGCCGGCCTTCGCCACCATGGCTGACCCAGGGCCGGACTTCGCCACCACGGCCGACCCAGGGCCGGCCTTCGCCACCACGGCCGACCCAGGGCCGGCCTTCGCCAACACGGCCGACCCAGGGCCGGCCTTCGCCACCACGGCCGAACCAGGGTCGGCCTTCGTCTCCACGGCCGACCCAGGGCCGGCCTTCGGCCAAGGGGATGCCCAAAAAGCCCCTTGGTTGCCTATAAATACCGGGGTCCTTCCCCTGGTCCAGGTAATCCATTCTTGAGTACTGAAACGCTGTCGAACTCGTACCTCGCTCGTTTCTCTCAAGTCTCGGCCTATAAACACCTAACTCTCTACAATCTTCCTCAACCCTACTAATGTTGAGCGTCAGAGAGGTAAACAGAGGCAACCCCTCTGTTTCCCCTTTGTAGTTCATCATTACCTTCTCTTGCAGGACGAACGACGGATGAAGCAAACAAAAATCACAGCTAAGGGAAGACTCGGGATACCTAGTCCGACACGCTCAAGCCCGAACGCGACCACTTGGTCTGGCCTTGGGTCAAACCTTTTGGGGCTTCTAAATAGTTGTCCGAAAAACACCGACAACACATTTGTTGTCGCACGAAAATGAACAACTATTCAAAACCTCGGGCGGTTCGATCCAAGGCCGGACCAAGTGATCGCACCCGGGCCAAGAGTGTGAACTCGATAGTCTCGAGCTAGGGTTCTCTCCGATCAACCCACCTCTCGGGAGAGGTAGGGGGTGAGGAGGAGGAGTGACCGTGCCTTGGTTGTCGGCTGCCTACGTACCCGTGTGTGGGATCAGGTCAGAACGTAGTTCAAGCGTGAAAGACGATGTATGAGGCGCGGAGCCTTGATGGAGAAGCGTGCTCGACGAAGGAGACGGGGCTCGAGGAGTCCTCGGCGGCGTCTCAGGACTTCGGAGATCGCGTATGCGAGAGAGAATGTGTGTTTTCTCTCTTTTGGAGACGTGGGAGACTCTAAGTCAAGAGTTCCTTGTTGTGGCGGAGATTCCGGACGCGTAGGCGATTCCTAGTCGGAAATGCCGGACGCGTAGGCGATTTCTTGTCAGAAATGGCGGACGCGTCTAGGGGGCTAGACGCGTAGGCGATTTTCAGTAGAAAACCGTTAGAGCACTCGTGGGCTCAAGATTAATCGCTCGATCAAGAGAGGCGGCACTCGGGAGTCCCCGGAAAGCGCTTCAGAATCTCCGAGAGCGAGAAATCGTGGAGAATCCGCTTCAGGCCAAGGATGGCATCTAGAGAAGCGGAGAGAAGTCTCAAGTTCCTTGAGAAAGAATGGGATGGCTTTCCCCTCAATGGGAGGGGGTATTTATAGGTGTTTGGGGGCCTTAAGAGGCTCCTTTTTCGTCCATGTGGGACTAGGAATGCGCGTGGCATTAATTGGAGGCGCACGGCGCGCGGCGCGCGGGTCACCAGGCGCGGCGCGCGATGCGCGGCGCTGGATGTGCGGCGCGGGCGTGTCATCACGCGGCGCGCGGTCTGCTTGGCGCGGCGCGCGGCCCGTCTGGCGCGGCGCGCGGGCTGCTGCGCTTGGTTGGCCGGCGCGGCTGCGCGCGCGGCGCATGGCCCGCCTCGTCGGGCTCTTGCGGACCTTCGAATACCATTCTTGCCACATGAAATATGAGGGTTTTTACTTGGCGAGAGTGACTCGATTCGAGGAGCGACTCGAGGCTCGTCTTGAGGAGTGAAGCTCAACTCGAGGAGACCGACTCGAGGCTCGACTCGAGGAACAACTCAAGGCTCGCCTCGAGGAGCGAAGCTCGACTCGAGGAGATTGACTCGAGGCTCGACTCGAGGAGCGAAGCTCGACTCGAGGAGATTGACTCAAGGCTCGACTCGAGGAGTCAAGAGTTTAGGCGAAGGCTTGAAGACCTGCCGCTCTTCAGGACCTCCGGCCTGACCATCGGCCCTTTGAGCGACGTGCCTTCTTGGCGTCTCGGGTTTTCCGAAAACGACCGACAACATTAGCCCCCCAAGTTCGTCGCTCGGGAGGCGTCCCAGCGATGAACTTTTTGTTCTTCTAGTTGGGTGTTTGAGGAAAATAGACTTTCCAGAGCTTCACTGTTGCGAAGCCTTTGTGATTATAAAGAATACTCTCACAATTGCTAGTGCTTTCTCTCGCTTTTCCTTCTCTCTCGACACGAGTGTGTGATGTACACGTGGAGGAGGATCCAAGCGGATAGGAGGCGTAGCTCAACGTGGGCGAGGCGAACGCGCTTGCGTTCGTCGCTCTAGCCCCGGAGCAAATGGGATATGCATGCGCGAGTAGGGCATGCATTTATGTAGAGGTGTGTCGGCGCGTCGCGGCTTATTGATCTTTTGGCGATGTTACGCCCGTGTTAACCTTCGATGGCGTTTTGTTTGATAATGTCATCAATCCGGAGTCCATGGGACTCGACGGTGACTAGCAGGGTGACGATTGTGTAATCGTGACCTATTAGGGGAAGGTCATGGCTTCCGTCTCGGCCAGCTTGGAAGGCGACTGCACTTTTGCATTTTGCAAAGGCGTGCTCATTCCGAGGTCTCGAAGACGGAGGTTGATGCTGCGGGCTGATGCTTCGAGAAGACGGAGCGGCACCTGGCGGAAGGCTCTGCCGCACCGGAGGGCTTCGACTGCTCGGGGATAAACGCTAAAAGTTTGACCACGCATCAAGCATAAGTCGGCCTCACGGGGCATCCGCCATTCCCGCCTTGGTGACGCTTCTTCGTCTGCGTTCGGAAGATCGGCCCTTATTCCCCAAGCGCGAGCGCGGGTCTCTACCTTGGCTGACCTGTTCTTCAGGTCGCTCCAGGCGTTTGTTCGAAGAGTGGGACTCGACTCGAGGAGACTGACTCAAGGCTCGATTCGAGGAGCGAAGCTCGTCTCGAGGAGACTGACTCAAGGCTCGACTCGAGGAGCGAAGCTCGACTTGAGGAGACTGAATCAAGTCTCAACTCAAGGAGCGAAGCTCAACTCGGGGAGCCGACTCGAGTCTCAACTCGAGGGGCTAGGCTCGACTCGGGGAGCCGACTCAAGTCTCAACTCGAGGGGCTAGACTCGACTCAAGGAGACTGGCTGGACATTAAGGAATATGACTCTACTCGAGGAGCGATGCTTGACTCGAGGTGTATGACTCAATTCGAGGAGCAAGACTCAACTCGGGGAGAATGACTTGATGAGAGGGGTGATGCTCAACTCAGAGAGACTGACTCGACTCGAGGAGGATGACTCGACTCGAGGAGCGAAGCTCGACTCGAGAGGAATGACTTGACTCGAGGAGCGAAGCTCAACTCGAGGAGACTGACTCGACTCGAGGAGCAAAACTCGACTCGAGGAGGATGACTCGACTCGAGGAGCGAAGCTCAACTCGGGGAGACTGACTCGACTCAAGGAGCGAAACTCGACTCGAGGAGGATGACTCGAGAAGAATGACTCGACTCAAGGAGCGAAGCTCGACTCGAGGAGAATGACTCGACACGAGGAGCGAAGCTCGACTTGAGGAGAATGACTTGACTCGAGAAGCGAAGCTCAACTCGGAGAGACTGACTCGACTCGAGGAGGATGACTCGACTCGAGGAGCGAAGCTCGACTCGAGAAGAATGACTTGACTCGAGGAGCGAAGCTCAACTCGAGGAGACTGACTCGACTCGAGGAGCGAAACTCGACTCGAGGAGGATGACTCGACTCGAGGAGCGAAGCTCAACTCGGGGAGACTGACTCGACTCGAGGAGCGAAACTCGACTCGAGGAGGACGACTCGACTCGAGGAGCGAGGCTCGACTCAAGGAGAATGACTTGACCCGAGGAGCGAAGCTCAACTCGAGGAGACTGACTAGACTCGAGAAGCGGAGCTCGACTCAAGGAGGATGACTAGACTCGAGGAGCGAAGCTCGACTCAAGGAGGATGACTCGACTCGAGGAGCAAAGCTCAACTCGAGGAGACTGACTCGATTTGAGGAGCAAGGCTCGACTCGAGGAGAATGACTCAACTCGAGGAGCGAGGTCTCAGCTGGTTCAGGCCGAGCGAGGTTCTTGCTCAGAGGCGGGTGTGATTGTGCTTAGTCGGCGGTGGTGAAGATGACATGAGTTGCGCCTTGTATGGCTGTTCAGGTGCGTTCCGATTAGTCATTATACACAGCGCCTCGCGGTGACTCAGAGCGCGTCATTAGAGACGGCTGCGTGCGTTGTTTTAGGCATCGTAGGCACGTCATGAGGGATGGCCTAGATGCGGCATGTAGGTTACTTAGGTGTGTCACGAGGGACGACTTGGTTGCGCCATGTGGGCGTCTTAAGTGCGCCATGTAGGCGTCTTAGGTGCGTCACGTAGGCGTCTTACGTGCCCCATGTAGGCGTCTTAAGTGCGCCATGTAGGCGTCTTATGTGCGCCATGTAGGCGTCTTATATTGCGCCATGTAGGCGTCTTACGGGCTGCGCCTTTACGCGTCTTACGTGCGCCATGTAGGCGTCTTAAGTGCGCCATGTAGGCGTCTTAGGTTGCGCCATGTAGGCGTCTTACGGGCTGCGCCTTTACGCAACTTACGTGCCATGTAGGCGTCTTAGGTTGCGCCGTGTAGGCGTCTTACGGGCTGCGCCTTTACGCGTCTTACGTGCGCCATGTAGGCGTCTTTGGTGCGTCGCGAGGGACGGCTTTAGCCTGCATCTCGGGGATGTCTCTTGGGCGCGCCGCGGAGGCGTCTTTAGCCTGCATCTCGGGGATGTCTCTTGGGCGACCCGCTGGGGCGTCTTTAGCCTGCATCTCGGGGATGTCTCTTGGGCGCGCCATGTGGGCGTCTTTAGCCTGCATCGCGGGGATGTCTCTTGGGCGCGCCGCGGGGGCGTCTTTAGCCTGCATCTCGGGGATGTCTCTTGGGCGCGCCGCGGGGGCGTCTTTAGCCTGCATCGCGGGGATGTCTCTTGGGCGCGCAGCGGGGGCGTCTTTAGCCTGCATCTCGGGGATGTCTCTTGGGCGCGCCGCGGGGGCGTCTTTAGCCTGCATCTCGGGGATGTCTCTTGGGCGCGCCGCGGGGGCGTCTTTAGCCTGCATCGCGGGGATGTCTCTTGGGCGCGCCGCGGGGGCGTCTTTAGCCTGCATCTCGGGGATGTCTCTTGGGCGCGCCGCGGGGGCGTCTTTAGCCTGCATCTCGGGGATGTCTCTTGGGCGCGCCACGGGGGCGTCTTTAGCCTGCATCTCGGGGATGTCTCGTGGGCACGCCGCGGGGGCGTCTTTAGCCTGCATCTTGGGGATGTCTCGTGGGCGCGCCGCGGGGGCGTCTTTAGCCTGCATCTCGGGGATGTCTCGTGGGCGCGCCGCGGGGGCGTCTTTAGCCTGCATCTCGGGGATGTCTCGTGGGCGCGCCGCGGGGGCGTCTTTAGCCTGCATCTCGGGGATGGCTTATGGCGCGCCGCGAAGGCGTCTTACGTGCACGCTTGTTCCCGTTTTGTGTTCGGGTGATTTGTTTTGATGGAGCGTGCTTTCTTTTTGTGGAGCGTACTTTCTTGAGGATTTTGAGCGTACTTTCCATTACCTATGGCACTAGCCCCCCGAGTTTTGTAACCTTTGATGATTAAAAATCTTTGATAAAGTGGATTTTGAAAGAAAAACATCGAACTTTATTAATATTGCAAAAAATTTGAAATCCTAAAACGTTGGCTCGTAGGCCTTATTGAATGTTTAGAAAGCAAAGAAATAAAATGGGGGGATCGCTGGCTAGTGGTAGTACTCCCTCCCAGTTTTCCGCATTCCACAGGCGATAGATCGGTGTCTTGTCCATGTACGACCTGGTAGACCGTGTGGGGTCCCTGATGAGGACGCCGTTACCTTGCACTTGGGTGTCATGCAGGTGTCTTTATGGACTTCGCGGAGGACCTTGGTCGACTCGACGCTATCTCTAAGTTGAGAGATCGTGTTAACCGTCTTTTTAGCGGTCTTTCCATCGATTCCTTGGATGTAACATTTTCTGGCTTGGGATTGATCTCCAGCCATGATGCCGATTCCATCCTTGGTAGGGAACTTCACCAGTAGGTGGTATGTTGAAGTGATTGCCCTTAGCCGGTTCAACGTGGGTCGCCCAACGATTACGTTGTAGGGGGACTCTTGGTCGACCACTAGGAATGGGACCATGTGAACGACTTCAATGCCTCCGGGAGTTCCGAAGGTGACCGGTAGATCGATGATGCCTTCGGTCATGACTCTCTCCCCAGTGAACCCGAATAGAGGCGTTTGGGTCGGAGTTGGGCGTAGCCCCCCGAGCTTCATGCGCTCTAGGGTGGATTTGAAGATTATGTCGGCAGCACTGCCGTTGTCGATGAGAACTCTTTTCACCAAGTTATTAGCTACTTGGGCTTTGAGCACAATTGCGTCATTGTGCGGATGCACAACTCGCTTGGCCTCTTTGTTGGTGAAATGCATCGTCTCGTGAGGTACGGACGGAGGTTCTTCATATGTGAGGTTGACGTGCATAGCAGCGTCTTCTTGAGCCACGGCCTTTAGGAATTTTTTCCGTTGTCGGGCCGAATCTCCATCTTGTGGACCTCCCAATATGGTGGTCACAACGTGGAGTTGTGGATTGGCATTGGCACTAGCCGTGGTTCGGTCGGCAGAAGTGGCTGTTCCTCCTCCCCTGCCAGACTGTGGTCTGCTCGAGGTGGGGCCCGCAGCGCTAATCATGCGTAACACGAACTCTTTTAGCTCACCCCGTTGGATCAATGCCTCGATCTGCCTTTTAAGACTATAGCATTCAGAGGTCAAGTGACCGTATTCCTGATGGAACTCGCAATATTTAGATCTATCGCGAGTCGCGGGATCTTTGTTCATTGGAGCCGGGGGAGTGAACTTGTCACGCGCTAAAGCTAGGATTTGCTCCGGCGTTGTGTTCAACGGTGTGAACGACGAGTAGCCCTTAAAGTCTTCCGCAAGTCGCAGCTTCTGGGGCATCGGAGGTCGTCTATTAAAAGTCTGACCTCCTCTGTTTCGCCTTTTACGGGAGTTTCCTTGCTCGTTGCTAGGCTCGTCTCGGTGGTGAGGGCCTTGATCATTGCCCTTGCGACCATCGAGGTAATCTTCGACTCCCATGAAGGTCTTGGCTCGAGTCATTAACTCGGCCATGGTAGAAGGGACACGGCCGACGATGGACTTAAGGAAGTCACTTGTGCGCAAGCCTTCAGTGATGGCGGTGATTGCGTCTTCGTCGTCAAAGCGGTCAACCTTATTCGATTCTTCAGTGAATCGGGCGAGGTATCGTCTAAGAGACTCGCCATCCTCTTGCCTGATTGACCACAGGTACATCTTGGTCTTCTTTTGGACCATAGACGTAGCGAACCGTGCTAGGAACATGTCCTTCAGGTCTTTGAACGAGCGGATGCTTCCCGGCCTTAGGTTCTTGAACCACTCGAAGCCGGGTCCGGCGAGGGTAAGACTAAAAGCTTGGCACATAGCGCCGGGAGTGACACCCTGCATCGTCATCCAAGTTTCATAGTGCTGGATGTGGTAAGCAGGACCTGCTTTTCCATTATATGGAGCGAGGTTCGGGAGTTTGAAATTTCCCGTACATACCTCGGCCAATATATGAGCCGTGAAAGGCGAGGACTTCTCCTCAACGACCCCATAGGCACTTCCGCCTATTCCGTGTTCTCGGAGATCTCGTACTTCATTTCGAAGATTGTGGATCATTGTGATCACATCGAGACCGGTAGTCGGAGTAACTCCCTGTTCGGGAGGAGTCACCTGTCGTCTTTCATTTGACCCTTGACCCGTGCCGCGGTTCCCGTTAGTTGGGGCTGCTACGGGGACGTTTGGCCGAGAGCTTAGTCGCTCTCTTAAGTCATCGCCGCGCTCAATGCGTTGGGCGGTGAGGTGATCCCTAAGATCTGGGCTGGTCGTACGGAGGCGCAGGCTTCGTCTGCGACGGCGCGCTCTCCGCGTGCCCTGACTCTCCTCAACGTTCTCCCTTCGACCTAGTCGGTCGAGGGCCGAGCGTCGGGAGTTTCCCTCTTGAGAAGCAGCCGGCGCGTCGCCTTTCCGGGGTAGGGGATTCGAAGGACCGGCTTCAAACACGGCGGGGAGTCCCCCGTCCTTCGTGAGAGAAGTCTCGATATCCCCCGGATCGCCAGTACCCTCATAGTCAGGGTCACGGTCGTAGCTTTCCTCGTTGAGGTTCTCAGGATCCCCGTTGGGGGTCATTGCGTTATGCGCGGGTTGCTTCGCAGCCAGTCGGCTGTGGTACCTCGCGTTCTTTGCCTTTAGTTGGCGGACGTTCTCCTCCAACTCCATGATGCGGTGGTCCCTGTTATCTGGAGATGGAGATGGTGAGCGGGTCGAGCCCTCTTCATGGAGCGACTCTTCGTCACCATGCGCTCGGGAGCGCAAGAAGTATTTCTTGGTCCCAATGACGTTTTCGGGGTTGTTTGCGCCCTCAGAACGTACGGGTGGTTGGCTACTCATCGTTTCTCAAGTTCGAGAAAGTTGAGTTCGCAGAAGAAAAGAAGAAGATGAACAGAAGGGATTTCGGGCTGAATAGGTCGGGAAGCCCCCTTCTTCTAGCGCCAAAATGTTGTCGCACGAAAATGAACAACTATTTAAAACCTCGGGCGGTTCGATCCAAGGCCGGACCAAGTGATCGCACCCGGGCCAAGAGTGTGAACTCGATAGTCTCGAGCTAGGGTTCTCTCCGATCAACCCACCTCTCGGGAGAGGTAGGGGGTGAGGAGGAGGAGTGACCGTGCCTTGGTTGTCGGCTGCCTACGTACCCGTGTGTGGGATCAGGTCAGAACGTAGTTCAAGCGTGAAAGACGATGTATGAGGCGCGGAGCCTTGATGGAGAAGCGTGCTCGACGAAGGAGACGGGGCTCGAGGAGTCCTCGGCGGCGTCTCAGGAATTCGGAGATCGCGTATGTGAGAGAGAATGTGTGTTTTCTCTCTTTTGGAGACGTGGGAGACTCTAAGTCAAGAGTTCCTTGTTGTGGCGGAGATTCCGGACGCGTAGGCGATTCCTAGTCGGAAATGCCGGACGCGTAGGCGATTTCTTGTCAGAAATGGCGGACGCGTCTAGGGGGCTAGACGCGTAGGCGATTTTCAGTAGAAAACCGTTAGAGCACTCGTGGGCTCAAGATTAATCGCTCGATCAAGAGAGGCGGCACTCGGGAGTCCCCGGAAAGCGCTTCAGAATCTCCGAGAGCGAGAAATCGTGGAGAATCCGCTTCAGGCCAAGGATGGCATCTAGAGAAGCGGAGAGAAGTCTCAAGTTCCTTGAGAAAGAATGGGATGGCTTTCCCCTCAATGGGAGGGGGTATTTATAGGTGTTTGGGGGCCTTAAGAGGCTCCTTTTTCGTCCATGTGGGACTAGGAATGCGCGTGGCATTAATTGGAGGCGCACGGCGCGCGCGGCACACAAAGTGCGGCACACAACGCGCGGCGCGCGGCGCGCGGCGCAGGGGGCGCGGCGCGCGGGTCACCAGGCGCGGCGCGCGATGCGCGGCGCTGGATGTGCGGCGCGGGCGTGTCATCACGCGGCGCGCGGTCTGCTTGGCGCGGCGCGCGGCCCGTCTGGCGCGGCACGCGGGCTGCTGCGCTTGGTTGGCCGGCGCGGCTGCGCGCGCGGCGCATGGCCCGCCTCGTCGGGCTCTTGCGGACCTTCGAATACCATTCTTGCCACATGAAATATGAGGGTTTTTACTTGGCGAGAGTGACTCGATTCGAGGAGCGACTCGAGGCTCGTCTTGAGGAGTGAAGCTCAACTCGAGGAGACCGACTCGAGGCTCGACTCGAGGAACAACTCAAGGCTCGCCTCGAGGAGCGAAGCTCGACTCGAGGAGATTGACTCGAGGCTCGACTCGAGGAGCGAAGCTCGACTCGAGGAGATTGACTCAAGGCTCGACTCGAGGAGCGAAGCTCGACTCGAGGAGTCAAGAGTTTAGGCGAAGGCTTGAAGACCTGCCGCTCTTCAGGACCTCCGGCCTGACCATCGGCCCTTTGAGCGACGTGCCTTCTTGGCGTCTCGGGTTTTCCGAAAACGACCGACAACAACATTAACCAAAGGGTTAAACAGGGACCAAGTAGAGAAGACATCCACGGGAATGGGACTAAAGCCCATGAAAATTAATGTTGAAACAATGGAAAACCAACCATGCTGACTGGAGATCCCAAGATCTTGGTTCAATGGGACAACTTAATTGTTGAGACGATGTGAGGTCACTGTGGGGGGAAACCCCTCGTCCTATTCCTATGATTATGACTATCGAATGAGGCTAAGAAGAGTGCTTTTAATGATTAGAATGAGTAATGTCGGATTACTCTTGAAAGAATCACCTATGTGAGAGTGAAGTGGGGCCGCTTCAAATGATAGTTAAACTGGGCTTAATTATCTAAATGCTCTTGCAGAACCAGGAGGATGTTTAGGGCCGAAATGAACATAACCATGAGAACTGAACCGTAGTCATGGAAAATAGCTGTGGGAGATATGTTTATCGTTTATATACAAACGACTAACAGTTCAAGGACATCGTGTCTACTGAGTAGTCAGTAAAGATGACATATCTTTCTGAGGGAAGGTTTAAAGGCTCTGCCTACCTACCCTATACAGTTATTTACCGTAGAATCTATCACCATGTTTTCCCGAGTCGTGTCCTTTTATTGACGTTACTCAATTTCATTCATGTGGGGGATTGTTGGAATATGTTGGTATTTAATACCAAGTTAATGGCTGATTTGTGGCAACAATTTGAGTGGGATCCACTCATCGGATTTGAATAATTCGAAGTGCTACGTATTCCTTGTAACGAGGGGTATAAGATTGAATTTTTGTTTTTAAAAATCGGACCTAGAATGAATGAGAAATTGATGCTCAAAGTAAGCTTAAAAGAAACACATACATGTTATGTTATGGAAGTGGAATTGCAAGAGTCCCACATTGTTTTGGGATGCGTGTTGTGGTAGTGTAAAAATACTATCATCTATCCTTTAGTGGATAAACAAGTGCGAGAGAGAAGAGTGTGGGTGGGTTAACTTAACCCCTCATGCGCGCGCACCCACACATACACGCGCGCCGCCGCCGCCGAGCCGAGCCGGGCCGGGCCCGGGTCCGGGTTTTGGGTTTCGGGAATGTCTCGGTCTCGGGCTTATCTTTTTATTGCAATTTCATTTCCGGATTGGGCTTGGGCCTACGCTACAGAGGAAAACGTATGACCTTTGAGCTGCTCCATTGTAACCTCTGACTTTTCAGAGTTGAAACCTCTCATTTATCTGAGGTAAAGAGCTATTATGGACCTTAATGGTGGACATTTTTGGTAGCTATAGCTCAGGTCTCCGCGCCTATAAAAGGCAGAACCTTTCTCTCATTTGAACACACCTGAAGTGATATTTCCTTCTGATTCCCTACTGTTCCCTCTCTCTTATTGTTCCCAGAAATTTTCTTTCTTTCTTTTGTCCGAATTTGGTGATAGTTCAGCTTCGGTTCTAGTTCGTTGTTCGACGTACTCAGTGGTACCTTAGTTCGTCGAGATTGTCGTTGTATTATGGGAAGCCTTGCTCAAGTGTTCCAGTACCGGTGGGAGAGCAACAAAGCTTCAAGGAAACTGTCCAACAGTCCTCGACATTTTTCTCTCTGTTTTATCTTGTTTTCGGTGAAGGTTTAATATTTTATTGTTGTTCATCTTCATCTGATCAGTTGTAATTTTCTGTTAATTTATTTTCTCGTTCATAATAATAATCTGTCTTTATTCCCGAAAAATATATTGAATTAAATCTAACAAAGAAAACATCTTGTAAAAATGAAGTACTGCAGTGGTCCTTTGTTTTTTATAATGTTATAATACAACTTAATTTCCATTAGAAGTACGATAATAAAATTATTAATATGTTCCATCAAACTTTCTGGAACAAGGAATGATAACATCAGGTAAACTTGGATTGGATATATCACTTGAAACGAACGACTTCCTCTACAAATGCATGTGTAAAGTGTCTGGATAGGACAATATTTATGTGATAAGTCCTCTCTTCGCTACTACAATTATTGGATTATACAACGGATATTCCACAATGGAACATAGTACCATTGTGGAATCTATATGCTTCCACGACGGTACAGTTGTACCGTTGTGGAATGTCCGGGATTCCACAACGGTACAACTGTATAGTTGTGGAATCTATATGCTTCCACAACGGTACAATGGTACCGTTGTGGAATCCCGGACTTTTCTCAACGGGACAGTGACCCGTTGTTGGATCTCGCCGGGCCAAGGCATCAACTCGCCCCGGCCAAACTCTTCCACAACGGTACTGTGTACCGTTGTGGGAGAGGTGTAAAGTCAGAGGTCTAGCTGCGGTGAAATTTATGCCTTGCCACGGCGAGTTGATTCCGCAACGGGACAATAAACCGTTGCCGCGGCGAAATGTCGTAAAAGATTTTAGGGCTTCACTATAAAAGCCTCATTTCGATTTCTTTTTTCATTTTTTTCACTTTCTCTCTCCTCAGAACTTCATTTCGACCGATTCTGTAAAATTTCTCCTCCCAAACCCACCTTGATACTTCGCGACCATCTCGCCGCCGCCATCCTCGGCGAAGCCAATTCTGGCCAAGTCTCTGCTTTCTTTCTCTCAGTGCCGCCTCCCTTGCTCTCTCTCCCACAGAATTCTTTTATCAAGGTATGTTTTTTACTCAATTTCATATCAAAATCTTAATTTTCATGAATGTTTTGTGTGATTTATAAACTAATTTAGCATTTTGGTTGTAATTTATGATATTGGGGTGTAGATTAGGCCGAGATTAGGGTTTTTTTATTTGGGTTTTTTGTTGTAATTTATGATTTTGGATATAATGTTATTTTAGATTGAAAATGAGTTGTATTTTGATATTGTGGTTAAATTGAGTTCGGATTGGAGTTTGAATTTGTGTTTGTGATGAGTTTTATGTTTTATTTATTTGAATATAATGTGTTTTTATATGTATTTAGTGTTGAATTGAGTTTAATTTTGTGTTGAAAAGGATTTATTGTTTTTGAAAATGTTGTTGAATTTGAGTTTGAAATGATTTTTTTTATTAGGTGAAAATGGGCCGTTCAAAAACCCCCGTCGGTCACAAAGAAGCCGTCCCTAGCTCTTCTAGGCCCCCCACAAAATAAATAAGAGGTCTCGTCAAGCCGAACCCAAACCCGAAGTGGATTATAATAGTCAGGTATTCACTAGCAAGACCGCAGAAGATTGCTACGACATCCTCGTTCAACGAAGTCCGATCTTTGAACGAGGCTTGAAGGTGAGCTCAAGCACGCCTATAGGGGCTGAAATCAACAACACCATCGAAGGTTTCTCTTGGAGAAAATTTTGTGCCACACCCGAGCACAAAGCAAATGTCACTCTCATGTACGAATTCTACGCGAACTTACTAGATCACGAGGATGATGTGGTGACGGTTCGTGGTGTAGACGTCGATTGTAGTGTCGGTGACATCAACGCATTACTAAAAACCCCGGACATCGAATTCGAGAATGAGGGTTACCGACAATGGTTGAGAAATCCTAATCTCGGTGAAATGTTGAGTTTGTTGATTACTCCAGGAGAGAATCGGGTCATGGACAAAGGAGTTAGAAAGCTTTTCCGTAAATCATTGATGATGTTAGACTTTTCTTCTTTTTTGTGTGTATTATTTTGTCTATTGTATGTTTTAAATAGAATGGTGTTTTTTTTTTCTATTGCATGTTTTAAATATAACGGTGTTTAATTTACATGCTCGCAAAAACGTGGATTTATTTCATTTGTTCCCGTCTCTTTCCGATAAAGCACTTCACCCGTCTCGACGAGGAACATGTCCATCATTTTTTTGTGTCATAACACCATCAACGTCGGTCGATTCATCTACAGTTGGATGAAGAGAATCGACTACAAGAATATCAAAATTGGGTTGCCGTATGCGTAAATCATCTACGGCTTGTGTCTGAATGCCGGTGTTGGAGGCGCAACACAACCAAGAATTGTGGGGCGCCTATTAATGATAAGACGATCGAGAGATACATTGTCAAAGAGCCGGAAGAGGAGGATGAACCGTCACTCAACGAGCCTTTGTTGTGTTTACAACCACCTCCGGGGTATGATCTCGCCACCCAAGAGTACATTGCTCGGTGTAACCACTATCTCGTTGACGGATATCAACACACCCAAGACTACATGTACCAACAAGGATTAAACGAGCTGATAGGTCGATGGGACATCAATCAGGAGAATCAATACTGGTTTCCTCCATATCCTCAATACACATACTTGTTTTCGGTCATTTTTGGAAAACCCGAGACGCCGAGAAGGCACGTCGCCCAAAGGGCCGATGGTCAGGCCGGAGGTCCTGAAGAGTGGCAAGCCTTCAAATCCTCGCCCCAAACTCTTGACTCCTTGAGTCGAGCGGAACCCCTCGAGTCGAGACTTGAGTCGGCTCCTCGAGTCGAGCCTCGCCCCTCGAGTTGAGACTTGGTTCAGTCTCCTCCGGTCGGGCCTCGCTCCTCGAGTTGAACCTTGAATCGGTCTCCTCGAGTCGAGCTTCGCTCCTCAAGTCGAGCCTCGAGTCGCTCTCCTGGAGTCGAGCCTCGCTCATCGAGTCGGGCCTTGAGTCGGTCTCCTCGAGTCGAGCATCGTTCCTCGAATTGAGCCTCGGCTTGAGCCATATCCGTCGACAAAACATTTGTGTCATAACCCCGAAATACCAAGTCCACAATAGTTCAACGGACCCGGAAGCGAGACGATCGTGAAAAGCCCGCAAAGACGAAGCCCAGCGCGCGCCGCACCGGCAGGGCCGCGCGCCGCGCAATGAGCAGCGCTGCCCGCGCACTGCGCCCAGACAAGGCCGCGCCGCGCGCTGAGCGGCGCAGACCGCGCGCCGCGCTCCGCGCATGGTGTGCCGCTGCTCCTTTGTGCGCCTCCTCTTGAAAAAGGGCGCGTTCCTAGTCCCACATGGATGCCAAAGGATCCCCTTAGGGTCCTCAAACGTCTATATAAACCCCCTCCCACTGAGGGGAAAAGCATCCCTTTATCTCCTATCGATACGCTCGATTTCTCACTCCCCTCTGCTTCTTTTGATGCCACTTTTGGCCTGAAGCATTCTCGCAAGTCTCTCTTGTTCTCAGAGGTTCCGAAGCACTCATGGGGACTTCCCAGACGTCGCTCCCTCTCACCGAACGCCCCCCGGTGCTCAAGCACGCCCTAGGGTTCTCGACTAGAGTTCCCCTTGCGCACGCGATCTCCGAAGTTCCGAGACGTCGCCGAGGACTCCTCCGCGCCTCGTCTCCTTCGTTGAGCACGCTTCTCCACCAAGGCTCCACGCCTCATACTGCGCTACACACGCCTGAACTACGTTCTGATCTGATCCCACGCACGGGTACGTAGGCAGCCGACACCCAAGGCACGGTCACTCCTCCTCCTCACCCATTTCCTCTCCCGAGAGGCGGGTTGATCGGAGAGAACCTAGCTCGAGACTTTCGAGTTCACACTCTTGGCTCGGGTGCGATCACTTGGTCCGGCCTTGGATCGAACCGCCCGAGGTTTTCAATAGTTGTTCATTTTCGTGCGACAACATTTTGGCGCTAGAAGGAGGGGGACTTCCCGACCTGTTCAGCCCGAAATCCCTTCTGTTCATCTTCTTCTTTTCTTCTACAAACTCAACTTTCTCGAACTTGAGAAAAGATGAGTCAACCACCCGTACGTTCTGAGGGCGTTAACAACCCCGATAACGTCACTGGGACTAAAAAGTACTTCTTGCGCTCCCTAGCGCATGGTGACGAAGAGTCGCTCCACGAAGAGAGCTCGACCCGCTCACCATCTCCATCTCCTGATAGCAGGGACAACCGCATCATGGAGTTGGAGGAGAGTATCCGCCGACTAAAGGCGAGGAACGCAAGGTACCACAGCCGACTGGCTGCGAAGCAACCTGTGCGTGACATGTTGATCCCCAACGGGGATCCTGAGAACTTCAACGAGGAAAGCCGCGACCGAGACCTTGATTACCAGGGTACTGGTGAGTCGGAGGATATCGAGACTTCTCTCACGAAATTCGGGGGACTCCCCGCCGTGTTTGAAGCCGGTCCATCGAATCCCTTACCCCGGACAGGCGACGCGCCGGCAGCTTCTCAAGAGGGGAATTCTCGACGTTCAGCCCTCGACCGACTAGGTCCGAGGGAGAATGTTGCGGAAAGTCAGGGCACGCGGAGAGCGCGCCGTCGCAGACGAAGCCTGCGCCTCCGTACGACCAGCCCTGACCTTAGGGACCGCCTCACTGCTCAGCGCATTGGACGTGGCAATGATCTGAGAGAGCGGCTAAGCTCTAGACCCAACATCCCGCTAGCAGCCCCAACTAACGGGAACCGCCGCACAGGTCATGGGTCTAACGAGAGGCTACAGGTGACTCCTCCCGAACAAGGGGTTACTCCAACGACCGGTCTCGATTTGGTCACTATGATCCACAACCTTCGAAATGAAGTACGAGATCTCCGAGAATACGAAATAGGTGGAAGCACCTATGGGGTCGTTGAGGAGAATTCCTCGCCTTTCACGGCTCAGATATTGGCTGAGGTCTGTACGGGGAATTTCAAACTCCCGAACCTCACTCCCTATGATGGGAAAGCAGACCCCGCTTACCACATCCAGCACTATGAAACCTGGATGACAATGCAGGGTGTTTCTCCTGGTGCCATGTGCCAAGCTTTTAGTTTAACCCTCGCCGGAACCGGTTTTGAGTGGTTCAAAAACTTAAGGCCAGGAAGCATCCATTCATTCAAAGACCTGAAGGACATGTTCCTAGCACGGTTCGCTACATCTATGGTCCAAAAGAAGACCAAGATGTACCCGTGGTCAATCAGGCAAGAGAGTGGCGAGTCTCTTAGATGATACCTCGCCCGATTCACTGAAGAGTCGAACAAGGTCGATCGCTTTGACGACGGTGACGCAATTGCCGCTATCATAGAAGGCCTGCGCACAAGTGACTTCCTTAAGTCAGTCGTCGGCCGTGTCCCTTCTACCATGGCCGAGTTAATGACTCGAGCTAAGACCTTCATGGGAGTCGAAGATTACCTCGACGGCCGCAAGAGCACTAATCAAAGCTCTCGTCGTCGAGAAGAACCTAGCCACGAGCAAGGCGAACCCCGTAAAAGACGAAACAAGGGAAATCTGGTTTCTAATAACCAACCCCCTTACCCCAGAAGCCACGACTTGCAGAAAACTTCAAAGGATACTCGTCGTTCACACCATTGAACACGGCGCCGGAACGGATCCTGGCTCTGGCACGAGACAAGTTCGTGCCCCCGGCTCCAATGAAAAAGGATCCCGCGACTCGCGATCGATCTAGATATTGTGAGTTCCCTAGGGAATACGGTCATTTGACCTCGGAATGCTACAACCTTAAAAGGCAAATCGAGGCTTTGATCCAACGGGATGAGCTGAAAGAGTTCGTGTTGGGCATGATTAGCGCTGCGGGCCCCACCACGAACAGACAACAGTCTGGTCAGGGAGGAGGAACAGCCGCTTCTGCCGACCGAACCGCGGCTGCCGCCAATGCCAATCCACAGCTCCACGTGGTGACCACCATATTGGGAGGACCACAAGATGGAGATTCGGCCCGACAACGGAAGAAAGTCCTTAGGGCCGTAACTCAGGAAGACGCTGCTATGCACGTTAACTTCACGTATGAAGAACCTTCGTCCGTACCTCACGAGACGATGTATTTCACCAATGAAGAGGCCAAGCGAATTGTGCACCCGCACAATGACGCAATCGTGCTCAAGGCCCAAGTGGCCAATAACTTGGTAAAAAGGGTTCTCATCGACAACGGCAGCGCTGCCGACATAATTTTCAAGTCCACCCTAGAGCACACGAAGCTCGGGGGGCTGCGCCCGACCCCGACCCAAACGCCCTTGTTTGGGTTCACTGGGGAAAAGATTATGACCGAGGGCATCATCGACCTACCGGTCACCTTTGGAACCCCTGGAGGAATTGAGGCTGTTCACATGGTCCCATTCTTAGTGGTCGATCAGGAGTCGCCCTATAACTTAATCATCGGGCGACCCACGTTGAACCGGCTAAGGGCAATCACTTCCACGTATCACCTACTGGTGAAATTCCCCACCAAAGAGGGAATTGGCATTATGGCCGGAGACCAATCCCAAGCTAGAATATCCGCGGGAAAAACAGTCAACACAATCCGCGGGAAAAACAGTCAACACAATCTTCCAACTGGAAGACGATTACCCATGCGACCCAAGGGACGCAAGGAAGTTCGGAGAACTTGACCCCCGGGATGAAGTCGAAAGACTCAAGGTGGAAACCTCCGATGATCTTGTGCCAATCGTCCTGGACGAATCCAAGCCTGATGAGGTTGTAAAGGTCGGCACCCGGCTTCCACTCGCCATCAAAACTCAGCTTACTGCCTTCCTCAGGTAGTTCAAGGATGTTTTTGCATGGACTCATGCGGGCATGCCCGGATTGATCCCGAGGTAATAGTGCACCGATTGAACGACGACCCAAAGGTCGCCGAAAAAGTGCAGGCTAGACGAACGTTCAACCCAGAACGATACCTGGCCATAAATGAAGAGGTCGAGAAACTCCTCACCGCAAACTTCATTCGAGAGGCTAAGTACCCCAAGTGGGTCGCCAACGTGGTAATGGTGAAAAAGCCCAATGGGAAGTGGCGAATTTGTATAGACTACAAAGATCTTAACAAAGCCTGCCCTAAGGACTGGTTTCCACTCCCGCGCATCGAACAACTGGTGGACGCCACGGCTGGCCATGAGCTGCTCAGCTTCATGGACGCCTACTCGGGCTATAACCAAATTCGAATGCACGAGCCCGATCAAACTAAGACAACCTTTGTCACGGATCGAGGTCTCTATTGTTATAAGGTCATGCCTTTCGGCCTTAAGAACGCGGGAGCAACATACCAGCGCTTGGTAAACCGGATCTTCGCCGATCAAATCAGCAAGACAATGGAAGTGTATGTGGACGACATGCTCGTTAAAAGCCTACTGCCAACCAATCACGTACACGGCCTAAGGGAGATTTTCATGATCCTCCGCCGATACAAAATGAAGCTCAACCCCAACAAATGCGTGTTCGGGGTTGAATCCAGGAAGTTCCTCGGATACATTATCAGCCGACAAGGCATAGAGGCGAATCCCGAAAAGATCAAGGCGCACCTTGATATGAAGTCTCCAAGACGAGTCAAAGAGGTGCAAAGCCTGACCGGTCGGATTGCCGCTCTGACACGCTTCGTGTCTAAAGCCACCGACAAGTGTCAACCGTTCTTCAAAGCTCTAAAGAAGGCGGACGGCTTTGAGTGGACGGACTAATGCGAAGATGCCTTCCAGGAAATGAAGGCTTACTTTGGGTCCCCACCATTCCTCTCTAAACCAAGAGAAGGCGAGATGCTATACGTATATCTCGCCGTCTCTGAAAGAGCTGTAAGTGCTGTTCTTGTCCGCGAAGAAGACAAGGTCCAATGGCCAGTCTACTACGTGAGCAAAGCCTTACTCGACGCGGAAACGCGCTACACCGAGATAGAGAAACTTTCTATGGCTCTCGTAACGGCGGCTAAGAAGCTACGGCCGTACTTCCAAGCTCACCCAATCGCAGTGCGAACCGAACATCCGATCGGTAAAGCTCTTCAAAAGGGAACATCGACTCGCATGGCGTTCTGGTCCCAAGAATTGAGCGAGTACAGGATTGAGTTCCACCTAAGAACGGCTATAAAGGGGCATGCCTTAGCCGACTTCGTGGCAGAGTTCTCCTATACTCCCGATATGGGAAGAGCAGAAACTGACCTAAACGATGATGCGTTAACTCGGAAAAGGAAGGTAGACCCGACGGGTCCCATCTGGAAGTTATACGTAGACGGAGCATCTAATGCTCGGGGGGCTGGCCCCGGAATAATCCTGACTAACCCCGACGGGGAAAGGTTACGTTACGCCCTCCAGGCCTCCAACAATGAAGCCGAATACGAGGCGCTCATTGTAGGGATAGAGCTAGCTCAGAAGCTCGGCTCCCATAACTTGCGAATACACTGCGACTCGCAGTTGATCGTAAACCAAGTAAAAGGAGATTACACCGCCAAGGAACCTAATATGGTTGCGTACCTGGCTAAGACAAACTCCAAACTCGATGCCTTCTCTTGGTTCGAGATTCACCAAATCCAGAGAGAAAAAAATTTAGAGGCTGACGCACTTGCTCGCCTTGGATCTGGCATCAACGAAGACGGATTGGGGACCGTACCCATTGAATTTCTCCCACGGCCATCCGTGTCCCGAGACAAAATCGGGATCATAGAGGTGGCATCTCAGCCGATTTGGATGGACTCAATTGTCAAGTTTCTGCGAAGAGGGGAACTCCCCGAAGACCGTAAAGAAGCCGATAAGCTGAGGGCCTTAGCATCCAAATACACGCTCCGTGAGGGCGTACTCTATAAGCGCGGTTACTCAACACCGCTGCTCCGATGCCTCGATAGCGTTGAGTCGACCAAGGTCCTCCGCGAAATTCATGAGGGCATCTGTGGGAACCACGCCGCTGGAACTTCCCTCGCACTCAAAGCGCTTAAGCAAGGCTATTTCTGGCCTACCATGAAGCGAGATGCTTGCGAATGGGCACGGCGTTGCGACAAATAACAGCGCTTCGCGGAAATTCCGCGACAGCCTCCGACCCCATTAAGCAGCATCGTTGTCCTACGTCCCTTTGCTAAGCGGGGCGTGGACATCATTGGTAAGCTCCCTAGAGCGCCAAGGCAATACGAGTATGCCATTATCGCCATTGACTACTTCACTAAGTGGGTAGAGGCCGAGCCGCTTGCCAGAATAACTGAAGCAAACACGACAGACTTCATATGGAAAAGCATCATATGCAGGCACGGTATCCCCGCCTCGATCGTGACTGACAATGGCGCCCAATTCGACAACGCGCGAGTAAGAGATATCTGCGATCAGCTAAAGATTAGCAGGACCTTCTCCTCGCCGCGTCACCCTCAGGCCAACGGCCAGGTCGAAGCAGTCAACAAGACTATCAAGGGCAATCTTAAAAAGAAGCCCGAAGATAAAAAGGGTGCCTGGGCCGGGGAATTGCCATTCGTCCTATGGGCGTACAAGACAACCGCGCGAAACGCTACCGGCGAAACGCCATTCTCCCTCGCGTACGGGATCGAGGCTGCGGTCCCAATCAAAACCGAGATACCCACGTTCCGAGTCGACACGTTCGAAGAAGCGAACAACGACGAGGCCATGCGCCTGGGGCTGGAATTGATCGACGAAAAGAGATCAGAAGCGTTCATACGCCTCGCCGCACAGAAGCGCAAAGTCGAAAGATACTACAACTCCAAGATCAAAAGGCGAACCTTTGCCGTCGGAAGCCTTGTACTCAGACAAGTGTTCCAGAATACACAAGTTCAAGGCGCCGGTGTCCTAGGCCCGAACTGGGAAGGTCCCTATAGAGTCCGCAAAGTCATTCACGACGGGACCTACTACATCGGGCACACGGATGGGACTCCGATTCGCCACCCATGGAATGCGGAACATTTGAGGCAGTACTACCAGTAGCTAGCAGTCCCCACGTTTTTATCGCTTTTATTTCCTATTTTCAATAAGGCCTACGAGCCAATGTTTTAGGATTTTAAATTTCTCGCAAATTTTTCGTAAACGTAATAAAACTCGATTTTTCCGTTTCAAATTTCGTTTTGTGCAAGTTTTCCGGTTATCAAAAATTAACTTATAACCCTAAAACCTTGGGGGGGGGGGGGGTAGCAATGGTAAGGAAACCATCAAAAGAACACGCTCCACCAAAAAAATTCGTAAGACGCTTACATGGCGCAACCTAAGACGCCTACATGGCACAACGTAAGACGCCTACATGGCGCACGTAAGACGCCTACATGGCGCAATCTAAAACGCCTACATGGTGCACGTAAGACGCCTACATGGCGCAACCTACGACGCCTACATGGCGCAACCTAAGACGCCTACATGGCGCACGTAAGACGCCTACATGGCGCACGTAAGACGCCTACATGGCGCAACCTAAGATGCCTACATGGCGCACGTAAGACGCCTACATGGCGCACGTAAGACGCCTACATGGCGCAACGTAAGACGCCTACATGGCGCACGTAAGACGCCTACATGGCGCACGTAAGACGCCTACATGGTGCAACCTAAGACGCCTACATGGCGCACATAAGACGCCTACATGGCGCAACCTAAGACGCCTACATGGCGCAACTAAGACGCCTACATGGCGTAACCTAAGACGCCTACATGGCGCAACTAAGACGCCCACCTGGCGCACTTAAGACGCCTACGTGACGCACCTAAGACGCCTACATGGGGCACCTAAGATGCCTAAATGGCGCAACCAGGACGCCTACCTAGCGCGACCTGAGGCGTCTACGTGGCACAATCCGGCACACGTAAGGCGCCTACGTAGCATGGCTGACTCAGAGTTGAAAAAAGCTTACAGAACGCAAACCACTCAAGAGATTGGCGCGCCCGAAGTAAAATCTTGTTGAGATGAAAGAACTAGCAAGACCGTTGACATAAAACTTGCTTATCAAAACATGCCATGACAAACGAATGAGCAAAAACATTCATAAAAACAAATAACTTCTCATAAAAGAAAGGGGCAACTGCCTCAAATCCTAGAAAGCATGCGCTAAGACAAGTGCGCTAAAGGGAAAAAATCCTAGTAAGCAAGCGCTAAAACAAGTGCGCTGAATGGAAAAACCTAAAAGAAAACATGTGCTAAACACTTGCGCGAGAAAAACAATAAAGAAAAAATATGTCACTCGGCGGGATCATGGCCAATAAGATCGGCCCGGTCAAGTGGTGGGAACAGCGAGTCGAAGAAGTGGAAGGTGACCCCCCGAGAAGCATTCTCGGTGGCTGTGGCGTCCCGACACTCCATCGCCGCCGCGTGTCTTGCCTCCTCGACTCCGACATCGAAATCGTCTTGAAGGTCGGACGTAAGCTGTTCCGCCGCAGCTTTCTCCGCGGTGACCCGAGCCACCTCCTCCACCAAGGAATCGCGCTCGCGCTCCGCTCGAACACGGGCGGCTTCGCTCGATGAGAGTTGGCCCTGAAGGATACCTACTTCCTCTGTGCGCGACTCTAGCTGCCGTCGAAGGTTCCGCACCTCGCTCCAGAAGACCTCCGTCGATCGAGTTGCCACCTCGAGAGCTTGACGCTCCGTCGTTAGCTCCTCGGCCATCTTCGCCACGGCGGACTGAGCACGGTCGCATTTGCCTCGGGTAACTCCCAATTCCACGCGAGCCTCTTGAAGCTGCTCACGGAGACTCACAAACTCCGCCTTTGAGTGAGAACCTCGCTCGGCGTGGGCCAACTGAGACTTCGCTTGAGCAAGCTCCTCATGGGCACGGCTCATCCCCGTGATGAGGTCGTGAAGGATCTTCTCGCCCCTGGTCGCTCGAGCAAGCACCTGAGAAGGCAAAAAGATGATTCAGCAAAAGATAGGTTCCTAACGAACAAAGCAAGAGAAACTTAATCTCTGTGTATCAGAAACGCCTTGACGGAAGAACTCCACGTCGCTGCTGGCCACGACGCTCTTCCACATCTTTATCTAGGATTGAGCAAGACCCAGGGAACATTCCCCTCTAACCTCTGCGGCCTCCACATCGACCATCGAGTTCACGCGCTTCGAGTCGAAAGACGTGTCTAGTAGAGCCGAGGAGGAGGGTTGCTTCAAAGAAGCGCGAGGACCGCTCTCCGTCTGATGTTCGGTATCAGGTTTCTCCCGACCGTTCCGTGCCGCAATCCGACAACGGACCGCCGCCAATGACTTCGGGTCCCGGGAAGCCTTCGCCAAGCGCGCCCTCACCCTCGCCCTAGCCGAAGAGACTACAAAAGCGACAAAGTCAAAACCCTAAACTAAGAACAAAAACAAAAAGTGCGACACGTCGACATACCTTGAAGACCGCCGCTCGAGAGAGATGATGCGGCACTGGGAGCACTCTCGGTCCGCTGACTGTCACCACGGCTAGCTGGAAACGGCGGCAACCACCCGGTGGAAGCCATCAGCTCAGGGGAACGAAATCGTTCGATGGCCTTCCGAGCCTCTGACATTCCCCGGATCTCCTTCACGAAGTCGAGATCATCGGCCCCCCCGTCAGCAGAAAACTTGGCCAAGGGACCGAACCAGAGCGGCGCGTCGCCAAAAGCCTCCACCGAGACCCACACCCATGGTCGTCGGTTATACTTCTCTGAGTCCATGTTCTGCTTGGTGTTCCGGCGATCGCGGGCCATGAAGAAACTGGGTTGCCCGGGCGCAGGAAAGACCGCGACGAGATTACGAAAGTCGCTCACGGTCATCACCCGCTCAGTCTGGTAATGCCACTCCATGTGACACATCGCCACGATGCGGTAGAACGCCGGACTCATCTGACATGCATGCACCCCCAGATGGGCGAGGAGCTGCTGAACAATGAGTTGAAATGGCAACCGCAACCCGCAGTTAAGACTCGCAACTGAAACTGCGGCAAACCCACGACGAGGACGGAAAGGACGGTCGCCCTGTAAGGGACGAAGAAGGACCACGGACGATGGAATGGCGAATGCCTCCCTGAGACCAACGAATGTCTGGTAGGTGAGCGAGCTCGAAGCATCGACCCTCGAACAATCGAAGCCCTTGGGAGCAGTAAAGCCCTCCTCGGGATACCACTCCGTCCTAGCAAGTGACCTCACCGACACTATCGCCTCTGTGTCACGGGTCTCGGGCTTAGTACCCCCTGGCTCCATGGAAGGGCCCCCGCCCTCCGGCACGGCCGCGGCAGCCGCCGACGGCACCTCGGGACACTCCGATGCGAGGCCTTCAGCCCCCGGACATGCCTCTGACTCACCTGCGGGATCTTCAGACTCAGGACCAAAGTCATCCACGCAGTCAATCTCGTCGAGGACCGACTCTAGCGGAGTCACTGCATCCACGCCCGCAATATCTCCCGGCGCACCATGAGGGTCCAAGTCGGACTGCGGCACGTCGAGGCAGGCTTTGTCACGAATCCCCTTGCCAACTAAGTTGATCACGAGGCGAGGGGCGGGTTCCCCGGACGTGGGATGATCAAACTCCCCACCTGTGTCGCGCCCAGCTGGCGCGCTTTCCTCTTGAGGATGAGGAACGGGCGCGGTCGCGCCCAACTCGCCTCCTTCGAGCCACTGCTCCACTCCACTTGGATTATCTTCCACGTGCAGAGGAACTTCCCCCAATCCCGTGAAGAGATCGTCCTCTACATGTTCAGAGTCATGAAAAATGAGAGAGAAATCAATCTCAGGAATATCCTTGAATGCAAGCGGTAGAAAAGAAAAAAAGTGTAGAGAAGAGAGAAAAAAATAAAGTGGAAGAATGAGGAGATAGGGGAGGTCTATTTATAGACTCCTAGGGGAGTAGGAGTCGAAATCCTACTCCCACAAAGAGAAAAAACGGAGAAAACCTCCAAAAAGGCGGAGTTCCCCCGCGCGAAGCGAACCAACCCCGCGCACGGGGCGCGCCGCGCCATCCAGGGCGCGCGCTGCGCGGCTGCTCAAAACAAAAAAAGACTTCCTTGGGCAATGGGGGTTTTGAAAATATTTTCCTCAAACACCCAACGGGAAAGACAAAAAGTTCGCCGCCGGGAACATCCCGAGCGACGAACTTGGGGGGCTAATGTTGTCGGTCGTTTTCGGAAAACTCGAGACGCCGAGAAGGCATGTCGTCCAAATGGCCGATGGTCAGGCCGGAGGTCCTGAAGAGTTTTCAAATCCTCGCCCCAAACTCTTGACTCCTTGAGTCGAGCGGAACCCCTCGAGTCGAGACTTGAGTCGGCTCCTCGATTCTAGCCTCGCCCCTCGAGTTGAGACTTGGTTCCGTCTCCTCGAGTCGGGCCTCGCTCCTCGAGTTGATCCTTGAATCGGTCTCCTCGAGTCTAGCTTCGCTCCTTAAGTCGAGCCTCGAGTCGCTGTCGTCGAGTCGAGCCTCGCTCATCGAGTTGGGCCTTGAGTCAGTCTCCTCGAGTCAGGCATCGTTCCTCGAATTGAGCCTCGGCTTGAGCCCTATCCGTCGACAAAACATTTGTGTCATAACACGCTAGATGCGCACGCGATTTCCAAAGTTCTGAGACGTCGCCGAGGACTCCTCCGCGCCTCGTCTCCTTCGTTGAGCACGCTTCTCCACCAAGGCTCCACGCCTCATACTGCGCTACACACGCCTGAACTACGTTCTGACCTAATCCCACGCACGGGTACGTAGGCAGCCGACACCCAAGGCACGGTCACTCCTCGTCCTCACCCCTTTCCTCTCCCGAGAGGCGTGTTGATCGGAGAGAACCTAGCTTGAGACTTTCGAGTTCACACTCTTGGCCCGGGTGCGATCACTTGGTCCGGCCTTGGATCGAACCGCCCGAGGTTTTCAATAGTTGTTCATTTTCGTGCGACAACAATACTATCAGGCACAAGCACTGCAATGGCCACCGCATATGGCACCTCCTCAGTACCCGGGGCCACAACCACCACCACCACAACCACCTAGGAATGACAACGACGACAACGAGTAAACATATTTTTATGTGTTTTTTGAAACCTTCTAAGTTTAATTATTGTTTTCAAGTTTTTTTTATGTGTGTGAGACTTAAATATTTATGTCTTTATGTGTCTTCTTGGATTGTTTGATACTTGTTTCAGTTTTTAATTTGTGTTTGAGACACGTTATGGTATTGTATGAATTTGTGTTTGAGACTTGTTATGGTATTGTTATGGTTTTGTATGGATGATTTAAGTATTTAAAATTTATGTATTGATAGTGTTTGATATCACTTAACACAAAAAACTAATAACTAGATTATTTGTAAGTTAAAAAATTAAACAAATTTCAAAAGCATATATTCTCGCCGCAGCTAAGCAGCATATAGCCGCGGCCAAGCTTTGCTTTGGCTGCGGCCAGGTAGGTTAGCTACGGCGAGTAATATATACAGCGCGGCGAGATAGATTCCCAGAAAAACATGTACTTTGGAACTTATTTCGTCGCGGCCATGTTTCTTGTTGGCTGCGGCTAGAAATTCTGGCCGCGGCGTGGTTTATACCTGGCCGCGGCGGAATGTGTTCCTAAAAAAACATAGATTCGGGAAATTTTTTCGCCGCGGCCATGTGTGTTGTTGGCTGCGGCCAGACATCATGGCCGTGGCATGATTTATAACTGGCCGTGGCGAAAATGGGTTCGTAAAAAACATAGATTCTGGAACTTATTTCGCCGCGGCCACGTTTCTTGTTGGCTGCGACCAGAAATTCTGGCCGCGGCGTGGTTTATACCTGGCTGCGGCGAAATGAATTCCTAAAAAAACATAGATTCATGAACTTATTTCGCTGCGGCCACGTGTGTTGTTGGCTGCGGCCAGACATCATGGCCGCGGCGTGTTACGTACTTAGCCGCAGCGAAATGTGTTCCTAAAAAAACATATGATCTGGAACTTATTTTGACGCGGCCAAATGAAAGGCTCGCTGCGGCGTAATTACTTGGCCGCGGCATCACTTATTTATGGCTGCGACAGGATTACTACATGGCCGCGACAGAATATTTAGCCGCATCGTTTTATAGTCTTGGCTGCGGCCATATTAGTATTTATCAACAAGATATTAACAATAATATAACAACTATATAAAGTATATATATCATAAAATAAACTACACGATCATCACGTAAAACTTAAAATACATATTTTTTGGTTTTCACGCTAAAATTGGATTGATATCCGAACGGTTTAAATGAGAAACATCATCATCATCAAAATCTTCGATCTCTTCATCAACAAGTGGTAAGCCGGATGTGAATTGGGGATATTAGACATGTTTTCGTCTTCATCTTCTTCAATATTTCTCGCTTTCATGTGAACACTTAATGACAAATCTAGATTGACGGGTTCTGATACGTAAAACACTTGAGTTGCTTGTGAGGCCAAAATAAATGAATCATTCTCGTAACTTGTACGTCGAAAATCGACAATCGTAACTCCGTGTTTATCAACTTTAACATGATTGTTGTCTGCCTATTTGAACTTAAACAAAGCGATTCGCAACCCACAATAATCAAGTTCCCAAATGTCTTCAATGTACTCATAATAGTTCATGAAGGCTTTTTTTGGATTTTTTATCCTTTGGCGAAGAAACGTGTAATGCTTAAGCAAGTAATGTAACACCACTATTTTGAATGGGATGCTTGTCGTCTCTTTCTTTGGTGTAAAAAGTAAAACCATTAACAGACCAAGCAGTGTACCTTGTAACCATTGACGAAGGACCGCCACATATTTTGCTCAATGTTTCAAAATGTCTTGATTCTTGAAATAATCGTTTTCCAAGCCACTTCTAAAACAAATGATTGTGCTCTTCTTGTAACCATTTTTTTAATTTTTAGCTCTTTTTGGATCATTTGCTCTGAATTCATTCAAATGAATGTCGACGAACGGCGTGACCTCGGAAACGTTATGCAAGACATGGAGACTGGCTTGCTCTAATTCTTTCCAATTGACGATAGAATAAGTACCTATACATAACCACTCATATAAGTAGTGGTCGTCTGATGAATAAGTTAAATACACAAAAGAAAGTGTCACAAAACATACATGTAGATAAAGCTTTTGATTCATGAG
Organism: Urtica dioica subsp. dioica; assembly: GCF_054948205.1. Classification (NCBI taxonomy): domain Eukaryota; kingdom Viridiplantae; phylum Streptophyta; class Magnoliopsida; order Rosales; family Urticaceae; genus Urtica; species Urtica dioica. The sequence continues at coordinate 20,617,930 of NC_142758.1, read as the reverse complement.
TTGTGTTCTTTGGCAACCCAATCGCAACCCAGTCGCGTCTGCAGTAGTTAAATACCCCGAACAAAATTCAACGGACTCATCTGCTATATAGTTTTCTACTAGCTCCCTTCCGGCCTATTGTAGTTCTTCACATAACTCTTCAACACTTTCATGTAACGTTTAATTGGATACATCCAACGTAAAAATACGGGCCCACATAATTTCACTTCACGTACCAAGTGAACAGTTAAGTGAATCATGATATCAAAAAACGAAGGTAGGAAAAACTTCTCTAGGATGCATAGAGTTCTTATCAACTCCGATTGCATGGAATCCAACCGAGTGGGATCAATAACCTTCGAGCAAATCGAGTTGAAGAATACACATATCTTGGATATTGCAAATCTCACATGGGGTGACGAAATTCCACGCAAGGCGAGAGGTAACATTTGTTGTAGAAGCACATGACAATCGTGAGTCTTTATTCCAATAAGTCTCAAATCTGTCATAGATACAAATCTCGTATAGTTTGAAGAATGACCATCGGGAACTTTGATAGACGCAAACAATTTACACAACTTCTTCTTCTCCTTCCGATCTAGAGTGTACTTTGCCACTGGCAATTTTGTTTTTTGTCCGCACTCCTCCTCGGTATGCAAAATACTTCTTATATTCAGCTCCTTGAGATCCCTTCTTGATTTTATTCCGTCTTTCGATTTATGTGGATCATCAAGATGCGTACCGATAACAGATTCGTAAACATTTTTCTCGATATGCATAACATCCAGACAATTCCGAACCTAGTGTCTTCCAATACAGAAGGTCATAAAATATCGATTTCTTCTTCCAAGGATTCTCTTGAAACGACTCTTTAGTACTGGCACGACGCTTTCTTTTTCAAAGGACTTCATTGACGTTTTTTACCATCTCGTAGACATCTTCACCATATATAATTTGAGGAGGGAACCGTTCTTCTTTGTTTCCATGAAATGTTTGTTTTGACCTTCTAAACTGGTGGTCTCTTGTTAAAAATCATCTATGCCCGAGAAAAAACAGTCTTCTTCCCATGCTTCAACCGGATGGAAGATGTGTCTTTCATACGAATAGGACAACCAATCAAGCATTTCACAAAATATCCTGACAAATTTCCATAGCCCGAAAAGTCATTAATAGTCCACAATAACATTGCCCGTAAGTTGAAAGAATCTCCTTTGACCTTATAGCCCTTCTCCCGTAACATCTTCAAATCATCAACAAGCGGTGCCAAATAAACATCGATATCATTACTTGGTTGACCCGGTCTTGATATCAGAAGCGTTGACTTCAAGAACTTTCTCTTCATACAGAGTTTTGGAGGGAGATTGTAGTTCACCAATATAACCGGCCAAACACTGTATTTACTGCTCATCATGCTAAACGGGTTCATACCATCAGTTGCTAAACCAAGACGAAGATTTCGGGGATCAGCAATGCAATCCTTATACTCAAAATCAAAGGATTTCCATTGGGCAGCATCGGCAGGATGTCTGAGAACACCATCATTGACACATTTTTCGGAGTGCCAAACCATGTTCTTCGTGTGTTTGGCACTATTAAACATTCATCGGAAGCATGGCATTGGAGGAATGTACCATAACGACTGTAATCATAAAAAAAACAATAAGAAGCATATCATTATAGGCTATATATGTATTTGATAATCGAGTAGGGAATACATAACTTAACTAGAATTCCTTTGACTCCGTCACGTGGCATTTTAACCTTCTTTCACCTCGACTCTTTGCAGGTCAAACATTCATCTAGATTTTCATGCTTGTGTCTGTATAAAACAGAATCATTCGGGCATGCATGGAACTTCTCGTACTTCATACCTAATGTGCCCAAAGTCTTCTTCGCCTCATACATACTTAAAGGAACTTTATTGTCTTTCGGAAAGGCTTCTTTAAGTGTTTCCAACAATTTTGTAAAGCTAGTGTTTTTCTAACCACCCGACGCCTTCAAATGGACCAATGTAACTAAAAATAACAACTTCGAAAAGCTTGTACACCCTTCGTATAATGGTGTCTCCGCATCAATCATCATCGACTCAAACAACTCCGGCTGGTCAACAAAATCGTCCTCCAAATCATTCATCATTCCGGGCATATCATCAACATCATCTTTAATATCATCAACGTTATTGTTTATCGTCGAACAAAAAACCTCACCATGGTAGTACAATCTTTGATATGAGGTCATTATTCCATACACAAACAAATGAGTTCGAACAACATCAAGCGAAAAATGCCTATGATTTCCACATCAAACACAAAGACAACGAATAGCTTTCACGTCGTCCATATTATCTCTAGCGAATTTAAAAAACTCATCTACACCTTCTTGATATATGTCAGTTAAGCTATTCTCCCACATCCATTTTTTCATCTTCCATGATAAAAAAATCCTAGATTTTACAACAAATACCCATTCTAATTACCAAAATATAAAAGACAAGCATATTCAAAGCAAGTAGGAGAATAACTTACAAGATTTGGACGTAGAGTTGAGAGTGATAACCAAGGATGGCGCAGAACGGATCGGAATTAGGTTTGGAGTGGGTTTCCGAATGAGGTATTGAGACTAGAAAGTGAAAATGACAAGAAATTTTAAGTTATAGATCAAGTGCGCGATGTTTCGCCGCGGCGAAGGATGTACATAGACGCGGCGCATTGATTCCACAACGGGACAGTCGTCCCGTTGTAGAATTTTTGCCACGGCCACGTCTAAAATTCGATGCGGCCAGATCTTCCCGCCGCGGCCAACATTGTACGTGGCCGTAGCGAAAAGATTTCCAGAGGATATGTAAATCTGAGAACTATTTCGCCACGGCCAAGTACCAATTTCGCTGCGGCCAGATAGTTCACGCCGTAGCCAAATATATACATGGCCACGGCAAAAATAGTTTCAAGGGCTATGTAAATCTAAGAACTATTTCGCCGCGGCCACACTGTAATTTGGCTGCGGCCAGAGTGTTTCGCTGCGGCCAGAGTGTTTCGCCGCGGCCGAACATATACGTGGCCGCGGCGAAATATTCCACAACGGGACGGCTGTACCATTGTGGAACATACTCGCCGCGGCGATGTGGTATCTTGGCCGCGGAAAAATATCGCGGTCTGAACCTTAAAACAGTTTTCCCACTCAATTTTTTCCAAAATTTTCATAAATTTCATTCTACTTCTTCTTCTTCTTCTCTCTCTCTCTCTCCGACCCACACCCACTTCGTCGCCACCCCTCTCTTCTTCCTCCGCCGCCCTCACAATCTCTTCTCTCTTCATCCTCCGCCATTCTCTCTTCTTTCTCCGCCCCTCTCTTCTTCCTCGCCCCTCATCTCCTTCTTCCCCGCGGCCTTTTCTTTTTCCTCCACCCCTTATCTCCTTCTTCCCCGCCCTTCTCTCCTTCCCCGCCCTCCTCTCCTTCTTCTTCTTCTTCTTCTTCTTCTTCTTCTTCTTCTTCTTCTTCTTCTTCTTCTTCTTCTTCACAAACCTACCAAACCCACTTTCCACAAACTCACCAAACCCTGTCTCCACAAATCTCTAAGCCCACAAAACCTTGCCTCCGACCACAACCCTCCAAAAATTTCATTGAAGTTTTATCTCTACACCACGCCTCCGTGCTCGTCGTCTTCACCCCGGGTAAGTGTTTTTTTTATGTAATTTTTATTTTTATTTTGAAATTAGGTTAGAATTGTGTATTTGTGTTTAAGTTATATAGAAATTAAATACGGAATTTGATATCTTGTAGAAAATGAGTGTGGAATCGAATTTCGATTTGAGTTTGGTGTTGAAATTGGTTTGAATTTAAATTGAATTTCGGTTTGAGTTTATGTTGGAATTGGTTTGAATTGAAATTGAATTTCGGTTTGAGTTTGTGTTGGAATTAGTTTGAATTGAAATTGAATTTCAGTTTGAGTTTGTGTTGGAATTGGTTTGAATTGAGATTATGTTGAAATTTTTTTTCATAGATTATGTCTAATACTTCCACTAGTACCGCTAGCGGTAAATGGAGATCCATCAATATCGATGGTCCCGAGAAACGAAGAAATACTCTTACGCCTAAGATTAATAAGGTTAAAACTCTTGGTAAGAAGATAAACATCAAATTTAATGATAGAGATACACCATTGAATATGGAGGGTGATGAGTTATCGAGTTATTTTGGCGTGTTAGCTAGAGAACACGTTCCAATTTCGATGATCGATTGGAGACTAAAAGAGCATAAACAGCTAAAAGAAAGGATTTGGAACGAAATATGTGAAGCATTTATGGTCCCTATCGAACTTAAGAATAATTGTCTTATGAGAGTTGGAGAAGCGGAGAGGTTATTCCATCACGAGCTATACAACGATCTAGTCAAAGACAACCTCAATGATCCAAGCGTCTTGAAGAGGCCGAAATACGTTTTAAAACGCTATGGAAATATCACCGAAGAAGATTGGATAAAATTTGTTGAGTATAGACGTTCCGAAGTGTTCAAAAAATCATCGAACAATGGGAAAGAAATAGCGAGGAAGAACGTGTACAAATCTAGAACCGGCCGCAATGGATATCGAAAACTTGATCAACAAAAGGTTATATTTATATGTTTTATTTTTTATTCCATGTTTCATAATATTTATTAATTAATTTTTTGTTGTCAATGATGCCCACAAGAAGAGTTGTAATCTTTATATTCTACATTTGATGTAATAAAGTCTCATGAAGACTCTTGCTTGTAATTACTTATTCATTAATAAAAAGTTGAAACGTTCATTCAATCTTCCTTGTTTGAAGCTTTATGATAAAACCTTAGTCTTTAGTCCATAAACAAACTAAACAACTTACGAAGAGACAAATGTAGATTTGCATGAACAAACTCTTCGTAGTTTGCTTAAAACGATATATTCGCAATCTAAGGGTCAAAGGACTATTGACCTCTGTATCATTTTTAGAAGAATCTATATATGATGTCAGGTTATGAGGCATTGAGAGCTGGAGACTCTATAGTTCTTCTAGGTATCTTCCGAAGGTACTGAATTGACCAGTGCACTTCTAGAGACAAGATAAGAACAAACCATTTAACCTCTTATGTCTCGAAGTCACTATGTTCGAATTGCATCGTGCTTACCTTAATCCTGAAATGAGACATGTCATTTCACACCTTAGTATTCTCATTTGAGAAAGTCAGAGTTCGGACTCACTATGTGATTCCGAACAGGGCCTATTGGTGAAGTACTAAGTTGTGAGAATGTCTTGACTAACTTTGTCAAGTTCTCATAGATATGGAATTCATGTACAAGATTGCTGAAATGCAATGTATATCACCTCATGCTTTGTTCCTTGGAGTGTGAATAAATGAAGTGGCCAGTGTCCAAATCGAGTCTTGACTCTTTTGGATGAAACAATGTGACTTGTTAGCTCCTCGTCAATACATTGTTTCTAACTTATTCACAAGCGACAAAGGAGTTGAGGAAATAACAGCTAGAAGGGTAAAATGGTAATTTTGTAAATCCCGACTAGCTGATGATATTCATGAAGGGTAAACACAGATAATATTCAGTGGATCCGCTCATCATAATTGGGTTGAATTCTTGAGTAGAAAATAAATTCATTTGAACCGAGCGTTTTTCAGTGTCAACTCTTTAGTGGAGTCAGTTGGCATTAGGCTAAACTTGGAAAAAGTTTGTGAACTTTTGAGTCCAAGTGTTTAGCTCAAGCTCTGTTCATTTGGGTCCATGAGGTCACTGTCACGAATCACATCGATTAGGAATAGTTAAACTGGAAGCTAAGTCAAAACAATAACGAAAATTGTCGAAAGGGTAATTTTTTCTTTTTGGACATGGCATGAAATGAATGTCAATAAATTTTTTGACAATGTCATATGATGACATATTATATCACACGACCATAACATGTTTATTGGGCCTTGTGAATTAATTTCATTTCATAGAATTTTACTAGAAAATTCTTAATGGGCTTTTCTTATGTTGTCATGAACAATTAAAAGAAAACCTAGAAAGCCTTTCTAGAAGGCTTTTGGCCGTCCAACCCAAGTGAATGGGAGACCAAATTTCGTGCAGCCCTTAGTGTGAAAGAGAGTTTATTTTGTGCATTAATGTATGAAGATACTTGCCAAAAGAAAAAGAGGAAACAAATTTCCTCTAGGAGAGTATGACATGGGCGGCCAAGGCTAGCAAAATAGGAAACAAATTTGCTTCTAGATGGCAAGGCTTACACGCCCAAAATGAGAAAAGGAAATAAGGATTATTTCCTCATGAATATGTGATATTCTAAAGAATTGGAAACTACCTTATTGAAGGTAAAGCCTCTCCTATAAATAGGAGCCTTATTATTCTCATTTCATTCATTCCACATAAGTTAGAGATTGAGAGTCTCTCTCTCTAGAACTTGTGGCCGCCCCTCTCCTCTCTCTCTCTAGTCAATTTCGTTTTATTGTTTTGGCACCTAGGTCCTTATTTGACCTAGAGTTTAGCTCTGCGACTTCAAGACTCGTTCTTAAGTCGTAGTGTTTAAAAGTGCCCACTCACTGATTCCTTTATTTCGAGTGATTTAGTGATAGAAACTTTCGTGGTTGCTCGAGGTGCCGAGGAAAGAAAGAGAGACGTGCTGCGAGGGGAGACGAGCGTTGCAAACTTTCCAAAAGCTTCTCAAAGTTCAAGCTTCAAGAAAGGTTAGTAAACTTCTTAGCTCATAATAGTTTTTATTTATATGTACTTGCTCTTTGTCTAGGTTAGTAAAAAACTGTTTTTACTTGTAAAAGAAATTTTTTAAAAATTCCGCCGCTTACCGAAGCGTTAATTATTTTCTTAAACCCTAGATCGATTCCAACATTTATGGTATTGCTTGATAATAGTACGAGGAGACGGGTGAATGGCCTACCAAAAAAGGTATTATGGGTTGAATGGAGAATGAAGGGAAAATCATCTCAAGAAGTTACGGATGAGTCAATTGAAAGTGTCTTGCAAGACGCTTTGGGAACTAAGGAACATACCGGTCGTGTTCGTGGGCAATCTAAATACTCGTGAAGTTGCAATTCCGTATCTCGTCGGTCAAACTCGAGTGACGAGGTAACTAAGTTACGTCGAGAAATGTGTGACTTAAAATCTTTCATTATGAAAGTCTTAACTAAAAATGGTCTGAGTCTCAAAGATGCTAATGACGAGTTGCCTAGTGTCCTACGTCCCACAAATGAAGAGGAAAATATTGGTGATGATGAAGAGATGCCTAAGGGTGATGATGAAGAGATGGCTAAGGATGGTGATGAAGACATGGCTAAAGGTGGTGATGAAGACAAGGCTAATGAAGCGATGTCTTTAGGTAATTTTCAATATTTAAATACAAGTAATAAAGTCAAATATTTTTATACCTTTTTTTTAATAACATTAGTGAATTTATTAGATAAACAATCTCAACATGAAGTTGCCGTGGATCTCAATGTTGGTGTCATAGAGCGTCCGCATGTTAATCCTCTAATTATCGACAAACCTGATAGTGTTCGAGCAAGTTGCTCAATGAATCCAACCACGCTAGTGACACCGTATTCGGATGAAAGCATCGAATGCATTCTCCTCCTTGATGATTTCGCAAATGGAGGCACGGTTCATGTAGCAAATGGACGAGCGAACATGAAAGCCGAACACGTTCATTTTTCATCTTTGGAGAATGTAAATGTATGAGTGAGCATTTGCGGAGGCTTTGATTAAGAAAGATTTTTTGCCGATTCCCACCGATGAAGCCAAGACTATTGAAGAACCCGTAGGGGGCTTCGTTAAGTGGCCAAAGAGATTAGTAGAAACTAAAATTGCAAAAGAGAGTCGCGGCCCGGTGGTCACACAAGTGTTGAAGGTCGGTGGTGATAGTGAACCTAGTGCCCATGACGATAAGAAGATTTCATATAAGTTGATTAATCCAAAGTTTCGATTGCTCGCCCAACATTCCAACCGAGTAATGTTACCGAAAGGGGATTCAATCAATGTCAAAGTTTGTGCAAGTATCGCCGTAGAGCATATTCCAGTGATGTTTGACGATGTTAAAGAATTCCTTAGATACGAGGAAATAGGCGCGCAGTGCATAACGGTTTACATGGGGTAAATATTTCTTTTATATTCTTTTTCTTATATCAATATACAATATTTCATTTTATTAACTAATTCAATAATTGTTTTTCGTAGATATCTACAATCCATATTAGACAAAAATAAGCAGAGTGAAGTAATGTGTTTTGTTGAAGCGAGTTTGAGTTGCTACCTCTAAACCAACAACGATGAGGCCCATTTGTTCGAACGCGTCAAGAAAATCGGTAAAATAGTACAAAATTGCAAACCAAAACAACTAGTTTTGATTCCGTACAATTTAAATGATCATTGGATGCTTGTTGTCTTCGATCTTTGGAAAGATCAAGCGATGTTCTTCGATCCCTTGAAAAATAAAATCCCATTGGATTTAAGGAAGTTGATAAAAAAGTAAATTAATTACATGTTATTTGAAGTATTTCATTTACACAAATATTTGCTTTCTAATTTTTTTTTGTGGGGCAATCAAGAAGCCCGAAGTAACGGTCAATCAACCTTATTCACAAGTGCCTCGGCTCTCAGACAAATCGGAAACACGGAATGCGGGTATTATGTCATAAGTTATAGGCGTGATATTGTTATAGTTGGTATAGATAAATTACAAATGAAGAACTCATATACACCGGATAACTTAGAGAAAGTTCGAGAAGAGTAGGTGTTATACGTACAAACTTTTATAGAATGTGAATATTAGTTTGATTTTGGATATAGATATTTGTTTTGGATGTTTTGGATATATATTTTGCTTTGGATGTTGTTGTCGCGATTTTTCGGACAACGATTTAGGAGTCACAGGCGGTTAGTGTTGTCAATGGTGCCCACAAGAAGAGTAGTAGTGTCTATTTATGTACATTTGATGTCATATAGTCTTACGAAGACTCTTGCTTGTAATTGCTTATTCATTAATAAAAAAGTTGAAACGTTCATTCAATCTTCCTTGTCTGAAGCTTTATGATAAAACCTTAGTCTTTTAGTCCATAAACAAACTTAACAACTTACGAAGAGACAAATGTAGATTTGCATGAACAAACTCTTCGTAGTTTGCTTAAAACGATATATTCGCAATCTTAGGGTCAAAGGACTATTGACCTCAGTATGATTGTTAGAAGAATCTAGAATGTCTGGTTATGAGGCATTGAGAGTTGGAGACTCTATAGTTCTTCTAGGTATCTTCGGAAGGTACTGAATTGACCAGTGCACTTCTAGAGACAAGATTAGAACAAACCATTTAACCTCTTATGTCTCGAAGTCACTATGTATGAATTGCATCATGCTTACCTTAATCCTGAAATGAGACATGCCATTTCACACCTTAGTATTCTCATTTGAGAAAGTCAGAGTTCGGACTCACTATGTGATTCCGAACAGGGCCTATTGGTGAAGTACTAAGTTGTGAGAATGTCTTGACTAACTTTGTCAAGTTCTCATAGATATGGAATTCATGTACAAGATTGCTGAAATGCAATGTATGTCACCTCATGCTTTGTTCCTTGGAGTGTGAATAAATGAACTGGCCAGTGTCCAAATTGAGTCCTGACTCTTTTGGATGAAACAATGTGACTTGTTAGCTCCTCGTCAATACATTGTTTCTAACTTATTCACAAGCGATAAAGGAGTTGAGGAAATAACAGCTAGAAGGTTAAAATGGTAATTTAGTAAATCCCGACTAGCTGATGACATTCATGAAGGGTAAACATAGATAATATTCAGTGGATCCGCTTATCATAATTAGGTCGAATTCTTGAGTAGAAAATAAATTCATTTGAACCGAGAGATTTTCAGTGTCAGCTCTTTAGTGGAGTCAGTTGGCATTAAGCTAAACTTGGAAAAGGTTTGTGAACTTTTGAGTCTAAGTGTTTAGCTCAAGCTTTGTTCATTTGGGTCCATGAGGTCACTGTCACGAATCACATCGATAGGAATAGTTAAACTGGAAGCTAAGTCAAAACAAGAACGAAAATTGTCAAAAGGGTATTTTTGTCTTTTGAGACATAGGATGAAATGAATGTCAATAAATTTTTTTGACAAGTTTATTTGATGACTTAATGTCACTCGGCCATAACTTGATTATTGGGCCTTGTGGATTAATTTCATTTCATAAGAATTTTATTGAAAATTCTAAATGGGCCTTTTCTTATGTTGTCATGAACAAGTGAAGAAAATTCTAGAAGCCTTTCTAGAAGATTTGGGCGCCTACTACCCAAGAGGAAAGAGAGTTTATTTTGTGCATAAATGTATTTAGATACTTGCCAAAAGAAAAAGAGGAAACAAATTTCCTATGCATGGCATAAGGGAATTTCGGCCATAAGGGTCAAGAGAGAAGCAAATAAAAGAGGAAACAAATCCAAGGACTTGCTTGGCAAGTCTTGGCCGTGTGCCTCATAGAAGAAAAGGGGAAATTGGCTCATTAATATGTGATATTCTATAGAAGAGGAAACTACCTTATTGAAGGTAAGACCTCTCCTATAAATAGGAGCCTCATTCCACACTTTTCATTAATCCAAGTTTAAGAGATTTGAGAGACTCTCTCTCTAGAACTTTGGCCGAAAATCCTCTCTCTCTCTCTCTAGTTTATTTTCGATTTTTTCTTGTCTTGGCACCTAGGTCCTCACTCGACCTAGTGTTTAGCTCTGGGACTTCGAGACTCGTTCTTAAGTCGTAGTGTTTAAAAGTGCCCACTCACTGATTCCTTCTTTCGAGTGATTTAGTGATAGAAACTTTCGTGGTTACTCGAGGTGCCGAGGAAAGAAAGAGAGACGTGCTGCGAGGGGAGACGAGCGTTGCAAACTTTCCAAAAGCTTCTTCAAAGTTTAAGCTTCAAGAAAGGTTAGTAAACTCTTAGCTCATATTGGTTTTTAATTACATGTACTTGCTTCTATGTCTAGGTTAGTAAAAACTGTTTTTACTTGAAAAGAAATTTTTTAAAATTCCGCCGCTTCCCGAAGCGTTTAATCTTTTTCTTAAAACCTAGATCAATTCCAATAAATGGTGTCAGAGCTATGGTCAAAGATATGCATGCACATGTTTTTAAAATTATGAGCTTGAAAATCGCTTTCGAAAGTTTACTAATTTTGTGACAAGTTAGAATTGTAATCTTAGTTTTTTTTTAATTTAATGCTCTTGTCTTTAAATTAAAAAGCATGTTGATTTTCTATGAGTTTGGGATGCTTTTAAAACACATTAGAATCAGTTCTAAAAGTTTTTAATTTTTTATATTGAAAAACGTGTTTTAAAGGTTTGAGAAATTTCGAGTAAAATTTTGTGACTAGTTGTATTGTCTTGCTAGTTTCGTTTATTTACTTGAATCGTTTTATGCATGTTGTTATTTCTTTTATTCTATGTTATTACCCTGCTAATAAAACACAAATAAAAGCTTTAAACAACATCTTAAAAGTTCCGTTACACTTGATTCTTTTTCGCACCTAAATAGGACCAAGCTTTAATTTATTTCTTTTTCTTCGAGCTGGAGTAAACCCGCATTAAAAGTGGCATAACTCTCTGCTCAGAAATTTAAATTTAATGATTCTTGTATCAAATTAAAGCTCTGTCTGTCCTCTGTCCAATGCCACCGGTTTCGGCTCAAAAGGACATCGGAGCCGCCAGATATGGCGCTTTTACTCCGAGGTGCGCGGCTGTCTGAAACTCCAGTTTTTTTTAGAAATCCGGATTTTCAAACCCCACTACCATGAGTTATAGAACTCTAATGAGAAAATTTTCTTGAGAAAAAATGTTTTTCATATGATTATAAACATGATGTGTAAGATTAAAAGTTTTGATTTTTGAAAGATTAATTGAAATTGAGTTTTTACAAAACTAGTTTGAATTTTGAAAAACCGTTTTCACTTTCAAACTTGAAAATATTTTTTCATCCAAATCAAATAAGTTTTCAAAATGTTTTCAAAACTATATCTATATCACATATGTTCAAAATCTACATGCTCTTGAAAATTTGAGTGGGAGGTCTCCTTGTAGACAAGCCGAAAAATAAAAAGATGTGTAATCTCAAACTTTCAAGTGTTCGAGTGAGTTGAAGTTCACACTTCCCTCACGCACTTTCCCGAAATAGAAAATAGGAAAAGATCGAGTATGTACCTTGTGCCTTTATGCACTAATACTGCTCTGAACATGTCGATCTAGGATTCTCTTCTAGTTGTCCGCTCTGTCGCTCTTTAACTAGGAAATCTGTTTCCGAACAAATAAGAGTAGATGAACCAACTCCAAAAACTAAGTGGGAGGGTTATACTTGTTGTTTGTAACCCACGATCCCCAACACTAATGAAAGAAGCAATTAACGTGGGACTAAGAGCCGCTCTTGCGACCCTCACTTAAATGGGAGTACTCCAAGGCGTTATTGCTTCAATCATTGCTCAATGAGCTACGTCCGAGAGTGAGACGATGATGGCAAGGCCTCCCCTTGGGGGATTGTTTTTCAAAGTTGACCTTTTGGACTAAGTGGTTGGTTGCACACTTAGGCTCAACCCCTAGTAATCCTCCCTTGAGGCTCTGCGAAAGGATGTGAGTGATCAAACCAATTTAAAAGGTGGCTAGTCAAAATAGATGTATTGACATCTTGGCTTAGCATTAATGATGTGTCATTTACTTATAAAAGGAGATTTTTTGCGGCCTTCTCTTGAGGGAGTAAATTATCGTTTGGTTTATAACACCTTTGGATTTTATAAAAGTCTTAATAAAACTTAAATCCTTAACCAAAGACTAATCATAAACTTGTTTCAACTTTTATAGGCAATATGTCTCTCAACCCTCTCTCAATCTTTCTTTCCTCGATCAAACTCGAAAACGAAAACTACATAAACTCGAAACTTAACCTCGACATAATCCTTACCAAGCACAAATGGGTACTCACCACCCCGTGTCCTCCTCTGACGAATGATGATTGGACTCAAGAGGAAAATGACGTCTTAGAGGCCTGGCTTCGATCCGATGAGATTGTGAGGTGCTATATCTTGGCATCTATGAACAATGTGCCGAAAGAGCAACATCGTGACATCGAGACTGCCGCCGAAATGCTCTACAATCTCTTTGAGATATTTGGAGGGCAAAGGCGTCAAGCAAGGCAAAAAGCAGTCCGACAGTTTATGAACTGTCATATGAAGGCTAGGACTCCTGTTAGAGACTTTATGATACTGATCATTAGTTTTCTAAATAAAATGGAAATCCTAGGATCTGAGACTGATGGGATGAATGTCATAGATATGATCTTAGAAACTCTCCCCGCATCTCTTGATACCTCCAAGATGAACTACTCCATAAACAAGCTAGAGTACACTGTTACCAATCTTATTAAGGAACTTCACACTGCTGTAGGTCTCACTAAGAGAAAGAGGAATCAAAGGGAGGCACATGCTACTGAGCAAAAAGCCTCTGCCTCTGGAACTAAGAAGAGACTTTACAAGGCTGATAAAAAGAACTGTCCTGCCTATCTCAAAGCAAAGGAACATAGTATTGTACTAGTTACTGAAGCATGCTTAGTAGCTGATAATGTATCAACGTGGATTCTTGACTCCGCTGCTACTAACCATATTTGTTGTTCCTTGAATGGTTTTAAGAAAACCAAAAGCTTAGAGGAAGGCAAGTTCTGTTTCAAATGGGGTGATGGGAGCCTGGTGTCTGCGAAGGTTGTGGGATCCGTGACGCTGTCTTTTGAAGACCGTACTTTAAACTTGAATAATGTTTATTTTGTTCCTACCTTTGGGAAGAACTTAATATTCGTTGCTCGTCTTTGTGAGCAAGATTATTGTTTAAAGTTCATTAAGAATGGAATTCGTATTTCGTTTCCTGATAATTCTTTTGTCACTGATGCATGTATGAAGAATGCTCTTTTTTACATCTATCCCACTCAACCTTCTCTTTTAGACACCGAAATAGATAACGATCTAATTAGGGAGCCAAAGAGGATCAAACTTTCTGAATCCTCCGATCTAACAAAATCAACATACCTCTGGCACTTGAGACTTGGTCATATCAGTCTAGATAGGATTAAGAGACTTGTGAGGGACGGTCCACTCCAAGACTCTGCAATAGGTTCACTACCTACTTGTGAATCCTGCATAGAAGGAAAAATGACTAAGCGACCTTTCTCCGATAAGGGTCGAAGAGCCACTGAGTTGCTGGAACTAATACATTCTGATGTATGTGGTCCGCTCAGCCAACAGGCACGTGGAGGATACGAATACTTCGTTACCTTCACCGATGATTACTCGCGATATGGGTTTGTCTATTTGGTTAAACACAAATCCGAGACCTTTAACGTATTTAAGATCTTTAGGGCTTTAGTGGAAAAGCAAACTGGCAAAGTGATCAAAACCCTTCGATCTGATCGAGGTGGTGAGTATATGTCTGGAGAGTTCGATGACTTTATTAAAGAAGAAGGTATCGCTTCTCAGCTTACCGCACCTGGCACACCTCAACAAAACAGAGTGTCAGAGAGAAGAAACCGAACTCTTATGGAGATGGTTAGATCAATGATGAGTTACTCATCACTCCCGCTTTCCTTTTGGGGATATGCCCTTGAAACAGCCGCCTATATTCTAAACCAAGTTCCGTCCAAAACGGTTCCTGGTACTCCTTATGAACGATGGACTGGCCGTAAAGTGAATCTTGGCCGCATCCGAATTTGGGGCTGCCCTGCACACGTGCTGAGGCAAAAGACTAGCAAGTTGGCTAGTAGGTCAGAATTGTGCCTGTTTGTAGGATATCCAAAGGAAACCAAAGGTTTTACTTTCTATAGTCCAGAGGACGATAAGACTTTCGTTAGCACGAATGCTCGTTTCCTCGAGGAGGACATTATGAAGGATGCAAAACCTAGAAGCAAAATTGTGCTTGAAGAAAAGTTGGGTGAGGAAGCTTCTACCTCATCTGTAAGAACTGTTCTTACCCCAACTGAAACACAACCTAACTCATCAGAATCTCGTCAAGTAGTACTTCGACGTAGTGGGAGGGCTACTCAAAAGCCTGACAGGTACATGTCTTATGGAGACTCTCTTGTAGCCGTCTCTGACATGGATGATCCTGTTTCCTATAGCCAAGCGATGGCTTGTTCTGAATCAAACCTTTGGCTTGATGCCATGAAAGTTGAAATGCACTCGATGTATGTCAACAATGTCTGGAAACTTGTAGACCTTCCTGAAGGGATTAAACCCGTAGGGTGTAACTGGATATACAAGAAGAAAAGGGGTCCTAATGGGAACGTCGAGACGTTCAAAGCACGACTTGTGGCGAAGGGTTATACCCAACAAGAAGGTATTGACGATGAAGAAACCTTCTCGCTAGTCGCGATGCTTAAATCCATCCGCATACTCCTATCCATAGCTGCAGCTCTCGACTATGAGATCTGGCAAATGGATGTCAAGACAGCCTTTCTGAATGGAAATCTTGACGAGCGCATTTACATGGCTCAACCAGACGGTTTCGTGGATAAAGGTCAAGAGACCAAGGTTTGTGAGTTTCTTAAATCCATTTATGGACTAAAGCAAGCATCTAGGTCATGGAATATTAGATTCGATGAAACTGTAAAGAGCTTCGGCTTTGAACAGTCAATAGATGAGCCTTGTGTTTACAAGTTAATACACGAAGGCAAAGTTGTGTTTCTGGTACTATATGTCGATGATATACTACTCATTGGTAATGACGTGGGTAAGTTACCTGAGGTTAAGGTCTGGCTGGCAAAGCAATTTGATATGAAGGATCTAGGAGAAGCCGCGTACATTTTGGGGATCCAAATCTTTCGAGATAGGAAAAACCGGACCCTGTTGCTCTCTCAAGCATCTTATATTGATAAGGTAATGGATCGCTTCTCGATGCAAGACTCCAAGAAGGGCCAAACACCCTTTAGGCATGGAGTTTCACTCTCTAAGGACCAGTCTCCCAAGACTGCACAAGAGATTGAAGACATGAGGAAAATTCCTTACGCCTCTGCCGTAGGAAGCCTCATGTATGCCATGCATTGCACTAGACCTGATATATGTTTCGCCGTTGGCGTAGTTAGCCGTTTCCAATCCAACCCTGGACCCGAGCACTGGATTGCTGTTAAGCATGTTCTTAAGTATCTTCGAAGAACTAGGAACTTGATGCTTACATACTCAGGTACTGACCTGATTATGACGGGATATACCGACTCCGATTTTCAAGCGGATAAGGATTCCAGGAAATCCACTTCGGGATCTGTGTTCATCCTTAATGGTGGAGCTTTTGTGTGGAGAAGTATTAAGCAATCTTGCATTGCTGACTCCACAATGGAGGCAGAATATGTGGCTGCTTGTGAAGCATCCAAAGAGGCTGTATGGCTTAGAAAATTCCTTAAGTATTTGGAAGTTGTTCCAAACGTCGATGAGCCCATGACCATTTATTGTGATAATAGTGGGGCTGTCGCTAACTCAAAGGAACGTAGAAGCCATAAGCGTTCTAAGCATATTGAGAGGAAATACCATTTGATTCGAGAGATCGCGCGGCGCGGAGACGTGGAGGTGAAGTAGATCTCTGGCAGATCCATTCACCAAGGCCCTAGCGAACATGGTCTTCGACCAACTTCTAGAGGGATTAGGCATGTAGGACTACTCACATATTCTTTGAGTCAAGTGGGAGTTTGTTGTCAATGGTGCCCACAAGAAGAGTAGTAGTGTATATTTATGTACATTTGATGTCATATAGTCTTACGAAGACTCTTGCTTGTAATTGCTTATTCATTAATAAAAAAGTTGAAACGTTCATTCAATCTTCCTTGTCTGAAGCTTTATGATAAAACCTTAGTCTTTTAGTCCATAAACAAACTTAACAACTTACGAAGAGACAAATGTAGATTTGCATGAACAAACTCTTCGTAGTTTGCTTAAAACGATATATTCGCAATCTTAGGGTCAAAGGACTATTGACCTCAGTATGATTGTTAGAAGAATCTATAATGTCAGGTTATGAGGCATTGGGAGTTGGAGACTCTATAGTTCTTCTAGGTATCTTCCGAAGGTACTGAATTGACCAGTGCACTTCTAGAGACAAGATAAGAACAAACCATTTAACCTCTTATGTCTCGAAGTCACTATGTATGAATTGCATCATGCTTACCTTAATCCTGAAATGAGACATGCCATTTCACACCTTAGTATTCTCATTTGAGAAAGTCAGAGTTCGGACTCACTATGTGATTCGAACAGGGCCTATTGGTGAAGTACTAAGTTGTGAGTATGTCATGAGTAACTTTGTGAAGTTCTCATAGATATGGAATTCATGTACAAGATTGCTGAAATGCAATGTATGTCACCTCATGCTTTGTTCCTTGGAGTGTGAATAAATGAAGTGCCAGTGTCCAAATTGAGTCTTGACTCTTTTGGATGAAACAATGTGACTTGTTAGCTTCTCGTCAATACATTGTTTCTAACTTATTCACAAGCGACAAAGGAGTTGAGGAAATAACAGCTAGAAGTGTAAAATGGTAATTTAGTAAATCCCGACTAGCTGATGACATTCATGAAGGGTAAACATAGATAATATTCAGTGGATCCGCTTATCATAATTAGGTCGAATTCTTGAGTAGAAAATAAATTCATTTGAACCGAGAGATTTTCAGTGTCAGCTCTTTAGTGGAGTCAGTTGGCATTAAGCTAAACTTGGAAAAGGTTTGTGAACTTTTGAGTCCAAGTGTTTAGCTCAAGCTTTGTTCATTTGGGTCCATGAGGTCACTGTCACGAATCACATCGATAGGAATAGTTAAACTGGAAGCTAAGTCAAAACAAGAACGAAAATTGTCAAAAGGGTATTTTTGTCTTTTGAGACATAGGATGAAATGAATGTCAATAAATTTTTTTGACAAGTTTATTTGATGACTTCATGTCACTCGGCCATAACTTGATTATTGGGCCTTGTGGATTAATTTCATTTCATAAGAATTTTATTGAAAATTCTAAATGGGCCTTTTCTTATGTTGTCATGAACAAGTGAAGAAAATTCTAGAAGCCTTTCTAGAAGATTTGGGCGCCTACTACCCAAGAGGAAAGAGAGTTTATTTTGTGCATACATGTATTTAGATACTTGCCAAAAGAAAAAGAGGAAACAAATTTCCTATGCATGGCATAAGGGAATTTCGGCCATAAGGGTCAAGAGAGAAGCAAATAAAAGAGGAAACAAATCCAAGGACTTGCTTGGCAAGTCTTGGCCGTGTGCCTCATAGAAGAAAAGGGGAAATTGGCTCATTAATATGTGATATTCTATAGAAGAGGAAACTACCTTATTGAAGGTAAGACCTCTCCTATAAATAGGAGCCTCATTCCACACTTTTCATTAATCCAAGTTTAAGAGATTTTAGAGACTCTCTCTCTAGAACTTTGGCCGAAAATCCTCTCTCTCTCTCTCTAGTTTATTTTCAATTTTTTCTTGTCTTGGCACCTAGGTCCTCACTCGACCTAGTGTTTAGCTCTGGGACTTCGAGACTCGTTCTTAAGTCGTAGTGTTTAAAATGCCCACTCACTGATTCCTTCTTTTCGAGTGATTTAGTGATAGAAACTTTCGTGGTTGCTCGAGGTGCCGAGGAAAGAAAGAGAGACGTGCTGCGAGGGGAGACGAGCGTTGCAAACTTTCCAAAAGCTTCTTCAAAGTTTAAGCTTCAAGAAAGGTTAGTAAACTCTTAGCTCATATTGGTTTTTAATTACATGTACTTGCTTCTTTGTCTAGGTTAGTAAAAACTGTTTTTACTTGAAAAGAAATTTTTTAAAATTCCGCCGCTTCCCGAAGCGTTTAATCTTTTTCTTAAAACCTAGATCAATTCCAACAGTTAGACCCAAGGCCGGACCAAGTGGTCTCGCCTTGACTCGAGCGTGTCGGACTCGGTATCCCGAGTCGTCCCTTAGCTGTGAATGTCCCTTGAGTTTGTCAGAGTACCTGAAAAGGAGTAGAGAACAGGTGAACAAGGAAGGGAAAATAGAGGGGGTGCCTCTGTTTACCTCTCCGACGCTCAACATTAGTAGGATTGAGGTGGAGTATAAAGGTTTTAGGGATGGTGACAAGCCAAAGATGAGTGAAACGAGTGAAGTATGAGTTCGACAGCGTTTCGGGACTCAAAAATGGATTACCTGTACCAGGGGAAGGACCCCGATACTTATAGGCGACCAAGGGGCATTTTGGGCATCCCCTTGGCCGAAGGCCGACCCTGGGTCGGCCATGGAGGCGAAGGCCGACCCTGGGTCGGCCATGGAGGCGAAGGCCGGCTCTGAGGCGGCCTTGGAGATGAGGGCCGGCTCTGAGGCGGCCTTGGAGGCGAGGGCCGGCTCTGAGGCGGCCTTGGAGACGAGGGCTGGCTCTGAGGCGGCCTTGGAGGCGAGGGCCGGCTCTGAGGCGGCCTTGCAGACAAGGGCCGGCTCTGAGGCGGCCTTGGAGACGAGAGCCGGCTCTGAGACGGCCATGGAGGCGAGGGACGCCTCTGAGACGTGGAGGCCGAGCTGAGGTCGAGTTCATCAAGCCGAGGTCGAGCTCATCTAGCCGAGGTCGAGCTGAGGCCGAGGTCGAGCTCATCAGGCCGAGGTCGAGCTCATCAGGCTGAGGTCGAGCTGAGGCCGAGGTCGAGCTGAGGCCGAGGTCGAGCTCATCAGGCCGAGGTCTAGCTGAGGCCGAGGTCGAGCTGAGGCCGAGGCCGAGCTCATGAGGCCGGTGTCACGTTTACGTGACCGGGTTTTCCGTGGACGCTGGCTAGACCAGGTACGTCCGGCTGACGCAAGCCTTTGAAACTCATTTGTGACTCGCTGCCTTTCGGCTCACGAGCTGGGCGGCGAGCGCGGAGCCACATTTGCGTGCCGAGGTTTCCCGTGGACGCTGGCTAGACCAGATACGTCCGGCGGATGCAAGCCTTTGAAACCCATTTGAAACTCGCTGCCTTTCGGCTCACGAGATGGGCGGCGAGCGCGGAGCCACATTTGCGTGGCGAGGTTTCCCGTGGACGCTGGCTAGACCAGGTACGTCCGGCGGACGCAAGCCTTTGAAACCCATTTGAAACTCGCTGCCTTTCAGCTCACGAGCTGGGCGGCGAGCGCGGAGCCACATTTGCGTGGCGAGGTTTCCCGTGGGCGCTTGCCAGACCAGGTACGTCCGGCGGATGCAAGCCTTTGAAACCCATTTGTGACTCGCTGCCTTTCGGCTCACGAGCTGGGCGGCGAGCGCGGAGCCACATTTTGGTGGCGAGGTTTCCCGTGGACGCTGGCTAGCCCAGATACGTCCGGCGGACGCAAGCCTTTGAAACCTATTTGAAACTCGCTGCCTTTCGCCTTACGAGCTGGGCGGCGAGCGCGGAGCCACATTTGCGTGGCGAGGTTTCCCGTGGACGCTGGCTAGACCAGATACGTCCGGCGGACGCAAGCCTTTGAAACCCATTTGAAACTCGCTGCCTTTCAGCTCACGAGCTGGGCGGCGAGCGCGGAGCCACATTTGCGTGGTGAGGTTTCCCGTGGACGCTTGCCAGACCAGGTACGTCCGGCGGATGCAAGCCTTTGAAACCCATTTGTGACTTGCTGCCTTTCGGCTCACGAGCTGGGCGGCGAGCGCGGAGCCACATTTCGGTGGCGAGGTTTCCCATGGACGCTGGCTAGACCAGATACGTCCGGCGGACGCAAGCCTTTGAAACCCATTTGAATCTCGCTGCCTTTTGGCTCACGAGCTGGGCGGCGAGCGCGGAGCGACATGTGCGTGGCGAGGTTTCCCGTGGACGCTGGCTAGACCAGATACGTCCGGTGGACGCAAGCCTTTGAAACCCATTTGAAACTCGCTGCCTTTCGGCTCACGAGCTGGGCGGCGAGCGCGGAGCCACATTTGCGTGGTGAGGTTTCCCGTGGAAGCTGGCTAGACCAGATACGTCCGGCGGACGCAAGCCTTTGAAATCCATTTGAAACTCGCTGCCTTTCGGCTCACGAGCTGGGCGGCGAGCGCGGACCCACATTTGCGTGGCGAGGTTTCCCGTGGACGCTGGCTAGACCAGATACGTCCGGCGGACGCAAGCCTTTGAAACCCATTTGAAACTCGTTGCCTTTCGGCTCACGAGCTGGGCAGCGAGCGCGGAGCCACATTTGCGTGGCGAGGTTTCCCGTGGACGTTGGCTAGACCAGATACGTCCGGCGGACGCAAGCCTTTGAAACCCATTTGAAACTCGCTGCCTCCTTTCGGCTCACGAGCTGGGCGGCGAGCGCGGACTCGGGACTTAACTCGAGGAGTCATGTAGAGGCTGCACAAGGAGCATCAGTCGACTTGTGGACTCGGGACTCAACTCGAGGGCTCATGTAGAGCATGTACGAGGAGTTACGTGAAGAGTTGGCACGAGGCGTATCAGTCGACTCGTGGACTGGAACTCGACTCGAGGAATGAACTCATCCCTAGGAGACATGTAGAGTCGGCACGAGGAGTATCAGTCAACTCGTGGACTCGAACTCGACTTGAGGAATGAACTCATCTCGAGGAGACATGTAGAGTCGGTAGCAGGAACACCCGCCCGAGGTGGCAGGAGCGCTCGGCCGGGGCAGCAGGGGCGCCCGGCCGAGGCAGCAGACGCGCTCGGCCGGGGCAGCAGGGGCGCCCGGCCGAGGCAGCAGAGGCACTCGGCCGGGGCAGCAGGGACGCCCGGTCAAGGTAGCAGGCGTGCTCGGCCGGGGCGCTAGAGCGTGCGCGGGAGCGCGCGCGGGCCGAGACGGCCAGGTGCGCTAGGGCACGCGCCCAGGCCCATTTGGTCGGGGTGCAGGCGCGCGCGCGGCCCGGGAATGCGGGCATGCTGGCACGCGCGCAGGCCCATCGGGCCATGGGTGTGATGGGGCGCTCAGGCGTAGTGGGCCGGGGCCCCTTGGTCTTTCCGGCCGGCGAAGCCCGGCCCGCCTTGAATTGTTTCTGAATTTCCGGTATCCCGAAAACGACCGGTAACATTAGCCCCCCAAGTTTACGGCTCGCGGGACGCAAGTCGTGAACTTTAGAAAAAGAGAGGGCGTTGAGGTCATTTACCTTTGGTTTTGTGTGAACGCAACACACACACATTTTTTTTTGTTGGCCGGACCCTGGGGGTTCAGACCGGGCCAGCTGGGCGGCAAGGCCCGCGCGCGGCCTAGCGCCAGTGGACTGGCGCACGCGCGAGGCTGGCAAGCGGGCCGGGCCTTGTGTCGCGCGCGAAGGGGGGGAGGAGCAGAGTTTGCTCCTTCCTCTCCTATAAATAGGAGAGCTCCCTCCCTTTCTATTCACACCTGGCAGCCTTTGGGTAATTGGAAAATTCCTTTTGAGTTTGAAATTTCCCTCTGGGCAGCCGACTTTTTTACCCTTTTAATGATGAGTGAGCTTTTTCCCCACGTTGATGATCCCAAGGTTGACTCTTCCTGCCCTCTCCAAGATTTTGGGGGGGCGACCAAGGGTCCTTTTGAAGAACTCGACAGGGTTCCTATTTTTGTCGAGGAAGACCCAGGCGCGGCCGACAAATGGCTCGCGGAGCTGGAGACTGACGCCGTGGCGATAGCCGAGCTAGCGGGGCCCGAAGTGGCCTACCTACCAGGTGCGGCCCCAAAGGTGAGGATAAAGGGTCCAAAGACTCGCGTTCGTTGCGGCTGGTGATTAACTTGGTTTCTCGCGAGGCGTCCTTTGACGCCCCCTCGCTCAAGCAGCGAGGTGAAGCGATGGCGTGTGCTGGGCTTCCCCGGGCATCTAACTTAGATGCCCCGGGTGCTGAGCTTTCGATAGTGCCGTCCGAATCTTTTTTGGACAGGATTTACTCCGACGACCCCGTAGGGTCGGGCTCAGAAGGCCTTGGAGAGGACTTGGAGGCTCCTCCTGCGAGGGGAAAAGAGAAGCGTAACGGGAAAGTGTTGGAGACGGCTTGGTCAGCTTTCGAGTCCGCGGATTCTTCGGGCTACGCTTATGCCAAGTCTCTGGAAAGGACTCGCATGTACGGAGTAGGCGACTCTGTTGCCCCCGTCGGATTAGACTGCAGTGGGATCGATGCCGCGAGTACGCTCACTTCCCGAGTCTTTAGCGCGCTCTGGGAGACGTATAACATCCCTCCCTTGGTGGGGCTGCTGAGACCTGCCCCCCGAGGATAGGCCCTCTCGTCCAAGGGACGGGTATGCGGCCATGACACCTCCCGTTTCGGACGATCGTCCAGCAGATTTTGACCCGGCTAGAGGTCAATGCGTGTCAGATGAGCCCGGCGTTCTATCGCCTGTTGGCTACGTGCTTCATGGAGTGGCACTGCCAGACGCAGCGTGCCATGACCGTGGATGACTTCCGCAACCTGGTTGCTATCTTCCCGGTGCCAGGGCAGCCGGGGTTTCACATGGCTCCTGATCGGGGCAACGTGAGGTTTGTCGAGGACAGTGACCCGCCTAGCCGCCGGGCGTGGGTGTGGGTCTCATCGGACGCCTTTGTTGAGGCGCCCCTTCGCTTTCGTCGTTTTGCCGACTTCCCAGCGGATGAGGGGACAGTGGAGCTCCCCTTTGTGAGAGAGATATCGGGGATGTCGAAAGCCCGCAAGGCTGGCGAGCGGTTCCGTTCTCCCGAGCTGATGGCGCTTACTGGGTGGTTCCCGCCCTTTGCTCCAGGCACCGAGGAGGCAAGCCGGGCGAGCAGGCCCCGAGTCTCGTGGCTCAGCCAGTCGCTCCTGCTTCTCGAGGTAATTTTTAGGTTTTATAAATTTTTTGTGGACAGGAACCCGACCTTTTGCTGTTTTGTCTTATGTAGCTGCAGAGAGGCGAGCTTGGAGACTAGCTTCCGCTTCTCGAGACCCCGAGTGGATGGCGGCGATTCGCTCTAGGGTCGCTGACCGCAAGGCGAGGGGAGAGCGTGTCGAGACTGCCGGTCCAGTTTAACCGGAGCCCCGTGCTTCTTTGAAGAGGGCTTCGACATCGGCGCCTCCTGATGAGCATTCCGAACCCAAGAGGGTGAACTCTTCGGTGGAGCTGGAGGTGATAGAGGCTCGAGGTGACTGCTTCCGACATCTCGAGGAGTCCCCACTGTCCTAGTGGAAGGGCGTAGCGTCGAAGAGCGACATTGCCATCTTTCAGGTGGGGGTTACCGATGCTCAGAGGGTCAGTATTTTTACTCATTCCATTGTAAGCATAGGTTTAGTCTTAACCCTTGCTTTTTGTCGCCGCAGGCGTATGTGCGGGCTGTGCGGAGCGACATGATGTTGCATGACTTCATCCAGCGTATGGGCGCTACCCAGGAGGAGCTTGCCCGGACGAAGGCTAGGCTGGCTCAGGTCGAGCGGGGTTCGCACTTGGGGGCGGAAACCGAGAAACTTCGAGACCAGCATCGCGAGGCGAAGGTGGAACTCCAAGTCGCCCGAGATTAGCGCGGTAGAGCCCAGATGTCGGTGGCCAAGATGGCGGGGGAGCTGACCGAAGAACGGCGAGCTTGGGAGGTGACGTCCCGATCGGCGAGCTTACGAGGTGGCGTCCCGATCGGCGGAGGTTTTTCGCACCGAGGTTGCCGACCTCCGGGGACATCAGGATGCTCGGTCCGATGCTTTGGAGACGTCGTACCGACAACTCACTTTGAGTGAAGCGGCGCGCGTTCGGGCGGAGCGCGAGCGCGACTCTTTGGCGGAGGAGAATGCTCGTCTCTCATCCCAGCTTGCTGAAGTGGAGCGAAGAGCGTCCGAGGAGGCCCGTCGTGTCGGAGCGGTGGAATGTTGGGATGCGACCGCGACCGAGAACGAGGCCCGGGGGGTCACTTTTGACTTCTTCGACACTTTGTTTCCCCTACTAGATGAGGGTGTTGTGTGAGCCATGCGGCTTCTTTCTGGCGCATATGTTTAGCGCTTTGCTTTCTTTTCCTTTTTCAGGATTTTATTTATTTTTCACGCACTTTTTATTTAGCACGTGTTCATCGGATTCAGAGCAGTGGCCCTTCTATATTTATGAGATATTTTATTGCTTTCAAGTTGAATGCTTATCTCGTATTGAGCAGTTTCGCTCGCATATGCCTTCTTTGTGGGCTAGCGTGGCCCGAAGGGCTTGTGTCCTTACCAATAGTTTTGGCAAGTTTTACGTCCCTAGCTGGGATTTCTCTTCCGCTCATTTCAGCGTTACGACTCGTCTGTTGGAAACGATCTAGGGTTTAATAAAAAGTTTAACGCTTCGCAAAGCGGCGGAATTTTAAAAAATTTATTTTCAAGTAAAAACAGTTTTTACTAACCTAGACAAAGAGCAAGTACATGTAATTAAAAACTATTATGAGTATAGAAGTTTACTTACCTTTCTTGAAGCTTGAACTTTGAAAAAGCTGTTGGAAAGTTTGCAACGCTCGTCTCCCCTCGCAGCACGTCTCTCTTTCTTTCCTCGGCACCTCGAGCAACCACGAAAGTTTCTATCACTAAATCACTCGAAATAAAGGAATTAGTGAGTGGGCACTTTTAAACACTACGACTTAAGAACGAGTCTTGAAGTCGCAGAGCTAAACACTAGGTCGAATGAGGACCTAGGTGCCAAAACAAAAATCGAAAATAAACTAGAGAGAGAGAGGAAGGGGCGGTCAAAGTTCTAGAGAGAGAGTCTCTCAAATCTCTTAAACTTGGATGAATGAAAAGTGTGGAATGAGGCTCCTATTTATAGGAGAGGTCTCACCTTCAATAAGGTAGTTTCCTCTTCTATAGAATATCACATATTCATGAGCCAATTTCCCTTTTCCTTCAAAGAGTCACACGGCCAAGACTTGCCAAGCAAGTCCTTGGATTTGTTTCCTCTTTTATTTGCTTCTCTCTTGACTCATTTGGGCGCCCACCTTGGTTTCCCCTTAGGGGAAATTTGTTTCGTCTTTTTCTTTTGGCAAGTATCTTCATACATTCATGCACAAAATATTCTCTCTTTATTTGGGTATGTTGGGCGCCTATACCATCTAGAAAAAAGCTTCTAGAAGCTTTTCCAATTGTTCATAACAACATGAAAAAGGCCCATTAAGAATTTTCAATAAAATTCTTATGAAACGAAATTAATCCACAAGGCCCAATTAATCTTATTATGGCCGAGTGTTACTTGTCATCAAATGACCATGTCAAAAAATTTATTGACATTCATTTCATCCTATGTCTCAAAAGACAAAAATACCCTTTTGACAATTTTCGTTCTTGTTTTGACTTAGCTTCCAGTTTAACTATTCCTAATCGATGTGATTCGTGACAGTGACCTCATGGACCCAAATGAACAAAGCTTGAGCTAAACACTCGGACTCAAAAGTTCACAAACCTTTTCCAAGTTTAGCTTAATGCCAACTGAGTCCACTAAAGAGTTGACACTGAAAATCTCTCGGTTCAAATGAATTTATTTCTACTCAAGAATTCAACCTAATTATGATGAGCGGATCCATTGAATATTATCTATGTTTACCCTTCATGAATGTCATCAGCTAGTCGGGATTTACTAAATTACCATTTTACCCTTCCAGCTGTTATTTCCTCAACTCATTTGTCGCTTGTGAATAAGTTAGAAACAATGTATTGACGAGGAGCTAACAAGTCACATTGTTTCATCCAAAAGAGTCGGGACTCAATTTGGACACTGGCCAGTTCATTTATTCACACTCCAAGGAACAAAGGATGAGGTGACATACATTGCATTTCAGCAATCTTGTACATGAATTCCATATCTATGAGAACTTCACAAAGTTACTCATGACATTCCCACAACTTAGTAATTCACCAATAGGCCCTGTTCGGAATCACATAGTGAGTCCCAACTCTGACTTTCTCAAATAAGAATACTAAGGTGTGAAATGACATGTCTCATTTCAGGATTAAGGTAAGCATGATGTAATTCATACATAGTGACTTCGAGACATAAGAGGTTAAATGGTTTGTTCTTATCTTGTCTCTAGAAGTGCACTGGTCAATTCAGTACCTTCGGAAGATACCTAGAATAACTATAGAGTCTCCAACTTTCAATGCCTCATAACCAGACATCATAGATTCTTCTAACAATCATACTGAGGTCAATAGTCATTTGACCCTTAGATTGCGAATATATCGTTTTAAGCAAACTACGAAGAGTTTGTTCATGCAAATCTACATTTGTCTCTTCGTAAGTTGTTTACTTTGTTTATGGACTAAAGACTAATGTTATATCATAAAGCTTCAAACAAGGAAGATTGAATGAACGTTTCAACTTTTTATTAACGAATAAGCAATTACAAGCAAGAGTCTTCATGAGACTTTATTACATCGAATGTACAATATAAAGATTACAACTCTTCTTGTGGGCACCATTGACAACAAACTCCCACTTGACTCAAAGAAGATGTGTGTAGTCTTTCATGCCTAATCCCTCACGATGTTGGTCGAAGACCTTGTTCGCTAGGGCCTTGGTGAATGGATCTGCGAGGTTGTCCACCGTTGAGATCTTCTTCACTTCCACGTCTTTGCGCTGCACGATATCTCGAATCAAATGGTATTTCCTCTTAATATGCTTAGAGCGCTTATGGCTTCTAGGTTCCTTTGAGTTAGCGACAGCCCCACTATTATCACAATAAAGGGTCATGGGCTCGTCGACGTTTGGAACAACTTCCAAATACTTAAGGAATTTTCTAGGCCATACAGCCTCTTTGGATGCTTCACAAGCAGCCACATATTCTGCTTCCATTGTGGAGTTACCAATGCAAGATTGCTTAATACTTCTCCACACAACAGCTCCGCCATTAAGGATGAACACAGATCCCGAAGTGGATTTCCTGGAATCCTTATCCGCTTGAAAATCGGAGTCGGTATATCCCGTCATAGTCAGGTCAGTACCTGAGTATGTAAGCATCAAGTTCCTAGTTCTTCGAAGATACTTAAGAACATGCTTAACAGCAATCCAGTGCTCGGGTCTAGGGTTGGATTGGAAACGACTAACTACGCCAACGGCGAAACAGATGTCAGGTCTAGTGCAAAGCATAGCATACATGAGGCTTCCTACGGCAGAGGCGTAAGGAATTTTCCTCATGTCTTCAATCTCTTGTGCAGTCTTGGGAGACTGGTCCTTAGATAGTGAAACTCCATGCCTAAAGGGTGTTTGACCCTTCTTGGAGTCTTGCATCGAGAAGCGATCCATCACCTTATCAATATAAGATGCTTGAGAGAGCGACAGGGTCCGGTTTTTCCTATCTCGAAAGATTTGGATCCCCAGAATGTACGCGACTTCTCCTAGATCCTTCATATCGAATTGCTTTGCTAGCCAGACCTTAACCTCAGATAACTTACCCACGTCATTACCAATGAGTAGTATATCATCGACATATAGTACCAGAAACACAACTTTGCCTTCGTGTATTAACTTGTAAACATAAGGCTCATATATTGACTGTTCAAAGCCGAAGCTTTTCACAGTTTCATCGAATCTGATATTCCATGACCTAGATGCTTGCTTTAATCCATAAATGGACTTAAGCAACTCACAAACCTTGGTATCTTGACCTTCTTCCACGAAACCGTCTGGTTGAGCCATGTAAATGCGCTCGTCAAGATTGCCATTCAGAAAGGCTGTCTTGACATCCAGTTGCCAGATCTCATAGTCGAGAGCTGCAGCTATGGATAGGAGTATGCGGATGGATTTAAGCATCGCGACTGGTGAGAAGGTTTCTTCATAGTCAATCCCTTCTTGTTGGGTATAACCCTTCGCCACAAGTCGTGCTTTGAACGTCTCGACGTTCCTATCAGGACCCATTTTCTTCTTGTATATCCACTTACACCCTACGGCTTTAATCCCTTCAGGAAGGTCTACAAGTTTCCTGACTTTGTTGACATACATCGAGTGCATTTCAACTTTCATGGCGTCAAGCCAAAGGTTTGATTCAGAACAAACCATCGCATGGCTATAGGTAACAGGATCATCCATGTCAGAGACGGCTACAAGAGAGTCTCCATAAGACATGTACCTATCAGGCTTTTGAGTAGCCCTCCCACTACGTCTAAGTACTACTTGACGAGATTATGATGAGTTAGGTTGTGTTTCAGTTGGGGTAAGAACAGTTCTTATAGATGAGGTAGAAGCTTCCTCACCCAACTTTTCTTCAAGCACAATTTTGCTTCTAGGTTTTGCATCCTTCATAAAGTCATCCTCAAGGAAACGAGCATTCGTGCTAACGAAAGTCTTATCATCCTCGGGACTATAGAAGGTAAAACCCTTGGTTTCCTTTGGATACCCAACGAACAGACACAATTCTGACCTACTAGCCAACTTGCTAGTCTTTTGCCTTCGCACGTGTGCGGCGCAACCCCAAATTTTGATGCGGCAAAGATTCACTTTACGGCCAGTCCATCGTTCATAAGGAGTACCAGGAACCGTCTTGGACGAAACTTGGTTCAGAATATAAGCGGCTGTTTCGAGGGAATATCCCCAAAAGGAAAGAGGGAGTGATGAGTAACTCATCATTGATCTAACCATCTCTATAAGAGTTCGGTTTCTTCTCTCTGACACTCCGTTTTGTTGAGGTGTGCCAGGTGCAGTAAGCTGAGAAGCGATACCTTCTTCTTTAAGAAAGTCATCGAACTCTCCAAACATAAACTCACCACCTCGATCAGATCGAAGGGTTTTGATCACTTTGCCAGTTTGCTTTTCCACTAAAGCCCTAAAGACCTTAAATACGTTAAAGGTCTCGGATTTGTGTTTGAGCAAATAGACAAACCCATATCGTGAGTAATCATCGGTGAAGGTAATGAAGTATTCGTATCCTCCACGTGCCTGTTGGTTGAGCGGACCACATACATCAGAATGTACTAGTTCCAGCAACTCAGTGGCTCTTCGACCTTTATCGGAGAAAGGTCGCTTAGTCATTTTTCCTTCTATGCAGGATTCACAAGTAGGTAGTGAACCTATTGAAGAGTTTTGGAGTGGACCGTCCCTCACAAGTCTCTTAATCCTATCTAGACTGATATGACCGAGTCTCAAGTGCCAGAGGTATGTTGATTTTGTTAGATCGGAGGATTCAGAAAGTTTGATCCTCTTTGGCTCCCTAGTTCGATCATTATCTATTTCGGTGTCTAAAAGAGAAGGTTGAGTGGGATAGATGTAAAAAAGACCATTCTTCATACATGCATCAGTGACAAAAGAATTAGAAAAAGACATTCGAATTCCATTCTTTATAAACTTTAAATAATAATTTTGCTCTAAAAGTTGAGCAACAGATATTAAGTTTTTCCCAAAGGAAGGAACATAATAAACATTATTCAAATTTAAAGTGCGATCTTCAAAAGATAGCATCACGGATCCCACAGCCTTCGCAGACACCACGCTCCCATCACCCCACTTGAAGCAGAAGTCGCCATCCTCTAAGCTTTTGCTTTTCCTAAAACCAGTTAAGGAGCAACAAATATGGTTAGTAGCAGCGGAGTCAATAATCCACGATGATACATTATCAGCTACTAAACAAGCTTCAGTAATAAGTACAATACCTTTTACTTTGGTTTTGAGGTAGGCAGGACAGTTCCTACGCCAGTGACCAGGCTCATTGCAGTGGTGGCACTTGTCTTTAGACTTGTCCACCTTCGGAGCCTTTGGCGCCTTCTTCTTCGTTTGAACCTTAGGTTGGTTCTTCTTCTCGGCATTACGAGGTCTCTTCTTAGATCCAGAGGTGGAGGCAGTAGCATGTACTTCTCCTTGAGCCCTCTTTTTCTTAGTGAGTGCCTCAGCGATTTGATGTTCCTTCATGAGCTCGGTAACGGTGTACTCTAGCTTGTTCATGGAATAATTCAACTTGAAGGTATCAAAGGTTTCGGGGAGAGTTTCCAAGATCATATCTATTTTAGTCTCCCAATCAATCTCGGATCCAAGGATCTCCATTTCGTTTAGATAGCTAATGATCAGCATCATATGATCTCTAACGGGAGTTCCAGCCTTCATACGACAGTTCATGAATTGTCGGACCGCTTGTTGCCTAGCTTGACGTCCTTGCCCTCCAAACATCTCATGCAGATTGTAGAGCATATCAGTGGCAGTTTCGTAATCACGATGTTGTTGTTGCAACACATTGTTCATCGATGCCAGAATGTAGCACCTCGCAATCTCATCGGATCGAAGCCAGGCCGCCAGGGCGTCTTTTTCCTCTTGCGTCGAATCTTCATTCGTTTGAGGACAGGGGGTGGTGAGAACCCATTTGTGCTTGTCGACAGTAAGGACTATGTCGAGGTTACGTTTCCAGTCGACGTAATTGTCGCCTTCGAGTTTATTCGAGGAAAGAATGGTAGAGAGAGGGTTGAGAGACATATTGCCTATAAAAGTTGAAACAAGTTTATGATTAGTCTTTGGTTTAGGATTTAAGTTTTATTAAGACTTTTATAAAATCCAAAGGTGTTATAAACCAAACGATAATTTACTCCCTCAAGAGAAGGCCGCAAAAAATCTCCATTTATAAGTAAATGAGACATCATTAATGCTTAGCCAAGATGTCAATACATCTATTTTTGACTAGCCACCTTTTAAATTGGTTTGATCACTCATATCCTTTCGCAGAGCCTCAAGGGAGGATTACTAGGGATTGATCCTAAGTGTGCAACCAACCACTTAGTCCAAAAGATCAACTTTAAAAACAATCCTCCAAGGGGAGGCCTTGTCATCATCGTCTCACTCTCGGACGTAGCTCATTGAGCAATGATCGAAGCAATAACGCCTTGGAGTACTCCCATTTAAGTGAGGGTCGCAAGAGCGGCTCTTAGTCCCACGTTAATTGCTTCTTTCATTAGTGTTGGGGATCGTGGGTTACAAACAACAAGTATAACCCTCCCACTTATTTTTTTTAGTTGGTTCATCGACTCTTATAAGTTCGGAAACAGATTTCCTAGTTAAAGAGCGACAGAGCGGACAACTAGAAGAGAATCATAGATCGACATGTTGAGAGCAGTATTAGTGCATAAAGGCACAAGGTACATACTCGATCTTTTCCTATTTTCTATTTCGGGAAAGTGCGTGAGGGAAGTGTGAACTTCAACTCACTCGAACACTTGAAAGTTTGAGATTACACATCTTTTTATTTTTCGGCTTGTCTACAAAGAGACCTCCCACTCAAATTTTCAAGAGCTTACAGATTTTGAACATATGTGATATAGATATAGTTTTGAAAACATTTTGAAAACTTATTTGATTTGGATGACAAAATATTTTCAAGTTTGAAAGTGAAAAAGGATTTTTCAAAATTCAAACTAGTTTTGTAAAAACTCAATTTCAATTAATCTTTCAAAAATCAAAACTTTTTAATCTTACACATCATGTTTATAATCTTATAAAAAACAATTTTGCTCAAGAAAATTTTCTCATTAGAGTTCTATAACTCATGCTAGTGGGGCTGAAAATCCGGAATTCTAAAAACTGGACTTTCGGAACAGCCGCGCACCTCGGAGTAAAATCACCATAACTGGCGGCTCCGATGTCCTTTTGACCTGAAACAGGTGGCATTGGACAGACGACAGACAGAGCTTTAATTTTATTAAAAAATCATTAAATTTTGATTTCTGAGCAGAGAGTTATGCCACTTTTAATGCGGGTTTACTCCAGCTCGAAGAAAAAGAAATAATTAAAGCTTGGTCCTTTTAGGTGCGAAAAAGAATCGAGTGTAACAGAACGTTTTATTAGCTAGGTAATAACATGGTATAAAAGAAATAACAACATGCATAAAACGATTCAAGTAAATAAAAGAAACTAGCAAGACAATATAACTAGTCACAAAATTTACTCGAAATTTCTCAAACCTTTAAAACACGTTTTTCAATATAAAAATTTAAAACTTTTAGAACTGATTCTAATGTGTTTTAATAACATCCCAAACTCATAGAAAATCAACATGATTTTTAATTTAAAGGCATGAGCAATAAATTAAAAAAAAATCTAAGATAACAAATCTAACTTGTCACAAAATTAGTAAACTTTCGAAAACGATTTTCAAGCTCATAATTTTAAATACATGTACATGCTAATCTTTGACCATATCTCTGATACCATTTGTTGGAAACGATCTAGGGTTTAAGAAAAAGTTTAACGCTTCGCAAAGCGGCGGAATTTTAAAAAATTTCTTTTCAAGTAAAAACAGTTTTTACTAACCTAGACAAAGAGCAAGTACATGTAATTAAAAACTATTATGAGTATAGAAGTTTACTAACCTTTCTTGAAGCTTGAACTTTGAAGAAGCTTTTGGAAAGTTTGCAACGCTCGTCTCCCCTCGCAGCACATCTCTCTTTCTTTCCTCGGCACCTCGAGCAACCACAAAAGTTTCTATCACTAAATCACTCGAAATAAAGGAATTAGTGAGTGGGCACTTTTAAACACTACGACTTAAGAACGAGTCTTGAAGTCGCAGAGCTAAACACTAGGTCGAATGAGGACCTAGGTGCCAAAACAAAAATCGAAAATAAACTAGAGAGAGAGAGGAAGGGGCGGTTTAAGTTCTAGAGAGAGAGTCTCTCAAATCTCTTAAACTTGGATGAATGAAAAGTGTGGAATGAGGCTCCTATTTATAGGAGAGGTCTCACCTTCAATAAGGTAGTTTCCTTTTCTATAGAATATCACATATTCATGAGCCAATTTCCCTTTTCCTTCAAAGAGTCACACGGCCAAGACTTGCCAAGCAAGTCCTTGGATTTGTTTCCTCTTTTATTTGCTTCTCTCTTGACTCATTTGGGCGCCCACCTTGGTTTCCCCTTAGGGGAAATTTGTTTCCTCTTTTTCTTTTGGCAAGTATCTTCATACATTCATGCACAAAATATTCTCTCTTTATTTGGGTATGTTGGGCGCCTATACCATCTAGAAAAAGGCTTCTAGAAGCTTTTCCATTTGTTCATAACAACATGAAAAAGACCCATTAAGAATTTTCAATAAAATTCTTATGAAATGAAATTAATCCACAAGGCCCAATTAATCTTATTATGGCCGAGTGTTACTTGTCATCAAATGACCATGTCAAAAAATTTATTAACATTCATTTCATCCTATGTCTCAAAAGACAAAAATACCCTTTTGACAATTTTCGTTCTTGTTTTGACTTAGCTTCCAGTTAAACTATTCCTAATCGATGTGATTCGTGACAGTGACCTCATGGACCCAAATGAACAAAGCTTGAGCTAAACACTTGGACTCGAAAGTTCACAAACCTTTTCCAAGTTTAGCTTAATGCCAACTGACTCCACTAAAGAGTTGACACTGAAAATCTCTCGGTTCAAATGAATTTATTTTCTACTAAAGAATTCAACCTAATTATGATGAGCGGATCCACTGAATATTATCTATGTTTACCCTTCATGAATGTCATCAGCTAGTCGGGATTTACTAAATTACTATTTTACCCTTCTAGCTGTTATTTCCTCAACTACTTTGTCGCTTGTGAATAAGTTAGAAACAATGTATTGACGAGGAGCTAACAAGTCACATTGTTTCATCCAAAAGAGTCAGGACTCAATTTGGACATTGGCCAGTTCATTTATTCACACTCCAAGGAACAAAGCATGAGGTGACATACATTGCATTTCAGCAATCTTGTACATGAATTCCATATCTATGAGAACTTCACAAAGTTACTCATGACATTCTCACAACTTAGTACTTCACCAATAGGCCCTGTTCGGAATCACATAGTGAGTCCGAACTCTGACTTTCTCAAATGAGAATACTAAGGTCTGAAATGACATGTTTCATTTCAGGATTAAGGTAAGCACGATGCAATTCATACGTAGTGACTTCGAGACATAAGAGGTTAAATGGTTTGTTCCTATTTTGTCTCTAGAAGTGCACTGGTCAATTCAGGTGCATTGGAAGATACCTAGAAGAACTATAGAGTCTCCAACTCTCAATGCCCCATAACCAGACATCATAGATTCTCCTAACAATCATACTGAGGTCAATAGTCCTTTGACCCTTAGAATGCGAATATATCGTTTTAAGCAAACTACGAAGAGTTTGTTCATGCAAATCTACATTTGTCTCTTCGTAAGTTGTTTAGTTTGTTTATGGACTAAAGACTAATGTTTTATCATAAAGCTTCAAACAAGGAAGATTGAATGAACGTTTCAACTTTTTATTAACGAATAAGCAATTACAAGCAAGAGTCTTCATGAGACTTTATTACATCGAATGTACAATATAAAGATTACAACTCTTCTTGTGAGCACCATTGACAACATCGTCATCGTTTACCATTTGAGGTGAGGGGGCGTTTGTGACCAGTTAGGTGATTGGCTGACCCGTGTTGAACGGTGATATCGGCCCGTCGGGTTAGGCCGACAATTCAGTGTGCCTGATGTGGCTGTGGCCCAATGACTTCGCTCCGTGCCCATTGTTGATCGGAGAGATCGTACCGGGTAGTTCCCGGGGGCTCTGCGTCCGTGCCATTGGTGACTAGACGTGCATGTTGCGCCGGGTTAGGCCGGTGTCTTTTGATTTTGTGCCTTGGAGCGAGCGAACGTAGATTGTGCCGGGTTAGGCCGGCGTCTTTTGAGCTCGTGCTGTTGAGCGACCGAGCGTAGATTGCGCCAGGTTAGGCCGGCGTCTTTATGGGTTAACTCACCCTGGAGCAAGCGAACGCGGGTTACACCGGGTTAGGCCGGCGTCTTTTTGGGTTCGCTCACCCTGGAGCAAGTGAACGCGGGTTGCGCCGGGTTAGGCCGGCATCTTTTTGGGTTAGCTCACCCTGGAGCAAGCGAACGCGGGTTGCGCCGTGTTAGGCCTGCGTCTTTTTGGGTTCGTGCGTGGCTTATTTTCTCGACCTACCAATGAAGGCATGATCGATTTGCACGGCTTATTTTCTCGACCTACCATTGAAGGCGTGATCGATTAGCATGACTTTATTGTGAGTGGCTTATTTTCTCGACCTACCAATGAAGGCGTGATCGATTTGCACGGCTTTATCGTGCGCGGCTTATTTTCTCGACCTACCATTGAAGGCGTGATCGATTAGCACGACTTTATTGTGCATGGCTTATTTTCTAGACCTACCAATGAAGGCGTGATCGATTTGCACGGCTTTATCGTGCGCGGCCTATTTTCTCGACCTACCATTGAAGGCGTGATCGATTAGCACGACTTTATTGTGCGCCACTTATTTTCTCGACCTACCGTTGAAGGCGTGATCGATTAGCACGACTTTATTGTGCGCGGCTTATTTTCTCGACCTACCAATGAAGGCGTGATCGATAAGCACGACTTTATTACGCGTGGCTTATTTTCTCGACCTACCAATGAAGGCGTGATCGATTAGCTGGACTTTATTATGCGTGGCTTATTTTCTCGACCTACCAATGAAGGCATGATCGATTAGCATGACTTTATTGTGCGTGGCTTATTTTCTCGACCTACCAATGAAGGCATGATCGATTAGCACGACTTTATTGTGCGCGGCTTATTTTCTCGACCTACCAATGAAGGCGTGATCGATTAGCACGACTTTATTGTGCGCGGCTTATTTTCTCGACCTACCAATGTAGGCGTCTTAGCCTGCATCTCTGGGATGGCTTATGGTGCGCCGCGGAGGCGTCTTAGCCTGCATCTCTGGGATGGCTTGTGGCGCGCCGCGGAGGCGTCTTAGCCCGCATCTCGGGGATGGCTTACGGCGCGCCGCGGAGGCGTCTTTAGCCCGCATCTCGGGGATGTCTTACGGCGCGCCACTGAGGCGTCTTACGTGCACGCTCGTTCCCGTTTTATGTTTGGGTGTTTTGTTTTGATGGAGCGTGCTTTCTTTTTGTGGAGCGTACTTTCTCGAGGATTTTGAGCGTACTTACCATTGCCTATGTCACTAGCCCCCCGAGTTTTGGGTTTACAAGTGTAATCTTTGACGATTGAAAATCTTTGATAAAGTGGATTTTGAAAGAAAAACATCGAACTTTATTAATATTGCAAAAAATTTGAAATCCTAAAACGTTGGCTCATAGGTCTTATTGAATTTTGGAAAGCAAAGAAATAAAATGGGGGGAAGCGTTGGCTACTAGTAGTACTGCCTCAAGTGTTCCGCATTCCACAGGCGACGGATCGGTGTCCGTGTATTTGATGTGGTGTGTCTCGTCATGTATGACTTGGTAGACTTTGTGGGGTCCCTCCCTGTTTGGGATAAGGACGTTGGCACCTTGCATTTGGGTGTCATGCAGATGTCTTTGTGGACTTCGCGGAGGGCCTTGGTCGACTCGACGCGGTCTCTAATTTGAAAGATCGTGTTAACCGTCTTTCGAGCGGTCTTTCCATCGATTCCTTGGATGTAACATACTCTGGCTTGGGCTTTGTCGCCAGCCATGATGCCGATTCCATCCTCAGTGGGGAGCTTCACCAGTAGGTGGTATGTTGAAGTAATAGCCCGTAGTTGGTTCAACGTGGGTCGCCCAATGATGACATTATACGGCGACTCCTAATCAACCACTAGGAATGGGACCGTGTGAACGACTTCAATGCCTCCGGGAGTTCCGAAGGTGACCGGTAGATCGATGATCCCTTAGGTCATGACTCTCTCCCCAATGAACCCGAATAGAGGCGTTTGGGTCGGAGTTGGGCGTAGCCACCCGAGCTTATGCGCTCTAGGGTGGACTTGAAAATTATGTCGGCAGCACTGCCGTTGTCGATGAGAACTCTTTTCACCAAGTTGTTGGCCACTTGGGCTTTCAGCACTATCGCGTCATTGCGCGGATGCACAACTCGCTTGGTCTCTTTGTTGGTGAAGTAAATCGTCTCGTAAGGCACGGACGGAGACTCTTCGTGCGTAAAGTTTAAGGCTCGACTCGAGGAGCGAAGCTCGATTCGAGGAGAATGACTCATCTCGAGAAGCAAGGCTCGACTCGAGGAGTGTGACGCGTCTCGAAGAGCATGGCTCGGCTTGAGGAGTATGACTCGGTTCGAGGAGCAAGGCTCGACTCGAGGAGTGTGACTCGACTCAGGGAGCGAAGCTCGATTCGAGGAGAATGACTCATCTCGAGGAACAAGGCTCGACTCGAGGAGAATGACTCGACTCGAGGAGCGAAGCTTGATTCGAAGAGAATGACTCGACTCGAGGAGCAAGGCTCGACTCGAGGAGAATGACTCGTCTCGAGGAGCAAGACTCGACTCGAGGAGAATGACTTGTCTCGAGGAGCGAAGCTCGATTCGAGGAGAATGACTCGTCTCGAAGAGCAAGGCTCGACTCGAGGAGTGCGACTCGTCTCGAAGAGCAAGGCTCGACTCGAGGAGAATGACTCGTCTCGAGGAGCAAGGCTCGACTCGAGGAGTGTGACTCGACTCAAGGAGCTAAGCTCGACTTGACTTTGCAGCCATTCGGTTGTGGTACCTCACGTTCTTCGCCTTTAGTTGGCGGATACTCTCCTCCAACTCCGTGATGCGGTCATCCCCGCTATCAGGAGATGGAGATGGTGAGCGGGTCAAGCTCTCTTCGTGGTGTGACTCTTCGTCACCATGCGCTTGGGAGCGCAAGAAGTATATATTTTGGTCCCAGTGACGTTATCGGGGTTGTTAATGCCCTCAGACCGTATGGGTGGTTGAGCACTCATCTTTTCTCAAGTTCGAGAAAGCTGGGCCTGTAGAAGAAAAGAAGAAGATGAACAGAAGGGATTTCAGGCTGAATAGGTCGGGAAGTCCCCTCCTTCTAGCGCCAAAATGTTGTCGCACGAAAATGAACAACTATTTAAAACCTCGGGCGGTTCGATCCAAGGCCGGACCAAGTGATCGCACCCGGGCCAAGAGTGGGAACTCGATAGTCTCGAGCTAGGGTTTTCTCCTATCAACCCGCCTCTCGGGTGAGATAGGGGATGAGGAGGAAGAGTGACCGTGCCTTGGTTGTCGGCTGCCTATGTACCCGTGTGTGGGATCAGGTCAGAACGTAGTTCAAGCGTGTAGGACGCTGTATGAGGCGCGGAGCCTTGATGGAGAAGCGTATTCGACGAAGGAGACGGGGCGCGAGGAGTCCTCGGCGGCGTCTCAGGACTTCGGAGATCGCGAGCGCGAGAGAGAATGTGTGTTTTCTCTCTTTTGGAGACGTGGGAGACTCTAAGTCAAGAGTTCCTTGTTGTGGCGGAGATTCCGGACGCGTAGGCGATTCCTAGTCGGAAATGCCGGACGCGTAGGCGATTTCTTGTCAGAAATGGCGGACGCGTCTAGGGTGCTAGACGCGTAGGCGATTTTCAGTCGAAAACCGTTAGAGCACTCGTGGGCTCAAGATTAATCGTTCGATCAAGAGAGGCGGCACTCGGGAGTCCCCGGAAAGCGTTTCAGAATCCCTGAGAACGAGAAATCGATGAGAATCCGCTTCAGGCCAAGGATGGCATCCAGAGAAGCAGAGAGAAGTCTCAAGTTCGTTGAGAATGAATGGGATCGCTTTCCCCTCAATGGGAGGGGGTATTTATAGGTGTTTTGGGGCCTTAGAAGGCTTCTTTTTCGTCCATGTGGGACTAGGAACGTATGTGGCATCAAGCGGAGGCGCACGGCGCGCGCGGCGCACAAAGAGCGGCGCGCGGCGCAGGGGGCGCGGCGCCCGGCGCAGGGGGCGCGGCGCGCGAGTCATTTGGCGCGGCGCATGGAGCGCGCGGCGCGGGCGCGTCTTGGCGCGGCGCGCGCCTGCCTGGCGCGGCGCGCTGCTTGCTGCGCGGCTGGTCGACGCAGCTTGCTGTGCGCGCAGCGAATGGTTCGTCTTGCCGGACTCTTGCGGGCCTTTAGGGGTCTTCGAATACCATTCTTGCCATGCAAAATATGAAGGTTTCTACTCGACGAGAGTGGCTCGACTCGAGGAACAACTCAAGGCTCGACTCGAGGAACGACTCGAGGAGAACGACTCGAGGCTCGACTCGAGGAACAACTCAAGGCTCGACTCGAGGAGCGACCCGAGGCTCGACTCGAGGAACGACTCGAGGCTCGACTCGAGGAGAACGACTCGAGGCTTGACTCGAGGAATGACTCAAGGCTCGACTCGAGGAACGACTCGAGGCTCGACTCGAGGAGAACGACTCGAGGCTCGACTCGAGGAACGTGAGGATTTGGCACGAATACTTGTCAGTCGACTCGTGACAGAAGGCTTGCCGCTCTTCAGGACCTCCGGCCTGACCATCGGCCCTTTGAACGGCGTGTCTTCTTGGCGTCTCGGGTTTTCCGAAAACGACCGACAACAACCCTCTCCCCGGAGAAGCCAAAGAGTGGGGTCGAGACCGGGGTCAGTCCCATTCCGGATAGCTTCATTCTGTCCAGCGCCGATTTGAAGATTATGTCGGCGGAGCTTCCATTGTCGATTAGGATTCTTCGGACAAGGTTGTTGGCGACTGGTGCGGAGACGACTATCGCGTCATTGTGCGGGTGGAGCACACGCGCTGCCTCTTGGCCGGTGAAGAACATGGACTCGAACGGGGCTGGAGGAGGAGCCTCGTACGTGTGGTTGATGTAGTGCGCTATTTTCCCCTGGGAAACTTCGCGCACGTATTTCTTCCTTTGCGTGCTCCAGTCTCTGAAGTCCGGGCCGCCCATGATCGAGCCCACGATGTGCAATTGTGAGTTCCCCGGT
This sequence comes from Urtica dioica subsp. dioica, assembly GCF_054948205.1. NCBI lineage: Eukaryota > Viridiplantae > Streptophyta > Magnoliopsida > Rosales > Urticaceae > Urtica > Urtica dioica. The sequence goes on along the minus strand of NC_142758.1, from coordinate 20,577,423 downwards.
CCTTGGTTCGCCACTTGGTCTGTGACGGTCGCCGTCGCCGGACCCTTCCTTTCTTGCCGCGGGTGCTCTACGTGCACCGCGGCCGTCCCGACCGTTCTTAGGACATACTCTTTTAATTTCCCGTCTTGAATCAGGGCCTCGATCTGACGCCTGAGATGATAACACTCGGACGTCAGATGCCCGCTCGTGGTACTCAGAGAACTTGTTTCGATCCCTCTTCGCGGGATCCTTTGCGAGAGGAGCCGGACTTCCTAGCTTGTCGCGGTGCAGAGTTAGGATCCGCTCCTGCGGGGTGTTCAGAGGGGTAAACTGTTGTCGGCCCATCTAGGGCCGACGAGGACAAAGGCATTTCTTCGACCCGCGTGGCCGGTGTGAGGTCTTGAATGGCGAAGCCCTGACCCAGCCAGGGTCCGGCCCAAACCAAGGGCCAAGTCAAATGCCTTGCCCTAAGGCTTGCCTCGGCCAATGGCCGGCCCAAGGCTTGCCTCGGCCATTGGCCGGCTCAAAGCTTGCCTCGGCCATTGGCCGGCCCTAAGGCTTGCCTCGGCAAATGGCCGGCCCAAGGCTTGCCTCGGCCATTGGCCGGCTCAAGGCTTGCCTCGGCCATTGGCCGGCCCAAGGCTTGCCTCGGCCATTGGCCGGCCCAAGGCTTGCCTCGGCCATTGGCCAGCTCAACGCTTGCCTCGGCCATTGGCCGGCCCTAAGGCTTGCCTCGGCCAATGGCTGGCCCAAGGCTTGCCTCGGCCAATGGCTTGCCCAAGGCTTGCCTCGGCCATTGGCCGACTCAAAGCTTGCCTCGGCCAATGGCCGGCCCTAAGGCTTGCCTCGGCCAATGGCCGGCCCAAGGCTTGCCTCCGCCATTGGCCGGCCCAAGGCTTGCCTCCGCCATTGGCCGGCCCAAGGCTTGCCTCGGCCATTGGCCGGCCCTAAGGCTTGCCTCGGCCAATGGCCGGCCCAAGGCTTGTCTCGGCCATTGGCCGGCTCATGGCTTGCCTCGGCCATTGGCCGGCCCAAGGCTTGCCTCGGCCAATGGCCGACCCAAAGGTGCTCACTCGGCCAAGGGGCCCCCCAAACTCCCCTTGGCCGCCTACAAATAGAGAGGTCTGGCCTCTCCCAAAGGTAATCCAATTTTGAGTCCCGAAACGCTGTCGAACTCGTACTTCGCTCATTTCGCTCATCTTTGGCCTCTCACCACCCCTAAAACCTCTATACTCCACCTCAATCCCACTAATGTTGAGCGTCGGAGAGGTAAACAGGGGCACCCCCCTGTTTTCCCTTTGTAGTTCACAATCTCTTTCTTGCTTTTGAGGTATCGAGACGAGGTGAGCTTCACCCATAACTAAGGGACGACTTGGGATACCAGGTCCGACACGCTCGAGCCGGAGTGAGACCACTTGGTCCGGCCTTGGGTCTAACAACTCTGGGCTCCTAAATCGTTGTCCGAAAAACGACGACAACATTTTGGCGCTAGAAGGAGGGGTCGCACCTCGACGCTCTCCCTTCCATTCCTCTATCACTACACCTACGACTCTCGAGAGATGAGTCATGTGCCTGCCACCTCCGTGGGCGCCCGAGCGACTAGCTCGAGGCACGGCCTCCAAAGCTCTGCGCACGGTCTCGAAGGGCAACCTCATGATAATGAGAGCCAGCCTCGAGACCCGACGAATGACCCCGAGGCCACAGTCCGAGAGGACACGGCTCGAAGGCTCGCCGGGCTCCTAGACCGCCCCGGCGTCACCGGCGCGCTCATCGCCGACCTCCTCGACTCCAATGACGTCGACGACGTCAACCACGAGACCAACCCCGACCGCGCTGTTCACAAAAGGGGACGCACGTGCACGCTTCCAAGGGGACACCCTCGGGCGACCGCGCCGGGACGTCAACTTTCTAATGAGCACGCGCACGCGCCCTCGAGGGGACACCCTCGGGCGACCACGTCAAGGCGTCAAAGCTCGCGCAATACCCGAGGACGCTCAGTCTCGAGATTCCGAAAGGGACGCTCCAAGCTCACCATCCGCGTCCAAAACCCTTGTGAAGGTGACAACGTCGATGGTCGCGGCCTCCGCCAAAGGCGTCGCCTGGATGACACGCCCTTAACAAGGGTGATAGGGACGGCCTCTGGAGACTTGAGAGACCGCCTCAGCTCTCAAAGAGAGGATCACGAGTTCGACTTGAGAGAAAAACTCGACGCTCAACGCGAGACCGCGATGGTCTTGGGGCAGCGACCACCCAACATTGATCGAGCACCCAACCAGAAGCGCTCAACCGCGCTTGTGATACCGGCCGTTGGTCCCGAGTCACGAAGGAAAAGGCGCCGGAAGGGTCAAGTCCCTAATGACCACCCTTCTCCGGCCCCGAAGCAATCCTTCATCCCGCTCAACACAACGCCCGACCGGATCCTAAGCTTACGCCGTAATGAGCTGGGAAGTCCCGCTCCACTCACCAAGGACCCCGCGAAGCGCGATCGAAGTAGGTTCTGCGAATACCACAAAGATCACAGGCACGTGGCGATCGAATGCTACCAGCTTAAGAAGCGAATTGATTCCCTAATTCGAGGTGGGGACTTCAAGGAATTCGTCGCATCTGCTAGCAAGCCATGATTGTCGCGACTTCGACCTTTAACCTCACGCCCGAACCCGATCGGCTTCGTGATCACTTTTATTTCGAAAATGTAATTTCTTCTTTTTCAAAAATGGCCAAGTGCCATGACTACCTGTAACGACCACCTTTATTGCAATAAAAAGTTATTCTACACATGACAACCTTTTTGTATACCTCCAACACAAGAGTTTCTTAGCCTTCGTCTCACAAACGCAAGAAACTCGGGGGGCTAACAGGGATCAATGCTCAATTAAAAACAACTAAACAACAACACAAAAAAAAATATAATAATAATAATAAAGTCTCAAGGGGCCGATGGTTAGGCCGGAGGTCCCAAAGAAAGACTTTACACGTAACTCCTCGAGATGAGTTCATTCCTCGAAGTCGAGTTCGAATCCACGAGTCGACCGATACCCCTCGTGCCGATTCTTCACGTAGCTCCTCATGCAGGCTCTACAGAAGTCCTCGAGTTGAGCCCGAATCCACGAGTCGACCGATACTCCTCGTGCCGATTCTTCACGAAGCTCCTCGTGCAGGCTCTACATGAGTCCTCGAGTTGAGCCCGAGTCCACGAGTCGACTGATACTCCTCATGCCGACTCTTCATGTAACTTCGCGAGATGAGTTCTTTCCTCGAGTCAAGTTCGAGTCCACGAGTCGACAAGAAACTCCTCGTGCCGACTGCACATATCTCCTCGAGACGAGCTCATTCCTCGAGTCGAGCTCCGAGTCCGCGAGTCGACCGATACTCCTCGCACCGACTCTTCACGAAACGCCTCGTGCAGGCTCTACGTGAGTCCTCGAGTCGAGTTCGAGTCCACGAGTCGACCGATACTCCTCGTGCCGATTCTTCACGAAGCTCCTCGTGCAGGCTCTACATGAGTCCTCAAGTTGAGCCCGAGTCCACGAGTCGACTGATACTCCTCGTGCCGACTCTTCATGTAACTCCTAGAGATGAGTTCTTTCCTCGAGTCAAGTTCGAATCCACGAGTCGACAAGAAACTCCTCGTGCCGACTCCACATATCTCCTCGAGACGAGCTCATCCCTCGAGTCGAGCTCCGAGTCCATGAGTCGACCGATACTCCTCGCGCAAACTCTTCACGAAACGCCTCGTGCAGGCTCTATGTGAGTCCTCGAGTCGAGTTCGAGTCCACGAGTCGACAAGCTACTCCTCGTGCCGATTCTTCACGAAGCTCCTCGTGCAGGCTCTATATGAGTCCTCGAGTTGAGCCCGAGTCCACGAGTCGACTGATACTCCTCGTGCCGACTCTTCATCTAACTCCTCGAGATGAGTTCTTTCCTCGAGTCAAGTTCGAGTCCACGAGTCGACAAGAAACTCCTCGTGCCGACTCCACATATCTCCTCGAGACGAGCTCATTCCTCGAGTCGAGCTCCGAGTCCGCGAGTCGACCGATACTCCTCGCACCGACTCTTCACGAAACGCCTCGTGCAGGCTCTACGTGAGTCCTCGAGTCGAGTTCGAGTCCACGAGTCGACCGATACTCCTCGTGCCGATTCTTCACGAAGCTCCTCGTGCAGGCTCTACATGAGTCCTCGAGTTGAGCCCGAGTCCACGAGTCGACTGATACTCCTCGTGCCGACTCTTCATGTAACCCCTCGAGATGAGTTCTTTCCTCGAGTCAAGTTCGAATCCACGAGTCGACAAGAAACTCCTCGTGCCGACTCCACATATCTCCTTGAGACGAGCTCATTCCTCGAGTCGAGCTCCGAGTCCGTGAGTCGACCGATACTCCTCGCGCAAACTCTTCACGAAACGCCTCGTGCAGGCTCTATGTGAGTCCTCGAGTCGAGTTCGAGTCCACGAGTCAACAAGCCGCTCCTCGTGCCGATTCTTCACGAAGCTCCTCGTGCAGGCTCTATATGAGTCCGCGAGTAGAGCCCGAGTCCACGAGTCGACTGATACTCCTCGTGCCGACTCTTCATCTAACTCCTCGAGATGAGTTCTTTCCTCGAGTCAAGTTCGAGTCCATGAGTCGACAAGAAACTCCTCGTGCCGACTCCACATATCTCCTGGAGACGAGCTCATTCCTCGAGTCGAGCTCCGAGTCCGCGAGTCGACCGATACTCCTCGCGCCGACTCTTCACGAAACGCCTCGTGCAAGGTCTACGTGTGTACTCGAGTCGAGTTCGAGTCCACGAGTCGACAAGCTACTCCTCGTGCCGATTCTTCACGAAGCTCCTCGTGCAGGCTCTACATGAGTCCTCGAGTTGAGCCCGAGTCCACGAGTCGACTGATACTCCTCGTGCCGACTCTTCATGTAACTCCTCGAGATGAGTTCTTTCCTCGAGTCAAGTTCGAATCCACGAGTCGACCGATACTCCTCATGCCGACTCTCCACGAAACTCCTCGTGCAGGCTCTACGTGAGTCCTCGAGTCGAGTTCGAGTCCACGAGTCGACAAGAAACTCCTCGTGCCGACTCCACATATCTCCTCGAGACGAGCTCATTCCTTGAGTCGAGCTCCGAGTCCGCGAGTCGACCGATACTCCTCGCGCCAACTCTTCACGAAACTCCTCGTGCAGGCTCTACGTGAGTCCTCGAGTCGAGTTCGAGTCCACGAGTCGACAAGCTACTCCTCGTGCCGATTATTCACGAAGCTCCTCGTGCAGGCTACATAAGCCCATCGAGTCGAGTTCGAGTCCATGAGTCGACCGATACTCCTCGTGCCGACTTCACGTGCCTCCTCGAGACGAGTTCATTCCTCGAGTCGAGGTCGAGTCCACGAGTCGACAAGCTACTCCTCGTGGCAACTCCACATGTCTCCTCGAGATGCGTTCATTCCTCGAGTCGAGTTCGAATCCACGAGTCTCCAAGCTACTCCTCGTGGCGACTCCACATGTCTCCTCGAGATGCGTTCATTCCTCGAATCGAGTTCGAATCCACGAGTCGATACTCCACATGTCTCCTCGAGATGAGTTCATTCCTCGAGTCGAGTTCGAATCCACGAGTCGACAATTACTCCTCGTGCCGATTCTTCATGAAACTCCTCGTACAGGCTCTACATGAGTCCTCGAGATGAGTCCCGAGTCCACGAGTCGACTGATACTCTTCGTGCCGACTCTACATGTCTCCTCGAGATGAGTTCATTCCTCGAGTCAAGTTCGAGCCCACGAGTTGACTGATACTCGTCGTGCCGACTCTACATGTCTCCTCGAGATGAGTTCGTTCCTCGAGTCGAGTTCGAATCCACGAGTCGACCGATACTCCTCGTGCCGATTCTTCATGAAACTCCTCGTGCAGGCTCTACATGAGCCCTCGAGTTGAGTCCCGAGTCCACGAGTCGACAGATACTCCTCGTGCCGACTCCTCACATGTCTCCTCGAGATGAGTTCATTCCTCGAGTTGAGTCCCGAGTCCACAAGTCAACTAACTACTCCTCGTGTAGGCTCTACATGAGTCCTCGAGTTGAGTCTCGAGTCCGCGCTCGCCGCCCAGCTCGTGAGCCGATAGGCAACGACTTACAAATGGGTTCAAGGCTTGCGTCCGCTGGGCGTATCTGGTCTAGCCAGCGTCCACGGGAAACCTGGCCACACAAATGTGGCATCGCGCTCCCCGCCCAGCTCGTGAGCCGATAGGTAACGAGATACAAATGGGTTCAAGGCTTGCGTCCACTGGGCGTATCTGGTCTAGCCAGCGTCCACGGGAAACCTGGCCACACAAATGTGGCATCGCGCTCGCCGCCCAGCTCGTGAGCCGATAGGCAACGAGTTACAAATGGGTTCAAGGCTTGCGTCCGCTGGGCGTATCTGGTCTAGCCAGCGTTCACGGGAAACCTGGCCACACAAATGTGGCATCGCGCTCGCCGCCCAGCTCGTGAGCCGATAGGCAGCGAGTTACTAATGGGTTCAAGGCTTGCATCCGCTGGGCGAATCTGGTCTAGCCAGCGTCCACGGGAAACCTGGCCACGCAAATGTGGCATCGCGCTCGCCGCCCAGCTCGTGAGCCGACAGGCAACGAGTTACAAATGGGTTTCAAAGGCTTGCGTCCGCCAGGGCGTATCCGGTCTAGCCAGCGTCCACGGAAAACCCGGTCACGCAAACGTGACACCGAGGCCCCCCGAGGCCCAAGCCGTGCTAATCAATCACGCCTTCACAGGTAGGTCGAGAAAATAAGCCGCGCACAACAAAGACGTGCAAATCGATTACGCCTTCGTCGGTAAGTCGAGAAAATAAGCCACGCGCTGCAAAAATCGTCCCTCGCAATGCACAAAAGCCGTCCCTCGTGACGCACAAAAGCCGTCCCTCGCGACGCATAAAAGCCGTCCCTCGTGACGCACAAAGGCCGTCCCTCGTGGCGCACAAAGGACGTCACTCGCGACACACAAAGGTCGTTCCCTGTGACGCAATCCTGAGAGCGTTCACCCCGCATCCACATAAAAGCGTAGGTTTTGAGTTTCCACTCGACCTACGCTCGACCGGAAACTCGGGGGGCTAATGTTGTCGGCCCGTCTAGGGCCGACGCGGACAAAGCACTGACCCACCCAGGGGCCGGCCCAAACCAAGGGCCAAGTCAAATGCCTTGCCCTAAGGCTTGCCTCGGCCAATGGCCGGCCCAAGGCTTGCCTCGGCCATTGGCCGGCTCAAAGCTTGCCTCGGCCATTGGCCGGCCCTAAGGCTTGCCTTGGCCAATGGCCGGCCCAAGGCTTGCCTCGGCCATTGGCCGGCCCAAGGCTTGCCTCGGCCATCGGCCGGCCCAAGGCTTGCCTCGGCCATCGGCCGGCCCAAGGCTTGCCTCGGCCATTGGTCGGCCCTAGGGCTTGCCTCGGCCAATCGCCGGCCCAACGCTTGCCTCGGCCATTGGAAGGCCCAAGGCTTGCCTCGGCCATTGGCCGGCCCAAGGCTTGCCTCGGCCATTGGCCGGCCCAAGGCTTGCCTCGGCCATTGGCCGGCCCTAAGGCTTGCCTCGGCCATTGGCCGGCCCAAGGCTTGCCTTGGCCATTGGCCGGCTCAAAGCTTGCCTCGGCCAATGGCCGGCCCTAAGGCTTGCCTCGGCCAATGGCCGGCCCTAAGGCTTGCCTCGGCCAATGGCCGGCCCAAGGCTTGCCTCGGCCATTGGACGGCCCCACGCTTGCCTCGGCCATGGACCGGCCCAAGGCTTGCCTCGGCCATTGGCCGGCCCTAAGGCTTGCCTCGGCCATTGGCCGGCCCAAGGCTTGCCTCGGCCATTGGCCGGCCCAAGGCTTTCCTCGGCCATTGGCCGGCTCAAGGCTTGCCTCGGCCAATGGCCGACCCAAAGGTGCTCACTCGGCTAAGGGGCCCCCCAAACACCCCTTGGCCGCCTATAAATAGAGAGGTCTGCCCTCTCCCAAAGGTAATCCAATTTTGATTCCCGAAACGCTGTCGAACTCGTACTTCGCTCGTTTCGCTCATCTTTGGCCTCTCATCACCCCTAAAACCTCTATACTCCACCTCAATCCCACTAATGTTGAGCGTCGGAGAGGTAAACAGGGGCACCCCCCTGTTTTCCCTTTGTAGTTCACAATCTCTTTCTTGCTTTTCAGGTATCGAGACGAGGTGAGCTTCACCCATAGCTAAGGGACGACTTGGGATACCAAGTCCGACACGCTCGAGCCGGAGTGAGATCACTTGGTCCGGCCTTGGGTCTAACCACTCTGGGCTCCTAAATCGTTGTCCGAAAAACGGCGACAACATAAACGTCGGTAACGCCATCTCGGCCAACGCGGCTGCGACCACCTTGTCCTCCTGACTTCCGGCCGTCTCGGCCATCGAGATAGTCTTCGATTCCCATATACGCGCGGGCTCTCATCATCAGCTCCGCCATGTCTCGCGGAACTTGCCCAACAATGGACTTGAGGAAGTCGCTCGTGCAAACTCCCTTGGTGATCGCCGTGATGGCGTCCTTGTCTTCGAACCCCTCGACTTTGTGAGACTCCTCGGTGAAGCGAGCGAGGTATTGTCTCAATGTCTCGTCTCTCCCTTGCCGAATGGAGAGGAGGTGGGTCTTCGACTTTTTTTGTGCCACAAGCGTGGCGAAGCGGGCGAGGAAAGCCTCTCGCAAGGCCCGGAAGGACGGGATGCTTCCAGGCCTCAAACTCCGGAACCACTCAAAGCCCGACCCTGTGAGGGTCAGGCCGAAGGCTTGGCATAGGGTCGCGTCCGACTACCCTTGCATTGTCATCCATGTCTCGTAATGTTGGATGTGGAAGTTTGGGTCAGTCCGTCCATCATAAGGAGGGATGGATGGCAACTTGAAGTTCCCCACGCAAGGCTGCGCGAGGATTTGAGCGGCGTAGGGAGAGTATGACCCCTCGATCCCCCCGTAGGGACTTTGCCTCCCTGATTCCCTCACCTCAATGAGTTTGTTTTGGAGGCTCTGAATCATTGTGACCATGTCAAGCTCGTTAGCAGGGCTGAACGTCGGGGCCACAGGGGTCGCCGGTTGGCGCTCATTGGACGCTTGGTCCACGACTTTGGCCCGAGGCCGGCCGAGAGTCGCTGCGGGGAGCGCGTCCCTCCGAGAGTTGAGCCTTTCACGGAGATCCTCCCCTCGGGAGTTTCTCTGCACTGTCAAGCACTCTCTAAGGTCCACGCTTGGTGCGTGGCGGGGCGAGGTCGCCCTTGGTCGGAGTGTCCGGCGAGCGCTTCGGCTATCGGCCCCATCGTCAACCAGAGTCGCTCTCTCCTCGGCAAAGGGCCGTGTCCAGCCACCTCTTGAAACCAAGGGGGCGAGTCCCCGGGACTGTGACCATGCTTATCGTCGCGCCGGGTGCAAAGGATCGGCCAACGCCCCATCGGCCCTCTCAGGCCGTGTTTGAGCGAGGCTAGGAGTTGCCTCATTGGTCCTTGACTCCCCCACATAGTCGGGGTCGGACTCGTCTTGAGCGGATCGATCCTCGACGTCGTAGCCGAGGAGATTGGCGATGAGTGAGCCGTCAACGCCGGGACGGTCAAGGACCTCCGCAAGCCGCCGGGCCGTGTCCTCTCGGAGTTCGGCCTCGGGGTCATTCACCGGGTCTTGGGGCTGGCTCTCGCTGTCGAGAGGTTGCCCTTCAAGACGGTGTGCGAGGCGTCGGAGACCGTACCTCAAGCTCGTCGCTCGTGTACTCGCGGAGGTAGTGGGTAGGTGACTCATCTCTCGAGAGTCGTAGGAGTGGTGAAAGTGTGGAATGGAATGGAGAGCGTGCTAAGGTCGGTGGTCCCCTCCTTCTAGCGCCAAAATATTGTCGCTGTTTTTCAGACAACGATTTAGGAGTCAAGGGCGGTTAGACCCAAGGCCGGACCAAGTGGCCTCGCCTTGACTCGAGCGTGTCGGGCTTGGTATCCCAAGCCGTCCCTTAGCTATTGGTGGTGTCAATCTCGTCCAGGCACCTGAAAAGCAAGCAAAAAGAGGTGTGAACTACAAAGGGGAAACAGAGGGTGTGCCTCTGTTTACCTCTCCGACGCTCAAAATTAGTAGGATTGAGGTGGATATAGAGGGTTTAGGTGTTTAGAGGCCGAGACTTGAGAGAAACGAGCGAGGTACGAGTTCGGCAGCGTTTCAGTACTCAAGAATGGATTACCTGGGTCAAGGGAGAGACCCTTGTATTTATAGGCGGCCAAGAGGTGGTTTGAAGACCCCTTGGCCGAGTGAGCATGCTTGAGTCGGCCATTGACCCCTTCAATGGTTGGGTCGGCCAATGGCCGAGTGAACATGGTGATGAGGTTCACTCGGCCATTAGCCGAGTGAAAAGCTTGGGCCGACTGCGGTTCACTCGGCCAATGGCCGAGTGAACTGCATGGGCAGCTGAAAGGTTCACTCGGCCATTGGCCGAGTGAACTGCTGGAAGGTTCACTCGGCTAATGGACGAGTGAACTGCCTGGGCGGCTGGAAGGTTCACTCGACCATTGGCCGAGTGAACTGCTGGAAGGTTAACTCGGCCAATGGCCGAGTGAACTGCATGGGCAGCTGGAAGGTTCACTCGGCCATTGGCCGAGTGAACTGCTGGAAGGTTCGCTCGGCCAATGGCCGAGTGAACTGCCTGGGCGGCTGGAAGGTTCACTCGGCCATTGGCCGAGTGATCTGCTGAAGGGTTCACTCGGCCAATGGCCGAGTGAACTGCTGGTTGGCCGAGTAAGCCATTGACTCGGCCAATGGCCGAGTGAGCCATTGACCCGGCCAATGGCCGGGCAAGGCATTTGACTTGGCCGTTGGTTTAAGCCGGCCCCTGGTTGGGTCTGGGTTTCACCGTTCAAGACCTCGCACCAGCCACGCGGGTCGAAGAAATGCCTTTGTCCTCGTCGGCCCTAGACGGGCCAACAACAAGCATAGAAGTTTACTAACCTTTTTAGACGCTTGAACGTTGAGAAGCTTTTGGAAAAAGGTTGCAACGTTCGTCTCCCCTCGCAGCACGTCTCTCTTCCTCCCTCGGCAAGTCGAGCAACCACGAAAGTTTCTATCACTAAATCACTCGAGAGAAAAGGAATTAGTGAGTGGGCAATTTTAAACACTGCGACTTAAGAACGAGTCTTGAAGTCGCAGAGCTAAACACTAGGTCAAATGAGGACCTAGGTGCCAAAGCTATAAAACGAAATTGACTAGAGAGAGAGAGAGGAGTCGGCCACAAGGTCTAGAGAGAGAGGCTCTCAATCTCTAACTTATGTGGGATGAGAAAAATGAGAAAAATGAGGCTCCTATTTATAGGAGAGGTCTCACCTTCAATAAAGTTGTTTCCTCTTCTATAGAATATCACATATTCATCAGCCAATTTCCTCTTTTCCTCTATGAGATACTCGCCAAGCCAGCCTTCTAGAAGGCTTGGATTTGTTTCCTTTTTTGTTCCTTGCCTTGCCTTAACTCTACTTGGCCGCCCCTATGCTTTCCTTTTTGGAGGAGATTTGTTTCCTCCTTTTCTTTTGGCAAGTATCTAGATACATTTATGCACAAAATATTCTCTCTTTCTCTTGGGTAGTAGGCGCCCATTTCAACTCTAGAAGGAGCTTCTAGAAGCTTCTTCATTTGTTCATGACAACATGAAAAAGGCCCATTAAGAATTTTCAATAAAATTCTTATGAAATGAAATTAATCAACAAGGCCAAATGATCAAGTCATGGCTGAGTGTTATTAACTCATCAAGTGACCTTGTCAAAAAATTTATTGACATTCATTTCATCCTATGTCTCAAAAGACAAAAATACCCTTTTGACAATTTTCGTTCTTGTTTTGACTTAGCTTCCAGTTTAACTATTCCTATTCGATGTGATTCGTGACAGTGACCTCATGGATCCAAATGAACAAAGCTTGAGCTAAATACTTGGACTCAAAAGTTCACAAACCTTTTCCAAGTTTAGCTTAATGTCAACTGACTCCACTAAAGAGTTGACACTGAAAATCTCTCGGTTCAAATGAATTTATTTTCTACTCAAGAATTCGACCTAATTGTAATGAGTGGATCCACAGAATATTATCAGTGTTTACCCTTCATGAATATCATCAGCTAGTCGGGATTTACAAAATTACCATTTTACCCTTCTAGCTGTTATTTCCTCAACTCCTTTGTCGCTTGTGAATAAGTTAGAAACAATGTATTGACGAGGAGCTAACAAGTCACATTGTTTCATCCAAAAGAGTCAGGACTCAATTTGTACACTAGCCAATTCATTTATTCACTCCAAGGAACAAAGCATGAGGTGATATACATTGCATTTCAGCAATCTTGTACATGAATTCCATATCTATGAGAACTTCACAAAGTTACTCATGACATTCTCACAACTTAGTACTTCACCAATAGGCCTTGTTCGGAATCACATAGTGAGTCTGAACTCTGACTTTCTCAAATGAGAATACGTAAGGTGTGAAATGGCATGTCTCATTTCAGGATTAAGGTAAGCACGATGCAATTCATACGTAGTGACTTCGAGACATAAGAGGTTAAATGGTTTGTTCTTATCTTGTCTCTAGAAGTGCACTGGTCAATTCAGTACCCTCGGAAGATACCTAGAAGAACTATAGAGTCTCCAACTCTCAATGCCTCATAACCAGACATCATAGATTCTTCTAACAATCATACTAAGGTCAATAGTCCTTTGACCCATAGATTGCGAATATATCGTTTTAAGCAAACTACGAAGAGTTTGTTCATGCAAATCTACATTTGTCTCTTCGCAAGTTGTTAAGTTTATGTATGGACTAAAGACTAATGTTTTATCATAAAGCTTCAAACAGACAAGGAAAAATGAATGAACGTTTAAACTTTTTATTAATGAATAAGCAATTACAAGCAAGAGTCTTCATTAGACTTTATTACTTCAAATGTACAATATAATGATTACAACTCTTCTTGTGGGCACTATTGACAACATAATATTCAATGGATCCACTCATTATATATAAGTATAATTCTTGAGTAAAAAATATATTCATATGAACCGAGAGATTTCAGTGTCAACTCTTTAGTGGAGTCAGTCGACATTCAGTTAGAACTTGGAAAAGGTTTGTGAACTTTTTAGTCATGGTATTGTAGCTCAAGCTTTGTTCATTTGGATCCATGAGGTCACTACCACAAATCATCAGAGTAGGATTAGTTAAAAATGAAAGCTATAAGTCAAAACAAGTTCAAATTTTGAAGTAGACAAGTTTTACGAAAATTGTCTAAAGGGTAATTTTGTCCTTTTGGACATAAGATGGTATGAATGTCAATAAATAAGTTTTTTGACATAGTCATATGATGACAATGAGTTCAAGACACACGGCGAACTTAAGAATTAGCACCTTGAGGATTGAATTTCATTTCATGGAATTTTATGTGAAAATTCTACATGGGCTTTTCATATGTTGTTATGACAAATAAAGAAACATCTAGAAGCATGTTCTAGAAGCTTAAAACCGTCCAACCCAAGAGAAGAAAGAGAGATTATTTTGTGCATTGATGTATGAAGATACTTGCCAAAAGAAAAAGACGAAACGATTTTTTTCTAAGAGGAAAGCATATGGGCGGTCAAAGAGAGAGACAAAGCAATTGGGGAAATAAATCCTAGTGCCATGCAGGCACGTTGGACGTTTAAGGGTACGAAAAGAGGAAATAAGGATTTGCTCATGAACATGTGGTATTAAATGGAAAAGAGAAAACTACCTTTTCAAGGAAAAACCTCCTCCTATAAATACCCCACGTCATTCACAATTCACAACACACAATTTTTGAGATTGAGAGCTTCTCACTCTAGAACTTGTAGCCGCCCACCCTCTCTCTCTCTCTCTATCTCTTCTTGTCCTTTTTGTTTTGGCACCTATGTCCTTATTAGACCTAGCATTTATTTTAGCTCTTTGGCTCATATACTAGTTCTTGAGTCATAGTGTTTATAAGTGCCCACACACTAAATCCAACCTAAACTCTAAAGACTCTAGTGGTAGAAACTTTCGTGGTTGCTCACAGGTTCAAGAAGACTAGTGGGAGAGGCGACCTGAGTGGGGAGACGAGTGTTTCAAACTTCCTAAGGCTTCTCAATGTTCAAGCTCCATTCAAGGTTGGTACCGAGTAAAAACTATAACTAGTTTTAAAAATTTTAAATTATACGCTCATGCACTTTGTCTAGGTTGTAAAAACGTTTTACGAGTTTTTAATGAAATTTTTATATTCCACCGCCTGCTAGAAGCAATAATCTTTTCTTAAACCTTAGATCTATTCCAAAAAATGGTACCAGAGCTATGGTCAAAGTTTAAGCATGTGCATAAAATTTGAAATATAAGTTTGATAATCGTTTTGATAATTTTACTCGAGTAATGGTTTTGCTAGAATTGTTATTTTAGATTTTTTTTAATCTATTGCTCGTGACTATTATCTTTTGTGCTATACTATTACCATGTTAATAAGACATGTTATGTCGTCATTTTTCATACGAAAACCGAGATTGTTGTTGTCGGTCGTCTTCGGAAAACCCGAGATACCGAGAAGGTACGTCGCTCAAAGGGCCGATGGTCAGATCGGAGGTCCTGAAGAGCGGCAAGCCTCCAAACCCTCGTCCAAACTCTTGACTCCTTGAGTCGAGCTTAGCCCCTCGAGTTGAGACTTGAGTCGGTTCCTCGAGTCGAGCCTCGAGTCGGTCTCCTTGAGTCGAGCTTCGCTCCTCGAGTCGAGCCTCGAGTCGGTCTCCTCAAGTCGAGCTTCGCTCCTCGAGTCGAGCATCGACTCGAGTCCTATCCGTTGAACAAACATTTGTATCATGAAACCGAAAAACCAAGCCCACAATAGCTCAACGGGCCCGAAAGAACGACGGTCGCAAAAAGCCCACGAAGGGACAGCCCGGAGCGCGCTACGCTGGCTGCACCGCACGGCGCGCGCCGCGCCCGGGCAAGGTCGCGCCGCGCGCTAAGTGGCGCAGCCCGCGCGCCGCGGGTCGCGCGCCGCACGTTGTGCGCCGCTGCCTCTTGTGCGCCTCCACTTGAAGAGGGGTGCGTTCCTAGTCCCACATGGACGCCAAAGGACCTCCTTGGGGTCCTCAAACACCTATATAAACCCCCTTCCACTGAGGGGAAAAGCATCCATTCATCTCCTATCGATACGCTTGATTTCTCACTCCTCTCTGCTTCTTTTGATGCCACTTTTGGCCTGAAGCATTCTCGCAAGTCTCTCTCGTTCTCAGAGGTTCCGAAGCACTCACGGGAACTTCCCGGACGTCGCTCCCTCTGACCGAACGCCCCCCGGTGCTTAAGCACGCCCCTAGGGTTCTCGACTAGAGTTCCCCTCGCGCGTCTAACACGCTAGACGCGCACGCGATATCCGAAGTTCTGAGACGCCGCCGAGGACCCCTCGTGCCCCGTCTCCATCGTCGAGTACGCTTCTCCACCAAGGTTCTACGCCTCATACTGCGTCTTACATGCCTGAACTACGTTCTGACCTAATCCCGCGAACAGGTACGTAGGCAGCCGACAGCCAAGGCACGGTCACTCCTCCTCCTCACCCCTTTCCTCTCCCGAGAGGTGGGTTGATCGGAGAAAACCTAGCTCGAGACTATCGAGCTCACACTCTTGGCCCGGGTGTGATCACTTGGTCCGGCCTTGGATCGAACCGCCCGAGGTTTTCAATAGTTGTTCATTTTCGTGCGACAACATTTTGGCGCTAGAAGGAGGGGACTTCCCGACCTGTTCAGCCCGAAATCCCTTCTATTCATCTTCTCCTTTTCTTCTGCAAACTCGATTTTCTCGAACTTGAAAAAAGATGAGTAGCCAACTACCCGTACGTTCTGAGGGCGTTAACAACCCCGATAACGTCACTGGGACCAAAAAGTACTTCTTGCGCTCCCGAGCGCATGATGACGAAGAGTCGCTCCACGAAGAGAGCTCGACCCGCTCTACATCTCCATCTCCTGATAGCAGGGACAACCGCATCATGGAGTTGGAGGAGAGTATCCGCCGACTAACGGCGAGGAACGCAAGGTACCATAGCCAACTGGCTGCGAAGCAACCTGTGCGTGACACGGTGATCCCCAACGGGGATCCTGAGAACCTCAACGAGGAAAACCGCGACCGCGACCCTAATTACGAGGGTATTGGCGAGTCGGAGGATATCGAGACTTCTCTCATGAAGGACGGGGGACTCCCAGCCGTGTTTGAAGCCGGTCCATCAAATCCCTTACCAAGGACAGGCGACACGCCGGCAACTTCTCAAGAGGGGAATTCCCGACGTTCATCCCTCGACCGACTAGGTCCGAGGGAGAATGTTGCGGAAAGTCAGGGCACGCGGAGAGCGCGCCGTCGCAGATGAAGCCTGCGCCTCCATACGACCAGCCCTGACCTTAGGGACCGCCTCATTGCTCAGCGCATTGGACGTGGCAATGATCTGAGAGAGCGGCTAAGCTCTAGACCCAACATCCCGCTGGCAGCCCCAACTAACGGGAACCGCCGCGCAGGTCAAGGGTCTAACGAGAGGCTACAGGTGACTCCTCCAGAACAAGGGGTTACTCCAACGATCGGTCTCGATGTGGTCACTATGATCCACAACCTCCGAAATGAGGTACGAGATCTCCGAGAATACGGAATAGGTGGAAGCGCCTATGGGGTCGCTGAGGAGAATTCCTCGCCTTTCACTGCTCAGATATTGGCTGAGGTTTGTACGGGGAATTTCAAACTCCCAAACCTCACTCCCTATGATGGGAAAGCAGACCCTGCTTACCACATCCAGCACTATGAAACCCGGATGACAATGCAAGGTGTTTCTCCTGGTGCCATGTGCCAAGCTTTTAGTTTAACCCTCGCCGGACCCGGTTTTGAGTGGTTCAAAAACTTAAGGCCAGGAAGCATCCATTCATTCAAAGACCTGAAGGACATGTTACTAGCACGATTCGCTACATGTATGGTCCAAATGAAGACCAAGATGTACCTGTGGTCAATCAGGCAAGAGAGTGGCGAGTCTCTTAGACGATACCTCGCCCGATTCACTGAAGAGTCAAACAAGGTCGACCGCTTTGACGACAGTGACGCAATTGCCGCTATCATAGAAGGCATGCGCACAAGTGACTTCCTCAAGTCAGTCGTCGGCCGTGTCCCTTCTACCATGGCCGAGTTAATGACTCGGGCTAAGACCTTCATGGGAGTCGAAGATTACCTCGACGGCCGCAAGAGCAACAATCAAAGCTCTCGTCGTTGAGAAGAACCTAGCCACGATCAAGGCGAACCACGTAAAAGACGAAACAAGGGAAATCAGGTTTCTAATAACCAACCCCCTGTACCCCAGAAGCCGCGACTTGCGGAAAACTTCAAAGGATACTCGTCGTTCACACCATTGAACATGGCGCCAGAACGGATCCTGGCTCTGGCACGTGACAAGTTCACGCCCCCGGCTCCAATGAAAAAGGATCCCGCGACTCGCGATCGATCTAGCTATTGTGAGTTCCATAGGGAATACGGTCATTTGACCTCGGAATGCTACAACCTTAAAAGGCAAATCGAGGCTTTGATCCAATGGGGTGAGCTGAAAGAGTTCGTGTTGCGCATGATTGGCGCTGCGGGCCCCACCACGAACAGACAACAGTCTGGTCAGGGACGAAGAACAGCCGCGTCTGCCGACCGAACCGCGGCTGCCACCAACGCCAATGCACAGCTCCACGTGGTGACCACCATATTGGGAGGACCACAAGATGGAGATTCGGCCCGACAACGAAAGAACTTCCTTGGGGCCGTAACTCAGGAAGATGCTGCTATGCACGTTAACCTCCGTCCGTACCTCACGAGACGATGTATTTCACCAATGAAGAGGCCAAGCGAGTTGTGCACCCGCACAATGACGCAATCGTGCTCAAGGCCCAAGTGGCCAATAACTTGGTAAAAAGGATTCTCATCGACAATGGCGGCGCTGCCGACATAATTTTCAAGTCCACCCTGGAGCGCATGAAGCTCGGGGGGCTGCGCCCGACTCCAACCCAAACGCCTCTGTTTGGGTTCACTGGGGAAAAGGTTATGACCGAGGGCATCATCGACCTGCCGGTCACCTTTGGTACCCCTGGAGGAATTGAGGCCGTTCACATGGTCCCATTCCTAGTGGTCGATCAGGAGTCGCCCTATAACTTAATCATCGGGCGACCCACGTTGAACCGGCTAAGGGCAATCACTTCCACGTATCACCTACTGGTGAAATTCCCCACCAAAGAGGGAATTGGCATTATGGCCGGAGACCAATCCCAAGCCAGAATATGCTACGTGCAAGGAGTTGATTATAAATCCACGGGAAAAACGGTCAACACAATCTTCCAACTGGAAGACGATTACCTATGCGACCTAAGGGACGCAAGGAAGTTCGGAGAACTTGACCCCCGGGATGAAGTCGAAAGACTCAAGGTGGAAACCTCCGATGATCTTGTGCCAATCGTCCTGGACGAATCTAAGCCTGATCAGGTTGTAAAGGTCGGCACCCGGCTTCCACTCGCCATCAAAACTCAGCTTACTGCCTTCCTCAGGGAGTTCAAGGATGTCTTTGCATGGACTCATGCGGACATGCCCGGAATTGATCTCGAGGTAATAGTGCATCGATTGAACGACGACCCAAAGGTCGCCGAGAAGGTACAGGCTAGACGAACGTTCAACCCAGAACGATACCTGGCCATAAATGAAGAGGTCGAGAAACTCCTCACCGAAAACTTCATTCGAGAGGCTAAGTACGCCAAGTGGGTCGCCAACGTGGTAATGGTGAAAAAGCCTAATGGGAAGTGGCGAATTTGTATAGACTACAAAGATCTTAACAAAGCCTGCCCTAAAGACTGCTTTCCTCTCCCGCGTATTGAACAACTGGTGGACGCCACGGCTGGCGATGAGCTGCTCAGCTTCATGGACGCCTATTTGGGCTATAACCAAATTCGAATGCACGAGCCCGATCAAATTAAGACAACCTTTGTCACGGATCGAGGTCTCTATTGTTATAAGGTCATGCCTTTCGGCCTTAAAAACGCGGGAGCAACATACCAGCGCTTGGTAAACAGGATCTTCCGCGATCAAATCGGCAAGACAATGGAAGTATACATGGACAACATGCTCGTTAAAAGCCTACTGGCAACCAATCACGTACACGACCTGAAGGAGATGTTCATGATCCTCCGCCGATACAAAATGAAGCTCAACCCCAACAAATGCGTGTTCGGGGTTGAATCCGGGAAATTCCTCGGATACATCGTCAGCCGACGAGGCATAGAGGCGAATCCCGAAAAGATCAAGGCGCTCCTTGAAATGAAGTCTCCAAGACGGGTCAAAGAGGTACAAAGCCTGACCGGTCGGATTGCCGCTCTGACACGCTTCGTGTCTAAAGCCACCGACAAGTGTCAATCGTTCTTCAAAGCTCTAAAGAAAACGGACGGCTTTGAGTGGACGGACGAATGCGAACATGCCTTCCAAGAAATGAAGGATTACATTGGGTCCCCACCATTCCTCTCTAAACCAAGAGTAGTCGAGATGCTATACGTATATCTCGCCGTCTCAGAAAGAGCTGTAAGTGCTGTTCTTGTCCGAGAAGAAGACAAGGTCCAATGGCCGGTCTACTACGTGAGCAAAGCCTTACTCGACACGGAAACGCGCTACACCGAGATAGAGAAACTTTCTATGGCTCTCGTAACGGCGGCTAAGAAGCTACGGCCGTACTTCCAAGCTCACCCAATTGCGGTGCGAACCGAACATCCGATCGGTAAAGCTCTTCAAAAGGGAACATCGACTCGCATGACGATCTGGTCCGAAGAATTGAGCGAGTACGGGATTGAGTTCCACCCGAGAACGGCTATAAAGGGGCAAGCCTTAGCAGACTTCGTGGCAGAATTCTCCTATAGTCCCGATATGGGAATAGCAGAAACGAACCTAAACGATGAAGCGTTAACTCGGAAAAGGAAGGTAGACCCGACGGGTCCCATCTGGAAGTTATACGTAGACGGAGCATCTAATGCTCGGGGGGCTGGCGCCGGAATAATCCTGATTAACCCCACGGGGAAAGGTTACGTTACGCCCTCCACTACGGCTTCCACGCCTCCAACAATGAAGCCGAATACGAGGCGCTCATTGTAGGGATAGAGCTAGCTCAGAAGCTCGGCTCCCATAACTTGCGAATATACTGCGACTCGCAGTTGATTGTAAGTCATGTAAAAGGAGATTACACCGCCAAGGAACCTAATATGGTTGCGTACCTGGCTAAGACAAACTCCAAACTCGATGCCTTCTCTTGGTTCGAGATTCACCAAATCCCGAGAGAACAAAATTCAGAGGCTGACGCACTTGCTCGCCTCGGATCTGGCATCGACGAAGACGGATTGGGGACCGTACCCATTGAATTTCTCCCACGACCATCCGTCTCCCGAGACGAAATCGAGATCATAGAGGTGACATCTCAATCGACTTGGATGGACTCAATTGTCGAGTTTCTGCAAAGAGGGGAACTCCCCGAAGACCGCAAAGAAGCCGATAAGCTGAGGGCCTTAGCAATCAAATACACGCTCCGTGACGGCATACTCTATAAGCGCGGTTTCTCAACACCGCTGCTCCGATGCCTCGATAGCGTTGAGTCGACCAAGGTCCTCCGCGAAATTCATGAGGGCATTTGTGGGAACCACGCCGCTGGAACTTCCCTCGAACTCAAAGCGCTTAAGCAAGGCTATTTCTGGCCTACCATGAAGCGAGATGCTTGCGAATGGGCAAGGCGTTGCGACAAGTGCCAGCGCTTCGCGGAAATTTCGCGACAGCCTCCGACCCCATTAAGCAGCATCGTTGTCCCACGTCCCTTTGCTAAGTGGGGCGTGGACATCATTGGTAAGCTCCCTAGAGCGCCAAGGCAATACGAGTATGCCATTATCGCCATTGACTACTTCACTAAGTGGGTAGAGGCCGAGCCGCTCGCCAGAATAACTGAAGCAAACACGACAAGCTTCATCTGGAAAAGCATCATATGGAGGCACGGTATCCCCGCCTCGATTGTGACCGACAATGGAGCACAATTCAACAACGCGCGAGTAAGAGATATCTGCGGTCAACTAAAGATCAGCAAGACCTTCTCCTCGCCGCGTCATCCTCAGGCCAACGGCCAGGTCGAAGCGGTCAACAAGACTATCAAGACCAACCTGAAAAAGAAGCTCGAAGACAGGAAAGGCGCCTGGGCTGAGGAATTGCCGTTCGTCCTATGGGCGTACAGGACAACCGCGCGAAACGCCACCGACGAAACACCGTTCTCCCTCGCATACGGGATCGAGGCTGTGGTTCCAATCGAAACCGAGATACCCACGTTCCGAGTCGATACGTTCAACGAAGCGAACAACGATGAGGCCATGCGCCTGGAGCTGGATTTGATCGACGAAAAGAGATCAGAAGCATTTAGACGCCTCGCCGCACAGAAGAGCAAGGTCGAAAGATACTACAACTCCAAGATCAAAAGGCGAACCTTTGCCGTCGGAACCCTAGTAGTCAAACGAGTCCATATAGAGTCCGAAAAGTCATTCACGACGGGACATACTACATCGAGCACACAGACAGAACTCCGATTCGCCACCCGTGGAATGCGGAACACTTGAGGCAGTACTACCAGTACCTAGCATTCCCCGCATTTTTATCGCTTTTATTTCCCATTGTTGTCGGCCCGTCTAGGGCCGACGAGGAAAAAGACATCACTTCGACCCGCGCGACCGGCGCGAGGCCTTTGACGGCGGAGCCTTGCCTCAGCCATTGGCCGGCCCAAACCAATAGCCGGCCCAAGTTCCAGCCGGCCAGTGGCCGGCCATATGCTCAGCCGGCCCATGGCCGGCCCAAGGGTGTAACTCGGCCATTGGCCGAGTCAAAGCCTCAGCAGACCAATGGCCGGCCCAGTTCACTCGGCCATTGGCCGAGGCAAAGTTTCAGTCGGACAATGGCCGACCCAAGGGTCTCACTCGGCCATTGGCCGAGGCAAAGCTTCAGCCGGCCAATGGCCGGCCCAGTTCACTCGGCCATTGGCCGAGGCAACGTTTCAGTCGGCCAATGGCCGACCCAAGGGTCTCACTCGGCCATTGGCCGAGGCAAAGCTTCAGCCGGCCAATGGCCGGCCCAGTTCACTCGGCCATTGGCCGAGGCAAAGTTTCATTCGGCCAATGGCCGACCCAAGGGTCTCACTCGGCCATTGGCCGAGGCAAAGCTTCAGCCGGCCAATGGCCGGCCCAGTTCACTCGGCCATTGGCCGAGGCAAACCTTCAGTCGGCCAATGGCCGACCCAAGGGTCTCACTCGGCCATTGGCCGAGGCAAAGCTTCAGCCGGCCAATGGCCGGCCCAGTTCACTCGGCCATTGGCCGAGGTAAAGCTTCAGTCGGCCAATGGCCGACCCAACATGCTCACTCGGCCATTGGCCGGCCCAACCCTTCAGCCGACCAATGGCCGACCCAACCTTGCTCATTCGGCCAAGGGGTCTTCAAACCACCCCTTGGCTGCCTATAAATACAAGGGTCCTTCCCTTCACCCAGGTAATCCATTCTTGAGCACTGAAACGCTGCGGAACTCGTACCTCGCTCGTTTCTCTCAAGCTTTGGCCTCTAAACACCCGTAAAACCTCTATACTCCACCTCAATCCCACTAATGTTGAGCGTCGGAGAGGTAAACAGGGGCACCCCCCCTGTTTCCCCTTTGTAGTTCACGTGTTCTCTACTCCTTTTCAGGTACTCTGACGAACTCGAGGGACATCCACAGCTAAGGGACGACTTGGGATACCAAGTCCGACACGCTCGAGCCGGAGTGAGACCACTTGGTCCGGCCTTGGGTCTAACCACTCTAGGCTCCTAAATCGTTGTCCGAAAAACAGTGACAACATTTTGGCGCTAGAAGGAGGGGATCTCTCGACCTTGGCAACACATCCCCTCTACCGGTTTTCTTCTCACTTCTACGACTCTCGAGAGATGAGTCGTAGCCCACCTCCGTGGGCGCCCGAGCGACTAGCTCGAGGCGCGACCTCCAAGGCTGTGCGCAGCGTCTCGAAGGGCAACCTCGTGATAACGAGAGCCAGCCCCGAGACCCGGCGAATGACCCCGAGGCCGCAGTCCGAGAGGACACGGCTCGAAGGCTCGCCGAGCTCCTAGACCGCCCCGGTGTCACCGGCGCGCTCATCGCCGACCTCCTCGACTCCAACAATGTCGATGACATCAACCTCGAGACCGACCTCGACCACCTTGCTCACGAAAGGGGACGCACGCGCACGCTTCCAAGGGGACACCCTCGGGCGGCCGCACTGAGACGTCAACTTTCTTATGAGCACGCGCACGCGCCCTCGAGGGAACACCCTCGGGCGACCACGTCAAGGCGTCAAAACTCGCGCAATACCCGAGGACGCTTGGTCTCGAGGTCCCGGAAGGGACGCTCCAAGCTCACCGTCCGCGTCCAAAACCCTTGTGAAGGTGACAACGTCGATGGTCTCGGCCTCCGCCAAAGGCGTCGCCTGAATGATGCGCCCTTAACAAGGGTGATAGGGACGACCTCCGGAGACTTGAGAGACCGCCTCAACTCTCAAAGAGAGGGTCCCGAGTTCGACTTGAGAGAAAAACTCGACGCTCAACGTGAGACCGCGATCGTCTTGGGGCAGCGACCACCCAACATTGATCAAGCACCCAACCAAAAGCGCGCAGCCGTGGGTGTGAAACCGACCGTTGGTCCCGAGTCACGAAGGAAAAGGCGCCGGAAGGGTCAAGTCCCTAACGACCACCCTTCTCCAGCCCCGAAGCAAACCTTCGTCCCGCTCAACACAACGCCCGACAGGATCCTGAGCTTACGCCGCAATGAGCTAGGAAGCCCCGCTCCGCTCACAAAGGACCCCGCGAAGCGAGATCGAAGTAGGTTCTGCGAATACCACAAAGATCACGGGCACGTGACGATCGAATGCAAGCAGCTTAAGAAGCGAATTGATTCCCTAATTCGAGGTGGGAACCTCAGGGAATTCGTCGCACCTGCTAGCAAGCCATGATTGTCGCGACTCCGACATTTAAATTCATGGCCGAACTCGATCGGCTTCGTGGTCACTTTCATTTCAAAAATGTAATTTCCTTTTTTCAAAGAAGGCCAAGTGCCATGACAAACTGTAACGACCCCCTTATTGCAATAAAGAGTTATTTCACACATGAAAAAGTGTAACGCACACTATTGTATACCTCTAATACGAGAGTTTCTTGGCCTTCGTCTAAAAAACGCAAGAAACTCGGGGGGCTAACAGGGGTCGATGCTCCATCAACAACAACTCAAAAAAAAATATATATATAATAATAATAATAAAGTCTCATGGGGCCGATGGTTAGGCCAGAGGCCCCAAAGAAAAACTTTTCACGTAACTCCTCGAGATGAGTTCATTCCTCGAGTCGAGTTCGAACCCACGAGTCGACCGATACTCCTCGTGCCGATTCATCACGTAGCTCCTCGTGCACGCTTTACATGAGTCCTCGAGTTGAGCCCGAGTCCACGAGTCGACTGATACTCCTCGTGCCGATTCTCACGAATTTTCGGGATGTCGAGCTCATCAGCTCGCCTCGCCCTGGCCGAGCTCATCAGCTCGCCTCGCCCTGGCCGAGCTCATCAGCTCGCCTCGCCTGGCCGAGCTCAGCAGCTCGCCTCGCCTGGCCGAGCTCATCAGCTCGCCTCGCCCTGGCCGAGCTCATCAGCTCGCCTCGCCCGGCCGAGCTCATCAGCTCGCCTCGCCTGGCCGAGCTCATCAACTCGCCTCGCCCTGGCCGAGCTCATCAGCTCGCCTCGCCCTGGCCGAGCTCATCAGCTCGCCTCGCCCTGGCCGAGCTCATCAGCTCGCCTCGCCTGGCCGAGCTCGGCAGCTCGCCTCGCCTGGCCGAGCTCATCAGCTCGCCTCGCCTGGCCGAGCTCGTCAACTCGCCTGGTTGATTTCGCCTGGCCAAGCTCGTCTGGTCGAGCTCGTCACCTCGTCTGGCTGAGTCCGTTGCCTCGCCTGGTCGAGCTCGGCACTTCGTCTAGACGAGCTGGAGCGACTTCATCGCTTCGTCCGAACGTCCTTGGATTCGGTTCATCAGTTCGCCCAACCATGTTGGGCTAACTCCCTCAAAAACAAAAAACAGATAGAAGCACAATAAAGTCTCAAGGGGCCTGTGGTTAGGCCGGAGATCCCAAAGAGAGACAACCTGCACGTAATTCCTCGAGATGAGCTCGTTCTTCGAGTTGAGTTTGAGTCCACGAGTCGACTAATACTCCTCGTGCCGACTCTTCACATATCTCCTCGAGACGAGTTCATTCCTCGAGTCGAGTTTGAGTCCACGAGTCGACTAATACTCCTCGTGCCGACTCTTCACATATCTCCTCGAGACGAGTTCATTCCTCGAGTCGAGTTTGAGTCCACGAGTCGACTAATACTCCACGTGCCGACTCTTCACATATCTCCTCGAGACGAGTTCATTCCTCGAGTCGAGTTTGAGTCCACGAGTCGACTAATACTCCTCGTGCCGACTCTTCACATATGTCCTCGAGACGAGTTCATTCCTCGAGTCGAGTTTGAGTCCACGAGTCGACTAATACTCCTCGTGCCGACTCTTCACATATCTCCTCGAGACGAGTTCATTCCTCGAGTCGAGTCCGAGTCCGCGAGTCGACTAATACTCCTCGTGCCGACTCTTCACATGTCTCCTCGAGATGGATTCATTCCTCGAGTCAAGACTCCGAGTCCGCGAGTCGACCGATGCTCCTCGCGCCGACTCTTCACGAAACTCCTCGTGCAGGCTCTACGAGAGTCCTCGAGTTGAGCCCGAGTCCACAAGCCAACTAACCACTCCTGGTGCAGGATCAACAAGAGCCCTCGAGTTGAGTCCCATGTCCACAAGTCAACTAACTATTCCTCGTGCAGGCTCTACATGAGCCCTCGAGTTGAGTCTTGAGTTCGCGCTCGCCGCCCAGCTCGTCGGCCGATAGGCAACGAGTTACATATGGGTTCAAGGTCTGCGTCCGCAGGGCGTATCTGGTCAAGCCAGCGTCCACGGGAAACCTCGCCACACAAATGTGGCATCGCGCTCGCCGCCCAGCTCGTCGGCCGATAGGCAACGAGTTACAAATGGGTTCAAGGTCTGCGTCCGCAGGGCGTATCTGGTCTAGCCAGCGTCCACGGGAAACCTCGCCACACAAATGTGGCATCGCGCTCGCCGCCCAGCTCGTCGGCCGATAGGATACGAGTTACAAATGGGTTCAAGGTCTACGTCCGCTGGGCGAATCTGGTCTAGCCAGCGTCCACGGGAAACCTCGCCACACAAAAGTGGCATCGCGCTCGCCGCCCAGCTCGCCGGCCGATAGGCAACGAGTTACAAATGGGTTCAAGGTCTGCGACCACGCAACAAAGACGTGCAAATCGATTATGCCTTCGTTGGCAAATCGAGAAAACAAGACGCGCACAATACAACAAAGAAATGCAAATCGATTATGCCTTCGTTGGCAAATCGAGAAAACAAGACGCGCACAATACAACAAAGACGTGCAAATCGATTATGCCTTCGGTGGCAAATCGAGAAAATAAGACGCGCACAATACAACAAAGACGTGCAAATCGATTATGCCTTCATTGGCAAGTCGAGAAAGCAAGACGCGCACAACACAATAAAGCCGTGCTAATCGATCACGCCCTCACGGGTAGATCGAGAAAATAAGCCGCGAGCGATCAACCCGGAACAATAAGTCGTCCTTCGCGACGCCCAAAGGCCGTCCCTCGCGACCCGCGAAGGCCATTCCTCATGACGCAAACCCGAGAGCGTTCATCCCGCATCCGTATAAAAGCGCAGATTTTGAGTTTCCACTCGATCTACGCTCGACCAGAAACTCGGGGGGCTAATGTTGTCGGCCCGTCTAGGGCCGACGAGGAAAAAGACATCACTTCGACCCGCGCGACCGGCGCGAGGCCTTTGACGGCGGAGCCTTGCCTCAGCCATTGGCCGGCCCAAACCAATAGCCGGCCCAAGTTCCAGCCGGCCAGTGGCCGGCCATATGCTCAGCCGGCCCAAGGGTGTCACTCGGCCATTGGCCGAGTCAAAGCCTCAGCAGACCAATGGCCGGCCCAGTTCACTCGGCCATTGGCCGAGGCAAAGTTTCAGTCGGCCAATGGCCGACCCAAGACTCGGCCATTGGCCGAGGCAAAGCTTCAGCCGGCCAATGGCCGGCCCAGTTCACTCGGCCATTGGCCGAGGCAAAGTTTCAGTCGGCCAATGGCCGACCCAAGGGTCTCACTCGGCCATTGGCCGAGGCAAAGCTTCAGCCGGCCAATGGCCGGCCCAGTTCACTCGGCCATTGGCCGAGGCAAAGCTTCAGTCGGCCAATGGCCGACCCAAGGGTCTCACTCGGCCATTGGCCGAGGCAAAGCTTCAGCCGGCCAATGGCCGGCCCAGTTCACTCGGCCATTGGCCGAGGCAAACCTTCAGTCGGCCAATGGCCGACCCAACATGCTCACTCGGCCATTGGCCGGCCCAACCCTTCAGCCGACCAATGGCCGACCCAACCTTGCTCACTCGGCCAAGGGGTCTTCAAACCACCCCTTGGCTGCCTATAAATACAAGGGTCCTTCCCTTGACCTAGGTAATCCATTCTTGAGCACTGAAACGCTGCCGAACTCGTACCTCGCTCGTTTCTCTCAAGCTTTTTCCTCTCAACACCGCTAAAACCTCTATACTCCACCTCAATCCCACTAATGTTGAGCGTCGGAGAGGTAAACAGGGGCACCCCCCCTGTTTCCCCTTTGTAGTTCACGTGTTCTCTACTCCTTTTCAGGTACTCTGACGAACTCGAGGGACATCCACAGCTAAGGGACGACTTGGGATACCAAGTCCGACACGCTCGAGCCGGAGTGAGACCACTTGGTCCGGCCTTGGGTCTAACCACTCTAGGCTCCTAAATCATTGTCCGAAAAACAGCGACAACACCCATTTTCCATAAGGCCTACGAGCCAATGTTTTGGGATTTAAAATTTATTGCAAATTTTTCGCAAAAGTAATAAAACTCAAGTCTTCCGTTTCGAATGTCGTTTTGTGCAAGTTTTCCGCTTATCAAAAATCAAACTTATAACCCAAAAACTTGGGGGGGCTAGCTATGGTAAGGAAACCCTCAAAAGAACACGCTCCAGCAAAAAAAAAACGTAAGACGCCTACATGGCGCACGTAAGACGCCTACATGGTGCAACCTAAGACGCCTACATGGCGCACGTAAGACGCCTACATGGCGCAACCTAAGACGCCTACATGGCGCACGTAAGACACCTACATGGCGCACGTAAGACGCCTACATGGCGCACGTAAGACGCCTACATGGCGCAACCTAAGACGCCTACATGGCGCACGTAAGACGCCTACATGGCGCAACCTAAGACGCCTACATGGCGCACGTAAAACGCCTACATGGCGCAACCTAAGACGCCTACATGGCGCACGTAAGATGCCTACATGGCGCAACGTAAGACGCCTACATGGCAATCCCTAAGACGCCTACATGGAGCACGTAAGACACCTACATGGCGCACGTAAGACGCCTACATGGCGCAACCTAAGACGCCTACATGGCGCACGTAAGACGCCTACATGGCGCAACCTAAGACGCCTACATGGCGCACGTAAGACGCCTACATGGCGCAACCTAAGACGCCTACATGGCGCACCCTAAGACGCCTACATGGCGCACGTAAGATGCCTACATGGCGCAACCTAAGACGCCTACATGGGGCACGTAAAATGCCTACATGGCGCAACCTAAGACGCCTACATGGCGCAACCTAAGACGCCTACATAGCGCAACGTAAGACGCCTACATGGCGCAACCTAAGACGCCTACATGGCGCAACTAAGACGCCTACATGGCGCAACTAAGACGCCTACATGGCGCAACTAAGACGCCTACATGGCGCACCTAAGACGCCTACATGGCGCACCTAAGACGCCTACATGGCGCACTTAAGACGCCTACATGGCGCGCCTAAAACGCCTAAATGGCGCAACCAGGACGCCTACCTGGCGCGACCTGAGACGTCTACGTGGCACAATCCGGCACACGTAAGGCGCCTACATAGCATGGCTGACTCCCAGTTGAAAAAAGCTTACGGAACGCAAACCACTCAAGAGATTGGCGCGCCCGAAGTAAAATCCTGCTGAGATAAAAAAAACTAGCAATACTGTTGACACAAAACTTGCTTATCAAAACATGCCATGACAAACGAATGAGCAAAACCGTTCATAAAAACAAATAACTTCTCATAAACGAAAGGGGCAACTGCCTCAAAATCCTAGAAAGCGTGCGCTAAGACAGGTGCGCTAAAGAAAAAAAAAATCCTAGTAAGCAAGCGCTAAAACCGCGCGACCTAAGACGCCTACATGGCGCAACCTAAGACGTCTACATGGCGCACGTAAGACGCCTACATGGCGCACGTAAGACGCCTACATGGCGTAACCTAAGACGCCTACATGGCGCACGTAAGACGCGTACATGGCGCACGTAAGACGCCTACATGGCGCAACCTAAGACGCCTACATGGCGCACGTAAGACGCCTACATGGCGCACGTAAGACGCCTACATGGCGCAACCTAAGACGCCTACATGGCGCACGTAAGACGCCTACATGGCGCAACCTAAGACGCCTATATGGAGCACGTAAGACGCCTACATGGCGCAACCTAAGACGCCTACATGGCGCACGTAAGACGCCTACATGGCGCAACCTAAGACGACTACATGGCGCACGTAAGACGCCTACATGGCGCAACCTAAGACGCCTACATGGCGCACCCTAAGACGCCTACATGGCGCACGTAAGACGCCTACATGGCGCAACCTAAGACGCCTACATGGGGCACGTAAAACGCCTACATGGCGCAACCTAAGACGCCTACATGGCGCACGTAAGACGCCTACATGGCGCAACCTAAGACGCCTACATTGCGCAACGTAAGATGCCTACATGGCGTAACCTAAGACGCCAACATGGCACAACTAAGACGCCTACATGGCGCAACTAAGACGCCTACATGGCGCAACTAAGACGCCTACATGGCGCACGTAAGACGCCTACATGGCGCACCTAAGACGCCTACATGGCGCTCCTAAGACGCCTAAATGGTGCAACCACGACACCTACCTGGCGCGACCTGACACGTCTACGTGGCACAATCCGGCACACGTAAGGCGCCTACATAGCATGGCTGACTCACAGTTGAAAAAAGCTTACAGAACGCAAACCACTCAAGAGATTGGCTCGCCCGAAGTAAAATCCTGCTGAGATGAAAAAAACTAGCAATATCGTTGACACAAAACTTGCTTATCAAAACATGCCATGACAAACGAATGAGCAAAAACGTTCATAAAAACAAATAACTTCTCATCAAAGAAAGGGGCAACTGCCTCAAAATCCTAGAAAGCGTGCGCTAAGACAGGTGCGCTAAAGAAAAAAAAAACCTAGTAAGCAAGCGCTAAAACAAGTGCGCTGAATGAAAAAACCTAAAAGAAAACATGCGCTAAACACTTGTGCGAGAAAAACAATAAAGAAAAAATGTGTCACTCAGCGGGATCGTCGCCTACGAGATCAGCTCCGTCGAGTGGTGGGAACAACGAGTCGAAGAAGTGGAAGGTGACCCCCCGAGAAACATTCTCGGTAGCGGTGGCATCCCGACACTCCACCGCCGCTGCAGGTCTTGCCTCCTCGACCCCGACATCGAAGTCGTCTTGAAGGTCGGACGCAAGCTGTTCTGCCGCGGCCTTCTCCGCGGTGACCCGAACCACCTCCTCCGCCAAGGAGTCGCGCTCGCGCTCCGCTCGAACACGGGCAGCCTCGCTTGATGTAAGCTGGCCCTGGAGAATGCCAACTTCTTCTGTGCGCGATTCCAACAGGCGTCGAAGGTCCCGCGCCTCGCTCTGGAAGACCTCCGTCGATCGAGTCGCCACTTCAAAAGATTGACGCTCCGTAGTTAGCTCCTCAGCCATCTTCGCCACCGCCGCCTGAGCACGGTCGCACTTGCCGCGGGTAACTCTCAATTCCACGCGAGCCTCTTGAAGCTGCTCGCGGAGACTTGCAAACTCTGCCTTTGAGTGAGAACCTCGCTCGGCGTGGGCCAGCTGAGACTTCGCTCGAGCAAGCTCCTCCTGGGCACGGCTCATCCGCTTGATGAGGTCGTGAAGGATCTAGTCGCCCCGGGTCGCTCGAGCAAGCACCTGAGAAGGCAAAAAGACAATTAAGCAAAAGATAGGTTCCTAACGAACAAAGTAAGAGAAACTCACTCTCTGTGCGTCGGAAACGCCGTGACGGAAGAACTCCACGTCGCTGCTGGCCACGATGCTCTTCCACATCTTCATCGAAGATTGAGCAAGGCCCAGGGAACATTCTCCCCTAACCTCAGCAGCCTCCACGTCGACCATCGAGTTTACGCGCTTGGAGTCCGAAGACGTGTCTGGTAGAGCCTAGGAGGAGGGTCGCTTCAAAGAAGCGCGAGGGCCGTTCTCCGTCGAATGACCAATGTCGGGTTTCTCCCGACCGTTTTGCGCGGCAATCCGACAACGGACCGCCGCCATCGACTTCGGGTCCCGAGAAACCTTCGCTAAACGCGCTCGATCCCTCGCCCTAGCCGATGAGACTACAAAAGCGACAAAGTCAAAACCCTAAGCTAAGAACAAAAACAAAAAGTGCGAAAACGCCGACATACCTTGAAGACCACCACTCGAGAGAGATGATGCGGCACTAGGAGCACTCTCGGTCCGCTGACTGTCGCCCCGACTAGGTGGAAACGGCAGGAACCACCCGGTGGAAGCCATCAGCTCAGGGGAACGAAATCGTTCGACGGTCTTCCGAGCCTCCGACATTCCCCCGATCTCCTTCACGAAGTCGAGATCATCGGCCCCCGCGTCGGCAGAAAACTCGGTCAAAGGGCCGAACCAGAGCGGTGCGTCGCCAAAAGCCTCCGACGAGACCCACACCCATGGTCGTCAGTTATACTTCTCCGAGTCCATGATCAACTTATTGTTCCGGCGATCGCGGGCCATGAAGAAACTGGGTTGCCCGGGCGCAGGGAAGACCGCGATGAGATTACGAAAGTCGCTCATGGTCGTCACCCGCTTAGTCTGGCAATGCCACTCCATGTGACACATCGCCACGATGCGATAGAACGCCGGACTCATCTGACACGCATGCACCCCCAGACGGGCGAGAAGCTGTTGAACGATGGGTTGAAACGGCAACCGCAACCCGCAGTTGAGACTCACAACTGAAACTGCGGCAAACCCACGGCGAGGGCGGAAAGGACGGTCGCCCTGTAAGGGACGGAGAAGCGCCACAGACGATGGAACAGTGAATGCCTCCCTGAGACCGATGAATGTTCGGTAGGTGAGCGAGCTCGAAGCATCGACCCCCGAACAATCAAAGTCCTCGGGAGCAGCAAAGCCCTCCTCGGGATACCACTCCGTCCTAGCAAGCGATCTCGCCGACACTATCGCCTCTGCGTCAGGGGTCTCGGGCTGAGTACCCCCTGGCTCCATGGAAGGGCCTCCGCCCTCTGGCACGGCCGCCGTAGTAGCCGACGGCCCCTCGCGACACTCCGGCGCGAGGCCCTCAGCCCCCGGACATGTTTCTGAATCACCTCCGGGATCTTCAGACTCGGGACCAAAGTCATCCACGTAGTCGATCTCGTCGAGGACCGACTCTAGCGTAGTCACCGCACCCACGCCCACAAGGAAAAAAGAAGGAAAAATTTCCTTGGATGACGAGACTTGGAAAGTATTTTCCTCAACCACCCAACTAAAAGGACAAAAAGTTCATCGCTAGGAACCTCCCGAGCGACGAACTTGGGGGGCTAATGTTGTCGGTCATTTTCGGAAAAACCCGAGATACCGAGAAGGTACGTCGCTCAAAGGGCCGATGGTCAGGCCGGAGGTCCTGAAGAGCGGCAAGCCTCCAAAACCTCGTCCAAACTCTTGACTCCTTGAGTCGAGCTTAGCCCCTCGAGTTAAGACTTGAGTCGGTTCCTCGAGTCGAGCTTCGCTCCTCAAGTCGAGCATCGACTCGAGTCCTATCCGTCGAACAAACATTTGTGTCATGAAACCGAAACACCAAGCCCACAATAGCTCAACGAGCCCGAAAGAACGACAGTCGCGAAAAGCCCACGAAGGGACAGCCCGGAGCGCGCCACGCTGGCGGCACCGCGAGCCCGGGCAAGGTCGCGCCGCGCGCTTAGCGACGCAGCCCGCGCGCCGCGGGTCGCGCGCCGTGCGTAGTGAGCCGCTGCCTCTTGAGCGCCTCCACTTGAAGAAGGGTGCGTTCCTAGTCCCACATGGACGCCAAAGGACCTCCTTGGGGTCCTCAAACGCCTATATAAACCACCTCCCACTGAGGGGAAAAGCATCCATTCATCACCTATCGATACGCTCGATTTCTCACTCCTCTCTGCTTCTTTTGATGCCACTTTTGGCCTGAAGCATTCTCGCAAGTCTCTCTCCTTCTCAGAGGTTCCGAAGTACTCACGGGAACTTCCCGGACGTCGCTCCCTCTGACCGAACGCCCCCCGGTGCTCAAGCACGCCCCTAGGGTTCTCGACTACAGTTCCCCTCGCAAGTCTAACACGCTAGACGCGCACGCGATCTCTGAAGTTCTGAGACGCCGCCGAGGACCCCTCGTGCCCCATCTCCTTCGTCGAGTACGCTTCTCCACCAAGGTTCTACGCCTCATATTGCGTCTTACATGCCTGAACTACGTTCTGACCTGATCCCGCGCACGGGTACGTAGGCAGCCGACAGCCAAGGCACGGTCACTCCTCCTCTTCACCCATTTCCTCTCCCGAGAGGCGGGTTGATCGGAGAAAACCTAGCTTGAGACTTTCGAGTACACGCTCTTGGCCCGGGTGCGATCACTTGGTCCGGCCTTGGATCGAACCACCCGAGGTTTTCAATAGTTGTTCATTTTCGTGCGAAAACAATTGTACCCGGGCGCAAGCGGTTAAGGCTGTTGCACTCCTTGTAGTAAATTTCACCCAAACTTGAAGAAGATCAAATCCCAGAGGTCAAGACAAGCAAGACAAAAAGCACCATGAGCAAGTCAATAAAACTCAAAGTCACATCCTCCGCGATCCTGACAAGCACACACAAAAGCCATCGACGAAGAAGACAAAGAAAAGACTCCCCACGACTATATAAAGTTTCTCGCATGACAAGTCTCACAAGAAACTGGGGGGTTAATGTTATGCCGTCATTTTTCATACGAAAAAACGACATTAAAGACGGGCGAAATGACCAAAAAACCATGTCCCTAAAAAAACAACAAAAGGGACTCCCGACCCCCCAAAAGAAACTCCCGAGCCCCAATGGAATTCTTGACCCCCAAGAGGAACTCCCGACTCCCCAAAGAAACTCCCGACCCCCCAATGGAATTCTCGACCCCCAAGAGGAATTCCCGACTCCCCAAAGGAACTCTCGACTCCCCTAAGAAACTCCTCCGGCAAACTCACTTCCTCCGCGGAAGACCTCAAGATTCACCAACAACAAATGGCTAGGCACCTAGCCATCTCTGAGGGCGGCCTCCCTCTGACGGGAAGCGTAGCATTCAACACTCGGGCCCGAACTCACCAATCACAAGAAGATAACACCCCTCGGAATGAGGCTCTTCCTTCACCCATACGAGACGCACGAATGGAACAGTTCTAGACGAATATTGTTGTCGGTCATTTTCGGAAAACCCGAGACGCCAAGAAGGCACGTCGCTCAAAGGGCCGATGGTCAGGCCGGATGTCCTGAAGAGCGGCAAGTCTTCAAGACCTCGCCCAAACTCTTGACTCCTTGAGTCGAGCCTAGCCCCTCGAGTTGAGACTTGACTCGGCTCCCCGAGTTGAGCCTCGCTCCTCGAGTTTAGACTTCATACAGTCTCCTCGAGTCGAGCTTCGCTCCTCGAGTTGAGCCTTGAGTCAGTCTCCTCGAGTCGTCGAGCTTCGCTCCTCGAGTCGAGCCTTGAGTCAGTCTCCTCGAGTCGAGCTTCGCTCCTCGAGTCGAGCCACTCTCGTCAAGTGGAAACCTTCATATTTCGCGTGGGAAGAATGGTTTTCGAAGACCCCTAAAGGCCCGCAAGAGTCCGGCAAGACGAGCCATTCGCCGCGCGCACAGTACGCTACGCCGGCCAGCCGCGCAGCAAGCAGCGCGCCGCGCCAGGCAGGCGCGCGCCGCGCCAAGACGCGCCAGCGCCGCGCATCCTGCGCCGCGTCCAGTGACCCGCGCGCCGCGCTTCATGACCCGCGTGCCGCACCCCCTGCGCCGCGCGCCGCACGCCGTGCGTTGTGCGCCGCTCTTTGTGCGCCGCGCGCGCCGTGCGCCTCCACTTGATGGCGCGCGCGTCCCTAGTCCCACATGGACAAAAAAGGGACCTTCTAAGGCCCCCAAACACCTATAAATACCCCCTCTCATTGAGGGGAAAGCCATCCCTTTCATTCTCAAGGAACTTGAGACTTCTCTCTGCTTCTCTGGATGCCATCCTTGGCCTGAAGCGGATTCTCCTCGATTTCTCGTTCTCAGAGATTCTGAAGCGCTTTCTGGGGACTCCCGAGTGCCGCCTCTCATGATCGAACGATTAATCTTGAGCCCACGAGCGCTCTAACGGTTTTCGACTGAAAATCGCCTACGCGTCTAGCACCCTAGACGCGTCCACCATTTCTGACAAGAAATCGCCTACGCGTCCGGCATTTCCAACTAGGAATCGCCTACGCGTCCGGAATCTCCGCCACAACAAGGAACTCTTGACTTAGAGTCTTCCACGTCTCCAAAAGAGAGAAAACACACATTCTCTCTCGCATACGCGATCTACGAAGTTCTGAGACGTCGCCGAGGACTCCTCCGCGCCTCGTCTCCTTCGTCGAGCACGCCTCTCCACCAAGGCTCTGCGCCTTATACTGCGTCTCACACGCTTGAACTACGTTTTGACCTGATCCCACACACGGGTACGTAGGCAGCCGACACCCAAGGCACGGTCACTCCTCCTCCTCACCCCTTTCCTCTCCCGAGAGGCGGGTTGATTGGAGAAAACCCTAGCTCGAGACTATCGAGTTCACACTCTTGGCCCGGGTGCGATCACTTGGTCCGGCCTTGGATCGAACCGCCCGAGGTTTTAAATAGTTGTTCATTTTCGTGCGACAACATTTTGGCGCTAGAAGGAGGGGACTTCCCGACCTATTCAGCCCGAAATCCCTTCTGTTCATCTTCTTCTTTTCTTCTGGAAACTCAACTTTCTCGAACTTGAGAAACGATGAGTAGCCAACCACCCGTACGTTCTGAGGGCGTGAACAACCCCAAAAACGTCACTGGGACCAAGAAATACTTCTTGCGCTCCCGAGCGCACGAAGAGTCGCTCCACGAAGAGAGCTCGACCCGCTCACCATCTCCATCTCCTGATAGCAGGAACGACCGCATCATGTAGTTGGAAGAGAATATCCGCCAACTAAAATTGACGAACGCGAGGTACCACAGCCGACTGGCTGCGAAGCGAACCGCGCATGACACAATGACCCCCAACGGGGATCTTGAGAACCTCAACGAGGAAAGTCGCGACCGCAACCCTGATTACGAGGGTACTGGCGATTCGGAGGGTATCGAGACTTCTCTCATGAATGACGGGGGACCCCCCGCCGTGTTTGAAGCCGGTCCTTCGAATCCCCTACCCCGGAAAGGCGACGCGCTGGCTGCTTCTCAAGAGGGAAATACCCGACGTTCGGCCCTCGACCGACTAGGTCAAAGGGAGAATGTTGCGGAGAGTCATGGAACGCGGAGAATGCACCGTCGCAGACGAAGCCTGCGCCTCCGTACGACCAGCCCTGATCTTAGGGACCATCTCACTGCTCAACGCACCGAGCGTGGCGATGACCTAAGAGAGCGACTAAGCTCTCGGCCAAACATCCCCGTTGCAGCCCCAACTAACGGGAACCGCCGCACGGGTCAAGGGTCTAATGAAAGACGACAGGTGACTCCTCCCGAACAGGGAGTTACTCCGACTACCGGTCTTGATGTGATCACAATGATCCACAATCTTCGAAATGAAGTACGAGGTCTTCGAGAACACGGAATAGGCGGAAGTGCCTATGGGGTCGTTGAGGAGAAGTCCTCGCCTTTCACGGCTCAGATATTAGCCGAGGTATGCACGGGAAATTTCAAACTCCCGAACCTTGCCCCATATGATGGAAAGGCAGATCCTGCTTACCATATCCAGCACTATGAAACCTGGATGACGATGCAGGGTGTCTCTCCCAGCGCCATGTGCCAAGCTTTTAGTCTTACCCTCGCCGGACCCGGCTTCGAGTGGTTCAAGAACTTAAGGCCGGGAAGCATCCACTCGTTCAAAGACCTGAAGGACATGTTCCTGGCACGATTCGCTACATCTATGGTCCAAAAGAAGACCAAGATGTACCTGTGGTCAATCAGGCAAGAGGATGGCGAGTCTCTTAGACGATACCTCGCCCGATTCACTGAAGAATCGAATAAGGTCGACCGCTTTGACGACAAAGACGCAATCACTGCCATCATTGAAGGCTTACGTACAAGTGACTTCCTTAAGTCCATCGTCGGCTGTGTCCCTTCTACTATGGGCGAGTTAATGATTCGAGCCAAGACCTTCATGGGAGTCGAAGATTACCTAGATGGCCGCAAGGGCAATAATCAAAGCCCTCACCGTCGAGATGAGCCTAGCAACGAGCAAGGCCACTCCCGTAAAAGACGAAACAGAGGGGGTCAGACTTCTAATAGCCCACCTCCGATGCCCCAAAAGTCGCAACTTGCGGAAGACTTTAAGGGCTACTCGTCGTTCACACCGTTGAACACAACGCCGGATCAAATCCTAGCTTTAGCGCGTGACAAGTTCACTCCCCCGGCTCCAATGAACAAAGATCTCGGGACTCGCGATAGATCTAGATATTGCGAGTTCCATCAGGAATACGGTCACCTGACCTCCGAGTGCCACAGTCTTAAAAGGCAGATCGAGGCATTGATCCAACGGGGTGAGCTGAAAGAGTTCATGTTACGCATGATTAGCGCTGCGGGCCCCACCACAAACAGACCACAGTCTGGCAAGGGAGGAGGAACGGCCGCTTCTGCCGACCGAACCACGGCTACTGCCAATGCCAATCCACAACTCCACATTATAACCACCATACTAGGTGGCCCACAAGATGGAGATTTAGCCCGACAACGGAAAAGATTCCTAAGGGCCGTGGCTCAAGAAGACGCTGTTATGCACGTCAACCTCACCTACGAGGAACCTCCGTCCGTACCTCACGAGACGATGTACTTCACCAACGAAGAGGCCAAGCGAGTTGTGCATCCGCACAATGACGCGATTGTGCTCAAAGCCCAAGTGGCTAATAACTTGGTGAAAAGGGTTCTCATCAACAACGGCAGTGCTGCCGACATAATATGCAAGTCCACCTTAGAGCGCATGAAGCTCGACGGGTTACGCCCAACTCCGACCCAAACACCATTATTCGGGTTCACTGGGGAGAGAGTCATGACCGAAGGCATCATCGATCTACCGGTCACCTTCGGAACTCCCGGAGGCATTGAAGTCGTTCACATGGTTCCATTCCTAGTGGTCGACCAAGAGTCCCCCTACAACGTAATCATTGGGCGACCCACGCTGAACCGACTAAGGGCCATTACTTCAACATACCACCTACTGGTGAAGTTCCCCACCGAGGATGGAATCGGCATCATGACTGGAGACCAATCCCAAGCAAGAGTATGTTACATCCATGGAATCGATAGAAAGACCACTAGAACGACGGTTAACACGATCTCCCAATTAAGAGATAGCGTCGAGTCGACCAAGGTCCTCCGCGAAATCCACGAAGACCTCTGCATGACACTCAAGTGCAAGGCGCCGACGTCTTCATCCCAAACAGGGAGGGACCCCACAAAGTCTGCCATGTCGTACATGACGAGATACGCTACATCAAATACACGGACACCGATCCGTCGCCTGTGGAATGCGGAACACTTGAGAAAGTACTACCAGTAGCCAGCGCTTCCCCCCATTTTATTTCTTTGCTTTCCAACATTCAATAAGGCCTACGAGCCAATGTTTTAGGATTTCAAATTTTTGCAATATTAATAAAGTTCGAGGTTTTTCTTTCAAAATCCACTTTATCAAAGATTTTCAATCATCAAAGATTACACTTGTAAACCCAAAAATCGGGGGGCTAGTGACATAGGCAATGGTAAGTACGCTCAAAATCCTCAAGAAAGTACGCTCCACAAAAAAGAAAGCACGCTCCATCAAAACAAAACACCCGAACATAAAACGGGAACAAGCGTGCACGTAAGACGCCTCAGTGGTGCGCCGTAAGACATCCCCGAGATGCAGGCTAAAGACGCCTCTACGGCACGCCATAAGCCATCCCCGAGATGCAGGCTAAAGACGCCTCCACGGCGCGCCGTAAGCCATCCCCGAGATGCAGGCTAAGACGCCTCTGCGGCGCGCCATAAGCCATCCCAGAGATGCAGGCTAAGGCGCCTCCGGGGCGCGCCATAAGCCGTCCCAGAGATGCCGGCTAAGACGCCTCCGCGGCGCGCCACAAGCCATCCCAGAGATGCAGGCTAAGAGGCCTCCGCGGCGCGCCACAAGCCATCCCAGAGATGCAGGCTAAGACGCCTCCGCGGCGCGCCACAAGCCATCCCAGAGATGCAGGCTAAGACGCCTCCGCGGCGCGCCATAAGCCATCCCAGAGATGCAGGCTAAGACGCCTACATAGCGCACCTAAGACGCCTACATGGCGGACTTAAGACGCCTACATGGCGCAACCAAGCCGTCACTCGTGACGCACCTAAGACGCCAACATGGCGCACCTAAGACGCCTACATGGCGCACCCAAGTCATCCTACATGGCGCACTTAAGACGCCTACATGGCGCACGTAAGACGCGTAAAGGCGCAACCTAAGACGCCTACATGGCGCACTTAAGACGCCTACATGGCGCACGTAAGACGCGTAAAGGCGCAACCCGTAAGACGCCTACATGGCGCAACTTAAGACGCCTACATGGCGCACTTAAGACGCCTACATGGCGCACGTAAGACGCGTAAAGGCGCAACCCGTAAGACGCCTACATGGCGCAACCTAGGACGCCTACATGGCGCACTTAAGACGCCTGCATGGCGCACGTAAGACACCTACATGGCGCAACCTAAGACGCCTACATGGCGCACATAAGATGCCTACATGGCGCAACCAAGTCGTCCCTCGCGACGCACCTAAGACGCCTACATGACGCACTAAAGCCGCCTACATGGCGCACCCAAGTCGTCCCTCGCGACGCACCTAAGACACCTACATGGCGCACATAAGACGCCTACATGGCGCACCTAAGACGCCTACATGGCGCACGTAAGACGCCTACATGCCGCATGTAGGCCATCCATCACGACATGCCCACAATGCCTAAAACAATGTACAGAGCCGTCTCTAACGACGCGCTCTAAGTCACCACAAGGCATTGCATATGATGACTAACCGCAACGCACCTGAACCGCCACACTAGCCACAGTTCATGCTATCTCCGCCACCGCCGACTGAGCACGATCACACCCGCCTTGGGAGACTCTCCATTCCGTGCGAGCTAATCAAAGCTTCTCGTAAAAACTCGCAAACTCCGCCTTTGAGTGAGAACCTCGCTCAGCCTGAGCTAGCTGAGACTTCCTTCGAGCGAGCTCCTCCTGGAAGAGTCCCAGGCAACAAATGAGGTCGTGTAGAACCTCCTCGAGTCGAGTCATTCTCCTCGAGTCGAATCTCGCTCCTTGAAACGAGTCAATCTCCTCGAGCCGAGACACGCTCCTCGAGTCGAGTCATTCTCCTCGAGTCAAGCTTCGCTCCTCGAGTCGAGGCACGCTCTCCTTGAGTCAGGCCTTGCTGCTTGAGTCAAGTCATTATCCTCGAGTTGAGTCATTCTCGCCATGTCAGTCTCCTCAAGTCGAGCATCGCTCCTTAAGTCGAGTCACCCTCCTTGGGTCGAGCCTTGCCCCTCGAGTCGAGCCATTCTCCTCAAGTCGAGCATCGCTCCTCAAAGTTGAGTCGCTCTCCTTGAGTCGAGTCTTGGTCCTTGTGTCAAATCATTCTCCTCGAGTCGAGCATCGCTCCTCAG
The DNA here is from genome assembly GCF_054948205.1 of Urtica dioica subsp. dioica. Lineage (NCBI taxonomy): Eukaryota > Viridiplantae > Streptophyta > Magnoliopsida > Rosales > Urticaceae > Urtica > Urtica dioica. The sequence goes on along the minus strand of NC_142758.1, from coordinate 20,536,283 downwards.
AGTCGAGCACTGCTCCTCGAGCCAAGCCATTCTCTCCGAGTCGAGCATCGCTCCTTAAGTCGAGTAGCCCTCCTTGAGTCGAGTCTTGCTCCTCGAATCGAGTCATACTCCTCGAGTCGAGCATCGCTCCTTGAGTAGATTCATATCCCTTAAAGTCCAGCCAATCTCCTTGAGTCGAGCCTAGCCCCTCGAGTTGAGATTTGAATCGGCTCCCCGAGTTGAGCTTCGCTCCTTAAGTTGAGACTTGAGTCAGTCTCCTCGAGTCGAGCCTTGAGTCAGTCTCCTCGAGTCGAGTACCGCTCCTCAAGCAAACACCGGGAGCGACCTGAAGAACAGGTTAGCCAAAGTAGAGACCCGCACTCACGCCTGGGGAATAAGGGCCGATCTTCCGAACGCAGACGGAGAAGCGTCACCAAGGCGAGAATGGCGGATGCCCCGTGAGACCGACTTATGCTTGATGCGTGGTCAAACTTTTAGCGTTTATCCCCGAGCAGTCGAAGCCCTCCGGTGCGGCAGAGCCTTCCGCCAGGTGCCACTCCGTCTTCTCGGAGCATCGGCCCACAACATCAGCCTCCGTCTTCGAGACCTCGGAATGAGCACGCCTTTGCAAAATGCAAAACTGTAGTCGCCTTCCAAGCTTGCCGAGACGGAAGCCATGATCTTCCCCTAATAGGTCACGATTACACAATCGTCGCCCTGCTAGTCACCATCGAGTCCCATGGACTCCGGATTGATGATATTATCAAGCAAAATGCCATCGAAGAAAGACTTGGGCATGACTTCGCCACAAGATCAACGAGCTGCGACACGCCGGTACGCCTCTACACAAATGCGTGTCCCACTTGCGCGTGCATATCCCCGTTGCTCCGGTGCTAGAGCGACGGACGCAAGCGCGTTCGCCTCGCCCACGTTGAGCTATGCCTCCTATCCGCTTGGATCCACCTCCACGTGTCGATCACACACTCGTGTCGAGAGAGACGGAAAAGCACTTACAGTTGTGAGAGTATTCTTTATAATCACAAAGGCTTCACAACAGTGAAGCTCTGGGAAGTCTATTTCATTCAAACACCCGGCGGAAACAACTAAAAGTTCACCGCCCGGGGCCTCCCGAGAAACGAACTTGGGGGGCTAATGTTGTCGGTCATTTTTGGAAAACCCGAGACGCCAAGAAGGCACGTCGCTCAAAGGGCCGATGGTCAGGCCGGAGGTCCTGAAGAGCGGCAAGACTTCAAGACCTCGCCCAAACTCTTGACTCCTTGAGTCGAGCCTAACCCCTCGAGTTGAGACTTGAGTCGGCTCCCCGAGTTGAGCCTCGCTCCTCGAGTTGAGAATTCATACAGTCTCCTCGAGTCGAGCTTCGCTCCTCGAGTTGAGCCTTGAGTCAGTCTCCTCGAGTCGTCGAGCTTTGCTCCTCGAGTCGAGCCTTGAGTCAGTCTCCTCGAGTCGAGCTTCGCTCCTCGAGTCGAGCCACTCTCGTCAAGTGGAAACCTTCGTATTTCGCGTGGGAAGAATGGTATTCGAAGACCCCTAAAGGCCCGCAAGAGTCCGGCAAGACGAGCCATTCGCCGCGCGCACAGCACGCTACGCTGGCCTGCCGCGCAGCAAGCAGCGCGCCACGCCAGGCAGGCGTGCGCCGCGCCAAGACGCGCCCGCGCCGTGCGCTCCATGCGCCGCGCATCCTGCGCCGCGTCCAGTGACCCGCGCGCCGCGCTTGATGACCCGCGCGCCGTGCGCCTCCACTTGATGGCGCGCGCGTCCCTAGTCCCACATGGACGAAAAAGGGACCTTCTAAGGCCCCCAAACACCTATAAATACCCCCTCTCATTGAGGGGAAAGCCATCCCATTCATTCTCAAGGAACTTGAGACTTCTCTCTTCTTCTCTGGATGCCATCCTTGGCCTGAAGCGGATTCTCCTCGATTTCTCGTTCTCATATATTCTAAAGCTCTTTCTGGGGACTCCCGAGTGCCGCCTCTCTTGATCGAATGATTAATCTTGAGCCCACGAGCGCTCTAACGATTTTCGACTGAAAATCGCCTACGCGTCTAGCACCCTAGACGCGTCCACCATTTCTGACAAGAAATCGCCTACGCGTCCGGCATTTCCAACTAGGAATCGCCTACGCGTCCGGAATCTCCGCCACAACAAGGAACTCTTGACTTAGAGTCTTCCACGTCTCCAAAAGAGAGAAAACACACATTCTCTCTCGCATACGCGATCTCTGAAGTTCTGAGATGTCGCGAAGGACTCCTCCGCGCCTTGTCTCCTTCGTCGAGCACGCCTCTCCACCAAGGCTCTGCGCCTCATACTGCGTCTCACACGCTTGAACTACGTTATGACCTGATCCCACACACGGGTACGTAGGCAGCTGACACTCAAGGCACGGTCACTCCTCCTCCTCACCCCTTTCCTCTCCCGAGAGGCGGGTTGAGTGGAGAAAACCCTTGCTCGAGACTATCGAGTTCACACTCTTGGCCCAGGTGCGATCACTTGGTCCGGCCTTAGATCGAACCGCCCGAGGTTTTAAATAGTTGTTCATTTTCGTGCGACAACAAATATCTTCCGCTTCACCGGCATTGTCGACATGATCGAGGGTCGAGGTACCGTCGCGGAAGACATATTTGATGAGCAAGACGCATCGGAGTACATCTAATTGGGACAAGAGATTCAAGACTTGGAGCAAGTCCTCGACAATAACCCTGAATGAGAAGCCCAACAGCCTTTTCAAGAGGAAAACGGTGACGGCCCTGATCCGAGCATTCGCGACATCGGCCACAGTCACCTTGAAAGGGAACGAGGAGTTCGTGGACTTCACCGATGCCACGAGGATCGCCGAACGATTGTTGAACAAAGGCAACGAAACCATCCGGCCTCCTCACGGAGCTCTCACCCCTTCTCTGAGGCTAGAACGGATCGTTTGAGTCCGTCCGCCTTCGATCGCCTACGCCACAGAGAGGACATGGCAGATAGCAGGGACACTCGAAGATTTGTGCCACCGAGGCGCGTCCACGACCCGAGACCCGTTCCCCACCATGAGGAAGGCTTGAGGCAACGGCTCAATGACCGAAGAGTGATTCCGCATAATCCTCCCCGTATCGAACCGGTGAACCCTCGAGCGGAAACGGGACCAATCCTTGCCAACCCGACTCCGCCATACATTGCGGCTCTCGACCAAGAGTCTAATGAGAGAGGACGCACGACAAGAGTTACCCACGTGGCGATCCCCATTGACAACACGGACATGATGACACTCTTCCAAGAGTTGAGAGACGAGGTGCGAGGCATTAGAACAACTCAAACCCTGACGCCCGACGTCCGCAACATGATTGAAGACGCTGCTTCACCATTCGTAGCTAATATCCTCGCAGAGGATTTCAATCGTGACTTTCTTTTACCACGCATTCCCGCCTACGATGGAAAGGCCGACCCACTCTGTCACATTCAACAATATCAGATGTGGATGAGAGTGGGGAGACACTCACCAGCGATCATGTGCCAGGCGTTCTGCCTCACTCTGAGCGGTCCCGCCTACCAATGGTTCCTCAAGCTAGGGCCCGGAACCCTTAGATCTTTTGAAGAGCTACAACCGAACTTCCTCGCTTGCTTTAGCGGTTCTAGAGAGAGGAAGCTGGGAAAAAGTTACCTTCGGACAGTCAGGCATAGGAGAAGCGAATCTCTTCGCGAATATTTGTCACGGTTCAGTGATGACTCAAACAAGGTTGACAAGTTTGAAGAAGGAGACGCCATCTCTGCCATTCTCGATGGACTCCTATGTTGTCGCTCGTTTTCGGACAACTATTTAGGAGCCCAAAGTGGTTAGAGCCAAGGCTAGACCAAGTGGTCTCACTTCGGCTCGAGCGTGTCGGACTTGGTATCCCAAGTCGTCCCTTAGCTATGGATGAAGTTCACTTCGTCTCGATACCTGAAAAGCAGTAGAGAATACGTGAACTACAAAGGGGAAACTGAGGGGTTGCCTATGTTTACCTCTCCGACGCTCAACATTAGTAGGGTTGAGGTAGATTGTAGAGGGTTTGAGTGTTAGAGGCCAATGATGAGTGAAACGAGTAAGTTATGAACTCGACAGCGTTTCGAGGCTCAAAATTGGATTACCTGGACCGAGGGGGGGACCCTCGTATTTATAGGCGACCAAGGGACGTTTTGAAAGTCCCTTGGCCGAGTGAGGCTGAGTCGGCCATCGCCCGGGTGAGACTCGGTGGGCCGATGGCCGAGTGAAGTTAGGCCGCCGAGTAAATGCTGGATGAGGTTCACTCAGCCATTGGCCGAGTGAATGCCGGACGCCGAGTGAGATTCACTCGGCCATTGGCCGAGTGAACGCTGGACGAGATTCACTCGGCCATTGGCCGAGTGAAGGGCCTGGGCCGAGAGAGGACTCACTCGGCCATTGGCCGAGTGAGCTGTTGGGCCGGCAGGGAACTCACTCGGCCATTGGCCGAGTGAACTTGGTGGGCCGGATGAGGGTTCACTCGGCCATTGGCCGAGTGAATCTTGACGGGCCGGTTGAGATTCACTCGGACATTGGCCGAGTGAGCGTGATGGGCCGGTTGTGGGCTCACTCGGCCATTGGCCGAGTGAATTGCTTGGGTCTGCCAATGGCCGAGTGAACTGGGCCGGCCATTGGCCAGGCGAGCTCGTCCAGCCGCCCGAAACGCCGATCCCGTCGTCGGACCTCGTCGGGACAATAACATTAGCCCCTCAAGATTATCGCCGGGCGTAGCCCGTGTGGTAAACTCAAGCAAAATCCGCCCTTCACCGCCTCGTCGGACCGTCCCGTCATCAATTGGTAAGCCCGCTCCCCTTAATCATTATTTTAATGTTTTCCGACGACGTGTTCGTCGTTACACGTGCTGATGGGGTCCCCCAATCACGTGCCAGCTAACCGGCCCCCCGAGGATCTCATCTCCCTCATTTTTTACGACCCTTGTGAGACCCTAGATGATTTCTTAGGTCGATTTTCACCGCCCCCGGTTGACCACCAATCTCTCCCAAACTTGGGCTTGATTTTCCTAGACCGAGCGACGATGAGCATGGACGACCAGGACTTTCCCATGGTGGACAATTGGCTGGCGGGCGAGGACGATCACCCAGCGACCGAGGGGGCTAGGCGCGGCTTGGAGGGCGAGCGCGCGGCCGACGCGGACGCCCAGGGAGAACCTGACGGGCCGCGTGCAGCGATATCGGCCGAGGAGAGCGCTGGCGGGGCCGAGGAGGCTGAACGAGGCCGCGCCACCACGTGGGGAGCCGTGGATGGCTGGGTCGGTGCCATCTGCACTGGGCCCAGCCCCGGCGGGGCGTTTGCTGGTCCGTGCGCGATGAATCCGGCCAAAACGAGCGCCAGCGGGGCCGGTGGGGCCGAGAGAGGCCGCGCCACCATCGGGGGAGCCGTGACCGGCTGGGTCGGCGCTGTCTGTGGAGGGCCCAGCCCCGGAGTGGCGTCTGCAGGGGCGCGCGGGACGAGCCCGACCGGGGAGCATGTCGACAGGGCTGAGGAGGCCGACACTGGCGTGGAGGGGGCCGCGCCCGGCCGGGTCGGTGTCGTCTGGGGTGAGCCCAACCCTAAGGAGGGCGCCCCTCGTCCTGGAGGGGTCGGGCCGGTTGTGGAGGACGCCGGAGGAGTGGGCGAGCCTCGGGGCGGCGCGGGTGGCGGGATGGGCACCGGGAGCGACGCGCCGGTGTGGAAGAACGCCGCCGGGGGCGGCGCTGATGCCGGGGAGGACCCCACCCTCTCGGGTGGGGCTGTGCTGAAGGTGGCGCAGCCCCAGCCGAGCTAGGGCGCGCGCATGGCCGGGGTGCGCCTCCGGCGGCGGCCGGTGCTGCAGGTGGGGACGCCGGCGCTAGAGACGAGGTGCGCCGGCCGCCCATTGCCGGAGAGGGAGAGGCGGCCAACCTGGCTCCCTCGCAAAGCCTAGGGCCCGTTGGGCCGGGCCTAGTCGGAGGAGGTTTGGCACTCTTGCAAACCCTAGGGCCCGTTGGGCCGGGCCTAGGTTAAGGAGATTTGGCTCTCCTCGGGCCGGGTCACGTGTTTGGGCCGGACGCACAACATGAGGGCCACATGGCCGACCCAACGCTCCACGGGCGTGAGGGGGACGTACTAAGGCTGGCCTTCGGTGAGAACAACCCCCGGGCTCGAGCGTTCGATGCGCGTCACGGACCCACGACTGGGCCGGACACGCCGACAGGGCCGCCTCCCACGGCCAACACACGGGAAACGAGTTCTGTTGGGCCGAGCGTGCACACTACGGCTCGAGCGACCCATTCTAGCGAGCATCACGAGGAACTCCCTGGGCCGAGGGCTCGGGGGAGACGTCGAGCCGCCGTACCTTGTCGACCGCCCCGGCTAGTTTGACAACGCATGAGGAGGACAGTGCCTCGTCGTTCCCTATCGGGGAATCAGCGATTCGAGAAGGCTTCGACTGCTCCGGCGTTGACTTCCCGAGTTCTCTTTCATTTGCCAGCTTCAGGGGCTTGAGGAAGCGCTTTCGCATTCCGTCAGCCGTGTCGCTACTGCGGCCGTTGCCCGAAGATCTCCCGACCTGCCCTCGGAAGGGGTACGCCGCCGTTCACAAGGCGAGTCTCCGCGGGGGGCTGCGCTTGCCTTTTCAGCCCGTGATCCAGAATCTCCTGGTTTGTCTCAACGTCCATGCAGCCCAGATGTCTCCATCCTTCTACCGCATGGTGGCCGCCTGCCACATGATGCTGCATCGGGCGAAGGGTTGGGCCGTGATGGCGGATGATATCAGGAACCTCGTGGCTGTCTTCGACGTTCCCGGGAAATCTGGCTTCTACAAGGTTCAGCATCGGAAGCGGTTTCCTATCCTTACCAACCTAACCTCTAAGCATCGCTACCCTTGGGTGCGGTTGTCTGAGTCTGCCTTCGGGATAGCGCCTCTCAGTTTTGGCCCAGCGGCCGACTTCCCGGCCGACCACGGTATCAAGAGCTCTGAACTCGCGCTCGTGGTCGGAGCGGTACCAGATTCGAGGGGACAGGGGTCTCTTTTTGAATCCCCGGACCTCATGGCGACCACCGGGTGGTTTGTGCCCATCGATGAAGATCCTCTGTGCTCCGGACCCGGAGCGGAGGCCGTGGAAGATCCCGAGTTCGAGGCGGTGGGTTCGTCTTCTCCCCTACCCGACGCGGGGGGTACTAACCATATACGCGTTTTTGTGCTATTGTTGTTTTCCACCGTCTATGCTTATTGTTCTGTTCTAACTGACTGACACACTTTCTCCTTTGCAGATACCATGGCCCGATGACATCGATCACGCACACAAGTGCCGAGAGTGGCGCCTACCGCCGATGCTACGACCGCGGCTCGTCCCCGAGCCGAGGCTCACCACGGGGGGTCGCCACCGCGGGCGAGGAACGAGGCGATCTCTTCCAACAAGTGACCGTCGTCGTCGACCTCCTTCGGATCACCATCCGGCCACAAGCGCGCCTACACATCGGCGGTGCCGGACAACATGGATTCGATGCTCCTAGCGGAGGTGGCGGAGCTGAGGGACCAGTGCTCTCGAGGGATCCTCGAAACCTCTCTGCGGGACTTCAAGGGTCTGCTGACAACGAGCGACCTTGAGCATTTCCAAAACGGGATCGGAGACGCCCAAAAGGTACGATTCGTTTGCTCATCTCATGTGTAATCGTTATGCTTATTCTGATTACGTGTATATCACTTGTTCCTACAGATGCTCGCGCGCCAAGAGCGAAGTGATCGCATTCTCCAAGACCTATTGTGGTGCATGCAAATCATGGAGAAGGATAAGGAGAGCGCGGCGGCCGCCCATGCTGCCACTCTAGCGGGGGTCCGTACTGCCCAAGAGTTTCAAGCATCAAGGAGGAGTTGGAGCGAGTTCGCGGGGAATCGGCGGTCGAGAAAGCGCTTCGTATGGCCGAGCAGGCGTCCCGGGAGAAGGCGGAGCAGGCGGCCGACACCTTCTTAGGGGAGACGAAGAAGCTCTAGGTGGCACTCCAGGCGACTATCGGCGAGCGAGATCTCTCAGGTCAAGGTCAAGAGGGAGATGGATTCTTTGCGGGCGGAGGTGCAGCCCCTCGTCGAGGAGAAGGAGGACGCCGTGCGATCCAAGACGGACTTGGAGGACGACTAGGACCTCGCGGTGGAGGTGGCTCGTTACGAGGCGGCCATACGGGTCCGAGACGCGACCGCGAAGGAGAACGCGTCTCGTGGGACCACGTTTTCCTTCTTCGATGCCATGTTCCCCCCTTTGGACGACGAGCCACCGGCGGACGACCCGCGCTCTCACGTTCCCACAGAGGCGGCCCAATCGACGAACCACCTGCTCGACGGAGAGGCGACCGACGGGTCGAGAGCCCCCGAGCCTGAGGACGACCAGGAGCAGATCGACATTGGCTCAGAGTATCCAGATTTGCGCATTTGTTTAGCGCTCGCATTACGTTTCCTTTCGGATATTCGTTATGTTTCCTTTGCTTGACATTCGGTGTGTTTTTCTTGTTGGGTTGTTTATGTGACATTGTTTGCTTTGGTTAAAGCTTTTCTTATCTGTTATGCGTCTTATTTTCTCGACTCGCTATGCTTTAGCATAATCGATTCGCGCAGTCCAATTAGTGCGCGTCTTACGAACTCGGCTTACTATATCTAGCGTAACCGGTTTGCACGGCTTACTGCCACACCCGGCGGTGAAGTTTCCCGCGGACGCTGGCTAGACCAGTTTCATCCAGCGGGTGCGACTCTCTGCCATCCATTCGTGACTCGCTACCTATCGGCGTATGCGAGCTGGGCGGCTGCCGCGCCCATCCTCCGGTGGGAGCGCTACCTATCGGCGTGCACATCATGCACCAGGATGGGTTTGTTGTAAATGTAGTTCCCAGTGAGCGTGGTACCTATCGGTACGCGTGTCACGTTTTGGGTTTTGACTACCGGGATCGACGGTCTGGTGCACGGACGTGATCGGCCGATGCCCCGTTACCCCTAACGGTACGTGGGGCATCGAATCCTGCGAGAGCGTCGCGCGGGGGTCGGAGGTCCGGCGCACGGATCTGATTTGTTGACGTTTTGCTACCTCTTGGCGCGTAAAACATGGAGTCGCGAGAATGCGTCGCGCGAAAAGGTGAAAAATGTGCCTGTTATCCTCGTTAGCCCCCAGAGTTTCTTGTCTACTCGTAGAGGAGACTAGAAATTGTAATACAATAGGATAAAAGTTTTGAAGTGAAATGTAATTCAATTATTATGTCGAAATAGTTTAAAAATTACATTCCCAGGCCGTTGGCCGTACTTGAAACTCAAAATTGTTTGTTGCTAAAATTGAAAACAAGACGAAAATAAATGAACGCCGGGGAAGCAGTGCATCTACTGGTAGTACTGCCGCAGGTGCTCGGCGTTCCACGGATGTGTGAACACGAGTCCCTCCAAGTTCTCGAGCTCGTACGTGCCGTTGTGGATGGCTCGGCGCATGCGGTATGGACCTTCCCAGGTGGGGCCTAAGACTCCCGCCCCTTGTACTTTGGTGTTTTGGAACTCCCTTCTAAGGACGAGGCTTCCGTCGGTGAACTTTCGTAGCTTGACCTTGGAGTTGTAGTACTTCTCGACCTTCCTCTTCTGTGCAGCAAGGCGGGTGAGTGCGTCTGCCCTCTTCTCGTCTATGAGGTCTAGCTTGAGCCTTATTGCTGTTGGAATCGATCTAGGGTTTAAGAAAAAGTTTAACGCTTCGTTAAGCGGCGGAATTTTAAAAATTTTCTTTTTAAGTAAAACTAGTTTTTACTAACCTAGACAAGAGCATGTGCATGTAAATAAAAACTAATATGAGCTATAAAAGTTACTAACCTTTCTTGAAGCTTGAACCTTGTAGAAGCTTTTGGAAAGTTGCAACGCTCGTCTCCCCTCGCAGCACGTCTCTCTTTCTTTCCTCGGCAACTCGAGCAACCACGAAAGTTTCTATCACTAAATCACTCGAAAAGAAGGAATCAGTGAGTGGGCACTTTTAAACACTACGACTTGAGAACGAGTCTCGAAGTCGCAGAGCTAAACACTAGGTCGAGTGAGGACCTAGGTGCCAAGACAAGAAATAATCGAAAATATAAACTAGAGAGAGAGAGAGGAAGGGGCGGCCAAGTCTAGAGAGAGAAGCTCTCAATCTCTAAAACTTTGCATGAATGAAAAGTGTGGAATGAGGCTCCTATTTATAGGAGAGGTCTCACCTTCAATAAGGTAGTTTCCTCTTCTATAGAATATCACATATTCATGAGCCAATTTCCCTTTTCCTTCAAAGAGGTGCACGTCCAAGACAAAACAAGTAAGTCCTTGGATTTGTTTCCTCTTTTGTTTGCTTCTCTCTTGACCACATTTGGGCGCCCACCATGTTTCCTCTTAGGGGAAATTTGTTTCCTCTTTTTCTTTTGGCAAGTATCTTGATACATTTATGCACAAAATATTCTCTCTTCCTATGGGTATTATGGGCGCCTATCACCTTCTAGAAGGGGCTTCTAGAAGCTTTTCCATTTTGTTCATGACAACATGAAAAAGGCCCATTAAGAATTTTCAATAAAATTCTTATGAAATGAAATTAATCCACAAGGCCCAATTAATCATATTATGGCCGAGTGACATTAAGTCATCAAATGAACTTGTCAAAAAATTTATTAACATTCATTTCATCCTTTGTCTCAAAAGACAAAAATACCCTTTTGACTATTTTCGTTCTTGTTTTGACTTAGCTTCCAGTTTAACTATTCCTATCGATGTGATTCGTGACAGTGACCTCATGGACCCAAATGAACAAAGCTTTAGCTAAACACTTGGACTCAAAAGTTCACAAACCTTTTCCAAGTTTAGCTTAATGCCAGCTGACTCCACTAAAGAGCTGACACTGAAAATCTCTCGGTTCAAATGAATTTGTTTTCTACTCAAGAATTCGACCTGATTATAATGAGCGGATCCACTGAATATTATCTATGCTACCCTTCATGAATGTCATCAGCTAGTCGGGATTTACTAAATTACCATTTTACCCTTCTAGCTGTTATTTCCTCAACTCCTTTGTCGCTTGTGAATAAGTTAGAAACAATGTATTGACGAGGAGCTAACAAGTCACATTGTTTCATCCAAAAGAGTCAGGACTCAATTTGGACACTGGCCAGTTCATTTATTCACACTCCAAGGAACAAAGCATGAGGTGACATACATTGCATTTCAGCAATCTTGTACATGAATTCCATATCTATGAGAACTTCACAAAGTTACTCATGACATACTCACAACTTAGTATTTCACCAATAGGCCCTGTTCGGAATGACATAGTGAGTCCGAACTCTGACTTTCTCAAATGAGAATACTAAGGTGTGAAATGGCATGTCTCATTTCAGGATTAAGGTAAGCATGATGCAATTCATACATAGTGACTTCGAGACATAAGAGGTTAAATGGTTTGTTCTTATATTGTCTCTAGAAGTGCACTGGTCAATTCAGTACCTTCGGAAGATACCTAGAAGAACTATAGAGTCCCCAACTCTCAATGCCTCATAACCAGACATCATAGATTCTTCTAACAATCATACTGAGGTCAATAGTCCTTTGACCCTAAGATTGCGAATATATCGTTTTAAGCAAACTACGAAGAGTTTGTTCATGCAAATCTACATTTGTCTCTTCGTAAGTTGTTAAGTTTGTTTATGGACTAAAAGACTAGGGTTTTATCATAAAGCTTCAAACAAAGAAAGAATGAATGAACGTTTCAACTTTATTATTAAATGAATAGGCAATTACAAGCAAGAGTCTTCGTAAGACTATATGACATCAAATGTACATAAATAGACACTACTACTCTTCTTGTGGGCACCATTGACAACAAACTCCCACTTGACTCAAAGAAGATGTGAGTAGTCCTACATGCCTAATCCATCACGATGTTGGTCGAAGACCTTGTTCGCTAGGGCCTTGGTGAATGGATCTTCCAGAGATCTACTTCACCTCCACGTCTCCGCGTTGCGCGATCTCTCGAATCAAATGGTATTTCCTCTCAATATGTTTATAGCGCTTATGGCTTCGAGGTTCCTTTGAGTTAGCGACAGCCCCACTATTATGACAATAAAGAGTCATGGGCTCGTCGACCTTCGGAACAACTTCCAAATACTTAAGGAACTTTCTAAACCATACAGCCTCTTTGGATGCTTCACAAGCAGCCACATATTCTCCTTCCATTGTGGAGTCAGCAATGCAAGATTGCTTAATACTTCTCCACACAACAGCTCCACCATTAAGGATGAACACAGATCCCGAAGTGGATTTCCTGGAATCCTTATCCGCTTGAAAATCGGAGTCGGTATATCCCGTCATAGTCAGGTCAGTACCTGAGTATGTAAGCATCAAGTTCCTAGTTCTTCGAAGATACTTAAGAACATGCTTAACAGCAATCCAGTGCTCGGGTCCAGGGTTGGATTGGAAACGACTAACTACGCCAACGGCGAAACATATATCAGGTCGGGTGCAAAGCATAGCATACATGAGGCTTCCTACGGCAGAGGCGTAAGGAATTTTCCTCATGTCTTCAATCTCTTGTGTAGTCTTGGGAGACTGGTCCTTAGAGAGTGAAACTCCATGCCTAAAGGGTGTTTGACCCCTCTTGCAGTCTTGCATCGAGAAGCGATCCATCACCTTATCAATATAAGATGCTTGAGAGAGCGACAGGGTCCGGTTTTTCCTATCTCGAAAGATTTGGATCCCCAGAATGTACGCGGCTTCTCCTAGATCCTTCATATCGAATTGCTTTGCTAGCCAGACCTTAACCTCAGATAACTTACCCACGTCATTACCAATGAGTAGTATATCATCGACATATAGTACCAGAAACACAACTTTGCCTTCGTGTATTAACTTGTAAACACAAGGGTCATCTATTGGCTGTTCAAAGCCAAAGCTCTTTACAGTTTCATCGAATCTAATATTCCATGACCTAGATGCTTGCTTTAGTCCATAAATGGATTTAAGCAACTCACAAACCTTGGTCTCTTGACCTTTATCCACGAAACCGTCTGGTTGAGCCATGTAAATGCGCTCGTCAAGATTGCCATTCAGAAAGACTGTCTTGACATCCATTTGCCAGATCTCATAGTCGAGAGCTGCAGCTATGGATAGGAGTGTGCGGATGGATTTAAGCATCGCGACTGGCGAGAAGGTTTCTTCATAGTCAATCCCTTCTTGTTGGGTATAACCCTTCGCCACAAGTCGTGCTTTGAACGTCTCGACGTTCCCATCAGGACCCCTTTTCTTCTTGTATATCCACTTACACCCTACGGGTTTAATCCCTTCAGGAAGGTCTACAAGTTTCCAGACTTTGTTGACATACATCGAGTGCATTTCAACTTTCATGGCGTCAAGCCAAAGGTTTGATTCAGAACAAGCCATCGCTTGGCTATAGGAAACAGGGTCATCCATGTCGGAGACGGCTACAAGAGAGTCTCCATAAGACATGTACCTGTCAGGCTTTTGAGTAGCCCTCCCACTACGTCTAAGTACTACTTGACTAGATTCTGATGAGTTAGGTTGTGTTTCAGTTGGGGTAAGAACAGTTCTTACAGATGAGGCAGAAGCTTCCTCACCCAACTTTTCTTCAAGCACAATTTTGCTTCTAGGTTTCGCATTCTTCATAAAGTCCTCCTCAAGGAAACGAGCATTCATGCTAACGAAAGTCTTATCTTCCTCGGGACTATAGAAAGTAAAACCTTTGGTTTCCTTCGGATATCCTACAAACAGGCACAATTCTGACCTACTAGCCAACTTGCTAGTCTTTTGCCTCAGCACGTGTGCAGGGCAACCCCAAATTCGGATGCGGCCAAGATTCACTTTACGGCCAGTCCATCGTTCATAAGGAGTACCAGGAACCGTTTTGGACGGAACTTGGTTCAGAATGTAGGCGGCTGTTTCGAGGGCATATCCCCAAAAGGAAAGCGGGAGTGATGAGTAACTCATCATTGATCTAACCATCTCCATAAGAGTTCGGTTTCTTCTCTCTGACACTCCGTTTTGTTGAGGTGTGCCAGGTGCGGTAAGCTGAGAAGCGATACCTTCTTCTTTAAGAAAGTCATCGAACTCTCCGGACATATACTCACCACCTCGATCAGATCGAAGGGTTTTGATCACTTTGCTAGTTTGCTTTTCCACTAAAGCCCTAAAGACCTTAAATACGTTAAAGGTCTCGGATTTGTGTTTAAGCAAATAGACAAACCCATATCTTGAGTAATCATCAGTGAAGGTAACGAAGTATTCATATCCTCCACGTGCCTGTTGGTTGAGCGGACCACATACATCAGAATGTATTAGTTCCAGCAACTCAGTGGCTCTTCGACCCTTATCGGAGAAAGGTCGCTTAGTCATTTTTCCTTCTATACAGGATTCACAAGTAGGTAGTGAGCCTATTGCAGAGGCTTGGAGTGGACCATCCCTCACAAGTCTCTTAATCCTATCTAGACTGATATGACCAAGTCTCAAGTGCCATAGGTATGTTGATTTTGTTAGATCGGAGGATTCAGAAAGTTTGATCCTCTTTGGCTCCCTAATTAGATCGTTATCTATTTCGGTGTCTAAAAGAGAAGGTTTAGTGGGATATATGTAGAAAAGAGCATTCTTCATACATGCATCAGTGACAAAAGAATGATCAGGAAACGAAATACGAATTCCATTCTTAATGAACTTTAAACAATAATCTTGCTCACGAAGACGAGCAACGGATATTAAGTTCTTCCCAAGGGTAGGAACAAAATAAACATTATTCAAGTTTAAAGTGCGGTCTTCAAAAGACAGCGTCACGGATCCCACAGCCTTTGCAGACACCAGGCTCCCATCACCCCATTTGAAACAGAACTCGCCTTCCTCTAAGCTTTTGGTTTTCTTGAAACCATTCAAGGAACAACAAATATGGTTAGTAGCAGCGGAGTCAAGAATCCACGTTGATACATTATCAGCTACTAAGCATGCTTCGGTAACTAGTACAATACTATGTTCCTTTGCTTTGAGATAGGCGGGACAGTTCTCTTTATCGGCCTTGTGAGGTCTCTTCTTAGTTCCAGAGGCGGAGGCCTTTTGCTCAGTAGCATGTGCCTCTCCTTGATTCCTCTTTCTCTTATTGAGACCTACAGCAGTGTGAAGCTCCTTTATAAGCTCGGTAACAGTGTACTTTAGCTTTGTAATGGAGTAGCTCAGCATGAAGGTATCAAGAGACTCGGGGAGAGTTTCTAAGATCATATCTATGATATTCTTCCCATTAATCTCAGATCCTAGGATTTCCATTTCATTTAGGTAACTAATGATCAGCATCATATGGTCCCTAACAGGAGTCCTAGCCTTCATGCGACAGTTCATAAACCGTCGGACTGCTTGTAGCCTTGTTTGACGCCTTTGCCCTCCAAACATCTCAAGGAGATTGTAGAGCATGTCAGCGGCAGTCTCGATGTCACGATGTTGCTCTTTCAGCATATTGTTCATAGATGCCAAGATATAGCACCTCACAATCTCATCGGATCGAAGCCAGGCCGCTAAGGCGTCATTGTCCTCTTGAGTTGAATCATCATTTGTCAGAGGAGGACACGGGGTGGGGAGTACCCATTTGTGCTTGTTAACGGTAGGTATTATGTCGAGGTTACGTTTCGAATCTACGTAGTTTTCGTTTTCGAGTTTGTTCGAGGAAAGAAAGATAGAGAGATGGTTGAGAGACATATTGCCTATATAAGTTGAAACAAGTTTATGATTAGTCTTTGGTTTAGGATTTAAGTTTTATTAAGACTTTTATAAAATCCAAAGGTGTTATAAACCAAACGATAATTTACTCCCTCAAGAGAAGGCCGCAAAAAATCTCCTTTTATAAGTAAATGACACATCATTAATGCTAAGCCAAGATGTCAGTACATCATTTTGACTAGCCACCTTGTAAATTGGTTTGATCACTCACATCCTTTCGCAGAGCCTTAAGGAAGGATACTAGGGATTGAGCCTAAGTGTGCAACCAACCACTTAGTCCAAAAGATCAGCTTTGAAAAACAATCCCCCAAGGGGAGGCCTTGCCATCATTGCATCACTCTCGGACGTAGCTCATTGAGCAATGATCGAAGCAATAACGCCTTGGAGTACTCACATTTAAGTGAGGGTCGCAAGAGCGGCTCTTAGTCCCACGTTATTGCATCTTTCATTAGTGTTGGGGATCGTGGGTTACAAACAACGAATATAACCCTCCCACTTAGTTTTTGGAGTTGGTTCATCGACTCTTTTAAGTTCGGAAACAGATTTCCTAGTTAGAGAGCGACAGAGCGGACAACTAGAAGAGAATCCTAGATCGACATGTTCAGAGCAGTATTAGTGGATAAAGGCACAAGGTACATACTCGATCTTTTCCTATTTTCTATTTCGGGAAAGTGCGTGAGGGAAGTGTGAACTTCAACTCACTCGAACACTTGAAAGTTTGAGATTACACATCCTTTTATTTTTCGGCTTGTCTACAAGGAGACCTCCCACTCAAATTTTCAAGAGCATATAGATTTTGAACATATGTGATATAGATATAGTTTTGAAAACATTTTGAAAACTTATTTGATTTGGATGACAAAATATTTTCAAGTTTGAAAGTGAAAACGGTTTTTCAAAATTCAAACTAGTTTTGTTAAAATTCAATTTCAATTAAACTTTCAAAAATCAAAACATTTTAATCTTACACATCATGTTTATAATCATATGAAAAACATTTTTGCTCAAGAAAGTTTTCTCATTAGAGTTCTATAACTCATGGTAGTGGGGTTTGAAAATCCGGATTTCTAAAAAACTGGAGTTTCAGACAGCCGCGCACCTCGGAGTAAAATCGCCATAACTGGCGGCTCCAATGTCCGTTTGAGCCGAAACCGGTGGCATTGGACAGAGGACAGACAGAGCTTTAATTTGATTCAAGAATCATTAAATTTAGATTTCCGAGCAGAGAGTTATGCCGCTTTTAATGCGGGTTTACATTCCAGCTCGAAGAAGAATCGAGTGTAACGGAACGTTTTATGAAGTTGTTTAAAGCTTTTATTTGTGTTTTATTAGCAGGGTAATAACATAGAATAAAAGAAAAAACAACATGCATAAAACGATTCAAGTAAATAAACGAAACTAGCAAGAAAATAAAACTAGTCACAAAATTTACTCGAAAAATCTCAAACCTTTAAAACACGTTTTTCAATATAAAAAATTAAAAACTTTTAGAACTGATTCTAATGTGTTTTAACATCATCCCAAACTCATAGAAAATCAACATGGTTTTTAATTTAAAGGCATGAGCAATAAATTAAAAAAAAAAATCTAAGATTACAATTCTAACTTGTCACAAAATTAGTAAACTTTCGAAAACGATTTTCAAGCTCATAATTTAAAAACATGCACATGCATTCCTTTGACCATAGCTCTGATACCATTTGTTGGAATCGATCTAGGGTTTAAGAAAAAGTTTAACGCTTCGTTAAGCGGCGGAATTTTAAAAATTTTCTTTTTAAGTAAAACTAGTTTTTACTAACCTAGACAAGAGCATGTGCATGTAAATAAAAACTAATATGAGCTATAAAAGTTACTAACCTTTCTTGAAGCTTGAACCTTGTAGAAGCTTTTGGAAAGTTGCTGTTGTCGGTCGTTTTCGGAAAACCCGAGACGCCAAGAAGGCACGTCGCTCAAAGGGCCGATGGTCAGGCCGGAGGTCCTGAAGAGCGGCAAATCTTCAAGCCCTCGCCCAAACTCCTGACTCCTCGAGTCGAGCTTCGCTCCTCGAGTCGAGCCTTGAGTCAATCTCCTCGAGTCGAGCCTTTAATCGTTCCTCGAGTCGAGCCTCGAATCATTTTCGAGTCGAGCTTCGAGTCATCCTCGAGTCACTCCTCGAATCAAGTCACTAGTCGCTGTCGCCGGGCCGAGCCTTGCTCCTCGAATCGAGTCACTCTCATCGAGTAGAAAGCTTCATATTCCACGTGAGAAGAATGGCATTCGAAGGCCCGCAAAGCCCGGCAAGACGAGCGGCTCACTGCGCACGCAACGCGCTGCACCGGCCAGCCGGGCAGCAGGCAGCGCGCCGCGCCGTTCAAGGAACCCTGCGCCGCGCGTCCTGCGCCGCGCGTCCCGCGCCGCGCCCGGTGACCCGCGCGCCGCGCCCCCTGCGCCGCGCGCCGCGCGTTGTGCGCCGCCCTTTGTGCGCCGCGTGCGCCGTGCGCCTCCACTTGATGCCACACGCATTCCTAGTCCCACATGGACGAAAAAGGGACCTTCTAAGGCTCCCAAACACCTATAAATACCCTCTCCCATTGAGGGGAAAGCCATCCCAAGATATCCAAGAATATCTAATAATTCTCTTCATCTCTTATCGACACGCTCGATTTCTCTGCTTCTCTGGATGCCATATTTGGCCTGAAGCAGGTTCTCTTCTCTCTCCCTCGTTCTCAAAGGTCCCGAAGCACTCACGGGAACTTCCCGGACGTCGCTCCCTTTGACCGAACGTTCTCCGGTGCTCAAGCACGCCCCTAGGGTTCTCAACTAGAGCTACCCTCGCGCGTCTAACACACTAGACGCGTACGCGATCTCCGAAGTTCTGAGACGCTGCCGAGGACTCCTCGCGCCCCGTTTCCTTCGTCGAGCACGCCTCTCCGCCAAGGCTCCACGCCTCATACTGCGTCACACACGCTTGAACTACGTTCTGACCTGATCCCACGCACGGGTACGTAGGCAGCCGACAACCAAGGCACGGTCACTCATCCTCCTCACCCCCTACCTCTCCCGAGAGGCGGGTTGATCGGAGAAAACCCTAGCTCGAGACTATCGAGTTCACACTCTTGGCCCGGGTGCGATCACTTGGTCCGGCCTTGGATCGAACCGCCCGAGGTTTTAAATAGTTGTTCATTTTCGTGCGACAACATTTTGGCGCTAGAAGGAGGGGACTTCCCGACCTATTCAGCCCGAAATCCCTTCTATTCATCTTCTTCTTTTCTTCTGCGAACTCAACCTTCTCGAACTTGAGAAACGATGAGTAGCCAACCACCCGTACGTTCTGAGGGCGCAAACAACCCCGAAAACGTCGCTAAGACCAAGAAATACTTCTTGCGCTCCCGAGCGCATGGTGACGAAGAGTCGCTCCACGAAGAGAGCTCGACCCGCTCACCATCTCCATCTCCTGATAGCAGGGACAACCGCATCACGGAATTGGAGGAGAGTATCCGCCGACTGAAGGCGAGGAACGCAAGGTATCACCGCCAACTGGCTGCGAAGCAACCTATGCGTGACACGACGATCCCCAACGGGGATCCTGAGAACCTCAACGAGGAAAGCCGCGACCCTGATTATGAGGATACTGGTGACTCAGAGGATGTCGAGACTTCTCTCACGAAGGACGGGGGACTCCCCGCCGTGTTTGAAGCCGGTCCGTCGAATCCCTTACCCCGAACAGGCGATGCGCCGGTGACTTCTCAAGAGGGGAATTCCCGACGTTCGGCCCTCGACCGACTAGGTCCGAGGGAGAATGTTGCGGAAAGTCAGGGCGCGCGGAGAGCGCATCGCCGCAAGCAGAGCCGGCGCCTCCGGACGGCCAGCCCTGATCTTAGGGACCACCTCACTGCTCAACGCATGGGGCGTGGCAATGATCTGAGAGAGCGACTAAGCTCTAGACCCAACATCCCGCTGGCAGCCCCAACTAACGGGAACCGCCGCGCAGGACAGGGGTCTAACGAGAGGCTGCAGGTGACTCCTCCCGATCAAGGGGTTACTCCAACGACCGGTCTCGATGTGGTCACTATGATCCACAACCTTCGAAATGAGGTACGAGATCTCCGAGAATACGGAATAGTTGGAAGCGCCTACGGAGTCGTTGAGGAGAACTCATCGCCTTTCACTACTCAGATATTGGCTGAGGTTTGTACGGGGAATTTCAAGCTCCCGAACCTCGCTCCCTATGATGGGAAAGCAGATCCTGCTTACCACATCCAGCACTATGAAACCTGGATGACGATGCAGGGTGTTTCTCCTGGTGCCATGTGCCAAGCCTTTAGTTTGACCCTCACCGGACCCGGCTTTGAGTGGTTCAAAAACTTGAGACCAGGAAGCATCCACTCGTTCAAAGACCTGAAGGACATGTTCCTAGCACGATTCGCTACGTCTATGGTCCAAAAGAAGACCAAGATGTACCTGTGGTCAATCAGGCAAGAGAGTGGCGAGTCTCTTAGACGATACCTCGCCCGATTCACAGAAGAGTCAAACAAGGTCGACCGCTTTGACGACAGTGACGCGATTGCCGCTATCATAGAAGGCTTGCGCACGAGTGACTTCCTCAAGTCTGTCGTCGGCCGTGTCCCTTCCACCATGGCCGAGTTAATGACTCGAGCTAAGACCTTCATGGGAGTCGAAGACTACCTCGACGGCCGCAAGAGCACTAATCAAAGCTCTCGCCGTCGGGAAGAACCTATCCGCGAGCAGAACGAACCTCGTAAGAGGCGAAACAAGGGGAACCAGGTTCCTAACAACCAACCCCCTGTACCTCAGAAACCGCAACTTGCGGAAAACTTCAAAGGGTACTCGTCGTTCACGCCGCTGAACACGGCGCCGGAAAGGATCTTGGCTCTGGCACGTGACAAGTTCACGCCCCCGGCTCCAATGAAGAAGGATCCCGCAACTCGCGATCGGTCCAGGTATTGTGAGTTCCATCGGGAATATGGTCATTTGACCTCGGAATGCTACAACCTCAAAAGGCAAATCGAGGCTCTGATCCAACGGGGCGAGCTGAAGGAGTTCGTGTTGCGCATGATTGGCGCTGCGGGCCCCACCGCGAACAGACAGCAGTCTGGTCAAGGAGGAGGAGCAGCCGCCTCAGCCAACCAAACTCCGGCTACTGCCAACGCCAACCCACAACTGCACGTGGTAACCACCATACTGGGAGGACCCCAAGATGGGGATTCGGCCCGTCAACGGAAGAAATTCCTTAGGGTCGTGTCTCAGGAAGACGCTGCTATGCACGTCAACTTCACATATGAAGAACCTCCGTCCGTGCCTCACGAGACGATGTATTTCACCAATGAAGAGGCCAAGCGAGTTGTGCATCCGCACAATGACGCGATCGTGCTCAAAGCCCAAGTGGCCAATAACTTGGTGAAAAGGGTTCTCATCGATAACGGCAGCGCTGCCGACATAATCTTCAAGTCCACCCTAGAGCGCATGAAGCTCGGGGGGCTGCGCCCGACTCCGACCCAAACGCCATTGTTTGGGTTCACTGGGGAAAAGGTTATGACTGAGGGCATCATCGACCTGCCGGTCACCTTTGGAACCCCTGGAGGAATCGAAGCCGTCCACATGGTCCCATTCCTAGTGGTCGATCAAGAGTCGCCCTACAACTTAATCATTGGGCGACCCACGTTGAACCGGCTGAGGGCAATCACTTCCACGTATCACCTACTGGTGAAGTTCCCCACCGAAGGGGGAATTGGCATCATGGCTGGAGACCAATCCCAAGCCAGGATATGCTACGTGCAAGGAGTTGATGGCAAGTCCGCGGGAAAAGCGGTCAACACAATCTTCCAACTGGAAGACGATTACCCATGCAACCTAAGGGATGCAAGGAAGTTCGGAGAACTTGACCCCCGTGATGAAATCGAAAGACTTAAAGTGGAAACCTCCGATGATCTTGTGCCAATCGTCCTGGACGAGTCGAAGCCTGATCAAGTTGTAAAAATCGGCACCCGACTTCCACTCGCCATCAAAACTCAGCTTACCGCCTTCCTTAGGGAGTTCAAGGATGTTTTTGCATGGACTCATGCGGACATGCCCGGAATCGATCCCGAGGTAATAGTGCACCGACTGAACGATGACCCAAAGGTCGCCGAAAAAGTGCAGGCTAGACGAACGTTCAACCCAGAACGATACCTGGCCATAAATGAAGAGGTCGAGAAACTCCTCACCGCAAACTTCATTCGAGAGGCTAAGTACCCCAAGTGGGTCGCCAACGTGGTAATGGTAAAAAAGCCCAACGGGAAGTGGCGAATTTGTATAGATTACAAAGATCTTAACAAAGCCTGCCCTAAGGATTGCTTTCCACTCCCGCGCATCGAACAACTGGTGGACGCCACGGCCGGCCATGAACTCCTAAGCTTCATGGACGCCTATTCAGGCTACAACCAAATTCGAATGCACGAGCCTGATCAAATTAAGACAACCTTTGTCACTGATCGAGGTCTCTACTGTTACAAGGTCATGCCTTTCGGCCTTAAGAACGCGGGAGCGACATACCAACGCTTGGTAAATCGGATCTTCGCCGATCAAATCGGCAAGACAATGGAAGTATACGTGGACGACATGCTCGTTAAAAGCCTGCTGGCAACTAATCACGTACGCGACCTTAGGGAGATGTTCACAATCCTCCGCCGATATAAAATGAAGCTCAACCCCAACAAATGCGTATTCGGGGTTGAATCCGGAAAGTTCCTCGGTTATATCGTCAGCCGACGAGGCATAGAAGCGAACCCGGAAAAAATCAAGGCACTCCTTGAAATGAAGTCACCAAGACGAGTCAAAGAAGTGCAAAGCCTGACCGGTCGGATTGCCGCTCTGACACGCTTCGTGTCTAAAGCCACCGACAAGTGTCAACCGTTCTTCAAAGCTCTGAAGAAGACGGACGGCTTTGAGTGGACGGACGAATGCGAAAGTGCCTTCCAAGAAATGAAGGCTTACTTTGGGTCCCCACCATTCCTCTCTAAACCAAAAGAGGGCGAGACGCTATACGTGTATCTCGCCGTCTCTGAAAGAGCTGTAAGCGCCGTCCTTGTCCGCGAGGAGAACAAGGTCCAATGGCCAATCTACTACGTAAGCAAGGCCTTACTCGACGCGGAAACACGCTATACCGAGATTGAGAAACTTTCTCTGGCTCTCGTAACGGCAGCTAAGAAGCTACGACCGTACTTCCAAGCTCACCCAATTGCGGTGCGAACTGAGCATCCAATCGGTAAAGCTCTTCAAAAGGGAACGTCGACTCGCATGGCGATCTGGTCCCAAGAATTGAGCGAGTACGGGATTGAGTTCCACCCAAGAACGGCTATAAAGGGGCAGGCCTTAGCCGACTTCGTGGCAGAATTCTCCTACGCTCCCGATATGGGAAGAGCAGAAACTGACTTAAACAATAACGAGCTAACTCGGAAAAGGAAGGTAGACCCAACGGGTCCCATTTGGGAGTTATACGTAGACGGAGCATCTAATGCTCGGGGGGCTGGCGCCGGAATAATCCTAATTAACCCCGATGGGGAAAAGCTGCGATATGCCCTCCACTACGGCTTCCAAGCCTCCAACAATGAAGCTGAATACGAAGCGCTCATTGTAGGGATAGAGCTAGCTCAGAAGCTCGGCTCCCATAACCTGCGAATACACTGCGACTCGCAGTTGATCGTAAACCAGGTTAAGGGAGATTACATCGCCAAGGAGCCCAACATGGTCGCATACCTGGCTAAGACGAACTCCAAACTCGAGGCCTTCTCTTGGTTCGAGATTCACCAAATCCCGAGAGAACATAATTCGGAGGCTGATGCGCTTGCTCGCCTCGGATCTGGCATCGACGAAGACGGATTGGGGACTGTGCCCATTGAATCTCTCCCACGACCATCCGTCTCCCGAGACGAAGTCGGGACCATAGAAGTGGCATCTCAGCCCACTTGGATGGACTCAATTGTCGAGTTTTTGCGAAGAGGGGAACTCCCCGAAGACCGCAAGGAAGCCGATAAATTGAGGGCCTTAGCATCCAAATACACGCTCCGTGAGGGCACGCTCTATAAGCGCGGTTACTCGACACCGCTGCTCCGATGCCTCGATAGCGTTGAGTCGACCAAGGTCCTCCGTGAAATCCATGAGGGCATCTGCGGAAACCACGCCGCTGGGAC
The DNA here is from genome assembly GCF_054948205.1 of Urtica dioica subsp. dioica. Lineage (NCBI taxonomy): Eukaryota > Viridiplantae > Streptophyta > Magnoliopsida > Rosales > Urticaceae > Urtica > Urtica dioica. The sequence continues at coordinate 20,512,397 of NC_142758.1, read as the reverse complement.
TTCCCTTGCGCTCAAAGCGCTCAAGCAAGGCTATTTCTGGCCTTCCATGAAGCGAGATGCTTGCGAATGGGCAAGGCGTTGCGATAAATGCCAGCGCTTCGCGGAAATTCCGCGACAGCCCCCGACCCCGTTAAGCAGCATCGTTGTCCCACGTCCCTTTGCTAAGTGGGGCGTGGACATCATTGGCAAGCTCCCTAGAGCGCCAAGGCAATACGAGTACGCCATTATCGCCATCGACTACTTCACTAAGTGGGTAGAGGCCGAGCCGCTTGCCAGAATAACTGAAGCAAACACGACGAACTTCATCTGGAAGAACATCATATGCAGGCACGGTATCCCCGCCTCGATTGTGACCGACAACGGGGCACAATTTGACAACGCGCGAGTAAGAGATATCTGCGATCAACTGAAGATCAGCAAGACCTTCTCCTCGCCGCGACATCCTCAGGCCAACGGCCAAGTCGAGGCAGTCAACAAGACTATCAAGAGCAACCTGAAAAAGAAGCTCGAAGACAAGAAAGGCGCCTGGGCCGATGAATTACCATTCGTCCTATGGGCATATAGGACAACCGCGCGAAACGCCACCGGCGAGACGCCATTCTCCCTTGCATATGGGGTCGAGGCTGTGGTTCCAATTGAAACCGAGATACCCACGTTCCGAGTCGACACGTTCGACGAAGCGGAAAACAACGAGGCCATGCGCCTTGAGTTGGACCTGATCGACGAAAAGAGGGCGGAAGCATTCCGACGCCTCGCCGCACAGAAACGCAAGGTCGAAAGATACTACAACTCCAAAATCAAAAGGCGAACCTTTGCCGTCGGAAGCCTTGTCCTCAGACGAGTGTTCCAAAACACACAAGTCCAAGGCGCCGGCGTCCTAGGCCCAAACTGGGAAGGCCCTTACAGAGTCCGCAAAGTCATTCACGACGGGACATATTACATCGAGCACACGGACGGGACTCCGATTCGCCACCCGTGGAACGCGGAGCACTTGAGGCAGTACTATCAGTAGCTAGCGTCCCCCGCTTTTTTACCGCTTTTATTTCCATTTTCAATAAGGCCTGCGAGCCAATGTTTTAGGATTTAAAATTTCTCGCAAGTTTTTTTTTCGCAAAAGTAATAAAACTCAAGTTTTCCATTTCAATTTCGTTTTATGCAAGTTTTCTGGTTATCAATAATTAACTTATAACCCAAAAAACTTGGGGGGGCTAGCTATGGTAAGGAAACTCTCAAAAGAACACGCTCCACCAAAAAAAAAAATCGTAAGACGCCTACATGGCGCAACCTAAGACGCCTACATGACGCACGTAAGTCGCGTAAAGGCGCAGCCCGTAAGACGCCTACATGGCGCAACCTAAGACGCCTACATGGCGCACGTAAGTCGCGTAAAGGCGCAGCCCGTAAGACGCCTACATGGCGCAACCTAAGACGCCTACATGGCGCACGTAAGTCGCGTAAAGGCGCAGCCCGTAAGACGCCTACATGGCGCAACCTAAGACGCCTACATGGCGCACGTAAGTCGCGTAAAGGCGCAGCCCGTAAGACGCCTACATGGCGCAACCTAAGACGCCTACATGGCGCACGTAAGTCGCGTAAAGGCGCAGCCCGTAAGACGCCTACATGGCGCAACCTAAGACGCCTACATGGCGCACGTAAGTCGCGTAAAGGCGCAGCCCGTAAGACGCCTACATGGCGCAACCTAAGACGCCTACATGGCGCACGTAAGTCGCGTAAAGGCGCAGCCCGTAAGACGCCTACATGGCGCAACCTAAGACGCCTACATGGCGCACGTAAGTCGCGTAAAGGCGCAGCCCGTAAGACGCCTACATGGCGCAACCTAAGACGCCTACATGGCGCACGTAAGTCGCGTAAAGGCGCAGCCCGTAAGACGCCTACATGGCGCAACCTAAGACGCCTACATGGCGCACGTAAGTCGCGTAAAGGCGCAGCCCGTAAGACGCCTACATGGCGCAACCTAAGACGCTTACATGGCGCACGTAAGTCGCGTAAAGGCGCAGCCCGTAAGACGCCTACATGGCGCGACCCAAGACGCCTACATGGCGCACGTAAGTCGCGTAAAGGCGCAGCCCGTAAGACGCCTACATGGCGCGACCCAAGACGCCTACATGGCGCACGTAAGTCGCGTAAAGGCGCAGCCCGTAAGACGCCTACATGGCGCAACCTAAGACGCCTACATGGCGCATGTAAGTCGCGTAAAGGCGCAGCCCGTAAGACGCCTACATCGCGCAACCCGTGAGACGCCTACATGGCGCACGTAAGTCGCTTACATGGCGCAACCCAAGATGCCTACATGGCGCGATTTGAGACGCCCATGTGGCGCAATCCAGCGCACGTAACACACCTACATAGCATGGCTGACTCGCAGTTGAAAATGCTTAAGAACACAAACCATCCAAGTGACTGGCGTGTTTGAAAAAGTATCCTGCTGAAATAAAAGGATGGACAAAATCATTGACACAAGCAAGTGACCATCCATGCATGCCGTAGAAGATGAGTGTGCGAAAACATTCATAAAAATAAATGGATAACTCCTCATAAAAGAAAGGGGCAACTGCCTCAAAACCTAGAAAGCATGCGCTAAGACAAGTGTGCTAAAGGGAAATATCCTAGTAAGCAAGCGCTAAGACAAGTGCGCTGAACGGAAAAACCTAGAAAGCACGCGCTAAAACATTTGCGCAGGAAAAATAAGGAAAGAAAACGATCACTCGGCGGGATCGTCGCCCACAGGGTCGGCCCCGTCGAGTGGCGGGAAAAGCGAGTCGAAGAAGTCGAAGGTGACCCCCCGAGAAACATTCTCGGCAGCTGTGGCGTCCCGACACTCCACCGCCGCTGCATGCCTTGCCTCCTCGACTCCGACATCAAAGTCGTCCTGAAGGTCGGACGCAAGCTGCTCCGCCGCGGCTTTCTCCTCGGTGACCCGAACCACCTCCTCCGCCAAGGAGTCGCGCTTACGCTCCGCACGAACACGGGCAGCCTCACTCGATGTAAGCTGGCCCTGAAGAATGCCAACTTCTTCCGTGCGCGATTCCAACTGACGTCGAAGGTCCCGCGCTTCGCTCCGGAAGACCTCCGTCGATCGAGTCGCCACTTCAAGGGCTTGACGTTCCGTCGTTAGCTCCTCAGCCATCTTCGCCACCGCCGCCTGTGCGCGGTCGCACTTGCCGCGGGTAACTCCCAATTCCACGCGAGCCTCCTGAAGCTGCTCGCGGAGACTCGCGAACTCCGCCTTTGAGTGAGAACCTCGCTCGGCGTGAGCCAGCTGAGACTTCGCTTGAGCAAGCTCCTCCTGGGCGCGACTCATCCGCCTGATGAGGTCGTGAAGGATCTTCTCGCCCCGGGTCGCTCGAGCAAGCGCCTGAGAAGGCAAAAAGACAGTTTAGCGAAAGACAGATTCATCGCAAATGAGGCAAGGGAAACTCACTCTCTGTGCATCGGAAACGCTGTGACGAAAGAACTCTACGTCACTGCTGGCCACAACGCTCTTCCACATCTTCATCGAAGATTGAGCAAGGCCCAGGGAACATTCCCCCCTAACCTCCGCGGCCTCCACGTCGACCATCGAATTCACGCGCTTAGAGTCCGAAGACGTGTCTGGCAAAGCCGAGGAGGAAGGTCGCTTCAAGGAAGCGCGAGGACCGCTCTCCGCCCGATGATCGGTATCGAGTTTCTCCTGACCATCCCGCGCAGCAATCCGACGACGAACCGCCGCCAACGACTTCGGGTCCCGGGAAGCCTTCGCTAGACGAGCCCGAGCCCTCGCCCTAGCCGAAGAGACTGCAAAGGCGACAAAGTCAAAACCTTGAGCTAAAAACAAAGGCAAAAATACGAAACGTCAACATACCTTGAGGATCGCCGCTCGAGAGAGATGATGCGGCACTTGGGGTACCCTCGGTCCGCTGAGGAAACGGCGGGAACCACCCAGTGGAAGCCATCAGCTCAGGAGAACGAAATCGTTCAACGGCTTTCCGAGCCTCCGACATTCCCCGGATCTCCTTCACAAAGTCGAGATCATCGGCCCCCTCGTTAGCAGGAAACTCGGACAAGGGGCCGAACCGGAGCGGGGCGTCACCAAAAGCCTCCGCCGAGACCCACACCCACGGTCGTCGATTGTACTTCTCTGAATCGATGATCAGCTTAGTATTCCGCCGATCGCGGGCCACAAAGAAACTGGGTTGCCCGGGCGCAGGGAAGACCGCAATGAGATTGCGAAAATCACTCACGGTCATCACCCGCTCGGTCTGGCAATGCCACTCCATATGGCACATCGCCACTATGCGGTAGAACGCCGGGCTCATCTGACATGCGTGCACCCCCAGACGGGCGAGAAGCTGCTGAACGATGGGTTGAAACGGCAGCCGCAACCCGCAGTTAAGACTCGCAACTGAAACTGCGGCGAAACCACGACGAGGCCGGAAAGGACGGTCGTCCTTTAAAGGACGGAGAAGCGCCACGGATGATGGAATGGCAAAAGCCTCCCGGAGACCGACGAATGTCCGGTAGGTAAGCGTGCTCGAAGCATCGACCCCCGAACAATCGAAGTCCTCGGGAGCAGCAAGTCCCTCCTCGGGATACCACTCCGTCCTAGCAAGCGACCTCGCCGATACCAACGCCTCCGCGTCAGGGGTCTCGGGCTGAGAATCCCCTGGCTCCACGGAAGGATCCCCGCCCTCCGACACGACCGCGGCAGCTGCCGACGGCACCTCGGGACACTCCGACGCGAGGCCTTCGGCCCCCGGACATGTTTCTGACTCACCTCCGGGATCTTCAGACTCGGGACCAAAGTCATCCACACAGTCTATCTCGTCGAGAACCGACTCTAGTGGAGTCACCGCATCCGCGTCCGTAACATCTCCCGGCGCGCCTTGAAAGCCCAAGTCGGACTGCGGCGCGTCGAGGCGAACTTTGTCACGGACCCCCCCGCCAACTAAGTTGATCACGAGGCGAGGGGCAGGCTCGCCGGGAAAATCAAACTCCCCGCCTGTACCGCGCCCAGTTGGCGCACACTCTTCGAGAGGCTGAGCAGCGGGCACGGTCGCACCCAGCTCGCCTTCCTCCAACCACTGCTCTACTCCGCTTGGATTTTCTTCCACGTGCAGAGGAACTTCCCTTAATCCCGCGAAGAGATCATCCTCTGCGTGTTCAGAACCCTGAAACAAGAGAGAGAAATCAATCTCGGGACTCTCAACTGAGAAAAGGGGAGGGACACCCATAATGCAAACGTAAAAGAAGAAAACAAGCGTAAGAAAAGAGAAAAAATAATGTGAGGAGTAAAGGGAAGGGGGGAGGTCTATTTATAGACTTCTAGGGGGGTAGGAGTCGAAATCCTACTCCCACAAGGAACAAAATCGGAGTAGAAACTCCAAAAAGTCGGAGTTCTCCTGCGCGAAGCGACCCAGCCCCGCGCACGGGGCGCGCCGCGCGCCAAGCCCGCGCGCCGCGCGGGTCGTGTAGCGCAGACCGCGCGCCGCGCCGTCCAGGGCGCGCGCCGCGCGGCCACCCCCTAAAAAAAAAAAAAAAAAAAAAAAAAAAAAGTTCATCGCTGGGACGCCTCCCGAACGACGAACTTGGGGGGCTAATGTTGTCGGTCGTTTTCGGAAAACCCGAGACGCCAAGAAGGCACGTCGCTCAAAGGGCCGATGGTCAGGCCGGAGGTCCTGAAGAGCGGCAAATCTTCAAGCCCTCGCCCAAACTCCTGACTCCTCGAGTCGAGCTTCGCTCCTCGAGTCGAGCCTTGAGTCAATCTCCTCGAGTCGAGCCTTTAATCGTTCCTCGAGTCGAGCCTCGAATCATTTTCGAGTCGAGCTTCGAGTCATCCTCGAGTCACTCCTCGAATCAAGTCACTAGTCGCTCTCGCCGGGCCGAGCCTTGCTCCTCGAATCGAGTCACTCTCATCGAGTAGAAAGCTTCATATTCCACGTGAGAAGAATGGCATTCGAAGGCCCGCAAAGCCCGGCAAGACGAGCGGCTCACTGCGCACGCAACGCGCTGCACCGGCCAGCCGGGCAGCAGGCAGCGCGCCGCGCCGGCCAGGCAGCGCGCCGCGCCGTTCAAGGAACCCTGCGCCGCGCGTCCTGCGCCGCGCGTCCCGCGCCGCGCCCGGTGACCCGCGCGCCGCGCCCCCTGCGCCGCGCGCCGCGCGCCGCGCGTTGTGCGCCGCCCTTTGTGCGCCGCGCGCGCCGTGCGCCTCCACTTGATGCCACACGCATTCCTAGTCCCACATGGACGAAAAAGGGACCTTCTAAGGCTCCCAAACACCTATAAATACCCTCTCCCATTGAGGGGAAAGCCATCCCAAGATATCCAAGAATATCTAATAATTCTCTTCATCTCTTATCGACACGCTCGATTTCTCTGCTTCTCTGGATGCCATATTTGGCCTGAAGCAGGTTCTCTTCTCTCTCCCTCGTTCTCAAAGGTCCCGAAGCACTCACGGGAACTTCCCGGACGTCGCTCCCTTTGACCGAACGTTCTCCGGTGCTCAAGCACGCCCCTAGGGTTCTCAACTAGAGCTACCCTCGCGCGTCTAACACACTAGACGCGTACGCGATCTCCGAAGTTCTGAGACGCTGCCGAGGACTCCTCGCGCCCCGTTTCCTTCGTCGAGCACGCCTCTCCGCCAAGGCTCCACGCCTCATACTGCGTCACACACGCTTGAACTACGTTCTGACCTGATCCCACGCACGGGTACGTAGGCAGCCGACAACCAAGGCACGGTCACTCATCCTCCTCACCCCCTACCTCTCCCGAGAGGCGGGTTGATCGGAGAAAACCCTAGCTCGAGACTATCGAGTTCACACTCTTGGCCCGGGTGCGATCACTTGGTCCGGCCTTGGATCGAACCGCCCGAGGTTTTAAATAGTTGTTCATTTTCGTGCGACAACAGTTGCAACGCTCGTCTCCCCTCGCAGCACGTCTCTCTTTCTTTCCTCGGCAACTCGAGCAACCACGAAAGTTTCTATCACTAAATCACTCGAAAAGAAGGAATCAGTGAGTGGGCACTTTTAAACACTACGACTTGAGAACGAGTCTCGAAGTCGCAGAGCTAAACACTAGGTCGAGTGAGGACCTAGGTGCCAAGACAAGAAATAATCGAAAATATAAACTAGAGAGAGAGAGAGGAAGGGGCGGCCAAGTCTAGAGAGAGAAGCTCTCAATCTCTAAAACTTTGCATGAATGAAAAGTGTGGAATGAGGCTCCTATTTATAGGAGAGGTCTCACCTTCAATAAGGTAGTTTCCTCTTCTATAGAATATCACATATTCATGAGCCAATTTCCCTTTTCCTTCAAAGAGGTGCACGTCCAAGACAAAACAAGTAAGTCCTTGGATTTGTTTCCTCTTTTGTTTGCTTCTCTCTTGACCACATTTGGGCGCCCACCATGTTTCCTCTTAGGGGAAATTTGTTTCCTCTTTTTCTTTTGGCAAGTATCTTGATACATTTATGCACAAAATATTCTCTCTTCCTATGGGTATTATGGGCGCCTATCACCTTCTAGAAGGGGCTTCTAGAAGCTTTTCCATTTTGTTCATGACAACATGAAAAAGGCCCATTAAGAATTTTCAATAAAATTCTTATGAAATGAAATTAATCCACAAGGCCCAATTAATCATATTATGGCCGAGTGACATTAAGTCATCAAATGAACTTGTCAAAAAATTTATTGACATTCATTTCATCCTTTGTCTCAAAAGACAAAAATACCCTTTTGACTATTTTCGTTCTTGTTTTGACTTAGCTTCCAGTTTAACTATTCCTATCGATCTGATTCGTGACAGTGACCTCATGGACCCAAATGAACAAAGCTTTAGCTAAACACTTGGACTCAAAAGTTCACAAACCTTTTCCAAGTTTAGCTTAATGCCAGCTGACTCCACTAAAGAGCTGACACTGAAAATCTCTCGGTTCAAATGAATTTGTTTTCTACTCAAGAATTCGACCTGATTATAATGAGCGGATCCACTGAATATTATCTATGCTACCCTTCATGAATGTCATCAGCTAGTCGGGATTTACTAAATTACCATTTTACCCTTCTAGCTGTTATTTCCTCAACTCCTTTGTCGCTTGTGAATAAGTTAGAAACAATGTATTGACGAGGAGCTAACAAGTCACATTGTTTCATCCAAAAGAGTCAGGACTCAATTTGGACACTGGCCAGTTCATTTATTCACACTCCAAGGAACAAAGCATGAGGTGACATACATTGCATTTCAGCAATCTTGTACATGAATTCCATATCTATGAGAACTTCACAAAGTTACTCATGACATACTCACAACTTAGTATTTCACCAATAGGCCCTGTTCGGAATGACATAGTGAGTCCGAACTCTGACTTTCTCAAATGAGAATACTAAGGTGTGAAATGGCATGTCTCATTTCAGGATTAAGGTAAGCATGATGCAATTCATACATAGTGACTTCGAGACATAAGAGGTTAAATGGTTTGTTCTTATATTGTCTCTAGAAGTGCACTGGTCAATTCAGTACCTTCGGAAGATACCTAGAAGAACTATAGAGTCCCCAACTCTCAATGCCTCATAACCAGACATCATAGATTCTTCTAACAATCATACTGAGGTCAATAGTCCTTTGACCCTAAGATTGCGAATATATCGTTTTAAGCAAACTACGAAGAGTTTGTTCATGCAAATCTACATTTGTCTCTTCGTAAGTTGTTAAGTTTGTTTATGGACTAAAAGACTAGGGTTTTATCATAAAGCTTCAAACAAAGAAAGAATGAATGAACGTTTCAACTTTATTATTAAATGAATAGGCAATTACAAGCAAGAGTCTTCGTAAGACTATATGACATCAAATGTACATAAATAGACACTACTACTCTTCTTGTGGGCACCATTGACAACAATTGCGTCATCGTTGGCGGCTTCCTCATACTCCTCGATGCGTAGGATTGGCAGCTTGGTCTCGACAGGTACCACGGCCTCGACGCCGAATGCGAGAGCGAGGGTTTCGCCAGTCGCATTTCGCGCGGTGGTTCGGTACGTCCACAAGACCATGGGGAGCTCGTCGGCCCAAGCCCCCTTTCTTTCTTCCAGCTTCTTCTTCAGGTTCTCTTTGATCGTTTTGTTGACCGCCTCGACTTGACCGTTGGCCTGCGGATGGCGGGGAGAAGAGAAAGTCTTGCTAATGTCCAATTTTTCGGACATGTCTCGTAGGCGCGCGTTGTCAAATTGCTTTCCATTGTCGGTCACAATCGACGCGGGGATCTCGAAGCGGCAGACAATGTTCTTCCAGATGCAGCTTGTCGTGTTCGCCTCGGTGATCTTTGCCAGTGGTTCGGCCTCTACCCATTTTGTGAAGTAGTCGATCGCCACAATCGCATGCTTGTATTGCCTCGGGGCCGTGGGTAGCTCACTAATGAGGTCGATTCCCCATTTCGCGAAGGGTCACGGCACAACGATCGGGCATAATGGGGCTGGCGCTTGGCGCGGGATGTGGGGAAACCTTTGACATTTGTCGCATTTTTTGGCTCACTCGTGGGAGTCCTTTTTCAAGGTTGGCCAAAAATATCCGAGCCTTAGAAGTTTCAATGCCAAAGATTGTCCGGCGGCATGGTTTCCGTACACCCCTTCGTGCACTTCACGGAGCGCTTTCTTCGCCTCGACCTCTGTCAAGCAGCGGAGGAGGGGCATGGAGTAGCCCCTCTTGTACAGGTTATCCTCCCTCATCGTGTACTTCGGCGCCAAGCTTCTCAGCTTTTTGGCCTCTTCTTTGTCTTCGGGGATGACTCCTCGCTTAAGGAATTCCATGAGCGGAGCCATCCATGAGAGAGGCGGGGTCTCGTCAACTACCCCTACGTCGCCTCTCGAGACGTAGGGTCGGGCCAACACTTCGATCGGGACGCTGCCCTCGCCCTCCTCGTCTATCCCGGACGCGAGGCGAGCCAGGGTGTCAGCGTCGACATTCGCCTCTCGAGGAACTTGGACGATCTCGAACCATGACAGGGCCTCTAGGTTCTTTTGGGTCTTGGAGAGGTACGCGATCATGTTTGGCTCTTTAGCGGCGTAGTTGCCCTTAACCTGATTCACGATCAACTGCGAGTCGCAGTGGATGCGCAGGTTCTGGACGCCTAGCTTGTTTGCTAGCTTTAAGCCAACGATCAGAGCTTCGTACTCCGCCTCATTGTTGGAAGCCTTGAACTCGAACCGCAGGGCGTATCTCAGCTTTTCCCTATCGGGATTTGTGAACACAACGCCGGCGCCAGCCCCCCGGGCATTTGACGCGCCATCCACGTGCAAGTCCCAGACCGGCCCTATCGGGTTGTTGGTCCTCTTCTTCAACGACTCGTCGTGGTCATCCTCCTTGTCTTCTCTGCCCTCACCACCTTTGTCCCCCTCGTCAGTTTAGGGCGCTCCTGTGAACTCGGCTACGAAGTCGGCGAGGGCTTGGCCCTTGATGGCGGGTCTCGGTTGGAATTCGACCCCGTACTCGCCCAACTCTTGGGACCATATGGCCATTCGAGAGGAGGTCCCTTTTTGAAGGGCCTTCTCGATGGGATGTCCCGTGCGGACCACAATGGGGTGCGCCTGAAAGTAGGGTCGGAGTTTTCTCGCGCTCATGACAAGGGCGAGGGACAATCTCTCGATTTCCGAGTATCGAGTCTCGGCGTCGAGGAGCGCCTTGCTAACGTAATAGACCGGCCATTGCACCTTGTCTTCTTCGCGTATGAGAACCGCGCTCACGGCCCTGTCGGAAACCGCGAGGTAGATGTACAAGGTTTCGCCATTCTTTGGCTTTGCGAGGAACGGGGGGGAGGCGATATAGGCTTTCATTTCGCGGAATGCTTCCTCGCACTCCTCCGTCCACACGAACCCGTCGGTCTTCTTCAGTGCCTTGAAAAACGGTTGGCACTTATCGGTGGCCTTGGACACGAATCGCGTCAGGGCGGCGATCCTTCCTGTCAGACTCTGAACTTCTTTCACTTTCTGCGGCGACCTCATCTCTAAGATCGCCCAAATCTTCTCAGGGTTAGCCTCGATCCCGCAGCGGCTAACCATGTACCCCAAGAATTTTCCGGACTCGACCCCAAAAGCGCACTTGTTGGGGTTGAGCTTCATCTTGTAGCGCCGCAGGATCGTGAACATCTCCCTAAGGTCTCGAATGTGGTCGTGGGCCTTGAGGCTTTTGACGAGCATATCGTCCACGTAGACCTCCATGGTTTTGCCAATTTGATTGGCGAACATTCGGTTCACCAACCTTTGATACGTCGCTCCCGCGTTTTTGAGGCCAAAGGGCATGACCTTGTAACAGTAGAGTCTGCGGTTCGTAACAAAGGTGGTCTTGATCTGATCCGGCTCGTGTTGGGGTGTTCCGCCTCCCTGATGAAGTCGGCAGCGAGAAGTTTGTCAACCTCTTCACCAATGGCTTGGTGTCTCTCTCCGCTGAATGCCCGCCGCGGTTGAACGCGTTCAGCTACTCTCTTGTCATTGTTGAGACGGTGAACCATTATCTCGGGGTCGATCCCTGGCATGTCGGCGTGTGTCCATGCGAAGACGTCTTTGTGCTCGCGGAGGAAGGTGGCGAGCTGGTTTCGGACTTCGGACGGGAGTTGGGCTCCTACCTTGACTACCTGGTCAGGTTTGGCGTCGTCCAACACGACGGGAACAAGGTCGTTCGGTGTCCCCACCTTTCGACGCTCGACGTCGTCCCTTTGGTCCAGTTCTCTGAAGGTGCCTCCCTCCTCGATCTTGCATGGGATCTTGTCCCCGAGCTGGAAGACGGTGCTCACCATCTTTCCCTTTTCTTTCCCGTCCACACCTTGGATGTAGCACATCCTTGCCATCGATTGGTCTCCCAACATCATGGCTATTCCCTTGTCAGTCGGGAACTTCATCATCAGGTGGTAAGTGGATGTAATGGCCTTCAGCCGATTGAGGGTCGGGCGGCCAATTATGATGTTGTAGGCGGAGGGTTCGTCCACAACCAAGAACGATACGATGTGGGTGACCTCGAGCCCCCCCGGTGTCCAAAGGTCACCGAGAGGTCGATGGTTCCCTCCAGCATGACCCTCTCCCCGGAGAAGCTGAAGAGTGGAGTCGAGATCGGGGTCGGTCTCATCCCAGATAGCTTCATCCTGTCCAGCGCCGACTTGAAGATTATATTGGTGGAACTCCCATTGTCGATTAGGATTCTCCGGACGAGGTTGTTGGCGACCGGGGCTGAGACGACTATCGCGTCGTTCTGTGGATGGAGGACTCGCGCCGCCTCTTGGCCAGTGAAGAACATAGACTCGAATGGGGCCGGAGGAGGAGCCTCGTATGTATGGTTGATGTAGTGCGCTATTTTCCCTTGGGAAACTTCACGTACGTACTTCTTTCTCTGCGTGGACGAGTCTCCAAACACCGGGCCGCCCATGATCGAGCCCACGACGTGTAGTTGTGAGCTCTTCGGTTCTTCAATTGCTGCTCGGTCCGTGACGGTCACCGTCACCGGACCCTTCCTTTCCTGCCGTGGACGCTCACCGTGCGCCGCGGCCGTCCCGATCGTTCTAAGGACGTACTCTTTCAGTTTCCCGTCTTGAATCAGGGCCTCGATCTAACGCTTGAGTTGATAGCATTCGGACGTCAGATGCCCGTGATCCCAGTGCAAAGCCAAGCTCCGCTCCGGCGGAGTGTTCAGGGGGGTGAACGTCGAGAACTTTCGGAAGCTATCGACGTGTGACGGTCTCGGCCCGGGGAGGGAGCGACCGTTAGGGGCCTGGCCACCCTTGTTCCTCCTCTTCCGAGGGTCGGGACGGTCTCCATCTTGATCGTCGCGACGTCGACTACTTTACCCCCCTGACTTCCGACCATCAAGATAGTCATCGATTCCCATATATGTGCGGGCTCTCGTCATCAGCTCCGCCATGTCCCGCGGGACTTTCCCAACAATGGACTTAAGGAAGTCGCTCGTGCGAACTCCCTCGGTGATCGCCGTGATGGCGTCCTTGTCGTCGAACCCCTCGACTTTGTGAGACTCCTTGGTGAAGCGAGCGAGGTACTGTCTCAACGTCTCGTCTCTCCCTTGCCGAATGGAGAGGAGGTGGGTCTTCGACTTCTTTTGTGCCACGAGCGTGGCGAAGCGGGCAAGGAAAGCCTCTCGCAAGGCCCGGAAGGACGGGATGCTCCCAGGTCTCAAACTCCGGAACCACTCAAAGCCCGACCCTGTGAGGGTCAGGCTGAAGGCTTGGCATAAGGTCGCGTCCGGCTGCCCTTGCATTGTCATCCACATCTCGTAGTGTTGGATGTGGAAATTCGGGTCAGTCCGTCCATCATAGGGAGGGATGGACGGCAATTTGAAGTTCCCCACGCAAGGTTGCGTGATGATTTGCGCGGTGAAGGGAGAGTATGATTCCTCGATCCCTCCATACGGCCTCTGCCTCCCCGACTCCCTCATCTCGATGATTTGGTTTTGGAGGCTCTGAATCATCGTGACCATATCAAGCCCGTTAACAGGGCCGACCGTTGGGGCCACGGGGGTCACCAGTCGGCGCTCGTTGGACGCTTGGTCCACGATATTGGCCTGAGGCCGGCCGAGAGTTGCGGCGGGGAGCGCGTCCCTCCGAGAGTTGAGCCTTTGGCGGAGATCCTCCCCTCGGGAGTTTCTCTGCGCCGTCAAGCGCTCTCTAAGGTCCACGCTCGGTGCGTGGTGAGGCAAGGTCGCCCTTGGTCGGACAGTTCGGCGAGCGCTTCGGCTATCGGCCCCATCGTCAACCAGAGTCGCTCTCTCCTCGGCGAGGGGCCGTGTCCGGCCGCCTCTTGAAACCGAGGGGGCGAGTCCCCGGGACTGTGACCGCGCCTGTCGTCGCGCCGGGTGCGAAGGATCGGCCAATGCACCATTGGACCTCTCGGGCCGCGCTTGGGCGAGGCTAGGAGTCTTCTCATCGGTCCTTGACTCCCCCACGTAGTCGGGGTCGGAGTCGTCTCGGGCGGATCGATCCTCGACGTCGTAGCCGAGGAGGAGATTGGCAATGAGTGAGCCGTCGACGCCGGGATGGTCAAGAAACTCCGCGAGCCGCCGGGCCGTGTCCTCTCGGATCGTGGCCTCGGGGTCGTTCACCGGGTCTTGGGGCTGGCTCTCGTTATCACGAGGTTGCCCTTCAAGACGGTGAGCAAGGCTTCGAAGACCGTACCTCGAGCTCGTTGCTCGAGTGCCAGCGGAGGTCGTGGGAATGTGACTCATCTCTCGAGAGTCGTAAGTGTAATGAAAGTGAGGAAATGGAAGGGAGAGCGTGCTAAGGTCGGTGGTCCCCTCCTTCTAGCGCCAAAATGTTGTCGCAGTTTTTCGGACAACGATTTAGGAGTCAAAGGCGGTTAGACCCAAGGCCGGACCAAGTGGTCTCGTCTTGACTCGAGCGTGTCGGACTTGATATCTCAAGTCGTCCCTTAGCTGTTGGTGATGTCTATTTCGTCCAGGCACCTGAAAAGCAAGTAGGAAGGTGTGAACTACAAAGGGAAAATAAGGGGGTTGCCCCTGTTTACCTCTCCGACGCTCAACATTAGTAGGATTGAGGTGGTTTGTAGAGGGTTTAAGTGTTTAGGGGCCGAGACTTGAGAGAAACAAGCGAGGTACGATTTCGACAGCGTTTCAGTACTCAAAATCAGATTACCTGGACCAGGGGAGGGACCCCTGGTATTTATAGGCGACCCCTTGGTCGAGGATAACCTTGGCTCGGCCATTGGCCGAGGCTGACCCTTGGGCCGGCCATTGGCCGAGGCTGGCCCTAGGGCCGGCCAATGGTCGAGGCTATTTGAGCCGGCCATTGGCCGAGGCTGGACCTAGGGCCGGCCAATGGCCGGGGGTAGCTCGACTCGGCCATCGGCCGAGGCTATTTGGGACGGCCATTGGCCGAGGCTGGCCCTAGTGCCGGCCAATGGCCGGGGGTAGCTTGACTCGGCCATTGGACGAGACTGGCCCTTGGGCCGGCCAATGGCCGAGTCTATTTGGGCCGGCCATTGGCCGAGGCTGGCCCTAGGGCCGGCCAATGGCCAGGGCGAGCTGCCGAAGTGCGTTTTTCGTCGATTCGCCTTTGATCGGCCGTGATCGGGGGCGGGCCGATAACAGGTCTAACCGCCTTTGACTCCTAAATCGTTGTCCGAAAAACAGCGACAACAGGAGCCAAAGAGGATCAAACTTTCTGATTCCTCCGATCTATTAAACTCAACATATCTCTTTCACTTAAGACTTGGTCATATCAGTCTAGACATGATTAAGAGACTTGTGAGGGATGGTCCACTCCAAGCCTCTGCAATAGGTTCATTGCCTACATGTGACTCTTGTATAGAAGGAAAAATGACTAAGCGACTTTTCTGTGCTAAGGGTCGAAGAGCCACTGAGTTGTTGGAACTCATAACTGTTGTCGCACGAAAATGAACAACTATTTAAAACCTCGGGCGGTTCGATCCAAGGCCGGACCAAGTGATCGCACCCGGGCCAAGAGTGTGAACTCGATAGTCTCGAGCTAGGGTTTTCTCCTATCAACCCGCCTCTCGAGAGAGGTAGGGGATGAGGAGGAGGAGTGACCGTGCCTTGGTTGTCGGCTGCCTACGTACCCGTGTTTGGGATCAGGTCAGAACGTAGTTCAAGCGTGTGAGACGCAGTATGAGGCGCGGAGCCTTGGTGGAGAAGCGTGCTCGATGAAGGAGACGGGGCGCGAGGAGTCCTCGGCAGCGTCTCAGAACTTCGGAGATCGTGTACGCGTCTAGCGTGTTAGACGCGCGAGGGTAACTCTAGGCGAGAACCCTAGGGGCGTGCTTGAGCACCGGAGAACGTTCGGTCAAAGGGAGCGACGTCCGGGAAGTCCCCGTGAGTGCTTCGGAACCTTTGAGAACGAGGGAGGGAGAAGAGAGTCTGCTTCAGGCCAAATATGGCATCCAGAGAAGCAGAGAAGAGTAAGAAATCGAGCGTGTCGATAGGAGATGAAGATAATTTTGTGTATTGAATAGGATTCAATGGGATGGCTTTCCCCTCAATGGGAGGGGGTTTATATAGGTGTTTGGGAGCCTTAGAAGGCCTCTTTTTCGTCCATGTGGGACTAGGAACGTGCGTGCCATCAAGTGGAGGCGCACGGCGCGCGCGGCGCACAAAGAGCGGCGCATAACGCGCGGCGCGCGGCGCAGGGGGCGCGGCGCGCGGGTCAGCTGGAGCGGCGCGCGGGTCACAGGACGCGGCGCAGGACGCGCGGCGCGGGCGCGTCTTGGCGCGGTGCGGGCGCGTCTTGGCGCGGCGCGCGCCTTCATGGCGCGGCGCGCTGACCTGATGGCGCGGCGCGCTGTTTGCTGCGCGGCCGGCCGGCGCAGCGTGCTGTGCGCACGGCGAATGGCTCGTCTTGCCGGACTCTTGAGGGCCTTTAGGCGTCTTCGAATACCATTCTTCCCACGCGAAATACGAAGGTTTCCACTTGACGAGAGTGACTCGACTCGAGGAGCGAAGCTCGACTCGAGGAGACTGACTCAAGGCTCGACTCGAGGAGCGAAGCTCGACTCGAGGAGACTGACTCAAGGCTCGACTCGAGGAGCGAAGCTCGACTCGAGGAGACTGACTCAAGGCTCGACTCGAGAAGCGAAGCTCGACTCAAGGAGACTGACTCAAGGCTCAACTCGAGGAGCGAAGCTCGACTCGAGGAGACTGACTCAAGGCTCGACTCGAGGAGCGAAGCTCGACTCGAGGAGACTGACTCAAGGCTCAACTCGAGGAGCGAAGCTCGACACGAGGAGACCGAATGAAGTCTCAACTCGAGGAGCGAGGCTCAACTCGGGGAGCCGACTCAAGTCTCCACTCGAGGGGCTAGGCTCGACTCAAGGAGTCGAGAGTTTGGGCAAGGGCTTGAAGACTTGCCGTTCTTCAGGACCTCCGGCCTGACCATCGGCCCTTTGAGCGACGTGCCTTCTTGGCGTCTCGGGTTTTCCGAAAACGACCGACAACATTAGCCCCCCAAGTTCATTGCTCGGGAGGCCTCGGGCGGTGAACTTTTAGTTGTTTCCGCCGGGTGTTTGAGGAAAATTTATCTCCCAGGGCTTCGCTGTTGTGAAGCATAGAGAATATTCTTGCAAATACTAGTGCTCTCTCTCGCTTTTCCGTCTCTCTCGACACGAGTGTGCGATCGACACGTGGAGGAGGATCCAAGCGGATAGGAGACGTAGCTCAACGTGGGCGAGGCAGACGCGTTTGCGTCCATCGCTCTAGCCCCGGTGCAGAGGGGACATGCGTGGGCAAGCGGGACACGCATTTGTGTAGAGGCGTGCCGGCGTGTCGTAGCTCATTGATCTTGTGGCGAAGTCATGCCCAAGTCTTTCTTCGACGGCATTTTGCTTGATAATATCATCAATCCAGAGTCCATGGGACTCGACGGTGACTAGCAGGGCGACGATTGTGTAATCATTATGACTCAAGGCTCAAGGCTCGATTCGAGGAGCGAAGCTCAACTCGAGGAGACTGACTCAAGGCTCGACTCGAGGAGCGAAGCTCGACTCGAGGAGACTGAATCAAGTCTCAACTCGAGGAGCGAAGCTCAACTCGGGGGGCCGACTCAAGTCTCAACTCGAGGGGCTAGGCTCGACTCGGGGAGCCGACTCAAGTCTCAACTCGAGGGGCTAGGCTCGACTCAAGGAGATTGGCTGGACTTTAAGGAATATGACTCTACTCGAGGGGCGATGCTCGACTTGAGGACGATGACTCGACTCGAGGAGCGGAGCTCGACTCGAGGAGAACGACTCGACTCAAGGAGCGAAGCTCGACTTGAGGATGATGACTCGACTCGAGGAGCGGAGCTCGACTCGAGGAGAACGACTCGACTCGAGGAGCGAGGCCCGACCCGAGGAGTATGACTCGTCTCGAGGAGCAAGGCTCCACTCGAGGAGAATGGCTTGATGAGTGATGCTCGACTCGAGAGGGATGACTCCGGGAGAGTGACTCGACTCGAGGAGCATGGTTCGACTCGAGGACGGTGTGATTCGACTTGAGGAGGACGTCTTGACTCGAGGAGCAGTGCTCGACTCAAGGAGAATGATTTGACTCAAGGAGCGAGACTCGACTCAAGGAGCATGACTCGACTTTGAGGAGCGATGCTCGACTTGAGGAGAATGGTTCGATTTCAGGAGCAAGACTCGACTCGAGGAGAATGACTCAACTCGAGGGGCAAGGCTTGACTCGAGGAGAATGGCTCGACTCAAGGAGCTCGGCTCGGCTCGAGGAGGATGACTCGACTCGAGGAGCGAAGCTCTACTCGAGGAGACTAACCCTGACTCGAGAAGCGAAGCTCGACTCGAGGAGGATGACTCGACTCGAGGAGAGAAGCTCAACTCGGGGAGACTGACTCGACTCGGGAGCTAAACTCGACTCGAGGAGGATGACTCGACTCGAGGAGCGAAGCTTGACTCGAGAAGAATGACTTGACTCGAGGAGCGAAGCTCAACTCGAGGAGACTGACTCGACTCGAGGAGTGAAACTCGACTCGAGGAGGATGACTCGACTCGAGGAGCGAAACTCGACTCGAGGAGGATGACTCGACTCGAGGAGCGAAGCTCGACTCGAGAAGAATGACTTGACTCGAGGAGGTAAGCTCAACTCGAGGAGACTGACTCGACTTGAGGAGCGAAACTCGACTTGAGGAGGATGACTCGACTCGAGGAGCGAAGCTCAACTCGGGGAGACTGACTCGACTCGAGGAGCGAAACTCGACTCGAGGAGGATGACTCGACTCGAGGAGCGAAGCTCGACTCTAGAAGAATGACTTGACTCGAGGAGCGAAACTCAACTCGAGGAGACTGACTCGACTCGAGGAGCGAAACTCGACTCGAGGAGGATGACTCGACTCGAGGAGCGAAGCTCAACTCGGGGAGACTGACTCGACTCGAGGAGCGAAACTCGACTCGAGGAGGATGACTCGACTCGAGGAGCGAAGCTCGACTCGAGAAGAATGACTTGACTCGAGAGGCGAAGCTCAACTCGAGGAGACTGACTCGACTCGAGGAGTGAAACTCGACTCGAGGAGGATGACTCGACTCGAGGAGCGAAGCTCAACTCGGGGAGACTGACTCGACTCGAAGAGCGAAACTCGACTCGAGGAGGATGACTCGACTCGAGGAGCGAAGCTCGACTCGAGAAGAATGACTTGACTCAAGGAGCGAAGCTCAACTCGAGGAGACTGACTCGACTCGAGGAGCGAAACTCGACTCGAGGAGGATGACTCGACTCGAGGAGCGAAGTCTCAGCTAGTTCAGGCCGAGCGAGGTTCTTGCTCGGAGGCGGGGTTCGCGAGTTTTTGCGAGCAGCTTCAATTAACTCGCATGGAACAGGGATTCTCCCAAGGTGAGGGTGATCGTGTTTAGTTGGCGATGGCGAAGACAGCATGAACTGCGCCTTGTACGGCGGTTCAGGTGCGTTGCGATTTAGTCATCATATGCAACGCTTTGTGGCGACTCTTAGCGCGTCGTGAGAAGCGATTTTGTGCGTCGTTAAGGCGCCTTAGGCACATTGCGAGGGATGGCCTAGATGCACCATGCAGGCTTCTTAGGTGTGCCGTATAGGCGTTTTAGATGAGCCATGTAGGCATCTTGGTTGCGCCATGTAGGCATTTTAGGTGTGCTATGGTTGTGCCATGTAGGCGTCTTACGTGCGCCATGTAGGCATCTTAAGTGCGCCATGTAGGCGTCTTAGGTTGCGCCATGTAGGCATCTTACGGGCTGCGCCTTTACGCGTCTTACGTGCGCCATGTAGGCGTCTTAGGTTGCGCCATGTAGGCATCTTAGGTTGCGCCATGTAGGCGTCTTACGGGTTGCGCCTTTACGCGTCTTACGTGCGCCATGTAGGCGTCTTAGGTTGCGCCATGTAGGCGTCTTACGGGCTGCGCCTTTACGCGTCTTACGTGCGCCATGTAGGCGTCTTAAGTTGCGCCATGTAGGCATCTTACGTGCGCCATGTAGGCGTCTTAGGTTGCGCCATGTAGGCGTCTTACGGGTTGCGCCTTTACGCGTCTTACGTGCGCCATGTAGGCGTCTTAGGTTGCGCCATGTAGGCGTCTTACGGGTTGCGCCTTTACGCGTCTTACGTGCGCCATGTAGGCGTCATAAGTGCGCCATGTAGGCATCTTAGCCTGCATCTCTGGGATGGCTTATGGCACGCCGCGGAGGCGTCTTAGCCTGCATCTCTGGGATGGCTTGTGGCGCGCCGCGGAGGCGTCTTAGCCTGCATCTCTTGGGATGGCTTGTGGCGCGCCGCGGAGGCGTCTTAGCCTGCATCTCTGGGATGGCTTATGGCGCGCCGCGGAGGCGTCTTTAGCCTGCATCTTGTGGATGGCTTATGGCGCGCCGCGGAGGCGTCTTAGCCCGCATCTCGGGGATGGCTTACGGCGCACCGCGGAGGCGTCTTTCGTGCACGCTTGTTCCCGTTTTATGTTCGAGTGTTTTGTTTTGACGGAGCGTGCTTTCTTTTTGTGGAGCGTACTTTCTTGAGGATTTTGAGCGTACTTACCATTGCCTATGTCACTAGCCCCCCGAGTTTTGGGTTTACAAGTGTAATCTTTGATGATTGAAAAATGTTTGATAAAGTGGATTTTAAAAGAAAAACATCGAACTTTATTAATATTGCAAAAATTTGAAATCCTAAAACATTGGCTCGTAGGCCTTATTGAATGTTGGAAAGCAAAGAAATAAAATGGGGGGAGTGCTGGCTAGTGGTAGTAGTCTCTCAAGTTTTCCGCATTCCACAGGCGACGGATCGGTGTCTGTGTATTTGATGTAGCGTGTCTCGCCATGTATGACTTGGCAGACTTTGTGGGGTCCCTCCCTGTTTGGGATGAAGACGTCGGCGCCTTGCACTTGAGTGTCGTGCGGAGGTCTTCGTGGATTTCGCGGAGGACCTTGGTCGACTCGACGCTATCTCTGAGCTGGGAGATTGTGTTAACCGTCTTTCTAGCAGTTTTTCCATCGATTCCCTGGATGTAGCATATTCTAGCTTGGGATTGATCTCCAGGCATGGTGCCGATTCCATCCTCGGTGGGGAACTTCACCAGTAGGTGGTATGTCGAAGTGATTGCCCTTAGCTGGTTCAACGTGGGTCGCCCAACGATTACGTTGTAGCGGGACTCTTGGTCGACCACTAGGAATGGGACCATGTGAACGACTTCAATGCCTCCGGGAGTTCCGAAGGTGACCGGTAGATCAATGATGCCTTCGGTCATGACGCTCTCCCCAGTGAACCCGAATAAAGGTGTTTGGGTCAGAGTTGGGCGTAGCCCCCCGAGCTTCATGCGCTCTAAGGTGGACTTGCATATTATGTCGGCAGCACTGCCGTTGTCGATGAGAACCCTTTTCACCAAGTTATTAGCCACTTGGGCTTTGAGCACAATCGCGTCATTGTGCGGATGCACAACTCGCTTGGCCTCTTCGTTGGTGAAGTACATCGTCTCGTGAGGTACGGACGGAGGTTCCTCGTAGGTGAGGTTGACGTGCATAGCAGCGTCTTCTTGAGCAACGACCCTTAGGAATCTTTTCCGTTGTCGGGCTGAGTCTCCATCTTGTGGACCGCCCAGTATGATGGTCACAACGTGGAGTTGTGGATTGGCGTCGGCGGTAGCCGTGGTTCGGTCGGCAGAAGCGATTGTTCCTCCTCCCTTGCCAGACTGTGGTCTGTTTGTGGTGGGGCCCGCAGCGCTAATCATGCGTAACATGAACTCTTTCAGCTCACCCCGTTGGATCAATGCCTCGATTTGCCTTTTGAGATTGTGGCACTCGGAGGCCAGGTGACCGTATTCCTGATGGAATTCGCAATATCTAGATCGGTCGCGAGTCGCGGGGTCTTTGCTCATTGGAGCCGGGGGAGTGAACTTGTCACGCGCCAAAGCCAGGATTTGATCCGGCGTCGTGTTCAACGGTGTGAACGACGAATATCCTTTGAAGTTTTCCGCAAGTCGCGGCTTTTGGGGCATCGGAGTTCGTCTATTAGAAGTCTGACCCCCTCTGTTTCGTCTTTTATGGGAGTGGCCTTGCTCGTTGCTAGGCTCGTCTCGACGGTGAGGGCTTTGATTATTGCCCTTGCGGCCATCGAGGTAATCTTCGACCCCCATGAAGGTCTTGGCTCGAGTCATTAACTCGGCCATAGTAGAAGGGACACGGCCGACGATGGACTTAAGGAAGTCACTTGTGTGCAAGCCTTCAATGATGGCATTGATTGCATCTTTGTCGTCAAAGCGGTCGACCTTATTCGATTCTTCAGTGAATCGGGCGAGGTATCGTCTAAGAGACTCGCCATTCTCTTGCCTGATTGACCACAGGTACATCTTGGTCTTCTTTTGGACCATAGATGTAGCGAAGCGTGCTAGGAACATGTCCTTCAGGTCTTTGAACGATCGGATGCTTCCCGGCCTTAAGTTTTTGAACCACTCGAAGCCGGGTCCGGCGAGGGTAAGACTAAAAGCTTGGCACATGGCGCCGGGAGCGACACCCTGCATCGTCATCCAGGTTTCATAGTGCTGGATATGGTAAGCGGGATCCGCTTTTCCATCATATGGAGCAAGGTTCGGGAGTTTGAAATTTCCCGTGCATGCCTCGGCCAATATCTGAGCCGTGAAAGGCGAGGACTTCTCCTCAACGACCCCATAGGCACTTCCGCCTATCCCGTGTTCTCGGAGATCTCGTACTTCATTTCGAAGATTGTGGATCATTGTGATCACATCGAGACCGGTAGTCGGAGTAACTCCCTGTTCGGGAGGAGTCACCTGTCGTCTTTCATTTGAGCCTTGACCCGTGCGGCGGTTCCCGTTAGTTGGGGCTGCTACGAGGATGTTTGGCCGAGAGCTCAATCGCTCTCTTAGGTCATCGCCACGCTCAATGCGTTGGGCGGTGAGGTGGTCCCTAAGATCAGGGCTGGTCGTACGGAGGCGCAGGCTTCGTCTGCGACGGCGCGTTCTCCGCGTGCCCTGACTCTCCGCAACATTCTCCCTTTGACCTATTCGGTCGAGGGCCGAACGTCGGGAATTTCCCTCTTGAGAAGCAGCCGTCGCGTCGCCTCTCCGGGGTAGGGGGTTCGAAGGACCGGCTTCAAACACGGCGGGGTGTTCTCCGTCCTTCGTGAGAGAAGTCTCGATATCCTTCAAATCGCCAGTACCCTCGTAATCGGGGTCGCGGTCGCGGCTTTCCTCGTTGAGGTTTTCAGGATCCCCGTTGGGGGTCATTGTGTCATGCGCGGGTTGCTTCGCAGCCAGTCGGCTGTGGTACTTCGCGTTCTTCGCCTTCAGTTGGCGGACATTCTCCTCCAACTCCATGATGCGGTGGTCCCTGCTATCTGGAGATGGAGATGGTGAGCGGGTCGAGCTCTTTTCATGGAGCAACTCTTCGTCACCATGCGCTCGGGAGCGCAAGAAGTATTTCTTGGTCCCAGTGACGTTTTCGGGGTTGTTCACGCCCTCAGAACGTACGGGTGGTTGGCTACTCATCGTTTCTCAAGTTCGAGAAAGTTGAGTTCGCAGAAGAAAAGAAGAAGATGAACAGAAGGGATTTCGGGCTGAATAGGTCGGGAAGTCCCCTCCTTCTAGCGCCAAAATGTTGTCGCACGAAAATGAACAACTATTTAAAACCTCGGGCGGTTCGATCCAAGGCCGGACCAAGTGATCGCACCCGGGCCAAGAGTGTGAACTCGATAGTCTTGAGCTAGGGTTTTCGCCGATCAACCCGCCTCTCGGGAGAGGTAGGGGATGAGGAGGAGGAGTGACCGTGCCTTGGTTGTCGGCTGCCTACGTACCCGTGTTTGGGATCAGGTCAGAACGTAGTTCAAGCGTGTGAGACGCAGTATGAGGCGCGGAGCCTTGGTGGAGAAGCGTGCTCGACGAAGGAGACGGGGCGCGAGGAGTCCTCGGCAGCGTCTCAGAACTTCGGAGATCGCGTACGCGTCTAGCGTGTTAGACGCGCGAGGGTAACTCTAGGCGAGAACCTTAGGGGCGTGCTTGAGCACCGGAGAACGTTCGGTCAAAGGGAGCGACGTCCGGGAAGTCCCCGTGAGTGCTTCGGAACCTTTGAGAACGAGGGAGGGAGAAGAGAGTCTGCTTCAGGCCAAATATGGCATCCAGAGAAGCAGAGAAGAGTAAGAAATCGAGCGTGTCGATAGGAGATGAAGAGAATTTTGTGTATTGAATAGGATTCAATGGGATGGCTTTCCCCTCAATGGGAGGGGGTTTATATAGGTGTTTGGGAGCCTTAGAAGGCCTCTTTTTCGTCCATGTGGGACTAGGAACGTGCGTGCCATCAAGTGGAGGCGCACGGTGCGCGCGGCACACAAAGAGCGGCGCACAACGCGCGGCGCGCGCCTGCATGGCGCGGCGCACTGACCTGATGGCGCGGCGCGCTGTTTGCTGCGCGGCCGGCCGGTGCAGCGTGCTGTGCGCGCGGCGAATGGCTCGTCTTGCCGGACTCTTGAGGGCCTTTAGGGGTCTTTGAATACCATTCTTCCCACGCGAAATACGAAGGTTTCCACTTGACGAGAGTGACTCGACTCGAGGAGCGAAGCTCGACTCGAGGAGACTGACTCGAGGCTCGACTCGAGGAGCGAAGCTCGACTCGAGGAGACTGACTCAAGGCTCGACTCGAGGAGCGAAGCTCGACTCGAGGAGACTGACTCAAGGCTCGACTCGAGAAGCGAAGCTCGACTCGAGGAGACTGACTCAAGGCTCAACTCGAGGAGCGAAGCTCGACTCGAGGAGACTGACTCAAGGCTCGACTCGAGGAGCGAAGCTCGACTCGAGGAGACTGACTCAAGGCTCAACTCGAGGAGCGAAGCTCGACTCGAGGAGACCGAATGAAGTCTCAACTCGAGGAGCGAGGCTCAACTCGGGGAGCCGACTCAAGTCTCGACTCAAGGGGCTAGGCTCGACTCAAGGAGTCGAGAGTTTTGGCGAGGGCTTGAAGACTTGCCGCTCTTCAGGACCTCCGGCCTGACCATCGGCCCTTTGAGCGATCTACCTTCTTGGCGTCTCGGGTTTTCCGAAAACGACTGACAACAATAACCTTCACCGATGATTACTCGTGATACGGTTTTGTCTATCAGCTCAAACATAAATACGAGACCTTTGACGTATTTAAGGTCTTAAGGGCTATAGTGGAAAAGCAAACTCGCAAACAGATCAAAACCCTTCGATCTGATTGAGGTGGTGAGTATATGTCTGGAGAGATCGATGACTTTATTAAAGAAGCAGGTATTACTTTTCAGCTTACAGCACCTGGCACATCCCAACAAAATGGAGTGTTAGAGAGAAGGAACAGAAGTCTAATGGAGATGGTTACATCAATGATGAGTTACTCATCACTCCCTCTTTCCTTTTGGGGATATGCCCTCGAAACAGCAGCTTACATTCTGAACCAAGTCCCATCTAAAACGGTTCCTGATACTTCTTATGCATGATGGACTATACGTAAAGTAAATCTAGGCCACATCAGAATTAGCTAGCAGGTGAGAATTATGTATGTTTGTTGGATATCCCGAGGATGACAAAACTTTCATTAGCATGAATGCTCGTTTTCTTGAGGAGGACTTTATGAAAGATGTAAAACCTAGAAGCAAAATTGTGCTTGAAAAGAAGTTGGTTGAGGAAGCTTCTACCTCATCTGTAAGAACCATTCTTACCCCAACTAAAACACAACATAACTCATAAGAATCTCGTCAAGTAGTACTTCGACGTAGTGGGAGAGTTTCTCAGAAACCTGACAGGTACATGTCTTACGGGGATACTCTCGTAGCCGTCTATGACATGGATTACCCTGTTTCAAACCTCTGGCTTAACATCATGAAAGTTGAAATGTACTCGATGTATATCAACAAAGTTTGGAAACTTGTAGACCTTCCCGAAAGGATTAAACCCGTAGGGTGTAAGTGGATATACAAGAAGAAAAAAGGTCCGGATGGGAACGTCGAGACGTTCAAAGCACGACTAGTAGTTAAGGGTTATACCCAAAAGGAAGGTATTGACTATGAGGATACCTTCTCGCCTGTCGCGATGCTTAAATCCATCAGCATACTTCTATACATATTTGCAGCTCTCGACTATGAGATCTGGCAAATGGATGTTAAGACTGCCTTCCTGAATGGCAATCTAGACGAACGCATTTATATGACTCAACCAGACGGTTTTGTGGAAGAAGGTCAAGACAACAAGGTTTGTGAGTTGCTTGAGTCCATTTATGGATTAAAGCAAGCATCTAGGTCATGGAATATTAGAATCGATGAAATTGTGAAGAGCTTCGGATTTGAACAGTCAATAGATGAGCCTCGTGTTTACAAGTTAATACACGAGGAGGGCAAAATTGTGTTTATGATATTATGTATTGATGATATATTACTCATAGGTAATGATGTGGGTAAATTATCTGAGGTTATGATCTAGCTAGCAAAGCAATTCGACATGAAGGATCTAGGAGAAGCTGCATACATTATGGAGATCCAAATCTTTCAAGATCGGAAGAACCGGACTCTGTCACTCTCTGAAGCAACTTATATTGATAAGGTGATGGATCGCTTCTCGATGCAAGATTCCAAGAAGGGCCAAACATGCTTTAGGCATGGAATTTCACTCTCTAAGGACCACTATCCCAAGACTGCACAAGAGATTGAGGACATGAGAAAGATTCCTTACCCCTCAGCCGTAGGAAGTCCCATGTATGCTATGCTTTACACTAGGCCAGATATCTGCTTTGCAGTTGGCGTAGTAAGCTGTTTTCGAACCAACCCTGGACCCGAGCACTGGATTACTGTTAAGCATGTTCTTAAGTTTCTTTGGAGAACGAGGAACATGATGCTTACATATTCAGGTACTGACCTGACTATGACAGGATATACCAACACCGATTTTCAAGCGGATAAGGATTCCAGGATCTGTGTTCATCGAAAATGGTGGATCTATTGTTCAGAGGAGTATCAAGCAATCATGCATTTCTGACTCCACAATGAAAGTAGAATATGTGGCTTCTTGTGAAGCATCTAAAGAGGTCGTATGGCTTAGAAAATTATTTAAGTATTTGGAAGTCGTTCCAAAAGTCGACGAGCCCATGACACTTTATTATGATAACAATGGGGCTATCGCTAACTCAAAGGAACCTCGAGGCTAAAAGCACTCTAAGCATATTCAGACGAAATACCATTTGATTCGAGAGATCGTGCAGCGTGGAGGTGAAGAACATCTCAATGGTGGACCACCTGGCAGATCCATTCACCAAGGCCCTAGCCAACAAGTTCTTCAACCAGCATCGGGAGGGATTAGGCATGAAGGACTACTCACAACTTCTTTGAGTCAAGTGGGAATTTGTTGTCAATGGTGCCCACAAGAAGAGTTGTAGTCTTTATTTTTGTACATTTGATGTAATAAAGTCTCACGAAGACTCTTGCTTGAAATTGCTTATTCATTAATAAAAAGTTGAAACGTTCATTCATTATTCCTTGTCTGTTTGAAGCTTTATGATAAATACTTAGTCCTTAGTCCATAAACTAACCTAACAACATATGAAGAGACAAATGTAGATTTGCATGAACAAACTCTTCATAGTTTGCTTAAAACGATATATTCGCAATCTAAGGGTCAAAGGACTATTGACCTCAGTACGATTGTTAGGAGAATCTATGATGTCTGGTTATGGGGTATTAAGAGTTGTAGACTCTATAGTTCTTCTAGGTATATTCTGAAGCACCTGAATTGACCAGTGCACTTCTAAGACAAAATAAGAACAAACCATTTAACCTCTTATGTCTCGAAGTCACTAAGTATGAATTGCATCGTGCATAACTTAATCCTGAAATGAGACATGCCATTTCACAGCTTACGTATTCTCATTTGAGAAAGTCAGAGTTTGGAGTCACTATGTGATTCTGAAAAGGGCCTATTGGTGAAGTACTAAGTTGTGAAGATGTCATGAGTAACTTTGTGAAGATCTCATAGATATGGAATTCATGTACAAGATTGCTTAAATGCAATTTATATCACCTCATGCTTTGTTCCTTGGAATGTGAATAAATGAACTGGCCAGTGTCCAAATTGAGTCATGACTATTTTGGATGAAACAATGTGACTTGTTAGCTCCTCGTCAATACATTGTTTCTAACTTATTCACAAGCGACAAAGGAGTTGAGGAAATAACAGCGAGAAGGGTAAAATGGTAATTTTGTAAATCCCGACTAG
The DNA here is from genome assembly GCF_054948205.1 of Urtica dioica subsp. dioica. Lineage (NCBI taxonomy): Eukaryota > Viridiplantae > Streptophyta > Magnoliopsida > Rosales > Urticaceae > Urtica > Urtica dioica. The sequence goes on along the minus strand of NC_142758.1, from coordinate 20,484,222 downwards.
TTGATTATATTCATGAAGGGTAAACATAGATAATATTCAGTGGATCCGCTCATCATAATTTGGTTGAATTCTTGAATAGAAAATAAATTCATTTGAACCGAGAGATTTTCAGTGTCAACTCTTTAGTGGAGTCAGTTGACATTAAGCTAAACTTGGAAAAGGTTTGTGAACTTTTGAGTCCAAGTGTTTAGCTCAAGCTTTGTTCATTTGGATCCATGAGGTCACTATCACAAATCACATCAAGTAGGAATAGTTAAACTAGAAGCTAAGTCAAAACAAGAACGAGACAAGTTTTACCGAAATTGTCAAAAGGGTAATTTTGTCTTTTTGGACATGGCATGAAATGAATGTCAATAAATTTTTTGACATGGTCATATGATGACTAATAACAGTCGGCCATGATATGATCATTGGGCCATAAAATTCGCGCAGCCCTTAGTGTGAAAGAGAGTTTATTTTGTGCATGAATGTATTAAGATACTTGACAAAAGAAAAAGAGGAAACAAATTTCCTCTATGAGGAACAAGGTGGGCGCCAACTAGGGAAGCAAAAGAGGAAACGAATCCAAGCCTTATAGAAGGGTATTTGGCCGTGTGACTCTAAGAAGAAGGAGGGTATATTTGCTCATGAATATGTGATATTCTATAGAAGAGGAAACTACCTTATTGAAGGTAAAGCCTCTCCTATAAATAGAGCCCTCATTCTTCACAGTTGATTCATCCCAAGTTTTAAAGATTGAGAGCTTCTCTCTCTAGCTTGGCTGCCCCTCTCTCCTTCTCTCTCTAAGTTCTTTTCGTTTTTGTTTTAGCACCTAGGTCCTCATTTGACCTAGCGAGTTTAGCTCTTCGACTTTGAGACTTGTTCTTGAGTCGTAGTGTTTAAAAGTGCTCACACACTAATTCCTAATTTTCTCGAGTGATTATAGTGATAGAAACTTTCGTGGTTGCTCGAGTTGGCGAGGAAAGAAGAGAGACATGTTGTGAGGGAAACGTACATTTTCAACCTTCCGAAGGCTCATCAACGTTCAAGCTTCTAAAAGGTTAGTAACTTATTTATGCTCATAATAGTTTTTATTTAGATGTGCTTGCTCTTTGTCTAGGTTAGTAAAATCGTTTTACTTGTCAAAAGAAAATTTTAAAAATTTCGCCGCTTACCTTAGCATTAAACTTTTTCTTAAACCTAGATCAATTCCAACAAATGTGCCCACAAGAAGAGTAGTAGTCATTATGAGGCATAGAGTTGGAGACTCTATAGTTCTTTCTAGGTATCTTCTGAAGATCCTGAGTTGACCAGTGCAAATCTAGAGACAGAATAAGAACAAACCATTTAACCTCTTATGTCTCGAAGTCACTATGTATGAATTGCATCATGCTTATCTCAATCTTGAAATGAGACATGTAATTTCATAGCATCTCATTTGAGAAAGTCAGAGTTCTAGATTCACTATGTGATATAGACAAGACCGATTTGGTGAAGTACTAAGTTATGATGATGTCATGAACAACTTTGTGAAGATCTCATAGATATAGAATTCACGTACAAGATTGGTGAAATGCAATGTATATCACCTCATGCTTTATTCCTTGGAATGCGAATAAATGAACTGGCCAATGTCCAAAATTGAGTCATGACTCTTTTGGATGAATCAATGTGACTTGTTAGCTCCTTGTCAATACATTGTTTCTAACTTATTCACAGGCGACAAACGAGTTAAGGAAATAACAACTAATAGGGTAAAATGGTAATTTTGTAAATCTCATCTAGTTGATGATATTCATGAAGGGTAAACATAGATAATATTCAATGGATCCACTCATTACAATTAAGTAGAATTCTTGAGTAGAAAATATATTCATTTGAACAGAGACATTTCAGTGCCAACGCTTTAGTTGAGTCAGTTGACATTAAGCTAGAACTTGGAAAAGGTTTGTGAACTTTTGAGTCCAAGTATGCTAGCTCAAGCTTTGTTCATTTGGATCCATGAGGTCACTACCACAAGTCATTAGAGAAGGATTAGTTAAACATGAAAGCTAAGTCAAAACAAGTTCAAATGGTGAACTAGACAAGTTTTACGAAAATTTTCTAAAGGGTAATTTTGTCAATTAATAAGTTTTTTGACATTGTCATATGATGACAATGAGTTCAAGACACACGGCCAACTTGAGAATTTGGGCCTTGAGGATTGAATTTCATTTCATGGAATTTTATGTGAACATTCTAAATAGGCTTTTCTTATGTTGTCATGAACAAATAAAGAAACATCTAGAAGCATGTTCTAGAAGCTTAAAACCGTCCAACCGAAGAGAGAAAGAGAGATTATTTTGTGCATTGATGTATGAAGATACTTGCCAAAAGAAAAAGAGAAAACAAATTTCCTCTAAGAGGAAAGCATATGGGCGGCCAAGGAGAGAGACAAAGCAAATGAGGAAACAAATCCAAGTGCCATGTAGGCATGTTGGACGTGCAAGGGTAAGAAAAGAGGCAACAAGGATTAGCTCATGAATATGTGATATTCAATGGAAATGAGGAAACTATCTTTTCAAGGCAAAACCACCTCCTATAAATACCCCACTTCATTCACAATTCACAAAACACAATTTTAATGGTTGAGAGTTTCTCTCTCTAGAACTTGTAGCCACCCACCCTCTCTCTCTCTCTCTCTCTCTCTATCTCTTCTTGTCCTTTTTGTTTTAGCACCTAGGTCCTCATTGACCTAGCATTTATTTTAGCTCTTTGGTTCATAGTCTAGTTCTTGAATCATAGTGTTTAAAAGTTCCCACAAACTAAATCCCACCTAAACTCTAAAGACTCTAGTAGTATAAACTTTCGTGGTTGCTCACAGGTTCAAGAAGACTAGTGAGGAGGCAAGCTGAGTGGGGAGACGAACGTTTCAACCTTCCTAAGGCTTCTCAACGTTTTACGAGTTTTTAATGAAATTTTTATATTCCGCCGCTTGCTAGAAGCGATAATCTTTTCTTAAACCATAGATCTATTCCAATACTATGAACTTACCTGACTCAACCCTAAATGCACTTTTATTAGGGTTGAGTTTCATCTTGTAACGCCGTAAGATTGTAAACATCTCCTTCAAATCTCGAACATGGTCTCCGGCCTTCAATCTTTTGACGATCATGTCGTACACGTATACCTCCATTGTCTTACCAATTTGGTTGGCAAACATTCGATTGACCAATCGCTGATAGGTCGTGCCAGCGTTTTTAAGCTGAATAGCATGACCTTGCAGTAGTAGAGGCCACGATTGGTGATGAACGTCGTCTTAATTTGATCATCTGCATGCATTCGGATTTGGTTGTAGCCCGAATATGCGTCCATGAAGCTCAATAACTCGTGGCCAACCGTCGTGTCCGCGAGTTGTTCGATTCTTGGGAGAGGAAAGCTATCCTTTGGGTAGGCCTTAGTGAGATCTTTGTAATTGATACAGATCCGCCACTTTCCATTTGGCTTCTTTACCATGACCACGTTTGACACCCCGCCGCCTCTCGAATGAAGTCGGCGGCGAGAAGTTTATCATCTTCCTTTCCAATGGCCAGATATCTCTCTCCGCTAAACGCTATTCTTGGTTGTACCCTCTCGGGTATTCTCTTGTCATCATTGAGGCAGTGCACCATTATCTTGGGGTCGATCCCGGGCATGTCGGCATGTGTCCATGCAAAGACATCCTTGTGCTCTTGTAAAAAGGCCGCGAGCTCGAGCTTGATGTCGGCTGGGAGTTGGGCGCGTATTTTGACCACTTTCTAGGGTTTGACGTCATCAACCACGATCGGCGTAAGGTCATCGGGTGTCTCCACCCTCCGACGCATCGTTTCTTCTCGTTGGTCTAGCTCGCCGAATGTTCTACCTTCCTTGATGTTGCATGGGAACTTGTCTCTGAGTTGATACATCGTGCTCAACATCTTGTGTTCCTCTTCCTTGACGACCATCTTGCTGTCTACGGCTAGGACGTAGCACATCCTTGCCATAGCTTGGTCTCCCATCCTGCGAGCCAGGCCTTCCTTGGTGGGAAATTTCATCATTAAGTGGTAGACTGACGTTACGACCTTGCGGCCAATGATTTTTGATAGACCAATGATGGTCGGTCGACCAATGATCATGTTGTACGCGGAGGGCTCGTCGACGATGAGGAACGTCATGATGCGAGTGACCTCATTGTTGCCTTGAGTCCCAAAGGTCACCGGTAAGTCGATGGACCTCTCGGTCCAGACCTTCTCCCCATAAAAACTGTACAGAGGGATTTTGACGGACACGGGTCTTACTCCGTCGAGCATCATGCAGTCCAAAGACGCTTTGAAGATAATGTCCACTGCACTGCCATTGTCTATGAGGATGAGGTGAACGATGTTGTTTGCGATTGTCATCGTTACACCTATCACGTCGTTATGCATGTGCAAGACTCTCTTGGCTTCGATCTCGGTGAAGTAAATCGACTCAAATGGGACGGACGGGGTGGCACGTATGTAAGGTTGATACTTTGAGCGATCTTCTCATGGGAGACGGCCCTCAAATACTTCCTCCGTTGATTGTGGGAGTCGCCGTACTCCGGTCCTCCCACGATTGTATTCACTATGTTCATACTCGAGCTCGTTGGCTCGTCTCTTGTTCCAGGGGCCGCTATCGCGGCCAGCCCCTTCCATTTTCTTTGTTGAGGCGGGTGCTCGGTCGGGGTTGTCACCCCTGCGGTGAGCATGAAAAACTCCTTGAGTTTGCCATCCTGGATTAGTGCCTCGATTTTTCGTCTGGGTTGAAAATATTCATAGGTCACGTGTCCGTGATCCTGGTGATACTCACAAAACTTGCTCATATCCCGCATCGCGAGATCTTTCTTCAGTGGGGCTGGTGACCCTAGCTTGTCTCTATGCAGAGTCAGGATCCGGTCTGGTGTTGTGTTGAGAGGGGTGAATGATTGTCTTCTAAAGTCGTCGACGCGGGGTTGTCACGACCTTGGGGGAGGACGGTTGCTAGGGGCTTGATTGACCTTGCTTCTCTTATTTCGCGAATCGGAGCGATCACCGCTTTGTTGGAATTGATCTAGGGTTTAAGAAAAAGATTAACGCTTCGGTAAGCGGCGAAATTTTAAAAATTTTCTTTTAACAAGTAAAACGATTTTACTAACCTAGACAAAGAGCAAGCACATGTAAATAAAAACTATTATGAGCATAAATAATTTACTAACCTTTTAGAAGCTTGAACGTTGATGAGCCTTCGGAAGGTTGAAAACGTTTGTTTCCCTCGCAGCACGTCTCCCTTCTTTCCTCGCCAACTCGAGCAACGACGAAAGTTTCTATCACAAGAATCACTCGAGAAAGAAAGGAATTAGTGTGTGGGCACTTTTAAACACGACAACTCAAGAACAAGTCTTAGAGTCGAAGAGCTAAAATACTAGGTCAAATGTGGACATAGGTGCCAAAACAAAAACCGAAAATAACTAGATAAGAGAGAGAGAGAGAGGATCGGCCACAAGGTCTAGAGAGAGAAGCTCTCAATCTCTAACTTATGTGGAATGACTAGAATGAGAGGAATGAGGTCTCTATTTATAGGGGAGGCATGAGCAAATCTTATTTCCTCTTTTCTACCCATGTTGGATGTTCATGACATGTCATGCAAGTCCTTGGATTTGTTTCCTCTTTCGTTCTCTCTTAGTTGGCCGAAAATGCACTTTCCTTCTAGAGAAAATTTGTTTCTTCTTTTTCTTTTGGCAAGTATCTTCATACATTAATGCACAAAATAAACTCTCTTTCCCACTATGGCATGAACGAAATTCAGCCTTATTTTCCTTGGGTTGGACGAAATTTGAGCTTCTAGAAGGAGCTTCTAGATGTTTCTTCATTTGTTCATGACAACATAAGAAAAGCTCATTAAGAATTTTCAAGTAAAATTCTATGAAATGAAATTAATCCTCAAGGCCCAAATTCTTTAAGTTGGCCGTGTGATTTAAATTTCATTTGTCATCATATGACAATGTCAAAAAATTTATTGACATTCATTTCGTCCTATGTCTAAAAAGACAAAAATACCATTTAGACAATTTTCACAAAACTTGTCTCGTTCTTGTTTTGACTTAGCTACTAGTTTAACTATTCCTACTCGATATGATTTGTGACAGTGACCTCATGGATCCAAATGAACAAAGCTTGAGCTAAACACTTGGACTCAAAAGTTCACAAACCTTTTCCAATTTTAGCTTAATGTCAACTGACTCCACTAAAGAGTTGACACTGAAAATCTCTCGGTTCAAATGAATTTATTTTCTACTCAAGAATTCAACCTACTTGTAATGAGCGGATCCACTGAATCTATGTTTACCCTTCATGAATATCATCAGCTAGTCCAGATTTACAAAATTACTATTTTACCATTCTAGCTATTATTTCCTCAACTACTTTGTCGCTTGTGAATAAGTCAGAAACAATGTATTGACGATGAGCTAACAAATCACATTGTTTAATCCAAAAGAGTCAAGACTGAATTTGGACACTGGCCAGTTCATTTATTCACACTCCAAGGAACAAAGCATCAGGTGATATACATTGCATATCAGCAATCTTGTACATGAATTCCATATCTATGAGAACTTCACAAAGTTACTCATGACATTCTCACAACTTAGTACTTCACCAATAGGCGCTGTTCGAAATCACATAGTGAGTCCGAACTCTGACTTTCTCGAATGAGAATACGTAAGCTGTGTAATGGCATGTCTCATTTCAGGATTAAGGTAAGCACAATGCAATTCATACGTAGTGACTTCGAGACATAAGAGGTTAAATGGTTTGTTCTTATTTTGTCTCTAGAAGTGCACTGGTCAATTCAGTACCTTCGGAAGATACCTAGAAGAACTATAGAATCTCCAACTCTCAATGCCTCATAACCAGACATCGTAGATTCTCCTAACAATCATACTGAGGTCAATAGTCCTTTGACCCTTAGATTGCGAATATATCGTTTTAAGCAAACTACGAAGAGTTTGTTCATGCAAATCTACATTTGTCTCTTCGTAAGTTGTTAAGTTTGTTTATGGACTAAAGACTAATGTTTTATCATAAAGCTTCAAACAGACAAGGAGGAATGAATGAACGTTTCAACTTTTTATTAATGAATAAGCAATTACAAGAAAGAGTCTTCATGAGACTTTATTACATCAAATGTATAGAATAAAGACTACAAGTCTTCTTGTGGGAACCATTGACAACAAACTCCCACTCGACTCAAAGAATATGTGTGTAGTCCTTCATGCCTAATCCCTCTCAATGTTGGTCGAAGACCTTGTTCGCTAGGGCCTTGGTGAATGGATCTGCCAGAGATCTACTTCACCTTCACATCTCCGCGCTGGACGATCTCTAGGATCAAATGGTATTTCCTCTCAATATGCTTAGAGCGCTTTATGGCTTCGAGGTTCCTCTGAGTTAGCGAGAGCCCCACTATTTTCACAATAAAGGGTCATGGGCTCGTCGACGTTTGGAACAACTTCCAAATACTTAAGGAATTTTCTAAGCCATACAACCTCTTTGGATGCTTCACAAGCAGCCACATATTCTGCTTCCATTGTGGAGTCAGCAATGCAAGATTGCTTAATACTCCTCCACACGACAGCTCCACCATTAAGGATGAACACAGATCCCGAAGTGGATTTCCTGGAATCCTTGTCCGCTTGAAAATCGGAGTCGGTATATGCCATCATAGTCAGGTCAGTACTTGAGTATGTAAGCATCAAGTTCCTAGTTCTTCGAAGATACTTAAGAACATGCTTAACAGCAATCCAGTGCTCGGGTGCAGGGTTGGATTGGAAACGGCTAACTACGCCAACGGCGAAACAGATGTCAGGTCTAGTGCAAAGCATAGCATACATGAGGCTTCCTACGGCAGAGGCGCAAGTAATTTTCCTCATGTCTTCAATCTCTTGTTCAGTCTTGGGAGACTGGTCTTTAGAGAGTGAGACTCCATGCCTAAAGGGTGTTTGGCCCTTCTTGGAGTCTTGCATCGAGAAGCGATCCATCAATTTATCAATATAAGATGCTTGAGAGAGCGACAGGGTCTGGTTTTTCCTATCTCGAAAGATTTGGATCCCCAGAATGTACGCGGCTTCTCCTAGATCCTTCATATCGAATTGTTTTGCTAGCCAGACCTTAACCTCAGATAACTTACCCACGTCATTACCAATGAGTAATATATCATCGACATATAGTATCAGACACACAACTTTGCCTTCATGTATTAACTTGTAAACACAAGGCTCATCTATTGACTGTTCAAAGCCGAAGCTTTTCACAGTTTAATCGAATCTAATATTCCATGACCTAGATGCTTGTTTGAGTCCATAAATGGACTTAAGTAACTCACAAACCTTGGTTTCTTGACCTTCTTCAACGAAACCGTCTGGTTGAGCCATGTAAATGCGCTCGTCAAGATTATCATTCAGGAAGGCTGTCTTGACATCCATTTGCCAGATCTCATAGTCGAGAGCTGCAGCTATGGACAAGAGTAAGCGGATGGATTTAAGCATCGTGACTGGCGAGAAGGTTTCGTCATAGTCAATCCCTTCTTGTTGGGTATAACCCTTCGCCACAAGTCGTGCTTTGAACATCTCGACGTTCCCATCCGGACCCCTTTTCTTCTTGTATATCCACTTACACCCTACGGGTTTAATCCCTTCAGGAAGGTCTACAAGTTTCCAGACTTTGGTGACATACATCGAGTGCATTTCAGCTTTCATGGCATCAAGCCAAAGGTTTGATTCAGAACAAGCCATCGCTTGGCTATAGGAAACAGGGTCATCCATGTCGGAGACAGCTACGAGAGAGTCTCCATAAGACATGTACCTGTCAGGCTTTTGAGTAGCCCTCCTACTACGTCGAAGTACTACTTGATGAGATTCTGATGAGTTAGGTTGTGTTTCAGTTGTGGTAAGAACAGTTCTTACAGATGAGGTAGAAGCTTCCTCACACAACTTTTCTTGAAGCACAATTTTGCTTCTAGGTTTTGCATCCTTCATAAAGTCCTCCTCAAGGAAACGAGCATTCGTGCTAACGAAAGTTTTATCATCCTCGGGACTATAGAATGTGAAACCTTTTGTTTTCTTTGGATATCCAACGAACAGACACAATTCTGACCAACTAGCCAACTTGCTAGTCTTTTGCCTCAGCACGTGTGCAGGGCAACCCCAAATTTTGACGCGGCAAAGATTTACTTTACGGCCAGTCCATCGTTCATAAGGAGTACCAGAAACCGTTTTGGACGGAACTTGGTTCAGAATTTAAGCGGCTGTTTCGAGGGCATATCCCCAAAAGGAAAGAGGGAGTGATGAGTAACTCATCATTGATCTAACCATCTCCATAAGAGTTCGGTTCCTTCTCTCTGACACTCCGTTTTGTTGAGGTGTGCCAGGTGCGGTAAGCAGAGAAGCAATACCTTCTTCTTTAAGAAAGTCATCGAACTCTCCAGACATATACTCACCACCTTGATCAGATCGAAGGGTTTTGATCACTTTGCCAGTTTGCTTTTGCACTAAACCCCTAAAGACCTCCTCGTTCAGATCGAAGGGTTTTGATCACTTTGCCAGTTTGCTTTTCCACTAAACCCCTAAAGACCTTAAATACGTTAAAGGTCTCGGATTTGTGTTAGAGAAAATAGACAAAACCATATCGCGAGTAATCATCGATGAAGGTAACGAAGTATTCGTATCCTCCACGAGCCTGTTGGCTCAGCGGACCACATACATCAGAATGTACTAGTTCCAGCAACTCAGTGGCTCTTCGACCCTTATCGGAGAAAGGTCGCTTAGTCATTTTTCCTTCTATGCAGGATTCACAAGTACGTACTGAACCTATTGCAGAGGCTTGGAGTGGACCGTCCCTCACAAGTCTATTAATCCTATCTAGACTGATATGACCAAGTCTTAAATGCCATAGGTATGTTGATTTGGTTAGATCGGAGGATTCAGAAAGTTTGATCCTCTTTGGCTCCCTAATTAGATCGTTATCTATTTCGGTGTCTAAAATGGAAGGTTGAGTGGGATAAATGTAAAAACGAGCATTCTTCATACATGCATCAGTGACAAAAGAATTATTAGGAAACGAAATACGAATTCCATTCTTAATGAACTTTGAACAATAATCTTGCTCAAGAAGACGAGCAACGGATATTAAGTTCTTCCTAAAGGTAGGAACAAAATAAACATTATTCAAGTTTAAAGTGCGGTCTTCAAAAGACAGCGTCACGGATCCCACAACCTTCGCAGACACCAGGCTCCCATCACCCCATTTGAAACAGAACTCGCCTTCCTCTAAGCTTTTGGTTTTCTTGAAACCAGTCAAGGAACAACAAAAATGGTTAGTAGCAGCGGAGACAAGAATCCACGTTGATACATTATCAGCTACTAAGCATGCTTCGGTAACTAGTACAATACTACGTTCCTTTGCTTTGAGATAGGCAGGACAGTTCGTCTTATCGGCCTTGTAAGGTCTCTTCACAGTTCCAGAGGCGGAGGCTTTTTGCTCAGTAGCATGTGCCTCTCCTTGATTCCTCTTTCTTTTCGTGAGACCTACAGCAGTGTGAAGTTCCTTCATAAGCTTGGTAACAGTGTAATCTAGCGTGTTTATGAAGTAGTTCATCTTGGACGTTTCAAGAGATGCGGGGAGAGTTTCTAAGATCATATCTATGACATTCTTCCCATCAATCTCAGATCCTAGGTTTTCCATTTTATTTAGATAACTAATGATCAGTATCATAAAGTCTCCAATAAGAAACCTAGCCTCCATGTGACAGTTCATAAACTGTCGGAATGCTTGTTACCTTGTTTGACGCCTTTGCCCTCCAAACATCTTATGGAGATTGTTGAGCATGTCGGCGGCAGTCTCGATTCACGATGTTGTTGTTGTAACACATTTTTCATTGACGCTAAGATATAGCACCTCACAATCTCATCGGAGCAGAGCCAGGCCGCCAAGGCGTCTTTGCCCTCTTGAGTCGAATCATCATTCGTCAGAGGAGGACACGGGGTGGTGAGTACCCATTTGTGCTTTTTAATGGTAAGGACAATGTCGAGGTTATGTTTCGAATTAACATAGTTTTTGGTTTCGAGTTTGTTTGAGGAAAAGATGATCGAGAGAGTGTTGGGAGACATGTTGCTTAATTATGTTGAAACAAGTTTATGATTAGTCTTTGGTTTAGGATTTAAGTTTGTTTAAGACTTGATAAAATCCAAAGGTGTTATAAACCAAATTATAATTTACTCTCTCAAGAGAAGCTCGCAAAAAATCTCCATTTATAAGTAAATGACACATCATTAATGCTTAGCCAAGATGTCAATACACCAATTTTGACTAGCCACCTTTTAAATTCGTTTGATTACTCACATCCTTTCGCAGGGCCTCGAGGGAGGATTACTAGGGATTGAGTCTAAGTGTGTAACCAACCACTTAGTCCAAAAGATTGACTTTGAAAAACAATCCGCCGAGGGGAGGCCTGGTCATCATCGTCTCACTCTCGGACGTAGCTCATTGAGCAATGATCAGTGCAAAGCGCCCTTGAGTACTCTCATTTAAGAGAGGGCCACGAGGGTGACTCTTAGTCTGGCGACAATTGCACTTTTCATTAGTGTTGGGGATCGTGGGTTACAAACAACAAGTATAACCCTCCCACTTAGTTTTTGGAGTTGGTACATCGACTCTTATAAATTCGAAAACGGCTTTCCTAGTTATAGAGCGATAGAGCGGACAACTAGAAAAGAATCCTAGATCTTCATGTTCAGAGCAGTGTTAGTGCATAAAGGCACAAGGGACATACTCGGATCTTTTCCTGTTTTCTATTTCGGGAAAGTGCATGAGGGAAGTGTGAAATTCAACTCAATCGAACAATTGAAAGTTTGAGATTACACATCTTTTTATTTTTCGGCTCGTCTACAAGGAGACCTCCCACTCAAATTTTCAAGAGCATATAGATTTTGAACATATGTGATATAGATATAGTTTTGAAAACATTTTGAAAACTTATTTGATTTGGATGACAAAATATTTTCAATTTTGAAAACGAAAACGGTTTTTCAAAATTCAAACTAGTTTTGTAAAAATTCAATTTCAATTAAACTTTCAAAAATCAAAAATTTTTAATCTTTCACATCATGTTTATAATCTTATGAAAAACATTTTGCTCAAGAAATTTTTCTCATTAGAGTTCTATAACTCATGGTAATGGGGCTGAAAATCCGGAATTCTAAAAAACTGGACTTTCGAAACAGCCGCGCACCTCGGAGTAAAATCGCCATAACTTGCGGCTCCAATGTCCTTTTGACCCAAGACCGGTGGCATTGGAAAGAGGACAAACAGACCTTTAATGTTATTGAAAAAACATTAAATTTAGTTTTCTGAGCAGAGAGTTATGCCACTTTTACTGCGTATTTTACTCCAGCTCGAAGGAAAAGAAATAATTAAAGTTCAGTCTTTTTAGGTGCGAAAAACAATCGAGTGTAACGGAACGTTTTAGGAAGTTGTTAAGGCTTTTATTTGTGTTTTATTAACATGGTAATAACATGATATAAAATAAATAACAACAAGCATAAAACGATTCAAGTAAATTAACGAAACTAGCAAGACAATATAACTAGTCACAAAATTTACTCGAAATTTTCTCATACTTAAAAACACGATTTTTAATATAAACAATTAAAAACTCTTAGAACTTATTCTAACGTGTTTTAATAACATCCCAAACTCATAGAAAAACAACATGATTTTTAATTTAAAGGCAAGAGCAATAAATTAAAAAAACTAAGAAAACAATTCTAACTTGTCACAAAATTAGTAAACTTTCGAAAACGATTTTCAAGCTCATAATTTTAAATACATGTACATGCATATCTTTGACCATAGCTCTGATACCATTTGTTGGAATTGATCTAGGGTTTAAGAAAACGTTTAACGCTTCGGTAAGCGGTGGAATTTTAAAAATTTTCTTTTAACAAGTAAAACAATTTTACTGACCTAGACAAAGAGCAAGCACATGTAAATAAAAACTATTATGAGCATAAATAATTTACTAACCTTTTAGAAGCTTGAATGTTGAAGAGCCTTCGGAATGTTGAAAACATTCGTTTCCCTCGCAGCACGTCTCTCTCTTCTTTCCTCGCCAACTCGAGCAACCACGAAAGTTTCTATCACAAGAATTACTCGAGAAAGAAAGGAATTAGTGTGTGGGCACATTTAAACACGACAACTCAAGAACAATTCTTAGAGTCGAAGGGCTAAAACACTAGGTCAAATGTGGACCTAGGTGCCATAACAAAAACTGAAAATAACTAGAGAGAGAGAGAGGATCGGCCACAAGGTCTAGAGAGAGAAGCTCTCAATCTCTAACTTATGTGGAATGACTAGAATGAGAAGAATGAGGTCTCTATTTATAGGGGAGGTATGAGCAAATCTCATTTCCTCTTTTCTACCCATTTTGGACGTTCATGACATGTCATGCAAGTCCTTGGATTTGTTTCCTCATTCGTTCTCTCTTAGTTTGCCGAAAATGCACTTTCCTTCTAGAGGAAATTTGTTTCCTCTTTTTCTTTTGGCAAGTATCTTCATACATTAATGAACAAAATAAACTCTCTTTCCCACTATGGCATGAACGAAATTCAGCCTTATTTTCCTTGGATTGGACGAAATTTGAGCTTCTAGAAGGAGCTTCTAGATGTTTCTTCATTTGTTCATGACAACATAAGAAAAGCCCATTAAGAATTTTCAAGTAAAATTCTATGAAATGAAATTAATCCTCAAGGCCCAAATTCTTTAAGTTGGCCGTGTGATTTAAATTTCATTTGTTATCATATGACAATGTCAAAAAACTTATTGACATTCATTTCGTCCTATGTCTAAAAAGACATAAATACCCTTTAGACAATTTTCACAAAACTTGTCTCGTTCTTGTTTTGACTTAGCTGCTAGTTTAACTATTCCTACTCGATATGATTTGTGACAGTGACCTCATGGATCCAAATGAACAAAGCTTGAGCCTAACACTTGGACTAAAAAGTTCACAAACCTTTTCCAATTTTTGCTTAATGTCAACTGACTCCACTAAAGAGTTGACACTGAAAATCTCTCGGTTCAAATAAATTTATTTTCTACTCAAGAATTCAACCTAATTGTAATGAGCGGATCCACTGAATCTATGTTTACCCTTCATGAATATCATCAGCTAGTCCGGATTTACAAAATTACCATTTTACCCTTCTAGCTGTTATTTCCTCAACTCCTTTGTCGCTTGTGAATAAGTCATAAACAATGTATTGACGAGGAGCTAACAAGTCACATTGTTTCATCCAAAAGAGTCAAGATTCAATTTGGACACTGGCCAGTTCATTTATTCACACTCCTAGGAACAAAGCATGAGGTGATATACATTGCATTTCAGCAATCTTGTACATGAATTCCATATCTATGAGAACTTCACAAAGTTACTCATGACATTCTCACAACTTATTATTTCACCAATAGGCACTGTTCGGAATCACATAGTGAGTCCGAACTTTGACTTTCTCAAATGAGAATACGTAAGCTGTGAAATGGCATGTCTCATTTCAGGATTAAGGTAAGCACGATGCAATTCATACGTAGTGACTTCGAGACATAAGAGGTTAAATGGTTTGTTCTTATTTTGTCTCTAGAAGTGCACTGGTCAATTCAGTACCTTCGGAAGATACCTAGAAGAACTATAGAGTCTCCAACTCTCAATGCCTCATAACCAGACATCGTAGATTCTCCTAACAATCATACTGAGGTCAATAGTCCTTTGACCCCTAGATTGCGAATATATCGTTTTAAGCAAACTACGAAGAGTTTGTTCATGCAAATCTACATTTGTCTCTTCGTAAGTTGTTAAGTTTGTTTATGGACTAAAGACTAATGTTTTATCATAAAGCTTCAAACAGACAAGGAGGAATGAATGAACGTTTCAACTTTTTATTAATTAGACTTTATTACATCAAATGTATAGAATAAAGACTACAAGTCTTCTTGTGGGCACCATTGACAACAAACTCCCACTTGACTCAAAGAAGATGTGTGTAGTCCTTCATGCCTAATCCCTCTCGATGTTGGTCGAAGACCTTGTTGGCTAGGGCCTTGGTGAATGGATCTGCCAGAGATCTACTTCACCTTCACGTCTCCGCGCTGGACGATCTCTAGGATCAAATGGTATTTCCTCTCAATATGCTTAGAGCGCTTTATGGCTTCGAGGTTCCTCTGAGTTAGCGAGAGCCCCACTATTTTCACAATAAAGGGTCATGGGCTCGTCGACGTTTGGAACAACTTCCAAATACTTAAGGAATTTTCTAAGCCATACAACCTCTTTGAATGCTTCACAAGCAGCCACATATTCTGCTTCCACTGTGGAGTCAGCAATGCAAGATTGCTTCATACTCCTCCACACGACAGCTCCACCATTAAGGATGAACACAGATCCCAAAGTGGATTTCCTGGAATCCTTGTCCGCTTGAAAATCGGAGTCGGTATATCCCGTCATAGTCAGGTTAGTACTTGAGTATGTAAGCATCAAGTTCCTAGTTCTTCGAAGATACTTAAGAACATGCTTAACAGCAATCCAGTGCTCGAGTCCAGGGATGGATTGGAAACGGCTAACTACGCCAACGGCGAAACAGATGTCAGGTCTAGTGCAAAGCATAGCATAAATGAAGCTTTCTACGGCAGAGGCGCAAGTAATTTTCCTCATGTCTTCAATCTCTTGTTCAGTCTTGGGAGACTGGTCTTTAGAGAGTGAGACTCCATGCCTAAAGGGTGTTTGGCCCTTCTTGGAGTCCTGCATCGAGAAGCGATCCATCAATTTATCAATATAAGATGCTTGAGAGAGCGACAGGGTCTGTATTTTCCTATCTCGAAAGATTTGGATCCCCAGAATGTACGCGGCTTCTCCTAGATCCTTCATATCGAATTGTTTTGCCAGCCAGACCTTAACCTCAGATAACTTACCCACGTCATTACCAATGAGTAATATATCATCGACATATAGTATCAGAAACACAACTTTGCCTTCGTGTATTAACACTTGTAAACACAAGGCTCATCTATTGACTGTTCAAAGCCGAAGCTTTTCACAGTTTCATCGAATCTAATATTCCATGACCTAGATGCTTGTTTGAGTCCATAAATGGACTTAAGTAACTCACAAACCTTGGTTTCTTGACCTTCTTCAACGAAACCATCTGGTTGAGCCATATAAATACGCTCGTCAAGATTGCCATTCAGGAATGCTATCTTGACATCCATTTGCCAGATCTCATAGTCGAGAGCTGCAGCTATGGATAAGAGTAAGCGGATGGATTTAAGCATCGCGACTAGCGAGAAGGTTTCTTCATAGTCAATCCCTTCTTGTTGGGTATAACCCTTCGCCACAAGTCGTGCTTTTAATGTCTCGACGTTCCCATCCGGACCCCTTTTCTTCTTGTATATCCACTTACACACTACGGGTTTAATCCCTTCAAGAAGGTCTACAAGTTTCCAGACTTTGTTGACATACATTGAGTACATTTCAGCTTTCATGGCGTCAAGCCAAAGGTTTGATTCAGAACAAGCCATCGCTTGGCTATAGGAAACAGGGTCATCCATGTCGGAGACGGCTACGAGAGAGTCTCTATTGGACATGTACCTGTCAGGCTTTTGAGTAGCCCTCCTACTACGTCGAAGTACTACTTGACTAGATTCTGATGAGTTAGGTTGTGTTTCAGTTGGGGTAAGAACAGTTCTTACAGATGAGGTAGAAGCTTCCTCACCCAACTTTTCTTGAAGCACAATTTTGCTTCTAGGTTTTGCATCCTTCATAAAGTCCTCCTCAAGGAAACGATCATTCGTGCTAACGAAAGTTTTATCATCCTCGGGACTATAGAATGTGAAACCTTTTGTTCCCTTTGGATATCCAACGAACAGACACAATTCTGAACAACTAGCCAACTTGCTAGTCTTTTGCCTCAGCACGTGTGCAAGGCAACCCCAAATTTTGATGCGGCCAAGATTTACTTTACGGCCAGTCCATCGTTCATAAGGAGTACCAGGAACCGTTTTGGACGGAACTTGGTTCAGAATGTAAGCGGCTGTTTCGAGGGCGTATCCCCAAAAGGAAAGATGGAGAGGTGAGTAACTCATCATTGATCCAACCATCTCCATAAGAGTTCGGTTCCTTCTCTCTGACACTCCATTTTGTTGAGGTGTGCCAGGTGCGGTAAGCTGAGAAGCAATACCTTCTTCTTTAAGAAAGTCATCGAACTCTCCAGACATATACTCACCACCTCGATCAGATCGAAGGGTTTTGATCACTTTGCCATTTTGCTTTTCCACTAAACCCCTAAAGACCTTAAATACGTTAAAGGTCTCGGATTTGTGTTAGAGAAAATAGACAAAACCATATCGCGAGTAATCATCGGTGAAGGTAACGAAGTATTCGTATCCTCCACGTGCCTGTTGGCTGAGCGGACCACATACATCAGAATGTACTAGTTCGAGTAACTCAGTGGCTCTTCGACCCTTATTTGAGAAAGGTTGCTTAGTCATTTTTGCTTCTATGCAGGATTCACAAGTACGTAGTGAACCTATTGCAGAGGCTTGGAGTGGATCGTCCCTCACAAGTCTCTTAATCCTATCTAGACTGATATGACCAAGTCTTAAGTGCCATAGGTATGTTGATTTTGTTAGATCGGAGGATTCAGAAAGTTTGATCCTCTTTGGCTCCCTAATTGGATCGTTATCTATTTCGGTGTCTAAAATGGAAGGTTGAGTGGGATAAATGTAAAAACGAACATTCTTCATACATGCATCAGTGACAAAAGAATTATCAGGAAACGAAATACGAATTCCATTCTTAATGAACTTTAAACAATAATCTTGCTCAAGAAGACGAGCAACGGATATTAAGTTCTTCCCAAAGGTAGGAACAAAATAAACATTATTCAAGTTTAAAGTGCGGTCTTCAAAAGACAGCGTCACGGATCCCACAGCCTTCGCAGATACCAGGCTCCCATCACCCCATTTGAAACAGAACTCGCCTTCCTCTAAGCTTTTGGTTTTCTTGAAACCAGTCAAGGAACAGCAAATATGGTTAGTAGCAGCGGTGACAATAATCCACATTGATACATTATCAACTACTAAGCATGCTTCGGTAACTAGTACAATACTATGTTCCTTTGCTTTGAGATTGGCAGGACAGTTCGTTTTATCGGCCTTGTAAGGTCTCTTCACAGTTCCAGAGGCGGAGGCTTTTTGCTCAGTAGCATGTGCCTCTCCTTGATTCCTCTTTCTTTTCGTGAGACCTACAGCAGTGTGCAGTTCCTTCATAAGCTTGGTAACAGTGTAATCTAGCGTGTTTATGAAGTAGTTCATCTTGGAGGTATCAATAGATGCGGGGAGAGTTTCTAAGATCATATCTATGACATTCTTCCCATCAATCTCAGATCCTAGGTTTTCCATTTAATTTAGATAACTAATGATCAGTATCATAAAGTCTCCAATAAGAAACCTAGCCTCCATGTGACAGTTCAAAAACTGTCGGACTGCTTGTTGCCTTGTTTGACGCCTTTGCCCTCCAAACATCTTATGGAGATTGTTGAGCATGTCGGCGGCAGTCTCGATGTCATGATGTTGTTGTTGTAACACATTGTTCATTGACGCTAAGATATAGCATCTCACAATCTCATCGGAGCAGAGCCAGGCCGCCAAGGCGTCTTTGCCCTCTTGAGTCGAATCATCATTCGTCAGAGGAGGACACGGGGTGGTGAGTACCCATTTGTGCTTTTTAATTGTAAGGACAATGTCGAGGTTATGTTTCGAATTAACATAGTTTTTGGTTTCGAGTGTGTTTGAGGAAAAGATGATCGAGAGAGTGTTGAGATACATGTTGCTTAATTAAGTTGAAACAAATTTATGATTAGTCTTTGGTTTAGGATTTAAGTTTGTTTAAGACTTGATAAAATCCAAAGGTGTTATAAACCAAATGATAATTTACTCCCTCAAGAGAAGGCCGCAAAAAATCTCCATTTATAAGTAAATGACACATCATTAATGCTTAGCCAAGATGTCAATACACCAATTTTGACTAGCCACCTTTTAAATTGGTTTGATCACTCACATCCTTTCGCAGGGCCTCGAGGGAGGATTACTAGGGATTGAGTCTAAGTGTGTAACCAACCACTTAGTCCAAAAGATTGACTTTGAAAAACAATCCGCCGAGGGGAGGCCTTGTCATCATCGTCTCACTCTCGGACGAAGCTCATTGAGCAATGATCAGTGCAAAGCGCCCTTGAGTACTCTCCTTTAAGAGAGGGCCACAAGGGTGACTCTTAGTCTGGCGACAATTGCACTTTTCATTAGTGTTGGGGATCGTGGGTTACAAACAACAAGTATAACCCTCCCACTTAGTTTTTGGAGTTGGTACATCGACTCTTATAAGTTCGATAACGGCTTTCCTAGTTATAGATTGATAGAGCGGACAACTAGAAAAGAATCCTAGATCTTCATGTTCAGAGCAGTGTTAGTGCATAAAGGCACAAGGGACATAATCGGATCTTTTCCTGTTTTCTATTTCGGGAAAGTGCATGAGGGAAGTGTGAACTTCAACTTACTCGAACACTTGAAAGTTTGAGATTACACATCTTTTTATTTTTCGGCTCGTCTACAAGGAGACCTCCCACTCAAATTTTCAAGAGCATATAGATTTTGAACATATGTGATATAGATATAGTTTTGAAAACATTTTGAAAACTTATTTGATTTGGATGACAAAATATTTTCAAGTTTGAAAACGAAAACGGTTTTTCAAAATTCAAACTAGTTTTGTAAAAATTCAATTTCAATTAAACTTTCAAAAATCAAAAATTTTTAATCTTTCACATCATGTTTATAATCTTATGAAAAACATTTTGCTCAAGAAATTTTTCTCATTAGAGTTCTATAACTCATGGTAATGGGGCTGAAAATCCGGAATTCTAAAAAACTGAACTTTCGAAACAGCCGCGCACCTCGGAGTAAAATCGCCATAACTTGCGGCTCCAATGTCCTTTTGACCCAAGACCGGTGGCATTAGAAAGAGGACAAACAGACCTTTAATTTTATTCAAAAATCATTAAATTAAGATTTCTGAGCAGAGAGTTATGCCACGTTTACTGCGGGTTTTACTCCAGCTCGAAGGAAAAGAAATAATTAAAGTTCAGTCTTTTTAGGTGCGAAAAAGAATCGAGTGTAACGGAACGTTTTAGGAAGTTGTTAAGGCTTTTATTTGTGTTTTATTAACATGGTAATATCATGGTATAAAGGAAATAACAACAAGCATAAAATGATTCAAGTAAATAAACGAAACTAGCAAGACAACATAACTAGTCACAAAATTTACTCGAAATTTTCTCAAACTTAAAAACACGATTTTTAATATAAAAAATTAAAAACTCTTAGAACTGATTCTATTGTGTTTTAATAACATCCCAAACTCATAGAAAAATAACATGATTTTGAATTTAAAGGCAAGAGCAATAAATTTAAAAAAAAACTAAGAAAACAATTCTAACTTGTCACAAAATTAGTAAACTTTCGAAAACGTATTTCAAGCTCATAATTTTAAATACATGTACATGCATATCTTTGACCATAGCTCTGATACCATTTGTTGGAATTGATCTAGGGTTTAAGAAAAAGTTTAACGCATCGGTAAGCGGCGGAATTTCAAAAATTTTCTTTTAACAAGTAAAACGATTTTACTAACCTAGACAAAGAGCAAGCACATGTAAATAAAAACTATTATGAGCATAAATAATTTACTAACCTTTTAGAAGCTTGAACGTTGATGAGCCTTCGGAATGTTGAAAACATTCGTTTCCCTCGCAGCACGTCTCTCTTCTTTCCTCGCCAACTCAAGCAACCACGAAAGTTTCTATCACAAGAATTACTCGAGAAAGAAAGGAATTAGTGTGTGGGCACTTTTAAACACGACAACTCAAGAACAAGTCTTAGAGTCAAAGAGCTAAAACACTAGGTCAAATGTGGACCTAGGTGCCAAAACAAAAACCGAAAATAACTAGAGAGAGAGGATCGGCCACAAGGTCTAGAGAGAGAAGCTCGCAATCTCTAACTTATGTGGAATGACTAGAATGAGAAGAATGAGGTCTCTATTTATAGGGGAGACATGAGCAAATCTCATTTCCTCTTTTCTACCCATTTTGGACGTTCATGACATGTCATGCAAGTCCTTGGATTTGTTTCCTCATTCGTTCTCTCTTAGTTGGCCGAAAATGCACTTTCCTTCTAGAGGAAATTTGTTTCCTCTTTTTCTTTTGGCAAGTATCTTCATACATTAATGAACAAAATAAACTCTCTTTCCCACTATGGCATGAACGAAATTCAGCCTTATTTTCCTTGGGTTGGACGTAATTTGAGCTTCTAGAAGGAGCTTCTAGATGTTTCTTCATTTGTTCATGACAACATAAGAAAAGACCATTAAGAATTTTCAAGTAAAATTCTATGAAATGAAATTAATCCTCAAGGCCCAAATTCTTTAAGTTGGCCGTGTGATTTAAATTTCATTTGTCATCATATGAAAATTTCAAAAAATTTATTAACATTCATTTCGTCCTGTCTAAAAAGACAAAAATACCCTTTAGACAATTTTCACAAAACTTGTCTCGTTCTTGTTTTCACTTAGCTGCTAGTTAAACTATTCCTACTCGATATGATTTGTGACAGTGACCTCATGGATCCAAATGAACAAAGCTTGAGCTAAACAATTGGACTCAAAAGTTCACAAACCTTTTCCAATTTTAGCTTAATGTCAACTGACTCCACTAAAGAGTTGACACTGAAAATCTCTCGGTTCAAATGAATTTATTTTCTACTCAAGAATTCAACCTAATTGTAATGAGCGGATCAACTGAATATTATCTATGTTCACCATTCTAGCTGTTATTTCCTCAACTCCTTTGTCGCTTGTGAATAAGTCAGAAACAATGTATTGACGAGGAGCTAACAAGTCACATTCTTTCATCCAAAAGAGTCAAGACTCAATTTGGACACTGGCCAGTTCATTTATTCACACTCCAAGGAACAAAGCATGAGGTGATATACATTGCATTTCAGCAATCTTGTACATGAATTCCATATCTATGAGAACTTCACAAAGTTACTCATGACATTCTCAAAACTTAGTACTTCACTAATAGACCCTGTTCGGAATCACATAGTGAGTCCGAACACGGAATTTCTCAAATGAGAATACGAAAGCTGTGAAATGGCATGTATCATTTCAGGATTAAGGTTAGCACGATGAAATTCATACATAGTGACTTCGACACATAAAAGGTTAAATGGTTTATTCTTATTTTGTCTCTAGAAGTGCACTAGTCAATTCAGTACCTTCGGAAGATACCTAGAAGAAATATAGAGTCTCCAACCCTCAATGCCTCATAACCAGACATCATAGATTCTCCTAACAGTCATACTGTGGTCAATAGTCCTTTGACCCTTAGATTGCGAATATATCGTTTTAAGCAAACTACGAAGAGTTTGGTCATGCAAATCTACATTTGTCTCTTCGTAAGTTGTTAAGTTTATTTATGGACTAAAGACTAATGTTTTATCATAAAGCTTCAAATAGACAAGGAAGAATGAATGAACTTCAACTTTTTATTAATGAATAAGCAATTACAAGCAAGAGTCTTCATGAGACTTTATTACATCAAATGTACATAATAAAGACTACAACTCTTCTTGTGGGCACCATTGACAACACGCTTCGCTCATCACGACGAGGGCATTGCGGACGCCACCTTTCCGCCCCTTAAGGTAATCCTTAATCCCCATGAAGGTCATGGCTCTCTCCATTAATTCGTCCATATCTCTCGGGGCCTTCCCCACGATTGACTTTAAGAAGTCACTTGTCTTGGCCCCTTCGGTGATAGCGATGATGGCGTCTTTGTCATCGAAACCCTCGAGCTTGGGAGAGGTATTCGCGTAGCATTTCGTCGCTCTCTAGCCTTATTGTCCACAGGTGGGACTTGGGTTTCTTTTGCACCACAAACATGGAAAATCGAGCTAGCAATGCCTCTCTGAGCTCTTGGAAGGACGCAATGCTGCTTGGCTTGAGGCTTCTAAACCATTCAAAACCTGAACCCGGGAGGGTCAAGCTGAAGGCCTGGCAGAGACTGGCGTCGGGTTGCCCCTGCATCAGCATCCATGTTGCGTAATGCTGTATATGGAAATTGGGGTCAGATCGCCCATCGTACGGGGGAATCGTCAGCAACTTAAAGTTTCCGCCAGATGGTCGTGCGAGGATTTGGGTAGTGAAGGGCGAGTAGGATGCCTCCACCCTATTATACGGCCCATGGCCATATGCCCCCGTCTCTAGCTTTTCTATGTGCTGTTCTGAGGACTTTGGATCATTGTTATCTTGTCTAAGTCATTAGTGGAGCCGACGACCGGGGCCGTGGGAGTGATAACGCGCCTTTCGTTGGAAGCCTGGTCGACAATGTTAGGCAGGTTGTACCCCAACGTGACCCCTCCAGTGGTTCCACGGCGGGTGTTGAGCCTCTCTCTTAGGTCTTCCCCCTGGGGTTCCCTTCGGGAAGCGAGGCGATCCCTTGAATCTTTGTTTTTCGTCCCCACGACTCTTGGGGCGGGCGTGTCATCAGAGCGGCGTCCTCAACGTACATCGCGGCTATCGGCGCCTTTTTCTCCCCGAGGGGCCCGGACATGCACAGCGAATCTAGAGCGCCCCTCTCGGGACTCGAGACCACGCGCCTGTGATAGTCGCTCGAGCCTTGGTGCCTAGACATGGACGCTTGAGGGTGTCCCCTTGAGCAAGGGTGCGTTTCCTCATGGGCCCGGACATGCACAGCGGACATGCATAGCGAATCTAGAGCGCCCCTCTCGGGACTCGAGACCACGCGCCTGTGGTAGTCGCTCGAGCCTTGGCGCCTAGACATGGACGCTTGAGGGTGTCCCCTTGAGCGAGGTGGTGCGTTTCCTCATGCTAGCGCATGGTTAGCGGTCGGGTGTATAATTGGCTTATCTTGAACGCCTCGACTCTGTTGTCTCTGACTTATTTGTGGTCTTGAGAATCGTCTCCTTCGCCGTCGTGGCCTAGGAGGCGTGAGATGAGAGCCCTATCTACCTCGGGCCTTGCTAGCAACACAGCTAGGCGTTAGTTCGTCTCCGCCATAAGGCTATCGCCGTCATCGTGGGGAGAAGGAGAGTCATGGTTTTGCTCGTCGCCTTGGGACTGTCATCTCAATTCCCTATGAGGGAGTCTGCGGAATGCGTATCTCGAGCTAGCGGCTCGGGTGTCGTGGCCGCTTGGATGACCTGCGGCAGAGGCAGCGGGTGCCTTGCTCATCTCTCGAGAGCAAGATGGCTGATGTTGAAGAATATATTGGTAGAGGGAACGAGCTGTCAAGGTCGGGAAGTCTCCTTCTTCTAGCGCCAAAATGTTCGCTCATTTTTGGACAACGATTTAGAAGCCCCAAAACAGTTTGACCCAAAGTCGGACCGAGGGCCGCGTTCGGGCTTGAGCGTCCTGAACTTGGTATCCCAGGTTCTCCCTAGCTGTGAATGATGTTTGCCTATCCTGCAAAACAAGGAAACGATGAGCTACAAAGGGAAACAGATGGGGTGCCTCTGTTTACCTCTAGTGGGATTGAGGTGGATTGTAGAGGTTTTAGAGGATGAGGGGCCAAAGATGAGTGAAACGAGCGACTCGGAAGCACGACAGCGTTTCTAGACTCAAAATTTGATTTTCCTTAGGAATAGAGAGGGAGTCTCTATTTATAGGTGTTAAGGAGACCACTCGGAAATTGGCCGAGTGAAATGAGTCATTGGCCGAGTGAGTCATTGGCCGACTAGGAGAATGGCCGAGTGAGGCCGGACGACCGAGTGGACTGGACTGCCGAGTGGGCTGGACGGCTGAGTGGGGCTTGACGGCCTAGTGGACTGGTCGGACGAGTGGGTTGGATGGCCGAGTGAGGCTGCTCGGCCGAGTGGGTTAGATGGCCGAGTGAGGCTGGATAGCCGAGTGAGGCTTGGACGGCCGAGTGAGGCTGGATGGACGGCTGAGGCTTCGACGGCCGAGTGAGGCTGGATGGTCGGCCGACTGAGCCCATGGTCAAGTGAGTTCATGGCTGGCCGAGTGGTGACCGTGCACATCTTCGTATAATTGAATACATATAGGGTTTATCATATTTTTCTAGTTTAGTTTAACTGATTAGAAAAGTTATAGAGTAAAAATTCGGCCCTTGGAAATTGATAAAATGCGACAAAATTCGAGGAAGGGAATCATTTCTGATTACCACAAAACCAGTCTCCGACCAAGGCTAGGAGAGGCATCAATGAGGCCACGCTAAAAAGGAGGCGAGACCTAGCCTTATCAGGCAGTCCTCTCAAGACACAAGTGAGACCCATTCAAAGAGCAGGTCTTGCGGGCTACAAGCAAGACCTAACCATCAAAGGCATGTCCGATGAGTCCTGTCGAGGCCCATCTCAAAAGAAGGCCACGCTGGTTCTGCCAAAGGCTGAGGCCAAAGACTCATAACCTATGGCCTTGCCATGCCTAATGACGAGGCAAGCCTCCAAAAGGGTGCCACCCCTCTACATGCGTCACCATCCAACGCGAGACACGCCTCTAGCAGGCGACACCGAAAACCCCACGTGCCATACCTCCCATACAGGCCTCGCTCTGAGACCTTGGAAATCGTGCCAGCCACGAGCTTGGGTTCATATGCCTAAAGATATGGACTCCCTCCTCCTCATTTTGTAAGTCATTACTTACTTGATAACACCCATACTTACTCTCTCAAATT
The DNA here is from genome assembly GCF_054948205.1 of Urtica dioica subsp. dioica. Classification (NCBI taxonomy): domain Eukaryota; kingdom Viridiplantae; phylum Streptophyta; class Magnoliopsida; order Rosales; family Urticaceae; genus Urtica; species Urtica dioica. Next base: position 20,458,385 of record NC_142758.1, on the reverse strand, counting down.
CTAAATGCTTCAGACGTAAAGAGGACGTTTTCTCCTTGTTGTTTAACATTACAAGGGAACTAATGTTTGTTGTCGGAGAGCGCCAACGAGAAAAACCTCCCGCGCCCCTCTAGTTCACTCTTTGCGTCATTCTCAGGGGATGAACCAAAGAAGTCTCGCATATTTAAGATCGGTGATCTCAGGCATTTGACAACACCGGTCTACGTACGACATCAAGATCCGCCATGGGTCGACTACAAACGGCTCTCAAGTGTTAGCCTAAAATCAAGCGTTAACATGGATGTATTTTTTTTAAGTTCTACATTTTGTGATCCATTTTATATTTTGTGACTTTTCATATTTTATTACTGATCTATCACGAAATCTGTAAAATCGACCACTAAATATAGAATTTCATAAGGAGATCACAAAATATAAAATTTCATGATACGATCATAAAATTCTGTATTTTGTGACTGATCTGTCATAAAAGTCTTTTATTTTGTGACAGATCCGTCATAAAATGATGGGAATAAAATAAAAAAAAAATGTTTACAAATATTAACAAGTAAAGTGTCAACTTTGAGATTTTCATTGATCTTGGATAATTGTGATTAGTTTAATAAAATTGATGTCAAATTCCCATTGTCTTTTGTTGTCTATGTTAATTATTGATATGATGTTAAAGTCTAAACACCTTATTGTTACATTGATTTACTAATTTTGTAGTTAGGCAATACTGCTTCAAAGATGTCCTACACCATGTTATTAACATCTTGGAAAGACATGTGCTGTTTGGTAGATCACGACTGTACAGATCCTGTAGATATTTTGTGCAAGTCAGAAATAGTAAGTGATTTTCTTTCAGATTTCTCTTCTTCGAATTAGAGCAAGGAAATCTATCTAGAAACCCTTGCAAGACATCGAAGGCTGAGTTTTGATTCAAATAAAAGAGAAATCATGCCCCTATGAGTCTTGGTTAAGCAATTTATGTTTTAGTGAGAGTGTTGTGCGACAAAAGTTTGTTTTTGAATGCTATTGTATTTATACTGTTTCTTCTCCGCTCATATATGCGAGTGACATGATAGAGTTTGTTTTCGTGGTATTGTAAGTTCGTGTATCATTATAAACGTTCATCAACCATTTCGGGAATGACTTGAGTAGAAGTGATGGGACTCAGATTCAAAGGCAGCCTGAGTTAAAATTCACGATTAGTCTTAAGTAAAGGGCACCAAAGGGCGGATCATTAATGATGCATGGCAATAACGTCTCAAATTTATGGCAGTTTTGGCTAGCAAAGTCGAAAATTAATATGTGCCTAATTCAAGTGAAAACTTCCCAATAAAGAAGACTCGGTGTTTGCATTGATGTCTTACAATTTTAGCCGAACTTCATCATTTAAAGTCTCAAATCAGCACTTTTCTATTTTCAGCAATTTCTTTTAATTTTAAATATTTATCATTAATTTTGTTTAATTCTTAGCTTTTATCACGCCTTTATTTCCCTTTATTTGTTTCCGTTTTTTGGGTTGTATATAAATATATGTAACCTCATATGTTACAAAGAAGATTTGGATTAATAAAAAAAAAGAGTTCTCTGAAAAATCGTTGTTTTCGATATTCTTTGTGAATTAACGAGTTCAAGATTCCCTTAATCTGGTATTCGTAATATATCAAATCAACATATTTTAGAAAAATTCATTTACCGGTATTCGTACGGGAATCAACAGTCGTGGTTATTAATCCTTTCCACCACCTCCCTCTACATCAGTTAGTATCAGAGCCGACTACGATCGTGAATCATGTAGATTTTCGCTGGATTCGTTGACGACGACCCTATGTCACACGTCTTCGAAATTGATGGCCATGAAGAATATGTTTTTGAGCCATTCAATGAAGCAATATATGATAAAAGTGATGGACAAGACGAATAATTCCCGATCCGTTGAGTAATCCAATATTCGATGGGAGTGACGAAGAAGAAGAAGAAGAAGAAGAATAATATTACTCTCTCTCTAACGAGCTGATGGAGCCCATGACGACTTCGTTAATGTAACCTTACAATCGCCAGAGTTCATCAAGACCATACTACCTGAAGATGCACCGAATTTGAGGACAAATTTTGTCAAACCTAGTCAAATGATGCATGGCATAAGAGTCTCAAATTAATGGCAGTTTGGGCTAGCAATGTCAGAAATGAATATGCGCCTAGTAAATTTCGAGTGGAACTACCCAATAAAGAAGACTCAATTTCGGATTTCATCATTTAAAGCATCCAATATGTAAATTTCTATTTTTTCAGTAATTTCCTTTAATTTTAAAAATTTAGCTTTAATTTTGTTTCCCTTTACTTGTTTCCGTTTTTCGGGTTGTGTATATATTTTTGTAACATCCTATGTTCCAGAGAAGATTTGGATTAGTGAACAAAAAAAAAAGAGTTCTCTAAAAAAATCATTGTTTTCGGTATTCTTTGTGAATCAACGAGTTCAAGATGCCATTCTGATATTCGTATTCTATCGAATCAACATGTTTTAGGAAGAACCCATTGACTGGTATTCGTGAGCGAATCAACGCTCATGATTATTTATCCTTTCCACCAATTCCCATACATCAATTAAGCTAAGACCACTTTTTAGAAGTTCTACCTTTGATAGTTAATTTCTTTCCACCGAGATTATCAGAGGAAGCATTCTCATAGATAGCACTTTTAAAGTGTCATTTTTATATTTGGCAGCATTATAAAAATACCACCAAATAGCATTTTTCGTAGTAGTATTTATTTATTATTTTTACCTTCATGCTATAATCTGATAAAATACCTTGTGTCACACAACTTGTCAGTAACATCATAAGAGATATAATGTAAACATGAGATACATAATTTCACACTGGAAACATATACGGTGCTAAGAGATCGACATAATGAATTCCACTCTTAAGAATTTAGTATGGGTGGCACTACTTCTTTCATTTAAGGTTCTTTGACATGAGATCTCTTCTTGTGTGATGGTGTAAATGTAATCCCCAATAATAGCGTAATATACTTTTTTTTGAAGTTTAATTTTTTTTTTAAATGTATGCACAAATATTCACTACATATAAAAAAAACATACTATATGTGTAAATATATAAATGAAAAATTATCAATAAAATATCTAACGATATCCATCCTAAAATAAGAAATGAAATTAGAAAGAAAGATTAATCTAAAAAAATAAAAAATTAAGTTTCACTTTTGTATATGGGATTATTACTAAACTATGACCTCCACACTAGTTTAGAACCGGAATGCAATATGTCTAATTTAATCCAAAAGTATGATTACCTTATATTTTTTTGGTACAAAAATAGCCTCAATAAAATATTTTTTTCTTTTTAGTTTTCGTTTTATTTACTCTCTCTCCCTCTCTCTCTCTCTCTCTCTCTCTCTCTCTCTCTCGCTTAGCTAAGAAAGATTTCACGTTTTTCAGTGGCTTCATACTAAAAAACGATTCTTAGATTTCTAGAAAGTCTGTAAAAAAAAAATGGAAAATCATTGAAGATTTATTTACCTCGTTGTCTTTTTATCGACATCAATGTCAATAAATCTTCAAATGATTATGGGAAAATCCTTTGAAGACTTATTGACATCGATGTCAATAAAAGGCAAAAATGTCAAAAAAAAAAAAATTCAAACGAATTCGCAAATTTCTGAAAAATCTGGTAAATCGTTGAAGATTTATTGACATCGCTGTCTTTTTATTGACATCGCTGCCTACATCGATGTCAATAAAAGGCAAAAAAGTCCATAAATCTTTAAATGAATTGCAGATTTTTCATGTTCCCAGTTTTTTCAGATTAAAAAAAAATCGTAATGTTGACAATGTCAATCAATCATATAGATTATTGACGACCATATAAATAAGGTAAACAATTTATCGACAACAATATCAATAAATCAATATCAATTTATTGTGGGTATGGCTTATTCAAGAAAGTAAAACACAACAAATAAATTTGTGGTTTGGTGTTCCATTTGAGCGACTGTTTTTATTTATTTCTTATACAATGATGACTATTCTTAACACCCATCATCTTCCTCCTCGTCCTCATCAGCGAATCTCTGTTACCGTCCATTTTTGCACCTCACTCGCGTCGGAACCCTAGACGATGATTTCTTCGCCGGCGACGATGTTGATTATCGGACTCGGCTCAATTTCACTGCGGTGTCCATCTCCGCTTTCAGATCAAAGCTCGGATTCTCTGATCTCGCCGTCGATTATTCAACGTCAATGGACTAGAGCTCGGCCAAAAAGACGCGGCGATGCCGTTCTTCCTGGTGAGTTTTCTCTCTACCGCGTATGGCTAGGTAATGATAGTGTTCTTGATAACGTGGGTTAGTTTTTTGAAGATAAAAAGAGAAAAAATGAAAGAAAAATTATAAAAGGTAAAAACATAATTGCACAAAAAGTGTGATCATAATTTTGTATTAAATTAGACATATTAAATTTTTTTGCCTTAAATTAGTGTAAAGGTCACTTTAAGACTAATCTCTTTGTATATATGGAACCTTAACATATATTAAAGCATTATTAATTGTTGAAGATGGAGGGGACTCAGGTGAGTAGGGTTAATGATTTTCGCTTTACTTTTAGTACGCCAAGCTCTTTTATTCTTTTGGGTAAAAAAAGAAAGGAAGAAAAAGTCCCTTGAAGTTTAAACTGTTGTAATTAGTCAGAAATTGGCAGTTAAGCCAGAGTTCTTTTGTCTTGTGTTGGCTAATTTTAAACGAATCTGTTAAAACTTGAGTAAAATAAAGAAGCCGAAATTAATAACAAGAAAGAAAGAAAGATTTGGAAGCCCTTGTTCCGGCCCAACCATCGAGCCAATAACGTCAGGGATACAGCTCGTGGTTTAGCCATTAGGAAACAGCCATGACAAAGTGTGAGATAGAGCTTGGAAGACCGAGCCAGTACAATATTTTATTTCTACATCTTTAATTTATTTTATATTATTTATTTTTCTAACGTTGGAAAGATCCATTATTCCTCGGTGTTATGGCCGTTTCCTAAGTTTCAATGACCAAATCTTTTTATTACCAACATAGCAATGGGACACAATATATCACCTATAGTAAATCCCTATCTATTAGCACACACTTTGAATTTCGTGACACCGCTGTAATCAAATGATAATATCTATTTATTTATTTTTTATTTTCATTAGCTATTTAGGTGATATATATATATATATATATATATATATATATATATATAATATACGTATACTGTCGATTTAAATAGGGTAAACTAGCAACGTAGCCATTTTGAAACATGGTTTTTGGAATCTAGCCAACGTTTGGTAAATTTTGCAATCTAGCCATTTACTGAAATTTACGGATATAAAATACCTAATTTACCCTTTTTCTTATACTTACTTGATCAAAACACTAGCCCACGTTTGACCAGTTTGAATTATATACAACCAATTAATTTCAGATTTTTTCGCAATTTAATTGTATATTTAGCTAATTTAATAGGAGATTCGGTGATGTAATTAAAAGAGAAAATTTAATGCATAAATGCACAAAATAGTTACCATAATTAACAGAAATTAACAAATCAGCGGAGATTAACAAAAATTTACAAACATTTACACTGTATTTGCTTACACGGCTATAATTTCAGCAATTTAATTTCAGCTTTTTGAATTAATAATATGAGATTCGGTGATGTAATTAAAAGGGAAAGGAAATATTTATTTGATTGAATAAGTCAAACAAGATAATGAATACACGTAATTATGATAAAATCCCGTTCAAAATTAGAAAATAAATTTGGAAAACAAAAATACCGTATTAAATGCGTATTAAAGGAAAGGAAAGAAATCGGCTCGAACTGCACATATGTAAATTTACCATAATTAACAGAAATTAACAAAGCAACGGAGATTTACAAAAATTTACGAAAATTTACACTGTATTTGCTTACACGGCTATAATGTTCATTAAAGAAAAAAACGCTCAATAACCAACTTTGCCAAGTATATAATTTTTTTTAAAATTCGAAATATAAACCGAATATAACAAATTCGGCTACAAAACCAAGTTTCAAAACATAAGCTAGTATTTTTTAAACCAAACCAAGGTTAATATAGTAAATACCATCTTATATAAATATGACACGTCATCAAATTTTGCTAGATTCGAAATTTAAACGAAACGTTGGTTAGATTACAATTGCAACGTTTGATGTGGCTTAGATCGACTAATTTTTCATTTAAATATGTGATTTTCGATATAAGGACTAATAATTTTATGAACTTACTTCTACCAATTGATGAAACTCTTGTACTTGAGAATTTCCCTCCACAGTACCGAATGAAAAGTGCTTTTGATGGCAATTCGCTGAAATTGCAACAATTTCAAAGTATATGATATAAACCCAAGAAACACGGGAATTAGGAAAAAGAGCCATAACTTTTAAGCAACAACAAAAAATGGTCAAGGAAGTACTATAAACTCTTCCAAGCTTTTTTTCGCTTCCCTATCCTTTTGTCTTTTGAACTTTTTAAAGGCCTTTGAACAGCGTGTACATATATAAAACATGGACTTCCAAGGTGTTTCAAAAGATATCTTCACTCTGAAATCTCACCTTTGAATGCCAATGAGTACATAAATTGCTTAGAGTACAAGGCTTATTATATTAGCTAATTCTTTCTCCGAATGCACAATGTCTAATTATTCGGTTTCAATCTAAGTTGTGGTCTAAACTCTAATATGGTTTCCTCTTTTCCGAAAAGAATGATAATTAGAGAAAAGAGAAGATAGTAAAAACCAATGTGCATTAATAGAAAAACTAGCCCGCCTTATAGTATAAATATTTTTCTCTCCTCTAATAGTAAAACAAGTAGTATATATATATGCTAAAACAATTGCCAAATCAAGGATGTTTGCTGAGCTTTTCCTAAAAAAAGATAAATAAAAAAATAAAAAAGACCAAACCAACGTAAGGGAATAGAATCAATAAATTAATGTAACATCTGACAGAGTTCTATTATCTTTTTATTTATTTAATTTATTTTAGCGTTACTTATCTTTTCAAAATCTAATATTTAGAACCCCACGTATGCGGATACCCATGTTGTTAATGCACCTACTAAAATCACAGAGTTATAGACAAATAGAGACAGATATGAGATGGTGGCTTTCTAATTGACAGAATGCACCCAAAAAAGTATAAGTGATATTTTTTATACTGAATAAGTGGTATTTTTTTTCTTGTAAAATTATACGGATTTTCTATTAAAGAAATAGATAAACAATTGCACATTTTGTGCATGAATAATAAGAACAACGAGCACAATAAAATTCAATTCAAGCACCCATAAGGATGATATTTTTTTTACTGGATAGAAGTGGTATTTTGACGTTTGTTTTATAAGATACGGTTGCTATAATTAAATGAAGGCATATGCCCTAACAAGGTATATTGTGATCATAGTTGTTGACCTGTAAAATTAGTACAACAATATCTCACGAAAATACACAGACTCCGAGTATGAGGACTCCGAGTACTAAAATGATTTAGGCAAGACTTTCTCTTTATACTGACGAATCTAATACAAGAGAGCAATGTTTACGAAAGGTTCTAAGTGAAAGAAAACAAGTAAAGTATTCCAAGAATTCCGTGCCTTGAGAATCTCCGCGAGTTCCTATTTATACTTGTCTGGTGTAACTTCGTGGTTGTGGGCTCTGACGGTTATTCTGGGGAACGTGGGGTGATCACTCCCACGTTCTAGACGGTTTTTGGGTAACTGCTGCTTTCCCCTCGTTGAGGTGGACGGTTACTATTCTTCGTATGGTTTTGGAACTGTTGAGGTGTGCGTTTTAGGGATTTGAAACATGTTTTCTTTTGGTTTGACTAGTCTTTGACCTACGGTCTTCTCTTCTCTCCGAAGTTCTGATCGGTAGGTTTCGTTCTTGTCTTATGAACGGGTCGTTCCTTTTCAATGGTTAACTCTTAGGTCAATTTTACATGAGTTCGGTGCTGGACTTTACATGCTGCTCGGGATTCCGACTACTATGCTCGGTATTTGGTCAAATTATCTAGTAACAACAACCCTCCAGTTACTTAGTATTTTAAGCAAAAATGGTAAGGAACTATTTCGGGGAACTAAGAGGCTGTGTTCATCTTTGCTGGTCTTTGCGTGTTCCGAGTACAAACTCTACGTTCTTCTTTTGATCGAGGCGTCGTACGACGTCGTTCAGTTTGATCGTTTTGAATCGTTACGTCGCTTCGTTTTGACGGTCAGATTCGAGTGGCTTCTTGGACACGTTTAATCTGAGCCGTTTATGCCTTCTTTATATAAGGCTTTTCCTAAGTTTTTGGATTCATTCCACATTTTCTTCTGAATTTTACTTTCAGCGCATTCTCGGCTTGATCTGCCTATTCGGACTGTGCTCCCAGTTCTTCTCGTCTGTTGTCCAGATCTCCCGACCTTCGACCTTTCGGGTAAGATTTCTTCGCTATCAATCTGATATTTTCATGCCTATGGTTGTTACTCTGCGGTCTGCCTTTTTCTTCATATTATTTCTCGTATTCGGACCCTTCGGACTTCGGGGATCATAGTTTCTCAACTTCATTAGGGACATGGGAGGACTTGCACGTCCTGATCTGAGTTACGACCCCCGTGTTGTTCAGCGATCGGAGCCTGACCCTGATAATGTTATCTTATTGGATGGGACCACATTTCCCTTCCTCAGAAGTCGCGTTTGGTATCATGTCCCAGAGATCGGATGGGGCCATCCCGTAGTTGCCTACGAGGAATCATGCGTGTATCCCATTCTCGAGTCCGAGGGGGTTGATAACGACGAAAGGGTTTTTGACTCGTCTTCCCTCTCGTGTAGGGAGACCATGGTTTCGGAGATATCGTCCTCGTCTGCTTCTTCGAGGGGAAGCGAATCGGAGTCCCGAGAGACGATGAGCCCTTCTATTTCGCAAGAGTATTCTCAAAGTGCTCCAGGTCCGAGCGGGAGGACTTTTGGGGTAGATCTTCCGGAGGAGGAAGATGAGGCCCTGGTGTTTGAACGCAAAGAAGGCCAATTTTCGGCCAAAATTTGGACTTATCGGGTTACCGAGAAATATATACAAGACTTGAGGGGAGAGTTTGAGATCGGGGAGGGGATCATCATCTCGGCCCCTTCAGAAGATGAGAGGGTTGATCAGCCCCCTGCCGGGAAGATAGCGTTTAACAAGGCTATCTTGAATGTGATCGGAGGATTGCCAATGCATCCTCTCATATCTCAGTTTATCTCCGACCTGGGATCTTCTCCTACTCAGCTCGTCCCCAATGTGTATAGGATTTTTGTTGGGATGGCTGTGCTATGGGAGAAATTTATAATCGCCCCGTCACTTTAGAGGATTTTTCTCAATACTATTCGCTCAAGTTGGCTCCGGGGCAACATGGTTATTACTATGCTCGGGCCCATGATGACCAGTCTAGAGTTGTTACTTGTCTTCCTTCCAGCCAGAAAAATTGGAAGGATTATTTCTTTTGGATTGAGGGGGACGTTTTCTACGAGAGATGCCCCATAAAAGCTTCGTTCTCGGAACTGGGTGTGATTCTAGTTTAAAATTCTTGTTTGATAAGTAGCGTCAGATTTCTTATCTGGTTCCCTTATATATTCTATGTTTGGTTCCAGGTTCCCTTCCACAATATCCCGAGGACGAGCGGCCACTCCACTCCGAGATCTTTGACATTTCGGAGGTCGATCGGTCGATATTTGTGTTGTCGGACCCGGACTTACTCGATCAATATTACTATTATCCGTATTCGAGTGAGTACTTTATTTATTTCTCATCAAATCATATACGTTCCGGTCTTTTAATATTCTTACTTTTTGTTTTCTTAACAGAGATTGCTCAGATGGCAAAGAAGAGAGCCGCTCCCGATCAAGTCCCTCCGAACCCAAAGCGCACTAAGGCTTCCAAGGCCTCATCTGTAGGCAAGCGGGCGACTCCATCTACTTCGAAGGTCCCTGATCGTTCCATTTCCTCTCCGGGGAAGAGCCTGATCGAGCCTTCCTCCACCCTTGACCACCTGACTCCGATTGTCTCTTTCCTTCACGAGCGTCTTCCTACCGAGAAGGTCCAGGAAATCCTGGGGTCTAAGCCGCTAGAGAGGATTACCCAAGTCACCGACTCCGTGGTTTCGATATGTTGTTTTTTTTGTATTCACCTGATCGGCACCTTTCTCTTTTCCTTGTGCTTTTATATATATTTTGGAGCTGACCATTTGTTGGTGTGATCACCTCAAAGTTTTGTTGGTGTGGTCGGCCTCGTTGGCTCACTGGGTTCCGAGCTCACCTCCTTGAGGCAGCGGAACGATCGTTTTCTCGAAGAGAGGGATGCAGCCAGGGACGAAGCAGCGAAGATCCAGTCAGAGCTTGCGCGGAAATTCCAAGCAGATCTCGAGGCTGCTCGTTTAGCAGCGGTGGAAGAGTACAAAGCTTCCGAGGACTATCGCAACATGCGCGATGACCTCTATACCGCTGGGATAAACGAAGCCGTTCGGATCCTCGGCCCGAAGAATCCTACTCTGGATACTACGGATCTTGATGAGGATTCGGAGTCAAGAGCTAGCGACGACTTGGATGGAGGAGGCGACCATGAGTAGAGTTTTATTTCCTTTTTTATTATAATTTTTGTTAACCCGTTCGGGTCTTGAACAATTAATCCGTGGTCGGATCCTTTTTTAGTATGTAATTTTTTCCCTCTTGGGTTTTGAACAATTGATCCGTGGTCGGATATTTTATTATGTAATTAATTCTTTTGTGGTCGGAGTTAATTTATCTGTGTTTCTGAACTTGGAAAAATACAGTATAACTAAGTAGAAAGTATTTCTGGACTTGGAAAAATAAAGTATAACTAAGTAAAAAGTATTTAAAACAATAGTTTCACCGGTTTTAAGTTTTCTAAAGAATAAAACATTTTAAGAAACTGTTTGCCAATTATCCTGCCGCCTAGTTTATTTTGCCGTGAATGTGTTAAAACCATGTTACTAAGCACCGAGTAGAATAATATGAGTAAACAAGGGATAATTACTTCTGAAAATCACAAGTATTTGCGACCAAGCCGCTTTTTGAATGTAAACACAACACAGGCGACCAAGCCGCTTTTTGAACGTAAATACATACATGCGACCAAGCCGCTTTTTGAATTTTTAAAACAGAAACGTTTAAACAAAGAATTGGCGAAGGTGCTCGGCATTCCAAGGGTTCTTCTCCATATCACCGCTTAACTGTTGTAATTGGTATGCCCCGTTTCCGAAGTCTTCTCGGATAATGTAGGGTCCTTCCCAATTCGCGTTGAAGGCTCCTTCTTGGTGGATTTTGTTGTGGAGAAAAACTATTCTGAGGACTTTATCGCCAACTTTGAACGATCTTGGTCGGACTTCCCTGTTGAAATACCGAGTCACTTTTTGTTGGTTAGCAAGATTTCTTAATCTGGCTTTTTCTCTTTTTTCTTCTAGCAAGTCTAGATTAATTCTTAAAATTTCGTTGTTTACCTCTGTAGAGTAGTTTTCTCTTCTCACTGTTGGTATCATAACGTCGGTCGGGATAACCGCGTCGAAACCATATGCGAGAGAGAAAGGTGTTTCGCTAGTTGCGGAGTGCTCGGTGGTTCTGTATGACCAGAGGACTTCTTGGAGCATGTCCACCCACTCCGACTTCTGTTCGTCCAACTTTGTTTTTAGGCTGTGTTTTATGGTTTTGTTGACGGCCTCCACCAATCCGTTGGACTGTGGTATGATTGGAGTAGAAAAAACTTTCTTAATGCCATACTTTTCACAATTTTTTTTGAAAGAATCGCAGTTAAACTGAGTTCCGTGGTCGGATATGATTTTGACTGGTATCCCAAACCGAGTGATAATATTTTTCCATACAAATTTCTCAACTGTATGAGCAGTTATTTTATTCAAGGGTTCGGCTTCGACCCATTTTGAAAAATAATCGATGGCTACAATCGTGTACCTGCATCCACCTCGGCCTGTCGGCAATGCTCCGATTAAATCTATTCCCCATTATGCAAATGGAATCGGGCATGAGAGGGAGATGAGCGAATTAGGAGGGAGCCTCGGGATGTTAGAGAACTTCTGGCACTTGATGCATCTTTGTGTCATGTGTCGAGCGTCGACTTTCAGTGTCGGCCAGTAGAGTCCCTGCCGGATGATCTTTTGTGCCAACGTCTCGCATCCGATGTGACTTCCGCATATCCCTTCGTGGATCTCTTTGAGATTGTATTCAGCTTCGTCTTCGTCCAGACATTTGAGGAGAGCCTGAGAAAATCCTCTTTTGTAGAGATTTTGACCTTCTAGGAAATACCGAGCAGCTCTGAATTTCAAGCTTCTAGCCTCATTTTTATCTTTGGGCAGAGCTCCATGCTGCAAATACTCCCTAATCGGAGTTTGCCATGACTTTCGATGATCGACCTGAAGCGCATGGGGGATCTGCTCGATGCTAGGCTGCCCAATTTTGATTACTGGGATTGACTCCGAGTCGGATCCTTGGGTGGCAAACTTCGCTAATGCATCAGCCTCTTCGTTCATGGCTCCGGGGACTTGGGTGATTTCGCAAAGTTCGAATTCGTTTGCCAGGTTTCTGGCTTTCTCGACATATAGCGACATCTTTTCGCCTTTTGCCTGAAATTCAAATTTCATTTGATTAACAATTAAATGAGAATCTGAATATACTTTGAGCTTTTTGATTTCTAAATCTTTTGCAATTTGGAGCCGATGTATCATAGCTTCGTACTCAGCTTCATTGTTTGAAGCATTGAAATAGAATTTTAGAGCAAATTTTACCTTGTCTTGTTCTGGACTGGATAGCGCAATCCCGACTCCGGACCCCTTTTCGTTGGCTGCTCCATCTACGTACATGTCCCAAACCGGGAAATCAATCGATCTGTACGTGAATTCTGCAATGAAGTCAGCTACTTCTTGTCCTTTGATTGCTGGTCGGGGGCTGAAGCGTATATCGTATTGTGTTAGCTCGATCGACCATTTCATTAATCTTCCGGACACATCGGGTTTTTGCAGCACCTGTCGGAGCGGGAAATTGGTAATAACTGTGACCGGATGTGAGAGGAAATAGTGTTTCAGCTTCCGAGGTGCGGTGATGAGGGCGAAGGCTAACTTCTCGAGCACCGGGTATCTTCCTTCCGCCTCGTTGAGACGTCGCGAAGTATAATAAACCGGGACCTGGTGTTTTCCCTCATTCTTGATTAATGCTGAGCTGACTGCATGCTCCGATACGGCTAAGTAAATTTCCAGGGGCTCTCCTTCCTGTACTTTTCTTAAAGTAGGAGGCCATGCCAAGTGCTCCTTCAGAGATTCAAAACTCTCATTGCATTGCTTGGTCCATTCAAATTCTTTGGAGCCTCTGAGTGCATTAAAGAAGTGAATGCTTCGATCAGTTGATCTTGAAATAAAACGGCTCAATGCAGCTATGCACCCTGTCCACTTCTGTACTTCTTTTATGTTTCGCGGCGGTGTCATGTTCATTAAGGCGGTGATCTTCTCTGGATTCACTTCGATGCCTCGTTCATGAACGATGAAACCTAAGAATCTTCCTGCAGAGACACCAAAAGTACATTTTAGAGGATTAAGTTTCATGTGATATTGTCTTAAAATTTCGAATGATCTTCTAAGATCATCCGTATGTTCGTTTATTTTTCGGCTTTTAACCAGTAAATCATCAATGTATGCTTCCATTGTGATTCCGAGTAATTCGGCGAACATACGATTTACTAATCTCTAGTATGTTGCTCCCGCATTTTTTAATCCGAAGGGCATTACTGTGTAGCAGTATAGCCCTCGATCAGTTATAAATGCCGTGTGATCTTGGTCGGGACCATACATAGGGTTTTGATTATACCCAGAGTAAGCATCCATGAAGCTTAACATTTCATGACCTGTTGTGGCGTCTACTAATTGATCTATTCTCGGCATAGGGAAACTATCCTTTGGGCAAGCCTTGTTCAGATTTGTAAAATCTGCACAAGTTCTCCATTTCCCGTTAGGTTTCTTAACCAGGATGGGATTGGCTACCCATTTTGGATATTTAGTTTCTTTTATCGACCCGTTAGAAATTAGTTTATCTACTTCTTCTTTTAAGGCTATATACCTCTCGGAGTTTAAGGCCCTTCTCTTTTGCCTAATAGGTTTTTCCTTAGGATCTATATTTAACCTATGACATGCTATTTGAGGATCTATCCCCGTCATGTCGGACTGTGACCAGGCAAATATGTCTAAGCTATTAGACAAAAGAGAAATTAAGTTATTTTTGGTACCTGATTCAAGATATTTACCAATCTTGAGTTTCTTCTCAGGTTGTTTCGGATCCAGAGTGATCTCCTCGACTTCATCTCCTGGACCAATCTCTTCTCGACTCGGAAGGCATGGGTTGAAGTCTGAGTCGATCACATAACTTTGTGGACATCTTTGTCCTGACTCTCTTTGAGATAATTTGCATAACAGCTTCTTGCGATAGCCTGGGTACCGACTACTTCACCTACTCTGTGCTCGGTAGGAAACTTCATCTTCAAATACTCCATCGAAGCGATGGCTCCGAGGGATTGCAAAGTTGGCCTGCCAATGACTGCGTTGAACGAAGATTTACCTGGAACTACCACCCATGGAGTGTTAGTGGTTTTACTTCTTGGGTTATCTCCCACAGTTATCGGGAGTGAGATTATTCCCTTGGGCTGAATTGAGTCTCCTATGAAACCATAGAGATTTTCAGGGGAAAGAGCCAATGCGTCTTGCTTAAGACCCATTTTATTGAATGTGTCTTCATAGAGCACATCGACAGCACTCCCAGTATCCACTAATATTCGGTGAACGTTCCTGTTTCCGATAAGAGCTGATATAACTAGTGGATCGTTGTGAGGGAACATTACCCACCGAGCATCTTCTGCTGTAAAGGTGATTGGCTTCGTGCTAGGTTTGGCTATCTTGTTGGGCCTTTGTTCGGCTGTAAACAAGATTTGTCGGGGTCCCGCGTAGGCTTCTCTTACATAGCTTTTTTAAGCGCTCCTTGAGTTTCCTCCCACATGTGGTCCTCCAACTATGAGCGAGATTTCAGTATACGCTTCACCTTTATGATCCTCTTGATCCCCTTGCTCGGCCTTGAATTTCTTCAATGCTCCTCTTTGGATTATAGCTTCTATAGCTTCTTTGAGGTTAAAACAGTCAGCAGTGCGGTGACCAATATCCGCGTGGAAAGCACAGTATTTTGTTTTATCTCTTTTTGAGATATCCTTCTTGATTGGCCTTGGCTTGGGGAAATCTTCTTTATCCTGTGTAAGACTGAATATCTCCTCTATCGGGGTATTGAGTTTGTGATACTTATTAAACTTACTGGAAAAAGGCTTCAGGGGTCCTGCTCCAGACCGGCTTTTCATTGGTAGCCGGTTATCCTCTAACTGCCGCTCGCTGTGCTCTTCTCGGTAACTCTTTGGTGGTTTTGCTTTTCTTGCCGCCAACCTTGCTTCCTCCACGTTGATATATTTCTGAGCTCTCTTCAGGAAATCGTAGTAGTCCTTTGGACTAGTCTTCTGAAGTGACCACCAGAACTCTGATTCAGTTCGGACGCCGGAGGAGATCCCGAAGAGCTTAAAATCTTCATTCAGATCGTCAACCTGAAGAGCTTGCTCCGAGTAGCGATTAATAAAATCCTTCATTGACTCATCATGGGCTTGTCTCACCGCTAGTAATCTTTCCTTGGGAGTTTTCCCCGAGCTGGAGCCGACAAACTGTTCCATGAATTTTCTGGATAACTGTTTCCAGGATCCTATGGAGTTTGGCTTTAGCTTTCTATACCACCTTTTGGCTGAGCCTGTTAGAGTGATAGAGAATGCCCTGCACATAACTTCTGGTCCTGCTCCTTGCAGCAACATCCAAGAAGAGAAAGTGTCTAGATGGTCTCCCGGGTCGGTTTGCCATCATACACTGGGATGCTTGGCATCCTGAAGCGATCAGGCAATGGGTGTTCTAAAACTCGTGCCGTGAAAGGGGAGATAGCCTCTCCAAGTTTTTGTTGTCAATGGTGCCCACAAGAAGAGTTGTAGTCTTTATTTTGTACATTTGATGTAATAAAGTCTCATGAAGACTCTTGCTTGTAATTGCCTAACTATTCATTAATAAAGTTGAAACGTTCATTCATTCTATCTTTGTTTGAAGCTTTATGATAAAACCTTAGTCTTTTAGTCCATAAACAAACTTAACAACTTACGAAGAGACAAATGTAGATTTGCATGAACAAACTCTTCGTAGTTTGCTTAAAACGATATATTCGCAATCTTAGGGTCAAAGGACTATTGACCTCAGTATGATTGTTAGAAGAATCTATGATGTCTGGTTATGAGGCATTGAGAGTTGGGGACTCTATAGTTCTTCTAGGTATCTTCCGAAGATACTGAATTGACCAGTGCACTTCTAGAGACAATATAAGAACAAACCATTTAAGCTCTTATGTCTCGAAGTCACTATGTATGAATTGCATCATGCTTACCTTAATCATGAAATGAGACATGCCATTTCACACCTTAGTATTCTCATTTGAGAAAGTCAAAGTTCGGACTCACTATGTGATTCCGAACAAGGCCTATTGGTGAAGTACTAAGTTGTGAATCTGTCATGAGTAACTTTGTGAAGTTCTCATAGATATGGAATTCATGTACAAGATTGCTGAAATGCAATGTATGTCACCTCATGCTTTGTTCCTTGGAGTGTGAATAAATGAACTGGCCAGTGTCCAAATTGAGTCCTGACTCTTTTGGATGAAACAATGTGACTTGTTAGCTCATCGTCAATACATTGTTTCTAACTTATTCACAAGCGACAAAGGAGTTGAGGAAATAACAGCTAGAAGGGTAAAATGGTAATTTAGTAAATCCCGACTAGCTGATGACATTCATGAAGGGTAAACATAGATAATATTCAGTGGATCCGCTCATCATAATTAGGTCGAATTCTTGAGTAGAAAATAAATTCATTTGAACCGAGAGATTTTCAGTGTCAGCTCTTTAGTGGAGTCAGCTGGCATTAAGCTAAACTTGGAAAAGGTTTGTGAACTTTTGAGTCCAAGTGTTTAGCTCAAGCTTTGTTCATTTGGGTCCATGAGGTCACTGTCACGAATCACATCGATAGGAATAGTTAAACTGGAAGCTAAGTCAAAACAAGAACGAAAATAGTTAAAAGGGTATTTTTGTCTTTTGAGACAAAGGATGAAATGAATGTCAATAAATTTTTTGACAAGTTCATTTGATGACTTAATGTCACTCGGCCATGACTTGATCATTGGGCCTTGTGGATTAATTTCATTTCATAAGAATTTTATTGAAAATTCTTAATGGGCCTTTTTCATGTTGTCATGAACAAGTGGAAAAGCTTCTAGTAGGCCTTTCTAGTATTAGAATAGGCGCCCAACATACCCATAGGGAGAGAGAATATTTTGTGCATAAATGTATCAAGATACTTGCCAAAAGAAAAAGAGGAAACAAATTTGCATATGGATGCACAAGGTGGGCGCCCAAGTATGGTCAAGGGAGAAGCAAACAAAAGAGGAAACAAATCCAAGGACTTACTTGATATGTCTTGGCCGTGCACCTCATGAAGGAAAAAGGGAAATTGGCTCATGAATATGTGATATTCTATAGAAGAGGAAACTACCTTATTGAAGGTGAGACCTCTCCTATAAATAGGAGCCTCATTCTTCTCATTTTTCTCATTCCACATAAGTTAGAGATTGAGAGCTTCTCTCTCTAGAACTTGTGGTTGCCGCCCCTCTTCTCTCTCTCTCTAAGTTTATTTTCGATTTTTCTTGTCTTGGCACCTAGGTCCTCACTCGACCTAGTGTTTAGCTCTGCAACTTTGAGACTCGTTCTTAAGTCGTAGTGTTTAAAAGTGCCCACTCACTGATTCCTTCTTTTCGAGTGATTTAGTGATAGAAACTTTCGTGGTTGCTCGAGGTGCCGAGGAAAGAAAGAGAGACGTGCTGCGAGGGGAGACGAGCGTTACAAACTTTCCACAAGCTTCTTCAAAGTTCAAGCTTCAAGAAAGGTTAGTAAAGTCCTAGCTCATTTTGGTTTTTAATTACATGTACTTGCACTTGTCTAGGTTAGTAAAAACTGTTTTACTTGTAAAAGAAAATTTTTAAAATTCCGCCGCTTACCGAAGCGTTAATTATTTTCTCAAACCCTAGATCGATTCCAACAAATGGTATCAGAGCTATGGTCAAAGATTAGCATGTACATGTTTTTAAAATTATGAGCTTGAAAATCGTTTTCGAAAGTTTACTAATTTTGTGACAAGTTAGAATTGTAATCTTAGATTTTTTTTAAAATTTAATGCTCTTGTCTTTAAATTAAAAAGCATGTTGATTTTCTATGAGTTTGGGATGTTTTTAAAACACATTACAATCAGTTCTAAAAGTTTATAATTTTTTATATTGAAAAACGTGTTTTAAAGGTTTGAGAAATTTCGAGTAAAATTTTGTGACTAGTTTTGATATCTTGCTAGTTTCTTATTTTTACTTGAATCGTTTTATGCTTGTTGTTATTTCTTTTATTCTATGTTATTACCCTGCTAATAAAACACAAATAAAAGCTTTAAACAACATCTTAAAACGTTCCGTTACACTCGATTCTTTTTCGCACCTTAAAAGGACCAAGCTTTAATTTATTTCTTTTTCTTCGAGCTGGAGTAAACCCGCATTAAAAGTGGCATAACTCTCGGTTCAGAAATCGAAATTTAATGATTCTTGAATCAAATTAAAGCTCTGTCTGTCCTCTGTCCAATGCCACCGGTTTCGGCTCAAAAGGACATCGGAGCCGCTAGATATGGCGATTTTACTCCGAGGTGCGCGGCTGTCTGAAACTCCAGTTTTTTAGAAATCCGGATTTTCAAACCCCACTACCATGAGTTATAGAACTCTAATGAGAAAATTTTCTTGAGCAAAAATGTTTTTCATATGAATATAAACATGATGTGTAAGATTAAAATGTTTTGATTTTTGAAAGTTTAATTGAAATTGAATTTTTACAAAACTAGTTTGAATTTTGAAAAACCGTTTTCACTTTCAAACTTGAAAATATTTTGTCATCCAAATCAAATAAATTTTCAAAATGTTTTCAAAACTATATCTATATCACATATGTTCAAAATCTATATGCTCTTGAAAATTTGAGTGGGAGGTCTCTTTGTAGACAAGCCGAAAATTAAAAAGATGTGTAATCTCAAACTTTCAAGTGTTCGAGTGAGTTGAAGTTCACACTTCCCTCATGCACTTTCCCGAAATAGAAAATAGGAAAAGATGGAGTATGTACCTTGTGCCTTTATGCACTAATACTGCTCTGAACATGTCGATCTAGGATTCTCTTCTAGTTGTCCGCTCTGTCGCTCTCTAACTAGGAAATCTGTTTCCGAAATTATAAGAGTCGATGAACCAACTCCAAAAACTAAGTGGGAGGGTTATACTTGTTGTTTGTAACCCACGATCCCCAACACTAATGAAAAGTGCAAGTGTCGCTGGACTAAGAGTCACCCTCGTGGCCCTCTCTTAAATGAGAGTACTCAAGGGCGCTTTGCTCTGATCATTGCTCAATGAGCTACGTCCGAGAGTGAGACGATGATGACAAGACCTCCCCTCGGCGGATTGTTTTTCAAAGTCAATCTTTTGGACTAAGTGGTTGGTTACACACTTACACTCAATCCCTAGTAATCCTCCCTCGAGGCCCTGCGAAAGGATGTGAGTGATCAAACCAATTTACAAGGTGGCTAGTCAATGTTGATGTATTGACATCTTGGCTAAGCATTAATGATGTGTCATTTACTTATAAATGGATATTTTTTGCGGCCTTCCCTCGCACGAGTAAATTATCGTTTGGTTTATAACACCTTTGGATTTTATAAAGTCTTAAACAAACTTAAATCCTAAACCAAAGACTAATCATAAACTTGTTTCAACTTTTAAAGGCAATATGTCTCCCAACTCTCTCTCTTTCATTCTTTCCTCGAACAAACTCGAAAACGAAAACTACGTAGATTCGAAACGTAACCTCGACATAATACCTACCGTTAACAAGCACAAATGGGTACTCACCACCCCGTGTCCCCCTCTGACGAATGATGATTCAACTCAAGAGGACAATGACGCCTTAGCGGCCTGGCTTCTATCCGATGAGATTGTGAGGTGCTATATCTTGGCATCTATGAACAATGTGCTGAAAGAGCAACATCGTGACATCGAGACTGCCGCTGATGTGCTCTACAATCTCCTTGAGATGTTTGGAGGGCAAAGGCGTCAAGCAAGGCAACAAGCAGTCCGACAGTTTATGAACTGTCATATGAAGGCTAGGACTCCTGTTAGAGACTTTATGATACTGATCATTAGTTTTCTAAATAAGATGGAAATCCTAGGATCTGAGAATGATGGGAAGAATGTCATAGATATGATCTTAGAAACTCTCCCCGCATCTCTTGATACCTCCAAGATGAACTACTCAATAAACAAGCTAGAGTACACTGTTACCAAGCTTATGGAGGAACTTCACACTGCTGTAGGTCTCACTAAGAGAAAGAGGAATCAAGGAGAGGCACATGCTACTGAGCAAAAAGCCTCTGCCTCTGGAACTGTGAAGAGACCTTACAAGGCCGATAAAAAGAACTGTCCCGCCTATCTCAAAGCAAAGGAACATAGTATTGTACTAGTTACCGAAGCATGCTTAGTAGCTGATAATGTATCAACGTGGATTCTTGACTCCGCTGCTACTAACCATATTTGCTGTTCCTTGAATGGTTTCAAGAAAACCAAAAGCTTAGAGGAAGGCGAGTTCTGTTTCAAATGGGGTGATGGGAGCCTGGTGTCTGCAAAGGCTGTGGGATCCGTGACGCTGTCTTTTGAAGACCGCACTTTAAACTTGAATAATGTTTATTTTGTTCCTACCTTTGGGAAGAACTTAATATCCGTTGCTCGTCTTCGTGAGCAAGATTATTGTTTAAAGTTCATTAAGAATGAAATTCGTATTTCGTTTCCTGATAATTCTTTTGTCACTGATGCATGTATGAAGAATGCTCTTTTCTACATCTATCCCACTCAACCTTCTCTTTTAGACACCGAAATAGATAATGATCTAATTAGGGAGCCAAAAAGGATCAAACTTTCTTAATCCTCCGATCTAACAAAATCAACACACCTATGGCACTTAAGACTTGGTCATATCAGTCTAGAAAGGATTAAGAGACTTGTGAGGGATGGTCCACTCCAAGCCTCTGCAATAGGTTCACTACCTACTTGTGAATCCTGCATAGAAGGAAAAATGACTAAGCGACCTTTCTCTGATAAAGGTCGAAGAGCCACTGAGTTGCTGGAACTAATACATTCTGATGTATGTGGTCCGCTCAGCCAACAGGCACGTGGAGGATACGAATACTTCGCTACCTTCACTGATGATTACTCACGATATTGGTTTGTCTATTTGCTCAAACACAAATCCGAGACCTTTAACGTATTTAAGGTCTTTAGGGCTTTAGTGGAAAAGCAAACTGGCAAAGTGATCAAAACCCTTCGATCTGATCGAAGTGGTGAGTATATGTCTGGAGAGTTCGATGACTTTCTTAACGAAGAAGGTATCGCTTCTCAGCCTACCGCACCTGGCACACCTCGACAAAACGGAGTGTCAGAGAGAAGAAACCGAACTCTTATGGAGATGGTTAGATCGATGATGAGTTACTCATCACTCCCGCTTTCCTTTTGGGGATATGCCCTCGAAACAGCCGCTTACATTCTGAACCAAGTTCCGTCTAAAACGGTTCCTGGTACTCCTTATGAAAGATGGACTGGCCGTAAAGTAAGTTTGGGCCACATCCGAATTTGGGGTTGCCCTGCACATGTGCTAAGGCAAAAGACTAGCAAGTTGGCTAGTAGGTCAGAATTGTGCCTGTTTGTGGGATATCCAAAGGAAACTAAAGGTTTCATTTTCTATAGTCCCGAGGATGATAAGACTTTCGTTAGCACGAATGCTCGTTTCCTCGAGGAGGACTTTATGAAGGATGCGAAACCTAGAAGCAAAATTGTGCTTGAAGAAAAGTTGGGTGAGGAAGCTTCTACCTCATCTGTAAGAACTGTTCTTACCCCAACTGAAACACAACCTAACTCATCAGAATCTCGTCAAGTAGTACTTCGACGTAGTGGGAGGGCTACTCAAAAGCCTCACAGGTACATGTCTTATGGAGACTCTCTTGTAGCCGTCTCCGACATGGATGACCCTGTTTCCTATAGCCAAGCGATGGCTTGTTCTGAATCAAACCTTTGGCTTGACGCCATGAAAGTTGAAATGCACTCGATGTATGTCAACAAAGTCTGGAAACTTGTAGACCTTCCTGAAGGGATTAAACCCGTAGGGTGTAAGTGGATATACAAGAAGAAAAAGGGTCCTGATGGGAATGTCGAGACGTTCAAAGCACGACTTGTGGCGAAGGGTTATACCCAACAAGAAGGGATTGACTATGAAGAAACCTTCTCGCCAGTCGCGATGCTTAAATCCATCCGCATACTCCTATCCATAGCTGCAGCTCTCGACTATGAGATCTGGCAAATGGATGTCAAGACAGCCTTTCTGAATGGCAATCTTGACGAGCGCATTTACATGGTTCAACCAGACGGTTTCGTGGATAAAGGTCAAGAGACCAAGGTTTGTGAGTTGCTTAAATCCATTTATGGACTAAAGCAAGCATCTAGGTCATGGAATATTAGATTCGATGAAACTGTAAAGAGCTTTGGCTTTGAACAGTCAATAGATGAGCCTTGTGTTTACAAGTTAATACACGAAGGTAAAGTTGTGTTTCTGGTACTATATGTCGATGATATACTTCTCATTGGTAATGACGTGGGTAAGTTATCTGAGGTTAAGGTCTGGCTAGCAAAGCAATTCGATATGAAGGATCTAGGAGAAGCCGCGTACATTCTGGGAATCCAAATCTTTCGAGATAGGAAAAACCGGACCCTGTCGCTCTCTCAAGCATCTTATATTGATAAGGTGATGGATCGCTTCTCGATGCAAGACTGCAAGAGGGGTCAAACACCCTTTAGGCATGGAGTTTCACTCTCTAAGGACCAGTCTCCCAAGACTGCACAAGAGATTGAAGACATGAGGAAGATTCCTTACGCCTCTGCCGTAGGAAGCCTCATGTATGCTATGCTTTGCACTAGACCTGATATATGTTTCGCCGTTGGCGTAGTTAGCCGTTTCCAATCCAACCCTGGACCCGAGCACTGGATTGCTGTTAAGCATGTTCTTAAGTATCTTCGAAGAACTAGGAACTTGATGCTTACATACTCAGGTACTGACCTGACTATGACGGGATATACCGACTCCGATTTTCAAGCGGATAAGGATTCCAGGAAATCCACTTCGGGATCTGTGTTCATCCTTAATGGTGGAGCTGTTGTGTGGAGAAGTATTAAGCAATCTTGCATTGCAGACTCCACAATGGAAGCAGAATATGTGGCTGCTTGTGAAGCATCCAAAGAGGCTGTATGGCTTATAAAGTTCCTTAAGTATTTGGAAGTTGTTCCAAACGTCGACGAGCCCATGACCCTTTATTGTGATAATAGTGGGGCTGTCACTAACTCAAAGGAACCTAGAAGCCATAAGCGCTCTAAGCATATCGAGAGGAAATACCATTTGATTCGAGAGATCGTGCAGCACGGAGACGTGGAAGTGAAGAAGATCTCAACGGTGGACAACCTCGCAGATCCATTCACCAAGGCCCTAGCGAACAAGGTCTTCGACCAACATCGTGAGGGATTAGGCATGAAGGACTACACACACCTTCTTTGAGTCAAGTGGGAGTTTGTTGTCAATGGTGCCCACAAGAAGAGTTGTAGTCTTTATTTTGTACATTTGATGTAATAAAGTCTCATGAAGACTCTTGCTTGTAATTGCCTAACTATTCATTAATAAAGTTGAAACGTTCATTCATTCTTTCTTTGTTTGAAGCTTTATGATAAAACCTTAGTCTTTTAGTCCATAAACAAACTTAACAACTTACGAAGAGACAAATGTAGATTTGCATGAACAAGCTCTTCGTAGTTTGCTTAAAACGATATATTCGCAATCTTAGGGTCAAATGACTATTGACCTAAGTATGATTGTTAGAAGAATCTATGATGTCTGGTTATGAGGCATTGAGAGTTGGGGACTCTATAGTTCTTCTAGGTATCTTCCGAAGATACTGAATTGACCAGTGCACTTCTAGAGACAATATAAGAACAAACCATTTAAGCTCTTATGTCTCGAAGTCACTATGTATGAATTGCATCATGCTTACCTTAATCATGAAATGAGACATGCCATTTCACACCTTAGTATTCTCATTTGAGAAAGTCAAAGTTCGGACTCACTATGTGATTCCGAACAAGGCCTATTGGTGAAGTACTAAGTTGTGAGTCTGTCATGAGTAACTTTGTGAAGTTCTCATAGATATGGAATTCATGTACAAGATTGCTGAAATGCAATGTATGTCACCTCATGCTTTGTTCCTTGGAGTGTGAATAAATGAACTGGCCAGTGTCCAAATTGAGTCCTGACTCTTTTGGATGAAACAATGTGACTTGTTAGCTCCTCGTCAATACATTGTTTCTAACTTATTCACAAGCGACAAAGGAGTTGAGGAAATAACAGCTAGAAGGGTAAAATGGTAATTTAGTAAATCCCGACTAGCTGATGACATTCATGAAGGGTAAACATAGATAATATTCAGTGGATCCGCTCATCATAATTAGGTCGAATTCTTGAGTAGAAAATAAATTCATTTGAACCGAGAGATTTTCAGTGTCAGCTCTTTAGTGGAGTCAGCTGGCATTAAGCTAAACTTGGAAAAGGTTTGTGAACTTTTGAGTCCAAGTGTTTAGCTCAAGCTTTGTTCATTTGGGTCCATGAGGTCACTGTCACGAATCACATCGATAGGAATAGTTAAACTGGAAGCTAAGTCAAAACAAGAACGAAAATAGTTAAAAGGGTATTTTTGTCTTTTGAGACAAAGGATGAAATGAATGTCAATAAATTTTTTGACAAGTTCATTTGATGACTTAATGTCACTCGGCCATGACTTGATCATTGGGCCTTGTGGATTAATTTCATTTCATAAGAATTTTATTGAAAATTCTTAATGGGCCTTTTTCATGTTGTCATGAACAAGTGGAAAAGCTTCTAGTAGGCCTTTCTAGTATTAGAATAGGCGCCCAACATACCCATAGGGAGAGAGAATATTTTGTGCATAAATGTATCAAGATACTTGTCAAAAGAAAAAGAGGAAACAAATTTACATATGGATGCACAAGGTGGGCGCCCAAGTATGGTCAAGGGAGAAGCAAACAAAAGAGGAAACAAATCCAAGGACTTACTTGATATGTCTTGGCCGTGCACCTCATGAAGGAAAAAGGGAAATTGGCTCATGAATATGTGATATTCTATAGAAGAGGAAACTACCTTATTGAAGGTGAGACCTCTCCTATAAATAGGAGCCTCATTCTTCTCATTTTTCTCATTCCACATAAGTTAGAGATTGAGAGCTTCTCTCTCTAGAACTTGTGGTTGCCGCCCCTCTTCTCTCTCTCTCTAAGTTTATTTTCGATTTTTCTTGTCTTGGCACCTAGGTCCTCACTCGACCTAGTGTTTAGCTCTGCAACTTTGAGACTCGTTCTTAAGTCGTAGTGTTTAAAAGTGCCCACTCACTGATTCCTTCTTTTCGAGTGATTTAGTGATAGAAACTTTCGTGGTTGCTCGAGGTGCCGAGGAAAGAAAGAGAGACATGCTGCGAGGGGAGACGAGCGTTACAAACTTTCCACAAGCTTCTTCAAAGTTCAAGCTTCAAGAAAGGTTAGTAAACTCCTAGTTCATATTGGTTTTTAATTACATGTACTTGCACTTGTCTAGGTTAGTAAAAACTGTTTTACTTGTAAAAGAAAATTTTTAAAATTCCGCCGCTTACCGAAGCGTTAATTATTTTCGCAAACCCTAGATCGATTCCAACAGTTTTGAGGTAGACTCCTTCTGGCCAAGAGCCACCTCCTCAATTTGACGCTCCAATCTTTTGAAATTTATTTTGTTGGTGCTCGCGCTATCTTCAGTTTCCGAGCTTCCTATGCTATTTCTGAAAGTGTTTGAACGACTTTTATCCATAGTGGGCTGGTACCGATCAGGAATCTTTTCCTGACTGGACTGCTCCTTCTCGGAATCAGAGTCATCTTCCATCCTCTCATACCGATCTTTAGCATGTTTCCGAGGTTTCATAACCTGTGGATCATGCCCAACGGGTTCTTTCCCTGATCGGTGCGAGGGTTCTTCATCTGGGATCACTACCGCGCTTCGCAGTGTGACTTTCCTCGCCTGCAACCTTCTCTTCAGCTCCCTGTTATTCGCCTTTAAGACCGAAAGACGCTCTTGCATCTGTCTGAATTGTTCTTCGAGACTAGGTTCCGGGAGAAGTTCAGCTATTTCTTCCAAGGTGAGAGGCAAGGTTCGATTGTGGTGCTCTATCTCCGTCTCCTGGTTGGAGACAGCGTTCATGGGTGTGGATGAACTAGCCATATTCTTTAGCTTTGATCCCCCTCCTTCTAGCGCCAACTGTTGACCTGTAAAATTAGTACAACAATATCTCACGAAAATACACAGACTCCGAGTATGAGGACTCAGAGTACTAAAACGATTTAGGCAAGACTTTCTCTTTATACTGACGAATCTAATACAAGAGAGCAATGTTTACGAAAGGTTCTAAGTGAAAGAAAACAAGTAATGTTTTCCAAGAATTCCGTGCCTTGAGAATCTCCGCGAGTTCCTATTTATACTTGTCGTGGTTGTGGGCTCTGACGGTTATTCTGGGGAACGTGGGGTGATCACTCCCACGTTCTAGACGGTTTTTAGGTAACTGCTGCTTTCCCCTCGTTGAGGTGGACGGTTACTATTCTTCATATGGTTTTGGAACTGTTGAGGTGTGCGTTTTAGGGATTTGAAACATGTTTTCTTTTGGTTTGACTAGTCTTTGACCTACGGTCTTCTCTTCTCTCCGAAGTTCTGATCGATAGGTTTCGTTCTTGTCTTATGAACGGGTCGTTCCTTTTCAATGGTTAACTCTTAGGTCAATTTTACCCGGGTTCGGTGCTGGACTTTACATGCTGCTCGGGATTCCGACTACTATGCTCGGTATTTTGTCAAATTATCCAGTAACAATAGCTTAACCTACAAACAGAACCCTAATTATATGTACGAAAATATATATTAAAAAAATAAGCATATATATACTTCAATATTTATTTGCTATAAAAACAAAAATAAAAATCTTTTAACATGTTGAAACAATTTATAACACATATCATGACTCTAAATAAATAATATCAAGCAACCAATAGATTAGAAAGTCGCGGTTTACCAAATTTTAAATATTATCACAAAAAATTCAATTCACAATGTTTTACTTGCAAATATGGCCAAATATTTATTACTTACAAAGTTTCATGTCATTTTCAAATTAAATGGCATTGAAAATATAGTATGGCGACAATAAACTATAAATATCACTAAATATGGACAAAAGCTATATTACTAATGTATCAAACAACATATAATCTAGTACCCGTGTGGACAAAACTCCAATAGAAAAAACATGAAATATGACTACACCTACAAAACAAAACGAAAATCACAATAAAAATGTGGGAGAAAAAATCCAAAGTCAAATAAATGCAACAACTTCAAAAAAGAAATTAAGGGCAAGTCACCAATTAGAAAAAGGAGAAGAGCATGACGGCCAAGAAGATAGGCCCCCGTCAGTTGGAAACGACGACTTCATTTCACCTAGCAACCCAGAACTACCTTTGTTAGTGTTGGAATAAAGTGGAAAATATTGATAACAAGTATTTATTATCAAGTGAGCTGGTGATTTTAGGTAAAGATTTGACTGAGATCCACTCAACGAAATTTGGTAATTCTAGCTTATTATCATTCCTTGCGGAAATGGGTATAATATCGGTTATAAGTTTGTCAAAATCGGAGCTATAATGAATGAGAAATTGATGCTCAAAGTATGCTTAAAAAACACATTAATTGTGTAAACACATTAGTTGTGTGTAAGAAGTGAAATGCAAGAGTCCAACATGGAGTGAGAATGGACAAATGAGTAAAGCTTATATATGCAAGTTGTGCCAAAGTGGTTAAGGTTCCCAAAGGTGACCCAGTTTTGTAGAGGGGCAAGAACTTAGTGAAGCCCAAGTTCTCCTCACGCGCGCAGGTTACCCTTATCTTTTTATTGAAAAATTCACTTCTTAAAGTTTTAATTCCACAAATAACATTTTGTTAGTTTGAGAATTAATCTCAAGTGTGTTGTAACCGTGCAATTAATGCAGTGGTCTGCCTCTTGAATTAAAAGGTATCTGAACATTTTGAACCGTTTGCATGGGTATTTATCAACGTACTAATTGAGCTTAAATGCATTTAAGGATCATAATGGCTGACGTTTTGTGTGGTTCGAATTTCGTAACCTTTCAGACTTAGTGTCTATATATAGAGACAATGAGCTCTCATTCAAAACACACCAAAAAGGAAACGAATTATCTCTCTCTCTCTCTCTCACTTTGTTCCTCTCCTCCCGAAATTGTTCGTGTTTTTTTATTGTAATTGTTGTTAGTATTCTGCCATAAACGAAGAGCAAAGTTCTTTTGGTGCTAAGTTCTTCTCACGTCGCCGTTGTATCTTGGGACGTAAATTGCTCTTCGTTTCCAGCACCGTGGGAGAGCAATATTACTTTAATGAAACCGTCGAATGGTCATCGGCGTTCTTCGTCTTTATTTCCGTCTTGCCCTTCTGCTACCTTGTTGTTGTTGTTGTTGTTGTTGTTTATTTGATATTTTATTTTATTATTTCTTGTACCAAGTTTGTCTATTTTTTCCTGCAAATTAAATATTTTCCATAATATCTCTAACAGTTAGTTCTTCTATGGATGATCTATTTAAAAAAAAAACAATTTATGTTAAAGGTGTTCGAGTGAAGCTGCAAGAAGATGTTCAACACCCGGTTACTTGTTCTAAACTATTCTCTTGCGCGAACTAAAACAGAAAATTTCATGTTTTCAACTTAAAATATAGTATCGGATATTTATTTTTCCAATTCTGAAAGATTTTCGAGAGATTTGAGGCTTGATCTAATAAAGCGGGGTCGAATTAGGTCATTGTCTCTTTTGTTAGGTAAATCACGCGGTCTTATACCTTTAGCTAGTCTCTCTACTCTGGAGATCTTCATCGACAACTAGTTATTGGTGCTTGCAATTTTCTGTGTCATCCTTGATCAGAGTTTGTGAGTGCGTGTGTTTGCATTGACGTGCTTGATAGTCTTCGAGAGAAAATTGGGTGAAACGTAGAGATGAAGTCTTTAATCTGAGGGGAGCTCAGATCTACATCTATTGACGAGGTCAAAGACGAAGGTGTTTGCAAAAGGGAGTTTTGTCAAACTCAATATTCATATTCCTTTAACGATTGATTATAATGAATTGTTTGCACCAAGACGTATCAGTCCCCCTATATAGATTGTTTATACCGAACATGGTTACCAGCTCTTGTGTGTCCTTACTGCTTTATTCTTATGTTTGATTGTTAATTTGTTTATTTGTTTATCATCTTGTTTAATCATGTTAAAAGCAATCAGTTGTTCAAAAATTTGTTTCACACGATAGTTGAATAACCATCTTAATCATGCGAGGTAATTTTTGTTAGTATCAGAGCGGATCACTCAATTCACAGAGTGGATCCGGTTTGTCTACTAACTTGTTTTAAGATGAACATGAAGGAGGGATAGAGTATTTGGCGACTTCGATGTTGGAAGGACACAACTATGGCTACTGAAAAGCTAGGATGAATGCTTTTCTCAAAGCTATTAAAGATAAAGCTTGGAGTTCTATTGGGGATGGTTGGAAGACTCCGACTACGGATGATAAGCACTGAAAAGCAACTGATCTTCCTCAAGACTAGTGGACAGATGATCATCAGAAATAATTTATTGGCAACTCCAGCTATGATTACCATATTCTATGATGTTGATGAGAACATATTCAATCTTATCTCCAACTGTGAAATTGAGAAGGATGCATGGGACATTCTTCTTGTTACTCATGAAGGCACTACCATATTCTTATTACTCAAAGTCAGATCACAATGTCTCTGAATGCTCACTACCAGTTTCGAAAAATCTTAATATGAAAAAGATGAGACTATTGCTAAGTTTGATGCTAGAGTCTCTGATATCTCTAATGCGGCATTTTCTTTTGGAGAACCTATCAAGGAACCCAAGCTTGTGAGCAAGGTTCTAAGATCTATTCCAGATAGATTTGACATGAAGGTGGTAGGTGTTGAAGAGAATTGTGATGTGAAGAACATGCAACTTGATGATTTTTCTAGGATCCCTAAAGACTTTTGAGATGAAGCTTAAGGTGAAGGAACATAAAAAGAAGAACAAGGGCTTGGCTCTGAAGGCTGAAACTCATTTAGAGAATGAAGATTAAGGAGAAATGTAAGATCATATTGCTCTCATAGCCAAGAACAGGTTTGGAGATACTGGGAATAACGACAAGCGTGAAAAGTCTAAGGGAATCCAGTGGTGAGAGTGTGAAGGAATTGGGCATATTCAAGATGAATGTGCAAATATCTTGACGAAAAACAATAAGTCATATGTTGTTAATTGGAGTGATAGTAACTCGGACTGCAGCAAACCGTACAAAGAAAATACTAATTTCATGGCTTTTAATGTGGTCACAAATTCTAGCACTAGTCAGAAGTTGGTTGACCATCTTCTTGACGAAATAAGCAGTGATAATGATGAAGTCACCGAGGAACTAGTATCTGCTTAATGAAAAGTGGTTGGCTGTTATAGAACATAACAAGAAGCTGAGTCAAAACTGTTGGAATCGATCTAGGGTTTAAGAAAAAGTTTAACGCTTCGTTAAGCGGCGGAATTTTAAAAAATTTCTTTTCAAGTAAAAACGGTTATTTACTAACCTAGACAAAGAGCAAGTACATGTAATTAAAAAATATTATGAGTATAGAAGTTTACTAACCTTTGTTGAAGCTTGAACTTTGAGGAAGCTTTTGGAAAGTTTGCAACGCTCATCTCCCCTCGCAGCACGTCTCTCTTCCTTTCCTCGGTACCTCGAGCAACCACGAAAGTTTCTATCACTAAATCACTCGAGAGAAAAGGAATTAGTGAGTGTGCACTTTTAAACACTACGACTTAAGAACGAGTCTTGAAGTTGCAGAGCTAAACACTAGGTCGAATGAGGACCTAGGGGCCAAAACAAAAAATCGAAAATAAACTAGAGAGAGAGAGGAAGGGGCGGCCAAAGTTCTAGAGAGAGAGTCTCTCAAATCTCTTAAACTTGGATGAATGAATTGTGAAGAAAAGGGGCTCCTATTTATAGGAGAGGTCTCACCTTCTATAAGGTAGTTTCCTCTTCTATAGAATATCACATATTCATGAGCCAATTACCTCTTTTCCCACTTGAGATGCTCGGCCAAGGATGCCTTCTAGAAGGCTTGGATTTGTTTCCATTTTTGTTCCTTGCCTTGCCTTGTCTCTCTCTTGGCCGATTACCCTAAAACATCCTCATGCAAATTTGTTTCCTCTTTTTCTTTTGGCAAGTATCTTGATACATTTATGCACAAAATATTCTCTCTATCTCTTGGGTAGTAGGCGCCCAACATGTCCTCTAGAAGGAGCTTCTAGAAGCTTCTTTATTTGTTCATGAGAACATCAAAAAGGCCCATTAAGAATTTTAAATAAAATTCTTATGAAATGAAATTAATCCACATGGCCCAATAAGACTAGTATTGGCCGAGTGATGCATGTCATCAAATGACCTTGTCAAAAAAGAATGCTCTTTTCTACATCTATCCCACTCAACCTTCTCTTTTAGACACCGAAATAGATAATGATCTAATTAGGGAGCCAAAGAGGATCAAACTTTCTTAATCCTCCGATCTAACAAAATCAACACACCTATGGCACTTAAGACTTGGTCATATCAGTCTAGAAAGGATTAAGAGACTTGTGAGGGATGGTCCACTCCAAGCCTCTGCAATAAGTTCACTACCTACTTGTGAATCCTGCATAGAAGGAAAAATGACTAAGCGACCTTTCTCTGATAAAGGTCGAAGAGCCACTGAGTTACTGGAACTAATACATTCTGATGTATGTGGTCCGCTCAGCCAACAGGCACGTGGAGGATACGAATACTTCGTTACCTTCACTGATGATTACTCACGATATGGGTTTGTCTATTTACTCAAACACAAATCCGAGACCTTTAACGTATTTAAGGTCTTTAGGGCTTTAGTGGAAAAGCAAACTGGCAAAGTGATCAAAACCCTTCGATCTGATCGAGGTGGTGAGTATATGTCTGGAGAGTTCGATGACTTTCTTAAAGAAGAAGGTATCGCTTCTCAACTTACCGCACCTGGCACACCTCAACAAAACGGAGTGTCAGAGAGAAGAAACCGAACTCTTATGGAGATGGTTAGATCGATGATGAGTTACTCATCACTCCCGCTTTCCTTTTGGAGATATGCCCTCGAAACAGCCGCTTACATTCTGAACCAAGTTCTGTCTAAAACGGTTCCTAGTACTCCTTATGAAAGATGGACTGGCCGTAAAGTAAGTTTGGGCCACATCCGAATTTGGGATTGCCCTGCACATGTGCTAAGGCAAAAGACTAGCAAGTTGGCTAGTAGGTCAGAATTGTGCCTGTTTGTGGGATATCCAAAGGAAACCAAAGGTTTCATTTTTTATAGTCCCGAGGACGATAAGACTTTCGTTAGCACGAATGCTCGTTTCCTTGAGGAGGACTTCATGAAGGATGCGAAACCTAGAAGCAAAATTGTGCTTGAAGAAAAGTTGGGTGAGGAAGCTTCTACCTCATCTGTAAGAACTGTTCTTACCCCAACTGAAACACAACCTAACTCATCAGAATCTCGTCAAGTAGTACTTAGACGTAGTGGGAGGGCTACTCAAAAGCCTGACATGTACATGTCTTATGGAGACTCTCTTGTAGCCGTCTCTGACATGGATGATCCTGTTTCCTATAGCCAAGCGATGGCTTGTTCTGAATCAAACCTTTGGCTTGACGCCATGAAAGTTGAAATGCACTCGATGTATGTCAACAATGTCTGGAAAATTGTAGACCTTCCTGAAGGGATTAAACCCGTAGGGTGTAAGTGGATATACAAGAAGAAAAGGGGTCCTGATGGGAACGTCGAGACGTTCAAAGCACGACTTGTGGCGAAGGGTTATACCCAACAAGAAGGGATTGACTATGAAGAAACCTTCTCGCCAGTCGCGATGCTTAAATCCATCCGCATACTCCTATCCATAGCTGCAGCTCTCGACTATGAGATCTGGCAAATGGATGTCAAGACAGTCTTTCTGAATGGCAATCTTGACGAGCGTATTTACATGGCTCAACCAGACGGTTTCGTGGATAAAGGTCAAGAGTCCAAGGTTTGTGAGTTGCTTAAATCCATTTATGGACTAAAGCAAGCATCTAGGTCATGGAATATTAGATTCGATGAAACTGTGAAGAGCTTCGGCTTTGAACAGTCAATAGATGAGCCTTGTGTTTACAAGTTAATACACGAAGGCAAAGTTGTGTTTTTGGTACTATATGTCGATGATATACTACTCATTGGTAATGACGTGGGTAAGTTATCTGAGGTTAAGGTCTGGCTGGCAAAGCAATTCGATATGAAGGATCTAGGAGAAGCCGCGTACATTCTGGGGATCCAAATCTTTCGAGATAGGAAAAATCGGACCCTGTCGCTCTCTCAAGCATCTTATATTGATAAGATAATGGATCTCTTCTCGATGCAAGACTCCAAGAAGGGCCAAACACCCTTTAGGCATGTAGTTTCACTCTCTAAGGACCAGTCTCCCAAGACTGCACAAGAGATTGAAGACATGAGGAAAATTCCTTACGCCTCTGTCGTAGGAAGCCTCATGTATGCTATGCTTTGCACTAGACCTGACTTCTGTTTCGCCGTTGGCGTAGTAAGTCGTTTCTAATCCAACCCTAGACCCGAGCACTGGATTGTTGTTAAGTATGTTCTTAAGTATCTTCGAAGAACTAGGAACTTGATGCTTACATACTCAGGTACTGACCTGACTATGACGGGATATACCGACTCCGATTTTCAAGCGGATAAGGATTCCAGGAAATCCACTTCGGGATCTGTGTTCATCCTTAATGGTGGAGCTGTTGTGTGGAGAAGTATTAAGCAATCTTGCATTGCCGACTCCACAATGGAAGTAGAATATGTGGCTGCTTGTGAAGCATCCAAAGAGGCTGTATGGCTTAGAAAATTCCTTAAGTATTTGGAAGTTGTTCCAAACGTCGACGAGCCCATGACCCTTTATTGTGATAATAGTGGGGCTGTCGCTAACTCAAAGGAACCTAGAAGCCATAAGCGCTCTAAGTATATTGAAAGGAAATACCATTTGATTCGAGAGATCGTGCAGCGCGGAGACGTGGAAGTGAAGAAGATCTCAACGGTGGACAACCTCGCAGATCCATTCACCAAGGCGCTAGCGAACAAGGTCTTCGACCAACATCGTGAGGGATTTAGGCATGAAAGACTACACACATCTTCTTTGAGTCAAGTGGGAGTTTGTTGTCAATGGTGCCCACAAGAAGAGTTGTAATCTTTATTTTGTACATTTGATGAAATAAAGTCTCATGAAGACTCTTGCTTGTAATTACCTATTCATTCATTAATAAAGTTGAAACGTTCATTCATTCTTTCTTTGTTTGAAGCTTTATGATAAAACCTTAGTCTTTTAGTCCATAAACAAACTTAACAACTTACGAAGAGACAAATGTAGATTTGCATGAACAAACTCTTCGTAGTTTGCTTAAAACGATATATTCGCAATCTTAGGGTCAAAGGACTATTGACCTCAGTACGATTGTTAGAAGAATCTATGATGTCTGGTTATGAGGCATTGAGAATTGGAGACTCTATAGTTCTTCTAGGTATCTTCCGAAGGTACTGAATTGACCAGTGCACTTCTAGAGACAAGATAAGAACAAACCATTTAACCTCTTATGTCTCGAAGTCACTATGTATGAATTGCATCATGCTTACCTTAATCCTGAAATGAGACATGCCATTTCACACCTTAGTATTCTCATTTGAGAAAGTCAGAGTTCGGACTCATTATGTGATTCCGAACAGGGCCTATTGGTGAAGTACTAAGTTGTGAGTATGTCAT
Organism: Urtica dioica subsp. dioica; assembly: GCF_054948205.1. Taxonomy (NCBI): domain Eukaryota; kingdom Viridiplantae; phylum Streptophyta; class Magnoliopsida; order Rosales; family Urticaceae; genus Urtica; species Urtica dioica. Next base: position 20,423,062 of record NC_142758.1, on the reverse strand, counting down.
GAGTAACTTTGTGAAGTTCTCATAGATATGGAATTCATGTACAAGTGTACAAGATTGCTGAAATGCAATGTATGTCACCTCATGCTTTGTTCCTTGGAGTGTGAATAAATGAACTGGCCAGTGTCCAAATTGAGTCCTGACTCTTTTGGATGAAACAATGTGACTTGTTAGCTCCTCGTTAATACATTGTTTCTAACTCATTCACAAGCGACAAAGGAGTTGAGGAAATAACAGCTAGAAGGGTAAAATGGTAATTTAGTAAATCCCGACTAGCTGATGACATTCATGAAGGGTAAACATAGATAATATTCAGTTGATCCGCTCATCATAATTAGGTCGAATTCTTGAGTAGAAAATAAATTCATTTGAACCGAGAGATTTTCAGTGTCAGCTCTTTAGTGGAGTCAGTTGGCATTAAGCTAAACTTGGAAAAGGTTTGTGAACTTTTGGGTCCAAGTGTTTAGCTCAAGCTTTGTTCATTTGGGTCCATGAGGTCACTGTCACGAATCACATCGATAGGAATAGTTAAACTGGAAGCTAAGTCAAAACAAGAACGAAAATAGTCAAAAGGGTATTTTTGTCTTTTGAGACAAAGGATGAAATGAATGTCAATAAATTTTGACAAGTTCATTTGATGACTTAATGTCACTCGGCCATGACTTGATCATTGGGCCTCGTGAATTAATTTCATTTCATAAGAGTTTTATTGAAAATTCTTAATGGGCCTTTTTCATGTTCTCATGAATAAATGAAGAAGCTTCTAGAAGCTCCTTCTAGAGACATGTTGGGCGCCCAACATACCTAAGGAAAGAGAGTTTATTTTGTGCATAAATGTATTTAGATACTTGCCAAAAGAAAAAGAGGAAACAAATTTTGCATATGGGATGCATAAGGAATCGGCCATGTTGAGAGAAAAGGCAAGCCTTGAACAAAATAGGCAACAAATCAAGGCTTCTAGAAGACTTGTTTTGGCCGTGTATCTCAAGTAGGAAATAGGGAAATTAGCTCATGAATATGTGATATTCTATAGAAGAGGAAACTACCTTATTGAAGGTGAGACCTCTCCTATAAATAGGAGCCTCATTTCCTCACATTTCATTCATCCAAGTTTAAGAGATTTGAGAGACTCTCTCTCTAGAACTTGTGGCCGAAATCCTCTCTCTCTCTCTAGTTTATTTTCGATTTTTCTTGTCTTGGAACCTAGGTCCTCACTCGACCTAGTGTTTAGCTCTGCGACTTCAAGACTTGTTCTTAAGTCGTAGTGTTTAAAAGTGCCCACTCACTAATTCCTTTATTTCGAGTGATTTAGTGATAAAAACTTTCGTGGTTGCTCGAGGTGCCGAGGAAAGGAAGAGAGACGTGCTGCGAGGGGAGACGAGCGTTGCAAACTTTCCAAAAGCTTCTTCAAAGTTCAAGCTTCAAGAAAGGTTAGTAAACTCTTAGCTCATATTGATTTTTAATTACATGTACTTGCTTCTTTGTCTAGGTTAGTAAAAACTGTTTTTACTTGAAAAGAAATTTTTTAAAATTCCGCCGCTTCCCGAAGCGTTTAATCTTTTTCTTAAACCCTAGATCAATTCCATCAGGGTATAACCCTTCGCCACAAGTCGTGCTTTGAACGTCTCGATGTTCCCATAAGGACCCTAGGAATAGTTAAATTGGAAGCTAAGTCAAAACAAGAACGAAAATAGTCAAAAGGGTATTTTTGTCTTTTGAGACAAAGGATGAAATGAATGTCAATAAATTTTGACAAGTTCATTTGATGACTTAATGTCACTCGGCCATGACTTGACATTGGGCCTCGTGAATTAATTTCATTTCATAAGAGTTTTATTGAAAATTCTTAATGGGCCTTTTTCATGTTCTCATGAATAAATGAAGAAGCTTCTAGAAGCTCCTTCTAGAGACATGTTGGGCGCCCAACATACCTAAGGAAAGAGAGTTTATTTTGTGCATAAATGTATTTAGATACTTGCCAAAAGAAAAAGATGAAACAAATTTTGCATATGGGATACATAAGGAATCGGCCATGTTGAGAGAAAAGGCAAGCCTTGAACAAAATAGGCAACAAATCAAGGCTTCTAGAAGACTTGTTTTGGCCGTGTGTCTCAAGTAGGAAATAGGGAAATTAGCTCATGAATATGTGATATTCTATAGAAGAGGAAACTACCTTATTCAAGGTGAGACCTCTCCTATAAATAGGAGCCTCATTTCCTCACATTTCATTCATACAAGTTTAAGAGATTTGAGAGACTCTCTCTCTAGAACTTGTGGCCGAAATCCTCTCTCTCTCTCTAGTTTATTTTCGATTTTTCTTGTCTTGGCACCTAGGTCCTCACTCGACCTAGTGTTTAGCTCTGCGACTTCAAGACTTGTTCTTAAGTCGTAGTGTTTAAAAGTGCCCACTCACTAATTCCTTTATTTCGAGTGATTTAGTGATAAAAACTTTCGTGGTTGCTCGAGGTGCCGAGGAAAGGAAGAGAGACGTGCTGCGAGGGGAGACGAGCGTTGCAAACTTTCCAAAAGCTTCTTCAAAGTTCAAGCTTCAAGAAAGGTTAGTAAACTCTTAGCTCATATTGATTTTTAATTACATGTACTTGCTTCTTTGTCTAGGTTAGTAAAAACTGTTTTTACTTGAAAAGAAATTTTTTAAAATTCCGCCGCTTCCCGAAGCGTTTAATCTTTTTCTTAAACCCTAGATCAATTCCATCAGGGTATAACCCTTCGCCACAAGTCGTGCTTTGAACGTCTCGATGTTCCCATAAGGACCCTAGGAATAGTTAAACTGGAAGCTAAGTCAAAACAAGAACGAAAATAGTCAAAAGGGTATTTTTGTCTTTTGAGACAAAGGATGAAATGAATGTCAATAAATTTTGACAAGTTCATTTGATGACTTAATGTCACTCGGCCATGACTTGACATTGGGCCTCGTGAATTAATTTCATTTCATAAGAGTTTTATTGAAAATTCTTAATGGGCCTTTTTCATGTTCTCATGAATAAATGAAGAAGCTTCTAGAAGCTCCTTCTAGAGACATGTTGGGCGCCCAACATACCTAAGGAAAGAGAGTTTATTTTGTGCATAAATGTATTTAGATACTTGCCAAAAGAAAAAGATGAAACAAATTTTGCATATGGGATACATAAGGAATCGGCCATGTTGAGAGAAAAGGCAAGCCTTGAACAAAATAGGCAACAAATCAAGGCTTCTAGAAGACTTGTTTTGGCCGTGTGTCTCAAGTAGGAAATAGGGAAATTAGCTCATGAATATGTGATATTCTATAGAAGAGGAAACTACCTTATTCAAGGTGAGACCTCTCCTATAAATAGGAGCCTCATTTCCTCACATTTCATTCATACAAGTTTAAGAGATTTGAGAGACTCTCTCTCTAGAACTTGTGGCCGAAATCCTCTCTCTCTCTCTAGTTTATTTTCGATTTTTCTTGTCTTGGCACCTAGGTCCTCACTCGACCTAGTGTTTAGCTCTGCGACTTCAAGACTTGTTCTTAAGTCGTAGTGTTTAAAAGTGCCCACTCACTAATTCCTTTATTTCGAGTGATTTAGTGATAAAAACTTTCGTGGTTGCTCGAGGTGCCGAGGAAAGGAAGAGAGACGTGCTGCGAGGGGAGACGAGCGTTGCAAACTTTCCAAAAGCTTCTTCAAAGTTCAAGCTTCAAGAAAGGTTAGTAAACTCTTAGCTCATATTGATTTTTAATTACATGTACTTGCTTCTTTGTCTAGGTTAGTAAAAACTGTTTTTACTTGAAAAGAAATTTTTATTCCGCCGCTTCCTGAAGCGTTTAATCTTTTTCTTAAACCCTAGATCAATTCCATCAGGGTATAACCCTTCACCACAAGTCGTGCTTTGAACGTCTCGATTTTCCCATAAGGACCCCTTTTCTTCTAGTATATCCACTTACACCCTACGGGTTTAATCCCTTCACGAAGGTCTACAAGTTTCCAGACTTTGTTGACATACATCGAGTGCATTTCAACTTTCATAGCGTCAAGCCAAAGGTTTGATTCAGAACAAGCCATTGCTTGGATATAGGAAACAGGATCATCCATGTCAGAGACGGCTACAAGAGAGTCTCCATAAGACATGTACCTGTCTGGCTTTTGAGTAGCCCTCCCACTACGTCGAAGTACTACTTGACGAGATTCTGATGAGTTAGGTTGTGTTTCAGTTGGGGTAAGAACAGTTCTTACAGATGAGGTAGAAGCTTCCTCACCCAACTTTTCTTCAAGCACAATTTTGCTTCTAGGTTTTGCATCCTTCATAAAGTCCTCCTCAAGGAAACGAGCATTCGTGCTAACAAAAGTCTTATCGTCCTCGGGACTATAGAAGTTGAAACCCTTGGTTTCCTTTGGATATCCCACAAACAAGCACAATTCTGATCTACTAGCCAACTTGCTAGTCTTTTGCCTTAGCACGTGTGCAGGGCAACCCCAAATTCTGATGCGGCCAAGATTCACTTTACGGCCAGTCCATCGTTCATAAGGAGTACCAGGAACCGTTTTAGACGGAACTTGGTTTAGAATGTAAGCGGCCGTTTTGAGGGCATATCCCCAAAAGGAAAGAGGGAGTGATGAGTAACTCATCATTGATCTAACCATCTCCATAAGAGTTCGGTTTCTTCTCTCTGACACTCCGTTTTGTTGAGGTGTGCCAGGTGCGGTAAGCTGAGAAGCGATACCTTCTTCTTTAAGAAAGTCATCGAACTCTCCAGACATATACTCACCACCTCGATCAGATCGAAGGGTTTTGATCACTTTGCCAGTTTGCTTTTCCACTAAAGCCCTAAAGACCTTAAATACGTTAAAGGTCTCGGATTTGTGTTTGAGCAAATAGACAAAACCATATCGCGAGTAATCATCGGTGAAGGTAACGAAGTATTCGTATCCTCCACGTGCCTGTTGCCTGAGCGGACCACATACATCAGAATGTACTAGTTCCAGCAACTCAGTGGCTCTTCGACCCTTATCGGAGAAAGGTCGCTTAGTCATTTTTCCTTCTATGCAGGATTCACAAGTAGGTAGTGAACCTATTGCAGAGGCTTGGAGTGGACCGTCCCTCACAAGTCTCTTAATCCTATGTAGACTGATATGACCAAGTCTCAAGTGCCAGAGGTATGTTGATTTTGTTAGATCGGAGGATTCAGAAAGTTTGATCCTCTTTGGCTCCCTAATTAGATCATTATCTATTTCGGTGTCTAAAAGAGAAGGTTGAGTTTGGTAGATGTAAAAAAGACCATTTTTCATACATGCATCAGTGACAAAAGAATTAGAAAAAGAAATACGAATTCCATTCTTTATAAACTTTAAATAATAATTTTGCTCTAAAAGTTGAGCAACAGATATTAAGTTTTTCCCAAAGGAAGGAACATAATAAACATTATTCAAATTTAAAGTGCGATCTTCATAAGATAGCGTCACGGATCCCACAGCCTTCGCAGACACCACGCTCCCATCACCCCACTTGAAGCAGAAGTCGCCATCCTCTAAGCTTTCGCTTTTCCTAAAACCAGTTAAGGAGCAGCAAATATGGTTAGTAGCAGCGGAGTCAATAATCCACGATGATACATTATCAGCTACTAAACAAGCTTCAGTAACAAGTACAATACCTTTTACTTTGGTTTTGAGGTAGGCAGGACAGTTCCTATGCCAGTGACCAGGCTCATTGCAGTGGTGGCACTTGTCTTTAGACTTGTCCACCTTCGGAGCCTTTGGCGCCTTCTTCTTCGTTTGAACCTTAGGTTGGTTCTTCTTCTCGGCATTGCGAGGTCTCTTCTTAGATCCAGATGTGGAGGCAGTAGCATGTACTTCTCCTTGAGCCCTCTTTTTCTTAGTGAGTGCCTCAGCGGTTTGAAGTTCCTTCATGAGCTCGGTAATAGTGTACTCTAGCTTGTTCATGGAATAATTCAACTTGAAGGTATCAAAGGTTTCGGGGAGAGTTTCCAAGATCATATCTATTTTAGTCTCCCCATCAATCTTGGATCCAAGGATCTCCATTTCATTTAGATAGCTAATGATCAGCATCATATGATCTCTAATGGGAGTTCCAGCCTTCATACGACAGTTCATGAATTGTCGGACCGCTTGTTTCCTAGCTTGACGTTCTTGCCCTCCAAACATCTCATGGAGATTGTAGAGCATATCGGTGGCAGTTTCGTAATCACGATGTTGTTGTTGCAACACATTGCTCATCGATGCCAGAATGTAGCACCTCGCAATCTCATCGGATCGAAGCCAGGCCGCCAGGGCGTCTTTTTCCTCTTGCGTCGAATCTTCATTCGTTTGAGGACAGGGGGTGGTGAGAACCCATTTGTGCTTGTCGACAGTAAGGACTATTTCGAGGTTACGTTTCCAGTCGACGTAATTGTCGCCTTCGAGTTTATTCGAGGAAAGAATGGTTGAGAGAGGGTTGAGAGACATATTGCCTATAAAAGGTGAAACAAGTTTATGATTAGTCTTTGATTTAGGATTTAAGTTTTATTAAGACTTTTATAAAATCCAAAGGTGTTATAAACCAAACGATAATTTACTCCCTCAAGAGAAGGCCGCAAAAAATCTCCATTTATAAGTAAATGACACATCATTAATGCTTAGCCAAGATGTCAATACATCTATTTTGACTAGCCACCTTTTAAATTTAGTTTGATCACTCACATCCTTTCGCAGAGCCTCAAGGGAGGATTACTAGGGATTGAGCCTAAGTGTGCAACCAACAACTTAGTCCAAAAGATCAACTTTGAAAAACAATCCCCCAAGGAGAGGCCTTGTCATCATCGTCTCACTCTCGGACGTAGCTCATTGAGCAATGATCGAAGCAATAACACCTTGGAGTACTCCCATTTAAGTGATGGTCGCAAGAGCGGCTCTTAGTCCCACATTAATTGCTTCTTTCATTAGTGTTGGGGATCGTGGGTTACAAACAACAAGTATAACCCTCCCACTTAGTTTTTGGAGTTGGTTCGTCGACTCTTATAAGTTCGGAAACAGATTTCCTAGTTAGAGAGAGACAGACCGGACAACTAGAAGAGAATCCTAGATCGACATGTTCAGAGCAGTATTAGTGCATAAAGGCACAAGGTATATACTCGATCTTTTCCTATTTTCTATTTCGGAAAAGTGCGTGAGGGAAGTGTGAACTTCAACTCATTCGAACACTTGAAAGTTTGAGATTACACATCTTTTTATTTTTCAGCTTGTCTACAAGGAGACGTCCCACTCAAATTTTCAAGAGCATATAGATTTTGAACATATGTGATTCCACTTTTACTGCGGATTTTACTCCAGCTCGAAGAAAAAGAAATAATTAAAGCTTGGTCCTTTTAAGGTGCGAAAAAGAATCGAGTGTAACGGAACGTTTTATGAAGGTTGTTAAAGCTTTTATTTGTGTTTTATTAGCAAGGTAACAACAAGGCATAAAAGAAATAACAATAAGCATAAAACGATTCAAGTAAAAATAAGAAACTAGTAAGACAAGAAAACTAGTCACAAAATTTTACTCGAAATTTCTCAAACCATTAAAACACGTTTTTCAATATAAAAAATTAAAAACTTTTAGAACTGATTCTAATGTGTTTTAAAAACATCCCAAACTCATAGAAAATCAACATGATTTTTAATTTAAAGGCAAGAGCAATAAATTAAAAAAAATCTAAGATAACAATTCTAACTTGTCACAAAATTAGTAAACTTTCGAAAACGATTTTAAAGTTCATATTTTTAAATACATGTACATGCTAATCTTTGACCATAGCTCTGATACCATTTGTTGGAATCGATCTAGGGTTTAAGAAAAATTTTAACGCTTCGTTAAGCGGCGGAATTTAAAAAAAAAAAAATTTCAAGTAAAAACGTTTTTTTACTAACCTAGACAAAGAGCAAGTACATGTAATTAAAAACTATTATGAGTATAGAAGTTTACTAACCTTTCTTGAAGCTTGAACTTTGAAGAAGCTTTTGGAAAGTTTGCAACGCTCGTCTCCCCTCGTAGCACGTCTCTCTTCCTTTCCTCGGTACCTCGAGCAACCACGAAAGTTTCTATCACTAAATCACTCGAGAGAAAAGGAATTAGTGAGTGGGCACTTTTAAACACTACGACTTAAGAACGAGTCTTGAAGTCGCAGAGCTAAACACTAGGTCAAATGAGGACCTAGGTGCCAAAACAAAAAATCGAAAATAAACTAGAGAGAGAGAGAGGAAGGGGCGGCCAAAGTTCTAGAGAGAGAGTCTCTCAAATCTCTTAAACTTGGATGAATGAATTGTGAAGAAAAGGGGCTCCTATTTATAGGAGAGGTCTCACCTTCTATAAGGTAGTTTCCTCTTCTATAGAATATCACATATTCATGAGCCAATTACCTCTTTTCCCACTTGAGATGCTCGGCCAAGGATGCCTTCTAGAAGGCTTGGATTTGTTTCCATTTTTGTTCCTTGCCTTGCCTTGTCTCTCTCTTGGCCGATTACCCTAAAGCATCCTCATGCAAATTTGTTTCCTCTTTTTCTTTTGGCAAGTATCTTGATACATTTATGCACAAAATATTCTCTCTATCTCTTGGGTAGTAGGCGCCCAACATGTCCTCTAGAAGGAGCTTCTAGAAGCTTCTTTATTTGTTCATGAGAACATGAAAAAGGCCCATTAATAATTTTCAATAAAATTCTTATGAAATGAAATTAATCCACATGGCCCAATAAGACTAGTATTGGCCGAGTGATGCATGTCATCAAATGACCTTGTCAAAAAATTTATTGACATTCATTTCATCATATGTCTCAAAAGACAAATATACCCTTTTGACAATTTTCGTTCTTGTTTTGACTTAGCTTCCAGTGACCTCATGGACCCAAATGAACAAAGCTTGAGCTAAACACTTGGACTCAAAAGTTCACAAACCTTTTCCAAGTTTAGCTTAATGCCAACTGACTCCACTAAAGAGTTGACACTGAAAATCTCTCGGTTCAAATGAATTTATTTTCTACTCAAGAATTCAACCTAATTATGATGAGCGGATCCACTGAATATTATCTATGTTTACCCTTCATGAATGTCATCAGCTAGTCGGGATTTACTAAATTACCATTTTACCCTTCTAGCTATTATTTCCTCAACTCCTTTGTCGCTTGTGAATAAGTTAGAAACAATGTATTGACGAGGAGCTAACAAGTCACATTGTTTCATCCAAAAGAGTCAGGACTCAATTTAGACACTGGCCAGTTCATTTATTCACACTCCAAGGAACAAAGCATGAGGTGACATACATTGCATTTCAGCAATCTTGTACATGAATTCCATATCTATGAGAACTTCACAAAGTTACTCATGACATTCTCACAACTTAGTATTTCACCAATAGGCCCTGTTCGGAATCACATAGTGAGTCCGAACTCTGACTTTCTCAAATGAGAATACTAAGGTGTGAAATGACATGTCTCATTTCAGGATTAAGGTAAGCACGATGCAATTCATACGTAGTGACTTCGAGACATAAGAGGTTAAATGGTTTGTTCTTATCTTGTCTCTAGAAGTGCACTGGTCAATTCAGTACCTTCGGAAGATACCTAGAAGAACTATAGAGTCTCCAACTCTCAATGCCTCATAACCAGACATCATAGATTCTTCTAACAATCATACTGAGGTCAATAGTCCTTTGACCCTTAGATTGCGAATAAATCGTTTTAAGCAAACTACGAAGAGTTTGTTCATGCAAATCTACATTTGTCTCTTCGTAAGTTGTTAAGTTTGTTTATGGACTAAAAGACTAAGGTTTTATCATAAAGCTTCAAACAAAGAAAGAATGAATGAACGTTTCAACTTTATTATTAAATGAATAGGCAATTACAAGCAAGAGTCTTCATGAGACTTTATTACATCAAATGTACAAAATAAAGACTACAACTCTTCTTGTGGGCACCATTGACAACAAAAACATCATTGGATTAAGACTTGAGAAGAGTGATCCTTAAGAGAAGATAGTTGATCTTACTACAGAAAATACTGGGCTAATGAAAAATGTCAAGGATCTCAGTGAGCAGTTGAAAGGCAAGATGAAAGCTCACTCTAAGCTGAATCAACAGAAGAAGAATGTGAATATGCTTAACTCCGAGTCGAGCAACCTTGACTCCATTTTAGCTACGCAACGAAGAAGTGGGAATAGTAAAGGTATTTGTTTCGAGGAAATTCATCTTAGGCATCCACTAAGTTTGTCAAATATGAAGAAAAGGTTTGGAACTCGGAGCCCAAGAAGAGATTCAATCAACTTCCTGTAGTTCCACTCAAGCGAATGGCTAGCAGAAGAAGAAGTTGATTTGCTACTACTACAACAAGGAAGGTCACAATAGGCCATGTTGTTTCAAGTACTTGGCTGATCTTAGGAAGAAAAAGGTGAAGAGACAGGCTCCTCCTAGACAAGAATGGAGAGCTAAGCAACAAGTCTGCTTTGTGGCTTAGAGCTCAGCTAGAAACGATGAAAAAGAGAGCTGGTACTTTGACCGTGGATACTCAGGGCACATGATGAGTGATGAAAGCGTTGTTGATTAGACATGTTGGTATCGGTCACGAACAATCTCTCCGATACCAAATTGCTAGTGAAATAGCCTTATTGAGAATACATAAACCTATAATCGTGCAAAATATAAATAATTACGCTATCTAGCTAATTAATTATACAATTATATGATCTAGACTTGTTTATATGAGAAGGAAAAAGTAGAGAGAAATTAAAACAACCAATTTATAAGAGATGAACAACTTACGAGTTTGAGTTCAGCTATATAAACTTCCAATCGAGTTCTTCAAGATCCAATTCTGAGCTCCAGTTACTCGATCTTCAAGCTTTTGGTCTCCGGTCTTGAATCTTTTGGAACAATGCCTGGACTCTCGTCGTTTGGATCTCCAATAGATGATACCGTAATCTTCCTAGCCGCAATCTCCGAATGAACAAGAATAAAGTGTGAGCTCTCATGTTATCTCACAATGAATACCAATTTAGGAGTTCGGGTCGTGTCGTGTTTTTGGGATTGGAATCACAAATTCCAAGGGAGAGGGAGAGGGAGAAAAATTGGCCACCACAGAGAGAGAGAGAGGTCGAATTTTTCTCTTGTTTTGTGTGTACCACACATGTGTCTTTTTGTGTTCTCCATGACTCCTATTTATAGTGGTAGGATAGAGATATTTTTGGAAGTCATTAGCGTTTTCTTATTCTTCTATATTCTTTCATATTTTGCATGAACCATCAGATCTTGACTACAAATCCTTCTTTTTCTATCATCTATCCGATCAGAATCTAGGATATTATATTTCCTTATTTTTCTCCTATATTTAAGGAATTGTCACACCCCATATTATGACCTGATGATGAATTTGAGTTGTTTGATGAAAATTACTTCACTCGTTGTAAGCTAGTATGACTCTATGGTTTTGTGAGTTAGACCCGTTTATGAGTTTTGGGATTTAAAACTCGACTTTGATTTGATGTTTGATTTTTCGGTTTCCTCGAGCTTAGTATCAAAGATATTGGAAGTATGTTTTGGATTTCATGTTTGGATTTTTGTAACATGTATTGACAAGTTAAAAATATATTGACTTGTTGAACGAGTTTATAAGGATTTCACGAGTTTAAATAGAAGTGTAAATTTGAGACTCGTGTATGAATTACCTATTGAAATCACAATTCGAGTTATTTTGATACTTGATTCTCGATCTTGATCCGAGCTTAGTGATAGGAATTCGTGAAAAAGAAAAGAACGATGCTTGCTTATTAGAGTTACTTCCCGAATTTTTGAGTTTGATCATGGATTTTCCATTCGAGTTTACATGTTCTCGTATCCTTTGGAATTTAATTCGAGAACTTGGATTCTTATTGTTCGATATGTCTTTGGGTCCTACGATTTTAAATCGTGCGCCTGAGTATGAGTATCGTGAATTACTCGTAGAATTCTGATTCAGAGTCAGTTTGATTTATCGTGATAGGGCTCGAGACTGAAAATCGTTTAGAGGGTTCACGGTGTAAGTGAACGTCTAGATTCTTGGTTTTTGTGAACGTCGGGTTCATGGAGCGAGCGAACGTCTCGTGGACGAGCAACATAGACGCTTAATCTCGAGGTAGGTTATTATAACCCTTCTCTCCTGATTTTATGGTTTGGCCTCAAGTATATTATTTTCGAAATGAAAATGGTTGCGAATGTGCCACGAAACCTAAACCGTTTTTAGAAAATGTGACGGAACTTCAACTCGGGATATCTGATTATGAAGTTGAGAATATTTTTCGATATTATACATATATCCCGTATTTGAGAAATAAAATGTTTTGTATATTCTGATAGAGCCGAAAACGTATATATATGAAGCGGAGAGTGCAGTCGTATATATATATATGGGTATGGAGAGTTCACCATTCTGATCAGAGGACTGCCACGGGTTATGTTGGTAGTGTTGGAATCGATCTAGGGTTTGAGAAAATAATTAACGCTTCGGTAAGCGGCGGAATTTTAAAAATTTTCTTTTACAAGTAAAACAGTTTTTACTAACCTAGACAAGTGCAAGTACATGTAATTAAAAACCAATATGAGCTAGAAGTTTACTAACCTTTCTTGAAGCTTGAACTTTGAAGAAGCTTGTAGAAAGTTTGCAACGCTCGTTTCCCCTCGCAGCACGTCTCTCTTTCTTTCCTCAGCACCTCGAGCAACCACGAAAGTTTCTATCACTAAATCACTCGAAAAGAAGGAATCAGTGAGTGGGCACTTTTAAACACTACGACTTAAGAACGAGTCTTGAACTCGCAGAGCTAAACACTAGGTCGAATGAGGACCTAGGTGCCAAGACAAGAAAAAATCGAAAATAAACTAGAAAGAGAGAGAGAGAGGAGTTCGGCCACCACAAGGTCTAGAGAGAGAAGCTCTCAATCTCTAACTTATGTGGAATGAATAGAATGAGAGGAATGAGGGTCCTATTTATAGGAGAAGGGTTGGCCTTGGAAAGAAGTAGTTTGCTCTTATTTTTCAAGCCTTTATGAGCAATCTTTATTGCCCATTCCCATCCAAGTCACACGGCCAACATGTGCCCTAATGACACCTTGGATTTGTTTCCTCTTTTATTCCTTGCTCTCTCTAAGCTTGTTTGGCCGAAATCCCATGTGCATCCATATGCAAATTTGTTTCCTCTTTTTCTTTTGGCAAGTATCTTGATACATTTATGCACAAAATAAACTCTCTTTCCTTGGGTATTATGGGCGCCTATTCTCATCTAGAAGGAGCTTCTAGAAGCTTCTTCATTTGTTCATGACAACATGAGAAAAGCCCATTTAAGAATTTTCAATAAAATTCTTATGAACTGAAATTAATTCACAAGGCCCAATAATCAAGTTATGGCTGAGTGACATTAAGTCATCAAATGAACTTGTCAAAAAATTTATTGACATTCATTTCATCATTTGTCTCAAAAGACAAAAATACCCTTTTGACTATTTTCGTTCTTGTTTTGACTTAGCTTCCAGTTTAACTATTCCTATCGATGTGATTCGTGACAGTGACCTCATGGACCCAAATGAACAAAGCTTGAGCTAAACACTTGGACTCAAAAGTTCACAAACCTTTTCCAAGTTTAGCTTAATGCCAACTGACTCCACTAAAGAGCTGACACTGAAAATCTCTCGGTTCAAATGAATTTGTTTTCTACTCAAGAATTCGACCTAATTATGATGAGCAGATCCACTGAATATTATCTATGTTTACCCTTCATGAATGTCATCAGCTAGTCGGGATTTACTAAATTACCATTTTACCCTTCTAGCTTTTATTTCCTCAACTCCTTTGTCGCTTGTGAATAAGTTAGAAACAATGTATTGACGAGGAGCTAACAAGACACGTTGTTTCATCCAAAAGAGTCAGGACTCAATTTGGACACTGGCCAGTTCATTTATTCACACTCCAAGGAACAAAGCATGAGGTGACATACATTGCATTTCAGCAATCTTGTACATGAATTCCATATCTATGAGAACTTCACAAAGTTACTCATGACAGACTCACAACTTAGTACTTCACCAATAGGCCTTGTTCAGAATCACATAGTGAGTCCGAACTTTGACTTTCTCAAATGAGAATACTAAGGTGTGAAATGGCATGTCTCATTTCAGGATTAAGGTGAGCATGATGCAATTCATACATAGTGACTTCGAGACATAAGAGGTTAAATGGTTTGTTCTTATCTTGTCTCTAGAAGTGCACTGGTCAATTCAGTACCTTCGGAAGATACCTAGAAGAACTATAGAGTCTCCAACTCTCAATGCCTCACAACCAAACATCATAGATTCTTCTAACAATCATACTGAGGTCAATAGTCCTTTGACCCTTAGATTGCGAATATATCGTTTTAAGCAAACTACGAAGAGTTTGTTCATGCAAATCTACATTTGTCTCTTAGTAAGTTGTTTAGTTTGTTTATGGACTAAAAGACTAGGGTTTTATCATAAAGCTTCAGACAAGGAAGATTGAATGAACGTTTCAACTTTTTATTAATGAATAAGCAATTACAAGCAAGAGTCTTCGTAAGACTATATGACATCAAATGTACATAAATAGACACTACTACTCTTCTTGTGGGCACCATTGACAACAAACTCCCACTTGACTCAAAGAAGATGTGAGTAGTCCTACATGCCTAATCCCTCTCGAAGTTGGTCGAAGACCATGTTCGCTAGGGCCTTGGTGAATGGATCTGCCAGAGATCTACTTCACCTCCACGTCTCCGCGCTTCGCGATCTCTCGAATCAAATGGTATTTCCTCTCAATATGCTTAGAGCGCTTATTGCTTCTAGGTTCCTTTGAGTTAGCGACAGCCCCACTATTATCACAATAAAGGGTCATGGGCTCGTCGACGTTTGGAACAACTTCCAAATACTTAAGGAATTTTCTAAGCCATACAGCCTCTTTGGATGCTTCACAAGCAGCCACATATTCTGCTTCCATTGTGGAGTCAGCAATGCAAGATTGCTTAATACTTCTCCACACAACAGCTCCACCATTAAGGATGAACACAGATCCCGAAGTGGATTTCCTGGAATCCTTATCCGCTTGAAAATCGGAGTCGGTATATCCCGTCATAGTCAGGTCAGTACCTGAGTATGTAAGCATCAAGTTCCTAGTTCTTCGAAGATACTTAAGAACATGCTTAACAGCAATCCAGTGCTCGGGTCCAGGGTTGGATTGGAAACGGCTAACTACGCCAACAACGAAACATATATCAAGTCTAGTGCAAAGCATAGCATACATGAGGCTTCCTACGCCAGAGGCGTAAGGAATCTTCCTCATGTCTTCAATCTCTTGTGCAGTCTTGGGAGACTGGTCCTTAGAGAGTGAAACTCCATGCCTAAAGGGTGTTTGACCCCTCTTGCAGTCTTGCATCGAGAAGCGATCCATCACCTTATCAATATAAGATGCTTGAGAGAGCGACAGGGTCCGGTTTTTCCTATCTCGAAAGATTTGGATTCCCAGAATGTATGCGGCTTCTCCTAGATCCTTCATATCGAATTGCTTTGCCAGCCAGACCTTAACCTCAGATAACTTACCCACGTCATTACCAATGAGTAGTATATCATCGACATATAGTACCAGAAACACAACTTTGCCTTCGTGTATTAACTTGTAAACACAAGGCTCATCTATTGACTGTTCAAAGCCGAAGCTCTTTACAGTTTCATCGAATCTAATATTCCATGACCTAGATGCTTGCTTTAGTCCATAAATGGATTTAAGCAACTCACAAACCTTGGTCTCTTGACATTTATCCACGAAACCGTCTGGTTGAGCCATGTAAATGCGCTCGTCAAGATTGCCATTCAGAAAGGCTGTCTTGACATCCATTTGCCAGATCTCATAGTCGAGAGCTGCAGCTATGGATAGGAGTATGCGAATGGATTTAAGCATCGCGACTGGCGAGAAGGTTTCTTCATAGTCAATCCCTTCATGTTGGGTATAACCCTTCGCCACAAGTCGTGCTTTGAACGTCTCGATGTTCCCATCAGGACCCCTTTTCTTCTTGTATATCCACTTACACCCTACGGGTTTAATCCCTTCAGGAAGGTCTACAAGTTTCCAGACTTTGTTGACATACATCGAGTGCATTTCAACTTTCATGGCGTCAAGCCAAAGGTTTGATTCAGAACAAGCCATCGCTTGGCTATAGGAAACAGGGTCATCCATGTCGGAGACGGCTACGAGAGAGTCTCCATAAGACATGTACCTGTCAGGCTTTTGAACAGCCCTCCCACTACGTCGAAGTACTACTTGACGAGATTCTAATGAGTTAGGTTGTGTTTCAGTTGGGGTAAGAACAGTTCTTACAGATGAGGTAGAAGCTTCCTCACCCAACTTTTCTTCAAGCACAATTTTGCTTCTAGGTTTCGCATCCTTCATAAAGTCCTCCTCAAGGAAACGAGCATTCGTGCTAACGAAAGTCTAATTAGAATGGGCAAATTTTTGTATAATTAGGGTTTTTCTATGAAGATGAGAAAGTGGATGTGGGAGAATAGATTGAATGACATATATCGGAAAGGTGTAGATGAGTTTTGTGATTTTGCTAGAGAGAACATGGTAGATGTGAAATCTATTCGTTGTCCTTGTATTAAATGTGGAAATCATAGACATTTTTCGATTGATGTCGTTCGGACCCATTTGTTTGCATATGGAATAATGACCTCGTATCAAAGATGGTTCTACCATGGTGAGGTTTTTCGTTCTACGGCAAATGAGGATGATGTTGAAGATGATATTGATGATATGTGCGGAATGATGAATGATTTGGAGGATGATTTTGTTGAGCGACCGGAATTGTTTGAGTCCATGATGAATGATGCGGAGACACCATTATATGAAGGGTGTACAAGCTATTCGAAGTTGTCATTTTTAGTTACATTATTTCATTTGAAGGTGTCGGGGGGTTGGACAAACACTAGTTTTACTCTATTGTTGGAAACACTGAAAGAAGCATTTCCGAAAGACAATAAAGTACCTTTAAGTATGTCTGAAGCAAAGAAGACTTTGGGTACATTAGGCATGAAGTACGAGAAATTCCATGCGTGCCCAAATGATTGTGTTTTATATAGACACGAGTATGAAGATCTAGATGAATGTCCGATGTGCAAAGAGTCACGGTGGAAGAAGGGTAAAATTCCATGTAACGGGGTTAAAGGAGTTCCAGTTAAGGTACGTACATTTTCATCACTTGATTAGGAAATACATGTAGCTCATATTCATTATTTATTATTGATTTTCGTTAAATATATTTCAGTCGTTATGGTACATTCCTCCAATGCCGCGCTTTCGTCGAATGTTTAATAGTGTCAAACACGCGAAGAACATGGTTTGGCACTCCGAAAAGCGTATCGATGATGGTATGTTGAGACATCCTGCTGATGCTGCACAGTGGAAATCATTCGATTTAGAGTATAAGGATTTCAGTGTTGATACTCGAAATTTGCGCCTTGGTCTAGCTTCTGATGGAATGAACCCGTTCAGCATGATGAGCAGTAAATACAGTGTTTGGCCGGTTATGCTTGTGAACTACAATCTCCCTCCAAAGCTATGTATGAAGAGAAAGTTCTTGATGTTAACACTTTTGATTTCAGGACCGAATCAACCAGGAAATGATATTGATGTCTATTTGGCACCGTTGGTCGATGATTTGAAGATGTTATGGGAGAAAGGGATGGAAGTTAAAGACGCTTACCGTGGAGATTCGTTCAACTAATTAAGGGCAATGTTAATGTGGACTATTAACGATTTTCCGGCCTATGGAAACTTGTCAGGATACTCTGTGAAATGCTCGATTGGTTGTCCGATTTGCATGAAAGACACATCTTCCATCCGTTTGAAGCATGGTAAGAAAACTGTTTTTCTGGGTCATAGAAGATTCTTACCAAGAGATCACTCATATAGAAGATTGAAACAAGCATTTGATGGAAATTCAGAAGAACGACCCCCTCCTAGAATTTTGTCTGGTGAAGATGTCTATGAGATGGTTAAAAACGTCAATGAAGTGCTTGGGAAAAGAAAGCGGAGTGCTAGTACTAAAGAATCCTTCAAAGAGAATCCTTGGAAGAAGAAATCGATTTTCTACGACCTTCCTTATTGGAAGACACACTACGTCCGGCATTGTCTGGATGTTATGCACATCGAGAAAAATGTTTGCGAATCGCTTATTGGTACACTTCTTGATGATCCAAATAAATCAAAAGACGGAATAAAATCTCGATTGGATCTCAAAGAGATGAATATAAGAAGCATTTTGCATCCCGAGGAGGGGGGTGGGAAAAAAACAAAATTACCACCGGCAAAGTACACTCTAGATCGAAAGGAGAAAAAGAAATTGTGTAACTGGTTTGCTTCTATTAAATTCCCCGAAGGTCATTCGCCAAACTATAAGAGGTTCGTGTCTTTGAAAGATATGAGACTTATTGGAATGAAGACGCACGACTGTCATGTGCTGCTACTACAAATGTTGCCTCTTGCTTTGCGAGGAATTGTGCCAAAAGATGTGAGGTTTGCAATATCAAAGATATGTGTATTCTTTAACTCGATTTGCTTGAAGGTCATCGATCCAACTCGATTGGATTTAATGCAGTCAGAATTGGTGAAAACTCTGTGCTTGCTCGAAAAGATCTTTCCACCTTCGTTTTTCGACATAATGATCCACTTAACCGTCCACTTGGTACGTGAAGTGAAATTAGGAGGGCCCGTGTTTTTACGGTGGATGTATCCAATCGAACGTTATATGAAAGTGTTGAAAAGCTACGTGAAGAACTACAATAGGCCGGAAGGAAGCATAGTTGAAAATTACATAGCAGAAGAGTCGGTTGAGTTTTGTTCTGAGTATTTAGCTAAAACAGATGAAATTGGGTTACCCAAGAATACCAATTTTGATTCAAAAGCTCTATCTACAGGTATTTTTTTTAACACTTTATTTGTTTATTTAAATTATATATGAACATTATTTTTAAGTATTTGTTTCATTATAGGTACTTATTCGATCGTCAACCGAAAAGAATGGGAGCAAGCAAGTCTCCATGTGCTACACAACGTTCCCGAGGTCACGCCATTTGTGGATATTCATTTGAATGAGTTGAGAGTGAATAATCCAAAGAAGGGTAGAAATGAAAAATGGTTGCAAGAAGAGCACAACCGTTTGTTTCAAAACTGGCTTGGAAAACACTTATTTAAAGAGGCAGGACATTCATCTACGTTGAGTAAACTATCTGGCGGGCCTTCCTCAATGGTTACAAGGTCACTACCAGAAATATGGGATACAACTACAGTTTTTTTTTTTAACTCCAGTTTAGCCTTTTAATGGAGTCTTTGAATACAGACTACGGTCACCTTTTTTTAGGTATATATTAGACTCCAGTCGAATACAAAGCTGTAGATAATGGTCTATTTTTCTCTACAGCTAATATAAAAAAGTAGTGGTAATACTCAAAAAATGAAAAATGATCAAAATTTCACCATTTTTAAATGGAGGGAAATTTCCCACAAAATTTTGGCACATTTACACTACAGTCAAATGTAAAAAAGGAGTTGTAATACTTAAAATATAAAAAATTAACAAAATTTTACTATTTGAGTGTGGGAGGGAAATTTCCCACTCACAAATTAGATTAAGTATTGGAAATTTTCATATTCCCACCAATATGAAAATAAAGTAAAAACCACTAAGTATTAGAAGTACTCTAATATTCACACATATACTTTCTATCTCCCTCAAATATTACTCGGAGACAGACTTCAAAAAACAATGCGACGCCTCTCTCTCGCCGTCGCTTAGCTCTTCCTCGACCACCGCCGATCCACGACGACTTTCACCACGGCTTCTACCTTCTTCACTTTCGACCTCGATGCTTCTTTTTCATCTTTGTTATCCGTGCGCGACCTCTCCACCACCGCCGACCAAGACCTTCAACCTCGATTTTCTAGGTTAGCCTATCTCCTTCTCTATTTGTATCTCCAGGCCTCGAGTATTCCTCTTCATTCTTTTTCTCGAATTTGTCGCTAGAAATTTATGTGGTTCGTTCATGAATAAGAGGTAGGAGTTTCTATTTGAAAATTTCTTCTTTCTTTTAGTTTGATTTAGGTTTAGAAATTAGGGGTTTTTGATTTCTCTTGCTTGTTCTGTGATTTTCCGTGGTATATGGATTGGATTGGGCTCGGTTTGTTGTTATTCTTGATCTGAAATTCTTTGAGTTTGGATTCCTGAATTTTAATTGATTTTTTGGCCGAAAATTTGTAAAGAAATTGGGTTTTTTCTAAGTTGTTTAGCTTGAACCTGTTAATTGATTTTTGGGTCTTGGTTTTGAGAGTTGAATTGGTGTTTTTGCTTGGTCAATTTCAGATTTAATGTGAATTGGGATTTGATTTAGTCTCTTACATTTGACGTGTGCAAGGAATAGGTCGGCTGAAAAATAGAGGGTTCTCGCCGGAGAAGATTCAAGGTCGCTTGACATCATTCAAGGTAAAGGACATCATTCAAGGTCTATGGATTTGAATTTCAAATTGATTTGGGGCTTTTTGAGGTATTAGGATTCTAGAGTGTTGATCTATGTGCGATGATGATTCTCGTACTTTGGCTGATTGTTTGGATATTGTATTCACTGTGGTTTTTCTCTCGCTTCTGACCTCTGTTTGTCTGATTTTTGTAACTTGGAATATCATATTTTTGGCCGTGCTTTTAGGTCTGAGATTGAGATTGAATTCTGATATTAAGTAATGCTATTGTGTTTTCTTAGTTTGATTTCGTCTTACTTTCATATATATTAAGTAGGCAATTGGGGGTTTTCATGTTGTGATGCTTGAATAAGTCCATTGATGTTTAGGACTCAGATTTTAAGTAATTAATTGGATGATTACATGCTTTATTGCTTGATTGGAATTATGGACGAATTTGGGCTGATTTTGGGGGTTCCGGATTTGTAGGGAATTGCTTGGCTTTGAAGTGTGTTGTATGGATTTTTGCTCTGTTTGTGGTGTGGCATTGATATGTGTATGATCGGATTTGACTTTGTGGTGTTTTTAGATGAGTCGGAGACTCGTTAAGATGTGAATAACGTAGGTTTTTTTTTTAGAAAATTTACTTGTTTTGAACTTGGCTCTGGTTGTTGTTGTTGTTGTTGTTGTTGAGTGTGGGACGGGTTAGGATTGGATGAGTGTTCGATTTCCGAATGCTTTGTTCTGGAATTGATTTTGAATCGAGAAATTTGGGTATTCTCGGTTCAATTTTTAATCTAACCATGCTCTCTTGTTGGTGTTGCATGCCTCTCCGAGCTCGTACCGCAGGTACGAGGATGCAGCGAGGACGGTTCCGGCGAGTCGCGGGCGAGCAGCGAGGGCTGTTCGGGTTCAGCGACGAGGCAAATAGGGGTTGTTCAGTGCCAACGACAAGTCAACGGCTCGGCGAGATGTCTTGAGGCTGAAACTTTATTGCGTTTTGTTTAATTATTTTTTCATGTGACTGAGTATATTAAATTTTGCAGATACATTAGCCCTTTAATAACAGTGTGAAGGTTCAAGACAAGCCAAGGTTCAAGGCAGATACATTAGCACTTGAAGTTGATTGAAGCAACTAACGGTTGTGAATTTTTTGTTTTATTTGAGTGGTATTTGTTGGCTTCATATTTTCAACAATGACAATGGCAGAACACATATAATCGACTTGCTCAAAGGACTTCATCCACGAAAACAACCGAGACTCACTAGCTAAACGCTATCAACAATGGGCAAAGTTGAGTGAGTATTTTGCTGAATTCTGAAATTGGTACAAGTCTTTTGATACCGTTTTTTTTTTCCTGGGATTGATTCATGGATTTTGATCTGAGTTTGATTATGTCTCGCAGAGAACATACAAAGGTCTTGGATATTATTATTGATTATTGATATTTATGTAATGCCATATTTATGTAAATGATATTTATTATTGATTGAATGAAATATGAGATTTTTGGATATTATTATTATGTGTTTTTTGGATATTTATATATTATAAATGTATTTAAATATATATTTTTATTAAAAAAATTCTCTACAGAAATAAGATGTAGTCTATATTGTAAAAATATAATTTCATAAATATATACTACAGCTAAACAATGTAGTCTTCAACAGAAAAGACTGGAGTCATAGGCAAAGAGATAAGAGTCCAGTGCAATAGATGCCACAAAAACGCCGTAGTCTGTCTAATTGACTCAATTAAGACTACTTGTTAAAACTGTAGTTTTTTTTATCTTATGTAATTGAGTTCTATATAACTACAGCATAACGATGTAGTATTTATAGATGCCACTAGTAAGACTACATCTAAACAATGTAGTTATATACTTTAACTACAGTCTTATAAAACAGATACACTACAGCCAAATACTGGAGTCATAATCAAAGAGATAAGACTCCAGTGCAATAGATGACAGTCAGTAAACTGTAGTGGATTAAAAATGACTACAGCGTTCGGCAGTAGTTAGAGGCCAAATTTCTGGTAGTGGGTACACTGCTTGGTCTGTTAATGGTTTTACATTTTACACAAGAGAACGAGACAACAAGCATCCCGTACAAAATAGTGGTGTTACATTATTTGCCGAAGCTTTCCATGTTTCGTCGGCAAAAGATAAGAATCCAAAACATGCTTTTATGAAGTATTACGGATACATTGAAGATATTTGGGAACTTGATTATTGCAGGTTGCGAGTCGCATTATTCAAGTGCAAATGGGCAGACAATAATCACGTTAAAGTTGATAATGAAGGAGTTACAATTGTCGACTTTAGACGGATTGGCTACGAGAATGATTAATTTATTTTGGCTTCGCAAGCAAGTCAACACTAGTAGAAAAAACGGATTTAATGGCGTTCAAAATGCGCCATTATAAAGAATTAATGTCACTTTTTGAACGCCATCAAAACAGGCGACATTAAAGATATATAATGGCGTGTAAACTAAAAAGCGCTATTAAATGTGTCGACGTGTCATATCCGCATGGCAGAGTACTGGGAAGGGTTTTAATGGCGTTTTTCTTTTGAACGCCATTAAAAAAGGGATTTAATAGCATTTTGCTTGCGAACGCCATTAAAAGAAAGGGTTTTAATAGCGCTTTAATCTCACCGCGAAAGTCTCATGGCTAACAATATCGACGCTCGGAGGTGGAGGGCGGGATCTCTTTGTTTTTGACGATTTCAATGCCGTTTTACCCTTCTTAAGTGATGTAATTTTTTTTTATACTACAGGACGAGATGGAGCTTGGGGAACCTGTGAAGAAAAAAAGTTGATAACCATTTGTAAAAGCTATACTTGGAACATATCCAGGTTGTGAATATATTTATGACTATCCAGACTGTTTTTCTTCAGTAGTTAGAAAAAAAAAATGTTCATGTTTTTTTTTTGGATTTGTATAACATGCTCATCTAATATAATATGAAGCATTTTTACCTCTTTTTTATATATTACAAGAGACTTCGGCCAAGCGATAAACGATTTTAACGCGTGGCTAAGCAACGTCATCTCATCGCCACTAGGAATCGGTAATTGCTCGCTCTCATGATTTGCCTCAATATTCAACACCTGCACTTTAAAGTTTTCGCTCCCAAGAGACGTCCCATGAATGAGCCGATCCGGGTTGCTTCCATTATCCATTATTAACCCGTTTGCAACAATATTTTCAAGATTACCAACGGCAAGAAGACATTTTGTGGTCGCCATAGGGAATTGAGGATTTGATGCGTTCAACTATTTGGCTGGGCTTAAAGGAGGCGATACACTCTGTTCCAGCACTTTTATTTTCTTCAAATTGTGCGGTGCCAGTTTAGTAGATAGAGTTTTTGATTCCACTGCTCGCATCTCCTAATATAATATAAATGTTGTTAATATATCAAATCGTTCAATATATAAAATATGATGTATTTTACCGTAGGTTGAATAGGCGTGGAATATGCTTTGTTATATGGTTCAATCGGCACGAAATCAGACGTATCATGAGGCTTAAATACATTTGGCGAATCACTCTTTGTGTTACTTATTCCCGACATTGGCTTCCGAGGTGGTTTCTCCTTCTGGGTCTTCTATTATTGAAAAAAAAAATAGTGATATTATAGTACTTAAGAAAATAGATTAACTAAGCTATTATTTATCTTACTTGTGG
This sequence comes from Urtica dioica subsp. dioica, assembly GCF_054948205.1. Lineage (NCBI taxonomy): Eukaryota > Viridiplantae > Streptophyta > Magnoliopsida > Rosales > Urticaceae > Urtica > Urtica dioica. The sequence continues at coordinate 20,398,891 of NC_142758.1, read as the reverse complement.
TGGTTCCGGAATATACCCAGGCTGCCATAATATATTTGAACTCGGTAAAATTGATGTCGGAGCTTGTGCCGGCCATGGAGCATATTCTGGCCGGACCTGGTTCATATACGGAACCAAAATTTTCGACGAAATTCACGAAAATATAGACATATGCTAACTTAAAAAATTGCGGATAGCATAACAAGTGCTACAAAATGTCAAAGATTAAAGTATCGCCATTGGAAAAAAAAACTTTTTTTTTTCAACAGTTGCATATTATACATGAATCTTGCAATGAGAGAAAAGAAAAGGTATGCCATACAATTATTTTTCTTCATTCAAACATTTACAAGGATCAAGTAGATATGAGAAACGTGCATAAAAGCAAGCCATTATTTTTTCAAAACGTTTTTTTTTAAAACAATCAACAATGCTTCCACCAAAGTTAGAACACAGGATAACAAATGAACAAAGCTTCACGTGTAACTATAAATATATATCCTAACAAACAAAAAATATCAACAAATTCATACTAACAACCATTAACAATAACAGAGTCATGCTAAAAGAAAAGAAAAAAAAAACCGACGACATGATGTACATATAAAAAGCTTACCTGGGTGTGTGAAGAGGTAGTACGGGCTCGGAATGCGATGGAGCGTCAAAATATACCGAAAAAAACACTACGACAACATCACCGGGATAGATACTGCCAAAGAGGTCTGAATTTGTGATGAATGACCGGAAAAATATGAAAAAGAACCACATCACCGAGTTAATAATATTCCTTACAACCAATTACACCACGGATTTAGAGATAAAATAATAAATAAATAAAAAACCATAACCTGCCGACCGTGTACACGATGTTGGGCTGTCAACGAGGAGCGGCTATTATGGACTCGAGAAACGGTGGCGAGCAGCGGCGGGGAGGGTTGTCACGCAAAAGTGGCAGTGGCGACGACTCTCGATGTTGAGTCTGTTTTCAGTCTTATATTGGAGCAGCTCTCGACGGATGGCTCTCAATATCTGTCACTTGTACATTTTTTTTTAGTCAAACGAATTTCTTGATGGAAAGCTATAACATTCTCTCTAACTTTATAAAAAGAAAACTTGGGAAAAAACTCATGATAATATTGGTATGAGTATGCATAAACAAGTCATTTAAAATACCCAAATATTTAGTCACATAAACTTCTTCTATTTATCAGTCTACAAATATATTGATTACACAAAAAACGTCTCAAATTATAGTGCTTTTTGAAAACGCAGAATCAAACACATCCTTCGGAATTAGCAATCTACAAAACGCAGAAAAAAAAGCCTATGGACTATCAAATAACCAGAATCATCAAACAAAACGCAGAAAAAAAAAAAGAATACACTATCAAGTGTTGGCATTAAATCAAACACATGGAGGGCCATATTTTTACAACATGAAATCTAGATCTAATGGTTGATAATCTGACAATCAAAGAAAAAAATGTATAAAACAATGCAATCAGATAATAAAAAAAAACCCCTAACCTGTTGACCATGTACACGATTTTGGGCTGTCAACGAGGAGCGGCTATTATGGACTCGCGAAACGGCGGTGAAGACCGACGTCGAGAAACGGTGGCGACCAGCGCGCGGCGGGGAGGGTTGTCGTGCAAAAGTGGCGCTGGCGACGACTCTTGACAGCAAACAGCGGCTCTCGGAGTTTGATACGGAGCGGCTCTCGACGGACGACTCTCGACAGCCGCAAGATATTGAACTAAAAGGTGATGATTTTTTATCATTATTTTGTCTCTTCTCTTCCACAGGAAGATGTGAACAAGCTTTTATCAATATGAGAGATGGGACTTATTGAGGAGGATCATTTTCTGCAATGAGACACAGAGTGACGCAGAAGAGATGCCCAAGTTTGAGAAAATAAAACCGTAGTGCATTTCAAAGTGTATTTTTTTCCCACAGAGTTAAATAATATTCTTTTTATCCATCTCACCAAATATTTTACCTAATAAAAGTGGGCCACGTAGATGAGATTGATTCTTTATTATAGCGCATGAATAAAGAACGCTATTAAAAGTCTTCAATACCCTAAATATTCAGACTTGTAATGGTGGTCTTATTTTAAACGTCATTAAATAGATATATAGCCACGTGGTGCTAAATAATTGGATTATTTTAATTTAATGGCGCTCAACATTTAAACGCTAAGATTAGTTTTTTTTTATTTTTCTCCGGGTGCCGACGTGGCGATCTGCTATTCGTTTTCTTTTGTAAAAAGAAATTCAAAAATACAATAATTACTTTTAATGGCGTTTTTTTTCACTAACGCCATTAAAGAGGCGCCATTAAAAGCCATTTTTCTACTAGTGCAAGTGTTTTATGTTTCGGATCCAGCAAATCCTGAGTTATCGTTAGTGGTTCATATGACAGCGAGAAACGGTAACGAAGAAGAGGACGAAGACATGTCTAGCATTCCTCCGTTCACATCAGGATTACCGCCAATTGATCAAGAGATGGATGATTTTGATGATGACGATGTTTCACATCTACTTCGTAAGGATATAGATCCTATTTTTGTTTGATATTGAACATTTAGATAATGTATTTTCATTTTGGATTTTATGTTATTCTCCTGTGGACAACGTTATTTTTCATTCAAAATTTCTCTATACAATGTCATTTACATTATAATTACATTTCTCCGACATCGCCGCGGCTGAGTACAACTCTCGCCGCAGCAGGATAATCTCGCCGCGGCAGTATACAAATCCTACCGCAGCGAGAACCTTTCTACAACGCTTAAACAAGCGTTGTAGAAACCTCGCCGCGGCAACGTATATCCCATGCCGCGGCGAGGTTATTTCACCGCGGCGGGAATATCACCTCGCCGCGGCGAGATATCTTCTTAAAAACCCAGACTCTCGGTATAAAAAAACAAAATGTCGCTGCGGTAGTATACAAATTCTGCCGCGGCGAGGACCTTTCTACAACGCTTAAAAAAGCGTTGTAGAAACCTCGCCGCGCCAACGTATATTCCATGCCGCGGCGGGTTATTTCGCCGCGGCGGGAATATCACCTCGCCGCGGCGAGATATCTTCTTAAAAACCTAGACTCTCGGTATAAAAAAAACAAAATCTCGCCGCGGCAGTATACAAATTCTGCCGCGGCGAGGACCTTTCTACAACGCTTAAACAAGCGTTGTAGAAACCTCGCCGCGGCAACGTATATTCCTTGCCGCGGAGAGGTTGTTTTGCCGCGGTGGGAATATCACCTCGCCGCGGCGAGATATCTTCTTAAAAACCCCAGTCTCTCGGTATAAAAAAAAAACAAAATCTCGCCGCGGCATTATACAAATTCTGCCGCGGCGAGGACCTTTCTACAACGCTTAAACAAGCGTTGTAGAAACCTCGCCGCGGCAACGTATATTCCATGCCGCGGCGAGGTTATTTCGCCGCGGCGGGAATATCACCTCGCCGCGGTGAGAATAGTCACGCCGCGGCGAAGAGGCACTCTACCACCTAATCATTCACTTTTTTTCCAATATTTAACCTGTTCTCCAACTAAAAAAGATCATTCAATTAAAATTTCTACAATCAATAAAACAAACCAAACTAGTCTTAAACATATAACATCAAGTTTCAAACATATACGAAATAAAACACACCAAACGAGTCTCAAACAAAGACTGAAGTCTCAAACACACAAATAAAACACAGTAATCTAGTCATAAACATAAACAAACTAAGCAAGTCTTAAACTGAAACTTAAATTTAAAGAGTTTGAAATTTATATGGAAGAGCTGGTGTTGTTGGTTCTTGAAATTTACTCGTCATTCGGTGGTGGTGGTGGTGGGTTCGCCGGATATTGAGGAGGTGCCATATGCGGTGGCCACTGTGGTGGTGCGTACGGATAGTCAGAGTACTGAGGATATGGAGGAAATAACACCTGATTCTCTTGGTTGATGTCCCACCGAGAGTAGAGATCGTTCAATTGATTGATGTGAGAGGCGCCATACTCCGCTTGTTGGTTCATGTACTGTTGCGTGTGTTGGAACCCGCCGACGAGATAGTTGGAGCAATGAGCAATGTAGTCGATGGTGGCGGGGTCGATTACCGGAGGTGCTGGTAAGCGCAATAGGGGCTCCGCTTCCCCCTCTTCCCCCTCTTCCTCCGCTTCCTCCGCTTGTGGATCCTCCCTAATCTTGTACCGCTCGATAATGGAATCCGTAATAGGCCCCATTGGACTGTTGATCGTATCCCTTTTCGAGCGTGGTACCCCCGCATTTGTACAAAGGCCGGTAATGATCAACGGATATGGCAAACCGTGTCGTTCATTAGTATAGTCGAGTTTCTTCATCCAAGTATAGATGAATCGACCGACGTTAATGGAAAGGCCTTTAACAATGCAGAACAACACCTGGATACGATCCTCGTCGAGAGTGGTGAAGTGCTTGATCGGATAGAGACGAGCGCAAACAAAGTAAATCCACGCTTTAGCGATCCTGGTGAGTTGGTCACGCTTGAGTACCCTTTTTCCTTTTTCAGTGACCCAATCCTCTCCCGGAATGCACAACACATGCGACATCTCCTGATGGCTGCAACTTCTTAGCCATTCTCGATAGCCCTCGTTCTCGAAAGGCACATCTGGGGTCCCAAGAAGATCGTTGATAGCTTCGACACTCATATCGACTGGTTTCCCACGGACCGTCACAACATCACCTTGGGAGTCCGGCAAGTTTGCGTAGAATTCGTACACGAAGTTGACGTTCGAATCGAACTCGGGTAAAGCACAGTACCTCCCCCAATCATGACCAACTATGCTGTTGCGGATTGGCTTTCCTATATCCGACGTATTGCTTACATTGAATCCTCTCTCATGGATAATGTTACGCGGCAAGATTTTGTCGTAGCGTTCCTCCGCGACCTTGCTAGTAAAGATACTCGAGTTTTATTCCTCTTCGGGAGACTGTTGACGAGGTCGCTTGCTTTTTCCTTTACTCTGACCTCTGGAAGAGCTCGGAGCCTTGGAGCCCGCCGTGTTTTTAGTTCGACGCATTTTCAAGCTCCTACAAAACATAATCATAAACAATTCTACAATTAACATATAACAAATTATATATCAATTCCAACAATATATATTTAAACATGACAAATTAAAACAATTCCAACAATCACAAATAATTCATAAACAATTCGACCAATCACAAATTCATGAACAATTCGATCAATAACAAATTCACAAACAATTCAATCTCAACATTAATATACATAACCATTTTAACCACTAACCTATGTAACAATATGTCAAACACAATCCGGACATTTCAATTTAACTCAAATTCTCATTCAAATTCATTCATATCAACAAAACCCTAATTTCACTAAATTCACTCATTCAAATTCCACTAACCTAAATTCACTCATTCAAATTCCACTAACCTAAACCCTAATTTCTTGTTCTAAAAAGAGAAAATCAAACAAAACCCTAAATTTGAGAATTAAAAAAATCAAACTATATGCAATTCGGGTAAACAACAAGAAATCCATATCAACAACACGAAATTAAATCAATAACCACCTTAAAAAACTTTTAAAATCATACCTTACAATGAGGCGGCAAGAGAGAGAGAGAGAGAGAGAGGCGCGAGAGGAAGCACGGCGAGGACTCGGCGAGAGAAAAATGGCGGCGAGGAACAGGCTAGAGAGAGTTGGCGGCGAGGACAAGGCGACGGCGAGATTTTGGGGCGGCGAGGATGTGGCGAGGGATTTTGGAAGAAAAAAACTGGAGAGATGCGGCCGAAAATGGTTGTCTCATGTGTGGATATTGGAAAAAATGAGAAAAAAAACTGAAAACGGCCTTTTATAGTGAAACCCTAAAAAACCTCGCCACGGCGAACATATGACTTCGCCGCGGCGAGATGTTCCTACAACGGATATTATAACCGTTGTAGGAACGTCTCGCCGCGGTGAGACAGTTTCTTAAAAAACTGCTTGGACACGGTATCCAACTGGCCGCGGCGGAGAATATTTCTAGCCGCGGCGAGATATCTTCGCCGCGGTGTGATATATACCTCGCCGCGGCGACGAGTTTCTACAACGCCTTTGTTAAGTGTTGTAGAAACCACCCAACAAGGCGAGAGATGAATTTCGCCGCGGCGGATTACATTTTTTTACAACGCTTTCACTGTGCGTTGTAGTAAGTTCTCGCCGCGGCATAAAACACATGGCGCCGCGGCGTGGATTCTACAACGGATTGTTAAAGCGTTGTGGGAAATCTGAAACACCAGGTTTCTACAACGCTTAACTATATGCGTTGTAGAATCTCCATGTTTCTACAACGCTTAACCATATGCGTTGTAGAAACTTGGTGTTTCTACAACGCATATCCATAAGCGTTGTAGAAACACCAAGTTTCTACAACGCTTGTAATAAGCGTTGTAGAATCCTTAGTTTCTACAACGCTTGTCATAAGCGTTGTAGAAAGTGGGTTGTATAATCCAACATTTGTAGTAGTGTCATTCTCAAGGAACTTGAGACTTCCCTCTCCTTCTCTGGATGCCATCCTTGGCCTGAAGCAGATTCTCCTCGATTTCTCGTTCTCAGAGATTCCGAAGCGCTTTCCGGGGACTCCCGAGTGCCGCCTCTCTTGATCGAACGATTAATCTTGAGCCCACGAGTGCTCTAACGGTTTTCGACTGAAAATCGCCTACGCGTCTAGCACCCTAGACGCGTCCACCATTTATGACAAGAAATCGCCTACGCGTCCGGCATTTCCGACTAGGAATCGCCAACGCGTCTGGAATCTCCGCCACAACAAGGAACTATTGACTTAGAGTCTTCCACGTCTCCAAAAGAGAGAAAACACACATTCTCTCTCGCGCTCGCGATCGCCGAAGTTCTGAGACGTCGCCGAGGACTCATCCGCGCACCGTCTCCTTCGTCGAGTACACTTCTCCACCAAGGCTCCGCGCCTCACACTGCGTTACATACACCTTGAACAACGTTCTGACTTGATACCACACATGGGTACGTAGGCAGCCGACACCCAAGGCACGGTCACTCCTCCTCCTCACCCATTCTCTCCTCTGAGAGGTGGGTTGATCGGAGAAAACCTAGCTCGAGACTTTCGAGTTCACACTTTTGGCCCGGGTGCGATCACTTGGTCCGGCCTTGGATCGAACCGCCCGAGGTATTCAATAGTTGTTCATTTTCATTAGAGAACATTTTGGCGCTAGAAGGAGGGGACTTCCCGACCTGTTAAGCAAAAAATCCCATCTGTCCATCTTCTTCTTTTCTTCTGAAAACTCGATTTTCTCGGACTTGAGAAAAGATGATTAATCAGCTACCCATACGTTCTGAGGGCGTTAACAACCCCGATAACGTCACTGGGACCAAAAAATATTTCTTGCGCTCCCGAACGCATGGTGACGAAGAGTCGCTCCACGAAGAGAGCTTGACCCGCTCACCGTCTCCATCTCCAGATAGCAGGGACGACCGCATCATGGAGTTGGAGGAGAATATCCGCCAACTAAAAGCGAAGAACGCAAGGTACCACAACCAACTGCCTGCGAAGCAACCCGCGCATAACGCGGTGATCCCCGATGGAGATCCCGAGAACCTCAATGAGGAAAGTCGCGACCGCGACCCAGATTATGAGGGTGCTGATGATTCGGAGGATATCGAGACTTCTGTCACAAAGGACGGGGAACTCCCCGCTGTGAATGAAGCCGGTCCTTCGGATCCTTCACCCAAGACGGGAAACGCACATGCGGCCTCCCAAGCAGGGAGCTCCCGACGTTCGGCCCGTGATTGACTTGGTCAAAGGGAGAATGTTGCGGAAAGTCAGGGCACGCGAAGAGCGCGCCGTGTTAGACGAAGCCTGCGCCTCCGTGCAGCAAGCCCGGATCTTAGGGATCATCTTACTGCCCAACGCAACAAGCGTGGCAATATCCTAAGAGAGCGACTAAGCTCTCGGCCACACATCCCCGTAGCAGCCCTAACTAACGGGAACCGCCGTACGGGTCAAGGGTCTAATGAAAGGCGGCAGGTAACTCCTCCCGAACAGGGAGTTACTCCAACTACCGGTCTCGATGTGGTCACAATGATCCACAATCTTCGAAATGAAGTACGAGATCTCCAAGAACATGGAATAGGCGGAAGTGCCTATGGGGTCGTTGAGGAGAATTCCTCGCCTTTCACGGCTCAGATATTGGCCGAGGTAGGCACGGGAAAAGCGGATGACGATGGAAAACACCCGAACCTCGCCCCCTATGATGGAAAAGCGGATCCCGCTTACCATATCCAGCACTATGAAACCTGGATGACGATGCAGGGTGTCGCTCCCGGTGCTATGTGCCAAGCTTTTAGTCTTACCCTCGCCGGACCCGGCTTCGAGTGGTTTAAGAACTTAAGGCCGGGAAGCATCCGATCGTTCAAAGACCTGAAGGACATGTTCTTAGCACACTTCGCTACGTCTATGGTCCAAAAGAAGACCAAGATGTACGTGTGGTCAATCAGGCAAGAGAACGGCGAGTCTCTTAGACGATACCTCACCCGCTTCACTGAAGAATCGAATAAGGTCGACCGCTTTGACGACAAAGACGCAATCACTGCCATCATTGAAGGCTTGCGCACAAGTGACTTCCTCAAGTCCATCGTCGGCCGCATCCCTTCTACCATGGCCGAGTTAATGACTCGAGCCAAGACCTTCATGGGAGTCGAAGATTACCTCGATGGCCGCAAGGGCAATAATCAAAGCCCTCAATGCCGAGACGAGCCTAGCAACGAGCAAGGCAACTCCCGTAAAAGGCGAAATAGAGGGGGTCAGACTTCTAATAGCCGACCTCCGATGCCCCAAAAGCCGCGACTTGGGGAAGACTTTAAGGGCTACTCGTCGTTCACGCCATTGAACACGACGCCGGATCAAATCCTCGCTTTGGCACGTGACAAATTCACTCCTCCAGCTCCAATGAGCAAAGATCCTGCGACTCGCGATCGAATGCTATTGTCTTAAAAGGCAGATCGAGGCATTGATCCAACGGGGTGAGTTGAAAGTGTTCGTGTTGCGCATGATTAGCGCTGTGGGCCCCACCACAAGTAGACCACAATCTCGCAAGGGAGGAGGAACAGCTGCTTCTGCTGACCGAACCACGGTTACTGTCGATGCCAATCCACAGCTCCATGATGTAACCACCATACTGGGTGGCCCACAAGATGGAGATTCAGCCCGACAACGGAAAAGATTCCTAAGGGCCGTAGCTCAAGAACACGCTGCTATGCACGTCAACCTCACCTCTGAAGAACCTCCGTCCGTGCCTCACGAGACGATGTACTTCACCAACGAAGAGGCCAAGCGAGTTGTGCATCCACACAATGACGCGATAGTGCTCAAAGCCCAAGTGGCCAATAACTTGGTGAAAAGAGTTCTCATCGACAACGGCAGTGCTGCCGACATAATTTTCAAGTCCACCTTAGAGCGCATGAAGCTCGGGGTGCTATGCCCAACTCCGACCCAAACGCCTCTATTCAGGTTCACTGGGGAGAGAGTCATAACCGAAGGCATCATCGATCTGCCTGTCACCTTCGGGACTCCCGGAGGCATTGAAGTTGTTCACATGGTCCCCTTCCTAGTGGTTGATCAGGAGTCACCATATAATGTCATCATTGGGCGACCCACGCTGAACCGACTAAGGACCATTACTTCTACATACCACATACTGGTGAAGTTTCCTACCAAGGATGGAATCGGCATCATGACTGGAGATCAATCCCAAGCCAGAATATGCTACATTTAAGGAATCGATGGAAAAACCGCTAGAAAGACGGTTAACACAATCTCCCAGTTAAGAGATAGCGTCGAGTCGAGCAAGGTCCTCCGCAAAATCCATGAAGACATCTGCATGACACCCAAGTGCAAGGTGTCGACATCCTATTCCCAAACAGGGAGGGACCCCACAAAGTCTGCCAAGTCATACATGACGGGACATACTACATCAAATACATGGACAAGACACCGATCCGTCGCCTGTGGAATGCGGAACACTTGAGACAGTACTACCAGTAGCCAGTGCTTCCCCCCATTCTATTTATTTACTTTTCAACATTCAATAAGGCCTACGAGCCAATGTTTTAGGATTTCAAATTTCTTCAATATTAATAAAGTTTGAGGTTTTTCTTTCAAAATCCGCTTTATCAAAGTTTTTCGATAACGTTTATAAACTCAAAAACTCGGGGGGCTAGTGACATAGGCAACGGTAAATACACTCAAACATAAACGAGAACGAGCCGTAAGACATCCATGAGATGCAGGCTAAAGATGCCTCCGCAACACGCCATAAGTCATCCAAGAGATCCAGGCTGAAGACGCTTCCGCGGCGTGCCATAAGACATCCCAGAGATACAGGCTAAGATGCCTACGCGGCGCGCCATAAGACATCCCAGAGATGCAGGCTAAAGACGCCTCCGCGGCGCGCCATAAGTCATCCAAGAGATGCAGGCTGAAGACGCTTCCGCGGCACGCCATAAGACATCCCAGAGATGAAGGCTAAGACGCCTCCGCGGCACGCCATAAGACATCCCATAGATGTAGGCTTAAGACGCCTCCGCGGCGTGCCATAAGACATCCCAGAGATGCAGGCTAAGACGCCTCCACGGCGCGCCATAAGAAATCCTAGAGATGCAGGCTTAAGACGCCTCCGCAGTGCGCCATAAGACATCCCAGAGATGCAGGCTTAAGACGCCTCCGCGGCGTGCCATAAGACATCCCAGAGATACAGGCTAAGACGCCTCCGCGGCGTGCCATAAGACATCCCAGAGATGCAGGCTGAAGATGCCTCCGCGGCGCGCCATAAGACATCCCAGAGATGCAGGCTAAAGTCGTCCCTCGCGACGCGCTTAAGATGCCTACATGGTACACCGAAGCCGCCTACATGGCGCACCCAAGATGCCTACATGGCGCACCTAAGATGCCTACATGGCGCACCAAAGCCGTCCTTCGCGACGCACCAAAGACGCCTACATGGCGCACGTATGACGCCTACATGGCGCACGTAAGACGCCTACATGGCGCAACCAAGTCGTCCCTCGTGGCGTACCGAAGCCGCCTACATTGCGCACCCAAGACGTCTACATGGCGCACTTAAGATGCCTACATGGCGCACCTAAGACGCCTACATGGCGCACGTGAGACGCCTACATGGCGCAACCAAGTCGTCCCTCGCGACGCACCTAAGACGCCTACATGGCGCTCTTAAGATGCCTACATGGCACATCTAAAAAGCCTATACGGCGCACCTAAGAAGCCTACATGGCATATCTAGTCCATCCCTCACGACTTGCCTAGACGGCTAAACGACGCACAGAACCGTCTCTCACGACGTGCTCTGAGTCGCCACAAGGCGTTGCGTACGATGACTAATCGTAACGCACTTGGAGCCCCCACAAGACGCACCTAAACCGCCATACAAGGCGTAGGTCCTGCCATCTTCGCCACCGCCAACTGAGCACGATCACACTCGCCTTTACAGACTGCCTGAGCTCCGCCTCTGAGCAAGAACTTCGCTCGGCCTGAGCTAGCTGAGACTTCGCTCGAGCATGCTCCTCCTAGAAGAGTCCCAGGCAACGAGTGAGGTCATGTAAAGTCTTCTCGAGCCGAGCCTCGCTCATCGGGTCGAGTCACTCTCCTCGAGTCGAGCCTTGCTCCTCGAGATGAGTCATCCTCCTCGAGTCGAGCTTAGGTCCTAGTCGTTCTCCTCGAGCTGAGCCTCGCTCCTCGAGTCGAGTCACTCTCCTCGAGTCGAGCCTTGCTCCTCGAGATGAGTCATTCTCCTCGAGTCGAGCCTCGCCCCTCGAGTCAAGTCATTCTCCTCGAGTCGAGCTTTGCTCCTCGAGTCGAGTCATTCTCCTCAAATCCAGCTTCGCTCCTTGAGTCGAGTCATTCTCCTTGAAGTCGAGCCTCGCTCCTTGAGTCGAGTCATTCTCCTCGAGTCGAGCCTCGCTCCTCGAGTCGAGTAATTCTGCTCGGGTTGAATCTTGTTCCTCGAGTCGAGCCATTCTCCTCGAGTCGAGCTTCGCTCTTCGCTCTTCGAGTCGAGTCGAGCTTTGCTCTTCGAGTCGAGTCGAGCTTCACTTCTTGAGTCGAGTCATTCTCCTCGAGTCGAGTTTCACTCCTTGAGTCGAGTCATTCTCCTCGAGTCGAGCTTTTCTCCTTGAGTCGAGTCATTCTCCTCGAGTTGAGCCTCGCTCCTCGAGTCGAGTCATTCTCCTCGCATTGAATCTTGTTCCTCGAGTCGAGCCTCGAGTCGAGTCATTCTCCTCAAGTCGAGCTTCGCTCCTCGAGTCAAATCACTGTCCTCGAGTCGAGCCTTGCTCCCTGAATCAAATCATTCTCCTCGAGTCGAGCTTCGCCCCCCGAGTCGAGTCATTCTCCTCGAGTCAAGCCTTGCTCCTCGAGTCAAGTGATTCTCCTCGAGTCGAGCCTCGCTCCTCGAGTCGAGTGATTTTCCCCAAGTCGAGCCTTGCTCCTCGAGTTGAGCCATTCTCCACGAGTTGAGTCCCGTTCCTCGAGCAAGCACCTGTAACGATTTGAAGAACAGGCTAGCCAAAGCAAGACAATTGCAAAATAAAGCAAAAAGACAAACAGAGGAAAACTTGCCCTCTGAGCGTGGAAAATGCCATGACAAGAGAAGTCTACATCACTACTCGTTACGATGTCCCTTCGCGTCTTTAACAGAGACTCGCGCTCACGCCTGGGGAATAGGGGCCGATCTTCCGAATGTAGATGGAGAAGCGTCACCAAAGCTGGAATGGCGGATGCCCCGTGAGACCGACTTATGCTCGATGCATGATTGAACTTTGAGAATTGATCCCCGAGCAGTCGAAGCCCTCCGGTGCGGCAGAGCCTTCCACCAGGTGCCACTCCGTCTTCTCGAAGCATCAGCCCGCAGCATCAACCTCCGTCTTCGAGACCTCGGAATGAGCCCGCCTTTGCGAAACACAAAAGTGCAGTCGCCTTCCAAGCTGGCCGAGACGGACGCCATGATCATCCCCTAACATGTCACAATTAGACAATAATTGCCATGCTAATTACCGTCGAGTTGCATGGACTCCGGGTCGAAGATATCATCAAACAAAACAACATCGAAGAAAGACTTGGGCGTGACTTCGCCAAAAGATCAACAAGCCGCGACACGCTGGTACGCCTCTGCACAAGTGCGTGCCCTGCCTGCCTGCGCATGTCCCCATGTGTCCGGGGCTAGAGCGACGAGTGCGAACGTGTCCGCCTCGCCCACGTTGAGCTACGCCTCCCATTCGCTTGGATCCTCCTCCACGTGTCGATCACACAATCGTGTTGAGAGAGACGCAAAAGCGAGAGAGAGCACTTGCAATTGTGAGAATATTATCTATAATCACAAAGGCTTTGCGACAGGGAAGCCTTGGGGGATAAATTTCCTCAAACACCCAGCGGAAAAAACTAAAAGTTCACCGCCCGGTGCCTCCCGAGCGATAAACTTGGGGGGCTAATGTTGTCGGTCGTTTTCGGAAAACCCAGGACGCCGAGAAGACACGCCGCTCAACGAGCCGATGGTCAGGCCGGGGGTCCTGAAGAGTGGCAAGCCTTCCATCACGGGTCGACTGGAAAGTCCTCATGTCCAACTCTCGGCTCCTCAAGTTGAGCCTCGCTCCTTAGGTTGAGCCTCGCTCCTCGAGTCGAGGCTCGAGTTGTTCTCCTCGAGTCGTTCTCCTCGAGTCGAGCCTCAAGTCACTCCTCGAGTCGAGCCTCGAGTCGTCCTCCTCGAGTCGAGCCTCAAGTCGTCCTCCTCCAGTCGAGCCTCGAGTCGCTCCTCAAGTCCAGCCTCGAGTCATCCTCCTCGAGTCGAGCCTCGAGTCGTCCTCCTCGAGTCGTCCTCCTTGAGTCGAGCCTCGAGTCGCTCCGCAAGTCGAGTCACTCTCGTCAAGTAGAGACCTTCAAATTTCGCATAAAAAGCATGATAACCGAAGACCTTCTAAGGCCCTCAAACACCTATAAACACCCATCTCATTGAGGGGAAAGCCATCCCATTCATTCTCAAGGAACTTGAGACTTCTCTCTGCTTCTCTCTACCATCCTTGGCCTGAAGCGGATTCTCCTCGATTTCTCGTTCTCAGAGATTCTGAAGCGCTTTTCGGGGACTCCCGAGTGTCACCTCTCTTGATCGAATGATTAATCTTGAGCCCACGAGTGCTCTAACGGTTTTCAACTGAAAATCGCCCACGCGTCTAGCACCCTAGACGCGTCCACCATTTCTTACAAGAAATCGCCTACGCGTCCGGCATTTTCGACTAGGAATCGCCTACGCGTCCAGAATCTCCGCCACAATAAGGAACTCTTGACTTAGAGTCTTCCACTTCTCCAAAAGAGAGAAAACACACATTCTCTCTCTCATACGCGATCTCCGAAGTTCTGAGACGTCGCCGAGGACTCCTCCGCGCCTCGTCTCCTTCGTCGAGTACGCTTCTCCACCAAGGCTCCCTGCCTCACACTGCGTTGCACACGCTTGAACTACGTTCTGACCTGATCCAAGGCATGGGTACGTAGGCAGCCGACACACAAGGCACAGTCACTCCTCCTCCTCACCCCCTACCTCTCTCGAGAGGCGGGTTGATCGGAGAAAACCTAGCTCGAGACTTTCGAGTTCACACTTTTGGCCCGGGTGGTGCGATCACTTGGTCCGGCCTTGGATCGAACCGCCCGAGGTATTCAATAGTTGTTCATTCGTGCGACAACATCTTTCAACCTTGCGTTTCTGTGCAGTGAGGCGATTGAACGCTTCTGACCTCTTTTCATCGATGCTTGGCGTAGGCTTGGTGAAGTAGTCTATGGAAATTATGGCGTACTCATATGGTTTTGGCACTCTAGGGAGCTTGCCAATAATGTCTACGCCCCATTTAGCAAAGGGACGTGGGACTACGATGCTACTTAATGGGGTCGGCGACTGCCGCGTGATTCAGAGAAGCGTTGTCACTTTTGCTTCAGCGCTTCGAGCGCGAGGGAAATTCTAGCGGCGTGGTTCCCACAGATGCCCTCATGTATTTCACGGAGGACCTTGGTCGACTCGACGCGATTGAGGCATCGGAACAGCGGCCTTGAGTAACCGTGCTTATAGAGTATTTCATTTCGAAGCGTGTACTTGGATGCTAAGACTCTCAGCTTATCAGCTTTTTTGCGGTCTTCGGGAAGTTCCCCTCTTCACAGAAACTTGACAATTGGGTCCATCCAAGTAGGCTGAGACGCAACCTCTACGGTCCCGATTTCGTCTCTGGAGACGGATGGCCGTGGGAGAAATTCGATAGCTACGGTCCCTAATCCGTCTTCGTCGATGTCGGATCCAAGGCAAGCAAGTGCGTCTGCCTCTGAATTTTTCTCTCTCGGGATTTGGTGAATCTCGAACCAAGAGAAGGCATCGAGTTTGGAGTTTGTCATAGCCAGATATGTAACCATATTAGGTTCCTTGGCGGTATAATCTCCTTTAACCTGGTTCACGATCAACTACGAGTCGCAGTGTATTCGCAGGTTTTGTGAGCCGAGCTTTTGCGCTAGCTCTATCCCCACAATGAGAGCCTCATATTCGGCCTAATTATTGGAGGCTAGGAAGCCGTAGTGAAGGGCGTATCGCAACTTTTCCCCGTCGGGGTTAGTCAGAATTATTCCGATGCCAGCCCCCCCAGCATTAGATGCTCCATCTACGTACAACTCCCAGATGGGACCCGTTGGGTCAACCTTTCTTTTCCGAGTCATTGCATTGTCGGTTAAGTCGTTTTCCACTCTTCCCATAACGGGAGTATAGGAGAATTCTGCCACAAAGTCGGCTAAGGCCTGACCCTTTATAGCCGTTCTTGGGTGGAACTCAATCCCGTACTCGCTCTATTCTTGGGACCAGACCGCCATGCGAGTCGATGTTCCCTTTTGAAGAGACTTACCGATCGGATGCTCAGTTCGCACCGCGATTGGGTGAGCTTGGAAATATGGATGTAGCTTTTTAGCTATCGTTACGAGAGCCACAGAAAGTTTCTCTATCTCGGTGTAGCGTGTTTCCGCATCGAGTAAGGCTTTGCTCACATAGTAGACTGGCCATTGGACCATGTCTTCTTCGCGGACAAGAACAGCGCTTACGGCTCTTTCAGAGACGGCGAGATATACGTATAGCATCTCGCCCTCCTTTGGTTTGGAGAGGAATGGAGGGGACCCAAAGTAAGCCTTCATTTCCTGGAAGGTTTTTTCATATTCGTCCACCCACTCAAAGCCGTCCGTCTTCTTTAGAGCTTTGAAGAACGGTTGACACTTGTCGGTGGCTTTAGACACGAAGCGTGTCAGAGCAGCAATCCGACCGGTCAGGCTTTGCACCTCTTTCACTCGTCTTGGAGACTTCATTTCAAGGAGTGCCTTGATTTTTTCGGGATTCGCCTCTATCCCTCGTCGGCTGACGATGTATCCGAGAAATTTCCCGGACTCAACCCCGAACACGCACTTGTTGGGATTGAGTTTCATTTTATATCGGCGGAGGATTGTGAACATCTCCCTTAGGTCGTGTACGTGATTAGTTGCCAGTAGGCTTTTAACGAGCATCTCATCCACGTACACTTCCATTGTCTTGCCGATTTGATTGGCGAAGATCTGATTAACCAAGCGTTGGTACGTTTCTCCCGCGTTCTTAAGGCCGAAAGGCATGACCTTATAGCAGTAGAGCCCACGATCGGTGACAAAGGTTGTCTTAATTTGATCGGGCTCGTGCATTCGAATTTGGTTGTAGCCCGAATAGGTGTCCATGAAGCTGAGAAGTTCATGGCCAGCCGTGGCGTCGACAAGTTGTTCAATGCGCGGGAGTGGAAAGCAGTCCTTAGGGTAGGCTTTGTTAAGATCTTTGTAATCTATACAAATTCGCCACTTCCCATTAGGCTTTTTCACCATTACCACGTTGGCGACCCACTTGGGGTACTTAGCTTCTCGGATGAAGTTTGTGGTGAGCAGTTTCTCAACCTCTTCATTTATGGCCAGGTATCGTTCTGGATTGAACGTTTGTCTAGCTTGCACCTTTTCGGCAACCCTTGGGTCGTCGTTTAATCGGTGCACTATTATCTCGGGATCGATTCCGGGCATGTCCGCATGAGTCCATGCAAAAACATCCTTGAACTCCCTGAGGAAGGCAACGAACTAAGTTTTGATGGCGAATGGAAGCCGGGTGCAGACCTTTACGACCTGATCAGGCTTAGATTCGTCTAGCACGACTGGCACAAGATCGTTAGAGGTTTCCACCTTGAGTCTTTCGACTTCATCCCGAGGGTCAAGTTCTCTGAACTTCCTTGCGTCCCTTGGGTCGCATGGGTAATCGTCTTCCACTTGGAAGATTGTGTTGACCATTTTACCCGCAGATTTGCCATCAACTCCTTGCACGTAGCATATTCTGGCATGGGATTGGTCTCCGGCCATGATGCCAATTCCCTCCTCGGTTGGGAATTTCACCACTAGGTGGTACGTGGAAGGGATAGCCCTTAGCCGATTCAGCGTGGGTCGCCCGATGATTAAGTTATAGGGCGACTCCTGATCAACCACTAGGAATGGGACCATGTGAACGACTTCAACGCCTCCGGGGGTCCTGAATGTCACTGGTAGATCGATGATACCTTCGGTCATGACCCTTTCCCTGGTGAACCCAAACAAGGGTGTTTGGGTCGGAGTCGGGCGTAGCCCCCCGAGCTTCATGCGCTCTAGGGTGGACTTGAAAATTATGTCGGCAGCACTACCGTATTCGATGAGAACCCTTTTCACCAAGTTATTGGCCACTTGGGCTTTGAGCACAATCGCGTCATTGTGTGGATGCACAACTCGCTTGGCTTCTTCATTGGTGAAATACATCGTCTCGTGAGGCACGGACGGGGGTTCTTCATACGTAAAGTTGACATGCATGGCAGCGTCTTCCTGAGCCACGACCGTAAGGAATTTCTTCCGTTGTCGGGCTGAATCTCCATCTTGCGAACCTCCCAGTATGGTGGTCACAACATGGAGTTACGGATTGGCGTTGGCAGTAGCCGCGGTTCGGTCGGCAGAAACGGCTGTTCCTCCTCCCTTGCCAGACTGTGGTCTGCTCGTGGTGGGGCCCGCAGCGCTGATCATGCGTAACACGAACTTTTTCAGCTCACCCCGTTGGATCAAAGCCTCGATTTGCCTTTCAAGGTTGTAGCATTCAGAGGTCAAGTGACCGTATTCCTGATGGAACTCGCAATATCAAGATCGATCGTGAGTCGCGGGATCCTTTTTCATTGTAGCCGGGGTGGTGAACTTGTCACGTGCCAAGGCCAAAATCCGTTCCGGCGACGTGTTCAACGGTGTGAACGACGAATACCCTTTGAAGTTTTCCGTAAGCTGCGGCTTCTAGGGTGCAGGGAGTTGGCTATTGGAAACCTGATTCCCCTTATTTAATCTTTTACGAGATTCGCCTTGCTCGTGGCTAGGTTCTTCTCGACGACGAGAGCTTTGATTGTTGCTCTTGCGGCCATCGAGGTAATCTTCGACTTCCATGAAGGTCTTAGCTCGAGTCATCAACTCGGCCACGGTAGAAGGGACACGGCCAACGACTGACATGAGGAAGTGACTTGTGCGCAAGCCCTCGATGATAGCGGCAATTGCGTCACCGTCGTCAAAGAGGTCGACCCTGTTTGACTCTTCGGTGAATCGGGCGAGGTATCGCCTAAGAGACTCGCCACTCTCTTGCCTGATTGACCCCAGGTACATATTGGTCTTCTTTTGGACCATAGACGTGGAGAACCGTGCTAGGAACATGTCCTTCAGGTCTTTGAACAAATGTATGGTTCCCGGCCTTAAGTTCTTGAACCACTCAAAACCGGGTCCGGCGAGGGTAAGACTAAAAGCTTGGCACATGGCGCCAGGAGAGACACCCTGCATCGTCATCCAGGTCTGATAGTGTTGGATGTGGTAAGCAGGATCTGCTTTTCCATCATAGGGAGCGAGGTTCGGGAGTTTGAAATTCTCAACCAATATATGAGCCGTGAAAGGCGAGGAATTCTCCTCAACGACTCCATAGGCACTTCCGCCTATTCCGTATTCACGGAGATCTCGTACCTCATTTCGAAGATTATGGATCATAGTGACCACATCGAGACCGGTGGTCGGAGTAACTCCCTGTTCGGGAGGAGTCACCTGTCGCCTTTCGTTGGACCCTTGACCCGTGCGGCGGTTCCCGTTAGTTGGGGCTGCCAGCGGGACGTTGGGCCTAGAGCTCAGTCGTTCTCTCAGATCATTGCCACGCCCAATGCGTTGAGCAGTGAGATGGTCCCTGAGGTCAGGGCTTGTCGTACGGAGGCGCAGGCTTCGTCTGCGACGGCGCGCCCTCTGCGTGCCCTAACTTTCCGCAACATTCCCATGTGACCAAGTCGATCAAGGGCTGAACGTCGGGAGTTCCCCTCTTGGGAATTCGTAGGTGCGTCACCTGTCCTGGGTAAGGGGTTCGAAGGACCGGCTTCAAACACGGCGGGGAGTTACCCGTCCTTCATGACAGAAGTCTCGATATCCTCCGAATCGCCGGTACCCTCGTAATCAGGGTCGCGGTCGCGACTTTCCTCATTGAGGTTCTCGGGATCCCCGTTGGGGATCACCTTGTTACGCGTAGGTCGCTTTTCAGCCAGTCGGCTATGGTACCTCGCGTTCTTTGCCTTTAGTTGGCGGATATTCTCCTCCAACTCCATGATGCGGTTGTCCCTGCTATCTGGAGACAGAGATGGTGAACGGGTCGAACTCTCTTCGTGGAGTGACTCTTCGTCACCATGCGCTCGGGAGCGCAAGAAATATTTTTTGGTCCCAGTGACGTTATCGGGGTTGTTAACGCCCTCAGAACGTACCGGTGGCTGACTACTCATCTTTTCTCGAGTCCGAGAAAGTTGAGTCTTCAAGAGAAAAGAAGATGAATAGAAGGGATTTTTGGGCTGAACAAGTCGGGAAGTACCCTCCTTCTGGCACCAAAATGTTGTCGCACAAAAATGAACAACTATTGTATACCTCGGGCGGTTCGATCCAAGGCCGGATCAAGTGATCGCACCCGGGCCAAAAGTGTGAACTCGAAAGTCTCGAGCTAGGTTTTCTCCGATCAACCCACTTCTCGGAAGAGGGAAGGGGTGAGGAGGAGGAGTGATCGTGCCTTTGTGTTATAGGCTGCCTACGTACCCGTGTGTGGGATCAGGTCAGAACGTAAGTTCAAGACGTGTGAGACGCAGTGTGAGGCGCGGAGCCTGGGAGAGAGGTGTACTCGACAAAGGAGACGAAGCACGGATGAATCCTCGGCGACGTCTCAGAACTTCGGAGATCGCAGGCACGTCTAGCGTGTTAGACGCGTAAGGGATTCTAGGTGTAGAACCCTAGGAGCGTGCCTGGGCACTAGGGGCATTCGATCAGAGGGAGGTGTTGTCGGTCGTTCTCGGAAAACCCGAGACTCCAAGAAGACATGCCGTTCAAAGGGCCGATGGTCAGGCCGGAGGTCCTGAAGAGCGGCAAGCCTTTTGTCACGAGTCGACTGGCAAGTCCTCGTGCCAAATCCTCATGCCCCTCGAGTCGAGCCTTACGTCGTTCTCCTCGAGTCGAGCCTCGAGTCGTTCCTCGAGTCAAGCCTCGAGTCGTTCTCCTCGAGTCGAGCCTCGAGTCGTTCCTCGAGTGGAGCCTCGAGTCGTTCTCCTTGAGTCGAGCCTCGAGTCGTTCCTCGAGTCGAGCCTCGAGTCGAGCCTCGAGTCGTTCTCCTCGAGTCGAGCTTTGAATCGTTCCTCGAGTCGAGCCTCGAGTCGCTCCTCGAGTCGTCCTCCTCGAGTCGTCCTCCTCGAGTCGTCCTCCTCGAGTCGTCCCCCTCGAGTCGTCCTCCTCGAGTCGAGCCTCGAGTTGTCCTCCTCGAGTTGTCCTCCTCGAGTCGTCCTCCTCGAGTCGAGCCTCGAGTTGTCCTCCTCGAGTCGAGCCTCGAGTCGTCCTCCTCAAGTCGAGCCTCGAGTTGCTCCTCAAATCGAGTCACTCTCGTCTAGTGGAAACCTTCATATTTCACGTGGCAAGAATGGTATTCGAACACCCCTAAAGGCCCAAAAGAGTCCGGCAAGACGAGCCATTCGCTGCGCGCACAGCACGCTGCGCCGGCCAGCCATGCAGCAGGCCGCGCGCCGCGCCAGGCAGGCCGCGCGCCGCGCCAGGCAGACCGCGCGCCGTTCGAAGACACGCCCGCGCCGCGCGCCCATGCGCCGTGCATCATGCGCCGCTCATCTCGCGCCGCGCATCCCGAGCCGCGCATCCCGCGCTGCACATCCCGCGCCGCGCCAGATGACTCGCGCGCCGCGCCCCCTGTGCCGCGCGTTGTGCGCCGCGGGCGCCGTGCGCCTCCACTTGACGGCGCGCGCGCCCTTAGTCCCACATGGACGAAAAAGAAGCCTTCTAAGGCTCTTAAACACCTATAAATACCCCCTCTCATTGAGGGGAAAGCCATCCCATTCATTGTCAAGGAACTTGGGACTTCTCTCTGCTTCTCTGGATGCCATCCTTGGCCTGAAGCAGATTCTCCTCGATTTCTCGTTCTCAGAGATTCCGAAGCGCTTTCCGGGGACTCCCGAGTGCCGCCTCTCTTGATCGAACAATTAATCTTGAGCCCACGAGTGCTCTAACGGTTTTCGACTGAAAATCGCCTACGCGTCTAGCACCCTAGACGCGTCCACCATTTCTGACAAGAAATCGCCTACGCGTCCCGCATTTCCAACTAGGAATCGCCTACGCGTCCGGAATCTCCGCCACAACAAGGAACTCTTGACATAGAGTCTTCCACTTCTCCAAAAGAGAGAAAACACACATTCTCTCTCTCATACGCGATCTCCGAAGTTCTGAGACGTCGCCGAGGACTCCTCCGCGCCTCGTCTCCTTCGTCGAGTACGCTTCTCCACTAAGGCTCCGCGCCTCACACTGCGTTGTACACGCTTGAACTACGTTCTGACCTGATCCCACGCATGGGTACGTAGGCAGCCGACACAGAAGGCACGGTCACTCCTCCTCCTCACCCCCTACCTCTCCCGAGAGGCGGGTTGATCGGAGAAAACCTAGTTCGAGACTTTCGAGTTCACACTTTTGGCCCGGGTGCGATCACTTGGTCCGGCCTTGGATCGAACCGCCCGAGGTTTTCAATAGTTGTTCATTTTCGTGCGACAACATTTTGGCGCTAGAAGGAGGGGACTTCCCGACCTTTTCAGCCCGAAATCCCTTCTGTCCATCTTCTTCTTTTCTTCTGCCAACTCGATTTTCTCAAACTTGAGAAAAGATGAGTAGTCAACCACCCGTACGTTCTGAGGGCGTTAACAACCCCGATAACGTCACCGGGACGAAAAAATATTTCTTGCGCTCTCGAGCGCATGGTGACGAAGAATCGCTCCACGAAGAGAGCTCGACCCGCTCACCATCTCCATCTCCAGATAGCAGGGACGACCGCATCATGGAGTTGGAGGAGAATATCCGCCAACTAAAGGCGAAGAACGCGAGGTACCACATCCGACTGGCTGCGAAGCAACCTGCGCATGACACGGTGACCCCCAACGGGAATCCTAAGAACTTCAACGAGGAAAGTCGCGACCGCGACCCTGATTACGAGGGTACTGGCGATTCGGATGGTATCGAGACTTCTCTAACGAAGGACGGGGGACTCCCTGCCGTGTTTGAAGCCGGTCCTTCGAATCCCCTACCTCGGACAGGTGACACGCCGGCTGCTTCTCAAGAGGGAAATTCCCGACGTTCGGCCCTCGACCGACTAGGTCAAAGGGAGAATGTTGCGGAGAGTCAGGGAACGCAGAGAGCGCGCCGTCGCAGACGAAGCCTGCGCCTCCGTACGACCAGCCCTGATCTTAGGGACCACCTCACCGCCCAACGCATTGAGCGTGGCGATGACTTAAGAGAGCGACTAAGCTCTCGGCAAAATATCCCCGTAGTAGCCCCAACTAACGGGAACCGCCGCACGTGTCAAGGGTCAAATGAAAGACGACAAGTGAGTCCTCCCGAACAGGGAGTTACTCCGACTACCGGTCTCGATGTGATCACAATCATCCACAATCTTCAAAATGAAGTACGAGATCTCCGAGAACATGGAATAGGCGGAAGTGCCTATGGGGTGTTTGAGGAGAGTTCCTCGCCTTTCACGGCTCAGATATTGGCCGAGGTATGCACGGGAAATTTCAAACTCCCGAACCTCTCTCCCTACGGTGGAAAAGCGGATCCCGCTTACCATATCCAGCACTATGAAACCTGGATGACGATGCAGGGTGTCGCCCCCGGCGCCATGTGCCAAGCTTTTAGTCTTACCCTCGCCGGACACGGCTTCGAGTGGTTCAAGAACTTAAGGCCGGGAAGCATCTTATCATTCAAAGACCTGAAGGACATGTTCCTAGCACGCTTCGCTACATCTATGGTCCAAAAGAAGACCAAGATGTACCTGTGGTCGATCAGGCAAGAGAATGGCGACTCTCTTAGACGATACCTCGTCCGATTCAATGAAGAATCGAATAAGGACGACCGCTTTGACGACAAAGACGCAGTCACTTCCATCATTGAAGGCTTGCATACAAGTGACTTCCTTAAGTCCATCGTCGGCCGTGTCCTTTCTACCATGGCCGAGTTAATGACTCGAGCCAAGACCTTCCTGGGAGTCGAAGATTACCTCGATGGCCGCAAGGGCAGTAATCAAAGCCCTCACCACCGAGATGAGCCTAGCAACAAGCAAGGCAACTCTTGTAAAAGACGAAACAGAGGGGGTCAGACTTCTAATAGCCGACTTCCGATGCAACAAAAGCCGCGACTTGCGGAAGAATTTAAGGGCTACTCGTCGTTCACGCCATTGAACACGACGCCGGATCAAATCCTGGCTTTGGCGCGTGACAAGTTCACTCCCCCGGCTTCAATGAGCAAAGATCCTGCGACTCGCGATCGATCTAAATATTGCGAGTTCCATTAGGAATACGGTCACTTAACCTCCGAATGCTACAGTCTTAAAAGACAGATCGAGGCATTGATCCAATGGGGTTAGCTGAAAGAGTTCGTGTTACGCATGACCAGCGCTGTGGGCCCCACCACAAACAGACCACAATCTGGTAAAGAAGGAGGAACATCCGCTTCTGCCGACCGAACCACGGCTACTGCCAACGCCAATCCGCGACTCCACGTTGTAACCACCATACTGGGTGGCCCACAAGATGGAGATTCAGCCCGAAAACGGAAAAGATTCCTAAGGGCCGTAGCTCAAGAAGACGCTGCTATGCACGTCAACCTCACCTATGAAGAACCTCTGTCCCTGCCTCACGAGACGATGTACTTCACCAACGAAGAAGCCAAGCGAGTTGTGCATCCGCATAATGACGCATTTGTGCTCAAAGCCCAAGTGGCAAATAACTTGGTGAAAAGAGTTCTCATCGACAACGGCAGTGCTGCCGACATAATTTTCAAGTCCACCTTAGAGCGCATGAAGCTCGGGGGGCTACGCCCAACTCTGACCCAAACGCCTCTATTCGGGTTCACTGGGGAGAGAGTCATGACCGAAGGCATCATCGATCTACTGGTCACCTTCGGAAGTCCCGGAGGCATTGAAGTCGTTCACATGGTCCCATTCCTAGTGGTCGATAAAGAGTCGCCCTACAATGTAATCATTGGGCGACCCGCGCTGAACCGACTAAGGGCCATTACTTCAACATACCACCTACTGGTGAAGTTCCCTACCGAGGATGGATTCGGCATCATGGATGGAGACCAATCCTAAGCCAGAATATGCTACATCCAAGGAATCAATGGAAAGACCGCTAGAAAGACGGTTAACACGATCTCCCAATTCAGAGATAGCGTCGAGTCGACCAAGGTCCTCTGCAAAATCCACGAAGACCTCTGCATGACACCCAAGTGCAAGGTGCCGGCGTCCTCATCCCAAGCAGAGAGGGACCCTACAGAGTCCTCCAAGTCATACATGACGGGACCTACTACGTCAAATACACAAACGAAACACCGATCTGTCGCCTGTGGAATGTGGAACACTTGAGGCAGTACTACCAGTAGCCAGCGCTTCCCCCCATTTTATTTCTTTGCTTTCCAACATTCAATAAGGCCTACGAGCCAATGTTTTAGGATTTCAAATTTTTGCAATATTAATAAAGTTCGAGGTTTTTCTTTCAAAATCTACTTTATCAAAGATTTTAAGTCATCAAAATACGATCGTAAACCCAAAAACTCGGGGGACTAGTGACATAGGCAACGGAAAGTACACTCAAAACCCTCAAGAAGTGCGCTCCACAAAAAGAAAGAACGCTCCACCAAAACAGAACACCCAAACATAAACGGGAACGAGCGTTCAACTAAGACGCCTCCGCGGCGCGCAATAAGACATCCCAGAGATGCAGGCTAAGGCGGCTCCGCGGCGTGCCATAAGACATCCCAGAGATATAGGCTAAGACGCCTCTGCGGCGCGCCATAAGACATCCCAGAGATGCAGGCTGAAGAGGCCTCCGCGGCGTGCCATAAGACATCCCAGAGTTGCAGGCTAAGACGCCTCCGCGGTGCGCCATAAGACATCCCAGAGATGCAGGCTAAGACGCCTCCGCGGTGCGCCATAAGACATCCTAGAGATGCAGGCTAAGACACCTCCGCGGCGCGCCATAAGACATCCTAGAGATGCAGGCTAAAGCCGTCCCTCGCGACGCATCAAAGATGCCTACATGGCGCACCTAAGACGCCTACATGGCGCACCAAAGCCGTCCCTTGCGACGCACCAAAGACGCCTACATGGCGAACGTAAGACGCCTACATGGCGCACCCAAGACGCCTACCTGGCGCACTTGAGACGCCTACCTGGCGCACGTAAGACGCCTACATAGCGCAACCAAGTCGTCCCTCGCGACGCACCTAAATAGCCTACGTGGCGCATCTAGGCCATCCCTCGCAACGTGCCTATGACGCCTAAACGATGCAAAGAACCGTCTCTCACGACGCCCTCCGAGTCGCCCCAAGGCGTTGTATGTGATGACTAATCGCAATGCACTTGAACCGCCACAAGGCGCACAAAAACCGCCATACAAGGTGTAAGTCCTACCATCCTTCGCCACCGTCAGCTGAGCACGATCACACTTGCCTTTGGAGACTCCCCATTCCACGCGAGCTAATTGAAACTGCTCGCAAAGACTCGTGAACTCCGCCTCTGAGCAAGAACTTCGCTCGGCCTAAGCTAGCTGAGACTTTGCTCGAGCATGCTCCTCCTAGAAGAGTCCCAGGCGACGGGTGAGGTCATGAAAAATCTTCTCGAGCCAAGCCTTGCTCCTCGAGTCCAATCATTCTCCTCGGGTCGAGCCTCGCTCCTCGGGTCGAGTCACTCTCCTCGAGTCGAGCCTTGCTCCTCGAGATGAGTCATCCTCCTCGAGTCGAGCTTAGGTCCTCGAGTCAAATCATTCTCCTCAAGTCAAGCTTCACTCCTTGAGTCGAGTCATTCTCCTCAAGTTGAGCTTTGCTCCTCGAGTCGAGTCATTCTCCTCGAGTCGAGCTTCACTCCTTGAGTCGAGTCATTCTCCTCGAAGTCGAGCCTCCCTCCTCGAGTCGAGTCATTATCTTCAAGTCGAGCTTTGCTCCCGAGTCAAGTCATTCTCCTCGAGTCGAGCTTCGCTCCTTGAGTCGAGTCATTCTCCTCGAAGTCCAGCCTCGCTCCTCGAGTCGAGTCATTCTCCTCAAGTCGAGCTTTTCTCCTTGAGTCGAGTCATTCTCCTCGAGTCGAGCTTCGCTCCTTGAGTCGAGTCATTTTCCTCAAGTCGAGCTTTGCTCCTCGAGTCGAGTCATTCGCCTCGAGTCAAGCTCCGCTCCTCGAGTCGTGTCATTCTCCACGAGTCGAGCTCCGCTCCTTGAGTCGAGTCATTCTCCTTGAAGTCGAGCCTCGCTCCTCGAGTCTAGTCATTCTCCTCAAGTCGAGCTTTGCTCCTTGAGTCGAGTCATTCTCCTCGAGTCGAGCTTCGCTCCTTGAGTCGAGTCATTCTCCTCAAGTCGAGCTTTGCTCCTCGAGTCGATTCATTCTCCTCGAGTCGAGCTTCACTCCTTGAGTCGATTCATTCTCCTCGAAGTCGAGCCTCGCTCCTCGAGTCGAGTCATTCTCTTCAAGTCGAGCTTTGCTCCTCGAGTCGAGTCATTCTCCTCGAGTCGAGCTTCGCTCCTTGAGTCGGGTCATTCTCCTTGAAGTCGAGCCTCGCTCCTCGAGTCGAGTCATTCTCCTCAAGTCGAGCTTTGCTC
Organism: Urtica dioica subsp. dioica; assembly: GCF_054948205.1. NCBI lineage: Eukaryota > Viridiplantae > Streptophyta > Magnoliopsida > Rosales > Urticaceae > Urtica > Urtica dioica. The sequence goes on along the minus strand of NC_142758.1, from coordinate 20,371,621 downwards.
CTTGAGTCGAGTCATTCTCCTCGAGTCGAGCTTCGCTCCTTGAGTCGAGTCATTCTCCTCGAGTCGAGCTTCGCTCCTTGAGTCGAGTCATTCTCCTCAAGTCGAGCTTTGCTCCTCGAGTCGAGTCATTCTCCTCGAGTCGAGCTCCGCTCCTCGAGTCGTGTCATTCTCCATGAGTCGAGCTCCGCTCCTTGAGTCGAGTCATTCTCCTCAAAGTCGAGCCTCGCTCCTCGAGTCGAGTCATTCTCCTCAAGTCGAGCTTTGCTCCTTGAGTCGAGTCATTCTCCTCGAGTCGAGCTTCGCTCCTTGAGTCGAGTCATTCTCCTCAAGTCGAGCTTCGCTCCTTGAGTCGAGTCATTCTCCTCGAAGTCGAGCCTCGCTCCTTGAGTCGAGTCATTTTCCTCAAGTCGAGCCTTGCTCCTCGAGTCGAGCCATTCTCCTCGAGTCGAGTTCCGATCCTCGAGCAAACACCTGGAGTGACCTGAAGAACAGGTCAGCCAAAGTAGAGACCCGCGCTCGCGTGTGGGGAATAAGGGCCGCTCTTCCGAACGCAGACGAAGAAGCGTCACCAGGGCGGGAATTGCGGATGGCCCGTGAGACCGACTTATGCTTGATGCGTGGTCAAACTTTTAGCGTTGATCCCCGAGCAGTCGAAGCCCTCCGGTGCGGAAGAGCCTTCCACCAGGTGCTACTCCGTCTTCTCGAGGCATCGGCCCGCAGCATCAACCTCCGTATTCGAGACCTTGGAATGAGCACGCCTTTGCAAAACGCAAAAGTGCAGTCGCCTTCCAAGCTGCCCGAGACAGATGACATGATCTTCCCCTAACGTGTCGCAATTAGAAAATAATTGCCATGCTAATCACCGTAGAGTTGCATGGACTCCGGGTCGAAGATATCATCAAACAAAATGCCATCGAAGAAAGACTTGGACGTGACTTCGCCAAAAGATCAACAAGCCGCGACACGCCGGTACGCCTCTGCACAAGTGCGTTCCCTACATGCCTGCGCATATCCCTGTTGCTCCGGGGCTAGAGCAATGGATGCGAACGTGTCCGCGTCGCCCACGTTGAGCTACACCTCTCATCCGCTTGGATCCTTCTCCACATGTTGATCACACACTCGTGTTGAGAGAGATGGAAAAGCGAGAGAGAGCACTTGCAATTGTGAGAATGTTCTATATAAATCACAAAAGCTTCGCGACGGCGAAGCCCTGGGAGATAAATTTTGTTGTCAATGGTGCCCACAAGAAGAGTAGTAGTGTCTATTTATGTACATTTGATGTCATATAGTCTTACGAACACTCTTGCTTGTAATTGCCTATTCATTTAATAATAAAGTTGAAACGTTCATTCATTCTTTCTTTGTTTGAAGCTTTATGATAAAACCTTAGTCTTTTAGTCCATAAACAAACTTAACAACTTACGAAGAGACAAATGTAGATTTGCATGAACAAACTCTTCGTAGTTTGCTTAAAACGATATATTCGCAATCTTAGGGTCAAAGGACTATTGACCTCAGTATGATTGTTAGAAGAATCTATGATGTCTGGTTATGAGGCATTGAGAGTTGGGGACTCTATAGTTCTTCTAGGTATCTTCCGAAGGTACTGAATTGACCAGTGCAGTTCTAGAGACAAGATAAGAACAAACCATTTAACCTCTTATGTCTCGAAGTCACTACGTATGAATTGCATCGTGCTTACCTTAATCCTGAAATGAGACATGTCATTTCACACCTTAGTATTCTCATTTGAGAAAGTCAGAATTCGGACTCACTATGTGATTCCGAACAAGGCCTATTGGTGAAATACTAAGTTGTGAGAATGTCATGAGTAACTTTGTGAAGTTCTCATATATATGGAATTCATGTACAAGATTGCTGAAATGCAATGTATATCACCTCATGCTTTGTTCGTTAGAGTGTGAATAAATGAACTGGCCAGTGTCCAAATTGAGTCTTGACTCTTTTGGATGAAACAATGTGATGGAGATGGTTAGATCAATGATGAGTTACTCATCACTCCCTCCTTCCTTTTCAGGATATGCTCTCGAAACAGCCGCTTACATTCTGAACCAAGTTCCGTCTAAAACGGTTCCTGGTACTCCTTATGAAAGATGGACTGGCCGTAAAGTAAGTTTGGGCCACATCTGAATTTGGGGTTGCCCTGCACATGTGCTAAGGCAAAAGACTAGCAAGTTGGCTAGTAGGTCAGAATTGTGCCTGTTTGTGGGATATCCAAAGGAAACCAAAGGTTTCATTTTCTATAGTCCCGAGGACGATAAGACTTTCGTTAGCACGAATGCTCGTTTCCTTGAGGAGGACTTCATGAAGGATGCGAAACCTAGAAGCAAAATTGTGCTTGAAGAAAAGTTGGGTGAGGAAGCTTCTACCTCATCTGTAAGAACTGTTCTTACCCCAACTGAAACACAACCTAACTCATCAGAATCTCGTCAAGTTGTACTTCGACGTAGTGGGAGGGCCACTCAAAAGCTTAACAGGTACATGTCTTATGGAGACTCTCTTGTAGCCGTCTCTGACATGGATGACCCTGTTTCCTATAGCCAAGCGATGGCTTGTTATGAATCAAAACTTTGGCTTGACGCCATGAAAGTTGAAATGCACTCGATGTATGTCAACAAAGTCTGGAAACTTGTAGACCTTCCTGAAGGGATTAAACCCGTAAGGTGTAAGTGGATATACAAGAAGAAAAGGGGTCCTGATGGGAACGTCGAGACGTTCAAAGCACGACTTGTGGCGAAGGGTTATACCCAACAAGAAGGAATTGACTATGAAGAAACCTTCTCGCCAGTCGCAATGCTTAAATCCATCCGCATACTCCTATCCATAGCTGCAGCTCTCGACTATGAGATCTGGCAAATGGATGTCAAGACAGCCTTTCTGAATGGCAATCTTGACGAGCGCATTTACATGGCTCAACCAGACGGTTTCGTGGATAAAGGTCAAGAGACCAAGGTTTGTGAGTTGCTTAAATCCATTTATGGACTAAAGCAAGCATCTAGGTCATGGAATATTAGATTCGATGAAACTGTAAAGAGCTTCGGCTTTGAACAGTCAATAGATGAGCCTTGTGTTTACAAGTTAATACACGAAGGCAAAGTTGTGTTTCTGGTACTATATGTCGATGATATACTACTCATTGGTAATGACGTGGGTAAGTTATCTGAGGTTAAGGTCTGGCTGGCAAAGCAATTCGATATGAAGGATCTAGGAGAAGCCGCGTACATTCTAGGGATCCATATCTTTCGAGATAGGAAAAACCGGACCCTGTCGCTCTCTCAAGCATCTTATATTGATAAGGTGATGGATCGCTTCTCGATGCAAGACTCCAAGAAGGGCCAAACACCCTTTAGGCATGGAGTTTGACTCTCTAAGGACCAGTCTCCCAAGACTGCACAAGAGATTGAAGACATGAGGAAAATTCCTTACGCCTCTGCCGTAGGAAGCCTCATGTATGCTATGCTTTGCACTAGACCTGACATTTGTTTCGCCGTTGGCGTAGTTAGCTGTTTCCAATCCAACCCTGGACCCGAGCACTGGATTGCTGTTAAGCATGTTCTTAAGTATCTTCGAAGAACTAGGAACTTGATGCTTACATACTCAGGTACTGACCTGACTATGACGGGATATACCGACTCCGATTTTCAAGCGGATAAGGATTCCAAGAAATCCACTTCGGGATCTGTGTTCATCCTTAATGGTGGAGCTGTTGTGTGGAGAAGTATTAAGCAATCTTGCATTGCTGACTCCACAATGGAAGCAGAATATGTGGCTGCTTGTGAAGCATCCAAAGAGGCTGTATGGCTTAGAAAATTCCTTAAGTATTTGGAAGTTGTTCCAAACGTCGACGAGCCCATGACCCTTTATTGTGATAATAGTGGGGATGTCGCTAACTCAAAGGAACCTCGAAGCCATAAGCACTCTAAGCATATTGAGAGGAAATACCATTTGATTCGAGAGATCGCGCAGCGTGGAGACGTGGAGGTGAAATGCAATCTCATAGATATGGAATTCATGTACAAGATTGCTGAAATGCAATGTATATCACCTCATGCTTTGTTCCTTGGAGTGTGAATAAATGAACTGGCCAGTGTCCAAATTGAGTCTTGACTCTTTTGGATGAAACAATGTGACTTGTTAGCTCCTCGTCAATACATTGTTTCTAACTTATTCACAAGGGACAAAGGAGTTGAGGAAATAACAGCTAGAAGGGTAAAATGGTAATTTCGTAAATCCCGACTAGCTGATGATATTCATGAAGGGTAAATGTTGTCGCAGTTTTTCGGACAACGATTTAGGAGTCGCAGACGGTTAGACCCAAGGCCGAACCAAGTGGTCTCGTCTCGACTCGAGCGTGTCGGGCTTGGTATCCCAGAGTGCGTGTCGATCCTGAGGCCATTACCCGACGACCTTCCTACTCGCCCGCGCAAGGGGTACGCAGCGGTCCACGAGGCGAGTCTCCGCGGAGGACTAAGACTTCCCTTTCAGCCGGTCATCCAAGAATTGTTGGTTCGCTTAAGGGTGCACGCCTCGCAGATGTCCCCGTCCTTCTATCGGGTGGTTGCGGCGTGCCACATGATGTTTTTTCGGGCGAAGAAGAGGGCCATCACTGCCGACGATATTCAGAACCACATGATGGTGCGAGGGGTGCCCGGGAAGCCTGGCTTCTACCTGGCGTCGCACCGCAAGCGCCTCGCCGTCCTCACCAATGTGAACTCGAAGCATAGATACCCCTGGGTATGGGTGTCCGAATCGTCTTTCGGGGTCGCGCCCCTCGTCTTCGGGCCTGTGGCCGACTTTCCACCCATGGGTGACATCGAAGGATCTGAGCTTGACGCGGTGATCAGAGCGGTCCCAGAATCGAGGCGGCAAGGAACGCTCTTCGAGTCCCCAGACCTAATGGCGAGGACGGGGTGGTTCGTGCCTAGTGATGATGTTCCTTTGTGCCCCGACCTCGACGCGGGGGTCCCGGAGGATCCCGAGTCCGAGGCGGGGGGGTCGTCAGCTCCCTCCCCCGACGCGGGGGGTACTGGCCACGCATATACTTTCGTGTTATTGTTGTTTCCCATTATTTGTGCTTGTCGTCATGTTTTAACTGACAAACGCTCTTCTCTCCTCTGTAGGTACCATGGCTCGACGTCATCGACCGCGCGCGCAAATGCCGAGAGCGATGCCCGCTGACGACGCTACGATCGCGACTCGCCCCCCAGCTGAGGCCCGTCGCGGGGGGTCACCATCGCGAGTGAGGAACGAGGCGATCTCTTCCAACAAGCGGCCATCATCGTCGGCTTCTCTCGGGTCACCGTCCGGTCACAAACGCACTCACACGTCGACGGTGTCAGACAGTTTGGACTCCATGCTCTTAGCGGAGGCGGCAGAGTTGAGAGACCAGTGCTCCCGGGGGATCCTTGAGACCTCCTTGCGGGATTTCAAGGGCCTGCTGACAACGAGCGATCTTGAGCACTTCCAGAACGGGATCGGCGACGCCCGAAAGGTATGACTCGTTCTCATATGTTACGTATCGTTGTCGTGCTTATTGTGACTATACGCGTTTCCTTCGTTTCCACAGATGCTCGCACGCCAAGAGCGGAGCGATCGCATTCTCCGAGACATGCTACGACGCATGCAGATCATGGAAAAGGAGAAGGCGAGCATGACGGCTGCGCACGCTGCCGCCCTAGCGGAGGTTCGCACCGCCCAAGAGTTTGCGACGCTAGAGAAGGAGCTGGAGCGAGCTCGCGGAGAATCGGCCGCCGAGAAAGTGCTTCGTGAGAAGGCGGAGCAAGCAGCTGACACCTTTCTGGGGGAAACGAAGAAACTCCAGGCGGCACTCTCGAGCCGGGATGCGGAGCTGAGCATCGTCCATGCTTGGCTATCGGCGAGCGAGATTGCTCGAGTCAAGGTGGAGAGGGAGAGGGACACCTTGCGGGCGGAGATGCAAACGCTCGTCGAGGAGAAGGAAGATGTCGTGCGATCCAAGACGGACTTGGAGGACGACTGGGACTTGACGTTGGAGGCGGCCCGATACGAAGCGGCGAGGCGAGTCCGAGACGCGACCGCGAAGGAGAATGCGTCCCGCGGGACTACATTTTCCTTCTTTAACGCCATGTTCCCTCCTTATGATGACGAGCCGCCGGAGGACGACTTGCATCCACAGATCCCCGCCGAGGCTGCTCAGTCGACGACCCACCAGCCTGGCGGAGAAGCCGTTGGCGGGTTTGGCGCCCCTGACCCCGAAGGAGATGAAGAGCAAGTCGACTTTGGCTCGGACTAGTTGAGTTTTCCTTGGTTTTTCGCGCACTTGTTTAGCGCTTGCTTTATGCTTTCTTTCTGATTATTGTTATGTTTGCGTCATACTTTCGTACTTTTCTTATTGGGTTGTTTACGCAACATCGTTTTGCTTTGATTGAAGCTTTCTTTTCATCGTGCGTCTTATTTTCTCGACTTGCTACGCCTAGTGTAATCGATTTGCGCAATTTGAATAGTGCGTGTCTTACGAGCCCGGCTTACTATGCTTAACGTAACCGGTTGGCACGGCTTACCGCCGCATTTGGCGGCGAAGTTCCCCGCGGATGCTGCCTAGACCAGTTTCATCCGGCGGGTGCGATTTCCGGCCATCCATTTGTGACTCGCTGCCTATCGGCGTGCGCGAGCTGGGTGGCCGTCGCGCTCATCCTCCGGCGAGTACGCTACCTATCGGCGTGCGTATCGGGACGGGTTTGCAGCTCCCAGTGAGCGTGGTACTCGTTGGTACACGTGTCACGTTTTGGGTTTTGACTGCCGAGATCGACAATCCGGTGCGCGGACGTGATCCATCGATGCCTTGCCGCCTATCGGTGCGCAAGGTGCATCGGTGCACGAGAGGGTCGCAGCAAAAGACGTGCGAGGACGGAGGTCCGGTGCGCGGATCCAACTCAACGACGTTTCGCTATCTCTCGGCATACGGCCTCGACCCGTGCGAGAGCGTCGCACGAGGAGGGTACAAAGTCGGAGGTCCGGTGTGCGGATCCGATTTATGGGTGTTTTGTTACCGCTTGGCGCGTGGAAAGTGGAGTAAGCGAGCTCGTTACTCTCGCTTGCTCTCGCCCTATCCTCCTTAGCCCCCCGAGTTTCTTGGGTGCTCGTAGAGGAAGCTAGAAATTAAGATACAATGTTTTGAAGTGAAATGTAATTCATTAAATTATCGAAATGGTTCAAAAATTACATCCCAGGCCTTTGGCCAAACTTGAAATTTAAAATTGACTTTGCTAAAATCGAAAGTTACATGAGAACAACAAAGCGTAAAAGTGGACGAGTGAACATCTATTGATAATATTGCCGGAGGTGCTCCGCATTCCACGGGTGTGTGAACACGAGTCCTTCCATGTTCTCGAGCTCGTATGTGCCATTGTGGATGGCTCGGCGCACACGGTACGGGCCTTCCCAGGTGGGGCCTAGAACTCCCGCACCTTGCACTTTGGTGTTTTGGAACACCCTTCGAAGAACGAGGCTCCCGTCGGCGAACTTCCGCAGCTTGATCTTTGAGTTGTAGTACTTCTCGACCTTCCTCTTTTGCGCAGCAAGCCGGGTGAGTGCTTCCGCCCTCCTTTCGTCTATGAGGTCTAGCTCGAGCCTGATCGCGTCGTCGTTGGCGGCTTCGTCGTACCCCTCGATGCGCAAGGTTGGCAGCTTGGTCTCGACGGGTACCACAGCCTCAACGCCGAACGCGAGAGCGAAAGGGGTTTCGCCGGTCGCGTTTCGAGCGGTGGTGCGATATGCCCATAAGACCATGGGGAGCTCGTCGGCCCAAGCCCCCTTTCTTGCCTCCAGCTTCTTCTTCAGGTTCTCCTTGATCGTCTTGTTCACCGCCTCGTCCTGACCGTTGGCTTGAGGATGGCGGGGAGAGGAGAAAGTCTTGCTAATGCCAAGTTGTTCGCACATTTCTCGGAGGCGCGCATTGTCGAATTGTTTTCCGTTGTCGGTTACAATTGACGCAGGGATCCCGAAGCGGCAGATGATGCTTTTCCAAATGAAACTTGTCGTGTTCGCCTCGGTGATCTTTGCTAGCGGCTCAGCCTCTACCCACTTCGTGAAGTAATCGATAGCCACGATCGCGTGCTTGTATTGTCTCGGGGCCGTAGGTAGCTCGCCGATGAGGTCGATTCCCCACTTCGCGAAGGGTCGCGGCACGATAATCGGACACAAAGGGGCCGGTGCTTGGCGCGGAATGTGGGCGAACCTTTGGCACTTGTCACACTTCTTGGCCCACTCGTGGGAGTCCTTTTTCAAGGTCGGCCAGAAATATCCAAGTCTTAGCAACTTCAATGCCAAAGATTGCCCGGCGGCGTGGTTACCGCACACCCCTTCGTGCACCTCGTGGAGTGCTTTCCTCGCCTCCATCTCGGTCAGGCAACGGAGAAGAGGCATGGAGTATCCTCTCTTGAACAAACTATCCTCCCTCATCGTGTACTTTGGGGCTAGGCTTCTCAGCTTTCTAGCTTCTTCTTTATACTCGGGGACGACTCCTCGTTTAAGGAATTCCACGAGCGGGGTCATCCATGAGGGAGGCGGAGTCTCGTCAATGACCCCTACGTCGCCTCTCGAGACATAGGGTCGGGTCAACACTTCGATTGGGACGCTGCCCTCGCCCTCCTCGTCTATCCCAGACGCGAGGCGAGCTAGGGCGTCGACGTCAACGTTCGCCTCTCGAGGAACCTGGACGATCTCGAACCACGACAGGGCCTCCAAGTTCTTTTGGGCCTTGGACAAGTAGGCGATCATGTGTGGCTCCTTTGCGGCGTAGTCGCCCTTAACCTGATTCACGATCAATTGCGAGTCGCAATGGATGCGCAGGTTTTGGGCGCCCAACTTGTTCGCTAGCTCCAAGCCAACAATCAGAGCCTCGTACTCTGCCTCGTTGTTGGAAGCCTTGAACTCGAACCGCAGGGCGTACCTCAGCTTTTCCCTATCGGGATTTGTGAGCACAACGCCGGCGCCAGCCCCCCGGGCGTTTGACGCGCCATCCACGTGCAAGTCCCAGACCGGCCCTATCGGGTCGTTGGTTCTCTTCCTTGACGACTCGCTATGGTCGTCCTCCTTGTCTTCCGTGGTCTTACTTCTTTCGTCGCCCTCGTTGGTTGGGGGCGTGCTTGTGAACTCGGCGATGAAGTCGGCGAGGGCCTGACCCTTAATGGCGGTTCTCGGTTGGAACTCGACCCCGTATTCGCCCAGCTCTTGGGACCATATCGCCATTCGAGAGGAGGTCCTTTTTTGAAGGGCCTTCTCGATGGGATGCCCCGAGCGGACCACGATGGGGTGCGCCTGGAAGTAGGGCCGGAGCTTTCTCGCGCTCATGACAAGGGCGAGGGACAGTCTCTCGATCTCGGGGTATCGGGTTTCGGCATCGAAGAGCGCCGTGCTAACGTAGTAGACTGCCCATTGTACTTTGTCCTCTTCGCGTATGAGGACCGCGCTCACGGCCCTATCGGAAACCGCGAGGTAGAGGTACAGGGTTTCGCCATTCTTTGGCTTCGCGAGGAACGGGGGGGAGGTGAAATAGGCTTTCATATCTCGGAATGCTTCCTCGCACTCCTCTGTCCATACGAACCCGTCGGTCTTTTTCAGTGCCTTGAAGAACGGTTGGCACCTATCAGTGGCTTTGGAAACGAATCGCGTCAGGGCGGCGATCCTTCCCGTCAAGCTTTGAACTTCTTTGACCTTTTGTGGCGACCTCATCTCTAAGATCGCCTTAATCTTCTCAGGATTGGCCTCGATCCCGCGGCGACTCACCATGTAGCCCAGAAACTTTCCAGACTCGGCCCTGAAAGCGCACTTGTTGGGGTTAAGCTTCATCTTGTAGCGCCGCAGAATCGTGAACATTTCCCTAAGGTCTCGAACGTGGTCGCGGGCTTTGAGGCTTTTGACAAGCATGTCATCCACGTAGACCTCTATAGTCTTGCCAATTTGATTGGCGAACATGCGGTTCACCAACCTTTGATACGTTGCTCCCGCGTTTTTGAGGCCAAAGGGCATGACCTTGTAACAGTAGAGTCCGCGGTTCGTAACAAAGGTGGTCTTGATCTGATCCGGCTCGTGCATGCGGATCTGGTTGTAGCCTGAATAGGCGTCCATGAAGCTCAGCAACTCGTGGCCCGCCGTGGCGTCCACGAGCTGCTTGATCCTCGGGAGAGGGAAGCTGTCTTTCGGGCAGGCTTTGTTGAGATCTTTGTAATCGATACAGATCCGCCACTTCCCGTTTGGCTTCTTGACCATTACCACGTTTGACACCCACTTGGGGTGCTCCGCCTCCCTGATGAAGTCGGCGGCGAGAAGTTTGTCAACTTCTTCACCAATGGCTTGGTACCTCTCCCCACTGAACGCCCGTCGTGGTTGAACGCGCTCGGCCACCCTCTTGTCGTCGTTGAGACGATGAACCATGATCTCGGGGTCGATCCCCGGCATGTCGGCGTGTGTCCACGCAAAGACATCTTTTTGCTCTTGGAGGAAAGCGGCGAGCTCGATTCGGATCTCAGACGGGAGTTGGGCGCCTACCTTGACTACTTGGTCAGGGTTGGCGTCGTCCAACATGACGGGAACGAGGTCGTCCGGTGTCTCCACCTTTCGACGCTCGACTTCGTCCCTTTGCCGGCGTAGTTGGGCCCGAGGGGCTCTCCTCCTGGGCGCGGTCTCCAGGGCACCCAGTGACCTCCCCCACGTCGGGACCGGCACAGAAGGCGCCGACGCCGGCCGACGCGCCCCCCCCGTCGCTGGTTTCGCCGTGCGCGGCTCCCCCGGGGCCGGTCGCTGCGCCCGAGCGGCTCTCCCCGCCAACGCGACAGGCGGGCGTCCCGACGGCCTCGCCCGGCCGGGTGAGGGCTCCCTCGAGGTCGGGGTCGACCCAGGCCGTGCCTCCCGTGGCCGAGGTGCCATTCCCGCGGCCGACCTCCTCCGGCGTGCCCTTTCCAGCGTCGACCGCTCCAGGCGCGGCTGCCTCCGGCGCGCGCGCGCCACCTAGACCACCGGTGAGCACCAAGGCGCTGTCCCTCGACCCGAGCGGGTCTTCCTCGACGTCTCCTGGGCCGCCAGTGCCGCCTTGAGCCCGGCCGCCTCCTCCGGCGCAAGCATCGTCTCCGGCGTCCACCTGCCGGCGCTGGCCGTCTCCGGCCCGAGCGCCCCCTCCATCACCGGTCAACCACGCTTCGACCAAGGCAAGGTCTTCCCCGGCCATCGTGACGACGCTGCTCGTGCTCGATGAGTGAGGCGCGTTAGCAACGCTCGGGAGAGATGAAAATTGAGTCCAAAAAGTTTCCAAGTCCACGTGTTGATCCCCGAACAAATGAAACAAATCGTCTTCAATGGTCCCACACCCCGATAGGCGGTCGATGGGGTCCATGGGCGCGAATAACGAGACGAGAATGACCGACAAAAAATAAAATAATAATATTAAAGGGCGCCGGGACGTACCTCTTGGCGATGGGCTATTCCGGTGGGCCAACGACGACGGAGGCTTCGAGTTTATCACACGAGTTACACTCGATAATAAACTCGGGGGGCTAATGTTACCGGTCCGTCCCGGCCCGGTACGGCAACGACATCATATGACGGCTTCCCCGAGCCTCTCCCGGCGCACGGCCACCTCAAGGCCGGCCATGGCCGAGTCAGAGCCGGCCATGGCCTCCACGGCCGAGTCAGAGCCGGCCATGGCCGGGTCAGAGCCGGCCATGGCCTCCACGGCCGAGTTAGAGCCGGCCATGGCCGGGTCAGAGCCGGCCATGGCCTCCACGGCCGAGTCAGAGCCGGCCATGGCCCCCACGGCCGAGTCAGAGCCGGCCATGGCCGGGTCAGAGCCGTCCATGGCCGGGTCAGAGGCGTCTCTCGGCCAAGGGGCTGTCCACGACGCTCCTTGGTCGCCTATAAATACCAAGGTACCTCCCTTGATCCAGGTAATCCGAATTTGAGTACTGAAACGCTGTCGAACTCGTACCTCGCTCGTTTCTCTCAAGTCTCGACCTCCAAACACTAAACCCTCTACAAACCACCTCAATCCTACTAATGTTGAGCGTCGGAGAGGTAAACAGAGGCAACCCCTCTGTTTCCCCTTTGTAGTTCACACCTTTCTATTCACGTTTCAGGTTCTTGGACGAGATATAGATCATCTACAGCTAAGGGACGGCTTGGGATACCAAGCCCGACACGCTCGAGTCGAGACGAGACCACTTGGTTCGGCCTTGGGTCTAACCGTCTGCGACTCCTAAATCGTTGTCCGAAAAACTGCGACAACAGTAAACATAGATAATATTCTGTGGATCCGCTCATTATAATTTGGTTGAATTCTTGAGTATAAAATAAATTCATTTGAACCGAGAGATTTTCAGTGTCAACTCTTTAGTGGAGTCAGTTGGCATTAAGCTAAACTTGGAAAAGGTTTGTGAACTTTTGAGTCCAAGTGTCTAGCTCAAGCTTTGTTCATTTGGATCCATGAGGTCACTGTCACAAATCATATCGAGTAGGAATAGTTAAACTAGAAGCTAAGTCAAAACAAGAACGAGACAAGTTTTACGAAAATTGTCAAAAGGGTAAATTTGTCTTTTTGGACATAGCATGAAATGAATGCCATTAAATTTTTTTGACATGGTCATATGATGGCCTAGATCACTTGGCCATGATGTGTTCATTGGGCCTTGTGGATTAATTTCATTTCATAGAATTTTACTTGAAAATTCCCAATGGGCTTTTCTTATGTTGTCATGAACAAGTAAAGAAAAATCTAGAAAGGCTTTCTGGAAGCCCTTTGGCCGTCCAACCCAAGAGAATGGGAGACTAATTTCGTGCAGCCCCATAGAGAAAAAGAGAGTTTATTTTGTGCATTGATGTATGAAGATACTTGCCAAAAGAAAAAGAGGAAACAAATTTCCTTTAGAAGGAAAGTGCATTTTCGGCCAACTAAGAGAGAAAGCAAATGAGGAAACAAATCCAAAGGCTTCTAGAAGCTCATTTGGACGTGCAAGGGGTATGAGGAAACTACCTTTTGAAGGTAATCCTCCTCCTATAAATACCCCACCTCATTCCTCTCATTTGATTCATTCCACATAAGTTAGAGATTGAGAGCTTCTCTCTCTAGAACTTGTGGTTGCCGCCCCTCTTCTCTCTCTCTAGTTTATTTTCGATTTTTCTTGTTTTGGCACCTAGGTCCTCACTCGACCTAGTGTTTAGCTCTGCGACTTCAAGACTCGTTCTTAAGTCGTAGTGTTTAAAAGTGCCCACTCACTAATTCCTTTATTTCGAGTGATTTAGTGATAGAAACTTTCGTGGTTGCTCGAGGTGCCGAGGAAAGAAAGAGAGACGTGCTGCGAGGGGAGACGAGCGTTGCAAACTTTCCAAAAGCTTCTTCAAAGTTCAAGCTTCAAGAAAGGTTAGTAAACTTCTAGCTCATATTAGTTTTTAATTACATGTACTTGCACTTGTCTAGGTTAGTAAAAACTGTTTTACTTGTAAAAGAAAATTTTTAAAATTCCGCCGCTTCCCGAAGCGTTAATTATTTTCTTAAACCCTAGATCGATTCCAACAAATTTTCCTCAAACACCCGGCGGAAACAACTAAAAGTTCACCGCCCGGGGCCTCCCGAGCGATAAACTTGGGGGCTAATGTTGTCGGTCGTTTTCGGAAAACCCGAGACGCCAAGAAGACAGGTCGTTCAAAGGGCCGATGGTCAGGCCGGAGGTCCTGAAGAGCGGCAAGCCTTCTGTCACGAGTCGACTGGAAAGTCCTCGTGCCATATCCTCATGCCCCTCGAGTCGAGCCTTGAGTCGTTCTCCTCGAATCGAGCCTCGAGTCGTTCCTCGAGTCGAGCCTCGAGTCGTTCCTCGAGTCGAGCCTCGAGTCGTTCCTCGAGTCGAGCCTCGAGTCGTTCTCCTCGAGTCCAGCCTCGAGTCGTTCCTCGAGTTGAGCCTCAAGTCGTTCTCCTCGAGCCGAGCCTCGAGTCGAGCCTGGAGTTGCTCCTCGAGTCGAGCCTCGAGTCGTTCTCCTCGAGTCGAGCCTCTAGTCGTTCCTCGAGTCGATCCTCGAGTCGCTCCTCGAGTCGAGCCTCGAGTCATCCTCCTCGAGCCGAGCCTCGAGTTGTCCTCCTCGAGTCGAGCCTCGAGTTGTCCTCCTCGAGTCGAGCCTCGAGTTGTCCTCCTCAAGTCGAGCCTCGAGTTGCTCCTCAAATCGAGTCACTCTCGTCAAGTGGAAACCTTCATATTTCACGTGGCAAGAATGGTATTCGAAGACCCCTAAGGGCCCACAAGAGTCCGGCAAGACGAGCCATTCGGCGCGCGCACAGCACGCTGCGCCGGCCTGCCATGCAGCAAGCCGCGCGCCGTGCGAAGACACGCCCGCGCCGCGCGCCCATGCGCCGTGCATCCTGCGCCGCGCATCTCGTGCCGCGCATCCCGCGCTGCACATCCCACGCCGCGCAAGATGACCCGCGCGCCGCGCCCCCTTCGCCGCGCGCCGTGCGCCTCCACTTGACGGCGCGTGCGCCCCTAGTCCCACATGGACGAAAAAGAAGCCTTCTAAGGCTCTCAAACACCTATAAATACCCCCTCTCATTGAGGGGAAAGCCATCCCATTCATTCTCAGGGAACTTGAGACTTCTCTCTGCTTCTCTGGATGCCATCCTTGGCCTGAAGCAGATTCTCCTCGATTTCTCGTTCTCAGAGATTCCGAAGCGCTTTCCGGGGACTCCCGAGTGCCGCCTCTCTTGATCAAACGATTAATCTTGAGCCCACGAGTGCTCTAACGGTTTTCGACTGAAAATCGCCTACGCGTCTAGCACCCTAGACGCGTCCACCATTACTGACAAGAAATCGCCTACGCGTCCGGCATTTCCAACTAGGAATCGCCTACGCATCCGGAATCTCCGCCACAACAAGGAACTCTTGACTTAGAGTCTTCCACGTTTCCAAAAGAGAGAAAACACACATTCTCTCTCTCATACGCGATCTCGGAAGTTCTGAGACATCGCCGAGGACTCCTCCGCGCCTCGTCTCCTTCGTCGAGTACGCTTCTCCACCAAGGCTTCGCGCCTCACACTGCGTTGCACACGCTTGACCTACGTTCTGACCTGATCCCATGCACGGGTACGTAGGCAGCCGACACACAAGGCACGGTCACTCCTCCTCCTCACCCCCTACCTCTCCCGAGAGGCGGGTTGATCGGAGAAAACCTAGCTCGAGACTTTCGAGTTCACACTTTTGGCCCGGGTGCGATCACTTGGTCCGGCCTTGGATCGAACCGCCCGAGGTTTTCAATAGTTGTTCATTTTCGTGCGATAACATTTTGGCGCTAGAAGGAGGGGACTTCCCGACCTGTTCAGCCCGAAATCCCTTCTGTCCATCTTCTTCTTTAATTCTGCAAACTCGATTTTCTCAAACTTGAGAAAAGATGAGTAGTCAACCACCCGTACGTTCTGAGGGCGTTAACAACCCCGATAACCTCACCGGGACCAAAAAATATTTCTTGCGCTCTCGAGCGCATGGTGACGAAGAATCGCTCCACGAAGAGAGCTCGACCCGCTCACCATCTCCATCTCCAGATAGCAGGGACGACCGCATCATGGAGTTGGAGGAGAATATCCGCCAACTAAAAGCAAAGAACGCGAGGTACCACAGCCGACTGGCTACGAAGCAACCTGCGCATGACACGGTGACCCCCAACGGGAATCCTGAGAACTTCAACGAGGAAAGTCGCGACCGCGACCCAGATTACGAGGGTACTGGCAATTCAGATGGTATCGAGACTTCTCTAACGAAGGACGGGGGACTCCCCGCCGTGTTTGAAGCCCGTCCTTCGAATCCCCTACCCCGGACAGGTGACGCGCCGGCTGCTTCTCAAGAGGGAAATTCCCGACGTTCGGCCCTCGACCGACTAGGTCAAAGGGAGAATGTTGCGGAGAGTCAAGGAACGCAGAGAGCGCGCCGTCGCAGACGAAGCCTGCGCCTCCGTACGACCAGCCCTGATCTTAGGGACCACCTCACCGCCCAACGCATTGAGCGTGGCGATGACTTAAGAGAGCGACTAAGCTCTCGGCAAAACATCCCCGTAGCAGCCCCAACTAACGGGAACCGCCGCACGTGTCAAGGGTCAAATGAAAGACGACAGGTGACTCCTCCCGAACAGGGAGTTACTCCGACTACCGGTCTCGATGTGATCACAATGATCCACAATCTTCAAAATGAAGTACGAGATCTCCGAGAACATGGAATAGGCGGAAGTGCCTATGGGGTTGTTGAGGAGAGTTCCTCGCCTTTCACGGCTCAGATATTGGCCGAGGTATGCACGGGAAATTTCAAACTCCCGAACCTCTCTCCCTATGGTGGAAAAGCGGATCCCGCTTACCATATCCAGCACTATGAAACCTGGATGACGATGCAGGGTGTCGCCCCCGGCGCCATGTGCCAAGCTTTTAGTCTTACCCTCGCCGGACCCGGCTTCGAGTGGTTCAAGAACTTAAGGCCGGGAAGCATCCGATCGTTCAAAGACCTGAAGGACATGTTCCTAGCACGCTTCGCTACATCTATGGTCCAAAAGAAGACCAAGATGTACCTGTGGTCGATCAGGCAAGAGAATGGCGAGTCTCTTAGACGATACCTCGTCCGATTCACTAAAGAATCGAATAAGGTCGACCGCTTTGACGACAAAGACGCAATCACTGCCATCATTGAAGGCTTGCGCACAAGTGACTTCCTCAAGTCCATCGTCGGCCGCATCCCTTCTACCATGGCCGAGTTAATGACTCGAGCCAAGACCTTGATGGGAGTCGAAGATTACCTCGATGGCCGCAAGGGCAATAATCAAAGCCCTCACCACCGAGATGAGCCTAGCAACAAGCAAGGCAACTCCCGTAAAAGACGAAACAGAGGGGGTCAGACATCTAATAGCCGACTTCCGATGCCCTAAAAGCCGCGACTTGCGGAAGACTTTAAGGGCTACTCGTCGTTCACGCCATTGAACACGACGCCGGATCAAATCATGTCTTTGGCGCGTGACAAGTTCACTCCCCCGGCTTCAATGAGCAAAGATCCCGCTACTCGCGATCGATCTAAATATTGCGAGTTCCATCAGGAATACGGTCACTTAACCTCCGAATGCTACAGTCTTAAAAGGTAGATCGAGGCATTGATCCAATGGGGTTAGCTGAAAGAGTTCGTGTTACGCATGATCAGCGCTGCGGGCCCCACCACAAACAGACCACAATCTGGTAAAGAAGGAGGAACAGCCGCTTCTGCCGACCGAACCACGGCTACTGCCAACGCCAATCCGCGACTCCACGTTGTAACCACCATACTGGGTGGCCCACAAGATGGAGATTCAGCCCGACAACGAAAAAGATTCCTAAGGGCCGTAGCTCAAGAAGACGCTGCTATGCACGTCAACCTCACCTATGAAGAACCTCCGTCCCTGCCTCACGAGACGATGTACTTCACCAACGAAGAAAGCCAAGCGAGTTGTGCATCCGCATAATGACGCAATTGTGCTCAAAGCCCAAGTGGCAAATAACTTGGTGAAAAGAGTTCTCATCGACAACGGCAGTGCTGCCGACATAATTTTCAAGTCCACCTTAGAGCGCATGAAGCTCGGGGGGCTACGCCCAACTCTGACCCAAACGCCTCTATTCGGGTTCACTGGGGAGAGAGTCATGACCGAAGGCATCATCGATCTACTGGTAACCTTCGGAAGTCCCGGAGGCATTGAAGTCGTTCACATGGTCCCATTCCTAGTGGTCGATCAAGAGTCGCCCTACAATGTAATCATTGGGCGACCCGCGCTGAACCGACTAAGGGCCATTACTTCAACATACCACCTACTGGTGAAGTTCCCTACCGAGGATGGATTCGGCATCATGGATGGAGACCAATCCCAAGCCAGAATATGCTACATCCAAGGAATCAATGGAAAGACCGCTAGAAAGACGGTTAACACGATCTCCCAATTCAGAGATAGCGTCGAGTCGACCAAGGTCCTCTGCAAAATCCACGAAGACCTCTGCATGACACCCAAGTGCAAGGTGCCGGCGTCCTCATCCCAAGCAGAGAGGGACCCTACAGAGTCCTCCAAGTCATACATGACGGGACCTACTACGTCAAATACACAAACGAAACACCGATCTGTCGCCTGTGCAATGTGGAACACTTGAGGCAGTACTACTAGTAGCCAGCGCTTCCCCCGATTTTATTTCTTTGCTTTCCAACATTCAATAAGGCCTACGAGCCAATGTTTTAGGATTTCAAATTTTTGCAATATTAATAAAGTTCGAGGTTTTTCTTTCAAAATCTACTTTATCAAAGATTTTAAGTCATCAAAATACGATCGTAAACCCAAAAACTCGGGGGACTAGTGACATAGGCAACGGAAAGTACACTCAAAACCCTCAAGAAGTGCGCTCCACAAAAAGAAAGAACGCTCCACCAAAACAGAACACCCAAACATAAACGGGAACGAGCGTTCAACTAAGACGCCTCCGCGGCGCGCAATAAGACATCCCAGAGATGCAGGCTAAGGCGGCTCCGCGGCGTGCCATAAGACATCCCAGAGATACAGGCTAAGACGCCTCTGCGGCGCGCCATAAGACATCCCAGAGATGCAGGCTGAAGAGGCCTCCGCGGCGCGCCATAAGACATCCCAGAGTTGCAGGCTAAGACGCCTCCGCGGTGCGCCATAAGACATCCCAGAGATGCAGGCTAAGACGCCTCCGCGGTGCGCCATAAGACATCCTAGAGATGCAGGCTAAGACACCTCCGCGGCGCGCCATAAGACATCCTAGAGATGCAGGCTAAAGCCGTCCCTCGCGACGCATCAAAGATGCCTACATGGTGCACCTAAGACGCCTACATGGCGCACCAAAGCCGTCCCTTGCGACGCACCAAAGACGCCTACATGGCGAACGTAAGACGCCTACATGGCGCACCCAAGACGCCTACCTGGCGCACTTGAGACGCCTACCTGGCGCACGTAAGACGCCTACATAGCGCAATCAAGTCGTCCCTCGCGACGCACCTAAATAGCCTACGTGGCGCATCTAGGCCATCCCTCGCAACGTGCCTATGACGCCTAAACGATGCAAAGAACCGTCTCTCACGACGCCCTCCGAGTCGCCCCAAGGCGTTGTATGTGATGACTAATCGCAATGCACTTGAACCGCCACAAGGCGCACAGAAACCGCCATACAAGGTGTAAGTCCTACCATCCTTCGCCACCGTCAGCTGAGCACGATCACACTTGCCTTTGGAGACTCCCCATCCTTCCAGCAGTTCACTTGGCCAATGGCCGAGTGAACCCTTCAGCCACCAAGGCAGTTCACTCGGCCATTGGCCGAGTGAACCTTCCAGCAGTTCATTCGGCCAATGGCCGAGTGAACCTCAGCCGGCCCAAGCCTTTCACTCGGCCAATGGCCGAGTGAACGTGACCACCATGTTCACTCGGCCATTGGCCGACCCAACCATTGAAGGAGTCAAATGGCCGACCCAAACTTGTTCACTCGGCCAAGGGGTCTTCAAACCACCCTTTGGCTGCCTATAAATACAGGGGCCGCTCCCCTAGTCCAAGTAATCCATTCTTGAGTACTGAAACGCTGTCGAACTCGTACCTCGCTCGTTTCTCTCAAGTCTCGGCCTCTAAACACCCCTAAAACCTCTATACTCCACCTCAATCCCACTAATGTTGAGCGTCGGAGAGGTAAACAGGGGCACCCCCCCTGTTTCCCCTTTGTAGTTCACAATCTCTTGTTTGCTTTTCAGGTATCGAGACGAGGTGAGCTTCACCCACAGCTAAGGGACGACTTGGGATACGAAGTCCGACACGCTCGAGCCGGAGTGAGACCACTTGGTCCGGCCTTGGGTCTAACCACTCTGGGCTCCTAAATAGTTGTCCAAAAATCAGCGACAACATTTTGGCGCTAGAAGGAGGGCACCACCGACCTTAGCACGCTCTCCCTTCCATTCCAAACTTTCACCACTCCTACGACTCTCGAGAGATGAGTCACCTACCCACTACCTCCGCGGGTACACGAGCGACGAGCTCGAGGTACGGTCTACGACTCCTCGCACACCGTCTTGAAGGGCAACCTCGCGATAGCGAGAGCCAGCCCCAAGACCCGGTGAACGACCCCGAGGCCGAGCTCCGAGAGGACACGGCCCGGTGGCTCACGGAGCTCCTTGACCATCCCGGCGTTACGGCTCCCTCATCGCCGATCTCCTTGGCTACGACGTCGAGGATCGATCCGCTCAAGACGACTCCGACCCCGAATACGTGGGGGAGTCAAGGACCAACGAGGCCACCCCTAGCCTCGCTCAAGCACGACTCGAGAGGGCCAATGGTGCGTTGGCCGATCCTTTGTACCCGGCGCGACAACAGTCACGGTCACAGTCCCGGGGACTCGTCCCCTCGGTTTCAAGGGGTGGCCGGACACGGCCCCTCGCTGAGGAGAGAGCGACTCTGGTTGACGATGGGGCCGATAGCCGAAGCGCTCGCCGGACGACCCGACCAAGGGCGACCTCGCCTCGCCACGCACCTAGCGCGGACCTTAGAGAACACTTGACGGCGCGAAGAAACTCCCGAGGGGAGGATCTCCGCCAAAGGCTCAATTCTCGGCGGGACGCGCTGCCCGCCGCAACTCTCGGCGGACCTCAGGCCAATGTCGTGGACCAAGGGTCCAACGAACGCCAACCGGTGACCCCCGTGGCCCCGACAATCGGCCCTGCCAACGGGCTTGATATGGTCACAATGATCCAGAGCCTCCAAAACCAAATCATCGAGATGAGGGAATCGGGGAGGCAAAGATCATATGGAGGGATCGAGGAATCGTACTCTCCCTTCGCCGCACAAATCCTCGCGCAGCCTTGCGTGGGGAACTTCAAATTGCCGTCCATCCCTCCCTATGATGGACGGACTGACCCGAACTTCCACATCCAACACTACGAGACGTGGATGACAATGCAAGGACAGTCGGATGCGACCCTCTGTCAAGCCTTCAGCCTAACCCTCACAGGGTCGGGCTTTGAGTGGTTCCGGAGTTTGAGGCCTGGAAGCATCCTGTCCTTCCGGGCCTTGCGAGAGGCTTTCCTCGCTCGCTTTGCCACGCTTGTGGCACAAAAGAAGTCGAAGACCCACCTCCTCTCCATTCGACAAGGGAGAGATGAGACATTGAGACAATATCTCGCTCGCTTCACTGAGGAGTCTCACAAAGTCGAGGGCTTCGACGACAAGGACGCCATCACAGCGATCACCGAGGGAGTTCGCACGAGCGACTTCCTCAAGTCCATTGTCGGGCAAGTCCCACGAGACATGGCGGAGCTGATGACGAGAGCCCGCACACATATGGGAATCGAGGACTATCTCGATGGCCGCGATGGCCGAAAGTCAGGAGGACAAGGTAGTCGCCACCGCGAAGAACAGGACGAAGATCGTCCCGACCCTCAGAGGAAGAGGAGCAAGGGAGGCCGGGCCCCTAACGGTCGCCCCCTCTCCGGTCCAAGATCGTCGCACGTTGATAGCTTCCGAGCGTTATCTACGTACACCCCACTGAACACTCCGCAAGAGCGGATCCTAGCTCTGCACCGCGACAAGCTAGGAAGTCCGACTCCTCTTGCGAAGGATCCCGCGAAGAGGGATCGAAACAAGTTCTCTGAGTACCACCAGGATCACGGGCATCTGACGTCCGAGTGCTATCATCTCAGGCGTCAGATCGAGGCCCTGATTCAAGACGTGAAATTAAAAGAGTATGTCCTGAGAACGGTCGGGACGGCCGCGGTGCACGAAGGCCGTCCACGGCAAGGAAGGAAGGGTCCAGCGACGGTGATCTGTCACGGACCAGGCAGCGATTGAAGAACCGGAGAGCTCACAGCTGCATGTCGTGGGCTCGATCATGGGTGGCCCGGAGTTTGGGGACTCGTCCACGCAAAGGAAGAAGTACGTGCGCGAGGTTTCTCGAGGAAAAATTGCGCAGTACATCAACCATACATACGAGGCTCCCCCTCCGGCCCCGTTCGAGTGCATGTTCTTCATCGGCCAAGAGGCGACACGAGTTCTCCACCCGCACAATGACGCAATAGTCGTCTCGGCCCCGGTCGCTAACAATCTCGTCCGAAGAATCCTGATTGATAACGGCAGCTCGGCCGACATCATCTTCAAATCAGCGTTGGACAGGATGAAGCTGACCGGACTGAAACCGACCCCAATCTCGACCCCACACTTCGGCTTCTCCGGGGAGAGGGTCATGACGGAGGGCACTATCGACCTCCCGGTCACCTTCGGGACGCCGGGGGGGCTCGAGGTCACCCGCATCGTGTCCTTCCTAGTGGTGAACCAGCCCTCGGCGTACAACATCATCATCGGCCGCCCGACTCTCAACCGATTGAAGGCTATAACGTCCACCTATCACCTGATGATGAAGTTCCCGACTGAAAAGGGGATTTCCATCATGTTGGGAGATCAGTCGATGGCGAGGATGTGCTACATCCAAGGCGTGGACGGGAAAGGGAAGGAAAAGATGGTGAGCGCCATCCTCTAGCTCGGTCAAGCTACAGAAGCTGGCACTGCAGCGGAAGCCAGTCCCCATTTCTCATTATGTCATTTTATTTCCGGTTTTAAGACAATCTCGAATTTCAATAAGGCCAATGGCCCAGGGATGTAATTTTTGACTATTTCGGCATGGTAATTATATCACATTTCATCTCGAAGTCTTTATCTTGTTGCATTATAATTTCTAGTCTCCTCTACGAGTACACGAGAAACTCGGGGGGCTAATGGGAAACAATGCTCAACGAAACTAGAGCTCGCTCTCTCAACAAAAAAAAAAAAAAACAACTCAAGAACAAAAACAAAAGTACAATAAAGTCGTGCTAATCGATCACGCCTTCATTGGTGGGTCGAGAAAATAAGATACGCACAATAAAGTCGTGCTAATCGATCACGCCTTCATTGGTGGGTCGAAAAAATAAGACACGCACAATAGAGTCGTGCTAATTGATCACGCCTTCATTGGTAAATCGAGAAAATAAGACACGCACAATAAAGTCGTGCTAATCGATCACGCCTTCATTGGTGGGTCGAGAAAATAAGACACGCACAATAAAGTCGTGCTAATCGATCACGCCTTCATTGGTGGGTCGAGAAAATAAGACACGCACAATAAAGTCGTGCTAATCGATCACGCCTTCATTGGTGGGTCGAGAAAATAAGACACGCACAATAGAGTCGTGCTAATCGATCACGCCTTCATTGGTAAATCGAGAAAATAAGACACGCACAATAAAGTCGTGCAAATCGATCACGCCTTCATTGGTGGGTCAAGAAAATAAGACACGCACAATAAAGTCGTGCTAATCGATCACGCCATTATTGGTGGGTCGAGAAAATAAGACACGCACAATAAAGTCGTGCTAATCGATCACGCCTTCATTGGTGGGTCGAGAAAATAAGACACGCACAATAGAGTCGTGCTAATCGATCACGCCTTCATTGGTAAATCGAGAAAATAAGACATGCACAATAAAGTCGTGCTAATCGATCACGCCTTCATTGGTGGGTCGAGAAAATAAGACACGCACAATAGAGTCGTGCTAATCGATCACGCCTTCATTGGTGGGTCGAGAAAATAAGACACGCATAATAAAGTCGTGCTAATCGATCACGCCTTCATTGGTGGGTCGAGAAAATAAGACACGCACAATAGAGTCGTGCTAATCGATCACGCCTTCATTGGTAAATCGAGAAAATAAGACACGCACAATAAAGTAGTGCTAATCGATCACGCCTTCATTCGTGCGTCGAGAAAAGAAGACACGCACAGTAAAGTCGTGCTAATCGATCACGCCTTCACTGGTAGGTCGAGAAAATAAGCCGCGCACAACAATAGAGTCGTGCTAATCGATCACGCCTTCATTGGTAAATCGAGAAAATAAGACACGCACAATAAAGCCATGCTAATCGATCACGCTTTCATTGGTGGGTCGAGAAAATAAGATACGCACAATAGAGTCGTGCTAATCGATCACGCCTTCGTTAGTAAATCGAGAAAATAAGACACGCACAATAGAGTCGTGCTAATCGATCACGCCTTCATTGGTGGGTCGAGAAAATAAGACACGCACAATAAAGTCGTGCTAATCGATCACGCCTTCATTGGTGGGTCGAGAAAATAAGACACGCACAATAAAGTCGTGCTAATCGATCACGCCTTCATTGGTGGGCCGAGAAAATAAGACACGCACAATAGAGTCGTGCTAATCGATCACGCCTTCATTGGTAAATCGAGAAAATAAGACACGCACAATAAAGTCGTGCTAATCGATCACGCCTTCATTGGTGGGTCGAGAAAAGAAGACACGCACAGTAAAGTCGTGCTAATCGATCACGCCTTCACTGGTAGGTCGAGAAAATAAGCCGCGCACAACAAAGACGTGCAAGTCGATTATGCCTTCGTCGGTAAGTCGAGAAAATAAGCCACGCGCAACAAAAGCCATCCCCCGCGACGCACAAAAGCCGTCCCTCGCGATGCGCAAAGGCTGTTCCCCGTGATGCAAACCCGAGAGCATCCATCCCGCATCCGCATAAAAGCATAGATTTTGAGTTTCCACTCGACCTACGCTCGACCGGAAACTCGGGGGGCTAATTTTGTCGGCCCGTCTAGGGCCAACGGGAACAAAGGCATCTCTTCGACCCACGTGGCTAGTACGAGGTCTTGGGTGGCGAAACCCTGACTGAACCAGGGGCCGGCCCAAACCAATGGCCAAGTCAAACACCTTGCCCAGCCATGGGCCGAGTCAATGGCTCACTCGGCCATTGGCTGGGTCAAATGGCTCACTCGGCCAATGGCCGAGTGAACCCTCCAGCCACCAAGACAGTTCACTCGGCCATTGGCCGAGTGAACCTTCCAGCAGTTCACTCGGCCAATGGCCGAGTGAACCCTTCAGCCACCAAGGCAGTTCACTCCGCCAATGGCCGAGTGAACCTTCCAGCTGCCCATGCAGTTAACTAGGCCATTGGCCGAGTGAACCTTCCAGCAGTTCACTCGGCCAATGGACGAGTGAACCTCAGCCGGCCCAAGCCTTTCACTCGGCCAATGGCCGAGTGAACCTGACCACCATGTTCACTCGGCCATTGGCCGACCCAACCATTGAAGGAGTCAAATGGCCGACCCAAACTTGTTCACTCGGCCAAGGGGTCTTCAAACCACCCTTTGGCTGCCTATAAATACAGGGGCCGCTCCCCTAGTCTAGGTAATCCATTCTTGAGTACTGAAACGTTGTCGAACTCGCACCTCGCTCGTTTCTCTCAAGTCTCGGCCTCTAAACACCCCTAAAACCTCTATACTCCACCTCAATCCCACTAATGTTGAGCGTCGGAGAGCTACACAGGGGCACCCCCCTGTTTCCCCTTTGTTGGAATTGATCTAGGGTTTAAGAAAAAGATTAAACGCTTCGGGAAGCGGCGGAATTTTAAAAAATTTATTTTCAAGTAAAAACAGTTTTTACTAACCTAGACAAAGAAGCAAGTACATGTAATTAAAAATCAATATGAGCTAAGAGTTTACTAACCTTTCTTGAAGCTTGAACTTTGAAGAAGTTTTTGGAAAGTTCGCAACGCTCGTCTCCCCTCGCAGCACGTCTCTCTTTCTTTCCTCGGCACCTCGAGCAACCACGAAAGTTTCTATCACTAAATCACTCGAAAAGAAGGAATCAGTGAGTGGGCACTTTTAAACGCTACGACTTAAGAACGAGTCTCGAAGTCGCAGAGCTAAACACTAGGTCGAGTGAGGACCTAGGTGCCAAGACAAGAAAAAATCGAAAATAAACTAGAGAGAGAGAGAGGATTTTCGGCCAACAATGTCTAGAGAGAGAGTCTCTCAATCTCTAACTTATGTTGAATGAATAGAATAAGAGGAATGAGGGTCCTATTTATAGGAGAAGGGTTGGCCTTGGAAAGAAGTAGTTTCCTCTTATTTTCCAAGCCTTTATGAGCAATCTTTTATTACCCATTCCTATCAACATAGGTGCCCACCTCATGCACATCCACAAGGGATTAGTTTCCTCTTTTATTTCGTGCCTTTGACTTTCTCTTGGCTTGTTTGGCCGAATTTCCTTATGGCTAGCATAGGAAATTTGTTTCCTCTTTTTCTTTTGGCAAGTATCTTGATACATTTATGCACAAAATATTTTCTCTTTCCTTGGGTATTATGGGCGCCTATTCTCATCTAGAAGGAGCTTCTAGAAGCTTCTTCATTTGTTCATGACAACATGAGAAAAGCCCATTAAGAATTTTCAATAAAATTCTTATGAAATGAAATTAATTCACAAGGCCCAATAATCAAGTTATGGCCGAGTGACATTAAGTCATCAAATGCACTTGTCAAAAAATTTATTGACATTCATTTCATCATATGTCTCAAAAGACAAAAATACCCTTTTGACTATTTTCGTTCTTGTTTTGAGTTAGCTTCCAGTTTAACTATTCCTATCGATGTGATTCGTGACAGTGACCTCATGGACCCAAATGAACAAAGCTTGAGCTAAACACTTGGACTAAAAAGTTCACAAACCTTTTCCAAGTTTAGCTTAATGCCAACTGACTCCACTAAAGAGCTGACACTGAAAATCTCTCGGTTCAAATGAATTTATTTTCTACTCAAGAATTCGACCTAATTATGATGAGCGGATCCACTGAATATTATCTATGTTTACCCTTCATGAATGTCATCAGCTAGTCGGGATTTACTTAATTACCATTTTACCCTTCTAGCTGTTATTTCCTCAACTCCTTTGTCGCTTGTGAATAAGTTAGAAACAATGTATTGACGAGGAGCTAACAAGTCACATTGTTTCATCCAAAAGAGTCAGGACTCAATTTGGACACTGGCCAGTTCATTTATTCACACTCCAAGGAACAAAGCATGAGGTGACATACATTGCATTTCAGCAATCTTGTATATGAATTTCATATCTATGAGAACTTCACAAAGTTACTCATGACAGACTCACAACTTAGTACTTCACCAATAGGCCTTGTTCGGAATCACATAGTGAGTCCGAACTTTGACTTTCTCAAATGAGAATACTAAGGTGTGAAATGGCATGTCTCATTTCAGGATTAAGGTAAGCATGATGCAATTCATACATAGTGACTTCGAGACATAAGAGGTTAAATGGTTTGTTCTTATATTGTGTCTAGAAGTGCACTGGTCAATTCAGTATCTTCGGAAGATACCTAGAAGAACTATAGAGTCCCCAACTCTCAATGCCTAATAACCAGACATCATAGATTCTTCTAACAATCATACTGAGGTCAATAGTCCTTTGACCCTAAGATTGCGAATATATCGTTTTAAGCAAACTACGAAGAGTTTGTTCATGCAAATCTACATTTGTCTCTTCGTAAGTTGTTAGGTTTGTTTATGGACTAAAAGACTAGGGTTTTATCATAAAGCTTCAGACAAGGAAGATTGAATGAAAGTTTCAACTTTTTATTAATGAATAAGCAATTACAAGCAAGAGTCTTCGTAAGACTATATGACATCAAATGTACATAAATAGACACTACTACTCTTCTTGTGGGCACCATTGACAACTCTTCCCCTAACATGTCGCAATTAGAAAATAATTGCCATGCTAATCACCGTAGAGTTTCATGGACTCCGGGTCGAAGATATCATCAAACAAAAAGCCATCGAAGAAAGACTTGGACGTGACTTCGCCAAAAGATCAACAAGCCGCGACACGCCGGTACGCCTCTGCACAAGGGCGTTCCTTACATGCCTGCGCATGTCCCCGTTGCTCTGGGGCTAGAGCAATGGATGCGAACGTGTCCGCCTCGCCTACATTGAGCTATGCCTCCCATCCGCTTGGATCCTCCTCCACATGTTGATCACACACTCGTGTTGAGAGAGATGGAAAAGCGAGAGAGAGCACTTGCAATTGTGAGAATGTTCTATATAAATCACAAAAGCTTCGCGACGGCGAAGCCCTGGGAGATAAATTTTCCTCAAACACCCGGCAGAAACAACTAAAAGTTCACCGCCCGGGGCCTCCCGAGCGATAAACTTGGGGGGCTAATGTTGTCGGTCGTTTTCGGAAAACCCGAGACGCCAAGAAGACACGCCGTTCAAAGGGCCGATGGTCAGGCCGGAGGTCCTGAAGAGCGGCAAGCCTTCTGTCACGAGTCGACTGGCAAGTCCTCGTGCCAAATCCTCATGCCCCTCGAGTCGAGCCTTGAGTCATTCTCCTCGAGTCGAGCCTCGAGTCGTTCCTCGAGTCGAGCCTCGAGTCGTTCTCCTCGAGTCGAGCCTCGAGTCATTCCTCGAGTTGAGCCTCGAGTCGTTCTCCTCGAGTTGAGCCTCGAGTCGTTCCTCGAGTCGAGCCTGGAGTTGCTCCTCGAGTCGAGCCTCGAGTCGTTCTCCTCGAGTCGAACCTCGAGTCGTTCCTCGAGTCGAGCCTCGAGTCGCTCCTCGAGTCGATCCTCGAGTCATCCTCCTCGAGCCGAGCCTCGAGTTGTCCTCCTCGAGTCGAGCCTCGAGTCGTCCTCCTCAAGTCGAGCCTCGAGTTGCTCCTCAAATCGAGTCACTCTCGTCAAGTGGAAACCTTCATATTTCACGTGGCAAGAATGGTATTCGAAAACCCCTAAAGGCCCACAAGAGTCCGGCAAGACGAGCAATTTGCCGCGCGCACAACACGCTGTGCCGGCCAGCCATGCAGCAAGCCGCGCGCCGCGCCAGGCAGACCGCGCGCCATGCGAAGACACGCCCGCGCCGCGCGCCCATGCGCCGTGCATCCTACGCCGCGCATCCCGCGCTGCACATCCCGTGCCGCGCCAGATGACCCGCGCGCCGCGCCCCCTGCGCCGCGCGCGCCGTGCGCCTCCACTTGACGGCGCGCGCGCCCCTAGTCCCACATGGACGAAAAAGAAGCCTTCTAAGGCTCTCAAACACCTATAAATACCCCCTCTCATTGAGGGGAAAGCCATCCCATTCATTCTCAAGGAACTTGAGACTTCTCTCTGCTTCTCTGGATGTCATCCTTGGCCTGAAGCAGATTCTCCTCGATTTCTCGTTCTCAGTGATTCTTAAGCGCTTTCCGGGGACTCCCGAGTGCCGCCTCTCTTGATCGAATGATTAATCTTGAGCCCACGATTGCTCTAACGGTTTTCGACTGAAAATCGCCTACACGTCTAGCACCCTAGACGCGTCCACCATTTCTGACAAGAAATCGCCTACGCGTCCGGCATTTCCAACTAGGAATCGCCTACGCGTCCGGAATCTCTGCCACAACAAGGAACTCTTGACTTAGAGTCTTCCACGTTTCCAAAAGAGAGAAAACACACATTCTCTCTCTCATATGCGATCTCCGAAGTTCTGAGACGTCGCCGAGGACTCCTCCGCGCCTCGTCTCCTTCGTCGAGTACGCTTCTCCACCAAGGCTCCGCGCCTCACACTGCGTTGCACACGCTTGAACTACGTTCTGACCTGATCCCACGCACGGGTACGTAGGCAGCCGACACACAAGGCACGGTCATTCCTCCTTCTCACCCCCTACCTCTCCCGAGAGGTGGGTTGATCGGAGAAAACCTAGCTTGAGACTTTCGAGTTCACACTTTTGGACCGGGTGCGATCACTTGGTCCGGCCTTGGATCGAACCGCCCGAGGTTTTCAATAGTTGTTCATTTTCGTGCGAGAACAGGAGGGACGTGCGGGAGTTCCCGAGAGTGCTTCAGAACCTCTGAGAACGAGAGAGACTTGTAGAAGTGCTTCAGGCCAAATATGGCATCAAGAGAAACGGAGGGGAGCGAGACTTTGAGGGTATCAATAGGAATGAATGGGATCGCTTCCCCCTCAGTGAGAAGGGGTATTTATAAGTGTTTGAGGGACCTAGGAGGGTCCTTTCTCGACCATGTGGGACTAGGGGCGCGCGCATCGTCAAGAGGAGGCGCTCAGCCTTCGCGCGGCGCACGACTCGTGGCGCGCGGGATGCGCCGCTCTGCTCGCGGCGCGAACCTAGCCAGGCACGGCCTTTGTTCTATGGGTCCGTTGGACCGTTTAGGCTTCGAATATTACGCGTGTAACACGAAATATGTATTCGACGAGTGTGGTATGATTCGAGGAGCTCGGCTCGAAGCTCGACTCGAGGAGCGATGCTCAACCTGAGGAGACCGACCCGGGGCTCGACTTGAGAAGAATATCCCGTGGTTCCTTCCGAGGAACGAAACTCTCCTCGAGAAGAATGACTCGACTCAAGGAGCGAAGCTCGACTTGAGGAGAACGACTCGACTTGAGGAGCGAAGCTAGACTCGATGGATCGAGAGTCTCGGCGTGATGGTTTGCCGGCGACTCGTGAGGGAAGGCTTGCCGCTCTTCTGGACCTCCGGCCTGACTATCGGCCCTTTGATCGGCGTGTCTTCTTGGCGATCCGGGTTTTCCGAAAACGACCGACAACATCCAGTAGGAATAATTAAACTAGAAGCTAAGTCAAAACAAGAACGAGACAAGTTTTACGAAAATTTTCGAAAGGGTAATTTTGTCTTTTTGTACATGGCATGAAATGAATGTCAGTAAATTATTTGACATGGTCATATAATGACTTAAATCATTCGGCCATGATGTGTTCATTGGACTTCTGAATTAATTTCATTTCATAGAATTTTACTTGAAAATTCTTAATGGGCTTTTCTTATGTTGTCATGAACAAGTAAAGAAAAATTTAGAAAGGGTTTCTAGAAGCCTTTTTGCCGTCCAACCCAAGGGAATGGTTGATAAAATTTTGTACAGCCCTAGTGTGAAAGAGAGTTTATTTTGTGCATTAATGTATGAAGATACTTGCCAAAAGAAAAAGAGGAAACAATATTCCTCTATGAGGAAAGAGGGAATCGGCCAAGGCAAGGAGAACGCAAGCAAAAGAGGAAACAATTTTTCTTCTAGAAGACCTCTCTTGGCCGCCCAAATGCGAAAAGGAAATAAGGCAATTTTGTTCATGAATATGTGATATTCTATAGAAGAGGAAACTACCTTATTGAAGGTAAAGTATCTCCTATAAATAGGGGCCTTATTCTTCTCATTTCATTCATTCCAAGTTTTAGAGATTTGAGAGCTTCTCTCTCTAGCTTGGCCGCCCATCCTCTCTCTCTTTCTCTCTAAGTTCTTTTCGTTTTTTGTTTTGGCACCTAGGCCCCCATTTGACCTAGCCTTTTTACCTCTTCGACTTTGAGACTTGTTCTCGAGTCGTAGTGTTTAAAAGTGCCCACTCACTAATTCCTTTTCTCTCGAGTGATTCTTTTGATAGAAACTGTCATGGTTGCTCGTGTTGCCGAGGAAAGAAGAGAGACGTGCTGCAAGGGGAGATGAATGTTGCAACTTTCCAAAAGCTTCTCAACGTTCAAGCTTCTAAAAAGGTTAGTAAATTTATAATGCTCAGACTAGTTTGTATTTACATGTACTTGCTCTTTGTCGAGGTTAGTAAAATCGTTTTACTTGTCAACATAAAATTTTTAAAATTCCGCCGCTTACCGAATCGTTAAAATTTTTCTTAAACCCTAGATCAATTCCAAAAAATGGTATCAGAGCTATGGTCAAAGATATGCATGTACGTGTAATTAAAATTATGAGCTTGAAAATCGTTTTCGAAAGTTTACTAATTTTGTGACAAGTTAGAATTGTTTTCTTAGTTTTTTTTTAATTTATTGCTCATGCCTTTAAATTAAAAATCATGTTGTTTTTCTATAAGTTTGGGATGTTATTAAAACATATTAGAATCAGTTCTAAAATTTTTCAATTTTTTATATTAAAAAACTTGTTTTTAAGTTTGAGAAAATTTTAGTAAATTTTTTTACTAGTTTTCTTGTCTTACTAGTTTCTTTTATTTGCTTGAATCGTTTGATGCTTTTTGTTATTTCTTTTATACCATGTTAATAAAACACAAATAAAAGCTTTAACAACTTCCTAAAATGTTCCGTTACACTCGATTCTTTTTACGCACTCAAAGACCGAACTTTAATTATTTCTGTTTTCTTCGAGCTTGAGTAAAACACGCAGTAAAAGTGGCATAACTCTCTGCTCAGAATTAAAAATTTAATGATTCTTGAATCAAATTAAATTTCTGTCTGTCCTCTTTCCAATGCCACCATTTTTAGGTCAAAAGGACATCGGAGCCGCCGGTTCTGGCGAATTTACTCCGAAGTGCGCTGCTGTCCCGAAATTCCAGTTTTTTAGAAATCCGGATTTTCAGCCCCACTACCATGAGTTATAGAACTCTAATGAGAAAAAAAATTTGAGCAAAAAATGTTTTTTTTTTAAGATTATAAACATAATGTGAAAGATTAAAATGTTTTGATTTTTGAAAGTTTAATTGAAATTGAATTTTACAAAACTAGTTTGTTTTTTTGAAAAAGCGTTTTCATTTTCAAACTTGAAAATATTTTGTCATCCAAATAAAATAAGTTATCAAAATGTTTTCAAAACTATATCTATATCACATATGTTCAAAATATTTATGCTCTTGAAAATTTGAGTGGGAGGTCTCTTCGTAGACAAGCCGAAAAATAAAAAGATGTGTAATCTCAAACTTTCAAGTGTTCGAGTGAGTTGAGGTTCACACTTCCCTCATGCACTTTCCCGAATAGAAAATAGGAAAAGATCCGAGTATGTACCTTGTGCCTTTATGCACTAACACTACTCTGAACATGAAACTCTAGGATTCTTTTCTAGTTGTCCGCTCTATCGCTCTATAACTAGTAAATCCGTTTCCGAATTTATAAGAGTCGATGTACCAACTTCAAAAACTAAGTGGGAGGGTTATACACGTTATTTGTAACCCACGATCCCCAACACTAATGAAAGATGTAACTAACGTGAGACTAAGAGTCACTCTTGTGGCCCTCTCTTAAATGAGAGTACTCTATGGCGTTTTTACTTCGAGCATTGCTCAATGAGTTACGTCCGAGAGTGAGACGATGAAGACAAGGCCTCCTCTTGGGGGATTGTTTTTTCAAAGTTGATCTTTTGGACTAAGTGGTTGGTTGCACACTTAGGCTCAATCCCTAGTAATCCTCCCTTGAGGCTCTGGGAAAAGATGCAAGTGATCAAACCAATTTAAAGGTGGCTAGTCAAAATTGGTGTATTGACATCTTGGCTAAGCATTAATGATGTGTCATTTACTTATAAATGGAGATTTTTTGCGGCCTTCTCTTGAGGGAGTAAATTATCGTTTGGTTTATAACACCTTTGGATTTTATAAAAGTCTTAATAAAACTTAAATCCTAAACCAAAGACTAATCATAAACTTGTTTCAACTTAATTAAGCAACATGTCTCTCAACCCTCTCTCGATCATCATTTCCTCAAACAAACTCAAAACCAAGAACTACGTAGATTCGAAACGTAACCTCGACATCATTAACAAGCACAAATGGGTACTCACCACCCCGTGTCCTCCTCTGACGAATAATGATTCGACTGAAGAGGACAAAGACGCCTTAGCGGCATGGCTTCGATCCGATGAGATTGCGAGATGCTATATCTTAGCATCAATGAACAATGTGTTGCAACAACAACATCATGACATCGAGACTGCCGCTGACATGCTCTACAATCTCCTTCAGATGTTTGGAGGGCAAAGGCGTCAAACAAGGCAACAAGTAGTCGGCCAGTTTATGAACTATCACATGAAGGCTGGGACTCCTATCAGGGACCATATGATATTGATCATTAGTTACCTGAATAAGATGGAAATCCTAGGATCTGAGATTAAAGGTAAGAATATCATAGATATGATCTTAGAAACTCTCCCTGAGTCTGTTAATACCTTCAAGCTGAACTACTCCATGAACAAGCTAGAGTACACTGTTACAGAGCTTATGAAGGAGCTTCACACTGCTAAAGGTCTCACTAAGAGAAAGAGAAATCAAAGAGAGGCACATGCTACTAAGCACAAAGCCTCTGCATCTGGATCTAAGAAGAGACCTCACAAGGCCGAGAAGAAGAACTGTCTTGCCTGTCTGAAAGCCAAGGAACATGTATTGTACTAATTACAAAAGCATGCTTAGTAGCTGATAATGTATCAACGTGGATTCTTGACTCCGTTGCTACTAACCATATTTGTTGTTCCTTGACTGGTTTCAAGAAAACCAAAAGCTTAGAGGAAGGCGACTTCTGTTTCAAAAGGGGTGATGGGAGTCTGGTGTCTGCGAAGGCTGTGGGATCCGTGACGCTGTCTTTTGAAGACCGCACTTTAAACTTGAATAATGTTTATTTCGTTCCTTCCTTTGGAAAGAACTTAATATCTGTTGCACGTCTTCTTGAGAAAGATTATTGTTTAAAGTTCATTAAGAATGGAATTTGTATTTCGATTCTTGATAATTCTTTTGTCACTGATGCATGTATGAAGAATGCTCTTTTTTAACATTTATCCCACTCAACCTTCTCTTTTAGACACCGAAATAGATAACAATCTAGATAGGCAGCCAAAGAAGATCGAACTTTTTGAATCCTCCGATCTAACAAAATCAACATATCTCTGGCACTTAAGACTTGGTCATATCAGTCTGGACAAGATTAAGAGACTTGTGAGGGACGGTCCACTCCAAGCTTCCGCAATA
Organism: Urtica dioica subsp. dioica; assembly: GCF_054948205.1. Taxonomy (NCBI): domain Eukaryota; kingdom Viridiplantae; phylum Streptophyta; class Magnoliopsida; order Rosales; family Urticaceae; genus Urtica; species Urtica dioica. The sequence continues at coordinate 20,337,014 of NC_142758.1, read as the reverse complement.
GGTTCACTACCTACTTGTGAATCTTACATAGAAGGAAAAATGACTAAGCGACCTTTCTACGATAAGGGTCGAAGAGCCTTTGAACTACTGGAACTAGTACATTCTGATGTATGTGGTCCGCTCAGTCCATAGGCACGTGGTGGATATGAATACTTCATTACATTCATCGATGATTACTCAAGATACGGTTTTGTCTATTTGCTCAAACACAAATCCGAGACCTTTAACGTATTTAAGTTCTTTAGGGCTTTGGTGGAAAATCAAACTAGCAAAGTGATCAAAACCCTTCGATCCGATCGAGGTGGTGAGTATATGTCTGGAGAGTTCGATGACTTTCTTAAAGAAGAAAGTATCGCTTCTCAGCTTACCGCACCTAGCACACCTCAATAAAACAGAGTGTCAGAGAGAAGAAACCGAACTCTTATGGAGATGGTTAGATCAATGATGAGTTACTCATCACTCCCTCATTCCTTTTGGGGATATGCCCTCAAAACAGCCGCTTACATTCTGAACCAAGTTTCGTCCAAAACGGTTCCTGGTACTCCTTATGAACAATGGACTGGCCGTAAAGTAAATCTTGGCCGCATCAAAATTTGGGGTTGCCATACACACGTGCTGAGGCAAAAGACTAGCAAGTTGGCTAGTAGATCAGAATTATGTCTGTTTGTTGGATATCCAAAGGAAACCAAAGGTTTCACATTCTATAGTCTCGAGGACGATAAGACTTTCGTTAGCACGAATGCTCGTTTCCTTGAGGAGGAGTTTATGAAGGATGCAAAACCTAGAAGCAAAATTATGCTTGAAGAAAAGTTGGGTGAGGAAGCTTCTACCTAATCTCTAAGAACTGTTCTTACCCCAACTGAAATACAACCTAACTCATCAGAATCTCATCAAGTAGTACTTAGACGTAGTAGGAGGGCTACTCAAAAGCCTGACCGATACATGTCTTATGGAGACACTCTCTTAGCCGTCTCTGACATGGATGACCCTGTTTCCTATAGCCAAGCAATGGCTTGTTCTGAATCACAAGGCCGAGAAGAAGAGACCTCACAAGGCCGAGAAGAAGAACTGTCTTGCCTGTCTGAAAGCAAAGGAACATAGTATTGTACTAATTACCGAAACATGCTTAGTACCTGATAATGTATCAACGTGGATTCTTGACTCCGTTGCTACTAACCATATTTGTTGTTCCTTGAATGGTTTCAAGAAAACCAAAAGCTTAGAGGAAGGCGACTTATGTTTCAAATGGGGTGATGGGATCCTGGTGTTTGCGAAGGCTGTGGGATCCTTGACGCTGTCTTTTGACGACCGCACTTTAAACTTGAATAATGTTTATTTTGTTCCTTCCTTTGGAAAGAACTTAATATCTGTTGCTCGTCTTCTTGAGCAAAATTATTGTTTAAAGTTCATTAAGAATGGAATTTGTATTTCATTTCCTGATAATTCTTTTGTCACTGATGCATGTATGAAGAATGCTCTTTTTTAACATTTATCCCACTCAACCTTCTCTTTTAGACACCGAAATAGATAACGATCTAATTAGGGAGCCAAAGAGGATCAAACTTTCTGAATCCTCCGATCTAACAAAATCAACATATCTCTGGCACTTAAGACTTGGTCATATCAGTCTGGACAGGATTAAGAGACTTGTGAGGGACGGTCCACTCCAAGCCTCTGCAATAGGTTCACTACCTACTTGTGAATCTTGCATAGAAGGAAAAATTACTAAGCGACCTTTCTCCGATAAGGGTCGAAGAGCCACTGAACTACTGGAACTAGTACATTCTGATGTATGTGGTCCTCTCAGTCAACAGGCACATGGTGGATACGAATACTTCGTTACATTCACCAACGATTACTCAAGATACGGTTTTGTCTATTTGCTCATAAACAAATCCGAGACCTTTAACGTATTTAAGGTCTTTAGGGCTTTAGTGGAAAAGCAAACTGGAAAAGTGATCAAAATCCTTCGATCCGATCGAGGTGGTGAGTATATGTCTGGAGAGTTCGATGACTTTCTTAAAGAAGAAGGTATCGCTTCTCAGCTTACCGCACATGGCACACCTCAATAAAACAGATTGTTAGAGAGAAGAAATCGAACTCTTATGGAGATGGTTAGATCAATGATGAGTTACTCATCACTCCCTCTTTCCTTTTGGGGATATGCCCTCGAAACAGCCGCTTACATTCTGAACCAAGTTCCGTCCAAAACGGTTCCTGGTACTCCTTATGAACGATGGACTGGCCGTAAAGTAAATCTTGGCCGCATCAAAATTTGGGGTTGCCCTACACACGTGCTGAGGCAAAAGACTAGCAAGTTGGCTAGTAGGTCAGAATTATGTCTGTTCGTTGGATATCCAAAGGAAACTAAAGGTTTCACATTTTATAGTCCCGAGGATGATAAGACTTTCGTTAGCATGAATGTTCGTTTCCTTGAGGAGGAGTTTATGAAGGATGCAAAACCTAGAAGCAAAATTGTGCTTGAAGAAAAGTTAGGTGAGGAAGCTTCTACCTCATCTGTAAGAACTGTTCTTACCCCAACTGAAACACAACTTAACTCATCAGAATCTCGTCGAGACGTTCAAAGCACGACTTGTGGCGAAGGGTTTTACCCAAAAAGAAGGGATTGACTATGAATAAACCTTCTCGACAGTCACGATGCTTAAATCCATCCGCGTACTTCTACCCATAGTTGCAGCTCTGGACTATGAGATCTGGCAAATGGATGTCAAGACTTCCTTCCTGAATGGCAATCTTGACGAGCGCATTTACATGGCTCAACCAGATGGTTTCATGGAAGAAGGTCAAGAGACCAAGGTTTGTGAGTTACTTAAGTCCATTTATGGACTAAAGCAAGCATCTAGGCACGAATGTAAAGTTGTGTTTCTGGTACTATATGTCGATGATATATTACTCATAGGTAATGATGTGGGTAAGTTATCTGAGGTTAAGGTCTGGCTGGTAAAGCAATTCGATATGAAGGATCTAGGAGAAGCCGCGTACATTCTGGGGATCCAAATCTTTCGAGATAGGAAAAACCGGACTCTGTCACTCTCTCAAGCATCTTATATTGATAAGGTGATGGATCGCTTCTCGATGCAAGACTCCAAGAAGGGCCAAACACCCTTTAGGCATGGAGTTTCACTCTCTAAGGACCAATCTCCCAAGACTGCACAAGAGATTGAAGACATGAGAAAAATTCCTTACGCCTCGGCCGTAGGAAATCTCATGTATGCTATGCTTTGCACTAGACCTGATATCTGTTTCGCCGTTGGTGTAGTTAGCCGTTTCCAATCCAACCATGGACTCGAGCACTGGATTGATGTTAAGCATGTTCTGAAGTATCTTCAAAGAACTAGGAACTTGATGCTTACATACTCATGTACTGACTTGACTATGATGGGATATACTGACTCCGACTTTCAAGCGGATAATGATTCCAGGAAATCCATATCGGGATCTGTGTTCATCCTTAATGGTTGTGTTGTTGTGTGGATGAGTATTAAGCAATCTTGCATTGCTGACTCCACAATGGAAGGAAAATATGTGGCTATTTGTGAAGCATCCAAAGAGGCTGTATGGCTTAGAAAATTCCTTATGTATTTGGAAGTTGTTCCAAACGTCGACGAGCCCATGACCCTTTATTGTGATAATAGTGGGGCTGTCGCTAACTCAAAGGAACCTAGAAGCCATAAGCGCTCAAAGCATATTGAGAGGAAATACCATTTGATTCGAGAGATTGTGCAGCACGGAGACGTGGAAGTGAAGAAGATTTCAACGGTTGACAACCTGGCAGATCCATTCAACAAGGCCCTAGCGAACAAGGTCTTCGACCAACATCGAGAGGGATTAGGCATGAAGGACTACACACATCTTTTATGACCATTATAAATTTACTAACCTTTGTAGAAGCTTGAACGTTGAGAAGCTTTTGGTAAGTTGCAACGTTCGTCTCCCCTTGCAGCACGTCTCTCTTCTTTCCTCGGCAACACGAGCAACCACGGCAGTTTCTATCACAAGAATCACTCGAGAGAATATGAATTAGTGAGTGGGCAGTTTTATACACGACGACTCGAGAACAAGTCTCAAAGTCGAAGAGCTAAAAACGCTAGTGTTGTCAATGGTGCCCACAAGAAGAGTTGTAATCTTCATTTTGTACATTTGATGTAATAAAGTCTCATGGAGACTCTTGCTTGTAATTGCCTATACATTCATTAATAAAGTTGAAACGTTCATTCATTCTTTCTTTTTTTGAAGCTTTATGATAAAACCTTAGTCTTTTAGTCCATAAACAAAATAAACAACTTACGAAGAGACAAATGTAGATTTGCATGAACAAACTCTTCGTAGTTTGCTTAAAACGATATATTCGCAATCTAAGGGTCAAAGGACTATTGACCTCAGTATGATTGTTAGAAGAATCTAAGATGTCTGGTTATGAGGCATTGAGAGTTGGAGACTCTATATTTCTTCTAGGTATCTTCCGAAGGTACTGAATTGACCAGTGCACTTCTAGAGACAAGATAAGAACAAACCATTTAACCTCTTATGTCTCGAAGTCACTATGTATGAATTGTATCATGCTTACCTTAATCCTGAAATGAGACATGTCATTTCACACCTTAGTATTCTCATTTGAGAAAGTCAGAGTTCGGACTCACTATGTGATTCCGACCAGGGCCTATTGGTGAAGTACTAAGTTGTGAGTCTGTCATGAGTAACTTTGTGAAGTTCTCATAGATATGGAATTCATGTACAAGATTGCTGAAATGCAATGTATGTCACCTCATGCTTTGTTCCTTGGAGTGTGAATAAATGAACTGGCCAGTGTCCAAATTGAGTCCTGACTCTTTTGGATGAAACAATGTGACTTGTTAGCTCCTCGTCAATACATTGTTTCTAACTTATTCACAAGCGACAAAGGAGTTGAGAAATAACAGCTAGAAGGGTAAAATGGTAATTTAGTAAATCCCAACTAGCTGATGACATTCATGAAGGGTAAACATAGATAATATTCAGTGGATCCGCTCATCATAATTAGGTCGAATTCTTGAGTAGAAAATAAATTCATTTGAACCGAGAGATTTTCAGTGTCAACTCTTTAGTGGAGTCCGTTGGCATTAAGCTAAACTTGGAAAAAGTTTATGAACTTTTGAGTCCAAGTGTTTAGCTCAAGCTTTGTTCATTTGGGTCCATGAGGTCACTATCACGAATCACATCGATAGGAATAGTTAAACTGGAAGCTAAGTCAAAACGAGAACGAAAATTGTCAAAAGGGTATTTTTGTCTTTTGAGACATAGGATGAAATGAATGTCAATAAATTTTTTTGACAAGGTCATTTGATGACATGCATCACTCGGCCAATACTAGTCTTATTGGGCCTTGTGGATTAATTTCAATTCATAAGAATTTCATTGAAAATTTTTAATGGGCCTTTCTCATGTTGTCATGAACAAATGAAGAAGCTTCTAGAGGCTCCTTCTAGAGAGACTTGGGCGCCTACCCTATAGAGAAATAGGAGAGATTATTTTGTGCATAAATGTATCAAGATACTTGCCAAAAGAAAAAGAGGAAACAAATTTGTATATGCATGCATAAGGGAATCGGCCATGTTGAGAGAAAAGGCAGGCCATGAACAAAATTGGAAACAAATCAAGGCTTCTAGAAGCCCTTGTTGGCCGAGTGTCTAAATAGGGAAAAGAGGAAATTGGCTCCTGAATATGTGATATTCTATAGAAGAGGAAACTACCTTATTGAAGGTGAGACCTCTCCTATAAATAGGAGCCTCATTTCCTCACATTTGATTCATCCAAGTTTAAGAGATTTGAGAGACTCTCTCTCTAGAACTTGTGGCCGAAACTCCTCTCTCTCTCTCTAGTTTATTTTCGATTATTCTTGTTTTGGCACCTAGGTCCTCACTCGACCTAGTGTTTAGCTCTGCGACTTCAAGACTTGTTCTTAAGTCGTAGTGTTTAAAAGTGCCCACTCACTGATTCCTTTTATTTTGAGTGATTTAGTGATAGAAACTATCGTGGTTGCTCGAGGTGCCGAGGAAAGAAAGAGAGACGTGCTGCGAGGGGAGACGAGCGTTACAAACTTTCCAAAAGCTTCTTCAAAGTTCAAGCTTCAAGAAAGGTTAGTAAACTTCTAGCTCATATTACTTTTTAATTACATGTACTTGCTCTTTGTCTAGGTTAGTAAAAACTGTTTTTACTTGCAAAGAAATTTTTTTAAAAATTCCGCCGCTTCCCGAAGCGTTTAATCTTTTTCTTAAACCTTAGATCAATTCCAACAGCTAGGTCAAATGAGGACCTAGGTGCCAAAACAAAAAACGAAACGAACTTAGAGAGAGAGAGAGAGCATGGGCGGCCAAGCTGGAGAGAGAAGCTCTCAAATCTCTAAAACTTTGTTTCCTCTTTTTCGTTTGGCAAGTATCTTCATACATTAATGCACAAAATAAACTATCTTTCACACTAGGGCTGCACGAAATTTTATCTCCCATTCCCTTGGGTTGGACGGCCAAGAGGCTTCTTGAAAGCCTTTCTAGATTTTTCTTTACTTGTTCATGACAACATAAGAAAAGACCATTAAGAATTTTCAAGTGAAATTCTATGAAATGAAATTAATTCACAAGGCCCAATGAACACATCATGGCCGAGTGATTTAGGTCATTATATGACCATGTCAAAAAATTTATTGACATTCATTTCATGCCATGTCCCAAAAAGACAAAATTACCCTTTCGACAATTTTCGTAAAACTTGTCTCGTTCTTGTTTTCACTTAGCTTCTAGTTTAACTATTCCTACTCGATATGATTTGTGATAGTGACCTCATGGATCCAAATGAACAAAGCTTGAGCTAAATACTTGGACTTAAAAGTTCACAAACCTTTTCCAAGTTTAGCTTAATGTCAACTGACTCCACTAAAGAGTTGACACTGAAAATCTCTCGGTTCAAATGAATTTATTTTCTACTCAAGAATTCAACCTAATTGCAATGAGTGGATCCACTGAATATTATCTATGTTTACCCTTCATGAATATCAGCAGCTAGTTGGGATTTACAAAATTACCATTTTACCCTACTAGCTGTTATTTCCTCAACTCTTTTGTCGCCTGTGAATAAGTTAGAAACAATATATTGACGATGAGCTAACAAGTCACATTGTTTCATCCAAAAGAGTCAAGACTCAATTTGGACACTGGCCAGTTCATTTACATTCCAAGGAACAAAGCATGGGGATACATTCCATTTCATCAATCTTGTACATGAATTCCATATCTATGAGAACTTCACAAAGTTACTCATGACATCTTCACAACTTAGTACTTCACCAATAGGTCATGTTCAGATCACATAGTGAGTCCGAACTCTGACTTTCTCAAATGAGAATACGTAAGTTGTGAAATGGCATGTCTCATTTCAGGATTAAGGTAAGCACGATGCAATTCATACGTAGTGAATTCGAGACATAAGAGGTTAAATGATTTGTTCTTATTTTGTCTCTAGAAGTGCACTGGTCAATTCAGTACCTTTGGAAGATACCTAGAAGAACTATAGAGTCTCCAACTCTCAATGCCTCATAACCAGACATCATAGATTCTCCTAACAATCATACTGAGGTCAATAGTCTTTTGACCCTTAGATTGCGAATATATCGTTTTAAGCAAACTACGAAGAGTTTGTTCATGCAAATCTACATTTGTCTCTTCGTAAGTTGTTAAGTTTGTTTATGGACTAAAGATTAATGTTTTATCATAAAGCTTCAAATAGACAAGGAGGAATGAAAGAACGTTTCAACTTTTTATTAATGAATAAGCAATTACAAGAAAGAGTCTTCATGAGACTTTATTACATCAAATGTACAGAATATAGACTACAAGTCTTCTTGTGGGCACCATTGACAACAAACTCCCACTTGACTCAAAGAAGATGTGTGTAGTCCTTCGTGCCTAATCCCTCTCGATGTTGGTCGAAGACCTTGTTCGCTAGGGCCTTGGTGAATGGATCTGCGAGGTTGTCCACCGTTGAGATCTTCTTCACTTCCACGTCTCCGCGCTGCACGATCTCTCGAATCAAATGGTATTTTCTCTCAATATGCTTAGAGCGCTTATGGCTTCTAGGTTCCTTTGAGTTAGCGACAGCCCCACTATTATCACAATAAAGGGTCATGGGCTTGTCGACGTTTGGAACAACTTCCAAATACTTAAGCAATTTTCTAAGCCATACAGCCTCTTTGGATGCTTCACAAGCAGCCACATATTCTGCTTCCATTGTGGAGTCAGCAATGCAAGATTGCTTAATACTTCTCCACACAACGGCTCTACCATTAAGGATGAACACAGATCCCGAAGTGGATTTCCTGGAATCCTTATCCGCTTGAAAATCGGAGTCGGTATATCCCGTCATAGTCAGGTCAGTACCTGAGTAATTAAGCATCAAGTTCCTAGTTCTTCGAAGATACTTAAGAACATGCTTAACAGCAATCCAGTGCTCGGGTCCAGTGTTCGATTGGGAACGGCTAACTACGCCAACGGCGAAACATATATCGGGTCTAGTGCAAAGCATAGCATACATGAGGCTTCCTACGGTAGAGGCGTAAGGAATTTTCCTCATGTCTTCAATCTCTTGTGCAGTCTTGGGAAAGTGGTCCTTATAGAGTGAAACTCCATGCCTAAAGGGTGTTTGACCCTTCTTGGAGTCTTGCATCGAGAAGCGATCTATCACCTTATCAATATAAGATGCTTGAGAGAGCGACAGGGTCCGGTTTTTCCTATCTCGAAAGATTTGGATCCCCAGAATGTACGCGGTTTCTCCTAGATCCTTCATATCGAATTGCTTTGCCAGCCAGACCTTAACCTCAGATAACTTACCCACGTCATTACCAATGAGTAGTATATCATCGACATATAGTACCAGAAACACAACTTTGCCTTCGTGTATTAACTTGTAAACACAAGGCTCATCTGTTGACTGTTCAAAGCCGAAGCTTTTCACAGTTTCATCGAATCTAATATTCCATGACCTAGATGCTTGCTTTAGTCAATAAATGAACTTAAGTAACTCACAAACCTTGGTCTCTTGACCTTCTTCCACATCATTAACTTGTAAACGCACGGCTCATCTATTGACTGTTCAAAGCCGAAACTTTTCACAGTTTCATCGAATCTAATGTTCCATGACCTAGATGCTTGGTTTAGTCCATAAATGGACTTAAGTAACTCAAAAACCTTGGTCTCTTGACCTTCTTCCATGAAATCATCTGGTTGAGCCATGTAAATGCGCTCGTCAAGATTGCCATTCAGGAAGGAAGTCTTGACATCCATTTGCCAGATCTCATAGTCCAGAGCTGCAGTTATGGGTAGAAGTACGCGGATGGATTTAAGCATCGTGACTGTCGAGAAGGTTTATTCATAGTCAATCCCTTCTTTTTGGGTATAACCCTTAGCCACAAGTCGTGCTTTGAACGTCTCAACGTTCCCATCCGGACCCCTTTTCTTCTTCTATATCCACTTACACCCTACGGGTTTAACCCTTTCAGGTAGGTCTACAACTTTCTAGACTTTGTTGACATACATCAAGTGCATTTCAACTTTCATGGCGTCAAGCGAAAGGTTTGATTCAGAACAAGCCATTGCTTGACTATAGGAAACAGGGTCATACATGTCAGAGACGGCTACGAGAGTGTCTCCATAAGACATGTACCTGTCAGGCTTCTTAGTGTTGTCAATGGTTCCCACAAGAAGAGTAGTAGTGTCTATTTATGTACATTTGATGTCATATAGTCTTACGAAGACTCTTGCTTGTAATTGCTTATTCTTTAATAATAAAGTTGAAACGTTCATTCATTCTTTCTTTGTTTGAAGCTTTATGATAAAACCTTAGTCTTTTAGTCCATAAACAAACTAAACAACTTACGAAGAGACAAATGTAGATTTGCATGAACAAACTCTTCGTAGTTTGCTTAAAACGATATATTCGCAATCTTAGGGTCAAAGGACTATTGACCTCAGTATGATTGTTAGAAGAATCTATGATGTCTGGTTATGAGGCATTGAGAGTTGGGGACTCTATAGTTCTTCTAGGTATCTTCCGAAGGTACTGAATTGACCAGTGCACTTCTAGAGACAATATAAGAACAAACCATTTAACCTCTTATGTCTCGAAGTCACTATGTATGAATTGCATCATGCTTACCTTAATCTTGAAATGAGACATGCCATTTCACACCTTAGTATTCTGATTTGAGAAAGTCAAAGTTCAGACTCACTATGTGATTCCGAACAAGGCCTATTGGTGAAGTACTAAGTTGTGAGTCTGTCATGAGTAACTTTGTGAAGTTCTCATAGATATGGAATTCATGTACAAGATTGCTGAAATGCAATGTATGTCACCTCATGCTTTGTTCCTTGGAGTGTGAATAAATGAACTGGCCAGTGTCCAAATTGAGTCCTGACTCTTTTGGATGAAACAATGTGACTTGTTAGCTCCTCGTCATTCTAACTTATTCACAAGCGACAAAGGAGTTGAGGAAATAACAGCTAGAAGGGTAAAATGGTAATTTAGTAAATCCCGACTAGCTGATGACATTCATGAAGGGTAAACATAGATAATATTCAGTGGATCCGCTCATCATAATTAGGTCGAATTCTTGAGTAGAAAATAAATTCATTTGAACCGAGAGATTTTCAGTGTCAGCTCTTTAATGGAGTCAGTTGGCATTAAGCTAAACTTGGAAAAGGTTTGTGAACTTTTGAGTCCAAGTGTTTAGCTCAAGCTTTGTTCATTTGGGTCCATGAGGTCACTGTCACGAATCACATCGATAGGAATAGTTAAACTGGAAGCTAAGTCAAAACAAGAACGAAAATAGTTAAAAGGGTATTTTTGTCTTTTGAGACTAAGGATGAAATGAATGTCAATAAATTTTTTGACAAGTTCATTTGATGACTTAGTGTCACTCGGCCATAACTTGATTATTGGGCCTCGTGAATTAATTTCATTTCATAAGAATTTTATTGAAAATTCTTAATGGGCCTTTTTCATGTTGTCATGAACAAGTGGAAAAGCTTCTAGAAGGCCTTTCTAGATAAGTTATAGGCGCCCAAATACCCAAGAGACAAGAGAGAATATTTTGTGCATAAATGTATGAAGATACTTGCCAAAAGAAAAAGAGGAAACAAATTTCCTCTAAGGGAAATAAGAGGTAGGCGCCCAACACAAGTAAGAAGCAAGGCAAGGAACAAAAAAAGGAAACAAATCCAAGGCTTAATGAAGCCCACCTTGGCCGAGTGCATCATAGAGGAAAAGAGGAATTTGGCTCATGAATATGTGATATTCTATAGAAGAGGAAACTACCTTATTGAAGGTAAGACCTCTCCTATAAATAGGAGCCTCATTCTTCTCATTTTTCTCATTTCCACATAAGTTAGAGATTGAGAGCTTCTCTCTCTAGAACTTGTGGTTGCCGCCCCTCTTCTCTCTCTCTCTAGTTTATTTTCGATTTTTCTTGTTTTGGCACCTAGGTCCTCACTCGACCTAGTGTTTAGCTCTTCGACTTCAAGACTCGTTCTTAAGTCGTAGTGTTTAAAAGTGTCCACTCACTAATTCCTTTATTTCGAGTGATTTAGTGATAGAAACTTTCGTGGTTGCTCGAGGTTCCGAGGAAAGGAAGAGAGACGTGCTGCGAGGGGAGACGAGCATTGCAAACTTTCCACAAGCTTCTTCAAAGTTCAAGCTTCAAGAAAGGTTAGTAAACTTCTAGCTCATATTGCTTTTTAATTACATGTACTTGCACTTGTCTAGGTTAGTAAAAACTGTTTTACTTGTAAAAGAAAATTTTTAAAATTCCGCCGCTTACCGAAGCGTTAATTATTTTCTCAACCCCTAGATCGATTCCAACACTTAGTAGCCCTCCCACTACGTCGAAGTACTACTTGACGAGATTCTGATGAGTTAAGTTGTGTTTCAATTGGGGTAAGAACAGTTCTTACAGATGAGGTAGAAGCTTCCTCACCTAACTTTTCTTCAAGCACAATTTTGCTTCTAGGTTTTGCATCCTTCATAAACTCCTCCTCAAGGAAACGAACATTCATGCTAACGAAAGTCTTATCATCCTCGGGACTATAAAATGTGAAACCTTTGGTTTCCTTTGGATATCCAACGAACAGACATAATTCTGACCTACTAGCCAACTTGCTAGTCTTTTGCCTCAGCACGTGTGTAGGGCAACCCCAAATTTTGATGCGGCCAAGATTTACTTTACGGCCAGTCCATCGTTCATAAGGAGTACCAGGAACCGTTTTGGACGGAACTTGGTTCAGAATGTAAGCGGCTGTTTCGAGGGCATATCCCCAAAAGGAAAGAGGGAGTGATGAGTAACTCATCATTAATCTAACCATCTCCATAAGAGTTCGATTTCTTCTCTCTGACACTCCATTTTGTTGAGGCGTGCTAGGTGCGGCAAGCTGAGAAGCGATACCTTCTTCTTTAAGAAAGTCATCAAACTCTCCAAACATATACTCACCACCTCGATCAGATCGAAGGGTTTTGATCACTTTGCCAGTTTGCTTTTCCACTAAAGCCCTAAAGACCTTAAATACGTTAAAGGTCTCGGATTTGTGTTTAAGCAAATAGACAAACCCATATCGCGAGTAATCATCGGTGAAGGTAATGAAGTATTCGTATCCTCCACATGCCTGTTGGCTGAGCGGACCACATGCATCAGAATGTATTAGTTCCAGCAACTCAGTGGCTCTTCGACCCTTATCGGAGAAAGGTCGCTTAGTCATTTTTCCTTCTATGCAGGATTCACAAGTAGGTAGTGAACCTATTGCAGAGTCTTGGAGTGGACCGTCCCTCACAAGTCTCTTAGTCCTATCTAGACTGATATGACCAAGTCTCAAGTGCCAGAGGTATGTTGATTTTGTTAGATCGGAGGATTCAGAAAGTTTGATCCTCTTTGGCTCCCTAATTAGATCGTTATCTATTTCGGTGTCTAAAAGAGAAGGTTGAGTGGGATAGATGTAAAAAAGAGCATTCTTCATACATGCATCAGTGACAAAAGAATTATCAGGAAACGAAATACGAATTCCATTCTTGATGAACTTTAAACAATAATCTTGCTCAAGAAGACGAGCAACGGATATTAAGTTCTTCTCAAAGGTAGGAACAAAATAAACATTATTCAAGTTTAAAGTGCGGTCTTCAAAAGACAGCGTCACGGATCCCACAGCCTTTGCAGACACCAGGCTCCCATCACCCCATTTGAAACAGAATTCACCTTCCTCTAAGCTTTTGGTTTTCTTGAAACCATTCAAGGAACAACAAATATGGTTAGTAGCAGCAGAGTCAATAATCCACGATGATACTTTATCAGCTACTAAGCATGCTTCAGTAACTAGTACAATATTATGTTCCTTTGCTTTGAGATAGGCAGGACAGTTCTTTTTATCGGCCTTGTGAGGTCTCTTCTTAGTTCCAGAGGCGGAGGCTTTTTGCTCAGTAGCATGTGCCTCTCCTTGATTCCTCTTTCTCTTAGTAAGACCTACAGCAGTATGAAGTTCCTTCATAAGCTTGGTAACAGTGTAGTCTAGCTTGTTTATGAAGTAGTTCATCTTGGAGGTATCAAGAGATGCGGGGAGAGTTTCTAAGATCATATCTATGACATTCTTCCCATCAATCTCAGATCCTAGGATTTCCATTTTATTTAGAAAACTAATGATCAGTATCATGAAGTCTCCAACAAGAGTCCTAGCCTGCATATGACAGCTCATAAACTGTCGGACTGCTTGTAGCCTTGTTTGACGCCTTTGCCCTCCAAACATCTCAAGGACATTGTAGAGCATGTCAGCAGCAGTCTCGATGTCACGATGTTGCTCTTCCAGCATATTGTTCATAGATGCCAAGATATAGCACCTCACAATATCATCGCATCGAAGCCAGGCCGCTAAGGCGTCATTGTCCTCTTGAGTTGAATCATCATTCGTCAGAGGAGGACACGGGGTGGTGAGTACCCATTTGTGCTTGTTAACGGTAGGTATTACGTCGAGGTTACGTTTCGAATCTACGTAGTTTTCGTTTTCGAGTTTGATCGAGGAAAGAAAGATTGAGAGAGGGTTGAGAGACATATTGCCTATAAAAGTTGAAACAAGTTTATGATTAGTCTTTGGTTTAGGATTTAAGTTTTATTAAGACTTTTATAAAATCCAAAGGTGTTATAAACCAAACGATAATTTACTCCCTCAAGAGAAGACCGTAAAAAATCTCCTTTTATAAGTAAATGACACATCATTAATGCTATGCCAAGATGTCAATACATCTATTTTGACTAGCCACCTTTTAAATTTGTTTGATCACTCACATCCTTTCGCAGAGCCTCAAGGGAGGATTACTAGGGATTGAGCCTAAGTGTGCAACCAACCACTTGGTCCAAAAGATCAACTTTGAAAAACAATCCCCCAAGGGGAGGCCTTGCCATCATCGTCTCACTCTCGGACGTAGCTCATTGAGCAATGATCGAAGCAATAATGCCTTGGAGTACTCCCATTTAAGTGAGGGTCGCAAGAGCGGCTCTTAGTCCCACGTTAATTGCTTCTTTCATTAGTGTTGGGGATCGTGGGTTACAAACAACAAGTATAACCCTCCCACTTAGTTTTTGGAGTTGGTTCATCGACTCTTATAAGTTCGGAAACAAATTTCCTAGTTAGAGAGCGACAAAGCGGACAACTAGAAGAGAATCCTAGATCGACATGTTCAGAGTAGTATTAGTGCATAAAGGCACAAGGTACATACTCGATCTTTTCCTATTTTCTATTTCGGGAAAATGCGTGAGGGAAGTGTGAACTTCAACTCACTCGAACACTTGAAAGTTTGAGATTACACATCTTTTTATTTTTCGGCTTGTCTACAAAGAGACCTCCCACTCAAATTTTCAAGAGCATATAGATTTTGAACATATGTGATATAGATATAGTTTTGAAAACATTTTGAAAACTTATTTGATTTGGATGACAAAATATTTTCAAGTTTGAAAGTGAAAACGGTTTTTCAAAATTCAAACTAGTTTTGTAAAAACTCAATTTCAATTAATCTTTCAAAAATCAAAACTTTTAATCTTACACATCATGTTTATAATCATATGAAAAACATTTTTGCTCAAGAAAATTTTTTCATTAGAGTTCTATAACTCATGGTAGTGGGGTTTGAAAATCCGGATTTCTAAAAAACTGGAGTTTCAGACAGCCGCGCACCTTGGAGTAAAATCGCCATATCTGGCGGCTCCGATGTCCTTTTGAGCCGAAACCGGTGGCATTGGACAGAGGATAGACAGAGCTTTAATTTGACTCAAGAATCATTAAATTTAGATTTCTGAACAGAGAGTTATGCCACTTTTAATGCGCGTTTACTCCAGCTCGAAGAAAAAGAAATAATTAAAGCTTGGTTCTTTTTAGGTGCGAAAAAGAATCGAGTGTAACGGAACGTTTTATGATGGTTGTTAAAGCTTTTATTTGTGTTTTATTAGCAAGGTAATAACATGATATAAAATAAATAACAACAAGCATAAAACGAATACGGTAAATAAAAGAAACTAGAAAGACAAGGTAACTAGTCACAAAATTTACCGAAATTTCTCAAACCTTTAAAACACGTTTTTAAATATAAAAAATTAAAAACTTTTAGAACTGATTATAATGTGTTTTAATATCATCCCAAAATCATAGAAAATCAACATGGTTTTTAATTTAAATGCAAGAGCAATAAATTAAAAAAAAAATCTAAGATAACAATTCTAACTTGTCACAAAATTAGTAAACTTTCGAAAACGATTTTCAAGCTCATATTTTTAAAAACATGTACATGCATATCTTTGACCATAGCTCTGATACCATTTGTTGGAATTGATCTAGCGTTTAAGAAAAAGATTAAACGCTTCGGGAAGCGGCGGAATTTTTAAAAAAATTCTTTGCAAGTAAAAACAGTTTTTACTAACCTAGACAAAGAGCAAGTACATGTAATTAAAAACTAATATGAGCTAGAAGTTTACTAACCTTTCTTGAAGCTTGAACTTTGAAGAAGCGTTTGGAAAGTTTGCAACGCTCGTCTCCCCTCGCAGCACGTCTCTCTTTCTTTCCTCGGCACCTCGAGCAACCACGATAGTTTCTATCACTAAATCACTCGAAATAAAAGGAATCAGTGAGTGGACACTTTTAAACACTACGACTTAAGAACAAGTCTTGAAGTCGCAGAGCTAAACACTAGGTCGAGTGAGGACCTAGGTGCCAAAACAAGAATAATAAAAAATAAACTAGAGAGAGAGAGGAGTTTCGGCCACAAGTTCTAGAGAGAGAGTCTCTCAAATCTCTTAAACTTGGATGAATCAAATGTGAGGAAATGAGGCTCCTATTTATAGGAGAGGTCTCACCTTCAATAAGGTAGTTTCCTCTTCTATAGAATATCACATATTCATGAGCCAATTTCCTCTTTTCCCTATTGAGACACTCGGCCAACAAGGGCTTCTAGAAGCCTTGATTTGTATCCAATTTTGTTCATGGTTGCCTTTTCTCTCAACATGGCCGATTCCCTTATGCATGCATATACAAATTTGTTTCCTCTTTTTCTTTTGGCAAGTATCTTCATACATTTATGCACAAAATAATCTCTCCTATTTCTCTATAGGGTAGGCACCCAAGTCTCTCTAGAAGGAGCTTCTAGAAGCTTCTTCATTTGTTCATGACAACATGAGAAAGGCCCATTAAGAATTTTCAATAAAATTCTTATGAAATGAAATTAATCCACAAGGCCCAATAAGACTAGTATTGGCCGAGTGATGCATGTCATCAAATGACCTTGTCAAAAAAATTTATTGACATTCATTTCATCCTATGTCTCAAAAGACAAAAATACCCATCGGAGACACTTTCTATGCCGTGTGCGATTGGTGACACTTTCTTTGGTGACAAAAATACTGGGGAGCTTCACTATGTCGTGTGCGATTGGTGACACTTTCTTTGAGAGGGCATTATGCGACTTAGGGGCAAGCATCAACTTGATGCCATACTCCATCTTCCGGAAACTCGGCATCGGAGAAGTGAAGTCGACGAGGATCACGCTTCAGATAGCAGACCGTTCCATCAAGTATCCACGAGGAGTGATAGAGGACCTTCTCGTCAAAGTCGACAAATTCATTTTCCCCACCGACTTCGTGGTGCTTGACATGGAGGAGGACCGAGACATTCCAATCATCCTCGGGCGGCCATTCCTTGCAACTGGATGAGCTCTTATAGATGTCCGAAAGGAGAGTTAAAGCTAAGGGTACAAGATGAGGAGTTCATCTTCAATGTATTCAACACGATGAAGTACCCAAGAGCTAGCGATGACGTGTTCCGGATCGACATGTGCAATTCAATCATCTCTGACTTCGCTAACCGATCCGAGAACCCACTTGAGGTATGTCTCTTGAACTCATTCGATTTTACTAATTACGAGTTTGTTGAATGTGAAGCAATAGGTCACGCAAAATACATGGATGCATCCGATCCATTCCGGAGAAAATTCTTTGAAAGTTTGGGGAAGAGCCTAGCTCAAATTCTGCCGTCCATCCAAGAGCCACCCACTCTAGAGCTCAAGCAGTTGTCGGCTCACCTCCGATATGCCTACCTTGGCAACGAATCCACTCTCCCGGTGATCATCTCAAATCACCTCAACGAGAAGGAAGAGGAGAAGCTTCTACAAGTTGTACGAGATCACAAGGCGGAAATTGGGTGGACGCTCTCTGACATCAAGGGAATCAGCCCATCTTTTTGCGTCCACCGTATTCTTTTGGAGGACGATCACCGCCCCTCGGTTGAGCATCAACGACGACTTAATCCGGCCATGAAAGAAGTGGTAAGGAAGGAGATTCTCAAGTGGCTAGACGCCGGCGTGATTTACCCCATCTCCGATAGCAAGTGGGTGAGTCGGTGCAATCTGTTCCAAAGAAGGGCGGAATGACGGTGGTCAAGAACGACAACAACGAGCTTATCCCCACCCGCACGGTGACTGGGTTCTAGATTTGCATGGACTATCAGAAGCTCAACAACGCCACCCGGAAAGACCATTTTCCGCTTCCCTTCATCGACCAAATGCTTGATCGTCTCGCCTGACACAAGTATTATTGCTTCCTCGACGGTTATTCCGGGTACAATCAAATCACCATCGCGCCCGAGGATCAACAGAAAACTACCTTCACATGCCCTTATGGTACCTTCGCCTTCAAGCGAATGCCATTCGGGCTTTGCAACGCGCTGGCTACATTTCAACAGTGCATGATGGCCATTTTCTCCGATATGGTAGAAAGAACAATTGAGGTATTTATGGATGATTTTTCTGTTTTTGGCCCCTCATTGATCTTTTTCTCGAGAATTTGTCCAGAGTACTTGCCAGGTGTGAAGAGACGAATCTTTTGCTCAATTGGGAGAAGTGTCACTTCATGGTGAAAGAAGGAATCGTCTTGGGCCACCGAATTTCCGAAAGAGGATTGGAGGTGGATCGTGCTAAAATTTCTACTATCGAGAAATTATCGCCTCAAATCTATGTCAAAGGGGTCCAAAGCTTCCTCGGTCATGCGGGCTTCTACCGACGCTTCATCAACGACTTCTCTAAAATCACGAAGCCGTTGTGCAGGTTGCTCGAGAAAGATGTCAAATTCGCCTTCACCGACAAATGCCTAGAAGCCTTCACTACCCTTAAGCACAAGTTGAGCACCGTTCTGATCGTCACCGCACCGGATTGGAGTCTTCCATTCGAGATCATGAGTGACGCGAGCGATCACGCGGTGGGTGCGGTTCTTGAGCAACGTAAAGATAAGGCTTTCCGTGCAATCTATTATACGAGCCAAACTCTTAACGATGCCCAACTTAACTACTCCACGACGGAAAAGGAGGTATTGGCCGTGGTCTTCGCTTTAGAAAGATTCTGGCCAGACGTCATCGGCAATAAAGTGATCGTCTACACCGACCACGCCGCGATTCGATATCTCATGGACAAGAAGGATGTCAAACCACGTCTACTCTGATGGGTCCTTCTTCTACAAGAGTTCGCCATCGAAGTGAAAGAGAAGAAAGGCACAGAGAATTTGGTGGCCGACCACCTTTCAAGAATCGAGACATTCGCTCACGGTACAGACCGAGCCAAGAGCATCAACGACGACTTCCCCGATGAGAAACTCCTCGTAGTCCAAAAGGCCACTTTACCTTGGTACGCTGACATTGTGAATTATCTTGTAGGCAAAGTCATTCCCAAGGACCTCAAGACATACCAAAAGAAATTCCTTTCGGAGGTCCGGCGATACTATTGGGAAGAGCCGATTCTGTCATTCGACATTGTCACGACCTAGAGTGAGGCGGACACTTTTTGGCCCGAATCGCATGGCGGCGAAAATCCTACAATGCGGCTTCTATTGGCCGACGATCTTCAAAGATTGCCGTACATTCATCCTCTCATGCAATTGGTGCCAACGAATCGGAAACATCTCCAACCGTAACAAGATGCCTCTCACCAACATTCTCGAGATAGAGCCGTTCGATGTTTGGGGAATCGATTTCATGGGCCCGTTCCAATCTTCCTACAACAATAAATACATTCTCCTAGCGGTGGATTATGTCTCAAAATGGGTCGAAGCCAAAGCCACACCAACAAGCGACAGAAAGGTGGTTCTCAAGTTCCTAAAGAGTATCTTCATGAGGTATGGTACTCCCCGAGCCATTATTAGCGATAGAGGCTCTCACTTCTGTAACAGGCAATTCGACGCCCTCCTCACCAAATATAGCGTCACTCACCGAAAAGCTTGGCCTATTATCCTCAAGCTAATGGTCAAGCGGAAGTCTCCAACCGAGAGATCAAGCAAATCTTGGAGAAGACGGTGAGCACCTCGTTGAAAGACTGGGCAAATAAACTTGAGCGATACACGTACACTTGCGTGCGCGAGTTATTTCGCAACAAGTTCAATGAAAAGAGTGAACAAGGTAACATCTCATCTCCCTTAGACTTGCCCATACATGATTGAAGATTTTGTGTACAATGCAAATCTCTCAGCAAGCTATCAAGCCTATGTGACGAAAATAGACCAGGAAGAAGTGCCAAGGTCCATCAAAGAAGTTTTCCAGATTCCAGAATGCTGAGCTGGTACTCATGTAGAAATCCAAGCTCTCGAACAGAATGATACATGAGAGATCACCGAGCTACCACCAGGAAAATGAATTGTCAGGTGTATATGGTTGTTTACCATCAAACACAATCCGAATGGCACCGTGTAGAGGTTCAAAGCTCGTTTCGTTGCCAAAGGGTACACTTAGGCGTATATTGATTATCAAGAAACCTTCGCACAATGGCTAAGTTCAACATCATCAGAATTCTTCTCTCTCTAGTGGTAAACTTGGATTAGCCACTTCTCCAACTCGATATGAAGAATGCTTTCCTAAATGGTGAATTGGAAGAATAAGTCTATATGAAAATTTCACCAGGTCTCGAGAACAATAAAGATGGCAAAAAAGTCTGCAAACTGAAGAAGTCCCTATACAGGCTAAAGAAGTCTCCTCGAGCTTGGTTCGGAAAGTTCACTCATGTGCTTAAACAATGCAACTACTCGCAAAGGAAGCAGATCCAATACTCTTCTCTAAAATCTCAGCTCAAGACAAACACTTCATCCTCAGTGTATATATGGACGACATAGTCATAACAGAAGACGATCTTGAAGAAACCGCGAGATTGAAGTAGACCCTGTCATCCGAGGTCGAAGTCAAGGATCTTGAAAGTTTGCAATACATCTTAGGCATGGAGGTCACTCGATTTGAGAAAGGCATCTTTGTGTCTCAACAGAAATATACATTGGATCTCCTCAAAGAAAAATGCATTCTCGATTGCAAACCAAATATGAAGCTTGTAGTCCACAACAATGAGATAGCCATAGACAAAGAAAGATTACAAGCGCTTGTGGGTAAACCCATCTAACTCACGCACACCAGACTCGACATCGAACTCTTAGTTAGTATGGTCAACATATTCATGAGCAACCCCTCAAAAGTCCACATGGAAGCAGTCATGAGAATTTCAAATACCTCAAATCTGTCCAAGGAACAGGTCTGTGGTTTAAGAAAAGAAGTAGTCCAGATATAGAAGTCTTCACACACGCTGACTGGGCATGATATGTCACATATCCAAGATCTACATCTGGCTTGTGTACCTATTAAACTCGAGTCCAGGCATAGAAGTCTTTGGCAAACAGAATGTATGAAGGATGTGGTTGAAACAGATAATGGACGATCTTAAGATCGAGTTCGAATGTCTTATTAATCTCATGTGTGAAAACCAAGATACCTCAAGCACTGCAATGAATCCTGATCATCATGACATGAAGAAGCATATCGAGATCGATTGACACTTCATCATTGAGAAGATAGAGTTAAAAATCATTGCAATAGAGGACATTCCGAATCGACATCAAGTTGTAGTTATTCTCTCCAAGTCTCTCCATCGAGATAGTTTCTCCAAGCTATGTACAAAGCTTGATCTTCTCAGTATTTACCATCAAACTTGAGGGGGATTATTGAAGTTCAGCTTGACTTCCCAGCTCAACCTCGAATCATTATATGATCAACATCGTAGCCATAATTTCAGGAGTTGTATATATTTATTTCTTTGTCATTCTCGATACAATTAGTTGAGAATTTTCTCATTAAATTTCTTGTCTTTTTCTGTTTCTTTATATAAACTTATAAATTAATCATTCATAATAACAAATAGAATATTCACAGAATCGAAACTTTCTCTCTCTATCTTTCTTTCTGAATTTTCTCTCTTAAATTCTATTGAAATCGGTAAGAACAAAAGGACGACTAAATGAACAAAGAGACTGTAGTCCAATAAAATTATATATCAATTTGATTCTTCTCTAAACATGCATCATCCAAAGCCTGCCATGCTCCATGTTGCAGCGTCTTATTGGACCACGGAAATTGATTCACTTGATTGGGAAATGGTCGAGTTACTATATGGACGATCTTAAGATTGTTGGAATCGATCTAGGGTTTAAGAAAATAATTAACGCTTCGGTAGGCGGTGGAATTTTAAAAAATTTCTTTTACAAGTAAAAACGGTTTTTTACTAACCTAGACAAAGTGCAAGTACATGTAATTAAAAACTAATATGAGGTAAGAAGTTTACTAACCTTTCTTGAAGCTTGATCTTTGAGAAGCTCTTAGAAAGTTGCAACGCTCGTCTCCCCTCGCAGCACGTCTCTCTTTCTTTCCTCGGCACCTCGAGCAACCACGAAAGTTTCTATCACTAAATCACTCGAAATAAAGGAATTAGTGAGTGGGCACTTTTAAACACTACGACTTAAGAACGAGTCTTGAAGTCGCAGAGCTAAACACTAGGTCGAGTGAGGACCTAGGTGCCAAAACAAGAAAAATCGAAAATAAACTAGAGAGAGAGAGAAGAGGGGCGGCAACCACAAGTTCTAGAGAGAGCAGCTCTCAATCTCTAACTTATGTGGAATGAATAGAATGAGATGAATGAGGGTCCTATTTATAGGAGAATGGTTGGCCTTGGAAAGAAGTAGTTTCCTCTTATTTTCCAAGGCTTTATGAGCAATCTTTATTGCCCATTCCTATCCAAGTCACACGGCCAACATGTGCCTTAATGACACCTTGGATTTGTCTCCTCTTTTATTCCTTGCTCTCTCCTTGCTTGTGTGGCCGAATTTCCTTATGGCAAGCATAGGAAATTTGTTTCCTCTTTTTCTTTTGGCAAGTATCTTGATACATTTATGCACAAAATATTCTCTCATCCTATGGGTATGTTGGGCGCCCATTATGTCTAGAAAAAGCTTCTACAATTTTCTTCACTTGTTCATGACAACATAAGAAAAGGCCCATTTAGAATTTTCAATAAAATTCTTATGAAATGAAATTAATCCACAAGGCCCAATGATCAAGTCATGGCCGAGTGACATTAAGTCATCAAATGAACTTGTCAAAAAATTTATTGACATTCATTTCATCCTATGTCTCAAAAGACAAAAATACCCCTTTGACAATTTTTGTTCTTGTTTTGACTTAGCTTCCAGTTTAACTATTCCTATCGATGTGATTCATGACACTGACCTCATGGACCCAAATGAACAAAGCTTGAGCTAAACACTTGGACTCAAAAGTTCACAAACCTTTTCCAAGTTTAGCTTAATGCCAACTGACTCCACTAAAGAGTTGACACTGAAAATCTCTCGGTTCAAATGAATTTACTTTCTACTCAAGAATTCACCTAATTATAATGAGCGGATCCAGTAAATATTATCTATGTTTACCCTTCATGAATGTCATCAGCTAGTCGGGATTTACTAAATTACCATTTTACCCTTTTAGCTGTTATTTCCTCAACTCCTTTGTCGCTTGTGAATAAGTTATAAACAATGTATTGACGAGGAGCTAACAAGTCACATTGTTTCATCCAAAAGAGTCAGGACTCAATTTGGACACTGGCCAGTTCATTTATTCACACTCCAAGGAACAAATCATGAGGTGACATGCATTGCATTTCAGCAATCTTGTACATGAATTCCATATCTATGAGAACTTCACAAAGTTACTCATGACATACTCACAACTTAGTACTTCACCAATAGGCCCTGTTCGGAATCACATAGTGAGTCCGAACTCTGACTTTCTCAAATGAGAATACTAAGCTGTGAAATGGCATGTCTCATTTCAGGACTAAGGTAAGCATGATGCAATTCATACATAGTGACTTCGAGACATAAGAGGTTAAATGGTTTGTTCTTATATTGTCTCTAGAAGTGCACTGGTCAATTCAGTACCTTCGAAAGATACCTAGAAGAACTATAGAGTCTCCAACTCTCAATGCCTCATAACCAAACATCATAGATTCTTCTAACAATCGTACTGAGGTCAATAGTCCTTTGACCCTAAGATTGCGAATATATTGTTTTAAGCAAACTACGAAGAGTTTGTTCATGCAAATCTACATTTGTCTCTTCGTAAGTTGTTAAGTTTGTTTATGGACTAAAAGACTAAGGTTTTATCATAAAGCTTCAAACAAAGAAAGAATGAATGAACGTTTCAACTTTATTAATGAATGAATAGGCAATTACAAGCAAGAGTCTTCATGAGACTTTATTACATCAAATGTACAAAATAAAGATTACAACTCTTCTTGTGGGCACCATTGACAACAAAGATCGAGTTCGAATGTCGTATTACTCTCATGTGTGACAACCTAGATACCCTAAGCATTGCAATGAATCCTGATCATCATGATAGGACGAAGAATATCGAGATATATCGACACTTCTTCAGTGAGATAATAGAGTTAAAAATCATTGCAATGGAGCGACATCAAGTGGCAGTTATTATCACCGAGTCTCTCCATCGAGATAGTTTCTCCGAGATGTGTACCAAACTTGATATTTTCAATATTTACTATCACGCTTGAGGGGGAGTATTGAAGTTAAGCTCAACTTCTGAGCTCGACCTCGCAATCATCATGATCGACATTGGAGGCCATAATTTCGGGAGTTGGATATATTTATTTCTTTGTCATTCCCGATACAATTAGTTGGGAATTTTCTCATTAAATTTATTGTCTTTTTCTGTTTGTTTATATATACTTATAAACTAATCATTCATAATAACAAGTAAAATATTCACAGAATGGAAACTCTCTCTCTCTCTCTCTCTCTCTCTCTCTCTCTCTCTCTCTCTCTCTTTTCGAATTTTCTCTCTTAAATTCTGCAGAAATCAGTAAGAACAAAAGGACGACTAATTGAGCAAAGAGACTGTAGTCCAAGAAATTTTTTATATTAATTTGATTCTTCTCTAAACGTGCGTCATCCAAAGCCTGTCGCGCTCCATCTTGCAGCGTCTTATTGGACAACGAAAATTGATTCACTTGATAAGGAAATTGTTGAGTTATTATATATACGATCTTAAGATCGAGTTTGAATGTCCTATTATTCTCATGTGTGACAACCTAGATACTCAAAGCATCGCAATGAATCCTGATCATTATGATAGGGCTAAGCATATCGAGATCGATCGACACTTCATCAGTGAGAAGATAGATTTAAAAATCATTACAATGGAGTACATTCAGAATTGACATCTATTGGCAGTTATTCTCACCAAGTCTCTCAATCGTGATAGTTTCGCCGAGATGTGTACCAAACTTGATCTTCTCGGTTTTTACCATAAAGCTTGAGGGGGAGTAATGAAGGTCAGCTCGATTTCCCAGCTCGATCTCGAAATCATCATGATCGACATTGGAGCCATAATTTCGGAAGTTGTATATATTTATTTCTTTGTCATTCCCGATACAACTAGTTGGGAATTTTCTCATTAAATTTCTTGTCTTTTTCTGTTTCTTTATACATACTTATAAATTAATCATTCATAATAAAAAGTAGAATAGTCACAGAATCGAAACTCTCTCTCTCTCTTTCTCTCTCTCTCTCTCTCTCTTTTCAAATTTTCTCTCTTAAATTCTACAGAAATCAGTAAGAACAAAATGACGACTTAATGAACAATGAGAGTGTAGTCCAAGAAAATTTTATATTAATTTGATTGTTCTCTAAACGTGCGTCATCCAAAGCCTGCCACGCTCCATGTTCCAGCGTCTTATTGGACAACGAAAATTGATTCACTTGATGGGGAAATTGTTGAGTTACTAAATGGATGATCTTAAGACCGAGTTCAAAAGTCCTATTAATCTCATGTGTGACAACCTAGATACCCTAAGCATTGCGATGAATATTCTTGATCATCATGATAGGACGAAGCATATCGAGATCGATTGACACTTCATTATTGAGAAGATAGAGTTAAAAATCATTGCAATGGAGGACATTCCGAATCGACATCAAGTTGCTGTTATTCTCACCAAGTCTCTCCATCGAGATAGTTTTTCCGAGCTATGTACCTAGCTTGATCTTCTCATTATTTACCATTAAGCTTGAGGGGGATTATAGAAGTTCAACTCCACTTCCAAGCTCGACCTCGAAATCATCATATGATCGACATCGTAGCTATAATTTCGGGAGTTGTATATATTTATTTCTTTGTCATTCCCGATACAATTAGTTGGGAATTTTCTCATTAAATTGCTTGTCTTTTTTTGTTTCTTTATATATACTTATAACTTAGTCATTCATAATAACAAGTAGAATATTCACATAATCAAAACTCTCTCTCTCTCTCTCTCTCTCTCTCTCTCTCTCTCTCTCTCTCTCTCTCTCTCTCTGAATTTTATCTCTTAAATTCTATTGAAATCGGTAAGAACAAAAGGACGACTAAATGAACAAAGAGACTGTAGTCCAAGAAAATTTTATAACAATTTGAATCTTCTCTAAACGTGTGGCATCCAAAGCCTGCCACGCTCCATGTTGCAGCGTCTTATTGGACCATGGAAATTGATTCACTTGATTGGTAAATTGCTGAGCTACTAAATGGCTTCCATAATTCATTGATTTTCGCTTGATGTTGCGCATCCAAATTGATTTGTTTATTAAATAATCGATTATTAATTTCTAAAAATTTGTATGACATTGTTTATTTTTCAAAAGCGACACTTACTAGGGTATGTTTGGTAGAAGGTAATGTGAATCATATTATCGAGCATGTTTGTATTATCTTTTTTTGTTATGCGTAAATGTTAAAAAAGACTCTTGAAAATGTTATTAGTTAAGTAAAAATTATCTGATAATAAAATAATATTAATACAAAAAATATGGCTTTCAGATTATCACCCCAATGATAATATTTAATTTAATTTTTTAAAATTAGTCGATAGTTTAACTATGCATAGTTTAAACATTTATTTGTTTGTTTATATGATGTGCATTTTTTCCCCACTTTTCATATGTTTATGTCAAAGTAATTGGTGATAATTATTTTTCTTTAAGCACTACAATGGTTCCCTTTCAAAACAGTATAATATTTATTTATACATTTCATCGATCTTCCTAGTCAAAACAATAAATAAATAAATATATATATATATATATATATATATATATATATATATATATAAATGAGAAGTACCAATATAAATTTATCATGATAAAATTAAAAATATCATGTGGTTAATATTATTGAAGGACGTTTACCTTTCTTACAAATTTTAAGATTATTTTTACATGTTTGTGTATTTTACTGTTTAAGAACTATTTATCTATTTATTATCTATTCAATAATCTATAAATACTTTCATTGTTTTTATATTTGCAACCAAACATCCCAATCTTACATTTGTGAAAATATGATTACTTTAATGAATTTTTTGGAAATATGATTACACTGCATTCTCTCAAACCGTGATTGTTTATATCTATTTATCAACAGTTGTAAGGCATATCAAAAGAACCACATAAGTGTTCGAATTTTAGCGTGTTCTTTTTATCCTTCTTTATGTCGAAAGTTTGTACAAGAAGAACGAACACCTGTACAAGTGTTAAATTTATCTCGACTTAAATTCGTGTTATGTCTAAAATGTCATTCACTTGTATTAATGGGGAAATTTTTGTGCAATTCTTAAAAAAAAAAAGGGTAATTGGCGGCATAAATACCTCAACCTTTCGGTTTTATACACTTTAATACCACATCTTTTTTTTTCGCGGCTAAAATACCTAACGTTGGTTATTAGCACCATCGTTAAGTTTAGGACGTGAACTGCTGACGTGGACTCTCAAAACTTAATAAATCGACTGAAAAACCAGAGAGGCAAAACCCTAACCCTCTCGTCGGACTCGAACTCGCCCAAGCAGATCGCGCAGTTCGTCCCCACCGCCGCCGCGCCGGGTCCGTGCGCCGCCACGGGGATTCGCCGCAACGCGCTCTTCTTCAGCCAACGCGCCGCCGCGCTCCGGTCGGCGGACTCTGGCTCGAGGCCGCGGCCGCAGCGCAGCGTGCACCGGACGATCGAGTTTAGCCCCAGAGCACATATGAGCGCGCAGAGAAGCGCGGCGAGGATTATCACCATGTTCGTGTCGAAGCTCGCCTCGCCGCCGCCGATGGTCGTTCTGTTTCCCTGCTGCTGCTCCAACAGTATCATCCCTTGTCGTTCCCGTCGTAGGCTTGTGTTATTAAGCCATAGATGCGAGAATCTCCGGTGGAATTGAACCAGAGAAAGAGCTCCGCGAGAGGTCCAGCTCGCTTAACCCGCTCAAACCGGCCAGCGCCAGCGGAATCGGACCGGCGAGTCTTCTAGAGCGGTGACTCGGTCGCGATCAGCATCGCAGGAGATTCCTTCCCAGCCAGCACAGCAGTTCGTCGACTCAGACCAATCAAGACACGCGATCGAGCTCGGCGATGCCGTGAGGTTCGACGAGAAGGACAAGAGAATCGCTTTGTCCTTTTAGTTGCAGGTACTCAGAAGAGAGAAGCAGAGAAAGATTTTTCAGTCGATTTATTAAGTTTTGAGAGTCCACGTCGGCACTTCACGCCTTAAACTTAACGATGGTGCTAATAACCAACGTTAGGTATTTTAGCCGCGAAAAAAAAAGATGTGGTATTAAAGTGTATAAAACCGAAAGGTTGAGGTATTTATGCCGCCAATTACCCAAAAAAAAAAGTTATAATTATAGTTAGGGGATTTTATATCAACTTTATATCTACAACCTCAAACTTAAATATCTAATTGTTTTGTATTCATGATGTAATTAATATAATATTAAATCCAAAAAACTAAAATTACAAAAAAAAAAAAAAAAAAAATCTTGATAAAAATTTCAGTAATGCTAACCCTATAGATGACCTGTTCGTTGCGAGGAGGTTATGAACTAACAAAACATGTGTTACATTATGCAATAAGGTACGTACGTATGAGGAGATAAATTATGGATACTTTTTTTTATAAATAAATTATAGATACCTTCGAGAGTATATGCACAACACAGATTACAGGGGGGGGGGGGAGAGAGAGAGAGAGAGAGAGAGAGAGAGAGAGAGAGAGAGAGAGAGAGTTCCAAGACACAATGATTACATGGTCTTGGGGAAGCAATAAAGGGTGGCGTGGTAAATAGCCAAGAGTATGGAAGAACGCGGGGGCTTGACCGAGGTCAGAATTAAAAAGGCCCATATAACTATGATATATACATAATTCACTATGATGTATACAGATTGCATACATGTAAATGCTAAAGGGATGGTGTTTATTAGTATGCTAATCCTCTAATTTCTATTAGTGATTTAGCTAAAATTTCATTTAATTAGATAAATAATTCACTAAGTCGAAGTTAATTAAATTAATTATCTCGCTTCGCTTCGATACCTCTACGAGCATCTTCGATGCCGATACCTTGATACGAGTATATGTATCTCGCTTCGCTTCGAGAGCAAATTCATGAATTCCGGCGTAACTTGATTCATTGATGCTGTTTGTTCGTTATTGCTAAGACACCTCGAGGTCCTCCATTGTAAATGCTCGATCGACGGTTCAATTAATTCAATTAATTGAACATTTAATTTTAAATAGTGGTTATAAACTAATAAAATATTAAATAATCGATATTTATTATTTAAAATCAATAAAATAGTCAAAACTTTTTTTAAGGACACTTGTCTGTGGAGATTATATATATAATTACTAACTAGATTAGACTATGCATCACTAACACTTTTTAAATAGTACAAATTTAAATATATTCGTAAGACCAGTGACGGAGCCAGAAAAGCCCATCAGGGGGGGCTAATTTGAAAAAAAAAATTCATGGGGGGCTTGATTGTAAAAAATTTATAAAAATTGGGCCAAAAGTATAAATTTTCAAGGGAAAAAAATGTAATTTTTTTTAAAATGGGCAAAAAGTGCAAAAAACAAAATTTTGATGGGGGGCTTAAGCCCCCCCTGGGCCTTAGCTGGCTCCGTCACTGCGTAAGACAATATAATAAAGATTTTTATTTGCATTGTAAAAAAATTTATGAAACAATACAAAGAAAGAAATGTGCAGAAATGTGATAATGAAACTTTAATAGACAAGTTACATTATTTTGAAAACGAATTAATCATATAAAATAAAAACAAAGACGAGTCATGAATATTAAAATCAATTCAAAATTATCACATGATAAATTTTATCTATATGTAAATATTTTATAGACAGTGTCAAATCTTGATTATTTTACTACAAAAACTAGACTTTCGACTCTTTCTTTAAAAACCTATTATTTTATTATCTTAACTATAATCTAGTAATGCATAACAGTTTCATAATAAAATTTATGTAAAAGCCAAACACTAGTTCAAGTTTATTCAGCTGTATATAATTTACGGACATATAAGTTAAGGTAATTTAATGAGTGGGATAAGCAGACCCAAACCCTTTTATCATCATGATACCCTGAGCCTTTTTGGTTTTTGGTCGGTCGACAATCTGTGTGTTGTGTGTTTCACTCTGTTCCTGTTCGTGTTTCACGTCTCTCTCTCTCTCTCTCTCTAACTGAACAAACAGAGGGTAATTATACTCTTTCGACCAATCACATATCACCAAACAAGTGTTTTTTTTAATTAGTGAATTAACTTCATGGGTATTTTATATTTGTTAGCTTTTTGTCTTTTTTTTTTATAATAATATTTATAGGGATTACACATAAAATTAAAATAATAATGAGAAAAAACTATTAATAGTAAAACTCAAACCCGGGCCACACCCATAAAGCTACAGAGAGAGAGAGAGAGAGAGAGAGACGTAAGAAGAAAGGAAAGGAGAGAGACTAGGAGTATACTACTCAACAGACTATACATTTAGGTGGTGGAAAGGTTACAGATTTTTCATCAGAGAAAAAAAAAAAAAAAGGAAACAAAATTTAGATATCGAAAAAAGCCACCACCAAAGAGAAAAAGGAAAAGCTCATGGTTGAAAATATTAAATAGAAATTGCAAACCGAACCAGAGAAGAAGATCAAACAGTTGAGATTAAAAAAAAAGAAAAAAAGAAAAAAAAGGGGGGTAGTGGTCAGCAAAGCAAACTATATATCACACAACACAACACCCAACACCAAAAAACGAAACCCCACACATCAAAGGCGTGGCAGAAGAGAAGAGGAAGAAATCCACACAAACAGCTATTCTTTAGAGAGCTTACATCAAGGTTTCAATTAGCCTTTGGCTTTTTGCTCTTAACTTACCCCTCAAAGGTCTGTCTGTCCTCTATATACCTAATAATAATACGTTTGTCTCACCATATATACATACCATAAATATCCCGGAAAGTACAAAGGAACAAAATCTCACTTCCTTCGTCGTACTACAAACACATGTAATCAAGCCCTAACCAAGAAGATGATGTGCGCCGAGAAGCAAGACGATCAAGGAGAGTGCTCGCAGGGCATGAACAAGATGAACATAATCCACCAACAAAACATCCAAGCCTTCCAAGACCAGTTTCTTCTCCACCAACACCAAAACCAGCTCATGCAACACCAGCAAAACCTAATCTTCCCGCCAGACCCAATCCAAACCTGGCCACACCACCAGAACTCGATTCCTCCACCCAGCTTCAACCCGGTCAACGCATCCCGGTTTGACCAGAACAACGACCCGTTTCACGTCCCGCTGCAAAGCCACTCGTCGCCGTACGCGGGGATTTTCGGCGGGAGAAGGACCGGTGGTCCGTTCGGTTACGACGGCCTCGTGGGAGTGGGACCCACGCAGGGTGTGCCGTTCGGGCTCCAAGCCGAGCTGGGGAAAATGACGGCTCAGGAGATCATGGACGCAAAGGCTTTGGCGGCTTCGAAGAGTCATAGCGAAGCTGAGAGGAGGAGGAGAGAGAGGATTAATAACCACCTTGCCAAACTCAGGAGCTTATTGCCCAGCACCACCAAAGTAAGTATATACGATTACATATACGTATAGATATTATATCGCACTACACTAAAGTAATCATTATTTTTAAATGGGTCAAGTATAGTGTCCGTCTTTCTGATGATATATGTTTATTATATGATAATGATCACGCGCACGATATGTTTCATTTCTATAGTATACACAGTTTTTTTATAGAAGATTTCTATATGTTTTTTGTATGTATAATATAACTATTCGTTTCATTTTTTAATATTTTTAGTTTTTTTAGCTTAATTTAGTACATTCTTTGCATTATATTTACTGTGGATGATAAAGATTCATATTTATATGATGTAGGTACTTAAAGACGCAACGCTTTTGGTTATTTTTTTTTTATTATGGTATTTCTAATCAAAGATCTTCTCTTTAGATCTTTTGAGAGATTCTCGTAGTTAGGATTTTGTCTGATGATGTTGATAACCATGTTGAAGTAGTGCTTGCTTTGCGCTCTTCAAGAGACCTACCATATATTATTAGCTCTTTCTCTTGCTTTTTGATTTATTCCTTCTCTTTTTTGTTTGCTTATCTTTGCTGGTGGTTGTTATTGTCTCTCTTGGGCTTGGCTGAGTCGTTTGCAATAGTTCCAAGGACGAAGAATTAAAAGCAAAATATATGGACATTAAAAGGCTTTTATGTCGCAAAGTTGATACAAAAAAGAGAAACCACAGAACTGTCCAAAAGCTTCTCATGGAAAATTCTTGCCGGATACAACCCAACCCATGCTATATTTATCACACTTAGAAATGTGCAAAAGTGTCAAACATACACATATACACACATACATTATATATATATAATGTATATATATATTATATATATATATAATGTAACTGGGGAAAGTTAAGTAGACAAACTAGCATGATTGTCAGTCTTTTTTATATTTTTTAAAAAATTTATTTTTTATCTCGGGCCTCATCCTTCCGAAATGTAACTCTTTATTAAAAGCAAGCCAGACTTAGAAATAATTCTCTTCTTTTGAAATTATTGAAATTGAATGACCAAAATGTAACGGAATTCGAACTGCAAGATTGTCTTTTCTCTACTAAACAAACCACTTTTAGGCTTCTAATCTACACCCGTTTTCTCTCTCTAGAACTGATAGAAAAAGTTGTTACTTTTCTTATTAATTTTGACTTGACCGAATCAATTCTTACATTACATATATACACATCAATTCGATACATATTGACATTAATGTTTTTAACTTTAAACCATTATCATCCCATGTTTGTAACTTTATATATCCACAGACTGACAAAGCCTCACTCCTAGCCGAAGTAATCCAACACGTGAAGGAGCTGAAACGCCAAACCTCGCTTATTGCGGAGACGAGCCCCGTCCCGACCGAGAGCGACGAGCTCACGGTCGATGACGCTTCAGACGATGAAGGTCGGTTCGTTATCAAAGCCTCTTTGTGCTGCGAAGACCGGTCCGATCTCATCCCCGACCTGATCAAGACCCTCAAAGCCCTTCGCCTGAGAACTCTCAAGGCCGAGATCACAACCCTCGGCGGCCGAGTCAAGAACGTCCTCTTTGTCACAGGAGATCATGGCAATAACAACGATGAGCTAGGCCACGAAAACGACGAAGATCACTTCGACGGCGATGATAATAACAATGACAACAGTAATAATTATAACAACGACCAGCCTCAGTATTGTATTACGTCGATCCAAGAGGCGCTTAAGGCTGTGATAGAGAAGAAGATCGGGAATCAAGATTCGTCTTCGGGGAGTGTCAAGAGGCAAAGGACGGCTAATAATAATAACATCAACATATATCCTTGATTGTTATTATTTATCACAAGGGAAGGATTTGGAACTCCGCGCGTACTTCAACCCATGATCAGGTCTTTTTATTTATTGTCTTCATGGTGTTTGTGATATTATTTTTATTTTATTTTTTGGGGGTGTTTAATTGTGTTTTTATTTAATTTCGTTTCTTTTTTACGTGATGGCGTGTTTGGTAATATGGTTATTATGTGTATTGTCTTTCCTTA
The DNA here is from genome assembly GCF_054948205.1 of Urtica dioica subsp. dioica. Classification (NCBI taxonomy): domain Eukaryota; kingdom Viridiplantae; phylum Streptophyta; class Magnoliopsida; order Rosales; family Urticaceae; genus Urtica; species Urtica dioica. The sequence goes on along the minus strand of NC_142758.1, from coordinate 20,303,128 downwards.
CAAGATATATATAAAAATATACATATATATATATATATATATATGGAATGTAATGATGGTGTGGTGTTTTGTGTACGTACTTTCGTTTCTCCAGAACTATATTTGCATACACATACGTATGTTGGTGAAAGTGAAAGGATGAGGTACTTATTAGTTGTTATTAAGAGTAAGAATAAGTGGACATATCTTTTTCGTGGGCAGGGAAACCTTATAGAAAGGCCCAAGGTAGTAAGTAAAATACAGACTTATTGCATTGCACTTGCATGCATTTACATCATAAATAGCTGTTTTTGAGACCTAGTTTGAGCTGAAAACATTTGTAGGACTGGAAGTGTGTGTGTGTGTATATATGAGCTGAATTCATTTGTAGGACTGGAAGTATGTGTGTGTATATATGAGCTGAATTCATTTGTAGGACTGGAAGTATGTGTGTGTATATATGAGCTGAATTCATTTGTAGGACTGGAAGTGTGTGTGTGTATATATATATTCGTGTGCTCTTTGTTTATTCTGTCATTATTGGTCAGATTGTACTTGCCGGTGGAATTATAGTCATTCGACTAGAATGGTGACGATCTGGATGTAGGTTTCATCATCAATTGTTTTTGGGGTACGGTCCAGTTCCACAATCTGTTTCTATAATATATTCTTTCGGGGGCATATATATTATCATCTAGTAATGGTTATTCAGAGAAGCAACAACCCTAATAAGCAGGCAATTTCAGAGTACTGAGGAGATGAATGCAGTGCGAATGACTAATTTAGTGAAGCTAGCTGATGATCATGACTGTATAATACATATATACGTATGTATAATGATTTTTGCGTTCTGAGTTCTTTTGTCATTGCGATTAAAACATAGTTTTATATATGGCATAAGGATAAGTAAATTTTAGGGGCTAGTTTTTTTACTTTCTTCCAAGTGATGGTAGAATAAAAAAAAAGGATAAAAGGGCCAAAACTTAAATTTAAGCGAAGGACTTCAAAAAAAAAAGTATAATAGTTTGCTTTGAAATTACAAAAAATTAGCCAAATAATCCACAAAGTCTAAGAATTGTCAGATATCCAACATTTTGTAAATTATGCACCTCAACTTATACAAAACGCTAAGTCAAATGGTTATAGCTAAAAAAATCTTTTAAATTATGTATAAATTAAGAAAGATTGTTGGTGTTAAGCCGTTTTTTGGATTTAACATTTGAGGACACGTGGCGTGCCTGGAATAGTCACGTGCCTAGTATTGGATCGGCCCAAATTACTTTTCGAGAGTCCAAAGGGCTCAAGGAAGTTCGGGATAAAGCCCAAAGCGTCCAAGAGCTTCAGAGGATCTTAGAATCGTAAAGAGGGAAACAATGCTTTGCCTTCTTCTTCGTCGAGAATGCGTTCTTCGTCTTTGATTCCTAGCCTGGAGGTCGAGCTCGCCTGGAGGGTCGAGCTCGTCTGGAGGTTGAGCTCGCCTGGAGGTTGAGCTCGCCTGGGGGTCGAACCTGGCTGGAGGTCGAGCTCGCCTGGAGGGCGGGCCTGCTTGGAGGTTGAGCTCGCCCAGAGGTCGGGCTTGCCTGGAGGTCGAGCTCGCCTGGGGGGTTGAGCTCGACTAGAGGTCGGCCTGCTGGGAGGTTGAGCTCGCCCGGAGGTCGAGCTTGCCCGGAGGTCGAGCTCGCCTGGGGGGTCGAGCTCGCCTGGGGGATCGAGCCTGCTGGGAGGTTGAGCTCGCCTGGGGGGTCGAGCTCGCCTAGAGGTCGGGCCTACTGGGAGGTTGAGCTCGCTCGGAGGTCGAGCTTGCCTGGAGGTCGAGCTCGCCTGGGGGGTATAACCTGGCCTGGAAGTTGAGCTCGCCTGGGGGGTGTGACCGTGCTCCTCGTGAGCTACCTACGTACCCGCTTTGTGGGATCAGGTCATGACGTAGTTCAGGGGATTCTCAATTCGGAGTGAATTCTGAGTTCGGAGTCCTCTTGAGTTCGGCATGACTTCTGAGTTCGGAGTCCTCTTGAGTTGGGAGAGTATTTGGCTGAGTGAATTCTGGGGTTGAGAGTCTCTGGGGTTGAGAGAGTTTTTTAGTTCAGGGGATTCTCTTTTTTTTTTTTTGTCTTTTTTCCTTTGATTTGTGTGAGTGAGCTATTTATAGGGAAAACATGTCGCTTGGTTTGTTGAAAATTCGCTTGTCGCTTGGCTTGTTGAAAATTCGCTTGTCGTTCGGCTTGTTGAAAATTCGCTTGTCGCTTGGCTTGTTGAAAATTCGCTTGTCGCTTGGCTTGTTGAAAATTCGCTTGTCGCTTGGCTTGTTGAAAATTCGCTTGTCGCTTGGCTTGTTGAAAATTCGCTTGTCGCTTGGCTTGTTGAAAATTCGCTTGTCGCTTGGCTTGTTGAAAATTCGCTTGTTTTTAGTCATGCATATTTTTGGCATTTGACTAAATTGCCCTTTTATATTGTAACATCGTTTTTGCAATTGAGGCGTTGTTTTTACCATAAGAGAAAGAAGGCATAACATTAACCCCCCAGTTTCGCGTGCGACTTGTCGTGCGGGAAATTTAATTGTCTGGAGGTAGTTTTTCCTTGTTTTTTTGGCAATGGTCTTGGTGGGTGGTCGTCTGGACTTTGAGCCCGTCGTTGATTTCGGGGCCATAGGGGCTATTAGCGACTTGATCTCGGGAATCAGGCGACCCTAATCCACGGGGGTCGGGATCTTCGGAGCCACGGAGGCCTTAAGGGACTCGATCACGGGGATCGAGCGACTCTAAACCACGGAGGTCGGGATTTTCAGAGCCACGGGGGCCTTAAGCGACTCGATCACGGGGATCGAGCGACCCTAAACCACGGGGGTCGGGATTTTCGGAGCCATTGGGGCCTTAAGCGACTCGATCACGGGGATCGAGCGACCCTAAACCACGGGGGTTAGTGCGGGATTTTCGGGGCCACGGGGGCTAAGTTCCTGCTAGAGGCAACAAAATGGATCATTTTATCGTTGATATAAGCATTTCCACTGGGTGGATTACAAAAGGCTTCACTTCGCGGGGATTACATGTGATGGGACGCAAAAAAGATGGTGATAAAAAAGTGGATTAAGTGGAGCCCGATCGTTTACGCGGGTCTTGCTCTTGCCTGGGCGGCTTCTAACTTTTAGGTGACAACGTTGAGAGGAGCCCTTTCCCTTTGAGCTCTGTTCTCATTGTTCCCCTTGCCAACTGCTTTGCCGTGTCGACTTGTCGAGGCTTCAGAGTTGTTGACCATTTTAAGAACAAACTCTTTTAGTTCTCCTCCTCGGATTAAGGACTCGATTTGTTTCTTCAAATCGATGCATCCAGAGGTCACATGTCCGTAACACTGGTGAAACTCGCAGTACTTGGACCGGTCTCGTTTAGCGGGATCGCTTTTTAGAGGCACGGGGTCGGTAAACTTGTCGCGAGCTAACGCGAGGATCCTCTCAGGCGGGGCGTTCAGCGGAGTGAAATTCGAGTGGCCTCGAAATTTTTCCACCAACAGACTCTTTGAATTAGTATGAGGTCGTCCGGAATTGTCGGCACGCGCCTTTTTCCTTTTCCAGTCGTCGGACTCTTCGTCCTCCCTTCGGCGATTTCCTTGGTCGTTTGTCCTTCGGATATGGGCAAACTCTTCTAGAGTGATGTATTTCCCAGCTCGGGCCGTGAGCTCGGTCATTGTCTTTGGCTCTTTCTTGATCAAGGAATTGAGGAAGTCGCCAAGTAGGAGTCCGTCGAAAATCGCCGAAATGGCGTCGCCATCTTCGAACTTGTCAACTCTGTTTGACTCCTTAGTGAAACGTGACAAGTATTCGCGCAGAGATTCGCTTCTCCTCTGCCTGATTGTCCGGAGGTGGCTCTTCCCCAGCTTTCTCTCTCTAGAGCCGCTGAAGCGGGCAAGAAAGTTTTGTTGCAGCTCCTCGAAAGATCGAATGGTTCCGGGCCTTAGCTTGAGGAACCATTGGTAGGCAGGGCCGCTCAAAGTTAGGCAAAAAGCCTGACACATGATCGCCATTGAGTGTCTCACCACTTTCATCCACATCTGGTACTGCTGTATGTGACAAAGTGGGTCAGCCTTTCCATCGTAAGTAGGGATGCGCGGTAGAATGAAGTCGTGCTTGAAATCCTCTGCGAGGATATTCGTGGTGAATGGAGACGCAGCGTCTTCCATCATGTCGCGGACGTCTGGCGTCAATGTTTGGGTTGCCCTTATGCCTTGCACTTCGTCCCTCAACTTTTGGAAGAGTGTCATCACGTCCGTATTGTCAGTGGAGGTTGCCGCGGGGGCAAGTCTCGTCGTGCGTCCTCTTTCGTTAGACGCCTGGTCGAGAGGCGCAATGTGTGGTGGAGTTGTATTGGTTGGGATCGGTCCCGTTGCCGCTCGGGGGCTCGCCGGGGGGTGGGGATTCCGTGGAACCTCCCATCGAGCATTTCGCGGTTGCCTTTGGTTTCCGCCATGGCGGGTCCCGGGTCTCGGGTTATGGACGCGTCTTGGTGGTGCGAACCTTCGAGTATCGCCGCTATCCGCCATGTCCTCTTCGTGGCCTCGGCGATCGAAGGTGGATGGACGCGACCGATCCGTTGTAGCCTCGACGAAGGAGCGAGAGCTTTGTGAGGCAGCCGGGTGATTTCGTCGGTGATGGTCATGAACTCCTCGCGCTCTTTCGAGGTGGTTGTGGCCGATGTCCTGAATGCTTGGATCGGGGACGTCATCGCTTTCTCCTTGAAGGGGCTCGGGTGTTTCGCCTTCGGGGTTGTCGTCGGGGACTTGCTCCGAGTCTTCAATTTCCGGTCCCAACGAGATATACTCCGGTACGTCTTGCTCATCGAAGACGTCGTTGATGAAGGTGTCTTGGCCTCCGAGTCTTGCAACAACGCCGGCGAGACGAAAGATACTCGTCTCGATTCGCTCCATTCTTGCGTCTCGGTCGCCTTGAACGAGTACGGGGAGAGATTCCTCTCGGGGGGGCGTCGTTCTCTTGGGCTTGGCGAGCTCGGGCCCAAGTGTTGAATGCGATGCTTCCCACCGGAGGGGCGCCGCCCTCGGAGATAGCTAGGTGGCTAGCCATTTGTTGCACGTGAGTTTTGTGGTCTTCCGTGGAGGAAGTGAGTTTGCCGGTGGAGAGCTCGTGGTTGTTCTCGAGATCCCCTCCTTCTAGCGCCAAAATGTTAAGCCGTTTTTTGGATTTAACATTTGAGGACACGTGGCGTGCTTGGAATAGTCACGTGCCTAGTATTGGATCGGCCCAAATTACTTTTCGAGAGTCCAAAGGGCTCAAGGAAGTTCGGGATAAAGCCCAAAGCGTCCAAGAGCTTCAGAGGATCTTAGAATCGTAAAGAGGGAAACAATGCTTTGCCTTCTTCTTCGTCGGGAATGCGTTCTTCGTCTTTGATTCCTGGCCTGGAGGTCGAGCTCGCCTGGAGGGTCGAGCTCGTCTGGAGGTTGAGCTCGCCTGGAGGTTGAGCTCGCCTGGGGGTCGAACCTGGCTGGAGGTCGAGCTCGCCTGGAGGGCGGGCCTGCTTGGAGGTTGAGCTCGCCCAGAGGTCGGGTTTGCCTAGAGGTCGAGCTCGACTAGAGGTCGGCCTGCTGGGAGGTTGAGCTCGCCCGGAGGTCGAGCTTGCCCGGAGGTCGAGCTCGCCTGGGGGGTCGAGCTCGCCTGGGGGATCGAGCCTGCTGGGAGGTTGAGCTCGCCTGGGGGGTCGAGCTCGCCTGGAGGTCAGGCCTGCTGGGAGGTTGAGCTCGCCCGGAGGTCGAGCTTGCCTGGAGGTCGAGCTCGCCTAGGGGGTCTAACCTAGCCTGGAAGTTGAGCTCGCCTGGGGGGTGTGACCGTGCTCCTCGTGAGCTGCCTACGTACCCGCTTTGCGGGATCAGGTCATGACGTAGTTCAGGGGATTCTCAGTTCGGAGTGAATTTTGAGTTCGGAGTCCTCTTGAGTTCAGAATGACTTCTGAGTTCGGAGTCCTCTTGAGTTGGGAGAGTATTTGGCTGAGTGAATTCTGGGGTTGAGATCTCTGGGGTTGAGAGAGTTTTTGAGTTCAGGGGATTCTCTTTTTTTTTGTCTTTTTTCCTTTGATTTTCGTGAGTGAGCTATTTATAGGGAAAACATGTCGCTTGACTTGTTTAAAATTCGCTTATCGCTTGGCTTGTTGAAAATTCGCTTGTCGTTTGGCTTGTTGAAAATTCGCTTGTCGCTTGGCTTGTTGAAAATTCGCTTGTTGCTTGGCTTGTTGAAAATTCGCTTGTCGCTTGGCTTGTTGAAAATTCGCTTGTTTTTAGTCATGCATATTTTTGGCATTTGACTAAATTGCCCTTTTATATTGTAACGTCGTTTTTGCAATTGAGGCGTCGTTTTTGTTGTCAATGGTGCCCACAAGAAGAGTAGTAGTGTCTATTTATGTGCATTTGATGTCATATAGTCTTACGAAGACTCTTGCTTGTAATTGCTTATTCATTAATAAAAAGTTGAAACGTTCATTCAATCTTCCTTGTCTGAAGCTTTATGATAAAACCCTAGTCTTTTAGTCCATAAACAAACCTAACAACTTACGAAGAGACAAATGTAGATTTGCATGAACAAACTCTTCGTAGTTTGCTTAAAACGATATATTCGCAATCTTAGGGTCAAAGGACTATTGACCTCAGTATGATTGTTAGAAGAATCTATGATGTCTGGTTATGAGGCATTGAGAGTTTGAGACTCTATAGTTCTTCTAGGTATCTTCTGAAGGTACTGAATTGACCAGTGCACTTCTAGAGACAATATAAGAACAAACCATTTAACCTCTTATGTCTCGAAGTCACTATGTATGAATTGCATCATGCTTACCTTAATCCTGAAATGAGACATGCCATTTCACACCTTAGTATTCTCATTTGAGAAAGTCAAATTTCGGACTCACTATGTGATTCCGAACAAGGCCTATTGGTGAGGTACTAAGTTGTGAGTCTGTCATGAGTAACTTAGTGAAGTTCTCATAGATATGGAATTCATGTACAAGATTGCTGAAATGCAATGTATGTCACCTCATGCTTTGTTCCTTGGAGTGTGAATAAATGAACTGGCCAGTGTCCAAATTGAGTCTTGACTCTTTTGGATGAAACAATGTGACTTGTTAGCTCCTCGTCAATACATTGTTTCTAACTTATTCACAAGCGACAAAGGAGTTGAGGAAATAACAGCTAGAAGGGTAAAATGGTAATTTAGTAAATCCCGACTAGCTGATGACATTCATGAAGGGTAAACATAGATAATATTCAGTGGATCCGCTCATTACAATTAGGTGAATTCTTGAGTAGAAAATAAATTCATTTGAACCGAGAGATTTTCAGTGTCAGCTCTTTAGTGGAGTCAGTTGGCATTAAGCTAAACTTGGAAAAGGTTTGTGAACTTTTGAGTCCAAGTGTTTAGCTAAACCTTTGTTCATTTGGGTCCATGAGGTCACTGTCACGAATCACATCGATAGGAATAGTTAAACTGGAAGCTAAGTCAAAACAAGAACGAAAATAGTCAATAGGGTATTTTTGTCTTTTGAGACAAAGGATGAAATGAATGTCAATAAATTTTTTGACAAGTTCATTTGATGACTTAATGTCACTCGGCCATAATATGATTAATTGGGCCTTGTGAATTAATTTCATTTCATAAGAATTTTATTGAAAATTCTAAATGGGCCTTTTCTTATGTTGTCATGAACAAGTGAAGAAAATTCTAGAAGCCTTTTCTATAAGATTATGGGCGCCTACCCTATAGAGAAATAGGAGAGTTTATTTTGTGCATAAATGTATTTAGATACTTGCCAAAAGAAAAAGAGGAAACAAATTTCCCACACATGCATGGGGAATTTCGGCCAAGTGAGAAAAGGGCAAGCCAAGGAACAAAAAAGGAAACAAATCCAAGCCTCTAGGAGGCAGCCTTGGGCGCCCAAGATAGAATGGGAAATAAAGGATTTTTGCTCATGAATATGTGATATTCTATAGAAGAGGAAACTACCTTATTGAAGGTAAAACCTCTCCTATAAATAGGAGCCCCATTCCTCACAATTCATTCATGCAAAGTTTTAGAGATTGAGAGCTTCTCTCTCTAGACTTGGCCGCCCCTTCCTCTCTCTCTCTCTAGTTTATATTTTCGATTTTTCTTGTCTTGGCACCTAGGTCCTCACTCGACCTAGCGTTTAGCTCTGCGACTTCAAGACTCGTTCTTAAGTCGTAGTGTTTAAAAGTGCCCACTCACTGATTCCTTCTTTTCGAGTGATTTAGTGATAGAAACTTTCGTGGTTGCTCGAGGTGCCGAGGAAAGAAAGAGAGACGTGCTGCGAGGGGAGACGAGCGTTGCAACTTTCCAAAAGCTTCTACAAGGTTCAAGCTTCAAGAAAGGTTAGTAACTTTAATAGCTCATATTAGTTTTTATTTACATGCACATGCTCTTGTCTAGGTTAGTAAAAACTAGTTTTACTTAAAAAGAAAATTTTAAAATTCCGCCGCTTAACGAAGCGTTAAACTTTTTCTCAAACCCTAGATCGATTCCAACAGTTTTATTTTCTTGCTAGTTTCGTTTATTTACTTGAAATCGTTTTATGCATGTTGTTATTTCTTTTATTCTATGTTATTACCCTGCTAATAAAACACAAATAATAGCTTTAAACAAAATCTTAAAACGTTCCGTTACACTCGATTCTTTTTCGCACCTAAAAGGACAAAGCTTTAATTTATTTCTTTTTCTTCGAGCTGGAATGTAAACCCGCATTAAAAGCGGCATAACTCTCTGCTCAGAAATCTAATGCCACCGGTTTCGGCTCAAAAGGACATCGGAGCTGCCAGTTATGGCGATTTTACTCCGAGGTGCGCGGTTGTCTGAAACTCCAGTTTTTTAGAAATCCGGATTTTCAAACCCCACTACCATGAGTTATAGAACTCTAATGAGAAAACTTTCTTGAGCAAAAATGTTTTTCATATGATTATAAACATGATGTGTAAGATTAAAATGTTTTGATTTTTGAAAGTTTAATTGAAATTGAATTTTTACAAAACTAGTTTGAATTTTGAAAAACCGTTTTCACTTTCAAACTTGAAAATATTTTGTCATCCAAATCAAATAAGTTTTCAAAATGTTTTCAAAACTATATCTATATCACATATGTTCAAAATCTATATGCTCTTGAAATTTTGAGTGGGAGGTCTCTTTGTAGACAAAAGCCGAAAAATAAAAAGATGTGTAATCTCAAACTTTCAAGTGTTCGAGTGAGTTGAAGTTCACGCTTCCCTCACGCACTTTCCCGAAATAGAAAATAGGAAAAGATCGAGTATGTACCTTGTGCCTTTATGCACTAATACTGCTCTAAACATGTCGATCTAGGATTCTCTTCTAGTTGTCCGCTCTGTCGCTCTCTAACTAGGAAATTTGTTTCCGAACTTATAAGAGTCGATGAACCAACTCCAAAAACTAAGTGGGAGGGTTATATTCGTTGTTTGTAACCCGCGATCCCCAACACTAGTGAAAGATGCAATAACGTGGGACTAAGAGCCGCTCTTGCGACCCTCACTTAAATGTGAGTACTCCAAGGCGTTATTGCTTCGATCATTGCTCAATGAGCTACGTCCGAGAGTGATGCAATGATGGCAAGGCCTCCCCTTGGGGGATTGTTTTTCAAAGCTGATCTTTTGGACTAAGTGGTTGGTTGCACACTTAGTCTCAATCCCTAGTATCCTTCCTTAAGGCTCTGCGAAAGGATGTGAGTGATCAAACCAATTTACAAGGTGGCTAGTCAAAATGATGTACTGACATCTTGGCTTAGCATTAATGATGTGTCATTTACTTATAAAAGGAGATTTTTTGCGGCCTTCTCTTGAGGGAGTAAATTATCGTTTGGTTTATAACACCTTTGGATTTTACAAAAGTCTTAATAAAACTTAAATCCTAAACCAAAGACTAATCATAAACTTGTTTCAACTTATATAGGCAATATGTCTCTCAACCCTCTCTCAATCTTTCTTTCCTCGAACAAACTCGAAAACGAAAACTACGTAGATTCGAAACATAACCTCGACATAATACCTACCGTTAACAAGCACAAATGGGTACTCACCACCCCGTGTCCTCCTCTGACGAATGATGATTCAACTCAAGAGGACAATGACGCCTTAGCGGCCTGGCTTCGATCTGATGAGATTGTGAGGTGCTATATCTTGGCATCTATGAACAATATGCTGAAAAAGCAACATCGTGACATCGAGACTGCCGCTAACATGCTCTACAATCTCATTGAGATGTTTGGAGGGCAAAGGCGTCAAACAAGGCTACAAGCAGTCAGACAGTTTATGAACTGTCGCATGAAGGCTAGGACTCCTGTTAGGGACCATATGATGCTGATCATTAGTTTTCTGAATAAAATGGAAATCCTAGGATCTGAGATTGATGGGAAGAAAATCATAGATATGATCTTAGAAACTCTCCCCGCATCTCTTGATACCTCCGAAGACGAACTACTCCATAAACAAGCTAGAGTACACTGTTACCAAGCTTATGAAGGAACTTCACACTGCTGTAGGTCTCACTAAGAGAAAGAGGAATCAAGGAGAGGCACATGCTACTGAGCAAAAAGCCTCCGCCTCTGGAACTAAGAAGAGACCTCACTAAGCCAATAAAAAGAACTGTCCTGCCTATCTCAAAGCAAAGGAACATAGTATTGTACTAGTTACCGAAGCATGCTTAGTAGCTGATAATGTATCAACGTGGATTCTTGACTCCGCTGCTACTAACCATATTTGTTGTTCCTTGAATGGTTTCAAGAAAACCAAAAGCTTAGAGGAAGTCGAGTTCTGTTTCAAATGGGGTGATGGGAGCCTGGTGTCCGCGAAGGCTGTGGGATCCGTGACGCTGTCTTTTGAAGACCGCACTTTAAACTTGAATAATGTTTATTTTGTTCCTACCTTTGGGAAGAACTTAATATCCGTTGCTCGTCTTCTTGAGCAAGATTATTGTTTAAAGTTCATTAAGAATGGAATTCGTATTTCGTTTCCTGATAATTCTTTTGTCACTAATGCATGTATGAAGAATGCTCTTTTCTACATCTATCCCACTAAACCTTCTCTTTTAGACACCGAAATAGATAACGATCTAATTAGGGAGCCAAAGAGGATCAAACTTTCTGAATCCTCCGATCTAACAAAATCAACATACCTCAGGCACTTAAGACTTGGTCATATCAGTCTAGATAGGATTAAGAGACTTGTGAGGGATGGTCCACTCCAAGCCTCTGCAATAGGCTCACTGCCTACTTGTGAATCCTGTATCGAAGGAAAAATGACTAAGCGACCTTTCTCCGATAAGGGTCGAAGAGCCACTGAGTTGCTGGAACTAATACATTCTGATGTATGTGGTCCGCTCAACCAAACAGGCACGTGGAGGATACGAATACTTCGTTACCTTCACTGATGATTACTCAAGATATGGGTTTGTCTATTTGCTTAAACACAAATCCGAGACCTTTAACGTATTTAAGGTCTTTAGGACTTTAGTGGAAAAGCAAACTGGCAAAGTGATCAAAACCCTTCGATCTGATCGAGGTGGTGAGTATATGTCTGGAGAGTTCGATGACTTTCTTAAAGAAGAAGGTATCGCTTCTCAGCTTACCGCACCTGGCACACCTCAACAAAACGGAGTGTCAGAGAGAAGAAACCGAACTCTTATGGAGATGGTTAGATCAATGATGAGTTACTCATCACTCCCGCTTTCCTTTTGGGGATATGCCCTCGAAACAGCCGCCTACATTCTGAACCAAGTTCCGTCCAAAACGGTTCCTGGTACTCCTTGTGAACGATGGACTGGCCGAAAAGTGAATCTTGGCCGCATCCGAATTTGGGGTTGCCCTGCACACGTGCTGAGGCAAAAGACTAGCAAGTTGGCTAGTAGGTCAGAATTGTGCCTGTTTGTAGGATATCCGAAGGAAACCAAAGGTTTTACTTTCTATAGTCCCGAGGACGATAAGACTTTCGTTAGCACGAATGCTCGTTTCCTTGAGGAGGACTTTATGAAGGATGCGAAACCTAGAAGCAAAATTGTGCTTGAAGAAAAGTTGGGTGAGGAAGCTTCTACCTCATCTGTAAGAACTGTTCTTACCCCAACTGAAACACAACCTAACTCATCAGAATCTCGTCAAGTAGTACTTAGACGTAGTGGGAGGGCTACTCAAAAGCCTGACAGGTACATGTCTTATGGAGACTCTCTTGTAGCCGTCTCCGACATGGATGACCCTGTTTCCTATAGCCAAGCGATGGCTTGTTCTGAATCAAACCTTTGGCTTGACGCCATGAAAGTTGAAATGCACTCGATGTATGTCAACAAAGTCTGGAAACTTGTAGACCTTCCTGAAGGGATTAAACCCGTAGGGTGTAAGTGGATATACAAGAAGAAAAGGGGTCCTAATGGGAACGTCGAGACGTTCAAAGCACGACTTGTGGCAAAGGGTTATACCCAACAAGAAGGGATTGACTATGAAGAAACCTTCTCGCCAGTCGCGATGCTTAAATCCATCCGCATACTCCTATCCATAGCTGCAGCTCTCGACTATGAGATCTGGCAAATGGATGTCAAGACAGCCTTTCTGAATGGCAATCTTGACGAGCGCATTTACATGGCTCAACCAGACGGTTTCGTGGATAAATGTCAAGAGACCAAGGTTTGTGAGTTGCTTAAATCCATTTATGGACTAAAAGCAAGCATCTAGGTCATGGAATATTAGATTCGATGAAACTGTAAAGAGCTTCGGCTTTGAACAGTCAATAGATGAGCCTTGTGTTCACAAGTTAATACACGAAGGCAAAGTTGTGTTTCTGGTACTATATGTCGATGATATACTACTCATTGGTAATGACGTGGGTAAGTTATCTGAGGTTAAGGTCTGGCTAGCAAAGCAATTCGATATGAAGGATCTAGGAGAAGCCGCGTACATTCTGGGGATCCAAATCTTTCGAGATAGGAAAAACCGGACCCTGTCGCTCTCTCAAGCATCTTATATTGATAAGATGATGGATCGCTTCTCGATGCAAGACTGCAAGAGGGGTCAAACACCCTTTAGGCATGGAGTTTCACTCTCTAAGGACCAGTCTCCCAAGACTGCACAAGAGATTGAAGATATGAGGAAAATTCCTTACGCCTCTGCCGTAGGAAGCCTTATGTATGCTATGCTTTGCACTAGACCTGACATCTGTTTCGCCGTTGGCGTAGTTAGCCGTTTCCAATCCAACCCTGGACCCGAGCACTGGATTGCTGTTAAGCATGTTCTTAAGTATTTTCGAAGAACTAGGAACTTGATGCTTACATACTCAGGTACTGACCTGACTATGACGGGATATACCGACTCCGATTTTCAAGCGGATAAGGATTCCAGGAAATCCACTTCGGGATCTGTGTTCATCCTTAATGGTGGAGCTGTTGTGTGGAGGAGTATTAAGCAATCTTGCATTGCTGACTCCACAATGAAAACATTATATATGGCTGCTTGTGAAGCATCCAAAGAGGCTGTATGGCTTAGAAAGTTCCTTAAGTATTTGGAAGTTGTTCCAAACGTCGACGAGCCCATGACCCTTTATTATGATAATAGTGGGGCTGTCGCTAACTCAAAGGAACCTAGAAGCCATAAGCACTCTAAACATATTGAGAGGAAATACCATTTGATTCGAGAGATCGCGCAACGCGGAGACGTGGAAGTGAAGTAGATCTCTGGCAGATCCATTCACCAAGGCCCTAGCGAACATGGTCTTCGACCAACTTCGAGAGGGATTAAGCATGTAGGACTACTCACATCTTCTTTGAGTCAAGTGGGAGTTTGTTGTCAATGGTGCCCACAAGAAGAGTAGTAGTGTCTATTTATGTGCATTTGATGTCATATAGTCTTACGAAGACTCTTGCTTGTAATTGCTTATTCATTAATAAAAAGTTGAAACGTTCATTCAATCTTCCTTGTCTGAAGCTTTATGATAAAACCCTAGTCTTTTAGTCCATAAACAAATGTAGATTTGCATGAACAAACTCTTCGTAGTTTGCTTAAAACGATATATTCGCAATCTTAGGGTCAAAGGACTATTGACCTCAGTATGATTGTTAGAAGAATCTATGATGTCTGGTTATGAGGCATTGAGAGTTTGAGACTCTATAGTTCTTCTAGGTATCTTCTGAAGGTACTGAATTGACCAGTGCACTTCTAGAGACAATATAAGAACAAACCATTTAACCTCTTATGTCTCGAAGTCACTATGTATGAATTGCATCATGCTTACCTTAATCCTGAAATGAGACATGCCATTTCACACCTTAGTATTCTCATTTGAGAAAGTCAAATTTCGGACTCACTATGTGATTCCGAACAAGGCCTATTGGTGAGGTACTAAGTTGTGAGTCTGTCATGAGTAACTTAGTGAAGTTCTCATAGATATGGAATTCATGTACAAGATTGCTGAAATGCAATGTATGTCACCTCATGCTTTGTTCCTTGGAGTGTGAATAAATGAACTGGCCAGTGTCCAAATTGAGTCTTGACTCTTTTGGATGAAACAATGTGACTTGTTAGCTCCTCGTCAATACATTGTTTCTAACTTATTCACAAGCGACAAAGGAGTTGAGGAAATAACAGCTAGAAGGGTAAAATGGTAATTTAGTAAATCCCGACTAGCTGATGACATTCATGAAGGGTAAACATAGATAATATTCAGTGGATCCGCTCATTACAATTAGGTGAATTCTTGAGTAGAAAATAAATTCATTTGAACCGAGAGATTTTCAGTGTCAGCTCTTTAGTGGAGTCAGTTGGCATTAAGCTAAACTTGGAAAAGGTTTGTGAACTTTTGAGTCCAAGTGTTTAGCTAAACCTTTGTTCATTTGGGTCCATGAGGTCACTGTCACGAATCACATCGATAGGAATAGTTAAACTGGAAGCTAAGTCAAAACAAGAACGAAAATAGTCAAAAGGGTATTTTTGTCTTTTGAGACAAAGGATGAAATGAATGTCAATAAATTTTTTGACAAGTTCATTTGATGACTTAATGTCACTCGGCCATAATATGATTAATGGGTCTTGTGAATTAATTTCATTTCATAAGAATTTTATTGAAAATTCTAAATGGGCCTTTTCTTATGTTGTCATGAACAAGTGAAGAAAATTCTAGAAGCCTTTTCTATAAGATTATGGGCGCCTACCCTATAGAGAAATAGGAGAGTTTATTTTGTGCATAAATGTATTTAGATACTTGCCAAAAAAAAAAGAGGAAACAAATTTCCCACACATGCATGGGGAATTTCGGCCAAGTGAGAAAAGGGCAAGCCAAGGAACAAAAAAGGAAACAAATCCAAGCCTCTAGGAGGCTGCCTTGGGCGCCCAAGATAGAATGGGAAATAAAGGATTTTTGCTCATGAATATGTGATATTCTATAGAAGAGGAAACTACCTTATTGAAGGTAAAACCTCTCCTATAAATAGGAGCCCCATTCCTCACAATTCATTCATGCAAAGTTTTAGAGATTGAGAGCTTCTCTCTCTAGACTTGGCCGCCCCTTCCTCTCTCTCTCTCTCTAGTTTATATTTTCGATTTTTCTTGTCTTGGCACCTAGGTCCTCACTCGACCTAGCGTTTAGCTCTGCGACTTCAAGACTCGTTCTTAAGTCGTAGTGTTTAAAAGTGCCCACTCACTGATTCCTTCTTTTCGAGTGATTTAGTGATAGAAACTTTCGTGGTTGCTCGAGGTGCCGAGGAAAGAAAGAGAGACGTGCTGCGAGGGGAGACGAGAGTTGCAACTTTCCAAAAGCTTCTACAAGGTTCAAGCTTCAAGAAAGGTTACAACTTGTAGAAGCTTTTGGAAAGTTTTACTAACCTTTCTTGAAGCTTGAACCTTGTAGAAGCTTTTGGAAAGTTGCAACGCTCGTCTCCCCTCGCAGCACGTCTCTCTTTCTTTCCTCGGCACCTCGAGCAACCACGAAAGTTTCTATCACTAAATCACTCGAAAAGAAGGAATCAGTGAGTGGGCACTTTTAAACGCTACGACTTAAGAACGAGTCTCGAAGTCGCAGAGCTAAACACTAGGTCGAGTGAGGACCTAGGTGCCAAGACAAGAAAAATCGAAAATATAAACTAGAGAGAGAGAGAGAGGAAGGGGCGGCCAAGTCTAGAGAGAGAAGCTCTCAATCTCTAAAACTTTGCATGAATCAAAAGTGTGGAATGAGGCTCCTATTTATAGGAGAGGTCTCACCTTCAATAAGGTAGTTTCCTCTTCTATAGAATATCACATATTCATGAGCCAATTTCCCTTTTCCTTCAAAGAGGTGCACGTCCAAGACAAAACAAGTAAGTCTTTGGATTTGTTTCCTCTTTTGTTTGCTTCTCTCTTGACCACATTTGGGCGCCCACCATGTTTCCTCTTAGGGGAAATTTGTTTCCTCTTTTTCTTTTGGCAAGTATCTTGATACATTTATGCACAAAATATTCTCTCTTCCTATGGGTATTATGGGCGCCTATCACCTTCTAGAAGGGGCTTCTAGAAGCTTTTCCATTTTGTTCATGACAACATGAAAAAGGCCCATTAAGAATTTTCAATAAAATTCTTATGAAATGAAATTAATCCACAAAGCCCAATTAATCATATTATGGCCGAGTGACATTAAGTCATCAAATGAACTTGTCAAAATTTATTGACATCCATTTCATCCATATGTCTCAAAAGACAAAAATACCCTTTCGACAATTTTCGTTCTTGTTTTGACTTAGCTTCCAGTTTAACTATTCCTATCGATGTGATTCGTGACAGTGACCTCATGGACCCAAATGAACAAAGCTTGAGCTAAACACTTGGACTCAAAAGTTCACAAACCTTTTCCAAGTTTAGCTTAATGCCAACTGACTCCACTAAAGAGCTGACACTAAAAATCTCTCGGTTCAAATGAATTTATTTTCTACTCAAGAATTCGACCTAATTATGATGAGCGGATCCACTGAATATTATCTATGTTTACCCTTCATGAATGTCATCAGCTAGTCGGGATTTACTAAATTACCATTTTACCCTTCTAGCTGTTATTTCCTCAACTCCTTTGTCGCTTGTGAATAAGTTAGAAACAATGTATTGACGAGGAGCTAACAAGTCACATTGTTTCATCCAAAAGAGTCAGGACTCAATTTCGACACTGGCCAGTTCATTTATTCACACTCCAAGGAACAAAGCATGAGGTGACATACATTGCATTTCAGCAATCTTGTACATGAATTCCATATCTATGAGAACTTCACAAAGTTACTCATGACATACTCACAACTTAGTATTTCACCAATAGGCCCTGTTCGGAATGACATAGTGAGTCCGAACTCTGACTTTCTCAAATGAGAATACTAAGGTGTGAAATGGCATGTCTCATTTCAGGATTAAGGTAAGCATGATGCAATTCATACATAGTGACTTCGAGACATAAGAGGTTAAATGGTTTGTTCTTATATTGTCTCTAGAAGTGCACTGGTCAATTCAGTACCTTCGGAAGATACCTAGAAGAACTATAGAGTCTCCAACTCTCAATGCCTCATAACCAGACATCATAGATTATTCTAACAATCATACTGAGGTCAATAGTCCTTTGACCCTAAGATTGCGAATATATCGTTTTAAGCAAACTACGAAGAGTTTGTTCATGCAAATCTACATTTGTCTCTTCGTAAGTTGTTTAGTTTGTTTATGGACTAAAAGACTATGGTTTTATCATAAAGCTTCAGACAAGGAAGTTTGAATGAACGTTTCAACTTTATTAATGAATGAATAGGCAATTACAAGCAAGAGTCTTCATGAGACTTTATTACATCAAATGTTCAAAATAAAGACTACAACTCTTCTTGTGGGCACCATTGAGAACAGAATTCTAGATTAGGGAAAGTTAATATGCAAAATAAAAAATATAAAAAGTTCAGAGAGGACTAATGTTTGAATATTTAGGATAAATTAAAAAAAAAAGGGCATAAAGTGCCAAAAAAAAGTTCAGAGAGAACTAATGTTTAAATATTCATGCCTGCTTCTAATCCCTCCACTACTACAAAACAAGGATTCTACATTGCTTAAAAACCGTTGTGGAATGATTCTACAACGCTTGTCAAGCGTTGTAGAATCCTGCGTTGTAGAAGCTTCTACAACGCTTAAATATCCGTTGTAGAATCCAAGGGGCTTCGACAACGCTTCAATATCCGTTGTAGAATCCAAGAGGTTTCTACAACGCTTAAATATCCGTTGTAGAATCCAACTTTTTACAACGGATATCTAAGCGTTGTGGAACCTCCTACAACGGTATACATCCATTGTGAAATTTCTAAATAATTAAAAAATCCCCGCCGCGGCGACATATAATTTTCGTCCAAAACTGGACTCAGAAGAGACATGTCGCTTCTAAAGTGAAGCAAAATTTTAGAAGCGACATGTCACTTCTAAATATAAAAATTAAGTTTATAAACTCTTTTTTTTTTTTTTTTTTTTTTTTAAATTTCGGTGTTGACATTGGAAGCAACACTAACTTTTTTTTTTTTTTTTTTTGCTTTCGAAGCAACACTAACTTATAAAAGTAGGTTTTCGCTTCTAATCTGAAGCAATAATTAGAAGTGATATTTAGTCGCTTCTAAAAGTTATCTGCTTTTAAAAGTTCTTTTTTTAGTAGTGCTAGGCAAAAATAAAAATGACTAACATGACCCACAAGTACTGGGTAACTAAGACTAAAAATGAACAAGATAAAACGATTAAGACAAATAATATATAATCCAAATTTTTAGTGTGAAATGTGCAAAAATAAAAGTAACAATATTACGAACCAACTTTACTTTTCAATACTGTTTTTAGTTTCAAACTTTATTATAATGTATACTTCACTAATGTTTCCGACTCGAGTGATTTGGTGAATATGTATGTGGCCTGGTCTTCTTAGACATTACATAGCTTAAATTACTTTCTTCGATGCACTCTCATATGCGGTGATAGCCAATGGTGGAGGCTACAACTGGGATTTCCAGAATCATAAGAGACGTATATGGAAAAATCATGTAATATTTTGGGTAAAATATGAATAATAATAAAATTATGGATTAATAATTGCATTTGTCGATTTTTGGATCGATCAACAATCACAAATAAAAGATGAAACGATAAAATGTTTTAAAAAGGGGATTTAGAAAGACGTCGTATAAGAAACTGTTTAATAATAAAAGAACTACAATAATACACGAATATTAATTAATTTTTATTAATTTAGAGGAAGTTACAACGGGACGAAGTGACGAACTCAACAGGTCGAGCTCACGATCACCAATATAAGAATACAAAGGAAATATTAATTAGAATTGGAAACAAAGAGAGATATTGCGTGTGTGAAAATCACCCTTTCCTCTTCTATTTATAGACGAGATGGAACCTTTTGCCGAAGACACGTGTTCCCCGATCCACTCTCCTCGCCGAGGTCGTAGTCGTCCGAGATCCGGTCTTCGCGGCGTAGTCTCCTCTGACTGATCCTTCTGATTAGAAAGACGTGGACGAACTGGAGTCTATCTAACCGGGAAGTGTTGCTGGACTTGGGCCGACGTGCGGTGAGCGAGTCAGGTCCAAAATTGATTTCGCGGGCCGCTTCTCAAATGGATCGTGGGCTTCAATCGGGCCTAAGCCCATCTGAAGCGATATTTTAATATTTGAGTTTTTATACCCCCACAATTAGCCCCCAAATATTTTGAAAATATTACGAATATTTTGAAAATATTTAACGCGGGGAATTCGAATTGTTCCGAATAAAAAGGGGAAATCGAGGATTTGGGACCACGTGGCGTCACGCGAGAGCACGTCTTCTTTACACGTGGCGTGTTGTAACCGTATTTCGTAAGTCGAAGTCGAAGAGTCGGAGAATCTGTTATCTTTTGCAGATATCGAGGAAAATATCTTATAGATTTGATTTGATTCGATTTGATTTCCGAAATCATTAGATTTTTTCGGGATTTCGGGTAATTATGAAACGTATAAATAAGCGGACCGAAGAGTCGCTTCTTTTCATTTATATTCTCATCATCCGCGGTTAAAAAGGTAATTTTTCTTCTCAGACTTCTCGCTTTCTTTCTGACTTCAAGTTCTCTCTCTAAGTTCTTTAGCTTTCTTGCACTTCGGCTATTATCAACTGTCAGTTCGACTAGCGAACTCAAACGTATTCATAGATTTAAACACTTCGTCCATAGAACACATTAGAATTAGATGTCGAACTCAGGACTTCGTCCATCGGGGTCTCAACCCCTAGGGAACGAGGATATTTTATTACCCTCTGCTATGACCTCGACTGACCTTAGGAGGATCCGTGAAAAATACCAGATCCCCCCAGAAATTAATATCCTTCTTTCTCCTCCTGGGGCTACTGCCGACACCGTAGATGAGGGTTTCTACTGCGTATATCAGATCTGGTTAGAGAAATGTGGGCTGAGGTTTCCTATTCACCCTCTCCTGTTCGACTTCGCCCAGACTCTAGGGTTGATAGTTGTGGCCTACGAGGAAAAGGTCGAACTCACTTTGATGGATTTAGTCCGTCTTTGTGTGGTTAAGGCGAATTCGAAACACGATCCGAAGTGTTTCTACCTTTTGAAAGCTGCAGGCAAGGGTGTGATCTCGGGTCTACCCTCGAAGGACAAATTTTGGGGGAGGGGATACTTTTACTTCGCCGTGAATGAGCATTCACTCGGGGACCGAGCTCGTTCTTTCTCGTCAAAATGGGCGAGCTCGCCGAGTATGCATAAGAATTTAGTTCGCCTGCATTTATATTCTGCAGTGAAATATATACTCATTATTTATTTATATATATATATATATATATATATTTGTAGAGAAAATCAAAGCTCCATCTCAGGGGGTCGAGTTCGCCGAGAAGTTGACGCTGCTGCAATTAGGTGAAACAGAGTGGTCGAGCTTCACTCCATTCAGATTCATATCGGCCAGAGTTTGGCTTTTCCCACCGAATTTCTCAGAGCACCAGGAAGAAGGTCAGCTCGACGATTTCGACATTATCTTTGTTATTAATTTTGATTATTATTATCTATTTTTAGACGTAGGGGATAATATGAGTAGCCCGATCAGTGCGCGCGAGGCGAGGAAGCAGAAGAGGGGAGGCGCTGCCTCGACTTCGACCCCGACCCAAGCTATCCCCATCGACGATCCTGAGGTCTAAGTGACCGGAGTTCGTCTGGTGACTGAGATCCCGGTTGTTCTGGTGCCCTCCGACGAGGTACCCGAGACGGCCGAGGTCGCTCCGAAGGACGTTCAGGGAGCCAAAGTTCCCGAGGCCAAGGAAACTCAAGCCCCTGGAGTCGGCGAAGACGTCCTCGAGGGAGCTGAGGGTCGAGCCCTCGAGAGGGACGAGATGGGGGGGGGGGCCAAGAAGAGGAAGATGCCACCGAACCGGGTTCCTGAGGGGGGAGCCCCCGGAACGAAAAAGAAGAAGAAAAAGGGTCCGGGTCCCGACCTTGCTGGCAGGGACGACGAAGAGACCGCCCCTGAGGTCTCTGCGACAACGTTGACTCGGGCGGAAAAGGGAAAGCCGCCGCTGAAGGAAGCAAGTCTTCCTCGAAGTCGAGGTCTGGGGGCCGAGATGACTCCGCCCTGACCCGGAAGAAGAAACACGTCGTCAACTTCCACTTCGCTCGGGATCGTCTGTTGTGCGACGATATTTACTCCTCGGCGGGGCTTCTTCGTCAGATGACGTGTTCCGGGATGGAGCTCCCAAAGGTCCCTGACCTCGCCGAGGCGGACTGGTACAGGATGATGGCCTCGGCCATAACTGGGGTAAGTTTTTTTTTTTTTTTTATATAGCCGATATGTTATACTTGTTGTTGTCGGCCCGTTCCGGGTCGACAGCGCCCGCGGGCGCCCGCGGGGTCCCATGGCCGAGAGGCCAAAGACCGGTTCACCAGGGCTCGGCCTCCACTCGGCCTCATGAGCTCGACCTCCACTCGGCCTCATGAGCTCGACCTCGGCCTCATGAGCTCGACCTCGGCCTTATGAGCTCGACCTCCACCCGGCGTTATGAGCTCGGCCTCCACTCGGCCTCATGAGCTCGACCTCGGTCTCATGAGCTCGACCTCCACTCGGCCTCATGAGATCGATCTCCACTCGGCCTCATGAGCTCGACCTCGGCCTCATGAGCTCGACCTCGGCCTCATGAGCTCGACCTCGGCCCAGTAGCCTCGGCCAAAGGCCGAGCCTGGCTGTCCTCGGCCCTCGGCCCAATAGCCTCGGCCAAAGGCCGAGCTTGGCTATCCTCGGCCATCGGCCCGACAGCCTCGGCCAAAGGCCGAGCTTGGCTATCCTCGGCCATCGGCCCGATAGCCTCGGCCAAAGGCCGAGCTCGGCTATCCTCGGCCATCAGCCCGATTTGACTCGGCCATTGGTCGAGTTTAATGCTTCATTCGGCCATTGGCCAAGCCAAATGCCAATGGCCGAGCCTCTTCACTCGGCCATTGGCCGAGCCTAATGCTTCACTCGGCCAAGGGGTGCCCCAATGACCCCTTGGTCGCCTATAAATACAAGAGGCCCGCCCTCTTCCAAAGGTAATCCATTCTTGAGTACTGAAACGCTGTCGAACTCGTACCTCTCTCGTTTCTCTCAAGTCTCGGCCCCTAAACACTTAAACCCTCTACAAACCACCTCAATCCTACTAATGTTGAGCGTCGGAGAGGTAAACAGAGGTAACCCCTCTGTTTCCCCTTTGTAGTTCACATATTCTCTATTGCTTTTCAGGTACCGAGACGAGGTGAACTTCTACCACAGCTAAGGGACGACTTGAGATATCAAGTCCGACACGCTTGAGTCAAGACGAGACCACTTGGCCCAGCCTTGGGTCTAACCGCCTTTGACTCCTAAATCGTTGTCCGAAAAATTGCGACAACATTTTGGCGCTAGAAGGAGGGGACCTCCCGACCTTGGCGACGCTCTCCCTTCCATTCCTCTTCCCTGCTACTTCTACGACTCTCGAGAGATGAGTCGTGTCCCCGCCACCTACGTGGGTGCCCGAGCGACTAGCTCGAGGCACGACCTCCAATGCTCTGCGCGTCGTCTTGAAGGGCAACCTCATGATAATGAGAGCCAGCCCCGAGACCCGACGAATGACCCCGAGGCCGCAGTCCGAGAGGACACGGCTCGAAGGCTCGCCGAGGTCGTAGACCATCCCGGCGTCACCGACGCGCTCATCGCCGACCTCCTCGACTCCAACAACTACGTCGGCCGTGACGAGTAAGACCCCAATTACGTGGCGAAGTCGAGAACCAGTGAGACAAACCTCGACCGCGCTATTCACGAAAGTGAACGCGCACGCACGCCTTCGAGGAGACTCCCTCAGGCGACCGCGTCAAGGCATCCGCCGTCGAGCGAACAAGCACATGTGCTCTCAAGGGGACACCCTCGAGAGACCGCATCGAGACGTCAAAGATCGCGCAACGCTCGAGGATGCTCAATCTCAAGGTCCCGAAAGGGATGATCCAAGCTCACCATCCGCGTCCAAAACCCCCGGGGAGATGGTGACGTCAATGGCCATGGCGTCTGTCGAGGACGTCACTCGAATGACGTACCCTCACCTAAAGTGATAGGAACGGCCACCGGAGACTTGAGAGATCGCCTCAATTCCCGAAGGGAATCTCATGGGAGCGACTTGAGAGAGAAACTCAACGCCCGACGCGAGACCGTGAGAGAGGCTGCCTTGGGACACCAATCACCCAACGTTGCTGACCGTGCATCCAACAAAAAGCGTGATGCCACACTCACGGCACCGGCCGCCAGTCTCGGCTCGCGAAAGAAGAGGCGTAAAAATGGTCAAGTCTCTAATGACCACCCTTCTCCAGCCTCGAAGCAATCCTTCGTCCCACTCAACACGACGCCCGACCGGATCCTGAGCTTACACAGGGAAAAGCTAGGATCTCCGCCCCCGTTAAAGACGGACCCCGCGACGAGGGACAGAAACAAGCAATGCGAATATCACCGAGATCACGGGCACGTGACGATCGAATGCTACCACCTTAGGAAGCGAATTGATTCCCTGATCCGAGGTGGGCATCTCGAAGAGTTCATCACATTCACTAGCGAGGTGACCCCGACCGAGCAACCGACTTGTCGAAAGGGAGAATCCTCTAGCACAAAAACACCGAGATGATGAGAACTGTCTAACACGTGTCCAGCATTCACGGCCACGACCGACACAACTTTCGTCATTGAATTCGCGCTCGAACTTATTGTCATTTTATATAAGACATGTAATTTCCCTTTTCCTAAAGAGGTCATGTGCCAAAGACAAGCTGTAACAACATTTTCATTCCAATAAAAAGTTGTTCTACAAGTTGTGACATCCTATTGTATATCTCCCACTCGAGAGTTTCTTGGTCTTCGTCTCACAAACGCAAGAAACTCGGGGGGCTAACAGGGATCAGTACCCAATCAACTAAACAACTCAAAAAAAAAAAAGAAAAAAAAAGAGAAAAAAACAAAATAAAAATAGAAGCATAACAAAGTCTCAAGGGGCCGATGGTTAGGCCGGAGGTCCCAGAGTGAGGCGGTCTACACACTTCTCCTCGAGTTGAGTTCACTCCTCGAATCGAGTACCGAGTCCACGAGTCGAGAAGCCACTCCTCGTGCCGACTCTACATTACTCCTCGAGTTGAGTTCACTCCTCGAGTTGAGTTTCGAGTCCGCGAGTCGGCCGATAACTCCTCGTGCCGACTCTACATTTCTCCTCGAGTTGAGTTCACTCCTCGAGTCGAGTACCGAGTCCACGAGTCGACAAGCTACTCCTCGTGCCGACTCTACATGTCACCTCGAGTTGAGTCCAATCCTCGAGTCAAGTACCGAATCCGCGAGTCGACTAGCTACTCCTCGTGTCGACTCTACATGTCTCCTCGGGTCGAGTTCACCCCTCGAGTCGAGTACCAAGTAAGAATGGGCCGGCCACCTAAGTACCCAAATGCGAAACGCGCACCAGGGCGCCGCACTCACAAAGGCACAAGGCTCGACCCAAAAGACCCAACCCGAAAATGCGACCAGTGCACTAAGGTGCCACACTCGCCGGGGGATCAAGTCTGCACCTAACCTTGCCTGTCACGTGACGCACGCGCCCAATGGTGCCATGTTCGTGAGATGGTATGGCCACACAAATGTGGCACCGCGCTCGCCGCCCAGCTCGTGAGCCGAAAGACAGCGAGTTACAAATGGGTTTCAAAGGCTTGCGTCCGCCGGACGTATCTGGTCTAGCCAGCGTCCACGGGAAACCTGGCCACACAAATGTGGCACCGCACTCGCCGCCCAGCTCGTGAGCCGAAAGGCAGCGAGTTACAAATGGGTTTCAAAGGCTTGCGTCCGCCGGACGTATCTGGTCTAGCCAGCGTCCACGAGAAACCTGGCCACACAAAAGTGGCACCGCGCTCGCCGCCCAGCTCGTGAACCGAAAGGCAGCGAGTCACAAATGGGTTTCAAAGGCTTGCGTCCGCCGGACGTATCTGGTCTAGCCAGCGTCCACGGGAAACCAAGCCACACAAATGTGGCACCGCGCTCGTCGCCCAGCTCATGAGACGAAAGGCAGCGAGTTACAAATGGGTTTCAAAGGCTTGCGTCCACCGGACGTATCTGGTCTACCCTGCGTCCACGGGAAACCTGGCCACACAAATGTGGCACCGCTCTCGCCGCCCAGCTCGTGAGCCGAAAGGCAGCGAGTCACAAATGGGTTTCAAAGGCTTGCGTCCGCCGGACGTATTTCGTCTAGCCAGCGTCCACGGGAAACCTGGCAACGCAAATGTGGCACCGCGCTCGCCGCCCAGCTCGTGAGCCGAAAGGCAGCGAGTTACAAATGGGTTTCAAAGGCTTGCGTCCGCCGGACGTATCTGGTCTAGCCAGCGTCCACGGGAAACCTGGTCACGCAAACGTGGCATCGCGCTCGCCACCCAACTCGTGAGCCGAAAGGCAGCGAGTCACAAATGGGTTTCAAAGGCTTGCGTCCGCCGGACGTATCTGGTCTAGCCAGCGTCCACGGGAAACCCGGCCACACAAATGTGGCACCGCGCTCGCCGCCCAGCTCGTGAGCCGAAAGGCAGCGAGTCACAAATGTGTTTCAAAGGCTTGCGTCCGCCGGACGTATCTGGTCTAGCCAGCGTCCGCGGGAAACCCGGTCACACGAACGTGACACCGGGGCCCCCCGAGGCCCGAGTCGCGCAAATCGATTACGCCTTCACTGGTAAGTCGAGAAAATAAGACGCGCACCGAAAAAATAGTGCGAATCGACTACGATAGTATGTCGAAAACATAAGACACACATAAAGCCGTCCCTTGCAACGCAGTAAAGCCGTCCCTCGCGACGCACAGAGGCTTTCCCTCGCGATGCATTAGAAGCCCTTTTCCGGCACGCTCGCAAACCCGAGAGCGTTCGCCCCGCGTCCGCACGCCGGCGTAAGCATTGAGTTTCCACTCGACCTACGCTCGACCGCAAACTCGGGGGGCTAATGTTGTCGGCCCGTTCCGGGTCGACAACGCCCGCGGGCGCCCGCGGGGTCCCATGGCCGAGGGGCCAAAGACCGGTCCACTAGGGCTCGGCCTCCACTCGGCCTCCACTTGGCCTCATGAGCTCGACCTCCACTCGGGAGCTCGACCTCGGCCTCATGAGCTCGACCTCCACTCGGCCTCATGAGATCGATCTCCACTCGGCCTCATGAGCTCGACCTCCACTCGGCCACATGAGCTCGACCTCCACTCGTCCTCATGAGCTCGACCTCGGCCTCATGAGCTCGACCTCGGTCTCATGAGCTCGACCTCCACTCGGCCTCAAGAGATCGATCTCCACTCGGCCTCATGAGCTCGACCTCGGCCCAGTAGCCTCGGCCAAAGGCCGAGCCTGGCTGTCCTCGGCCCAATAGCCTCGGCCAAAGGCCGAGCTTGGCTATCCTCGGCCATCGGCCCGACAGCCTCGGCCATTGGCCGAGCCAAATGCCAATGGCCGAGTCTAATGCTTCATTCGGCCATTGGCCAAGCCAAATGCCAATGGCCGGCATCTTCACTCGGCCATTGGCCGAGCCAAATGCCAATGGCCGAGCCTAATGCTTCACTCGGCCAAGGGGTGCCCCAATGACCTCTTGGTCGCCTATAAATACAAGAGGCCCGCCCTCTTCCAAAGGTAATCCATTCATGAGTACTGAAACGCTGTCGAACTCCCACCTCGCTCGTTTTTCTCAAGTCTCGGCCCCTAAACACTTAAACCCTCTACAAACCACCTCAATCCTACTAATGTTGAGCGTCGGAGAGGTAAACAGAGGCAACCCCTCTGTTTCCCCTTTGTAGTTCACATATTCTCTATTGCTTTTCAGGTACCGAGACGAGGTGAACTTCTACCACAGCTAAGGGACGACTTGAGATATCAAGTCCGACACGCTCGAGTCAAGACGAGACCAATTGGCCCGGCCTTGGGTCTAACAGCCTTTGACTCCTAAATCGTTGTCCGAAAAACTGCGACAACACTTGTGAAAAATGACTATTTTCTGTTACGGTCGAACTAATGAGAGAGGTTGATTTCAGCTGTCCACCCAACTGAACCGAGGTGTTTTTCGCTATGAAAAGCGCCTTCATGATGCCAAGGTCGAGCAGGAGAAGCTCGCCGAGGTTCAGAAGGGGACGGAGTCTTTACTGGCCGAGCTCCAAGGGATGAACGACAAGATCGCTACCCTCCAGGATGACCTTCTGGCCAAGGATGCACTCTTCGAGAGGTCGAACGGTAAGATGGAACGCCTTCGTGGCAAAGTTCAGTTCTTATCCGTCGACGTCGATGATAAGAAGGAGAAGATCAAGAGATGGGTGGCTCGTTCCAATGACTTCGAGAAAGAAAGCAAAAGGTTGGCGGTCGACCTGGCAGCTCGGGACAAAGAGCTGAAAGACGCTCTTGATGAGCTCGCTAGGTTGAAGAGGGCGGCGAAGGCGGAGCGGGATCGGGCTGTTCATGCGGCAAAGAAGGCGACTTCGCTTAAGTATCGAGAGCAGATACTCAAACATCGCGCCAAAAAGTGAAGATGGATGAGGCCACCCTGATCATGCAGAAACTCGAGCAATGCCGGGGGAACAAGGAATTGATCTCGGAGGTCATGAAGGGCGATGTCTCGGATTGGGTGGCCGAGATGAAAGATACTGAGGATGACATCGCCCAGTACGAGGCCGACTACGCGGCCGTCGCCGTTCCTGAGGTCGAAGACATCCTGTTCACCCCATATTCGTACCGATCTCCTGCCGACGCCTCCGGGACCGAAGTCGAGACTGCCGCCATCAACGAGCATGGCTCGATGCTCGATCATACTGAGGAGGTCCTCAACTCCATTCCGGAGGGGAACAAAGAGGTGGCGGCGGTCACGCCCACTTCGGAGCGCCGAGATGTCGAAGTCGAGCCCCGCGATCAAGCCTAAACCTTCTCCAGCTTTCATTTTGCTTTATTGTTAATTTATTTAATTTTATTTTTGGGGCCCGTATGTTTTGGGCGAAGTTTTTATCGTTTTTGATACAATTATAGGGGGCTTCGGTACCCCTATTTTATTAGAATTTGCGTTATTATTTTATGCAATTTCGTTTTTTTAATTTTGCCAAGTTTTTTAGCTCGCCAAAATCTATTATGAATGCATGGATGTTTACTTTTATTCAGTCCGTCCTGCCGATCTGAATATCTATTTTGTTCGCTCCTGAGGCGGCTCAGGACAGTGTAATATGTTCAAGTCTTTTAGGTCGCTTGTATTTGGCCTTAAATGTTTCCCTTGAAGTTTCAAATGATTCTCCAAGTCTTTTAGATCGCTAAAGAGCTAAAAAGTTTCCCATAGGCCGAGGTTATGAATTGGTTCGTGGTTCAAAATCTTTTAAGTTGTTCGGACTATCGCCTGTCCGAAGCATTTCCCTTGTAGATTTGAAGCCGAAGTCCATAATCAAATTTGGTGAAAATTTCAAGTCTTTTAGATCGTCGTGGACCTAAAAAGTTTCCCTTAATAATTTAGGACGAGATCGACCTTTGTGGGTACGATCTCTGATGACGCTGCGAGATGTCGGTTCTTGCCAGGGTCGAGGTGTTTGCACTGCTAGCCAAATCCGAGGTTGGGGTCATTGGCCGAGGTGCGAGCTCCGTGGCTCAAGAGGAATGGGGACTGTGCCTTTGTAGTAAGAGGCTGCCTACGTACCCTTATGCAGGGATCAAGTCAGACGTAGTTCAATTTTTACTGGTTTTAACAGTAATATTTTTTGAGGTTCGAGACGTTCCATGATCTTAAAACCGGGATTCCGTTGAGTGTTTCAAGTTCATAAACGCCGGGATAGGTTACTCTGGTGACCCTATAGGGGCCTTCCCATTTTGCCCCGATTTTTCTGGCGTTTGCCTCGGTAGTATTTTGAAAGATTTTTCGGAGGACCAAGTCCCCTACATCAAATCTTCTTGTGTTAACGTCCTTGTTGTAGAATCTAGCGATGGATTGCCTATATCGGGATAACCGTGATAGGGCTGAATCTCGTTTTCCTCCACTAGGTCTAAGGCATAGCATAGGGCCTCGTCATTTTTTGGCTCATCCTCAGGTGCGTATTTTATCCTAAGGGTTTGCACCTGATGCTCGATTGGGATGACAGATACGACTCCATGGACGAGGGAAAACGGAGCTTCCCCTGTCGGCCTTCGCGGGGTGGTTCGGTATGCCCACAACACGCCTGGTAATTCTTCTGCCCACCGCCGCTTCTTGGCATCGAGTCTTTTCTTTATGGAGTCGACTATGGTCTTATTTATTGCTTCCGCGTGCCCATTTCCTTGAGGATATCGTGGTGTTGACATTCTTACCTTAATGTTGTTATGGAAGCAAAACTTTCTAAACTTTTTCGATATGAATTGTGATCCGTTGTCTGTTATGATCTCGTGGGGAGTTCCATGCCGACAGATTATGTTTTTCCAGATGAATGCCGTGACGTCGACGTCTTTTATCAAGACGAAGGCGCCAGCTTCCACCCATTTAGAAAAATAATATGTTAAGATTAACAGAAATCTTAACCCGTCAGGGGCGATCGGCATTGGTCCCACAATGTCCATAGACCATTTCATGAATGGGTATGGTGCCGAGATAGATGACAATTCTTCCGCGGGTCTTTTTATGTTGGGGGCATGGCGTTGGCATTGATCGCAGCGGCGCGAGTGCGCCTCGCAGTCTGCCAGCATGGTCGGCCAAAAGTAGCCTTGCCTCTTTATTTTGATGGCAAGCGCTCGTCCGCCTGAGTGATTTCCGCATTCCTCTTCGTGTACATCTTCCAGGATTCGTTTAGACTCCTCTGTCCCGACGCACTTAAGGTAGGGTCCTGCGAAGCTTCTTTTAAACAGGCTTCCATCTATGATGCAAAATCTCGCGCTTCTCAGCATGACCTTGCGTTTTGCCATCTTATCGGATGGGACTGTACCAGTCGTGATGTAATGTAGTATTTCATCTCTCCAATCCCCCCTTCTATTGTTATGACCGCGGCGATGGTCGTGGCAATAGAAGGTTGTTTGATTGTTTCGACTGGTATAACCCTCTTGAGGCCCGGATCCGAGGTAGATGCCAGGGCAGCCAATGCGTCGGCCGAAGTATTCTCGCCTCGAGGGATCCTTGTCAGGGAGAATTCTTCGAAGTTTTTTGTTAGTTCTTTTACGACTTTTAGGTAGGCTTCCATTCGCTCATCCCTAGTCTCGTATTCCCCGGAGTATTGGTTTGCTATGAGTTGGGAGTCGCAGAAAGCTTCCACTTTCTTTGATCCAACTGCAGTGGCCAACCTAAGTTCGGTGATGAGTGCTTCGTACTCGGCTTCATTGTTTGATGCAACGAAGTCGAGCCTAAATGACTTTTCTATAGTCTCACCGTGGGGGGAGGTTAGGTGTATTCCTACTCCAGCCCCTTGCTTCAATGATGCTTCGTCCACTTTGAGTGTCCAGGTGCCTTCGACTTCGGTCACGGTGGTACTTTCCCTCGGGAGTTCGATGATGAAATCCGCTAAAACTTGCGATTTTGCGGATGTCTTCACTCGGTACTCGATGTCGTATTCGCTCAGCTCCACGGCCCACTTGGTTAACCTTCGTGATTGGTTAGGGCTATGTAGGAAACTTCTGAGCGGATGTGATGTCATTACTATTATGGTGGGAGATTGGAAGTATGGTCGAAGTTTTCGCGCGGCGGAAACGACGGCCAAGGCCAGTTTTTCCATAATAGGGTATCGAGTTTCAGCATCGACTAACGACTTGCTTGTATAAAAGATTGGTCGTTGGTCCCCTTGCTCTTCCCTGACGAGTACTCCACTCACTGCCGCTTGAGATACTGCGACGTATAGATAGAGTGGCTCCCCCGCAACGGGTTTTGCCAGGATTGGGGGTGTCGATAGATACTATTTCAATTTTTTGAACGCCTCTTCGCATTTGTCGTCCCATTCAAGCTTCTTATTTCCTTTAAGGAGCCAATAGAAAGGGAGACATTTATCTGTTGACCGAGAGATGAAGCGATTGAGGGCAGCGATGCATCCCGTCAACCTTTGAACTTCACGCCTATTACGGGGCGAAGGCATCTCTCGTAAGGTGTGTAATTGATCCGGGTTAGCCTCAATTCCTCGTTGGGTAGCTAAATACCCCAGGAACTTGCCGGATGATACTCCGAACGAACATTTGGCGGGATTGAGTTTCATTTTATATTTATTCAATACCTCGAAACATTCATCCAAATGCCCTATGAGGTCTTTCTCCCTTAGGGATTTTACTAGCATATCGTCGATATACACTTCCATCGTCTTCCCTATCTTTTCCTTGAACATTTTGTTGACTAACCTTTGATAGGTGGCGCCAGCGTTCTTTAGTCCAAAGGGCATGACCTTATAGCAATACGTGCCACGGTCGGTGATGAAAGCTGTTTTTTCTTGGTCATCCGGATGCATCAGGATTTGGTTATATCCTGAGAACGCGTCCATGAATGAGAGTATTTTATGCCCCGCGGTCGCTTCGACTAGCTGGTCGATGTGCGGCAACGGGAAGCTGTCTTTGGGGCATGCTTTATTCAGATCGGTGAAATCGACGCATACCCTCCATTTCCCATTTTTTTTCTTTACGACGACAGTGTTTGCCATCCAATCCGGGTATTTCACTTCGCGGATTGAATCTGCAGTGAGCAGTCTTTCGACTTCGTCGTTGACTACCCGTGCCCTGTCGGGACCGAGCTTTCGTCTTTTTTGTTTTACGGGTTTAAAACTGGGATCGACGTTAAGTTGGTGAGACGTGACGTCGATGCGTATTCCTGGCATATCTTCGGTTGACCAGGCGAAGGTGGATTTGTTTCATTTTAAGAAGCAGATCAGTTCTCGCCTGATGCCACCTTTAAGCTTAGTTCCGATTCCTACACACTTGGAAGGATCGGAGCCATCGAGCTGTACTTGGACTATTAACTTAGTGCTTGGCGCATCAAGGGAGTCGGGGTCCTCTAGTGCGGAAACGCTCTTGGCCGACTCCACGTTCATTAATTGCTATTTCTCTTCTTTAATTGTCTTGGTACAATGTTTGTGGCTAGTGAGATAGCAACTACGGGAGGTTGCCTTATTACCTCAGATCTCTCCTATTCCCTCAGGCGTAGGGAAACGAATACATTGATGAAAGGTTGAAGGCACAACCCTCATCATATGTATCCATGGTCTTCCCAAGATAATGTTGTAGGGGGAGAGACAGTCTAGTACTTGAAATTCTACTATTTTGTTGATTCCATGTGTTTTTACGGGCAACCTGATTGTTCCCAAGGATGGAGTAGTGGACCCATTAAAACCTGTTAAATGGGTTCGTTCTCTTTCAATCTCATCTTCATCGATCCCCATCCTTGCCAGGGTATCCTTGAAAATAAGATCTACAGAGCTGCCTCCATCGATTAGAACTCTCGCAACCTCACAGTTAGACACGTCGATCGTGATCACGAGTGCGTCGTCGTGTGGTTCGGTTGTCCCAATTGCTTCTTTTTAGGAGAACGAGATTTGAACATCTTGTTCTAGTCTGATTTTGGTTGTTTGGTTACTCAATCGTCATTGATGTGTTTTGATGGAGTTAACCGTTTCGTTGCAAAACTTTGAGCCACCCATTATGAAGTCAACTATGTGTTTTGCGACAGTCGGCGGAGAGTTTGGTTCCCCTTCCTCCTCGGGTCTCGCTCTCTTGGGGGAGGGGTTTCCCCTTCCCCTATTGTTGCTATTGAAGATTTTCTTCTTCGGCGGGGGTCCTAGATCAACATCTTTCAGTTCCCCTTTCGCATATTTCTCGGCTAAAGCCTTACGCATGGTTTCGCAGTTAACCGTGTCGTGGCCGTTAGCCTTGTGGAAACTGCAATACGCATTGGGGTCCCGTGTCCATTTCTTAGCCTGGGGGCCTCCCTCCTTAATGTCATCATTGACATTGAGCATATAATTAGGAGGGGCGTGTTACTTTTTGGCGTGAGGTACGGCGTCGTGGGGATTAGTCCTGCGAGGGTTGTTCCCAGCGTTTACGGGCCTCGCCCAAGTGTTGGAGGGTGGTTTCTTTTCGACCGCGCGCTACATCTCGTAAGAAGCAAATTCTTCTTCGGCCTTTGCATAATTCGCGGCCTTATAAATTGCATCCTCTAGTGTGAGGGGGCGGTTAACAGTCATCTCCAGTTTCAGCTTTGAATCGGGCCTTAACCCGTTCCTCAGAGAGGTTATGGCAGACTCGTAGCATACATTAGAGATTTTCGAGAGTACGTCCTTGTAACGGATCATGAAATCCTTCAAAGATTCGTTCTCTCTCTGTTGGATCCCCCATAGGTCTGCTATGGTCAGGTCGTCCTCCATGAACATCGAATAATGTTTCAGGAATGCAGCCGATAGCTTATCGAAACCATCAATGGAGTTTGGTTCGAGTTTGGAGAACCATTCCAAGGCGGGTCCGAACAAGCTCTCGGCGAATAGTTTGCAGTATCCTGCCTCTAATTCTCTCTCAGAGAGCATAACCCGTCCCATTGCGACTTTGAAGGACAATATGAAAGCCTTCGGACTTGAGGTGCCATTGTACCGTGGGAGGCAAACCTTTCCGGTATCTCCCAGTTGCACTTCAGTGATGTGTCTGGCGAAAGGAGTTCGCCTCGTTTCTTCTACGAGACGATCTATCTCGGGAGCCGAGCTGGTCACAGAATGAAATTCTGAACGAACAGCTCTCAGCTCGGCCGTTATAGATTACTTGAACCGGTCCAGTTCGGTCATACTGGGTTCGCCACTACGAAAGAGGCGAGGTCCCGATTATGCCGGACTGGCCGCGGTTATACTTGCCGGGCCCTGACGGGTCTAATTCACCCCGCCAAAACGCTGGGGAGTGAATGTTTGATAGATCGCTTGATGGTGAGGTACCGCATCAGTCGGGAAAGACCCGGACGGTTCTCCCCCGAGCGGAGGCGGAGGTAGTCAGGAAGGATCGATCGTGACTTCTGTCGCGACCTCGCCAGCAGTTCCCCCAAGCTGAAAGCTTGTGATGGGAGACTGATCTGTTCCTCGGGCGACCTGTATCCCAGAGAAATCCAGACGGACTCCGGGAGGGATAACTCGGCTTGTTTGCGCAACCGAGGTTGGTTGGCGAGCTGACTCAGAGGCGGTCATTGTTGGAATTGATCTAGGGTTTAAGAAAAAGTTTAACGCTTCGTTAAGCGGAGGAATTTTAAAAAATTTCTTTTTCAAGTGAAACAGTTTTTACTAACCTAGACAAAGAGCAAGCACATGTAAATAAAAACTATTATCAGCATAGAAGTTTACTAACCTTTCTTGAAGCTTGAACTTTGAGAAGCTTTTGGAAAATTGCAACGCTCGCCTCCCTCGCAGCACATCTATCTTTCTTTCCTCGGAACCTCGAGCAACCACGAAAGTTTCTATCACTAAATCACTCGAAATAAAAGGAATTAGTGAGTGGGCACTTTTAAACACTACGACTTAAGAACGAGTCTTGAAGTCGCAGAGCTAAACTCTAGGTCGAATGAGGACCTAGGTGCCAAAACAATATAACGAAATTGAGTAGAGAGAGAGAGGAGAGGGGCGGCCAAGTTCTAGAGAGAGAGTCTCTCAAATCTCTTAAACTTGGATTAATGAAATGTGTGCAATGAGGCTCCTCTTTATAGGAGAGGTCTCACCTTCAATAAGGTAGTTTCCTCTTCTATAGAATATCACATATTCATGAGCAAAAATCCCTTATTTCCCATTCCATTTGGTCGGCCAAGGCAGCCTTCTAGAGGCTTGGATTTGTTTCCATTTTTGTTCCTTGCCTTGCTTCTTTCTCAACTTGGGCGCCTACCTCATTTCCCTTAGAGGAAATTTGTTTCCTCTTTTTCTTTTGGCAAGTATCTTCATACATTTATGCACAAAATATTCTCTCTTTCTCTTGGGTATGTTGGGCGCCTATTACACTATAGAAAGGCCTTCTAGAAGCTTTTCCATTTGTTCATGACAACATGGAAAAAGGCCCATTAAGGATTTTCAATAAAATTCTTATGAAATGAAATTAATTCACAAGGCCTAATTAAAACAATTTTGGCCGAGTGGATGAATGTCATCAAATGACCATGTCAAAAAATTTATTGACATTCATTTCATCCTATGTCTCAAAAGACAAAAATACCCTTTTGACAATTTTCGTTCTTGTTTTGACTTAGCTTCAAGTTTAACTATTCCTACTCGATTTGATTCGTGACAGTGACCTCATGGATCCAAATGAACAAAGCTTGAGCTAAATACTTGGACTCAAAAGTTCACAAACCTTTTCCAAGTTTAGCTTAATGTCAACTAACTTCAGTAAAGAGTTGACACTGAAAATCTCTTGGTTCAAATGAATTTATTTTCTACTCAAGAATTCAACCTAATTGTAATGAGTGGATCCACAGAATATTATCAGTGTTTACCCTTCATGAATATCATCAGCTAGTCGGGATTTACAAAATTACCATTTTACCCTTCTAGCTGTTATTTCCTCAACTCCTTTGTCGCTTGTGAATAAGTTAGAAACAATGTATATTGACGAGGAGCTAACAAGTCACATTGTTTCATCCAAAAGAGTCAAGACTCAATTTGGACACTGGCCAGTTCATTTATTCACACTCCAAGGAACAAAGCATGAGGTGATATACATTGCATTTCAGCAATCTTGTACATGAATTCCATATCTATGAGATCTTTACAAAGTTACTCATGACATTCTCACAACTTAGTACTTCACCAATAGGCCTTGTTCGGAATCACATAGTGAGTCCGAACTCTGACTTTCTCAAATGAGAATACTAAGGTGTGAAATGACATGTCTCATTTCAGGATTAAGGTAAGCACGATGCAATTCATACGTAGTGACTTCGAGACATAAGAGGTTAAATGGTTTGTTCTTATCTTGTCTCTAGAAGTGCACTGGTCAATTCAGTACCTTCGGAAGATACCTAGAAGAACTATAGAGTCTCCAACTCTCAATGCCTCATAACCAGACATCGTAGATTCTTCTAACAATCATATTGAGGTCAATAGTCCTTTGACCCTTAAATTGCGAATATATCGTTTTAGGAAAACTACGAAGAGTTTGTTCATGCAAATCTACATTTGTCTCTTCGTAAGTTGTTTAGTTTGTTTATGGACTAAAGACTAATGTTTTATCATAAAGCTTCAAACAGACGCGGAAGAATGAATGAACGTTTCAACTTTTTTATTAATGAATAAGCAATTACAAGCAAGAGTCTTCATGAGACTTTATTTCATCAAATGTACAATATAAAGATTACAACTCTTATTGTGGGCACCATTGACAACAGTCTAATCTCTGGATCCTACTTGAGGATCTGGGATGCTTCGAGGAGTCTAGAGAGTATTCAACCGGTCATTAAGAGCGCGGTTGGTCTCGGCTTGCTCATCTATCTTTTTGGTCAGCATATCCAGGATTGCCCTGATCCCCGAGGGGATCTCCTCTCCGGATTCGTAATGAGTCGGAGTGGAAGACATGATAAATTTTTTTTTAACGGACTGCTTCTTCCGAGATTGGTCTTTCTGAATTTCCCCGATGAAACGATAAAATGTTTTAAAAAGGGGGTTTAGAAAGACGTCGTATAAGAAACAGTTTAATAATAAAAGAACTATAATAATACACGAATATTAATTAATTTTTATTAATTTAGAGGAAGTTACAACAGGACGAAGTGACGAACTCAACAGGTCGAGCTCACGATCACCAATATAAGAATACAAAGGAAATATTAATTAGAATTGGAAACAGAGAGAGATCTTGCGCGTGTGAAAATTGCCCTTTCCACTTCTATTTATAGACGAGATGGAACCTTCTGGCCGAAGACACGTGTTCCCCGATCCACTCTCCTCGCCGAGGTCGTAGTCGTCCGAGATCTGGTCTTCGCCGCGTAGTCTCCTCTGACTGATCCTTCTGATTAGAAAGACGTGGACGAACTGGAGTCTATCGAACCGGGAAGTGTTGCTGGACTTGGGCCGACGTGCGGAGAGCGACTCAGGTCCAAAATTGATTTCGCGCGTCGCTTCTCAAATGGATCGTGGGCTTCAATCGGTCCTAAGCCCATCTGAGGCGATATTTTAATATTTGAGTTTTTATACCCCCACAATAATTATTCCTTTTTTAAGTTTTGAGATGCAGCCCGCTGGCTCTCCCAGTGATGATAGCAGGTATGGATATGTTTAATTCTAATTTGGCCCTTTTAGTGACACTATTTTGGCTCATTCAAGATGTTTTGTAGCCAAAGAACATGAAAATTTTATTCAGGAGTCTGATTCGGAAGCCATGTGGCTTAGTCTACTTCAATTGGTTGTTTTGACTGTGTCAATTTACTAGTCCTTTTTTTATGTTGTACATCGTTCTCAGAAAACATGAAACATTAAATTCAAGGTAACTTGCGTCGAATTCCGAATTCTAAGACCCAACGGGTCCAATCACTAAAAATCCCATCAAGACCCATGAAGGCTAAAACCCACACAAAATGGTCCGAAAGTCTGAACCCAAGCTTACACACAAAGCAGAGCTCACCATCGCGTGCTCCTCAAAAGAAGCAAGTGCCCGCTCGGCGCACATGGGACATGGCACGCCGCGCGATCCATTAGGCGCGGCGCTCCAGTGCGCGGCCACGCCGTGCGTCCGCGCTTGAAATCCGCAGTGCACATCCCTGATGTGCATCCAGAGGCTCTCCCAAGCCTCCACATCCTCTATAAAATACCTCCTCTCAGAGAGGGTCATAGACACGTTCCTTCCTCCTCAAGATTACTCGCTCTCAGAGTTATGAAGCGCAGCTAGAGACTTTCTGTGCATGATTTCCTCTGATCGAGTACTTATTCTGCTGCGCAAAGGATTCTCTACTGAGAATCTTCCTTATGTCCAATGCACATGGCTGCGTCCGAAATTCTTTACTGAGAATCTCCCTCATCTAAAGAGAAAACATACATTCTCTTTCATGTCACTCGATTCTAGAGTCTTGAGACGTCGCCGAAGACACCTCCGCGCTCCGTTTCCTCAGTCGAGCACACCCCAAGGTGTTGGCATTCGTGCCCACAAGAAAAGTAAAAGTTATAACTTACATATATTTGATGTAATAAAGTCTCACAAAGACTCTTGCTTGTAACTGCTGAATAATTAATAAAGAGTTGAAACTTTCATTCATTCTTCCATGTTTGTTTGAAGCTTTATGCTAAACCTTAGTATTTAGTCCTTAAACAAACCTAACAACAAATGAAGAGTCAAATATAGATTTTCATGAACAAACTATTCATGGTTTGCTTAAAAAAGTATATTCACAATCTAAAGATCAAAGGGCTATTGATCCCAGTATGATTGTTAGCAGAACCTATGATGTCTGGTTATGAGACATAGAGAGTTGGAGACTCTATAGTTCTTCCTATGTATCTTCTGAAGATACTGAATTGACCAGTGCACTTCTATAGACAGTATAAGAACAAACCATTTAACCTCTTCTATCTCAAAGTCACTATATATGAATTGCATCATGCTTACCTCAATCCTCAAATGAGACATGTCATTTCATAGCTTACATATTGTCATTTGAGAAAATCAAAATTCTAGTTTCACTATGTGATATAGACAAGACCTATTGATGAAGTACTAAGTTATGAAGATGTCATGAACAATTTTGTGAATTCATGTACAGGATTGCTGAAATGCAATGTATATCATCTCATGTACAAGACTAAAATAGATATGATATTGGAAACTCTCCCTGAATCTTTCGATACCTTCAAGCTGAACTACTCCATGAACAAGCTAGAGTACACTGTTACCGAGCTGATGAAGGAACTTCACACTGCTGAAGGTCTCACTAAGAGAAAGAGGAACAAAGGAGAGGCACATGCTACTGAGCACAAAGCCTCCACCTCTGGATCTAAGAAGAGACCTCGCAAGGCTGAGAAAAAGAACCTAGGAAAGGGTCATAAGAAGAAGAAGCCCCGGGCAATCAAGGTGGAGAAGACTAACGAAAAATGCCACCGCTGCAATGAACCCGAACACTGGCACAAGAACTGTCCTGCCTACCTCAAAGCTAAGGAAAAAGGTATTGTAGTCATTATCGAAGCATGCTTAGTAGCTGATAATGTATCAACGTGGATTCTTGACTCCGCTGCTACTAACCATATTTGTTGTTCCCTGACTGGTTTCACGAAAAGCAAAAGCTTAGAGGAAGGTGACTTCTCCTTCAGATGGGGTGATGGGAGCTTGGTGTCAGCAAAGCCCGTGGGATAAGTGACGCTATTTTTTGAAGATCTAACTTTAAATTTGAATAATGTTTATTTTGTTCCTTCCTTCGGAAAAAACTTGATATCTGTTGCTCGTCTTTGTGAGCAAGATTATTGTTTAAAGTTTATTAAAAATGGAATTCGAATTTCTCTTTCCAATAATTTTTTTGTCATTGATGCATGTATGAAGAATGCTCTCTTTTACATTTATCCCACGCAACCTTTGCTTTCAGACACTTAAATAGATAACGATCTAGTTAGGGAACCAAAGAGGATTAAACTTTCATATTCCTCCGATCTAATAAAATCAACATATCTCTGGCACTTAAGACTTGGTCATATCAGTCTAGAAATGATTAAGAGACTTGTGAGGGACAGTCCACTCCAAGCCTCTGCAATAGGTTAATTTCCAACTTGTCAATCTTGTATAGAAGGAAAAATTACCAAACGACATTTCTCTGCTAAGGGTCGAAGAGCCGCTGATTTGTTGGAACTCGTACAATCTGATGTATGTGGTCCGTTTAGTACACATGCACATGGAGGGTACAAAGTATTCGTATCCTCTACGTGCCTGTTGACTGAGCGGACCACATACATCAGAATGTACTAGTTCCAGCAACTCAATGGCTCTTTGACCCTTATCGGAGAAAGGTCGCTTAGTCATTTTTCCTTCTATGCAAGATTCACAAGTAGGTAGTGAACCTATTGCATCGGCTTGGAGTGGACCATCCCTCACAAGTCTCTTAATCATATCTAGACTGATATGACCAAGTCTTAAGTGCCAGACATATGTTGAGTTTGTTAGATCGGAAGATTCAGAAAGTTTGATCCTCTTTTGATCCCTAAATAGATCATTATCTATTTTAGTGTCTAAAAGAGAAAGTTGAGTGGGATAGATGTAAAAAAAAGAGCACTCTTCATACATGCATTAATGATAAAAGAATTATCAGGAAACGAAATACGAATTCCATATTTAATTAACTTTAAACAATAAACTTGCTCACGAAGACGAGCAACAGATATCAAGTTCTTCCCAAAGTGCGGCCTTCGAAAGACAGCATCACAGATCCCACATCCTTCGCAGACAACAGGCTCTCATGACCCCACTTGAAGCAAAAGTAGCCTTCCTCTAAGCTTTTGGTTTTCTTGAAACCAGTCAAGGAACAACATATATGGTTAGTAGCAACGGAGTCAAGAATCCACGTTGATACATTATCAGCTACTAAGCATGCTTCGGCAATGCTATGTTCCTTTGCTTTGAGATAAGCAAGACAGTTCTTCTTCTCGGCCTTGTGAGGTCTCTTCTTAGATCCAGAGGAGGAGGCTTTGTGCTCAGTAGCATATGCCTCTCCTTGGTTCCTCTTTCTCTTAGTGAGACCTTTAGCAGTGTAAAGCTCCTTCTTTAGCTCGGTAACAGTGTACTCTAGCTTGTTCATGGAGTAGTTCAGTTTGAAGGTATCGAAAGATTCGGGGAGAGTTTCCAAGATCATATCTATTTTGGTCTCCTCATCAATCTTAGATCCTAGTATTTCCATCTCATTCAGGTAACTAATGATCAGCATCATATGGTTCTTGATAGGAGTCCCAGCCTTCATGCGACAGTTCATAAACTGTCTGACTGCTTGTCGTCTGGCCTGACGGCCTTGCCCTCCAAACATCTCATGGAGATTATAGAGCATGTCAGTGGCTGTCTCAAAGTCACGATGTTGCTGTTTTAACACATTGCTCATAGATGCTAAGATATAGCACCTCACAATCTCATCGGATAGGAGCCAGGCCGCCAAGGCGTCTTTGTCCTCTTGATTCTAATCATCATTCGTTTTAGGAGGACACGGGGTGGTGAGTACCCATTTGTGCTTGTTAATGGTAAGGACGATGTCGAGGTTACGTTTCCTACCAACGTAGTTTTTGGTTTCTAGTTTGCTTGAGGAAAGGATGGTTGAGAGACATGTTTGCTGAAGGTGAAACAAGTTTATGATTAGTCTTTGGTTTAGGATTTAAGTTTTTAAGATTTGATAAAATCCAAAGGTGTTATAAACAGAATGATAATCTACTCCCTCAAGAGAAGGCCGCAAAAAACTCCTTTTATAAGTAAATGACACATCATTAATGCTTAGCCAAGATATCAATACACCAATTTTGACTAGCCACCTTTTAAATTGGTTTGATCACTCATATCCTTTCGCCGAGCCGCAAGGGAGGATTACTAGGGATTGAGCCTAAGTGTGCAACCAACCACTTAGTCCAAAAGGTTAACTTTGAAAAACAATCCCCCAAGAGGAAGCCTTGCCTTCATCTTCTCAATCTTGGACGTAGCTCTTTGAGCAATGATCGAAGCAAAACGCCATAGACTACTCTCATTGAAGAGAGGGACACAAGAGTGACGCTTAGTCTCACGTTAATTGCTTCTTTCATTAGTGTTGGGGATTTTAGGTTACAAACAACAAGTATAACCCTCCCACTTAGTTTTTGGAGTTGGCACATCGTCTTTATAAGTTCGGAAACAAATTTCCTATTTATAGACCGATAGAGTGGACTTCTAGAAAGGAATCCTAGATCTTCATGTTCAAGGAAGAGCAGTGTTAGTGCATAAAGGCACAAGGTACATACTCGGACATTTTCCTATTAGTGCATGAGGGAAGTGTGAACTTCAACTCACTCGAACACTTGAAAGTTTGAGATTACACATCTTTTATTTTTCGGCTCGTCTACGAGGAGACCTCCCACTCAAATTTTCAAGAGCATATAAATTTTGAACATATGTGATATAGATATAGTTTTGAAAACATTTTGAAAACTTATTTGATTTGGATGACAAAATATTTTCATGTTTGAAAGTGAGAACGGTTTTTCAAAATTCAAACTAGTTTTGTAAAATTTCAATTTCAATTAAACTTTAAAAAATAAAAACATTTTAATCTTTTACATTATGTTTATTATCTTATAAAAACAATTTTGCTCAAGGAAATTTTCTAATTAGAGTTCTATAACTCATGGAGTGGGGTCCTAAATTCGAAATTCAATAATTCTAAAAAACTGGACATTTTGGAACAGCCGCGCATCTCGAAGTTTAATCCCCATAACTGGCGCCTACGATGTTCTTTTGACCTAAAACCAATTGCATTGGAAAGAGAACAAACAGACATTTAATTTGATTGAGCATTAAATTTTGAATTATGAGCAGAAAGTTATGCCACTTTTACTGTGGGTTTTTCTTGAGCTCGAAGAAAACTAAAATAATTAAAGTTCAGACTTTGAGTCCGAAAAAGAATCGGATTCTGGATCGACTAGGAGTCCATCCCTGCCAGATGAGCCCGGCGTTATATTGCCTGTTGGCGATGAGCTTCATGGAGTGGCACTGCCAGACATAACGTGCCATGACTGTGAACTATTTCTGCAACCTGGTTGCCGTATTCTCGGCGCTGGGGCAGTAAGGCTTTCACATGTCCCGCGCTCGGGGCAACGTGAGGTTGATCGACGAAAAAGACCCACCTAGTCGTAGGTCATGGGTGTGGGTCTCTACAGATGCTTTTGGTGAGGCGCCCATCTGCTTCAGTCGCTAGGCAGATTTTTCGGCGAATGAGGGGGTCCCCTTTGCGAAGGAAATATCAGGAATGTCCGAGGCTCGCAAGGCGGGTAAGCGGTTCCATTCTCCCGAGCTAATTGCGCTAACCGGGCGGTTCCCGCCCTTTGCCCCGGGCTCCGAGGAGGCACCCCGGGCGGGGAGGCCGCCAAGCCCCGAGGCCCAGTCGGCTGCCCCTGCTTCTTGAGGTACCTTTGTGATTTAAGATTTCTTCATTAATTGAAACCTAACTTTTGTCGCTCGTTTTCGAACAACTATTTAGGAGCCCAAAGTGGTTAGACCCAAGGCCGGACCAAGTGGTCTCACTTCGGCTCGAGCGTGTCGGACTTGGTATCCCAAGTCGTCCCTTAGTTGTGGATGAAGCTCACCCCATC
Source organism: Urtica dioica subsp. dioica (assembly GCF_054948205.1). Lineage (NCBI taxonomy): Eukaryota > Viridiplantae > Streptophyta > Magnoliopsida > Rosales > Urticaceae > Urtica > Urtica dioica. The sequence goes on along the minus strand of NC_142758.1, from coordinate 20,259,419 downwards.
TCAGTACCTGAAAAGAAGTAGAGAGTACGTGAACTACAAAGGGGAAACAGATGGGTTGCCTCAGTTTACCTCTCCGACGCTCAACATTAGTAGGGTTAAGGTAGAATGTAGTGGGTTTGAGTGTTTAGAGGCCAAAGATGAGTGAAACGAGTGAGTTCTGAATTCGACAGCGTTTCAGGGACCCAAATTGGATTACCTAACTCGAGGGGTCAAGCCTCATATTTATAGGTGACCTAGGGACGTTTCGGGGGGTCCCTAGACCGAGCGCCGGCTCTGGGCTGGCCGTCGGCCGGGCGCCGGCTCTAGGCCGGCCTTCGGCCGAGCACTGGCCCTGGGCCGGCCGTCGGCCGAGCGCCGGCCCTGGGCCGGCCATTAGCCAGCTGAATGTCTGGGCCGGCCAGTGGCCGGGAGGCTACCGGCCGGGAGTCGACCGGTCGGGTCTTGGCCGGCTGGGAGTCGGCCGGATGGGACTTGGCCGGCCGGGAGAAGGTGTTGGAATCGATCTAGGGTTTAGGAAAATAATTAACGCTTCGGTAAGCGGCGGAATTTTAAAAATTTTCTTTTCAAGTAAAAACGGTTTTTTTACTAACCTAGACAAAGAGCAAGTACATGTAATTAAAAACTATTATGAGCTAAGAAGTTTACTAACCTTTCTTCAAGCTTGAACTTTGAGAAGCTTTTGGAAAGTTTGCAACACTCGTCTCCCCTCGCAGCACGTCTCTCTTTCTTTCCTCGGCACCTCGAGCAACCACGAAAGTTTCTATCACTAAATCACTCGAAATAAAGGAATTAGTGAGTGGGCACTTTTAAACACTACGACTTAAGAACGAGTCTTGAAGTCGCAGAGCTAAACACTAGGTCAAATGAGGACCTAGGTGCCAAAACAAAAAATCAAAAATAAACTAGAGACAGAGAGAGGAAGGGGCGGCCACAAGTTCTAGAGAGAGAGATGTTGTCAATGGTGCCCACAAGAAGAGTAGTAGTGTCTATTTATGTACATTTGATGTCATATAGTCTTACGAAGACTCTTGCTTGTGATTGCCTATTCATTCATTAATAAAGTTGAAACGTTCATTCATTCTTTCTTTGTTTGAAGCTTTATGATAAAACCTTAGTCTTTTAGTCCATAAACAAACTTAACAACTTACGAAGAGACAAATGTAGATTTGCATGAACAAACTCTTCGTAGTTTGCTTAAAACGATATATTCGCAATATTAGGGTCAAAGGACTATTGACCTCAGTATGATTGTTAGAAGAATCTATGATGTCTGGTTATGAGGCATTGAGAGTTGGAGACTCTATAGTTCTTCTAGGTATCTTCCGAAGGTACTGAATTGACCAGTGCACTTCTAGAGACAATATAAGAACAAACCATTTAACCTCTTGTGCATAATTGTATGAAGATACTTGCCAAAAAAAAAAGAGGAAACAAATTTCCTCTAAGGGAAATGAGGTAGGCGCCCAAGTTGAGAAAGAAGCAAGGCAAGGACCAAAAAAAGAAACAAATCCAAGGCTTAATGAAGCCTACCTTGGCCAAGTATATCATAGAGGAAAAGAGGAAATTGGCTCATGAATATGTGATATTCTATAGAAGAGGAAACTACCTTATTGAAGGTGAGACCTCTCCTATAAATAGGAGCCTCATTTCCTCACATTTATATTCATCCAAGTTTAAGAGATTTGAGAGACTCTCTCTCTAGAACTTTGGCCGAAAATCCTCTCTCTCTCTCTCTAGTTTATTTTTGATTTTTTCTTGTCTTCGCACCTAGGTCCTCACTCGACCTAGTGTTTAGCTCTGCGACTTCGAGGCTCGTTCTTAAGTCGTAGCGTTTAAAAGTGCCCACTCACTGATTCCTTCTTTTCGAGTGATTTAGTGATAGAAACTTTCGTGGTTGCTCGAGGTGCCGAGGAAAGAAAGAGAGACGTGCTGCGAGGGGAGACGAGCATTGCGAACTTTCCAAAAGCTTCTTCAAAGTTCAAGCTTTAAGAAAGGTTAGTAAACTCTTAGCTCATATTGATTTTTAATTACATGTACTTGCTTCTTTGTCTAGGTTAGTAAAAACTGTTTTTACTTGAAAAGAAATTTTTTAAAATTCCGCCGCTTCTCGAAGCGTTTAATCTTTTTCTTAAACCCTAGATCAATTCCAACAAGAGACTCTCAATCTGTAACTTATGTGGAATGAGAAAAATGAGAAGAATGAGAGGCTCCTTTTTATAGGAGAGGTCTTACCTTCAATAAGGTAGTTTCCTCTTCTATAGAATATCACATATTCATGAGCCAATTTCCTCTTTTCCTCTATGATATACTTGGCCAAGGTAGGCTTCATTAAGCCTTGGATTTGTTTCCTTTTTTGTTCCTTGCCTTGCTTCTTTCTCAACTTGGGCGCCTACCTCATTTCCCTTAGAGGAAATTTGTTTCCTCTTTTTCTTTTGGCAAGTATCTTCATACAATTATGCACAAAATATTCTCTCTATCTCTTGGTTATGTTGGGCGCCTATCTCATTCAAGAAAGGCCTTCTAGAAGCTTTTCCACTTGTTCATGACAACATGAAAAAGGCCCATTAAGAATTTTCAATAAAATTCTTATGAAATGAAATTAATTCACAAGGCCCAATGATCAAGTCATGGCCGAGTGACATTAAGTCATCAAATCAACTTGTCAAAAAAATTTATTGACATTCATTTCATCCTTTGTCTCAAAAGACAAAAATACCCTTTTGACTATTTTCGTTTTTGTTTTGACTTAGCTTCCAGTTTAACTATTCCTAATCGATGTGATTCGTGACAGTGACCTCATGGACCCAAATGAACAAAGCTTGAGCTAAACACTTGGACTCAAAAGTTCACAAACCTTTTCCAAGTTTAGCTTAATGCCAACTGACTACACTAAAGAGTTGACACTGAAAATCTCTCGGTTCAAATGAATTTATTTTCTACTCAAGAATTCAACCTAATTATGATGAGCGGATACACGGAATATTATCTATGTTTACCCTTCATGAATTTCATCAGCTAGTCGGGATTTACTAAATTACCATTTACCCTTCTAGCTTTTATGTCCTCAACTCCTTTGTCGCTTGTGAATAAGTTAGAAACAATGTATTGACGAGGAGCTAACAAGTCACATTGTTTCATCCAAAAGAGTCAGGACTCAATTTGGACACTGGCCAGTTCATTTATTCACACTCCAAGGAACAAAGCATGAGGTGACATACATTGCATTTCAGCAATCTTGTACATGAATTCCATATCTATGAGAACTTCACAAAGTTACTCATGACATTCTCACAACTTAGTACTTCACCAATAGGCCCTGTTCGGAATCACATAGTGAGTCCGAACTCTGACTTTCTCAAATGAGAATACGTAAGCTGTGAAATGGCATGTCTCATTTCAGGATTAACGTAAGCATGATGCAATTCATACATAGTGACTTCGAGACATAAGAGGTTAAATGGTTTGTTCTTATCTTGTCTCTAGAAGTGCACTGGTCAATTCAGTACCTTCGGAAGATACCTAGAAGAACTATAGAGTCTCCAACTCTAAATACCTCATAACCAGACATCATAGATTCTTCTAACAATCGTACTGAGGTTAATAGTCCTTTGACCCTAAGATTGCGAATATATCGTTTTCAGTAAACTAGGAAGAGTTTGTTCATGCAAATCTACATTTGTCTCTTCGTAAGTTGTTTAGTTTGTTTATGGACTAAAAGACTAAGGTTTTATCATAAAGCTTCAGACAAGGAAGATTGAATGAACGTTTCAACTTTATTATTAAATGAATAAGCAATTACAAGCAAGAGTCTTCGTAAGACTATACTACATCAAATGTACATAAGTACCCACTACAACTCTTCTTGTGGGCACCATTGACAACAAACTCCCACTTGACTCAAAGAAGATGTGTGTAGTCGTTCATGCCTAATCCCTCTCGATGTTGGTCGAAGACCTTGTTCGCTAGGGCCTTGGTGAATGGATCTGCCAGAGATCTACTTCACCTCCACGTCTCCGCGTTGCGCAATCTCTCGAATCATATGGTATTTCCTCTCAATATGCTTAGAGTGCTTATGGCTTCGAGGTTCCTTTGAGTTAGCGATAGCCCCACTATTATCACAATAAAGGGTCATGGGCTCGTCGACGTTTGGAACAACTTCCAAATACTTAAGGAATTTTCTAAGCCATACAGCCTCTTTGGATGCTTCACAAGTAGCCACATATTCTGCTTCCATTGTGGAGTCAGCAATGCAAGATTGCTTAATACTTCTCCACACAACAGCTCCACCATAGATCCCGAAGTGGATTTCCTGGAATCCTTATCCGCTTGAAAATCGGAGTCGGTATATCCCGTCATAGTCAGGTCAGTACCTGAGTATGTAAGCATCAAGTTCCTAGTTTTTCGAAGATACTTAAGAACATGCTTAACAGCAATCCAGTGCTCGGTTCCAGGGTTGGATTGGAACCGGCTAAGTACGCCAACGGCGAAATATATATCAGGTCTAGTGCAAAGCATAGCATACATGAGGCTTCCTACGGCAGAGGCGTAAGGAATCTTCCTCATGTCTTCAATCTCTTGTGCAGTCTTGGGAGACTGGTCCTTAGAGAGTGAAACTTCATGCCTAAAGGGTGTTTGACCCTTCTTGGAGTCTTGCATCGAGAAGCGATCCATCACCTTATCAATATAAGATGCTTGAGAGAGCAACAGGGTCCGGTTTTTCCTATCTCGAAAGATTTGGATTCCCAGAATGTACGCGGCTTCTCCTAGATCCTTCATATCGAATTGCTTTGCTAGCCAGACCTTAACCTCAGATAACTTACCCACGTCATTAACAATGAGTAGTATATCATCCACATATAGTACTAGAAACACAACTTTGGCTTCGTGTATTAACTTGTAAACACAAGGCTAATCTATTGACTGCTCAAAGCCAAAGCTCTTTACAGTTTCATCGAATCTAATATTCCATGACCTAGATGCTTCCTTTAATCCATAAATGGAATTAAGCAACTCACAAACCTTGGTCTCTTGACCTTCTTCCACGAAACCGTCTGGTTGAGCCATGTAAATGCGCTCGTCAAGATTGCCATTCAGAAAGGCTGTCTTGACATCCATTTTCCAGATCTCATAGTCGAGAGTTGCAGCTATGGATAGGAGTATGCGGATGGATTTAAGCATCGTGACTGGCGAGAAGGTTTCTTCATAGTCAATCCCTTCTTGTTGGGTATAACCCTTCGCCGTAAGTCGTGCTTTGAACGTATTGACGTTCCCATCAGGACCCCTTTTCTTCTTGTATATCCACTTACACCCTACGGGTTTAAACCCTTCAGGAAGGTCTACAAGTTTCCAGACTTTGTTGACATACATCGAGTGCATTTCAACTTTCATGGCGTCAAGCCAAAGGTTTGATTCAGAACAAGCCATCGCTTGGCTATAGGAAACAGGATCATCCATGTCAGAGACGGCTATAAGAGAGTCTCCATAAGACATGTACCTGTCAGGCTTTTGAGTAGCCCTCCCACTACGTCGAAGTACTACTTGACGAGATTTTGATGAGTTAGGTTGTGTTTCAGTTGGGGTAAGAACAGTTCTTACAGATGAGGTAGAAGCTTCCTCACCCAACTTTTCTTCAAGCACAATTTTGCTTCTAGGTTTCGCATCTTTCATAAAGTCCTCCTCAAGGAAACGAGCATTCGTGCTAACGAAAGTCTTATCGTCCTCGGGACTATAGAAAGTAAAACCTTTGGTTTCCTTTGGATATCCCACAAACAGGCACAATTCTGACCTACTTTCCAACTTGCTAGTGTTTTGCCTCAGCACGTGTGCAGGGCAACCCCAAATTCGGATGTGGCTCAGATTTACTTTACGGCCAGTCCATCGTTCATAAGGAGTACCAGGAACCATTTTGGACGGAACTTGGTTCAGAATATAAGCGGCAGTTTCGAGGGCATATCCCCAAAAGGAAAGAGGGAGTGATGAGTAACTCATCATTGATCTAACCATCTCCATTAGAGTTCGGTTCCTTCTCTCTGACACTCCGTTTTGTTGAGGTGTGCCAGGTGCGGTAAGCTGAGAAGCGATACCTTCTTCTTTAAGAAAGTCATCGAACTCTCCAGACATATACTCACCACCTCGATCAGATCGAAGGGTTTTGATCACTTTGCCAGTTTGCTTCTCCACTAAAGCCCTAAAGACCTTAAATACGTTAAAGGTCTCGGATTTGTGTTTGAGCAAATAGACAAAACCATATCGCGAGTAATCATCAGTGAAGGTAACGAAGTATTCGTATCCTCCACGTCCCTGTTGGTTGAGCGGACCACATACATCAGAATGTACTAGTTCCAGCAACTCAGTGGCTCTTCGACCCTTATCGGAGAAAGGTCGCTTAGTCATTTTTCCTTCTATGCAGGATTCACAAGTAGGTAGTGAACCTATTGCAGAGGCTTGGAGTGGACCGTCCCTCACAAGTGTCTTAATCCTATCTAGACTGATATGACCAAGTATCAAGTGCCAGAGGTACGTTGATTTTATTAGATCGGAGGATTTTGAAAGTTTGATCCTCTTTGACTCCCAAATTAGATCATTATCGATTTCGGTGTCTAAAAGAGAAGGTTGAGTGGGATAGATGTAGAAAAGAGCATTCTTCATACATGCATCAGTGACAAATGAATTATCAGAAAACGAAATACGAATTCCATTCTTAATGAACTTTAAATAATAATCTTGCTCAAGAAGACGAGCAACGGATATTAAGTTCTTCCCAAAGGTAAGAACAAAATAAACATTATTCAAGTTTAAAGTGCGGTTTTCAAAAGACAGCGTCACAGATCCCACAGCCTTCGCAGACACCAGGCTCTCATCACCCCATTTAAAACAGAACTCGCCTTCCTCTAAGCTTTTGGTTTTCTTGAAACCATTCAAGGAACAGCAAATATGGTTAGTAGCAGCGGAGTCAAGAATCCACGTTGATACATTATCAGCTACTAAGCATGCTTCGGTAACTAGTACAATACTATGTTCCTTTGCTTTGAGATAGGCAGGACAGTTCTTTTTATCGGCCTTTTTAGGTCTCTTCTTAGTTCTAGAGGCGGAGGCTTTGTGCTCAGTAGCATGTGCCTCTCCTTTTTTCCTCTTTCTCTTAGTGAGACCTACAGCATAGTGAAGTTCCTTCATAAGCTTTGTAACAGTGTACTCTAGCTTGTTTATGGAGTAGTTCATCTTGGAGGTATCAAGAGATGCGGGGAGAGTTTCTAAGATCATATCTATGACATTCTTCCCATCAATCTCAGATCCTAGGATTTCCATTTTATTTAGAAAACTAATGATCCGTATCATAAAGTCTCCAACGGGAGTCCTAGCCTTCATGTGACAGTTCATAAACTGTCGGACTGCTTGTTGCCTTGTTTGACGCCCTTGCCCTCCAAACATCTAAAGGAGATTGTATAGCATTTCGGCGGCAGTCTCGATGTCACGATGTTGCTCTTTCAGCATATTATTCATAGATGCGAAGATACTGCACCTCACAATCTCATCGGATCGAATCCAGGCCGCTAAGGCGTCATTGTCCTCTTGAGTCGAATCATCATTCGTCAGAGGAGGACACGGGGTGGTGAGTACCCATTTGTGCTTGTTAATGGTAAGGATGATGTCGAGGTTATGTTTCGAGCCTATGTATTAATCGTTTTCGAGTTTGTTTGAGGAAAGAATTGTAGAGAGAGGGTTGAGAGACATATTGCCTATATAAGTTGAAACAAGTTTATGATTAGTCTTTGGTTTAGGATTTAAGTTTTATTTAAAACTTTGTAAAATCCAAAGGTGTTATAAACCAAACGATAATTTACTCCCTCAAGAGAAGGCCGCAAAAAATCTCCATTTATAAGTAAATGACACATCATTAATGCTTAGCCAAGATGTCAATACATCAGCTTTGACTAGCCACCTTTTAAATTGGTTTGATCACTCACATCCTTTCGCAGAGCCTCAAGGGAGGATTATTAGGGATTGAGCCTAAGTGTGCAACCAACCACTTAGTCCAAAAGATCAACTTTGAAAAACAATCCCCCAAGGGGAGGCCTTGTCATCATCGTCTCACTCTCGGACGTAGCTCATTGAGCAATGATCGAAGCAAAAATGCCTTGGAGTACTCCCATTTAAGTGAGGGTCGCAATAGCGGCTCTTAGTCCCACGTTAATTGCTTCTTTCATTAGTGTTGGGATCGTGGGTTACAAACAACAAGTGTAACCCTCCCACGTAGTTTTTGGAGTTGGTTCATCGACTCTTATAAGTTCGGAAACAGATTTCCTAGTTAAAGAGCGACAGAGCGGACAACTAGAAGAGAATCCTAGATCGACATGTTCAGAGCAATACTAGTGCATAAAGGCACAAGGTACATACTCGATCTTTTCCTATTTTCTATTTCGGGAAAGTGCATGAGGGAAGTGTGAACTTCAACTCACTCGAACACTTGAAAGTTTGAGATTACACATCTTTTTATTTTTCGGCTTGTCTACAAGGAGACCTCCCACTCAAATTTTCAAGAGCATATAGATTTTGAACATATGTGATATAGATATAGTTTTGAAAACATTTTGAAAATTTATTTGATTTGGATGACAAAATATTTTTCAAGTTTGAAAGTGAAAACGGTTTTTCAAAATTCAAACTAGTTTTGTAAAAATTCAATTTCAATAAAACTTTCAAAAGATCAAAACATTTTAATCTTACACATCATGTTTGTAATCTTATGAAAAACATATTTGCTCAAGAAATTTTTCTCATTAGAGTTCTATAACTCATGGTAGTGGGGCTGAAAATCCGGAATTCTAAAAACCTAGAGTTTCGGAACAGCCGCGCACCTCGGAGTAAAATCGCCATAACTGGTGGCTCCGATGTCCGTTTGACCTCAAACCGGTGGCATTGGACAGAGGACAGACAGAGCTATAATTTGATTAAAAATTAATTAAATTTATATTTCTGAGCAGAGAGTTATGACACTTTTACTGCGGCTTTTACTCCAGCTCGAAGAAAAAGAAATAATTAAAGCTTGGTCCTTTTTAGGTGCGAAAAAGAATCGAGTGTAACGGAACGTTTTATGAATTTGTTAAAGATTTTATTTGTGTTTTATTAGCAAGGTAATAACATGGTATAAAAGAAATAACAACATGCATAAAACGATTCAAGTAAATAAACGAAACTAGCAAGACAATATAACTAGTCACAAAATTTTACTCGAAAACTCTCAAACCTGTAAAACACGTTTTTCAATATAAAAAATTAAAAAATTTTAGAACTGATTCTAATGTGTTTTAAAAACATCCCAAACTCATAGAAAATCAACATGATATTTAATTTAAAGACATGAGCAATAAATTAAAAAAAATCTAAGATAACAATTCTAACTTGTCACAAAATTAGTAAACTTTCGAAAACGATTTTCAAGCTCATAATTTTAAAAACATGTACATGCTTATATTTGACCATAGCTGTGATACCATTTGTTGGAATCGATCTAGGGTTTAAGAAAATAACTAACGCTTCGGTAAGCGGCGGAATCGATTCCATTTGTTGGAATCGATCAAGTAAAAACGGTTTTTTACTAACCTAGACAAAGAGCAAGTACATGTAATTAAAAACTATTATGCGCTAAGAAGTTTACTAACCTTTCTTGAAGCTTGAACTTTGAGAAGCTTTTGGAAAGTTTGCAACGCTCGTCTCCCCTCGCAGCACGTCTCTCTTTCTTTCCTCGGCACCTCGAGCAACCACGAAAGTTTCTATCACTAAATCACTCGAAATAAAGGAATTAGTGAGTGGACACTTTTAAACACTACGACTTAAGAACGAGTCTTGAAGTCGCAGAGCTAACCACTAGGTCAAATGAGTACCTAGGTCCCAAAACAAAAAATCAAAAATAAACTAGAGAGAGAGAGGAAGGGGCGGCCACAAGTTCTAGAGAGAGAGACTCTCAATCTCTAACTTATGTGGAATGAGAAAAATGAGAAGAATGAGGCTCCTATTTATAGGAGAGGTCTTACCTTCAATAAGGTAGTTTCCTCTTCTATAGAATATCACATATTCATGAGCCAATTTCCTCTTTTCCTCTATGATATACTTGGCCAAGGTAGGCTTCATTAAGCCTTGGATTTGTTTCCTTTTTTTTTCCTTGCCTTGCTTCTTTCTCAACTTGGGCGCCTACCTCATTTCCCTTAGAGGAAATTTGTTTCTTCTTTTTCTTTTGGCAAGTATCTTCATACATTTATGCACAAAATATTCTCTCTATCTCTTGGGTATGTTGGGCGCCTATCTCATTCAAGAAAGGCCTTCTAGAAGCTTTTCCACTTGTTCATGACAACATGAAAAAGGCCCATTAAGAATTTTCAATAAAATTCTTATGAAATGAAATTAATTCACAAGGCCCAATGATCAAGTCATGGCCGATTGACATTAAGTCATCAAATGAACTTGTCAAAAAAATTTATTGACATTCATTTCATTCTTTGTCTCAAAAGACAAAAATACTCTTTTGACTATTTTCGTTTTTGTTTTGACTTAGCTTCCAGTTTAACTATTCCTAATCGATGTGATTCGTGACAGTGACCTCATGGACCCAAATGAACAAAGCTTGAGCTAAACACTTGGACTCAAAAGTTCACAAACCTTTTCCAAGTTTAGCTTAATGCCAACTGACTACACTAAAGAGTTGACACTGAAAATCTCTCGGTTCAATTGAATTTATTTTCTACTCAAGAATTCAACCTAATTATGATGAGCGGATCCACTAAATATTATCTATGTTTACCCTTCATGAATGTCATCAGCTAGTCGAGATTTACTAAATTACCATTTTACCCTTCTAGCTGTTATTTCCTCAACTCCTTTGTCGCTTGTGAATAAGTTAGAAACAATGTATTAACGAGGAGCTAACAAGTCACATTGTTTCATCCAAAAGAGTCAGGACTCCATTTGGACACTGGCCAGTTCATTTATTCGCACTCCAAGGAACAAAGCATGAGGTGACATACATTGCATTTCAGCAATCTTGTACATGAATTCCATATCTATGAGAACTTCACAAAGTTACGCATGACATTCTCACAACTTAGTACTTCACCAATAGGCCCTGTTCGGAATCACATAGTGAGTCCGAACTCTGACTTTCTCAAATGAGAATACGTAAGCTGTGAAATGGCATGTCTCATTTCTGGATTAAGGTAAGCATGATGCAATTCATACATAGTGACTTCGAGACATAAGAGGTTAAATGGTTTGTTCTTATCTTGTCTCTAGAAGTGCACTGGTCAATTCAATACCTTCGGAAGATACCTAGAAGAAATATAGAGTCTCCAACTCTGAATGCCTCATAACCAGACATCATAGATTCTTCTAACAATCGTCCTGAGGTCAATAGTCCTTTGACCCTAAGATTGCGAATATATCATTTTAAGCAAACTACGAAGAGTTTGTTCATGCAAATCTACATTTGTCTCTTCGTAAGTTGTTTAGTTTGTTTATGGACTAAATGACTAAGGTTTTATCATAAAGCTTCAGACAAGGAAGATTGAATGAATGTTTCAACTTTATTATTAAACGAATAAGCAATTACACAAGCAAGAGTCTTCATAAGACTATATGACATCAAATGTACATAAATACCCACTACAACTCTTCTTGTGGGCACCATTGACAACAGAAGGTCACTGACCGGCCGGTCGGGAGTCGTTGCGATGGTTCCACCTATGTTGGTCCGGATTGGCCAGCAACACCTCGCCTCCTCGTGGTTCTTTGAATGGTGGCGCGTTTTCACTCTTTTTCCCCTGTCGGTCGTTGACGGGCCGACAACATTAGCCCCCCGAGTTTCTGGTCGAGCGTAGGTCGAGGGGAAACTCAAGAATCATGTCATCATGTGGACTTCAGACGACCACTCTCGAGTGAGTGCGTCGTAGAGCGGCTCTGGCGCATCACGAGGGACGGCTTTGTGCATCGCGAGGGGCGACTTTTGTGCGTCGCGAGGGACGGCTTCTGTGCGTCGCGAGGGATGGCTTCTGTGCGTCGCGAGGGACGGCTTTATCGCGTCGTGAAGGACGGCCTTTGTTGTCTTTCTCTTTACGTGTCTTATGTTCTCGACATACTATCGCATTCGATTCGCCCGGTTTCATCGCTGCGCGTCTTATTTTCTCGATTTGCCGACGAGGGCGTAATCGACTTGCGAATCTCGGAGGTGCGTGGCTTATTTTCTCGACTTACCAATGAAAGCGTAATCGATTTGCACAGCTTTATTGGTGGTGCGCGGCTTATTTTTTTTATTTACCAATGAAGGTGTAATCGACTTGCACATCTTGATGACGCGTGGCTTATTTTCTAGACCTACCAATGAAGGCGTGACCGATTTGCACGGCTTGAGAGTATGCGGCTTATTTTCTAGACCTACCAATGAAGGCGTGACCGATTCGCACGGCTTGAGAGTACGCGGCTTATTTTCTCGACCTACCAATGAAGGCGTGATCGATTTGCACGGCTTTATTGTGCGCGGCTTATTTTCTCGACCTACAAATGAAGGCATGATTGATTTGCACGGCTTGGCCTCGTGGGGGCATTGGTGCCACATTTGTGTGACCCGGCTCTCCGCGGACGCTGGCTAGACCAGTTTCGTCCGACGGGCGCATGCCTTTGAAACCCATTTGTGACTCGCTGCTTATTGGCGCACGAGATGGGCGGCGAGCGTGACCATACCCCCCTCGTGAGCGCGGCACCTTTGGGAGCATGTGTCATCTGATAGGCGGGGTTAGGTGTAGACTTTATCCCCCGGCGAGCGTGGCACCTTAGTGCACTGGTCGCGTTTTCGGGTTGAGTCTCTTGGGTCGAGTCTTGTGCCCTTGTGAGCGTGACGCCATGGCGCGCGTGTCACGTTTGGGGACTTAATTGGCCCATTCTTTCTCTCACGAGAGCGTCGTAGAGCGAGTTTTGGTACACCGTTAGGGGCATTTTAAGCACGTCGTTAGGGGCGATTTTTCTAGTTGCTTGTAGGATTCCATCGTCGATCGGTGAGTCAAGAAGTCGTGTATGTTTGACACGAGGATTCGTAAGTCGACTCGTGGGTTTGTGACGTGATTCAAGGAGTGAACCCGACTCGTGGAGCCGTGTGTAGAGTCGGCACGAGGACTCATCAGTCGAGTCATGGACCCAGGACTCAACTTGAGGAGTGAACTCAACTCGAGGAGCGAACTCTACTCGAGGAGTCGTGTGTAGAGTCGACACGAGGACTAGTTAGTCGACTCGTGGACTCGGGACTCAACTCAAGGAGTGACCTCAACTCGAGGAGTTGTGTGTAGAGTCTACACGAGGACTAGTTGGTCGACTCGTGGACTTGGGACTCAACTCGAGGAGCGAACTCTACTCGAGGAGTCGTGTGTAGAGTCGACTCGAGGACTAGTTAGTCGACTCGTGGACTCGAGACTCAACTCAAGGAGTGACCTCAACTCGAGGAGTTGTGTGTAGAGTCGACACGAGGACTAGTTAGTCGACTCGTGGACTCTAGACTCAACTCGAGGAGTTCTGTGTAGATTGTCTCTCTTAGGGACCTCCGGCCTAACCATCGGCCCATTGAGACTTCGTTATACTTTTGTTATTATTTTTTGTTTTTGACTTTTGAGGGTTTCATTGAGTATTGTTCCCCATTAGTCCCCCGAGTTTCTTGTGTTTGTGAGACGAAGACCAAGAAACTTTTGTGTTGGAGGTATACAATGGTACGTTACAATGGGTAGAACAACTTTTATTGCAACGAAGAAGTTTTTACAGCTTGCCTTGGCACTTGGCCTTTTTAGGGAAAAGAAAACAACGTGCTTGAAATAAAGCGATTACAAAGTTGAGCAAGTTCAGGCATGAATTTAACGGCGAAAACTGTGTTGGTCGCGGCCGCGAATGGTGCGAGCTTGTTCTTTAGCCGACGAACCGCGCTCATTGTATCACTTCTCTCATGCTCGAGGTTTCTGAGACGCTGCCCGTCGTGAGGCTTGTTGTAGCGATGATTACGTTTTCTTTCCCCTGACGAGTCGGGCGCTCAGTTGGAGTTGTCACCTTGCTAGCGCATGCCACGAACTCCTCGAGATACCCGTCTCGAATCAGGGAGTCAATTTGCTTCCTAAGTTGGTAGCATTCAGTTGTCGCGTGTCCGTGGTCTTGGTGATATTCGCACTGCTTGCTCCTATCCCGCGTTGTGGGGTCCCTCTTCATCGGAGGCGGAGATCCTAGCTTCTCTTTGTGTAAGATAAGGATCCGGTCGGGTGTTGTGTTGAGAGGGACGAAGGATTGCATCTGGGTCGTAGAACGACGGTCATTAGGGGCCTGACCATTTCTACGCCTTTTCCTTCGCGAGTCGGGACCGACGGCCGGTGCCACAAGTGTGGCAGCGCGCTTCTTGTTGGATGCGTGGTTAGCAACGTTGGGCGGTTGGTGTCCCAAGATGACCTCTCTCGCGATCTCGCGACGGGCGTTGAGTTTATCCCTCAAGTCGCGTCCATGAAATTCCCTTCGAGAATTGAGACGGTGTCTCAAGTCGTCGCTGGTCGAATTGAGGTGGTCTCTCAAGTCTCCGCTAACTGTTCCTATCACCCTTGGCAAGGGTATGTCATTTAGATGACGCCCTCGACGGAGGCCGCGATCATCGACGTCGTCGTCTCTACGAGGGTGTTGGACGCAAATGGTGAGCTTGAAGCATCCCTTTCGGGACCTTGAGATTGATTGTCCTTGAATATTGCTCGATCTTTGTCTTGATGTGGTTTCTCGAGGGTGTCCCCTCGAGGGCGCACGTGTTTGTTCACTCGACGATTGATGTCTCGTCGTGGCTGCCTGAGGGAGTCTCCTCGAAGGCGTGCGTACGCGTTCACTTTCGTGAATAGTGCGGTCGAGGTTGGCCTCGTCGATTTTTGATCTTGCCATGTTGTTGGGGTCTCTCTGGTCGTGGTTGTCGGGGAATCGAGCTCGCATCAGACACGAACAATTGCTCCGATACGACTCGTTTGAGTTGATTCCACCATATAACCTTATTAATGCGGAAAAATAATTAATTACGCTGATCATAAGCTAATTAAATTATGGTTATAATTAACAAGATCTAGTTATGTTTAATTAATTTAATTCACGAGAGCATATTTATCAAGCAACCGATTTGAACGAAAAACGAATACTTACATTGGTTTCGGTTCAGCTACAGAACGCTCCTAAACCAATCGCATACTCCTTGCGTCGTCTTGATGAAGGACTCGAGGATGACACCTTAGTCTTCCGAAACGTAATCTCCGAGACGAATAAGAAAGATGAGTGGGCACAGTCTTTATCTCACTAGATCACGAAACTAGGTGTTTCGAGATCTCTCTCTTATTTTACTAAGAATGGAAACGAATTTCCGAGGGGAGGGAAAGGCAGATGCACGGCCAAGGGAGGCTAGTGATGAACGGAATTTTCACAAAATAATTGCTTATTTTTGCCTTCTCATGAACCCCTATTTATAGTAGTAAAAGGAGATATTCATGGAATCTTCCAGAATATTTTATTTCATTTTATTGTGTTCACACTAGTGGATTAAATCTAGGCCATTGGATCTCAACAAGTGAATCCTACTTTTTCTCTCATCCATCAAATCAATATCTATGGGATATTATTCTCTATTTAAATAGAGAATATATTATTTAGTGAGAGAATAAAGGAGAATATATTATTTCCCTTTAAATATATTCTCATATATTCTCCTAAATACTTTTCTTTAAATAAGGAGAAAATATAGGACAATATCTTATATTATTCTCTCTCCATTATTTAAACAACTAAAGAGAAAATATTGGTAAATACCAATATTGAAAAAATCGGATTTGATGGCACACGGCCAACGGGATTTGCGCAAATCCTATGCCAAAATTCCCAATTCGATTTTTCCATGTGTGCAAGGCCCAATTGCTTAAAACCCAATTAATCATTTATTTACTTGGTCCAACAATGAACAAATAATTAATAATTGTTTATTTACTTGATCAAACAATAAATAAACAATTCTACCATAAATATTTATTTAATTCTGCGAATACCCGTTTTCCAGAATTAATCCTGTCAATCACAATTACAGCAAGTGAGATTAATAATGATAAACATTATTATACGAAAGTTCTTATTCGCCTTTATCAGAGCGGAATCGGGGACTATCGACCTAGTAATAGAAGCTCAACAAATCCGATGAAAAAGACGAAATAGTCATTTCTCTTTTTCCATCGATTCGTCTAATCTTGGTCAAATACTCCACTTTGTAATCCAAGACTGAACTCTCATTTATACTAGAATTATATTTACTCATCGTGATGAGTGTCCACTGATATAGTCAGTTCGTGATCAAGATCCTCTAGGTTCAACCCGTATCGAGAGAAGTCAATTTTTCCGTTATACTTCTCTTGATACATATCAGCCCTAAGCATTGTTGCTTCCCCAGCGAAAGATTCTTTCGAACGTTACTTACTTCGAAAGTGCTAGCAATCTATCGGTTCTGGAATCAACCCTTAGGTGAGTGAAAATTAACCTTCTTTCAGGAAGGCTGGATTCCGTATCTGTAAATCACTTCCCACTCGAATTATGCTCTGAGAAAACTCCCAAGACATAAGATGTGATTAGCATGAATAGCCTTTTAGCGAATGAGTCAAAGAGCCCAGTAACATAACCCAGTGTCCATGATCACTTCAGGATTTAGATCAAGTCTCACTGTGACCATCATAGTGACCTCGGTTAGTGTGTCGTAACAGTCCTTAAACGACACATCTACAACCAAGACCTGTCCAAGTCGTACACTTACCACAAGTGTAGAATGCTCCCACATAGTGATCAGCCTTCACCTATGTGTTCCACATATATGACTTTAGATATAGCTTTCCAGGCGTATATCAGTCATCGACCTCGTTTTAGCTCACCGCCCGAACTCAGGTGCCCAGCACGTGACTCAGTTTAATACGGATGCTATGGCAGAAAGTTGTTATTGATTCTAATTGTTTAGAACTCAACCCACTAATCATATAATGCTAATAAAGTAATCTTATTATATAATTTAATAATAATGTATTCATTATCTTCAAGTGGGAAATATTATTCCTAACAGTGGTTGACGTGATCCTTGACGCCGTAGCCGAGGAGGTCGGCAAGCCCTCGAGCCGTGTCCTCTCGGAGCGTGGCTTCGGGGTCATTTGCCGGGTCTTGGAGCTGGCTCTCGTTGTCACGAGGTTGCCCTCCTAGACAATGTGCTAGGTTCCTGAGGCCGTACCTCGGGCTAGTCGCTCGAGTGCCCACGGAGGTGGTCGGCCGGTGACTCATCTATCGAGAGTCTTACCGAATGCGAGAAAAGAGGTTGGAAGGGAAAGCGTTGCCAAGGTTGGGAGATCTCCTCCTTCTAGCGCCAAAATGTTGTCGCTCGTTTTCGAACAACTATTTAGGAGCCCAAAGTGGTTAGACTCAAGGCTGGACCAAGTGGTCTCACTTCGGCTCGAGCGTGTCGGACTTGGTATCCCAAGTCGTCCCTTAGCTGTGGATGAAGCTCACCTCGTCTTAGTACCTAAAAAGAAGTAGAGAGTACGTGAACTACAAAGGGGAAACAGAGGGGTTGCCTCTGTTTACCTCTCTGACGCTCAACATTAGTAGGGTTGAGGTAGAATGTAGTGTTGGAATCGATCTAGGGTTTGAGAAAATAATTAACGCTTCGGTAAGCGGCGGAATTTTAAAAATTTTCTTTTACAAGTAAAACAGTTTTTACTAACCTAGACAAGTGCAAGTACATGTAATTAAAAACAATATGAGCTAGAAGTTTACTAACCTTTCTTGAAGCTTGAACTTTGAAGAAGCTTTTGGAAAGTTTGCAACGCTCGTCTCCCCTCGCAGCACGTCTCTCTTTCTTTCCTCGGCACCTCGAGCAACCACGAAAGTTTCTATCACTAAATCACTCGAAATAAAGGAATCAGTGAGTGGGCACTTTTAAACACTACGACTTAAGAACGAGTCTTGAAGTCGCAGAGCTAAACTCTAGGTCAAATGTGGACCTAGGTGCCAAAACAAAAATCGAAATTGAATAGAGAGAGAGAGGAGAGGGGCGGCCAAGCTAGAGAGAGAAGCTCTCAATCTCTAAAACTTGGAATGAATGAAATGTGAAGAATAAGGCTCCTATTTATAGGAGAGGTCTCACCTTCAATAAGGTAGTTTCCTCTTCAATAGAATATCACATATTCATGAGCCAATTTCCTTTTCTTCACCTTATTTCACACGGCCAAAGAGGATCCAAGATATCCTCATATTTGTTTCCTCTTTTGACTCTACTTGGGCGCCCATCTTGATTCCTCTTAGAGGAAATTTGTTTCCTCTTTTTCTTTTGGCAAGTATCTAAATACATTAATGCACAAAATAATCTCTCTTTCACACTAAGGGCTGCACGAAATTTGGTCTCCCATTCACTTGGGTTGGACGGCCAAAAGCCTTCTAAAAAGGCTTTCTAGGTTTTTCTTTAATTGTTCAAGACAACATAAGAAAAGCCCATTAAGAATTTTCAAGTAAAATTCTATGAAATGAAATTAATTCACAAGGCCCAATAAACATGTTATGGCCGTGTGATATAATATGTCATCATATGACATTGTCAAAAAAAAATTATTGACATTCATTTCATGCCATGTCCAAAAAGACAAAATTACCCTTTTGACAATTTTCGTTCTTGTTTTGACTTAGCTTCCAGTTTAACTATTCCTATCGATGTGATTCGTGACAGTGACCTCATGGACCCAAATGAACAAAGCTTGAGCTAAACACTTGGACTCAAAAGTTCACAAACCTTTTCCAAGTTTAGCTTAATGCCAACTGACTCCACTAAAGAGTTGACACTGAAAATCTCTCGGTTCAAATGAATTTATTTTCTACTCAAGAATTCAACCTAATTATAATGAGCGGATCCACTGAATATTATCTATGTTTACCCTTCATGAATGTCATCAGCTAGTCGGGATTTACTAAATTACCATTTTACCCTTCTAGCTGTTATTTCCTCAACTCCTTTGTCGCTTGTGAATAAGTTAGAAACAATGTATTGACGAGGAGCTAACAAGTCACATTGTTTCATCCAAAAAAGTCAGGACTCAATTTGGACACTGGCAAGTTCATTTATTCACACTCCAAGGAACAAAGCATGAGGTGACATAAATTGCATTTCAGCAATCTTGTACATGAATTCCATATCTATGAGAACTTCACAAAGTTACTCATGACAGACTCACAACTTAGTACTTCACCAATAGGCCTTGTTCGGAATCACATAGTGAGTCCGAACTTTGACTTTCTCAAATGAGAATACTAAGGTGTGAAATGGCATGTCTCATTTCAGGATTAAGGTAAGCATGATGCAATTCATACATAGTGACTTCGAGACATAAGAGGTTAAATGGTTTGTTCTTATATTGTCTCTAGAAGTGCACTTGTAAATTCAGTACCTTCGGAAGATACCTAGAAGAACTATAGAGTCCCCAACTCTCAATGCCTCATAACCAGACATCATAGATTCTTCTAACAATCATACTGAGGTCAATAGTCCTTTGACCCTAAGATTGCGAATATATCGTTTTAAGCAAACTACGAAGAGTTTGTTCATGCAAATCTACATTTGTCTCTTCGTAAGTTGTTAAGTTTGTTTATGGACTAAAAGACTAAGGTTTTATCATAAAGCTTCAAACAAAGAAAGAATGAATGAACGTTTCAACTTTATTATTAAAGAATAAGCAATTACAAGCAAGAGTCTTCGTAAGACTATATGACATCAAATGTACATAAATAGACACTACTACTCTTCTTGTGGGCACCATTGACAACAAACTCCCACTTGACTCAAAGAAGATGTGAGTAGTCCTACATGCCTAATCCCTCTCGAAGTCGGTCGAAGACCATGTTTGCTAGTACCTTGGTGAATGGATCTTCCAGAGATCTACTTCACCTCCACGTCTCCGCGTTGCGCGATCTCTCGAATCAAATGGTATTTCCTCTCAATATGCTTAGAGCGCTTATGGCTTCGAGGTTCCTTTGAGTTAGCGACAGCCCCACTATTATCACAATAAAGGGTCATGGGCTCGTCGACGTTTGGAACAACTTCCAAATACTTAAGGAATTTTCTAAGCCATACAGCCTTTTTGGATGCTTCAGAAGCAGCCACATATTTTGCTTCCATTGTGGAGTCAGCAATGCAAGATTGCTTAATACTTCTCCACACAACAGCTCCACCATTAAGGATGAACACAGATCCCGAAGTGGATTTCCTAGAATCCTTATCCGCTTGAAAATCGGAGTCGGTATATCCCGTCATAGTCAGGTCAGTACCTGAGTATGTAAGCATCAAGTTCCTAGTTCTTCGAAGATACTTAAGAACATGCTTAACAGCAATCCAGTGCTCGGGTCCAGGGTTGGTTTGGAAACGGCTAACTACGCCAACGGCGAAACATATATCAGGTCTAGTGCAAAGCATGGCATACATGAGGCTTCCTACGGCAGAGGCGTAAGGAATTTTCCTCATGTCTTCAATCTCTTGTGCAGTCTTGGGAGACTGGTCCTTAGAGAGTGAAACTCCATGCCTAAAGGGTGTTTGACCCTTCTTGCAGTCTTGCATGGAGAAGCGATCCATCACCTTATCAATATAAGATGCTTGAGAGAGCGATAGGGTCCGGTTTTTCTTATCTCGAAAGATTTGGATTCCCAGAATGTATGCGGCTTCTCCTAGATCCTTCATATCGAATTGCTTTGCCAGCCAGACCTTAACCTCAGATAACTTACCCACGTCATTACCAATGAGTAGTATATCATCGACATATAGTACCAGAAACACAACTTTACCTTCGTGTATTAACTTGTAAACACAAGGCTCATCTATTGACTGTTCAAAGCCAAAGCTCTTTACAGTTTCATCGAATCTAATATCCCATGACCTAGATGCTTGCTTTAGTCCATAAATGGATTTAAGCAACTCACAAACCTTGATCTCTTGACCTTTATCCACGAAACCGTCTGGTTGAGCCATGTAAATGCGCTCGTCAAGATTGCCATTCAGAAAGGCTGTCTTGACATCCATTTGCCAGATCTCATAGTCGAGAGCTGCAGCTATGGATAGGAGTATGCGGATGGATTTAAGCATCGCGACTGGCGAGAAGGTTTCTTCATAGTCAATCCCTTCTTGTTGGGTATAACCCTTTGCCACAAGTCGTGCTTTGAACGTCTCGACGTTCCCATCAGGACCCCTTTTCTTCTTGTATATCCACTTACACCCTACGGGTTTAATCCCTTCAGGAAGGTCTACAAGTTTCCAGACTTTGTTGACATACATCGAGTGCATTTCAACTTTCATGGCGTCAAGCCAAAGGTTTGATTCAGAACAAGCCATCGCTTGGCTATAGGAAACAGGGTCATCCATGTCGGAGACGGCTACAAGATAGTCTCGATAAGACATGTACCTGTCAGGCTTTTGAGTAGCGCTCCCACTACGTCGAAGTACTACTTGACGAGATTCTGATGAGTTAGGTTGTGTTTCAGTTGGGGTAAGAACAGTTCTTACAGATGAGGTAGAAGCTTCCTCACCCAACTTTTCTTCAAGCACAATTTTTTCTTCTAGGTTTTGCATCTTTCATAAAGTCCTCCTCAAGGAAACGAGCATTCGGGCTAACGAAAGTCTTATCGTCCTCGGGACTATAGAAAATGAAACCTTTGGCTTCCTTTGGATATCCCTCAAACAGGCACAATTCTGACCTACTAGCCAACTTGCTAGTCTTTTGCCTTAGCACATGTGCAGGGCAACCCCAAATTCGGATGTGGCCCAAACTTACTTTACGGCCAGTCCATCTTTCATGAGGAGTACCAGGAACCGTTTTAGACGGAACTTGGTTCAGAATGTATGCAGTTGTTTCAAGAGCATATTCCCAAAAGGAAAGCGGGAGTGATGAGTAACTCATCATTGATCTAACCATCTCCATTAGAGTTCGGTTCCTTCTCTCTGACACTCCATTTTGTTGAGGTGTGCCAGGTGCGGTAAGCTGAGAAGCGATACCTTCTTCTTTAAGAAAGTCATCGAACTCTCCAGACATATACTCACCACCTCGATCGGATCGTAGGGGTTTGATCACTTTGCCAGTTTGCTTTTCCACTAAAGCCCTAAAGACCTTAAATACGTTAAAGGTCTCGGATTTGTGTTTGAGCAAATAGACAAACCCATATCTTGAGTAATCATAAGTGAAGGTAACGAAGTATTCGTATCCTCCACGTGCTTGTTGGTTGAGCGGACCACATACATCAGAATGTATTAGTTCCAGCAACTCAGTGGCTCTTCGACCCTTATCGGAGAAAGGTCGCTTAGTCATTTTTCCTTCTATACAGGATTCACAAGTAGGTAGTGAACCTATTGCAGAGGCTTGGAGTGGACCATCCCTCACAAGTCTCTTAATCCTATCTAGACTGATATGACCAAGTCTTAAGTGCCAGAGGTATGTTGATTTTGTTAGATCGGAGGATTCAGAAAGTTTGATCCTCTTTGGCTCCCTAATTAGATCGTTATCTATTTCGGTGTCTAAAAGAGAAGGTTGAGTGGGATAGATGTAAAAAAGAGCATTCTTCATACATGCATCAGTGACAAAAGAATTATCAGGAAACGAAATACGAATTCCATTCTTAATGAACTTTAAACAATAATCTTGCTCATGAAGACGAGCAACGGATATTAAGTTCTTCCCAAAGGTAGGAACAAAATAAACATTATTCAAGTTTAAAGTGCGGTCTTCAAAAGACAGCGTCACGGATCCCACAGCCTTTGCAGACACCAGGCTCCCATCACCCCATTTGAAACAGAACTCGCCTTCCTCTAAGCTTGTGGTTTTCTTGAAACCATTCAAGGAACAACAAATATGGTTAGTAGCAGCGGAGTCAAGAATCCACGTTGATACATTATCAGCTACTAAGCATGCTTCGGTAACTAGTACAATACTATGTTCCTTTGCTTTGAGATTGGCAGGACAGTTCTTTTTATCGGCCTTGTAAGGTCTCTTCACAGTTCCAGAGGCGGAGGCCTTTTGCTCAGTAGCATGTGCCTCTCCTTGATTCCTCTTTCTCTTAGTGAAACCTACAGCAGTGTGAAGTTCCTCCATAAGCTTGGTAACAGTGTACTCTAGCTTGTTAATGGAGTAGTTTATCTTGAAGGTATCAAGAGATGCGGGGAGAGTTTCTAAGATCACATCTATGACATTCTTCCCATCAATCTCAGATCCTAGGATTTCCATTTTACTCAGATGACTAATGATCAATATCATAAAGTCTCCAATAGGAGTCCTAGCCTGCATATGACAGTTCATAAACTGTCGGACTGCTTGTAGCCTTGTTTGACGCCTTTGCCCTCCAAACATCTCAAGGAGATTGTAGAGCATGTCAGCGGCAGTCTCGAAGTCATGATGTTGCTCTTTCAGCATATTGTTCATAGATGCCAAGATATAGCACCTCACAATCTCATCGGATCGAAGCCAGGCCGCTAAGGCGTCATTGTCCTCTTGAGTTGAATCATTATTCGTCAGAGGAGGACATGGGGTGGTGAGTACCCATTTGTGCTTGTTAACGGTAGGTATTATGTCGAGGTTACGTTTCGAATCTACGTAGTTTTCGTTTTCGAGTTTGATCGAGGAAATAAAGATAGGGAGATGGTTGAGAGACATATTGCCTATATAAGTTGAAACAAGTTTATGATTAGTCTTTGGTTTAGGATTTAAGTTTTATTAAGACTTTTATAAAATCCAAAGGTGTTATAAACCAAACGATAATTTACTCCCTCAAGAGAAGGCCGCAAAAAATCTCCATTTATAAGTAAATGACACATCATTAATGCTTAGCCAAGATGTCAATACATCAGCTTTGACTAGCCACCTTGTAAATTGGTTTGATCACTCACATCCTTTCGCAGGGCCTCGAGGGAGGATTACTAGGGATTGAGTCTAAGTGTGTAACCAACCACTTAGTCCAAGAGATCGACTTTGAAAAAACAATCCACCGAGGGGAGGCCTTGCCATCATCGTCTCACTCTCGGACGTAGCTCATTGAGCAATGATCAGAGCAAAGCGCCCTTGAGTACTCTCATTTAAGAGAGGGCCACGAGGGTGACTCTTAGTCCGGCGACACTTGCACTTTTCATTAGTGTTGGGGATCGTGGGTTACAAACAACAAGTATAACCCTCCCACTTAGTTTTTGGAGTTAGTTCATCGACTCTTATAATTTCAGAAACAAATTTCCTAGTTAGAGAGCGACAGAGCGGACAACTAGAAGGGAATCCTAGATCGACATGTTCAGAGCAGTATTAGTGCATAAAGGCACAAGGTACATACTCGATCTTTTCCTATTTTCTATTTCGGGAAAGTGCGTGAGGGAAGTGTGAACTTCAACTCACTCGAACACTTGAAAGTTTGAGATTACACATCTTTTTATTTTTCGGCTTGTCTACAAGGAGACCTCCCACTCAAATTTTCAAGAGCATATAGATTTTGAACATATGTGATATAGATATAGTTTTGAAAACATTTTGAAAATTTAATTGATTTGGATGACAAAATATTTTCAAGTTTGAAAGTGAAAACGGTTTTTCAAAATTCAAACTAGTTTTGTAAAAATTCAATTTCAATTAAACTTCCAAAAATCAAAACATTTTAATCTTACACATCATGTTTATAATCATATGAAAAACATTTTTGCTCAAGAAAATTTTCTCATTAGAGTTCTATAACTCATGGTAGTGGGGTTTGAAAATCCGGATTTCTAAAAAACTAGAGTTTCAGACAGCCGCGCACCTCGGAGTAAAATCGCCATATCTGGCGGCTCCGATGTCTTTTTGAGCCGAAACTGGTGGAATTGGACAGAGGACAGACAGAGCTTTAATTTGATTCAAGAATCATTAAATTTCGATTTCTGAGCAGAGAGTTATGCCACTTTTAATGCGGGTTTACTCCAGCTCGAAGAAAAAGAAATAAATTAAAGCTTGGTCCTTTTTAGGTGCGAAAAAGAATCGAGTGTAACGGAATGTTTTAAGATGTTGTTTAAAGCTATTATTTGTGTTTTATTAGCAGGGTAAAAACATAGAATAAAAGAAATAACAACATGCATAAAACGATTCAAGTAAATAAACGAAACTAGCAAGACAATATAACTAGTCACAAAATTTTACTCGAAATTTCTCAAACCTTTAAAACACGTTTTTCAATATAAAAAATTAAAAACTTTTAGAACTGATTCTAATGTGTTTTAAAAACATCCCAAACTCATAGAAAATCAACATGCTTTTTAATTTAAAGACATGAGCAATAAATTAAAAAAAAATCTAAGATAACAATTCTAACTTGTCACAAACTTAGTAAACTTTTGAAAACGATTTTCAAGCTCATAATTTTAAATACATGTACATGCTAATATTTGACCATAGCTCTGATACCATTTGTTGGAATCGATCTAGGGTTTGAGAAAATAATTAACGCTTCGGTAAGCGGCGGAATTTTAAAAATTTTCTTTTACAAGTAAAACAGTTTTTACTAACCTAGACAAGTGCAAGTACATGTAATTAAAAACAATATGAGCTAGAAGTTTACTAACCTTTCTTGAAGCTTGAACTTTGAAGAAGCTTTTGGAAAGTTTCCAACGCTCGTCTCCCCTCGCAGCACGTCTCTCTTTCTTTCCTCGGCACCTCGAGCAACCACGCAAGTTTCTATCACTAAATCACTCGAAATAAAGGAATCAGTGAGTGGGCACTTTTAAACACTACGACTTAAGAACGAGTCTTGAAGTCGCAGAGCTAAACTCTAGGTCAAATGAGGACCTAGGTGCCAAAACAAAAATCGAAATTGAATAGAGAGAGAGAGGAGAGGGGCGGCCAAGCTAGAGAGAGAAGCTCTCAATCTCTAAAACTTGGAATGAATGAAATGTGAAGAATAAGGCTCCTATTTATAGGAGAGGTCTCACCTTCAATAAGGTAGTTTCCTCTTCTATAGAATATCACATATTCATGAGCCAATTTCCTTTTCTTCACCTTATTTCACACGGCCAAAGAGGATCCAAGATATCCTCATATTTGTTTCCTCTTTTGACTCTACTTGGGCGCCCATCTTGATTCCTCTTAGAGGAAATTTGTTTCCTCTTTTTCTTTTGGCAAGTATCTAAATACATTAATGCACAAAATAATCTCTCTTTCACACTAAGGGCTGCACGAAATTTGGTCTCCCATTCACTTGGGTTGGACGGCCAAAAGCCTTCTAAAAAGGCTTTCTAGGTTTTTCTTTAATTGTTCATGACAACATAAGAAAAGCCCATTAAGAATTTTCAAGTAAAATTCTATGAAATGAAATTAATTCACAAGGCCCAATAAACATGTTATGGCCGTGTGATATAATATGTCATCATATGACATTGTCAAAAAAAAATTATTGACATTCATTTCATGCCATGTCCAAAAAGACAAAATTACCCTTTTGACAATTTTCGTTCTTGTTTTGACTTAGCTTCCAGTTTAACTATTCCTATCGATGTGATTCGTGACAGTGACCTCATGGACCCAAATGAACAAAGGTTGAGCTAAACACTTGGACTCAAAAGTTCACAAACCTTTTCCAAGTTTAGCTTAATGCCAACTGACTCCACTAAAGAGTTGACACTGAAAATCTCTCGGTTCAAATGAATTTATTTTCTACTCAAGAATTCAACCTAATTATAATGAGCGGATCCACTGAATATTATCTATGTTTACCCTTAATGAATGTCATCAGCTAGTCGGGATTTACTAAATTACCATTTTACCCTTCTAGCTGTTATTTCCTCAACTCCTTTGTCGCTTGTGAATAAGTTAGAAACAATGTATTGACGAGGAGCTAACAAGTCACATTGTTTCATCCAAAAAAGTCAGGACTCAATTTGGACACTGGCCAGTTCATTTATTCACACTCCAAGGAACAAAGCATGAGGTGACATACATTGCATTTCAGCAATCTTGTACATGAATTCCATATCTATGAGAACTTCACAAAGTTACTCATGACAGACTCACAACTTAGTACTTCACCAATAGGCCTTGTTCGGAATCACATAGTGAGTCCGAACTTTGACTTTCTCAAATGAGAATACTAAGGTGTGAAATGGCATGTCTCATTTCAGGATTAAGGTAAGCATGATGCAATTCATACATAGTGACTTCGAGACATAAGAGGTTAAATGGTTTGTTCTTATATTGTCTCTAGAAGTGCACTGGTCAATTCAGTACCTTCGGAAGATACCTAGAAGAACTATAGAGTCCCCAACTCTCAATGCCTCATAACCAGACATCATAGATTCTTCTAACAATCATACTGAGGTCAATAGTCCTTTGACCCTAAGATTGCGAATATATCGTTTTAAGCAAACTACGAAGAGTTTGTTCATGCAAATCTACATTTGTCTCTTCGTAAGTTGTTAAGTTTGTTTATGGACTAAAAGACTAAGGTTTTATCATAAAGCTTCAAACAAAGAAAGAATGAATGAACGTTTCAACTTTATTATTAAAGAATAAGCAATTACAAGCAAGAGTCTTCGTAAGACTATATGACATCAAATGTACATAAATAGACACTACTACTCTTCTTGTGGGCACCATTGACAACATGTAGTGGGTTTGAGTGTTTATAGGCCAAAGATGAGTGAAACGAGTGAGTTATGAATTCGACAGCGTTTCGGGGCTCAAAATTGGATTACCTGACTCGTGGGGTTGAGCCTCATATTTATAGGCGACCTAGGGATGTTTCGGGGGGTCCCTAGACCGAGCGCCGGCCCTGGGCCGGCCATTGGCCGGCTGAATGTCTGGGCCGGCCAGTGGCCGGGAAGCTGCCGGCCGGGAGTCGGCCGGACGGGACTTGGCCGGCCGGGAGAAGGTCACTGACCGGCCGGTTGGGAGTCGTTGCGATGGTTCCGCCTATGTTGGTCCGGATTGGCCAGCAACACCTCGCCTCCTCGTGGTTCTTTGAATTGTGGCGCGTTTTGACTCTTTTTCCCCTGTCGGTCGTTGACGGGCCGACAACACTAAGCTTTGTTGTGTAGTTGGTGCAGCTGCTAAGAAGGGGGCTCGGAGGCTGGCTTCTGTTTCTCGGAAGTCGGAGAGGATGGAGGAGATCCGTTCCAGGGTTACCGATCGCAGTGTTACAGGTCGTATATCATTTCTTGGTTGTACATGCATATCTTTGACCATAGCGCTGATACCATTTCTTGGAATTGATCTAGAGTTAAGAAAATATTTAACGCTTCGAGCAAGCGGCGGAATTTAAAATTTTTCTTTTAAACAAGTAAAACGATTTTACTAACCTAGACAAAGAGCAACTACATATAAGTTAAAACTATTAAAGAGCATTATTTATTTACTAACCTTTGTGAAGCTTGAACGTTGAGAAGCCTTTGGAAGATTGAAACGTTCGTCACCCGTCGTAGCTTGTCTTTCTTCTTTCCTCGGGAACTCGAGTAATTACAAAAGTTTCTATCACAAGAATCACTCGAGAATGAAAGGAATTAGTGTAGGGGCACTTTTAAACATAACGACTCAAGAACAAGTCTAAGAGTCGAAGAGCTAAAACACTAGGTCAAATGTGGACCTAGGTGCCAAAACAAAAACGAAAGAAAAACTTAGAGAGACAGAGAAAGGGGATGGGCGGCCAAATGTTCTAGAGAGAGAGAGCTCTCAATATCTAAAACTTTGGAATGAATAAAATGAGAGTAATGAGGGCTCTATTTATAGGAGAGGGTTTACCTTCAATAAGGTTGTTTCCTCTTCTATAGAATATCACATATTCATGAGCAAAATTTGATATCCTTCCTTCCTCATTCACACGGTCAAGAGTGTCCTTCTAGAAGGCTTGGATTTGTTTCCTCTATTGTTCTCTCCTTGCTTGGCCGAAATCCTCTTTCCTTGTAGAGGAAATTTTTTTTCCTCTTTTTCTTTTGGCAAGTATCTTCATACAACAATGCAAAAAATAATCTCTCTTTTTCTAGCTATGTTGGGTGGCCAAGAGCATCTAGAAGGAGCTTGTAGATGTTTCCTCATTTGTTCATGATAACATAAGAAAGGACCATTAAGAATTTTCAAATAAAATGCTATTAAATGAAATTAATCCACAAGGCCCAATAAACTTGTTATGGCCGAGTGATAATATGTCATCATATCACAATGTCATAAAATTTATTGACATTCATTTCATCCTATTTCCAAAAAGACAAAAATACCTTTTTTACAATTTTCGTAAAACTTGTCTCATTATTGTTTTGACTTATCTTCTAGTTTAACTATTCCTACTCCATATGATTTGTGACAGTGACCTCATGGATCCAAATGAACAAAGCTTGAGCTAAAATACTTGGACTCAAAAGTTCACAAACCTTTTCCAAGTTTAGCTTAATGTCAACTGACTCCACTAAAGAGTTGACACTGAGAATCTCTCGGTTCAAATGAATTTATTTTCTACTCAAGAATTCAACTAAATTGTAATGAGTGGATCCAATGAATATTATCTATGTTTACCCTTCATGAATTTCATCAGCTAGTCGGGAATTATAAAATTACCATTTTATCCATCTAGCTGTTATTTCCTCAACTCATTTGTCGCTTCTGAATAAGTTAGAAACAATGTATTGACGAGGAGCTAACAACTCACATTGATTCATCCAAAAGAGTCATGACTCAATTTGGACACTAGCCATTTCATTAATTCAAATTCCAATTAACAAACCATGATGTGATACACATTGCATTTCAACAATCTTGTACATGAATTCCATATCTATGAGAACTTCACAAAGTTACTCATGACATCTTCATAACTTAGTACTTCACCAATAGGTCCTGTTAAGAATCACATAGTGAATCCGAACTCTGACTTTCTCAAATGAGAATACGTAAGCTATCTAATGGGATGTCTCATTTCAGGATTGAGGTAAGCATGATGCAATTCATACGTAGTGACCTCGAAACATAAGGGGTTAAATGGTTTGTTCTTATCTTGTCTCTAGAAGTGCACTGGTCAATTCAGTACCTTCGGAGGATACCTAGAAGAACTATAGAGTCTCAAATTTTCAATGTCCCATAACCATGTTGGAATCGATCTAGGGTTTGAGAAAATAATTAATGCTTCGGTAAGCGGCGGAATTTTAAAAATTTTCTTTTACAAGTAAAACAGTTTTTACTAACCTAGACAAGTGCAAATACATGTAATTAAAAACCAATATGAGCTAGAAGTTTACTAACCTTTCTTGAAGCTTGAACTTTGAAGAAGCTTTTGGAAAGTTTGCAACGCTCGTCTCCCCTCGCAGCACGTCTCTCTTTCTTTCCTCGGCACCTCGAGCAACCACGAAAGTTTCTATCACTAAATCACTCGAAAAGAAGGAATCAGTGAGTGAGCACTTTTAAACAGTACGACTTAAGAACGAGTCTTGAAGTCGCAGAGCTAAACACTAGGTCGAGTGAGGACCTAGGTGCCAAAAACAAGAAAAATCGAAAATAAACTAGAGAGAGAGAGAAGAGGGGCGGCAACCACAAGTTCTAGAGAGAGAAGCTCTCAATCTCTAACTTATGTGGAATGAGAAAAATGAGAAGAATGAGGCTCCTATTTATAGGAGAGGTCTTACCTTCAATAAGGTAGTTTCCTCTTCTATAGAATATCACATATTCATGAGCCAATTTCCTCTTTTCCTCTATGATGCACTCGGCCAAGGTGGGCTTCATTAAGCCTTGGATTTGTTTCCTTTTTTGTTCCTTGCCTTGCATCTTACTTGTGTTGGGCGCCTACCTCTTATATCCCTTAGAGGAAATTTGTTTCCTCTTTTTCTTTTGGCAAGTATCTTCATACATTTATGCACAAAATATTCTCTCTTGTTTCTTGGGTATTTGGGCGCCTATGACTTATCTAGAAAGGCCTTCTAGAAGCTTTTCCACTTGTTCATGACAACATCAAAAAGGCCCATTAAGAATTTTCAATAAAATTCTTATGAAATGAAATTAATTCACGAGGCCCAATAATCAAGTTATGGCCGAGTGACATTAAGTCATCAAATGAACTTGTCAAAAAATTTATTGACATTCATTTCATCATATGTCTCAAAAGACAAAATTACCCTTTTGACAATTTTCGTTCTTGTTTTGACTTAGCTTCCAGTTTAACTATTCCTATCGATGTGATTCGTGACAGTGACCTCATGGACCCAAATGAACAAAGCTTGAGCTAAACACTTGGACTCAAAAGTTCACAAACCTTTTCCAAGTTTAGCTTAATGCCAACTGACTCCACTAAAGAGCTGACACTGAAAATCTCTCTGTTCAAATGAATTTATTTTCTACTCAAGAATTCGACCTAATTATGATGAGCGGATCCACTGAATATTATCTATGTTTACCCTTCATGAATTTCATCAGCTAGTCGGGATTTACTAAATTACCATTTTACCCTTCTAGCTGTTATTTCCTCAACTCCTTTGTCGCTTGTGAATAAGTTAGAAACAATGTATTGACGAGGAGCTAACAAGTCACATTGTTTCATCCAAAAGAGTCAGGACTCAATTTGGACACTGGCCAGTTCATTTATTCACACTCCAAGGAACAAAGCATGAGGTGACATACATTGCATTTCAGCAATCTTGTACATGAATTCCATATCTATGAGAACTTCACAAAGTTACTCATGACAGACTCACAACTTAGTACTTCACCAATAGGCCTTGTTCGGAATCACATAGTGAGTCCGAACTTTGACTTTCTCAAATGAGAATACTAAGGTGTGAAATGGCATGTCTCATTTCAGGATTAAGGTAAGCATGATGCAATTCATACATAGTGACTTCGAGACATAAGAGGTTAAATGGTTTGTTCTTATATTGTCTCTAGAAGTGCACTGGTCAATTCAGTACCTTCGGAAGATACCTAGAAGAACTATAGAGTCCCCAACTCTCAATGCCTCATAACCAGACATCATAGATTCTTCTAACAATCATATTGAGGTCAATAGTCCTTTGACCCTTAGATTGCGAATATATCGATTTAAGCAAACTACGAAGAGTTTGTTCATGCAAATCTACATTTGTCTCTTCGTAAGTTGTTAAGTTTGTTTATGGACTAAAAGACTAAGGTTTTATCATAAAGCTTCAAACAAAGAAAGAACGAATGAACGTTTCAACTTTATTAATGAATGAATAGGCAATTACAAGCAAGAGTCTTCGTAAGACTATATGACATCAAATGTACATAAATAGACACTACTACTCTTCTTGTGGGCACCATTGAAAACAAACCAGACATCATAGATTGTCCTAACAATCGTACTGAGATCAATAGTCCTTTGATCCTTATATTGCGAATATATT
Source organism: Urtica dioica subsp. dioica (assembly GCF_054948205.1). NCBI lineage: Eukaryota > Viridiplantae > Streptophyta > Magnoliopsida > Rosales > Urticaceae > Urtica > Urtica dioica. The sequence goes on along the minus strand of NC_142758.1, from coordinate 20,227,006 downwards.
GTTTTAAGCAAACCATGAAGAGTTTGTTCATGCGTTGCTTATGGAGTATAGACTACATTTGTCTCTTCATGTGTTGTGAGGTTTGATTATGGAGTAAAGACTAAGGTTTTATCATAAAGCTTCAGATAAGGAAGAATGAATGAACGTTTCAACTTTTATTAATAAATAAGCAATTACAAGCAAGAGTCTTCGTGAGACTTTATTACATCAAATGTACATAAGTAAAGACTACAACTCTTATTGTGGGCACCATTGACAACATCTAAAGTCTTCACTAGAAGCTATGAGCCGGGTCCTTCTCTAAAGTTTTAGATTCTTAACCTCCGAGCCCAAGATAGCCCCCTCAATTCCATTGAACTACGTTCTGACCTGATCCCGGACGACGGGTACGTAGGGAGACAAACTTTGGCCCGGTCAGACCCTCCAATACACACCTCAGGGTCTGGAGGGTGACCCTCGGTCTTCGATTTCATATTTTTGGCCCGGGCGCGGTCACTTGGTCCGACCTTGGATCAAACCGCCCGAGGTTTTTAATCGTTGTTCATTTTCGTGCGACAACATTTTGGCGCTAGAAGGAGGGGGACTTCCCAACTTATACATCCCGAAATCCCTTCTACAACTCGACCCCTTCTTTCTCGACTTGAGAAAGACATGAATGGTCAACCCCCCGTTCGTTCTGAGGGCGTAAATAACCGTGAGAACGCAACCGGAGTGAAGAAATACTTCTTGCGCTCCCGATTGCATGGGGATGAGGAGTCTCTCAATGACGAGAGCCACACTCCCTTGCCGCCTCCACCTCAGGATAGTCGGGACGACCGCATCCTCGAGATGGAGGAGAAGATCTGCCAACTAAGGGCGGCCAATGCGAGGTACCACCGCCAACTGGCGGATAAGGGACCTATGCAAGGCATTCCTCAAGAAGAACCCGAAGACCTCGTAGATGAATGACATGACTATGACCCTGACTACGAGGACTTGGAGATTTCGGCGGACATCGAGACTTCTTTGACTAAAGACGGGGAACTCCCCGTAGAGATCGAAGCCGATCCTTCAAATCCACCGCCTTAGACAAAGGCGATACCCATCTCCTTCCTAGAGGAGACTTCCTGACGATCAGCCCATGACCGACTTGGTCAGAGAAGATATGTCAGGGAAGGTCAAACGACTCGGCGAGTGAGGCGTGTGGCTCAAAGCTCACGCCCCCATGCCACTGATCATGAACTTAGGGATCAACTTACCGCCCAACGAAACAACCGTGGCGAAGACCTGCGGGAGAGGTTGAGTGCCCGCTAGGGTCACAACCCTGTCACCTGAATCAGTGGGGACCCTTGCACGGCTCATGGGTCAAATGAAAGGCGCCAAGTGATTCCTCCCGAGCAGGGAGTGACCCCCAACACTGGCCTTGACGTCGTCACCATGATTCACAACCTTCGCAGTGAAGTACGTGATCTACGTGAAGGCGTCTTGGCCGGTGATACATACGGGGTCGTAAAAGAACATTCATCACCATTCACTGCCCAAATCCTTGCTGAGGTGTGAACAGAAAACTTCAAACTCCCGAATCTCCCTCCATACAGTGGGAAAACCGACCCTACTTATCACATCAAACACTACGAAACTTGGATAACGATGCAGGGCGTCTCACCTGGGGCTCTATGACAAGCTTTTAGTCTTACACTCAACGGACCAGGCTTCGAGTGGTTTAAGAATTTAAGACCAGGGAGCGTCCAATCGTTCAAAGACCTAAAGGACATGTTTCTAGCATGATTTGCTACGTCGATGATACAAAAGAAAACTAAGATGTTGTCAATGGTGCCCACAAGAAGAGTTGTAGTCTTTACTTTTGTGCATGTGATGTAATAAAGTTTCACGAAGATTCTTTCTTGTAATTGCTTATTCAGTAATAAAAAGTTGAAACGTTCATCATTATTCCTTTTGTGAAGCTTTATGATAAAACCTTAGTCTTTAGTCCATGAACAAACTCAACAACACATGACGAGACAAATGTAGATTTGCATGAAAAAACTCTTCAAGGTTTGCTCAAAACAATATATTCGCAATCTAAGGGTCAAAGGACTATTGACCTTAGTACGATTGTTAGGAGAATCTATGATGTCTGGTTATGAGACATTGAGAGTTGGAGACTCTATAGTTCTTCTAGGTATCTTCTGAAGATACTGAATTGACCAGTGCACTTCTAGAGACAAAATAAGAACAAACCATTTAACCTCTTATGTCTCGAAGTCACTACGTATGAATTGTATCATGCTTACCTTACTCCTGAAATGAGACATGCCATTTCACAGCTTACATATTCTCATTTGAGAAAGTCAGATTTCGGATTCACTATGTGATTCTGAACAGGACCTATTGGTGAACTACTAAGTTCTGAAGATGTCATGAGTAACTTTGTGAAGTTCTCATAGATATGGAATTCATGTACAAGATTACTGAAATGCAATGTATATCACCTCATGCTTTGTTCCTTGGAATGTGAATAAATGAACTGGCCAGTGTCCAAATTGAGTCTTGACTCTTTTGGATGAAACAATGTGACTTATAAGCTCCTCGTCAATACATTGTTTCTAACTTATTCACAAGCGACAAAGGAGTTGACGAAATAACAGCTAGAAGGGTAAAATGGTAATTTTGTAAATTCCGACTAGCTGATGATATTCATGAAGGGTAAATGTTAATGCCTGAAAATGGATCAACACGAAAACCGGTGCGTGGTTCGGTCTAAGGCCGGACCCTATGACCGCGCGGTGGTCGAACGGAGAAGTTGTCCCAACACGTGTACCTCCGCCGTGCCGTAAAAGGATTTCCGACTACTCGTCACTTGAGAAAAGAGAGAAACGTGAGCTAAAGGACCGCGGAGGGGTTTCCTCCGGCGGGCAAACCGACGCTCATTATTAGTCTAGGTGTCGTGCTTCAAAGTTCTAGAGAGAGAAGCTCTGATGAGAGAGAAGCAGAGGTTTTGTAAGTGTGAGCAAAACGTACCTTAGAATGGGAAAAATGGAGGTATTTATAGAGACGTGATGATGGGTTGGGGTAAAACCGTCATCTACTCGGGCTCCCCCTTCAGACATGAGGTAGAGGTCGAGCCTGGCTGGAGGTCGAGCCTGGCTGGAGGTCGAGCCTGGCTGGAGGTTGAGCCTGACTGGAGGCCGAGCCTGGCTGGAGGTCAAGCCTGGCCTGGAGGTCGAGCCTGGCCTTGAGGTCGAGCCTGGCCTGGAGGTCGAGCCTGGCCTGGAGGTCGATCCTGCCTGGAGGTCGAGCCTGGCCTGGAGGTCCAGCCTGACGGGAGGTCGAGCCTGGCCTGGAGGTCGAGCATGGCCTGGAGGTCGAGCCTGCCTGGAGGTCGAGCCTGGCCTGCAGGTCGAGTCTGCCTGGAGATCGAGCCTGACGGGAGGTCGAGCCTGACTGGACGCCATGATGGGAGGTCCCCTCAGGGGTAAGCTCGACTTGTCTCAATCCTGGGCTCTGCTCTTTGGGTCGGGGTTGCCGCGCATCCTTGCTTGAGTTGGGTCTTGACGTTTTTTGGAAGGGGAAAAATCCCACACAACATTAACCCCCCAGTTTATTGGAGCACTTAGTCGTTCAAGAAATTTCGTGTCTTCGGGGCGGATCGTCGCTCGTCTGGACGTCATCCCGACCGTCTTTGATTTCCTAGCTTGAGTATGTTGATGGTGAGTACTCTCCACCTGGTTTCCCTTGTTGTTTTTTTTTATTTCTTATTTTTATTTTCTAGCTTCTTAAGCTTGATTTCCTTTTTTCTCCCTCACCCCCTTTATTTTTTTTTATTTTTTTTTACATCTCAGGTGTTGTGTGGAGCCTTGCAGATAAAGAGAGGAGTTTTTTTTTTAAAGAGTCTACCCACTTTTGTTTTTGAAAGGTAGCTCTTTTATCTCATGTTTTTGCCATTTCTTTAATCACTTGTCATCTTCTTCATGTTTTTTACTCTCCATTGATGGGTTCTACCAACTCACATGGTGATGGTGGGGTCCACAATCTCGAAATTGATGATTCTGTGGGGTTTGAGGACTTTACTACACCTTTTTCTTCTCCATGTGATGATTTTTTTGGATTAAAAGATGAGACTGACTTTCAAAATCTCATTATAGCTGCTCAAGAGAGTCTTAATGTTGATATTACCCAAAACACTTCTAAAAAGGACGTTGATAATTCCCAAACAGGATCCCCAAATGCTGGTGAGGCTATTAAAAAGTGTTTTCAGACCAATGTGGGAGTTGTTGGAGTTAGTCTGCAGGGTTGCTGTGACGTGGACAAGTCTGCTTCACTTAATACTTTATCAAATTCAAATGCTTTGACCAAGTCTCCTTCTTCTCCATTGAAAACCCCACGTCACACTTCTTCTTCGCTGGTTTACCAAAGGGTGAGGTTGGGTTTTCGAAAATCTTCCAGCCATTCTCTCCCTCGCCTGATTTCTTCTTCCCCGGAGCGTGACGCCCGGATCCTGACTGCCCGGAGCCGCTCGGTCCCTCCTATGCGTGACGAGAGCCCTCCATCTCCAGGTTGTCCAAGCTCAGCGGCCATTTTTCTTGGCGACGCCCGTCGGCCCAGCTTGTCGACCGCACGTGACGAGAGCTCTTTGCCTTCGAGCTCCGAGGTCGTGCTCGGCCAGGGGTCTCCTTCGCCGGCTCTGACCGAGCTCCTTCTTCTCCCTTGCCGAAGTTCCTCAGCCCGGGGAGTTGCGCTTGGCCGCGGGTCACCTTCGTCAGGCCCGGAGAGGAACGCCACTTCGAGCTCGCCGGAGCTTCTTCCCCAGAAGCGCGACGCCCAGATCCCGACAGCCCGGGCCCGTCCAGCTTCTCCTACGTGCGGCGGGGGTTTGTCTTTCCTCGGCGGTGGTTGCTCGAGCTTCTCCGGGCAGACGCGAGCTCCTCAGGTCCTTCTAGATCCGGCGCCGCTCCTTGGCTTCGGTGCTTCGCGCGACGGAGGGGGCTCCGGGTCAGATCCATCGGCGAGCTCCTCTGTCTCCGATTCGTGTGGCGAAGGCTGGGCTCCTCCGATCTTGGCGAGGTCTTTTGGCTTGGACAGCGGGACCCAGGCCGACCACGGCCCGCTCCCGTTGAGCTCGACGACGCCCATCGCCTCCGCGGTCGGGCGTGACCTCCGTGCTTCGTTGGCGACCTTGTACGTTCCAAGTCCGTCGCCGAATCGGTCTTCCTCGGATCAGAACCACTTGAGCGGAACCCTGAGGTACCTTCTTCCCCGAGGCCACGCAACGAGGACGAACCCCACTCTAGCCCAGAGAGGCGTCATCTTCCAGCCTCCGTGTGCGGCGGTGTGACTCGCCTCCGTGACCCAAACCCTCATGCCTCAGGTGAAATTTCTTCTTCTCTGGTAAATCTTGGAGTCTGGCGACGTCTCTCGGGCCTAGTGAAGAATCTCGGTCCATACGGCGGAGGGCGAGTTGTCACAGGTCTGGTGTTGCCTCTGTCTTCGGACCCGGGTCCGCGCGGGGCGTTTCTTGCAGACTCGACGGCGCGTTCGAGCCCTTTGGAGACCGTGCCGCCTCAATTTCCAGACTTGGATGTTCCGACAGGGGAGCCCAAACTGATCATGTCGATGCCAGATCCGTTCCTCGGACGCCCTCATAATCTAGTGCGCGATGCCGACTCGGCGGAGGCTGTTCTCGACCCTTCCTCAGAGCGAGTCGTCGCCGACGAGACTCATACTTCGTGAGGTCGGAGCGTGGCGCAGGGCCCATCTTCCCTTCCTCTGTCGAGTTCTTCAGGAGACGACGTCCGGGTAGACTCTACGGATTTAGCAAGCGTGGATCCAAAACGTGGGGGTAAGTTATCTGACTCTGGAGCCTGTGTGGATAGAGATTTGTGTGGTGGCAGGTCGGAGCGCGGCGAGGTGCATCGCGTCCCCGTCGTTAGGCTGGTCTCGTCAAATAAGGGGTCAGAGCGTCTCGTCCCCAGGAAGCGGGTGGATTCTCTACGTGCTCCGGCCATAACGCCGGCCCCTCGCACCGACCCCGACTACCACCCTTCTTTTGAGAAGACGATGATGAAAAAATATGTGAAGTCTCGCGGTGAACGGACACGCAGGTTGGGGGAGTCGCCCGTGGACGGGGACGTGCCTCGCCTGAAGAAGAAGAAATCGCGGGCAAGGTCGAGGCCGTCCGTAGATGAAGCTGAGCCTGCCTTGAAGAAAACTCGGCCCTGCTCCCGTCTCGCCTCAAATTCGGCGAAACCACATGGTTTCTCCGGTCTTGACGTGCCAAGTTCGGTCACTCTCGGAAGGATTACGAGGTTTCGGGATGAGTTTGGCGCCCTGTTTGGTGCGGAGCTCCGCGTGCCACGAGAGATGGAGGTCCCAAGCCGTCCGCCAGAGGGCTTCACTGCCGTCCATCTCAACAGTTTGAAGAATGGCATGGGTCTTCCGTTGCAGCCCGTCCTACAACATCTTCTAACCGCCCTTGGCCTCCACCGTGCGCAGCTGAGTCCCTCTTGTTATCGAGAAATGCCAACGCGCCATGACCCTCGATGAGTTTCGCAGTTTGTTCATGTACTATCCTAACGCGAGCGCGCGAGGCTTGTACTCCCCTCGGAACCGTACCAACTCATCATTCCTTAAGGGCTTTCCTTTGAGGGTAGCCAAGATATGGAGGTCTGACTGGGTGTGGGTGCCTGACCATTTACTGGGGGCCGTTCCCAGGTAGTTTGGCGCGATGGTTGACTTCCTCCCGGGCGAGAGCTCGTGCGACGTCGAGGAGTTTCTCGAGCATTTTGGGAACCTCTCCGAGTATGGTGACAAGGGTGCCACGTATATGACCCTCGAGGGGTGGAGTAGTTCGCGTTGGTTCCCACCTTGCGGATCCTCCCCTGCCGACGTGCCGCGATCTCTTCCAACCGTTCCTTCCGATCCGGGGTCGCGTTCTGCCGCGCGATCAGGATCGCAGTCATGTTCGGGATCCTCGACGTCGTCAGCTTCGACATCGCCCCTCTTAAATTCTTCGGCGACCTTCGCGGGCTCGTCGACCCGGGCCGCCGTGCGCCACGCGTCGCCCGGGGGCGCTTCTATGCCGGGCCCGTCGGATCCGACTACCTTATCATCTCTGCGCGCTCTGACTGCCTTGGTAGACCTCTCGGATCCGTCGCCCCCAGGTCGCCGACGGTGGTGCAGGATGGTAGACGGACCTTCTAGACCGAACTTTATACTTAGCCATTTTTCTCAGCTTCCATTCATATTATCTCTACTTGCATCATACTTAGCCATTTTTCCTCAGCTTCTGTTCATGCTATCTTTACTTGCATTATACTTAGTCATTTTTCCTCAGCTTCTCTCTTTTTTTTCAGGCATGGCTCATACAGGTCAGGGCGCGAGGAGAAGGTTCGTGGCTTCGTTGGTTCCGCCCGTCAAATTTCGTGGGGTGTCTGACGTGTGTGGCCCTACTGAAGCTGCGACCTCCCGAGCTCCGCGTGAGAGGACGATCGAGCGGAGGAGGTTCACTTCCTCACCGGATCTTTCGGTCGCCTCTCAGGTCAGGCCGGACGCTGGTGGCTCCGACGTGGTTCCCGTTCCTCGCGCTGTCGGTGAGGAGGAGGGGTGCGTGCCCCCTCTGCAGCGAGCGCTCGCGACCCAGTGACTAACTCTCTTCCCCAGCATGACGGTGGTTTTAAACGCCGTGCCTCCGACGCCGACCCCCCCCCCCCCTCTGCCGAAGAAACCTCGCGGTCCGACAGTCTCCGAGCTTGCGGATCGCCTTGGCGAGCGTTGCCTTCAAGACTTGGGGAAAGTTCGCATCGGAGACTTCATATCGGTAGTGTCGAAGGGCGGTTCCCAATCGATACGAGATGCGACCGAGCTTTCTCCCTCAGTAAGTCTTCTTTCCTCACTCTCCCGTCGGTGGTGTTAGTTTCCTGACCGTCTTTCTTTCGTGCAGCTTTTTATGGTATGCGAGCATAACGAGCAGGTGTACCGAGCTTCTCGCGACCGGTTGCAGGAGATAGGGGAGGTCCGCAAAGAGAGGGACTCCCTTTGCAAGGAGATGGAACGGCTGAAATTGGAGGCCCAGTCTTCGCGAGTCGTCGGCTTCGACGAAGGCAAGGCGACCGCTCGCGTCGAGGTGGCGCAGCTGAAGAAGAAATTGGAGGAACGCGACCTGGAGCTGAAAGAGGCGGTGTTATCGTCCGACGAGCGGTCCGTCGAAGTATCTCGTGCTCGTCATGAGATTTCCGATCTCAAGGAACGAGTGAGGTGTCTTCAGGGTGAGGTGGGACATAACGCCGATAAGCTCGCTTCCATGCGCACCCAGCTTGACAAGGGTGAGAAAACGATCGAGTCTCTCCGTGCTGACCTGGCGAGCACGACGACGACCATCGCCCAGCTCGAAAAGTCGGTCGAGGTTGAGCTAGAAAGGATAGAGGCTACGTGGGACGAGGCTTTTGGCAAGATGTTTTGGATGGGGGCTACCATGTGCCACGAAGGCTACCAGACGGAGAATTCCGGCACCGCTCCGACTTACAGGTTTCTTGACATCGAGGGTGCTCCTGCAAGACTCTGTGCTGCCCAGCTTGTCGTGCTCGCGCCCGACGTCCCGATTGCCTTTCCTGTCCCCACTCAGACGGTCCTCGAGGGTTCAACCGTGCCGCCCGCAGTGACCACTCAGCAGAGTCAGCAGGAGGGTCCTTCCGAGGGTGAGGCGCACGTGGACCTGGGAGATAGCCGTGATGGTGATTCTGATGATGAGGATTGACGCCTCCGTAGTGCTCTCGTTATTTAGTTAGCTCTTCCTTTTGAATAGAATTTTCTTTTGGTGTAGCGCGTGTTGTCAATGCTGCCCACAAGAAGAGTAGTAGTGTCTATTTATGTACATTTGATGTCATATAGTCTTACGAAGACTCTTGCTTGTAATTGCTTATTCATTAATAATAAAGTTGAAACGTTCATTCATTCTTTCTTTGTTTGAAGCTTTATGATAAAACCCTAGTCTTTTAGTCCATAAACAAACTTAACAACTTACGAAGAGACAAATGTAGATTTGCATGAACAAACTCTTCGTAGTTTGCTTAAAACGATATATTCGCAATCTTAGGGTCAAAGGACTATTGACCTCAGTACGATTGTTAGAAGAATCTATGATGTCTGGTTATGAGTCATTGAGAGTTGGGGACTCTATAGTTCTTCTAGGTATCTTCCGAAGGTACTGAATTGACCAGTGCACTTCTAGAGACAATATAAGAACAAACCATTTAACCTCTTATGTCTCGAAGTCACTATGTATGAATTGCATCATGCTTACCTTAATCCTGAAATGAGACATGCCATTTCACACCTTAGTATTCTCATTTGAGAAAGTCAAAGTTCGGACTCACTATGTGATTCCGAACAAGGCCTATTGGTGAAGTACTAAGTTGTGAGTCTGTCATGAGTAACTTTGTGAAGTTCTCATAGATATGGAATTCATGTACAAGATTGCTGAAATGCAATGTATGTCACCTCATGCTTTGTTCCTTGGAGTGTGAATAAATGAACTGGCCAGTGTCCAAATTGAGTCCTGACTCTTTTGGATGAAACAATGTGACTTGTTAGCTCCTCGTCAATACATTGTTTCTAACTTATTCACAAGCGACAAAGGAGTTGAGGAAATAACAGCTAGAAGGGTAAAATGGTAATTTAGTAAATCCCGACTAGCTGATGACATTCATGAAGGGTAAACATAGATAATATTCAGTGGATCCGCTCATCATAATTAGGTCGAATTCTTGAGTAGAAAATAAATTCATTTGAATCGAGATATTTTCAGTGTCAGCTCTTTAATGGAGTCAGTTGGCATTAAGCTAAACTTGGAAAAGGTTTGTGAACTTTTGAGTCCAAGTGTTTAGCTCAAGCTTTGTTCATTTGGGTCCATGAGGTCACTGTCACGAATCACATCGATAGGAATAGTTAAACTAGAAGCTAAGTCAAAACAAGAACGAAAATTGTCAAAAGGGTAATTTTGTCTTTTGAGACATATCATGAAATGAATGTCAATAAATTTTTTGACAAGTTCATTTGATGACTTAATGTCACTCGGCCATAACTTGATTATTGGGCCTCGTGAATTAATTTCATTTCATAAGAATTTTATTGAAAATTCTTAATGGGCATTTTTCATGTTGTCATGAACAAGTGGAAAAGCTTCTAGAAGGCCTTTCTAGATAAGTCATAGGCGCCCAAATACCCAAGAAACAAGAGAGAATATTTTGTGCATAAATGTATGAAGATACTTGCCAAAAGAAAAAGAGGAAACAAATTTCCCCTAAGGGAAATAAGAGGTAGGCGCCCAACACAAGTAAGATGCAAGGCAAGGAACAAAAAAGGAAATAAATCCAAGGCTTAATGAAGCCCACCTTGGCCAGATATGGCGATTTTACTCCGAGGTGCGCGGCTGTCTGAAACTCCAGTTTTTTAAGAAATCCGGATTTTCAAACCCCACTACCATGAGTTATAGAACTGTCATGAGAAAATTTTCTTGAGCAAAAATGTTTTTCATATGATTATAAACATGATGTGTAAGATTAAAATGTTTTGATTTTTGGAAGTTTAATTGAAATTGAATTTTTACAAAACTAGTTTGAATTTTGAAAAACCGTTTTCACTTTCAAACTTGAAAATATTTTGTCATCCAAATCAAATAAATTTTCAAAATGTTTTCAAAACTATATCTATATCACATATGTTCAAAATCTATATGCTCTTGAAAATTTGAGTGGGAGGTCTCTTTGTAGACAAGCCGAAAAATAAAAAGATGTGTAATCTCAAACTTTCAAGTGTTCGAGTGAGTTGAAGTTCACACTTCCCTCATGCACTTTCCTGAAATAGAAAATAGGAAAAGATCGAGTATGTACCTTGTGCCTTTATGCACTAATACTACTCTGAACATGTCGATCTAGGATTCTCTTCTAGTTGTCCGCTCTGTCGCTCTCTAACTAGGAAATCTGTTTCCGAACTTATAAGAGTCGATGAACCAACTCCAAAAACTAAGTGGGAGGGTTATACTTGTTGTTTGTAACCCACGATCCCCAACACTAATGAAAAGTGCAAGTGTCGCCGGACTAAGAGTCAGCCTCGTGGCCCTCTCTTAAATGAGAGTACTCAAGGGCGCTTTGCTCTGATCATTGCTCAATGAGCTACGTCCGAGAGTTAGACAATGATGGCAAGGCCTACCCTTGGGGGATTGTTTTTCAAAGTTGATCTTTTGGACTAAGTGGTTGGTTGCACACTTAGGCTCAATCCCTAGTAATCCTCCCTCGAGGCCCTGCGAAAGGATGTGAGTGATCAAACCAATTTACAAGGTGGCTAGTCAAAGCTGATGTATTGACATCTTGGCTAAGCATTAATGATGTGTCATTTACTTATAAAAGGAGATTTTTTGCGGCCTTCTCTTGAGGGAGTAAATTATCGTTTGGTTTATAACACCTTTGGATTTTATAAAAGTCTTAATAAAACTTAAATCCTAAACCAAAGACTAATCATAAACTTGTTTCAACTTATATAGGCAATATGTCTCCCAACTCTCTCTCTTTCATTCTTTCCTCGAACAAACTCGAAAACGAAAACTACATAGATTCGAAACATAACCTCGACATAATACCTAACATTAACAAGCACAAATGGGTACTCACCACCCCGTGTCCTCCTCTGACAAATGATGATTCAACTCAAGAGGATAATGACGCCGTAGCGGCCTGGCTTCGATCCGATGAGATTGTGAGGTGCTATATCTTGGCATCTATGAACAATATGCTGAAAGAGCAACATTGCAACATCGAGACTGCCGCCGAAATGCTCTACAATCTCCTTGAGATGTTTGGAGGGCAAGGGCGTCAAACAAGGCAACAGGCAGTCCGACAGTTTATGAACTGTCACATGAAGGCTAGGACACCTGTTGGAGACTTTATGATATTGATCATTAGTCATCTGAGTAAAATGGAAATCCTAGGATCTAAGATTGATGGGAAGAATATCATAGATATGATCTTAGATACTCTCCCCGCATCTCTTGATACCTCCATGATGAACTACTCCATAAACAAGCTAGAGTACACTGTTACCAAGCTTATGATGGAACTTCACACTGCTGTAGGTCTCACTAAGAGAAAGAGGAATCAAGGAGAGGCACATGCTACTGAGCACAAAGCCTCCGCCTCTAAAACTGAGAAGGGACCTTACAAGGCCGATAAAAAGAACTGTCCTGCCTATCTCAAAGCAAAGGAACATAGTATTGTACTAGTTACCGAAGCATGCTTAGTAGCTGATAATGTATCAACGTGGATTCTTGACTCCGCTGCTACTAACCATATTTACTGTTCCATGAATGGTTTCAAGAAAACCAAAAAGCTTAGAGGAAGGTGAGTTCTGTTTCAAATGGGGTGATGGGAGCCCGGTGTCTGCAAAGGCTGTGGGATCCGTGACGCTGTCTTTTGAAGACCGCACTTTAAACTTGAATAATGTTTATTTTGTTCCTACCTTTGGGAAGAACTTAATATCCGTTGCTCGTCTTCGTGAGCAAGATTATTGTTTAAAATTCATTAAGAATGGAATTCGTATTTCGTTTCCTGATAATTCTTTTGTCACTGATGCATGTATGAAGAATGCTCTTTTCTACATCTATCCCACTCAACCTTCTCTTTTAGACACCGAAATAGATAATGATCTAATTAGGGAGCCAAAGAGGATCAAACTTTCCGAATCCTCCGATCTAACAAAATCAACACACCTATGGCACTTAAGACTTGGTCATATCAGTCTAGAAAGGATTAAGAGACTTGTGAGGGATGGTCCACTCCAAGCCTCTGCAATAGGTTCACTACCTACTTGTGAATCCTGCATAGAAGGAAAAATGACTAAGCGGCCTTTCTCTGATAAAGGTCGAAGAGCCACTGAGTTGCTGGAACTAATACATTCTGATGTATGTGGTCCGCTCAGCCAACAGGCACGTGGAGGATACGAATACTTCGTTACCTTCACTGATGATTACTCACGATATGGGTTTGTCTATTTGCTCAAACACAAATCCGAGACCTTTAACGTATTTAAGGTCTTTAGGGCTTTAGTGGAAAAGCAAACTGGCAAAGTGATCAAAACCCTTCGATCTGATCGAGGTGGTGAGTATATGTCTGGAGAGTTCGATGACTTTCTTAAAGAAGAAGGTATCGCTTCTCAGCTTACCGCACCTGGCACACCTCAACAAAACGGAGTGTCAGAGAGAAGAAACCGAACTCTTATGGAGATGGTGTTGTCAATGGTGCCCACAAGAAGAGTAGTAGTGTCTATTTATGTACATTTGATGTCATATAGTCTTACGAAGACTCTTGCTTGTAATTGCTTATTCATTAATAAAGTTGAAACGTTCATTTATTCTTTCTTTGTTTGAAGCTTTATGATAAAACCTTAGTTTTTTAGTCCATAAACAAACTTAACAACTTACGAAGAGACAAATGTAGATTTGCATGAACAAACTCTTCGTAGTTTGCTTAAAACGATATATTCGCAATCTTAGGGTCAAAGGACTATTGACCTCAGTATGATTGTTAGAAGAATCTATGATGTCTGGTTATGAGGCATTGAGAGTTGGGGACTCTATAGTTCTTCTAGGTATCTTCCGAAGATACTGAATTGACCAGTGCACTTCTAGAGACAATATAAGAAAAAACCATTTAACCTCTTATGTCTCGAAGTCACTATGTATGAATTGCATCATGCTTACCTTAATCCTGAAATGAGACATGCCATTTCACACCTTAGTATTCTCATTTGAGAAAGTCAGAGTTCGGACTCACTATGTCATTCCGAACAGGGCCTATTGGTGAAATACTAAGTTGTGAGTATGTCATGAGTAACTTTGTGAAGTTCTCATAGATATGGAACTCATGTACAAGATTGCTAAAATGCAATGTATGTCACCTCATGCTTTGTTCCTCGGAGTGTGAATAAATGAACTGGCCAGTGTCCAAATTGAGTCCTGACTCTTTTGGATGAAACAATGTGACTTGTTAGCTCCTCGTCAATACATTGTTTCTAACTTATTCACAAGCGACAAAGGAGTTGAGGAAATAACAGCTAGAAGGGTAAAATGGTAATTTAGTAAATCCCGACTAGCTGATGACATTCATGAAGGGTAAACATAGATAATATTCAGTGGATCCGCTCATTATAATTAGGTGAATTCTTGAGTAGAAAATAAATTCATTTGAACCGAGAGATTTTCAGTGTCAGCTCTTTAGTGGAGTCAGTTGGCATTAAGCTAAACTTGGAAAAGGTTTGTGAACTTTTGAGTCCAAGTGTTTAGCTCAAGCTTTGTTCATTTGGGTCCATGAGGTCACTGTCACGAATCACATCGATAGGAATAGTTAAACTGGAAGCTAAGTCAAAACAAGAACGAAAATAGTTAAAAGGGTATTTTTGTCTTTTGAGACAAAGGATGAAATGAATGTCAATAAATTTTTTGACAAGTTCATTTGATGACTTAATATCACTCGGCCAAGACTTGATCATTGGGCCTTGTGAATTAATTTCATTTCATAAGAATTTTATTGAAAATTCTAAATGGGCTTTTTCTTATGTTGTCATGAACAAGTGAAGAAAATTCTAGAAGCCTTTTCTAGAAGCCATAGGCGCCCAACACTACCCAAAGAGAAAGGGAAATTATTTTGTGCATAAATGTATTTAGATACTTGCCAAAAGAAAAAGAGGAAACAAATTTGCATATTAGATGCACAAGGGAATCGGCCAAGAGAGTAATAGGCAAGCCAAGGAACAAAAAAGGAAACGAATCCTAGCCTTCTAGAAGGCTGCCTTGGGCGCCCAAAGGAATGAGAAATAAGGGTTATTTTGCTCATGAATATGTGATATTCTATAGAAGAGGAAACTACCTTATTGAAGGTAAGACATCTCCTATAAATAGGAGCCTCATTCTTCTCATTTCATTCATTCAACATAAGTTAGAGATTGAGAGACTCTCTCTCTAGACATTGTTGGCCGAACTCCTCTCTCTCTCTCTTTCTAGTTTATTTTCGATTTTTCTTGTTTTGGCACCTAGGTCATCACTCGACCTAGTGTTTAGCTCTGCGACTTCGAGACTCGTTCTTAAGTCGTAGTGTTTAAAAGTGCCCACTCACTGATTCCTTCTTTTCGAGTTATTTAGTGATAGAAACTTTCGTGGTTGCTCGAGGTGCCGAGGAAAGAAAGAGAGACGTGCTGCGAGGGGAGACGAGCGTTGCAAACTTTCCACAAGCTTCTTCAAAGTTCAAGCTTCAAGAAAGGTTAGTAAACTTCTAGCTCATATTGGTTTTTAATTACATGTACTTGCACTTGTCTAGGTTAGTAAAAACTGTTCTACTTGTAAAAGAAAATTTTTAAAATTCCGCCGCTTACCGAAGCGTTAATTATTTTCTCAAACCCTAGATTGATTCCAACAAATGGTATCAGAGCTATGGTCAAACATTAGCATGTACATGTTTTTAAAATTATGAGCTTGAAAATCGTTTTCGAAAGTTTACTAATTTTGTGACAAGTTAGAATTGTAATCTTAGATTTTTTTTAATTTAATGCTCTTGTCTTTAAATTAAAAAGCATGTTGATTTTCTAGGAGTTTGGGATGTTTTTAAAACACATTAGAATCAGTTCTAAAAGTTTTTAATTTTTTATATTGAAAAACGTGTTTTAAAGGTTTGAGAAATTTCGGTAAATTTTGTGACTAGTTACTTTGTCTTTCTAGTTTCTTTTATTTACCGTATTCGTTTTATGCTTGTTGTTATTTCTTTTATTCTATGTTATTACCCTGCTAATAAAACACAAATAAAAGCTTTAAACAACATCTTAAAACGTTCAGTTACACTTGATTCTTTTTCGCACCTAAAAAGGACCAAAGTTTTAATTTATTTCTTTTTCTTCGAGCTGGAGTAAACCCGCATTAAAAGTGGCATAAATCTCTGCTCCGAAATCTAAATTTAATGATTCTTGAATCAAATTAAAGCTCTGTCTGTCCTCTGTCTAATGCCACCGGTTTCGGCTCAAAAGGACATCGGAGCCGCCAGATATGGTGATTTTACTCCGAGGTGCGCGGCTGTCTGAAACTCCAGTTTTTTAGAAATCCGGATTTTCAAACCCCACGACCATGAGTTATAGAACTCTAATGAGAAACTTTTCTTGAGCAAAAATGTTTTTCATATGATTATAAACATGATGTGTAAGATTAAAATGTTTTGATTTTTGAAAGTTTAATGGAAATTAAATTTTTACAAAACTAGTTTGAATTTTGAAAAACCGTTTTCACTTTCAAACTTGAAAATATTTTGTCATCCAAATCAAATAAATTTTCAAAATGTTTTCAAAACTATATCTATATCACATATGTTCAAAATCTATATGCTCTTGAAAATTTGAGTGGGAGGTCTCCTTGTAGACAAGCCGAAAAATAAAAAGATGTGTAATCTCAAACTTTCAAGTGTTCGAGTGAGTTGAAGTTCACACTTCCCTCACGCACTTTCCCGAAATAGAAAATAGGAAAAGATCGAGTATGTACCTTGTGCCTTTATGCACTAATACTGCTCTGAACATGTCGATCTAGGATTCTCTTCTACTTGTCCGCTCTGTCGCTCTCTAACTAGGAAATTTGTTTCCGAACTTATAAGAGTCGATGAACCAACTCCAAAAACTAAGTGGGAGGGTTATATTCGTTGTTTGTAACCCGCGATCCCCAACACTAGTGAAAGATGCAATAACGTGGGACTAAGAGCCGCTCTTGCGACCCTCACTTAAATGTGAGTACTCCAAGGCGTTATTGCTTCGATCATTGCTCAATGAGCTACGTCCAAGAGTGATGCAATGATGACAAGGCCTCCCCTTGGGGGATTGTTTTTCAAAGCTGATCTTTTGGACTAAGTGGTTGGTTGCACACTTAGGCTCAATCCCTAGTATCCTCCCTTGAGGCTCTGCGAAAGGATGTGAGTGATCAAACCAATTTAAAAGGTGGCTAGTCAAAATAGATGTATTGATATCTTGGCTTAGCATTAATGATGTGTCATTTACTTATAAATGGAGATTTTTTGCGGCCTTCTCTTGAGGGAGTAAATTATCGTTTAGTTTATAACACCTTTGGATTTTATAAAAGTCTTAATAAAACTTAAATCCTAAACCAAAGACTAATCATAAACTTGTTTCAACTTACATAGGCAATATGTCTCTCAACCATCTCTCAATCTTTCTTTCCTCGAATAAACTCGAAAACGAAAACTACTTAGATTCGAAATGTAACCTCGACATAATACCTACCGTTACCAAGCACAAATAGGTACTCACCACGCCGTGTCCTCCTCTGACGAATGATGATTCGACTCAAGAGGACAATGACGCCTTAGCGGCCTGGCTTCGATCCGATGAGATTGTGAGGTGCTATATCTTGGCATCTATGAACAATATGCTGAAAGAGCAACAACGTGACATCGAGACTGCCGCCGAAATGCTCTACAATCTCCTTGAGATGTTTGGAGGGCAAGGACGTCAAACAAGGCTACAAGCAGTCCGACAGTTTATGAACTGTCGCATGAAGGCTAGGACTCCTGTTAGGGACCATATGATGCTGATCATTAGTTACCTAAATGAAATGGAAATCCTAGGATCTGAGATTGATGGGAAGAATATCATAGATATGATCTTAGAAACTCTCCCCGCATCTCTTGATACCTCCAAGCTGAACTACTCCATTACAAAGCTAAAGTACACTGTTATCGAGCTTATGGAGGAACTTCACACTGCTGTAGGTTTCACTAAGAAAAAGAGGAATCAAGGAGAGGCACATGCTACTGAGCAAAAAGCCTCCGCCTCTGGAACTGTGAAGAGACCTTACAAGGCCGATAAAAAGAACTGTCCCGCCTATCTCAAAGCAAAGGAACATAGTATTGTACTAGTTACCGAAGCATGCTTAGTAGCTGATAATGTATCAACGTGGATTCTTGACTCCGCTGCTACTAACCATATTTGCTGTTCCTTGAATGGTTTCAAGAAAACCAAAAGCTTAGAGGAAGGCGAGTTCTGTTTCAAATGGGGTGATGGGAGCCAGGTGTCTGCAAAGGCTGTGGGATCCGTGACGCTGTCTTTTGAAGACCGCACTTTAAACTTGAATAATGTTTATTTTGTTCCTACCTTTGGGAAGAACTTAATATCCGTTTCTCGTCTTCGTGAGCAAGATTATTGTTTAAAGTTCATTAAGAATGGAATTCGTATTTCGTTTCCTGATAATTCTTTTGTCACTGATGCATGTATGAAGAATGCTCGTTTCTACATCTATCCCACTCAACCTTCTCTTTTAGACACCGAAATAGATAACGATCTAATTAGGGAGCCAAAGAGGATCAAACTTTCTGAATCCTCCGATCTAACAAAATCAACACACCTCTGGCACTTAAGACTTGGTCATATCAGTCTAGAAAGGATTAAGAGACTTGTGAGGGATGGTCCACTCCAAGCCTCTGCAATAGGTTCACTACCTACTTGTGAATCCTGCATAGAAGGAAAAATGACTAAGCGACCTTTCTCTGATAAAGGTCGAAGAGCCACTGAGTTGCTGGAACTAATACATTCTGATGTATGTGGTCCGCACAACCAACAGGCACGTGGAGGATACGAATACTTCGTTACCTTCACTGATGATTACTCAAGATATGGGTTTGTCTATTTGCTTAAACACAAATCCGAGACCTTTAACGTATTTAAGGTCTTTAGGGCTTTAGTGGAAAAGCAAACTGGCAAAGTGATCAAAACCCTTCGATCCGATCGAGGTGGTGAGTATATGTCTGGAGAGTTCGATGACTTTCTTAAAGAAGAAGGTATCGCTTCTCAGCTTACCGCACCTGGCACACCTCAACAAAACGGAGTGTCAGAGAGAAGAAACTGAACTCTTATGGAGATGGTTAGATCGATGATGAGTTACTCATCACTCCCGCTTTCTTTTTGGGGATATGCCCTCGAAACAGCCGCTTATATTCTGAACCAAGTTCCGTCCAAAACGGTTCCTGGTACTCCTTATGAAAGATGGACTGGCCGTAAAGTGAATCTTGGCCGCATCCGAATTTGGGGTTGCCCTGCACACGTGCTGAGGCAAAAGACTAGCAAGTTGGCTAGTAGGTCAGAATTGTGCCTGTTTGTAGGATATCCGAAGGAAACCAAAGGTTTTACTTTCTATAGTCCCGAGGACGATAAGACTTTCGTTAGCACGAAGGCTCGTTTCCTTGAGGAGGACTTTATGAAGGATGCAAAACCTAGAAGCAAAATTGTGCTTGAAGAAAAGTTGGGTGAGGAAGCTTCTACCTCATCTGTAAGAACTGTTCTTACCCCAACTGAAACACAACCTAACTCATAAGAATCTCGTCAAGTAGTACTTAGACGTAGTGGGAGGGCTACTCAAAAGCCTGACAGGTACATGTCTTATGGAGACTCTCTTGTAGCCGTCTCCGACATGGATGACCGTGTTTCCTATAGCCAAGCGATGGCTTGTTCTGAATCAAACCTTTGGCTTGACGCCATGAAAGTTGAAATGCACTCGATGTATGTCAACAAAGTCTGGAAACTTGTAGACCTTCCTGAAGGGATTAAACCCGTAGGGTGTAAGTGGATATACAAGAAGAAAAGGGGTCCTGATGGGAACGTTGAGACGTTCAAAGCACGACTTGTGGCAAAGGGTTATACCCAACAAGAAGGGATTGACTATGAAGAAACCTTCTCGCCAGTCGCAATGCTTAAATCCATCCGCATACTCCTGTCCATAGTTGCAGCTCTCGACTATGAGATCTGGCAAATGGATGTCAAGACATCCTTTCTGAATGGCAATCTTGACGAGCGCATTTACATGGCTCAACCAGACGGTTTCGTGGATAAAGGTCAAGAGACCAAGGTTTGTGAGTTGCTTAAATCCATTTATGGACTAAAGCAAGCATCTAGGTCATGGAATATTAGATTCGATGAAACTGTAAAAAGCTTTGGCTTTGAACAGTCGATAGATGAGCCTTGTGTTTACAAATTAATACACGAAGGTAAAGTTGTGTTTCTGGTACTATATGTCGATGATATACTACTCATTGGTAATGACGTGGGTAAGTTATCTGAGGTTAAGGTCTGGCTGGCAAAGCAATTCGATATGAAGGATCTAGGAGAAGCCGCATACATTCTGGGAATC
Source organism: Urtica dioica subsp. dioica (assembly GCF_054948205.1). Lineage (NCBI taxonomy): Eukaryota > Viridiplantae > Streptophyta > Magnoliopsida > Rosales > Urticaceae > Urtica > Urtica dioica. Next base: position 20,206,815 of record NC_142758.1, on the reverse strand, counting down.
CAAATCTTTCGAGATAGGAAAAACCGGACCCTGTCGCTCTCTCAAGCATCTTATATTGATAAGGTGATGGATCGCTTCTCGATGCAAGACTGCAAGAGGGGTCAAACACCCTTTAGGCATGGAGTTTCACTCTCTAAGGACCAGTCTCCCAAGACTGCACAAGAGATTGAAGACATGAGGAAGATTCCTTACGCCTCTGCCGTAGGAAGCCTCATGTATGCCATGCTTTGCACTAGACCTGACATCTGTTTCGCCGTTGGTGTAGTTAGTCGTTTCCAATCCAACCCTGGACCCGAGCACTGGATTGCTGTTAAGCATGTTCTTAAGTATCTTCGAAGAACTAGGAACTTGATGCTTACATACTCAGGTACTGACCTGACTATGACGGGATATACCGACTCCGAGTTTCAAGCGGATAAGGATTCCAGGAAATCCACTTCGGGATCTGTGTTCATCCTTAATGGTGGAGCTGTTGTGTGGAGAAGTATTAAGCAATCTTGCATTGCTGACTCCACAATGGAAGCAGAATATGTGGCTGCTTGTGAAGCATCCAAAGAGTCTGTATGGCTTAGAAAATTCCTTAAGTATTTGGAATTTGTTCCAAACGTCGACGAGCCCATGACCCTTTATTGTGATAATAGTGGGGCTGTCGCTAACTCAAAGGAACCTAGAAGCCATAAGCGCTCTAAACATATTGTGAGGAAATACCATTTGATTCGAGAGATCGCGCAACGCGGAGACGTGGAGGTGAAGTAGATCTCTGGAAGATCCATTCACCAAGGCCCTAGCGAACATGGTCTTCGACCAACTTCGAGAGGGATTAGGCATGTAGGACTACTCACATCTTCTTTGAGTCAAGTGGGAGTTTGTTGTCAATGGTGCCCACAAGAAGAGTAGTAGTGTCTATTTATGTACATTTGATGTCATATAGTCTTACGAAGACTCTTGCTTGTAATTGCTTATTCATTAATAAAGTTGAAACGTTCATTCATTCTTTCTTTGTTTGAAGCTTTATGATAAAACCCTAGTCTATTAGTCCATAAACAAACTTAACAACTTACGAAGAGACAAATGTAGATTTGCATGAACAAACTCTTCGTAGTTTGCTTAAAACGATATATTCGCAATCTTAGGGTCAAAGGACTATTGACCTCAGTACGATTGTTAGAAGAATCTATGATGTCTGGTTATGAGGCATTGAGAGTTGGGGACTCTATAGTTCTTCTAGGTATCTTCCGAAGATACTGAATTGACCAGTGCACTTCTAGAGACAATATAAGAACAAACCATTTAACCTCTTATGTATCGAAGTCACTATGTATGAATTGCATCATGCTTACCTTAATCCTGAAATGAGACATGCCATTTCACACCTTAGTATTCTCATTTGAGAAAGTCAAAGTTCGGACTCACTATGTGATTCCGAACAAGGCCTATTGGTGAAGTACTAAGTTGTGAGTCTGTCATGAGTAACTTTGTGAAGTTCTCATAGATATGGAATTCATGTACAAGATTGCTGAAATGCAATGTATGTCACCTCATGCTTTGTTCCTTGGAGTGTGAATAAATGAACTGGCCAGTGTCCAAATTGAGTCCTGACTCTTTTGGATGAAACAATGTGACTTGTTAGCTCCTCGTCAATACATTGTTTCTAACTTATTCACAAGCGACAAAGGAGTTGAGGAAATAACAGCTAGAAGGGTAAAATGGTAATTTAGTAAATCCCGACTAGCTGATGACATTCATGAAGGGTAAACATAGATAATATTCAGTGGATCCGCTCATCATAATTAGGTCGAATTCTTGAGTAGAAAATAAATTCATTTGAACCGAGAGATTTTCAGTGTCAGCTCTTTAATGGAGTCAGTTGGCATTAAGCTAAACTTGGAAAAGGTTTGTGAACTTTTGAGTCCAAGTGTTTAGCTCAAGCTTTGTTCATTTGGGTCCATGAGGTCACTGTCACGAATCACATCGATAGGAATAGTTAAACTGGAAGCTAAGTCAAAACAAGAACGAAAATTGTCAAAAGGGTAATTTTGTCTTTTGAGACATATGATGAAATGAATGTCAATAAATTTTTTGACATGTTCATTTGATGACTTAATGTCACTCGGCCATAACTTGATTATTGGGCCTCGTGAATTAATTTCATTTCATAAGAATTTTATTGAAAATTCTTAATGGGCCTTTTTGATGTTGTCATGAACAAGTGGAAAAGCTTCTAGAAGGCCTTTCTAGATAAGTCATAGGCGCCCAAATACCCAAGAAACAAGAGAGAATATTTTGTGCATAAATGTATGAAGATACTTGCCAAAAGAAAAAGAGGAAACAAATTTCCTCTAAGGGATATAAGAGGTAGGCACCCAACACAAGTAAGATGCAAGGCAAGGAACAAAAAAGGAAACAAATCCAAGGCTTAATGAAGCCCACCTTGGCCGAGTGCATCATAGAGGAAAAGAGGAAATTGGCTCATGAATATGTGATATTCTATAGAAGAGGAAACTACCTTATTGAAGGTAAGACCTCTCCTATAAATAGGAGCCTCATTCTTCTCATTTTTCTCATTCCACATAAGTTAGAGATTGAGAGCTTCTCTCTCTAGAACTTGTGGTTGCCGCCCCTCTTCTCTCTCTCTCTAGTTTATTTTCGATTTTTCTTGTTTTGGCACCTAGGTCCTCACTCGACCTAGTGTTTAGCTCTGCGACTTCAAGACTCGTTCTTAAGTCGTAGTGTTTAAAAGTGCCCACTCACTAATTCCTTTATTTCGAGTGATTTAGTGATAGAAACTTTCGTGGTTGCTCGAGGTGCCGAGGAAAGAAAGAGAGACGTGCTGCGAGGGGAGACGAGCGTTGCAAACTTTCCAAAAGCTTCTTCAAAGTTCAAGCTTCAAGAAAGGTTAGTAAACTTCTAGCTCATATTGGTTTTTAATTACATGTACTTGCACTTGTCTAGGTTAGTAAAAACTGTTTTACTTGTAAAAAAAAATTTTTAAAATTCCGCCGCTTACCGAAGCGTTAATTATTTTCTTAAACCCTAGATCGATTCCAACAGCGCGGTTTGTTGTGTGTTTAGTTAGATTACGACTTTAGGGGACGGTGCGGTTGGTTGTGCACATAGTTAGATGTTTGTCCGACTCTCTTTTGTGGTGTTTAAATGGTGGAATGAGAGTTGTCTTTAATCTTCATCTTTGAATGTTATATTGTGTTGAATATCTTGCCTGCTTTTATGTCTTTAACTTTAGGGGCGCCTTGCCGCCTTCCTCGCTGTTGGGCCGGACATCGTTGATGTCTCGAGTCCCTGTTCGTGTGAGTGCCTCGTGGGCGCCTCGCCGCCTTCCTCGCCGTTGGGTTGGACGTACCTGACGTCTCTGACCTTCGTGAGTGCCTCGTGGGCGCCTCGCCGCCTTTCCCGCCGTTGGGCCGGACACCGTCGATGTCTCGAGTCCCTGTTCGCATGAGTGCCTCGTGGGCGCCTCGCCGCCTTCCTCGCCGTTGGGCTGGACGTACCTGACGTCTCTGACCTGCGTGAGTGCCTCGTGGGTGCCTCGCCGCTTTCCTCGTCGTTGGGTTGGACGTCTCTGACCCGGTTCGCGTGAGTTCCTCGTGGGCGCCTCGCCGCCTTCCTCGCTGTTGGGCCGGACATCTTTGATGTCTCGAGTCCCTGTTCATCATTACCCCCCAGTCTCTTGCGTGATCTTGTAAAGATTGGGGAAGAGACTTAGAAGGCTACTTTCACCCTTAATTCCCTTCATTGTGACATAACCATTAGCGATAATTACATGTCAGGCGATAAATAAGGATTCGAGAAAGGGGTAAATGGATTTCATTGAACAGAAATAGTGTTTTGCAGTTACATGGGACTGATTACAAAGACACTTTCATCTGTGTTTCACTACACACTTCGTTGAAATAAAAAATAAAGAAGGTAGAAATAAGTCGCTGGCTGAGTTCGTGCATCACTGGTAATATTGTCTCAGATGCTCGGCGTTCCATGGGTGCTTGATTTCCTTCCCGCTTGTCTCCTCGAGGCGGTAGGTTCCGTCACAGATCACTTGGCGGACGCGGTAGGGACCTTCCCAGGTGGGTTCGAGCACTTCTGCGCCGAGCTCTTGGGTGTTCTGGAAAACTCTCCGTAAGACGAGGCTGCCTTCAGCGAAGCGACGAGCCTTCACCCTGGAATTGTAGTGGCGTTCGACGACCCTCTTTTGCGCCGCCATGCGTGCGAGCGCGTCTTCTCTTCTTTCTTCGATCAGGTCCAGCTCGCCTCGGAGGGTTTCGTCATTCCCTTCTTCATCCAAGTGTTCCACTCGGGGGGAGGGGATTGCTACTTCGGCGGGGATGACTGCCTCGATGCCGCAGGTGAGGGCGAAAGGCGTTTCGCCGGTGGCAGAGCGGGTCGTCGTCCTGTACGCCCAGAGAATGAAAGGGAACTCTTCTGCCCACTTCCCCTTCTTGTCTTCCAGCTTCTTTTTCAGGTTTTCCTTTATGGTTTTGTTGACGGCCTCGACTTGGCCGTTTGCCTGGGGGTGTCTGGATGATGAGAACGTCTTGCTGATCCCTAGTTCCTTGCACAAGTGACGGAGCTTGTCGTTGTCGAACTGCCTCCCATTGTCTGTGACTATGGACGCAGGTATCCCGTGGTGACATATTATGTTCCTCCATATAAAGTTCGTGGTGTTGCCCTCCGTGATGGGACCCAAGGGTTCTGCTTCGACCCACTTCGTGAAATAGTCGATGGAAACGATCGCGTACTCTCGCCCCCCAAGTGCTTTTGGCAGCTTTCCAATCAGGTCGATCCCCCACTTCGCAAAGGGTCGTGGGACCAGGACCGGGCATAACGGGGCCGGGGGCTGATGGGGGACATGGGTGAATCGCTAGCATTTGTCGCACCTTCGAGCCAGGTCGTGTGCGTCTTTCTTGAGCGTAGGCCAGAAGTATCCCTGCTTAAGGGCCTTGAGAGCTAGCGACTGTCATGCCGAGTGATTCCCGCAGATTCCCTCATGGATCTCTCTGAGAACACGGTCAGCCTCGTCATTTTCCAGGCATCGGAGGAGTGGTTGCGAGAATCCCCGCTTGTAGAGCATGTTGCCCTGCAAGGTATACCTGGATGCTTGGTACTTGAGTCGTTTCGCTTCCATATGGTCGGCGGGTAGCTCGCCGTGGCGCAAGTATTTCGTCAGGGGGGTCGTCCAGGTCGGCTCGCCTCCCGTGTTGATGGAGAGGATCTCTGTCTTCTCGATTGATGGACATGCGAGCGCCTCGACAGGGACCTTCCCCAGCTCCTTGTCGTCCGCCCCAGAGGCCATCCTGGCAAGCGCGTCGGCCTCGACATTGGAGCCCCTCGGTATCTGTTTGATCTCGTACCAGGCGAATGCTTCTAGACGGCGACGGGCTTCGGCTAGATATGCAATCATGTTCTCTTCCTTGGCTTGATATTCTCCTTCGACCTGCTTTGTGATAAGCTGTGAGTCACAGTGTATCCTGAGGTTGCATGCGCCGAGCTTCCTAGCAATCTCAAGTCCTGTGAGGAGGGCCTCATACTCAGCCTCGTTGTTCGAAGCTTTGAAGCCGAAGCGGAGAGCGTAATTGAGCTTTTCATTTTGCGGGTTGGTGAGTACCACGCCTGCCCCTGAACCATGGGAGTTCGACGCCCCATCGACGTGCATATCCCACACTGGGCCGCAGGGGGCGGCCTTCCTCTTTGGATTTTGCGGGTTTTCCTTTGGTTCTCCTGCCTGTTGAGTCTCCATGTCATATGTGAACTCGGCTATGAAGTCGGCCACCGCCTGACCCTTGATGGCGACCCTGGGTTGAAATTCCACGCCGTATTCGCCTAATTCTTGGGACCAGATTGCCACTCTGGAGGATGTCCCTTTCTGTAAGGCTTTCCTGATCGGGTGCTCTGTTCGCACCACGACCTAGTGCGCCTAGAAGTACGGGCGAAGCTTCCTGGCGGCGGTGGCCAAGGTGAGGGCGAGCTTTTCTATCTCGGGGTACCTGGTCTCGGCGTCCAAGAGCGCCTTGCTGACATAATAGATGGGTTGCTGGACTCTATCTTCTTCTCGAACCAGGACAGCGCTGACCGCCCTGGCCGACACAGATAGGTAGAGGTAAAGTGTCTCGCCGTCTTTTGGCTTTGTGAGGAGTGATGGGGAGCCAAAGTAACCTTTGAGTTCCTGGAACACTGATTCGCACTTCTCGTCCCATGTAAAGTTCTTTCCGCCTTTCAAAGCTTGAAAGAAAGGTTGACATCTGTCTGTTGCCTTGGATACGAAAGGGTTCAGGGCGGCGACGTGTCCGGTTAGGCTTTGAACTTCCTTGACTCTCTATGGGCTTTTCATTTCGAACAGTGCTCGAATCTTCTCGGGGTTCGCTTCGATTCCTCGCTGATTGACCATGAAACATAAAAATTTTCCCGACTCAACTCCGAATGCGCACTACGTGGGGTTGAGTTTCATCTTGTACCTGCGAAGAAGTGTGAACATCTCCTTTAAGTCTTGCACATGGTCGGACGCCTTGAGGCTTTTGACGAGCAGTCGTCAACGTACACTTCCATGGTCCTCCCTATCTGTTTTGCGAACATGCGATTCACCAGGCGTTGGTACGTGGCGCCGGCGTTTTTGAGCCCGAATGGCATGACTTTGTAGCAGTATAGTCCCCGATCGGTCGTGAATGCCGTGTTGATCTGGTCGGGTTCATGCATGCGAATCTGGTTATATCCCGAGTAGGCGTCCATGAAGCTCATGAGTTCGTGTCCGACCGTGGCGTCAACCAGCTGGTCGATCCTCGGGAGAGGAAAACAATCTTTTGGACATGCGGCATTGAGGTCGGAGTAGTCCATGCATATCCGCCACTTGTCGTTTGCTTTCTTTACCATGATCACGTTGGAGACCCAGTCGGGGTACTCGACTTCACGGATGAACTCGGCGGCGATCAGCTTGTCGACCTCCTCGTTGATGGCAAGGTATCGTTCAGCGTTGAACGTCCTCCTTCTTTGAACCTTGGCCGTTTTTCCCTTGAGGATGTTGAGGCGGTGGACTATGATCTCGGGGTCGATGTCGGGCATGTCTGCGTTGGTCCATGCGAAGACGTCCTTGTGTTCCTGTAGGAAAGAAGCCAGCTGGGTTTTTATCATCACGGGCAGGTGGGCGCCGATCAAGACCGTCTGCTCAGGTTTCTGTTCGTCTAGCATGATCGGGATCATGTCCGAGGAGGCCTCTACCGCCTTCCTGTGTGGCTCCTCCCGCGGGTCGATTTCGCTGAACATATGTGCGTCTCTCACCTCGCATGGGTAGTCATTCTCAATCTGGTATATGGTCCCGACCGTCATGTCGATCGTGTCTTTACGGGTGCCCTGAACGTAACATGCCCTAGAGTCAGCCTGACTTCCCTGCATCACGCCAACCCCGTCGGGAGTAGGGAACTTCACGAGTAAGTGGAACGTGGAAGTGATGGCACAGAGCTGGTTGAGGGCCGGTCTCCCGATGATGACGTTGTACGCCGAGGGTTGGTCGATTACCATGTAGTTGACCATTCGGGTGACCTGCACTCCCCCGTGTATCCCGAATTTCGTTGGAAGTTCAATGGACCCCTCGGTGAACACGCGTTCTCCTGTGAAACTGAAGAGATGTGTTTTTACGTGGACGGGAGAAATTTTCCCCAGATTCATGCGGTCGAGAGCCGCCTTGTATATTATGTCTGCCGAGCTCCCATTGTCGATGATAACTCTCTTCACCATGTTGTTGGCTATCTGGGCTTTGACAACGATCGCGTCGTTGTGGGGGTGAGCTACTTTCCTTGCCTCTTCGTCTATGAAGCGTATGACTTCGCAAGGCACAGTCGGCGGTGGGGCGAAATGGCCCGCCAGGTTGACCAGATGCAACAACCTGTCCCCCTCCAGCGCTCGCGCATACAGCTTGCGTCCTTTTACGGAGTCGCCTGTTGCTGGTCCACCCATGATGGTTGTTACAATGTTGCGATTCGTGGTGACCCTCGTGCCTTCGAGCTATCGCTGTTCAGCGGCTTGGGGTCGCCGGCTGGACAAGGCTCCCTTGGCGGCCACCATCTGTAGGACAAATTCTTTAAGCTGACCTCCCTGGATGAGGTCTTCGATCTGCTTTCTCAATTGAATGCACTCGGACGTGACGTGCCCGTGATCCTTGTGAAAATCACAATACTCGCTCCTGTCGCGTCGGGCTGGGTGAATCTTCATCGGTACTGGCTAGGTGAACTTGTTTCCATGGAGACTTAGGATTATCTCTGGCGTGGTTGACAGCGGGGTGAAGCCCGCGTCTTTCCGGAAGCGGTCGACAAGCCTGGGCCTCGTGTCATGGGGTGGGCGGACGCCAGTGATCGCGATTGGGTGTCCCCGATTTCTTTTTCTCCGCGCATCTTCACCCTCGCGGTCTTCTTCGTCCCTTCTCCGGGTGCTTCGTTCCGATGCCTTCCGGCCTTCGAGATATTCCTCGATTGAGATGTGTTCGGCCGCCCGTGTCATGAGCTCAGTCATGGTCGTCGGTCTCTTGCCAACGAGGGACTTTAGGAACTTTCCCATCTTGAGCCCATCGATTAGGGCGATGATTGCGTCATTGTCGGTGTAATCGTTCACCTTGTTCGCCTCCTCCGTGAACCTGCTTAGGTACCTTTGGAGGGACTCGTCGTTCCTCTGCTTGATCGACCACAAATACGACTTCTCCTTCTTTTGTACTAGCGAGCTTGCGAAACGGGTGATAAAACTTTCCTTCAACTCCTCGAACGACCCTATCGCTCCTTTGGTCAGCTTCTGGTACCATTCGAACGCTGGACCTGTGAGGGTAAGGCAGAACGCCTGGCACATGGCGGCCGGGGTTTGCCTCCGGATCTGCATGGTCGTTTGGTACTGCACCATGTGAAAGACGGGGTCACTGCTTCCGTCATAAATGAGGGTCGGGGGGAACCGGAGATCGCCGACGACCTCCTCTGTGAGTAAGTGGGGGGCGAGGGGCGAGGCCGTGCCTTCGACCATGCTGCGTATTGCGGGGTTCGAATTCTGTGTCGCTCGGAGCTCCCGTATCTCTCTTTGTAACCCATGTACAAGGTTCATCAACTCTGTATCGGGGGTCGGTAGCGCCGCCGCGGGGGGTGGCATGACCACCCGCCCGGTGCCCTCGCCAGCCTGGTTTGCCTGCATGTCTCGGCGAGGGAGCGGGTTTTCCAGGGAGGCTCCTACGGTGTTGGCAGACTCTGCCCTCCTCGGGGGAGATTGGCGTCGTGGGATCTCCCATTGGCAGTTGAGGTGTTGCCTGAGATCTCCGTTTCTGCCTGCCTGCCCTGCAGCGTTGATGCGGCGGGGTAGGTGGAACTTGCGCGAGTCTCCGTTATCCGCCACTTCTTCCCTGCCACCGAGACGGGCGAAGGCCGACCGTCGGAACGCGTCGGTGTGTGCAACAGAGTGTGCGCGAGAGTCTTGGGGAAGTGGGTTTTCGTTAGGGCAACTTGTTGGTACGTCGGGGCGACGCAGCGCGCGCTGGGGGCGTTCGCGGTCGGCACCTCGGAGGCTTGTGTTCGGGGCGTCTTCGCTCTCGACTGGCCTGGGGTCGCGCCCTTCACATTCAGGAGGGGTCTCCAACTGCTCCCCTCCCCCCAAAGATTCCTTCCAGGGCGGGCTCGTACCCCCCAATCCTGGCTAGCGCGCCGGTCAACCTGAAAAGGTTGTCTTCAAGACGCGTCATCCGCGCGTCCCTCTCATCGTGGGCGGGGTCAACCTGATGAGAGAGAAGCAGAGGTTTTGTAAGTGTGAGCAAAACTTACCTCCAAATGGGAAAAATGGAGGTATTTATAGAGACGTGATGATGGGTTGGGGTAAAACCGTTATCTACTCGGGCTCCCCCCTCAGACATGAGGTAGAGATCGAGCCTGGCTGGAGGTCGAGCCTGGCTGCAGGTCGAGCCTAACTGGAGGCTGAGCCTGGCTGGAGGTCGAGCCTGGCCTGGAGGTCGAGCTTGGCCTGGAGGTCGAGCCTGACCTGGAGGTCGAGCCTGACCTAGAGGTCGAGCCTGGCCTGGAGGTCGAGCTTGGCTGGAGGTCGAGCTTGGCTGGAGGTCGAGCCTGACTGGAGGCCGATCCTAGCTTGGAGGTCGATCCTGGCCTGGAGGTCGAGCCTGACGGGAGGTCGAGCCTGGCCTGGAGGTCGAGCCTGGCCTGGAGGTTGACCCTGCCATAAGGTCGAGCCTGCCTGGAGGTCGAGCCTGGCCTGGAGGTCGACCCTGTCTGGAGGTCGAGCCTTCCTGGAGGTCGAGCCTGACTGGAGGTCGATCCTGCCTGGACACCAGGATGGGAGGTCCCCTCTGGGGTGAGCTCGACTTATCTCAATCTCGGGCTCTGCTCTTTGGGTCGGGGTTGCAGCGCATCCTTGCTTGAGTTGGGTCTTGACGTTTTTTGGATGGGGAAAAATCCAACACAACAGTTAACATAGATAATATTTAGTGGATCCACTCATCACAATTAGTTGAATTCTTGAGTAGAAAATAAATTCATTTGAACCGAGAGATTCTCATTGTCAACTCTTTAGTGGAGTCATTTGATATTAAGCTAAACTTGGAAAAGGTTTGTGAAATTTTGATTCCACGTATCTTAGCTCAACCTTTGTTCATTTGGATCTATGACGTCACTGTCGCAAATCATATCGAGTAGGAATAGTTAAACTAGAAGCTAAGTCAAAACAAGAACGAGACAAGTTTTAGGAAAATTGTCAAAAGGGTATTTTTGTCTTTTTTGACATAGGATGAAATGAATGTCAATAAATTTTTCGACATGGTCATATGATGACTTAAATTACTCGGCCATAACAAGTTTGTTGGGCCTTGTGGATTAATTTCATTTCATAGAATTTTACTTGAAAATTCTTGATGGGCTTTTCTTATGTTGTCATGAACAAATGAAAAGAAATCTAGAAGCTCCTTCTATAAGCCCATGGACGCCCAAGATGAAGAAAAGAGAGACAAATTTTGTACATTAATGTATCAAGATACTTGCCAAAAGAAAAAGAGGAAACAAATTTCCTCTAGAAGGAAATAGAAGTGGACGGCCAACGCAAGGTAAAGGCAAGCAAAAGAGGGAACAAATCTTGTTTCTAGAAGGCATGCCACCAGGCCAAGAGGAAAGGAAACGAGGAAACTAATCCCTTAAGGATTTGCATGAGGTGGACGCATAGAAGAAGAAATGGGCAACTAAGGATTGCTCATGAAGGCTTGGAAAAAGATGAAACTTCTTCTTTCCAAGGTCAACCATTCTCCTATAAATAGAGGCCTCATTCATCTCATTTTCTCATCCCACATAAGTTAGAGATTGAGAAACTCTCTCTCTCTAGACCTTGTGGCCGCCCCTCTCCTTCTCTCTCTAGTTTTCTTTTCGTTTTTGTTTTGGCGCCTAGGTCCACATTTGACCTAGTGTTGTAGCTCTTCGACTCTAAGACTTGTTCTTGAGTTGTCGTGTTTAAAAGTGCCCACACACTAATTCCTTTCTTTCTCGAGTGATTATTGTGATAGAAACTTTCGTGGTTGCTCGAGTTCCCGAGTAAAGAAGAGAGACGTGCTACGAGGGGAAACGAACGTTTCAACCTTCCTAAGGCTTCTCAACGTTCAAACTTCTCAAAGGTTAGTAAACTTATAATGCTCATTTATAATTTTAATTTATATGTACTTGCTCTTTGTCTAGATTAGTAAAATCGTTTTACTTGTTTTTAAAGAAAATTTTTAAATTCCGCCGTTTGCTTGAATCGTTAAACTTTTTCTTAACCCTAGATAAATTCCAACAAATGGTATAAGAGCTATGGTCAAAGATATGTGTCACGACCCGCGACCTCTCGTCGGCGGTTCACGAGCCGCGACGGTGAGTTACGTCACAGATCACAACATCAATATATATATATAACAATATATCTCATATCAACAGAATCAGAAATAAATAACCATAATACTCAAAACGCTTATATTAAACATATTACGATGATATATAAGTGTTATAAGTGGTTATACGAAAAGCTGGGTAAATTTTTCGCGTTTTAAGTTTAGGAATTAGTGCCTTATTGCGACTCTTATTTATACACAAGCTCCCGAATTTTAAGTATATATACAAGGGATAGTTTAGGGATCATAGTTTACGGAAGGGGTTCAACAAAATATATATATTATTATAGAAGGGTTTGAACCCGGGTGAGTTCCCATTTGCCCAAAAGTCAAGAGATACACGTCTGGTCTTCATCTTCAACTTCCTTGTTCACATCGGCGCCTTGCCCTTCTCTACATTACCAAGGGTCATAAAACTATGAGTCGATTGACTCGGTAAGTGAGAGTCTAACCTAGAAAATAAAGCGACTAATGCCATGTGATAACATGTGACGTGCAAACAAGCACATAAGAATGCAAGGATGCAAATCTAACAAGTTCTAGAGCATGACTGATGCGCGCATACTCTAACTAATACATGTCGTCTTTAAGGTTACACACATCCCCCGCTATAACCTCTAGAACGACAAAAGACCAGCCTTAGATTTCGAGCAGCAGTCGTCCGACGGCCTAAGAGTTTTAACGTCTGACAGGGATCCACTAATGGTAGCACTTCATTCGACGTCGACGCAACCCCAAGGCCCACATAGCCCGTCAAGGTGAATTCTTCATGGCCTGGCAACAAAGTCGGGTACGACTCTTGGTCGACTCCCCGAGATATGAGTACTCAGCGCCATCCCCCAGGCCCTCATAGCCCGTCAGGGTTCATTTCCTTTTGGTACCATCGACACATCAATTCTTTAGGGTTCGGGTACTCTGCAACACTCAGAGTACACACCTATGCTACTTACAGGAGAGCGACTCGGGTTAAATCCCGAAAGAATTTCATTTCCCTTTTATGCTCGTTAGTGTTTTAAGTTGAAGACTCGGGATATGACTCCCGGTACTTCTACCCTCGGCTCGAATCCGAGAGTTCAACATGCTCTCCTGGCACCTCAGATCTAGCTAAACTCTATGGTTAGCAGAGGAATCTAACTACAACAAAGTCGCAACGTGGCTGGTTCAAGTTAGCATTTGAAACTATAGGTATAAACCCAACTAAATTTTCCAAAAAGAGTGGCTGAAGCCTTAATCTTTGGAGTTTGTGTCTGTTAAGGTTTTTCCTACTATTTTTTATTATTAACACGTAAATGCACGTAAACAGGATTATTCCATTGGTAAGTAGTTGACTTATGTCTCCACACTTACCTGGAATAGCTAGACAGAAAGTTCGACGACTTCCAGCGATGTCTTGATTTTCACGCTCTCCGTGATACTTGACACTTGTCGAAACATCAAAAGAACTAGCATCCGAGGTTGGAGGTCCGTTAGTTATTGGATTCGAGATTACTTGAAAAAGATAAGATTCGATGTCGGGATTTAATTCGAGTCGGTTTGGTATTCGAGAATTTAATTTATTATTCTCCGATTTTTCGGAAGTTAAACTTATTCAAGACTCGTATCCTTTCGTATCGAGAATGATACGAAATAAAATTCAATAATAATTATGAGTCTTAAATAAGTTAATTAACCCGAAATTAAATAACCGAGAATTCCAAAATGAATAATTAAATTAAATTCTCGAACGTTATTAAATAAATAATCATAAATTATTTATTTAAATAAATGAAATACATGGCAATAACCAACTGAGAGTATTTAAACGCTATAAGCGATTTAAAAAATTCACGAGTTAATCTAACTTTAATTTCGATAACTCTTTCTTGTAAACTTTAAAAATCCGGCTTCGTCGCATTTGACTCGTCCGGTTCCCGCTCGTCCGTACAAATCTGTCATCAAACCGCGGAAATCCGACATCGAGTTAATTCCTTAAATCCAAACTCTTATCAATTTCCAAAATTCCAAATCCGACATCTCGACTCAAAAACCCGAGCCCAACCAAGTCAACAACCAAACACGAATCCAAACTAACTTGTCACAAAATTCGTAACCTTGTCAGTAAATCCACATTTCAAATTCAATTCTCAAATCACCCACTCAAAACTATTTCCAACTTAATTCCTCAAATCAATTCTCACGTCTCAAATTTACTAAAAATACGAGATATGATAAAACTTTCCGATTCAAATCAACAACCATAACGTTTCACAATCCAAATCAGCAACACCCACATTAAACCACCAAAACTAGAGTCCAATTTTTTTTTTCTTTCAAATCTCTATTCATGAATTAAACCAATTCCAAAACCAAAACACAATAATCAATTAAAATTCCTAAACCCAAAATTCATGTCATATCTTTTATCACGTTAACCAGATCCAAGAATTAAGACTCGAGGCTCAGAATTATAGTCACAAACAGTCAAAATGAATCAGCCAAACAAAAGATATGTGACCTCAACATATAAGCTTGACCCTTGTGATGTCTTCAACAAGCAATGTTAACCACTAGTACAAATATGGGATTCCATGACGTTTAAAAAACCTCCATCGAAGTATTCCCCAACGGTCATTTTTCGTTGTGGAATCCGACATCACAAGTCACACGGCCATAACATTACATCACATTAAAGGCCACTCAGCCTAACGAAAGAAAAAGAAAAACCCACGGCCAACAAGTCTCACGGCCAAGAACACTAATTCATCACCCAAAATTCGTCCAAACCACAACCAAAACAATAACTCAGTCCAAAATCAATACTCTCCTTAGTAATCAACAACAATTCAAGAAAAAATCACATCACAGCGGATCACCCACGCTCAAAACTTGAAAAGCCTCAAATCAATTTCATGAAACCCTAATTTCCTTGAATTTGATTCTGGGTGAAAGAGTTTCACCTTGTTTTGGGTGGGTTTGAACTCTCCAACGCTCAACCTCTTCTTCACCGGCGTCTCTTCGTGGGCGGCGCGCTCGGAGGCTCGCGGCGGTCGCGCGCGGCGGTGCTCGGTCTCGAACGGATGGCGCGCGCGCGGCTCGGTGATGGGGCGGCTGGACGAGCGCAAGCAAGGAAGAAGAGAGATGCAAGGGTGGTGCTGGGGTTGATCGGCCGAGAGAGACGGTTGAGGTGATTGTGGTTTGAAGTTTTTTTTTTTTTTTTCCTTCTTTGTTATCCTTTGCAGGTGATACGCGCGGAGAAGATGAAGTGAAGAAATAGAACACGTGAAGAAGAAAGAAAGAGGAGAGAGAGAGAGAGAGAGTGGCCGAAAGAGATAAGGGAAAGAAAGGATAAGATTTCCACGTGGCAGCTTCCCATTGAGCCACACGTCTCCTCAAACAACCCCTCATAAATCTTTTTCTTTCACCCTCGTCCCTCACTTTGTTGCACTTAAGTCCTTTTCAAATAAATCCTCTCAAACTCGTCATTAATTAATAAAAAAAATAATCTTGAAAAATAATCGAGAATTTCTTATTAATTCTCGTTATATTAAATATATTTAAGGGATTTCGGAATTTATTTTCACTCTTGAGATTTTAAGTCTCCGAGTACGTTCCGAATAAATGTTATTCGGAAACAATATCGAGTTTGCTCGAATATCCTTATTCCGAAATTTCATCGACCTTAACTATATTTATGATTATTATTTTTTCCAAGATATTTAAAATTAAAGAACGTCTCATGTGCAACAAGAATTTGATTCAAAATAAAACTCGTTTATTTTATTCAAATTCACAAGTTGAGCGTTACAAAAGTTTGTATATAACAATATGGATGTACATGCAATTAAAATTATGAGCTTGAAAATCGTTTACAAAAGTTTACTAATTTTGTGACAAGTTAGAATTGTTTTCTTAGATTTTTTTTAATTTATTGCTCATGCCTTTAAATTAAAAATCATGTTGATTTTCTATGAGTTTGGGATGTTATTAAAACACATTAGAATTAGTTCTAAAACTTTTTAATTTTTCATAATGAAAAACGTGTTTTTAAAGTTTGAGAAATTTCGGTAAATTTTGTGACTAGTTATCTTGTCTTACTAGTTTCTTTTATTTACTTGATTCGTTTTATGCTTGTTGTTATTTCTTTTATACTATGTTAATAAAACAAAAATAAAAGCTTTAACAACTTCCTAAAACGTTCCGTTACACTCGATTCTTTTTTCGCACTCAAAGTCCGAACTTTAATTATTTCCAGTTTTCTTCGAGCTCGAGAAAACCCGCAGTAAAAGTGGCATAACTCTCAGCTCAGAATTTGAAATTTAATGATTCTTGAATCAAATTAAAGGTCTGTTTGTCCTATTTCCAATTCAATTGGTTTTAGGTTAAAAGGACATCGGAGCCGCCAGTTATGGCGATTTTACTCCGAGGTGCGCGGCTGTTCCGAAAGTCCAGTTTTTTAGAATTTCGGAATTTCAGCCCCACTACCATGAGTTATAGAACTCTAATGAGAAAATTTACTTGAGCATATTTTTTTTTCATAAGATTATAAACATAATGTGAAAGATTAAAATGTTTTAATTTTTGAAAGTTTAATTGAAATTGAATTTTTACAAAACTAGTTTGAATTTTGAAAAACCGTTTTCGTTTTCAAACTTGAAAATATTTTGTCATCCAAATCAAATACGTTTTCAAAATGTTTTCAAAACTATATCTATATCGCATATGTTCAAAATCTATATGCTCTTGAAAATTTGAGTGGGAGGTCTCTTCGTAGACAAGCCAAAAAAAGGATGAGTAATCTCAAACTTTCAAGTGTTCGAGCGAGTTAAAGTTCACACTTCCCTCATGCACTTTCCCGAATAGAAAATAGGAAAATGTCCGAGTCTATACCTTGTTCCTTTATGCACTAACACTGCTATTCCTTGAACATGAAGATCTAGGATTCTTTTCTAGTAGTCCACTCTATCGCTCTATAACTAGGAAATTTGTTTCCGAACTTATAAAGACGATGTGCCAACTCCAAAAACTAAATGTGAGGGTTATACTTGTTGTTTGTAACCCACGATCCCCAACACTGATGAAAGAAGCAATTAACGTGAGACTAAAAGTCGCTCTTGTGGCCCTCTCTTCAATGGGAGTACTCTATGGCGTTTTTGTTTCGATCATTGCTCAATGAGATACGTTCGAGAGCGAGACGATGAAGACAAGGCCTCCTCTTGGGGGATTGTTTTTTCAAAGTTGATCTTTTGGACCAAGTGGTTGGTTGCACACTTAGGCTCAATCCCTAGTAATCCTCCCTTGAGGCTCTGCGAAAGGATGTGAGTGATCAAACCAATTTAAAAGGTGGCTAGTCAAAATTGTTGTATTGACATCTTGGCTAAGCATTAATGATGTGTCATTTACTTATAAATCGAGATTTTTTCCGGCCTTCTCTTGAGGGAGTAAATTATCGTTTAGCCTTTGGATTTTATCAAGTCTTAAAAAAACTTAAACCCTAAACCAAAGACTAAATCATAAACTTGTTTCAATTTAATTAAGCAACTTGTCTCGCAACCCTCTCTCGATCATCCTTTCCTCAAACAAACTCAAAATCAAAAACTACGTTAATTTGATATGTGTTACCGGCCCAATGGGCCGAATGGGCCTCAGCGTGCCCTAGCGCGCCAGGCTCGCTCGCACCCTGCGCCCCCGCCGTCTCGGCCCGCGCGCGCCCCCGCGCCCCGGGCTCCCAGCCCGCGCGCGCTCCCGCGCCCCGGCCTCCCCGGCCCGCGCGCGCTCCCGCGCCCCGGCCTCCCGGCCCGCGCACGCCCCGGCACCCCAGCCGAGCGCCCCTGCTGCCTCGGCCGGGCGCTCCTGCTGCCTCGGCCGAATGCTCCTGCTGCCTCGGCCGGGTGTCCCCGCCGCCTCGACCGGGTGCCACTGCTGCCCCGCCCGAGCAACCCTGCTGCCCCGGCCGACTGCCCCTACTGCCTCGGCCGGGTGTCCCTGCCACCTCGACCGAGTGGCCCTGCTGCCCCGGCCGAGCGTCCTCGCTGCCCCGGCCGAGTAATCCCAAACGCCTCGGCCGGGCACGCCTGCTGCCGGGCGCGCCGCGCCCGGCCAAGTCCCGCGCCCGGTGCGCCCCGCGCCCGTCCAGGCGACACGTCCCGTGCGCCCTGCGCCCTCCTGGACGTGATGCCTCGCGCGCCCCACTCTCGGCCACCCGATGGGCCTCAAGGGGCCGGCCCAAGGCCTCCTCCAAATACTATAAATACCCCCCCCCCCCTAGGGGAGGGAAAGGACACGCTCATTCAGCCCCACAACTTTCATTCAAACAACACTTCTCTTCTCTTGAGAACTCTCTCTCGTGCTCTTGTGACATTCCAAGAGCGCGCACCTCTCCTCCCTCGGCTCAGAAACACAAGGACCCCCCTCCACGAGAGGGAGCGCGCTCCTTTTCTGCGGCCCGAGCTTTAGCAGTCCACGCTGCTCTCCAGCTTCTTGGCCATTGAGCTAGAACTCCGAGCTACGAGGCAAGCGACCCCTCTAAAGTCTTCACTAGAAGCTACGAGCCGGGTCCTACTCTAAAGTCTTGGATTCTCAAGCCTCCGAGCCCAAGATAGCCCTCAATACACACATTGAACTACGTTCTGACCTAATCCCGACTAAAGGGTACGTAGGCAGCCAACCTTTGGCACGGTCACACCCCCCAAAATACACCTTAGGGTCTGGAGGGTGCAACTCGATCTACGAGCTCCCACTTTTGGCCCGGGCGCGGTCACTTGGTCCGGCCTTGGATCGAACAGCCCGAGGTATCTAATCGTTGTTCTTTTTCGTGCGACAACATTTTGGCACTAGAAGGAGGGCACTTCCCGACTTACACAGCCCGAAATCCCTTCTCCAGCTCGACCCCTTTCTTCTCAACTCGAGAAAGACATGAGTGGTCAACCACCCGTTCGTTCTGAGGGCATGAACAACCCCGAAAACGCAACCGCGGTGAAGAAATACTTCTTGCGCTCCCGAGCGCAATGCGACGAGGAGTCTCTCAACGACGAGAGTCACACTCCCTCGCCCCCTCCACTTCAGAAAATCCGTCAACTAAAAATAGCTAACACAAGGTACCACCGCCAACTGGCGGGCAAGGCGCCTGCGCAAGGCACCCCCCACGAGGAGTCCGAGGGCCTCATAGACGAGGGACATGACTATGACCCCGACTATGAAGGCTTGGAAATTTCGGCGGACGTCAAAACTTCTCTCACCAAAGATGGGGAACTCCATGTTGAGATCGAAGCCGGTCCGTCGAAAACAAAGGCAATACCGATCTCCTCTCAGGAAGAGACCTCCCGACGTTCAGCCCATGGCCGACTCGGTCAAAGAGGCAATGTCAGGGAAGGCCTAACGACTCGACGAGTGAGGCGTGTGGCTCAAAGCTCACGCCCCCATACCGCCGGGCCGGATCTTAGAGATCGACTTACCGCCCAACGGAACGACCGTGGCGAAGACCTCCGGGAGAGGCTAAGTGCTCGCAAGGGTCACAACCCTGCGGCCCCAATCAATGGGGACCCTCGCACGGCTCAAGGGTCGAATGAAAGGCGACAGGTGACTCCTCCTGAACAAAGAGTGACCCCCAACACTGGCCTGGACGTTGTCACCATGATTCACAATCTTCGTAATGAGGTGCGTGACCTGCGTGAAGGGGGCTTGGCCGGTGATACATACGGGGTCGTAGAAGAACATTCCTCTCCCTTCACCGCCCAAATCCTTGCTGAGGTATGCACGGGAAACTTTAAACTCCCGAATCTCCCTCCATACAATGGGAAGACTGATCCCACGTATCACATCCAACATTACGAAACTTGGATGATGATGCAAGGCGTTTCACCTGGGGCTCTATGCCAAGCTTTTAGTCTTACCCTCACCGAACCCGGTTTTGAGTGGTTTAAGAATTTAAGACCGGGGAGCGTCCAATCATTCAAAGACCTGAATGACATGTTCCTAGCACGATTTGCTACATCCATGGTCCAAAAGAAGACCAAGATGTACTTATGGTCAATCAGGCAAGAGAGTAACGAGTCCTTGAGACAATCTCACCCGATTCACCACAGAATCAAATAAGGTTGATCGCTTTGA
Source organism: Urtica dioica subsp. dioica (assembly GCF_054948205.1). Taxonomy (NCBI): domain Eukaryota; kingdom Viridiplantae; phylum Streptophyta; class Magnoliopsida; order Rosales; family Urticaceae; genus Urtica; species Urtica dioica. The sequence continues at coordinate 20,186,846 of NC_142758.1, read as the reverse complement.
CAACAGTGACGCAATTACAGCCATCATCGAGGGCTTGCGCACCGGAGACTTCTTAAAGTCCGTCGTCGGCAGAGTCCCTTCTACGATGGCCGAGTTAATGAACCGAGCCAAAACCTTCATGGAGGTAGAGGATTACCTCGACTGCCACAGGAGGGCAACCAAAGCTCCCGCCGTCGGGATGAGTCCGGCAATGAGCCTGGCAATCCCCGTAAGAGGATAAACAAGGGAGGTCAAGCTTCCGATAACCGGCCCCCTACGTCTCAAAAGCCGCGTCTCGCGAGCAATTTTAGAGACTACTCGAGTTACATTCCCCTGAACGCCCCGGTAGAGCAAATCTACGCTGTAGCGCGTGACAAGTTCGTCGCTCCGGCTCCAATAAGGGGCAGCCTCGCGTCTCGCGACCGGTCCCGTTATTGTGAGTTCCACCGGGATTACGGTCACACGACCGCTCAATGCTTCCATCTTAGGAAACAAATTGAGACATTAATCCAGAAGGGAGAGCTCAAAGAGTTTGTCCTTCGCTTGGTAGGAGCGGCAGCCCTCGCCGACAACAGGCCACAACCTGAGAAAGGTGGAGGGACCAACGCTAACACCGACCGCACAGCGGTCGCAGCTACAGCCGATGCGCAACTCCACGTCGTCACCACCATCTTAGGTGGCTTGCAAGACGGGGACTCGGCCCGGCAAAGGAAAAGGCTCCTCAGAGCTGCCTCTCAAGAAGGCCTTGCCGGGCAGGTTAACCTCACCTATGAGGAACCTCCGTCCGTACCTCACGAGACGATACAATTCACCAGTGAAGAGGCCAAGCGAGTTGTGCACCCGCATAATGACGCTATAGTCCTAAAGGCCCAGGTGGCCAACAACTTGGTAAAAAGAGTTCTTATTGATAACGGCAGCGCGACCGATATAATCTTTAAGACCACCCTGGAGCGCATGAAGCTCGGGGGGCTCCGCCCTGTCCCGACTCAAACCCCTCTGTTTGGGTTCACGGGAGAAAAGGTCATGACTGAAGGAATCATTGATTTACCAGTCACCTTCGGAACTACCGGAGGCATCGAAGTCGTTCACATGGTCCCCTTTGAACAGACTAAGGGCGATCACGTTCACTTATCACCTACTAGTGAAATTCCCCACCGAAGAGGGAATTGGCGTCATGGCCGGTGATCAAACCCAAGCGAGGATATGCTATGTCCAAGGCGTAGACGGCAAGCCCGCTGAAAAAAGGGTTAACACGATCTACCAACTGGAAGACGACTACCCGTGTGATCAGAAAGATGCACGGCAACTCGGGGAATTAGACCCTCGCGAAGATATCGAGAGGTTGAAAGTTGACACCCCCGATGATCTCACTTCGATCGTTCTCGACGAGGCTAAACCTGACCAGGTAGTGAAGATCGGTGCACAACTCCCTCTCGCCATCAAAACTCAACTCGCGTCCTTCCTTCGGGAGTTTAAGGATGTCTTTGCGTGGACCCATGCAGACATGCCTGGCATAGACCCCGATGTGATTGTGCACCGATTGAATGATGATAAAACTATCGGTGAAAAAGTACAAGCTAGACGTGCGTTCAACCCCGAACGATATCTAGCGATAAACGATGAAGTCGGAAAGCTTCTCTCCGCTGGTTTCGTCCGAGAAGCCAAGTACCCCAAGTGGGTGGCCAATGTGGTCATGGTCAAAAAGCCTAATGGGAAGTGGCGTATTTGTATAGATTACAAAGATCTTAACAAAGCCTGCCCAACAGATTGCTTTCCACTCCCGCGCATCGAACAACTGGTCAACGCCACGGCAGGACATGAACTGCTAAGTTTCATGGACGCCTACTCGGGCTATAACCAGATACGAATGCACGAGCCCGATTAGATCAAGACGACCTTCGTCACTGATCGCGGTCTCTACTGCAATAAGGTCATGCCTTTCGGCCTTAAAAATGCAGGAGCTACTTACCAACGATTGGTAAACCGGATTTTCGCTGACCTAATTGGCAAGACCATGGAAGTATACGTGGACGACATGCTCGTTAAAAGCCTAATGGCTACCAACCACGTAGACAACCTGAGGGAGATGTTCTTGATCCTCCGCCGGTACAAAATGAAGCTCAACCCCAACAAATGTGTATTCGGGGTCGAATCCGGGAAGTTCCTAGGCTACATAGTTAGCCGTCGAGGTATCGCAGCGAACCCCCAGAAAATCAAGGCACTCCTTGACATGAAGTCTCCGCGACGTGTCAAGGAAGTCCAAAGTCTGACCGGTCGAATTGCCGCCCTTTCACGTTTTGTGGCCAAAGCAACCGACAAGTGTCAACCGTTCTTCAAAGCAATAAAGAAGACAGACGGCTTTGAATGGACGGACGAGTGCGAGAAGGCCTTTCAAGAAATGAAGGCCTACTTCGGGACACCTCCGTTCCTATCCAAGCCAAAGGAAGGCGAGATGCTCTACGTCTACCTCGCCGTCTCCGAACGAGCTGTGAGTGTTGTGCTAATTCGTGTAGAGGATAGGGCTCAATGGCCCATCTTCTACAAAAGCAAAGCCCTACTTGACGCCGAAAGGCGTTACACAGAGATCGAGAAGCTCTCTCTCACTCTCCTCGTAGCCGCCAAAAAGATACGCCCTTACTTCCAGGCTCACCCAATCGTTGTCCGAACCGGACACCCGATCGGTAAAGCTCTTCAAAAGGGAACATCGACTCGCATGGCGGTCTGGTCCCAAGAATTGAGCGAGTACGGGATCGAGTTTCACCCGAGACCAGCAATAAAGGCTCAAGCCTTAGCTGATTTCGTAGCAGAATTCTCCTACACTCCCGACATGGGAAGAGCAGAAGACGACTCGACCGACGACTTGTCGGATCGAAAGAGAAAGGTCGACCCTACGGGTCCCATCTAGGAACTACACGTAGACGGAGCATCTAATGCCCAAGGAGCAGGCGCCGGCGTGATTCTGACAAATCCCGACCGGGAAAAGTTACGCTACGCCCTCCACTACGGATTCCAGGCCTCCAACAATGAGGCCGAGTACGAAGCCCTCATCGTAGGGCTAGAGCTCGCTCACAAGCTCAACGTACAGAATTTACGAATACACTGTGACTCGCAGTTGATCGTAAATCAGGTTAAAAGCGACTACGTTGCCAAAGAACCTAACATGATCGCCTACTTGGCAAAGAAAAATGCCAAGCTAGATGCCTTCTCCTGGTTCGAGATCATCCAGATCCCACGAGAAGAGAACTCCGAGGCTGATGCCCTAGCTCGCCTCGGATCCGGTATCACCGAAGACGGGTTGAGACCATCCGTCTCACGTGACGAGATTGGAACGATTGAAAGCGCCGCTCATCCGACTTGGATGACCCCGCTCACGGACTTCTTGCGAAGAGGGGCACTTCCCGAAGACCGCAAAGAAGCCGAAAGGCTGAAAGCCCTCGCATCTAAGTACGTCCTGAGAGGCAAAGCCCTGTACAAGCGCGGGTACTCGACCCCGCTGCTCCGATGCCTCAACAGCGTTGAGTCGACTAAGGTCCGCCGCGAAATCCACGAAGGCCTCTGCGGGAACCACGCCGCTGGGAGGTCCTTCGCGCTCAAAGCGCTTCGACAAGGCTATTTCTGGCCAACGATGAAAAAAGACGCCTATGACTGGGCGAGAAAGTGCGACAAGTGTCAACGTTTCTCCAATGTTCCACGACAGCCGCCATCTCCCCTAAGTAGCATCGTTGTTCCACGGCCCTTCGCAAAATGGGACGTGGACATTATCGGCAAGCTTCCCAAAGCCCCGAGGCAATACGAATACGCCATCGTCGCTATTGACTACTTCACTAAGTGGGTCGAAGCCGAGCCTCTGGCCAGGATCACCGAGGCCAACACTACGAACTTCATCTGGAAGTCCATAATATGCCGCCACGGCATCCCCGCGTCGATCGTGACCGATAACGGCACGCAGTTCGACAACGCGAGGGTTAGAGAGATCTGCGCCCAGCTAGGGATAAGCAAGACGTTCTCATCCCCGCGACATCCAAAGGCTAATGGCCAGGTGGAAGCCGTCAACAAGACGATTAAAAGCAACCTCAAGAAAAAGCTCGAAGCCAAAAAGGGCGCTTGGGCTGAGGAATTGCCTTTCATCCTATGGGCCTATCGAACGACCGTTCGAAACGCCACCGGAGAGACCCCATTCTCCCTAGCCTTTGGGATTGAAGCAGTGGTCCCCGTGGAAACGGAAGTCCCCACCTACCGGGTCGACACTTTCGACGAAAAAGAAAATGATGAGGCCATGCGCCTCGAACTGGATCTAATCGACGAGAAAAGATCCGAGGCCCTAACCAGAGTCACCGCACAAAAACGAAAGGTTGAGAGATACTACAACGCCAAAGTCAAAAGGCGGATCTTCGCCGTCGGCAGCCTTGTACTCAGACGCGTGTTCCAAAACACCCAAGTGCAAGGCGCCGGGGTCCTCGGCCCAAATTGGGAAGGACCATATAGAGTTCGACAGGTCATACACGACGGAGCCTACTACATCGAACACATGGACGGAACTCCAATCCGGCACCCGTGGAACGCCGAGCACTTGAGGCAGTACCACCAGTGACCAAGTCCACCCATTTATTGCTCTGATTTCCCTTATTCAAAAAGGCCTGCGCGCCACTGTTCAAGGATGTTCCCTGTTAGCAAAACTGAATGAGAAATAAAGTTCGAGGTTTTTTTACCCACTTTATCACAGTTTTTAGTCATCATGGCACGACCTGTAAACTAAAAACTCGGGGGGCTATGGGTCCTGAGACGTACACTCGAAAAATTAAATTACGGCAAAAAAAAACCTTAAGCCCCCCACTCATGGGATACAGAGGCTTAAGAAGCTCGGGCCCCGACGGCTCATCAGGCATACGGGCCCGAGAAAAGACGTCGACCTAACCCGACGCAACACACCTGCTCGGTCGCTCAATCGCACGAGCTCAAAGATGCCGGCCTAACCCGGCGCAACGCATAAGTTCGGTCGCTCAACCCACGAGCACATTGGTTGCTCAACCCACGAGCACTTCGGTCGCTCAACCCACGAGCACTTCGGTCGCTCAACCCACGAGCTCAACCCAGGCCTAAGTCCCCCATGGGGATACAGACTTAGGAAGCTCGGACCCCGACGGCCCTTCGTGCATACGGGTTCGAGTAAAACGTCGGCCTTCCCGGCGTGCCGTAAGACACGTAAAGGCGCAGGTGAAAGACGTCTCCCAAGACGCATGTAAGTCGCGTAAAGGCGCTGCCTCAAACCCTAAAAAGGCCAAATCTGAGCCAAATTCGCTAGCCTCAGGGCACAAACACCAAAGACGTCGGCCTAACCCGGCGCAACAGGGTTTGAGTAAAAGACGTCGGCCTAACCCGACGCAACCGCGTTTGCTTGCTCTAGGGCAAGCGAGCCCAAAAGACGTCGGCCTAACCCGACGCACCCGCGTTCGCTTGCTCCAGGGTGAGCGGACCTAAAAAGACGCCGGCCTAACCCTACGCACCCGCGTTCGCTTGCTCCAGGGTGAGCGGACCCAAAAAGACGCCGGCCTAACCCGACGCACCCGCGTTCGCTTGCTCCAGGGTGAGCGGACCCAAAAAGACGCCGGCCTAACCCGACGCACCCGCGTTCGCTTGCTCCAAGGTGAGCGAACCTAAAAAGACGTCGGCCTAACCCGACGCACCCGCGTTCGCTTGCTCCAGGGTAAGCGAACCCATGAAGACGTCGGCCTAACCCGGCGCAACCTATGCTCGTTGCTCAAAAGCACGAGCTCCTAAGACGCTGGCTTAGCTCCGGTGTAGTTCTCATTCGCTTGCTCCAGGGCGCGAATTCAAAAGACGCCGGCCCAACCCGGCGCGACATACACGTCTAGTTGCCAATGGCACAGACGCAGAGCCCCCGGGAACTACCCGGTACGACCTCTTCGATCGCCGAAGGGCACGAAGCAAAGTCGCTGGGCCACAGCCACACTAGGCACGCTGAATCGTCGGCCTAACCCGACAGGCCGATACCACCGTTCAAACACGGGTCGGCCCATCGCCTAGCTGGACACAAACGCCCCCTCACCTCGAACGTATAAACGACGACGAGTAGTAACGATGAAACGAGCGGAGGATGAACCCCAGTTAAGGACGCAAAACCTGCCAAAACTATTGGTAAGGATACAAGCCCTTCGGGCCACGTTAGCCCGCGAAAAAGGCGCATACGAGTAAAATTACTCGAAAACTGAGATAAGCATTCAACACGAAAGTGACAAAAATATCTTATAAATAAAAGGTGCCACGGCTCTGAATCCGATAAACACGTGCTAAATAAAAAGTGCGTGGAAAATAAATAAAATCCTGAGAAAAGGAAAAGAAAAGCAAAGCGCTAAACATACGCGCTAAAAAAGAAGCCACACGGCTCAAGCAGCACCCTCATCTAGTAGGGGAAACAGGGTGTCAAAGAAGTCAAATTTGACCCCCCGGGCCTCGTTCTCGGTCGCGGTCGCATCTCGACATTCCACCGCTCCGGCACGACGGGCCTCCTCGGTCCCTATGTCGTAGTCATCTTGCAAGTCGGACGCTCTTCGCTCCGCTTCAGCAAGCTAGGATGAGAGGCGAACGTTCTCCTCCGCCAGAGAGTCACGCTCGCGCTCCGCCCGAACACGCGCCGCCTCGCTTGAAGTAAGCTGGCGGTGCGACGTCTCCAAAGCATTGGATCGAGCATCCAGCTGCCTCCGAAGGTCGGTAACCTCAGTGCGAAAAATCTCCGCTGATCGGGTCGCCACCTCACTAGCTCGCCGTTCTTCGGTAAGCTCCCCCGCCATCTTGGCCACAGACATTTGGGCTCCGTCACGCTGATCCCGTGCGATTTGAAGCTCCACCTTAGCCTCACGAAGCCGGTCTCGAAGCGTCTCGGTCTCCGCCCCAGGGTGCGAACCTCGCTCGACCTGAGCCAGCCTGGCCTTCGTCCGAGCAAGCTCCTCCTGGGATGCCCCCAAGCGCCGGATGAAGTCGTGCAAAATCCTGTCGCTTCGCACGGCCCTCGCGTACGCCTGTGACGACAAAGAAGCAAGGGTTAAAACTAAAACCTACGCTTACAACAGAATAAACAGAAATACTGACCCTCTGAGCGTCGGTAACCCCCGCCTGGAAGAAGGCAATATCGTTCTTCGATACCACGCCCTTCCACCAGGACAGTGGGGATCCCTCGAGGTGGCGGAAGCAATCCCCTCGAGCCTCTATCGCCTCCAGCTCCACCGCCGAGTTCGCCCTCTTGGGCTCGGAACGCTCTTCAGGAGGCGCCGATGTCGAAGCCCTCTTCAAGGAAGCGCGGGGCTCTGGTTCAGCTACAGCGGAAGCCTCGACACGCTCTCCCTTCGCCTTGCGGTCAGCGACCCTAGAGCAAATCTCCGCCATCGACTCGGGATCCCGAGAAGCGAGGGCCAGCCTTCTAGCCCGCCTCTTAGCAGCTATACAAGGCGAAGCAACGAAGGTCAGGTTCCTGTCAAACGAAAAACTTGTACAAAAACCGTAAAGTTACCTCTAGAAGCAAGAGCGACTGGTTGAGCCACGGGACTCGGGGGCCTGCTCGCCCGGCGCGCCTCCTCGGTGCCCGGGGCAAAGGGCGGGAACCACCCGGTGAGCGCCATCAGCTCGGGGGAACGGAACTGCTCGCCAGCCTTGCGGGCTTTTGACATCTCCGATATTTCTCTCACAAAGGGGAGCTCCGCTGCCCCCTCATCCGCCGGAAAGTCGGCCAAGCGACCAAAGCGGAGGGGTGCCTCACCAAAGGCGTCCGAGGTGACCCACAACCACGCCCGGCGGCTAGGCGGGTCACAATCCTAGTCGAGCCTCACGTTGCCCCGAGCACGGGCCATATGAAATCCCGGCTGCCCCGGCGCCGGGAAAACGGCGACTAGATTACGGAAATCGTCCACGGTCATGGCACGGTGCGTCTGGCAGTGCCACTCCATGAAACATGTGGCCAACAGGCGGTAAAACGTCAGGCTCATCTGACATGCGTGGACCCCTAGTCGGGTCAGGATCTGTTGGACGATCGTGGGGAACGGGAGACGCAACCCGCAGACAAGAATCCCGATCGTCACGGCTGCGTACCCGTCCCTGGGGCGAGAGGGCCTGTCCTCGGGGGCAGGTCTAAGCAATCCCACCGAGGGAGGGATGTTATACGTCTCCCAAAGCGTGCTGAAGACTCGGGAAGTGAGTGTGCTCGCGGCATCGATCCCCCTGCAGTCCAAGCCGACGGGGGCGACAGAGTCGCCTACTCCGTACATACGAGTCCTCTCCAGTGACCTGGCATAAGTGTAGCCCGAGGCCTCAGCGGACTCGAAGGCCGTCCAGGCCATCGCCAACACTTTCCCGTTGCGTTTCTCCTTCCCCCTCGCGGGAGGAGCCTCCAAGTCCTCTTCAGTGCCTTCTGAGCCCGACCCTAGGGGATCGTCGGAATAAATCTCGTCCAAGAAAGATTCGGACAGCACTATCGCAAGCTCAGCACCCGAGGCATCCAAGTTAGACGCCCGGGGGAGCTCAGCACCCACTACCGCTTCACCTTGTTGCTTGAGCGAGGGGGCGTCAAAGGACGCCTCGCGGGAGACCAGGTTGATCACCAACCGTGACGAACGCGGGTCCTTGGACCTTTCGTCCTCCCCTTCGGGGCCACACCTAGTAGGTGGGCCACTCCCGGGCCCCGCCAGCTCAGCTATCGCCGCGGCGTCGGTCTCCAACTCCGCGAGCCATTTGTTGGCCGCGCTACAGTCTTCCTCGACAAAGATGGGGACCCCGTCGAGTTCCTCAAAGGGACCCTTGGCCGCCCTCCCAAAATTTGGGAGAGGGCATGAAGAGTCGACCTCGGGATCATCAACGTGGGAAACAAGCTCACTCCCCATTAAAAAAAGAAAAAAGTCTGCTGCCCAGGGGGAATTTCAAACTCAAATGAATTTTCCAATTACCCACAGGCTGCCAGTGTGAACAGAAAGGGAGGGGGGCTCTCCTATTTATAGGAGAGGAAAGATCAGACACTGCTCCTTCCCCCCCCCCCCCCCCCCCCTTTGCGCGCCGCAAAAGGCCCGGCCTGCGGGCCGGCCTCGCGCGCGCGCCAGTCCCCCAACGCCAGGCCGCGCGCGGGTCTTGCTGCCCGGCCGGCCCGATCCGGCCCCAGGGGTCCGGCCACAAAAAAAAAGAAGATATGCGTGCGTACGGTCACGCGTGATCGAAGGAGAAATTACCTCAACGCCCTTTTCTTTTCTAAAGTTCACGACTTGCGTCCCGTAAGCCGTAAACTTGGGGGGCTAATGTTACCGGTCGTTTTCGGGACACCATAAATTCAAAAACGATTCAAGGCCGGCCAGGCTTTGCCGGCAGGAAGCCCAACGGGCCCCGGCCTACCGGGCCCGAGCGCCCTGACGCACCCATGGCCCGGCACAACCGGCACGCGTGCACCTGCGCCCCCGGCCCAATGGGCCTCAGCGTGCCCTAGCGCGCCTGGCTCGCGCGCACCCTACGCCCCTGCCGTCCCGGCCCGCGCGCGCTCCCCCGCCCCGGCCTCTCGGCCCGCGGCTCCCACGCCCTGGTCTCCTAGCCCGCGCGCGCTCCCGCGCCCCGGCCTACTGGCCCGCACGCGCTCCCGTAGCCCGGCCTCCCGGCCCGCGCACGCTCCCGCGCGCCCCGGCCTACCGGCCCGTGCACGCCGCGGCACCCCGGCCGAGCGCCCCTGCTGCCTCGGCCGGGCGCTCCTGCTGCCCCGGCCGAGTGCTCCTGCTGCCTCGGCCGAGTGTCCCCGCCGCCTCGACCGGGTGCCCCTGCTGTCCCGGCCGAGCATCCCTGCTGCCCAGGCCGAGTGCCCCTGCTACCTCGGCCGGGTGTCCCTGCCACCTAGGCCGGGTGGCCCTGCTGCCCCGGCCGAGCGTCCTCGCTGCCCCGGCCGAGCAATCCCAAACGCCTGCTGCCGGGCGCGCCGCCCCCGGCCAAGTCCCGCACGCCCTGCGCCCTCCTGGACGTGATGCCTCGCGCGCCCCGCTCTAGGCCACCCGATGGGCCTCAGGGGGCCGGCCCAAGGCCTCCTCCAAATACTATAAATACCCCCCCCCCCCCCCCTAAGGGGAGGGAAAGGACACACTCATTCAGCCCCACAACTTTCATTCCAACAACACTTCTCTTCTCTTGAGAACTCTCTATCGTGCTCTTGTGACATTCCAAGAGCGCGCACCTCTCCTCCCTAGGCTCACAAACACAAGGACCCTCCTCCACGAGAGGGAGCGCGCTCCTTTTCTGCGGCCCGAGCTTTAGCAGTCCACGCTGCTCTCCAGTTTCTTGGCCATTGAGCTAGAACTCCGAGCTACGAGGCAAGCAACCTCTCTAAAGTCTTCACTAGAAGCTACGAGCCGGGTCCTACTCTAAAGCCTTGGATTCTCAAGCCTCCGAGCCCAAGATAGCCCTCAATACACACATTGAACTACGTTCTGACCTAATCCCGACTAAAGGGTACGTAGGCAGCCAACCTTTGGCATGGTCACACCCCCCAAAACACACCTCAGGGTCTGGAGGGTGCAGCTCGGTCTACGAGCTCCCACTTTTGGCCCGGGCGCGATCACTTGGTCCGGCCTTGGATCGAACCGCCCGAGGTATCTAATCGTTGTTCTTTTTCGTGCGACAACAATATGTAACCTCGACATCGTCCTTACCATTAACAAGCACAAATGGGTACTTACCAACCCGTGTCCTCCTCAAACGAATGATGATTCGAGTCAAGAGGACAAAGACGCCGTGGCAGGCTCCGCTCCGATTAGATTGTGAGGTGCTATATCTTAGCATCTATGAACAATGTGCTAAAACAGCAACATTGTAACATTGAGACAGCCGCCGACATGCTCTACAATCTCCATGAGATGTTTGTTGTCAATGGTGCCCACAAGAAGAGTTGTAGTGTGTATTTATGTACATTTGATGTCATATAGTCTTACGAAGACTCTTGCTTGTAACTGCTTTTTTATTAATAAAAGTTGAAACGTTCATTCAATCTTCCTTGTTTGAAGCTTTATGATAAAACCTTAGTCTTTTAGTCCATAAACAAACTTAACAACTTACGAAGAGACAAATGTAGATTTACATGAACAAACTCTTCGTAGTTTGCTTAAAACGATATATTCGCAATCTAAGGGTCAAAGGACTATTGACCTCAGTATGATTGTTAGAAGAATCTATGATGTCTGGTTATGAGGCATTGAGAGTTGGAGACTCTATAGTTCTTCTAGGTAACTTCTAAAGGTACTGAATTGACCAGTGCACTTCTAGAGACAAGATAAGAACAAACCATTTAACCTCTTATGTCTCGAAGTCACTACGTATGAATTGTATCGTGCTTACCTTAATCCTGAAATGAGACATGTCATTTCACACCTTAGTATTCTCATTTGAGAAAGTCAGAGTTCGGACTCACTATGTGATTCCAAACCAGGCCTATTAGTGAAGTACTAAGTTGTGAGAATGTCATGAGTAAACTTTGTGAAGTTCTCATAGATATGGAATTCATGTACAATATTGCTGAAATGCAATGTATATCACCTCATGCTTTGTTCCTTGGAGTGTGAATAAATGAACTGGCCAGTGTCCAAATTGAGTCCTGACTCTTTTGGATGAAACAATGTGACTTGTTAGCTCCTCGTCAATACATTGTTTCTAACTTATTCACAAGCGACAAAGGAGTTGAGGAAATAACAACTAGAAGGGTAAAATGGTAATTTTGTAAATCCCGACGAGCTGATGATATTCATGAAGGGTAAACACTGATAATATTATGTGGATTCACTCATTACAATTAGGTTGAATTCTTGAGTAGAAAATAAATTCATTTGAACCGAGAGATTTTCAGTGTCAACTCTTTAGTGGAGTCAGTTGACATTAAGCTAAACTTGGAAAAGGTTTGTGAACTTTTGAGTCCAAGTATTTTAGCTCAAGCTTTGTTCATTTGGATCCATGAGGTCACTGTCACGAATCACATTGAGTAGGAATAGTTAAACTGGAAGCTAAGTCAAAACAAGAACGAAAATTGTCAAAAGGGTATTTTTGTCTTTTGAGACATAGGATGAAATGAATGTCAATTAATCTTTTGACAAGTTCATTTGATGACTTAATGTCACTCGGCTAAGTTAGAATAATTGGGCCTTGTGAATTAATTTCATTTCATAAGAATTTTATTGAAAATTCTTAATGGGCTTTTCTCATGTTGTCATGAACAAATGAAGAAGCTTCTAGAATCTCCTTCTAGAGACATGTTGGGCGCCCAAATACCCAAGAGAAAGAGAGAATATTTTGTGCATAAATGTATCAAGATACTTGCCAAAAGAAAAAGAGGAAACAAATTTCCCCTATGAGGAAACAAGGAATTCGGCCAAGGCATGAAGGGAACAAAAGAGGAAACAAATCCAAGGGCTTCTAGAAGCCTATTTGGCCGAGTGACTCTAAGGGAAGGAGAGCAATATTTGTTCATGAATATGTGATATTCAATGAAAGAGGAAACTACCTTATTGAAGGTAAAACCTCCCCTATAAATAGAGGCCTCATTCCCTTCATTTTTATTCATTCCACATAAGTTAGAGATTGAGAGCCTCTCTCTCTAGACCTTGTGGCCGCCCCTCTCCTCTCTCTCTAGTCGATTTCGTTTTATTGTTTTGGCACCTAGGTCCTCATTTGACCTAGAGTTTAGCTCTGCGACTTCAAGACTCGTTCTTAAGTCGTAGTGTTTAAAAGTGCCCACTCACTAATTCCTTTTATTTCGAGTGATTTAGTGATAGAAACTTTCGTGGTTGCTCGAGGTGCCGAGGAAAGAAAGAGAGACGTGCTGCGAGGGAGACGAGCGTTGCAACTTTCCAAAAGCTTCTCAAAGTTCAAGCTTCAAGAAAGGTTAGTAAACTTCTATGCTCATAATAGTTTTTATTTACATGTGCTTGCTCTTTGTCTAGGTTAGTAAAAACCGTTTTACTTGAAAAGAAAATTTTTAAAATTCCGCCGCTTTGCGAAGCGTTAAACTTTTTCTTAAACCCTAGATCAATTCCAACAATGTTTGGAGGGCAAAAGCTTCAGGCCAGACAACAAGCAGTCAGACAGTTTATGAACTGTCGCATGAAGGCTGGGACTCCTATCAGGCACAATATGATGTTGATCATTAGCTACATGAATGAGATGGAAATCCTAGGATCTATGATTAACGAGAAGACCGAAATAGATATGATCGTGGAAACTTTCCCCGAATTTTTTTATACGTTCAAGTGGAACTACTCCATGAACAAGCTAGAGTACATTGTTACCGAGCTTATGAAGGAGCTTCACACTGCTGAAGGTCTCACTAAGAGAAAGAGGAATCAAGGAGAGACATATGCTATTGAGCACAAAGCCTCCACCTCTGGATCTGAGAAGAGACCTCACAAGGCCAAGAAGAAGAGCTGTCCTACCTATCTCAAAGCAAAGGAACATATTATTGTACTAATTACCGAAGCATGCTTAGTAGCTGATAATGTATCAACACTAGTACAAAAAACAACATTGTGTGCGACTTTTTCGCACCTAAAAGTCAAAAGTCGCACCCATTGATACCTTTCAGTGCGACTTTAGGTGCGATGTTTTGGCACCCGAAAGTCCGCACCTAAAGGTCATGGGTGCGAAAAGTCGCACCCGATGATCAAGACTTTTAGGTGCGACTTTTAGGTGCGGATTTTCGCAGCCAAATTCGCACCCATAAGTCAGAAAAGAGATTAGAAAAAGTCCACATGAATGACATTGGGTGCAACTATTTGCACCCAAAGGCCTACCCGCCAAACCATTGGGTGCGACTAATCGCACCCAATGGCCTACCCGCCAAACGTTTGGGTGCGAAAAGTCGCACCCAATTGCCTTACCGCCAAACTTTTGGGTGCGAACAGTCGCACCCAATGGTCTTCCCGCCATAATTTGGCGGGGAATATTGACCTTTGGGTGCGACGATTCGCACCCAAAGGTCTACCCGCTTCATTTTCGGGTGCGGATAGTCGCACCCGATAGTATTTTTTTAATTTGTTTTTTGTTTGGTTATGCTTATAAATTTTATGATTGTAATCAAATAATATGTACTAAATAGTTTATTAATTAGAAAATTCATTAATTAATATTCATAATAATAATAAAAATTAACCGTTTGTTCTTCGATTACAATAATGATTATAATGTACGACAAATAATTAAAAAAATGTTCAATTTTTTTTGAATCTTTTCCCTTTCCCTTTCCGTTTCCCTTTCCCTTTCCCTTTCCCTTTCCCTTTCCCTTTCCCTTTCCCTTTCCCTTTCCCTTTCCTCTAAACCACTCCTTGAATGTGTTACTCCCTCTTCCGCCAAATCTTCCTCCTGAACTGCTGCTACCTCCTCGTGCACTGCCGCTCGTACGCTCTCGCTAGAACTCTGCTGAAGTTGGCGGTGTCGTCTGAGCATCTGCCATTGAAACTGATGGCGGCGTTATCTGATGCATAAGGTGCATCTGAGGCGACGGGTGCATTTGAGGCGACGGCGTCGTCTGAGGCATCCGTGGCAACATGCCGGGCGACATCTGAGGTATCTGTGGCATCGTGCCCGGCGACATCTGAGGCATGTGTGGCATTGTGGCGAGCGACATCTGAGGCAAGGGCGAAAACTGCTGCGTGAACGCAAACAGTTGTCGCTCCATCTCCTCCATAGCGACTTGTTGTGCCGCCATCTGAGCCTGGAGCTCGCCAACCACTGGATCTCGAACGCGCCGCGATGACGAACCTGACAACGAGCTTTCGTCCTGAGCCTGAGCAATAGCCCAAGATGATCTCGGGACCGCTAGACCTATTCAAACATACCAATCTTGACGGTTCCCGAGAATCTCTAGCATCGCGTGCTTCTCTGTGTCGTCCTGGTTAAATACTACGCCTTGCTTTTCTGCTTGTCGTCGAAGATCCGCCAGTAGAGTAACCTATCCGCGCCTTTACACATAAAAAAAATTATCAAAAATTAATTATTATATAAGTAACGTAATAGTAATTATCACATATGACTTACACGTGCTCATCTCACCCAATCTGTTTTCCATTCACCTTTTCTATTATGGTGCTTTTGCTCCCACGTCTCTAACGCGGAGCCCAAAGTCTCATCATCCTTACTCTGCAATTGTTATGAAAATATAAGTATTGAATTTATTTCAAATTAAGTATTTCAAAATTAGAATACTTACGTTCAAATGACGATGAGCCAAGAAAGATAGAGATCCTTGATTTTTACAATTAGACTTTTTCTGCAAATAATTAATTGTGTCATTACTCAATCTGATAAAGATATTGTGATTTATTACAATCATACATTACGTACCTTCCAATCGTCAGTTGCGAACTCGTCTACCACCGCCTCCCAATCCTCTTTCTTATATCCCGGTGGTGTTTCCACCTTAGCGTTTTCTTTGCTCCCGTAAAACTCCAACCTGAACTTCTCTGATAGCTTGGACTTCTGGCTGCGTCGCCTGATCTTGGCATTCCGAATGATAGCCTGATCAATCGTATTCTGAAAGCAATCCGCAGGCAGATCATCGCCGGTATCAGGATCCGTGTACACAAATCTGAACTTTGAATGAAGTGCGCTCAAAATAGCAGCCAACGTCTGGGGCGTCACTTCACTTCAATCACGAGTCGTAGGCGGGATATGTGCTTTCACCAAAGCACCGAGGCGGTTGTTAAATAGTTCAATCTTTTTATTTTTTTTCCTTATCTCTTGATAGAAGGTTTGGTTTATTGGGTCCCACTTGACCACCTTCGCACCAGGTACACCATGTCTTGCTCGCGCCGACGTCGAGCCGGTTGTTGGTCCCTTTGATTTCTTGGGACCTTGGGAATCAGGTTCCTATGGCAGACCTTGAGAACCTGGTCTCTGTGGCGAATCTTCACCAGAACTTGTAGCGGTCGACATCCTATAAAATGAAAATAACATTTGTAAATTAACATCGTATAAAATAAAAAAACATTTGTGAACAACATACGTCACAAAACAAAAGGGAACAACATCATACAAAAACGTTGGTGACACCACGGATTTTTTTTATTAAAAGACCTCACATATGAGGAAAACCGTGGTTACATAGATAGTACTCATTCATCGTCATCACTGCCTATATCAACATCAACATCAACATCTTCTCCCTAAAAAACGATGCGTTCCTCATGATCATCATCGTCTTCCTCACCATCACCAACAATATTTACTAGCTCAGCATCTTCGATTTCGTGTCGATGATTCAGACGATCGATGTTTGACAATTCTATTGTCAATGGAATCGAGGCTGAGGTGGTAGGGTCAACTTCAGGAACGTCCCAAATCCCTCGATGATTGCATTCCTGAACGATTTCCCAGTTACCACCTAAAACAAGATCTTTGATGTAAAAGACTTGTTTCGCCTGAATCGCGAGTATGTACGGCTCCTTTGTAAACCACTGTTTCGCGGTAAAAGCACTCGTTTATCTAGTAGTTTTATCGTTGTGCACTAGTCGCCGAGAATCGTGCTTGTCACCGTACCATATACATTTGAATAATATATCATGACAGTCGTACCTATAATTCAGCACAATGACGTCTTCCATCCGACCGTAGTAAGTGAAATCATCCACATGCACACATACACCGCTATTTTGAGTGACTCGTTGATTATCGCGACGATGAGTAATGAACTTCACGCCGTTAACAAAGCAGCTGGGATATTGATAAGCGACTTGAAGGGAACCGATAGAAAGCGAGTAGATCTCGTCAGACACGTCAAAGCCACTAGCTTTCATTTCAAAAATCTGGTTATTACGAAACAAAGCATTGGTTAGCACTTGTGTGTTTATAAAAAAAAACTACAATATTGTGTTATTACCTTGTTTGCAAACCAATCTTTGAATCTTTTTCTATGCTCCGCTTCAATATCGCTAACTCCAGATTCGTTCAGGAAATCCAAACGCTTCCTCTGGTAGATGCATCATCGCCACGTAAACCATGATCGTGAAAAAAGCGGGTGGAAATATCATCTCAAGCTTACATAAGATCTCAACGGTAGACTCTTGCGCTCTTTCAAGATCTTAGGCTCTTAATGTTCTCGAACTTATCAACTTGAAAAAGTTGCAAAGCTCAGTGATCGTATCATGTATTGGTTGTGTCACAAAAGGGCGAATACCAACAGCCAACAATCTTTGCAAGATCACGTGGCAATCATGCGACTTCAAACCTGTGAGCTTCCCATCAGTTGTCACATTTTTTTTAAATTCCCAGCGAGACCATCGGGAAATTTGACAGATTTTAAGAACTCTGTAAATCGCTGTCTTTGCTCAAGGGTCAAAACGTACGACGCTTGCGGTTTGTAATACCCACCCCCATTTGGTTCCAAGTGCAAAGCGGTCTTGATGCCCAAGTCCATCAAATCAAGCCTCGCCTTCTCGGTGTCTTAGTTCTTCTTTTCCAAGCTGAGCATCGTCCTGAGAAGATTCTCGCACACGTTCTTCTCTACGTACATCACATCTATGTTGTGTTTCAACTGCGACTCAGACCAGTACGGCAACTCGTAAAAAATGCTTTTCTTGGTCCAATTCAGCGCACACTTTCTTCTCTACGTGCATCACATCCATGCTGTGTTTCAACTGTGACTCAAACCAGTACGGCAACTCGTAAAAAATGCTTTTCTTGGTCCAATTCAGTTCGCACTCAGCTCACTTTCGTTTTTTGCCTACAGAGTCAGCGTGTTTGCCAGTAGTCGTGCAAGAAACACCAGCCAACTGAGCGAGTATGTCTTGCGAAGTCAACTTCTCGGGTTTATTTCGTTTCTCGTGCTTATCTCTGTCGTGATCGTTGCTTTTCCTCAATCGGTGACGCCTTTTCAAGAATCGACGATGGTCGTAGTAGACGATCCTGTTTCTGACTTTTAGGGACGGCGTGTCAAAGTTGCATGTAAGGCAAGCGAGATACCCTTGGCCGCTCCATCCCGATAAATACGATCTAGCCGGAAAATCGTTTAATCGTCCAGAGTAACGCGGCACGCAACCGAAACACTTCATCTTTGGCTCCATCACGAACGCGGACTCCATTCTCCCACAGTTCTTCAAGCTCTTCAACAACAGGTTGCAAGAAAACGTCCATATCATTTCCTGGTGAATGAGGCCCCGGGATCAGAAGCGTGAGAATCAGGTACTCTTTCTTCATGCACAACCAAGGCGGCAAGTTGTTCGCCGTAAGTACTACATGCCACATGTTGTACGATAGGTTCATATCCCCAAACGGGTTGAATCCATCCGCAGCTAGCCCAAGCCGCACGTTCCGAGGCTCTACAGCAAAGCCAGGGTATCTCTCGTCCAAATTCTTCCACGTTGTACCATCCGCAAGATGTCGTAGAACGCCAGCTTCCCTGACGCGATCTCTTTCGTGCCACTGCATCTGAAGCGCCGTGTGTCGAGATGCGTACAGTCGCTTCAATTGATCTTTTAAGGGAAAATATCGCAATATCTTTTGCGGTATCTTCTTACCAGTTGGCTTCCATCTACTCTCGTTACATATCGGGCACACGTCGACGTTTGCGAGATGTTTTCGGAATAGGACACAATCATTAATGCACACGTCGATCATCTCGTATCCCATGCCGAAACGCTTCAGCTTTGCTTTTGCCTCGTAGTGCTTCTCCGGTATTCGATTACCGGGTAGATGAGACTTCCTCAAGAGCTGCAGCATTTCTGTGAATGACTTGTTCGTCCAATGGTTCGTGACTTTAAGGTGCATCAACTGAACCAAGAATGACAAAGACAAAAACTCCTTGCATCTAGGGTACAATTCCGCTTCCAACTTGGCGAACAAGTCTTCCACTTGCTCCTCCGCACGCACCTCGCTCGGAGGCAACTCCGTAACACCGTCGAAATCCTCGTGATCTCTTATATCCTTACAGCAGCATGTATTCCTCCTACTCCTCTCTGGGCTCTTTCTCCGATGGGGACTTCTTCAAGATGACAGACGGAACGCACGACCTCGCCATGATGATACCATTCTGTGTAGCTCGGGGTAAACCCTGTGTTTAGCAGATGATGCCTTACAACCCCAATGTCGTGTCATCTCACGTTGTTGCAAGGCTTGCAAGGACATCGATATTCGCCATTATCGTTCGGAAATCTTCTTGCAGCGCGGATAAATTCATTAACTTTGATTTTATACTACAAGGACAACTGATTTTTCTCGGTGATCCAATCTCTACTTGGATTGGACATTGATTTCGCTAAAGGAAAGGGAAAATTAACAATTATTAAGAGTTGTTGCTAAGTGACGAAGACGAATGAAGTCGATTACTTATTTCTAGGAGACGAAGAATGAATGAAGATGAGATTATGAATTTTAGGTTATTTGAAGTCGAATTGAAAAATTAGGGTTTTGAGAATAATAGGCTGGGAACTCAATCTAAATTTCGGCAGAGTTTCCCCTATAATACTAACAAACCAAAAACCTGCAAACTCATTTAAAAGCATATACAAATCATCCAAAACTATCCTAATAATCAACTAAACCCTAAACAGAACCTCTGTGGCTCGTTTACAACAAAAATACAATAATCTCAACTCATTTATAAAAAAAATATGTGAAATAAAACTAAATTATACAATAACTTAACTAATTTTAATTTCATGATTAACAATTTAACACATATTATTAAACTAATTACAATTTCAATTTGACAATTTCAATTAACCTAAACTAATCAAAACTAAACAACCTAAACATGTAAGTATTAAACTAAACAACCTAAAACTAATTAGAACAAATTTCATTTAATAAATTAATTACAAACTAACTAACTAATTCATTACAAATCAATTACAAACTAACTAACTAATTATAAACTAAACTACTAATCAAATTATGAAAAATACCGAATGAAGCGGAGGGGCTGGTAGGCTCGAGGCTGGTCGGAGAGGCAGCAGCGGAGGGGCTGCAGCGGAGGCTCGGTGCTGATCGCGGAGGGTCTGGTCATCGGAGGGGCCGAGGCGCCGGCTCGGTGCTGGTTGTGGAGGGGCTGGTCGGAGGAGCTGGTCGGAGAGGCAGCAGCGGATGGGCTGGTCGGAGAGGCTGCAGCGGAGGCTCGGTACTGGTCGCGGAGGGGCTGGTCGTCGGAGGGGCAGCAGCGGAGGGGCTGGTCGCGGAGGGGCTGGTCATCGGAGGGCTGGTCGGAGGCTGAGAGAGAGAGTGTGTTAGAGAATGGGTTAGAGAGAAGGGGCTGGTCGGAGTGGTGGCGGCGACGGAGCTCAGAGTGTAGTGGTGGTCGGAGAAATTGTATGAGAGAAATCGGAGAGAGAGAAGGGTTTTGGGTCTTTGGCTCGGATAGAATGAAAACCGAGCAGCACTTTAATTTATATAAAAACTTTGAATTTGGGTGCGACTTTGTCGCACCCAATGACTTGTGTCAGTACTTTTGGGTGCGACTTTTCTCGCACCCAATGATATTTGTAAAAAGAGGGAGAAAATTTGGCCGCGGAAAAATTTAGGACATTTAGGTGCGACTAAGTCGCACCTAATAGTTTGGATAAAGTATTGGGTGCGACTTAGTCGCACCCAAACGTTTTAACGGACTTTTGGGTGCGACAAGTCGCACCCAACTTTACAAAAAGTCACGAAAATTTTACAGCGCTTGTTTGAGTTTTGGGTCCGACTATTCGCACCCGAAAGTCTGTTTGGGTGCGACTTTTAGGTGCGAAAAGTCGCACCCAAAAGCCATCCGCACCGGAAAACTATATTTGTAGTAGTGCAACGTGGATTCTTGACTCCGCTGCTACTAACCATATTTGTTGTTCCTTAAAAGGTTTCAAGAAAACCAAAAGCTTAGAAGAAGGTGACTTCTGTTTCAAATGGGGTGATGGGAGCCTGGTGTCCGCGAAGGCTGTGGGATCTGTGACGCTGTCTTTTAAAGACCGCACTTTAAACTTGAATAATATTTATTTTGTTCCTACTTTTGGGAAGAACTTAATATCCATACCTCGTTTTCTTGAGCAAGATTATTGTTTAAAGTTCATTCAGAATGGAATTCGTATTTCGTTTCCTGATAATTCTTTTGTCACTGATGCATGTATGAAGAATGCTCTTTTCTACATCTATCCCACTCAACCTTCTCTATTAGACACCGAAATAGATAATGATATAGTTAGGGAGCCAAAGAGGATCAAACTATCTGAATTTGCACTCGTGAATCAAGTTGAACGATTGAAAGTCGTCCCACTTCTTCTCCGCTCCTTCGACGAGTGTGATTGGTCGACCTCCCCTTGCTTGGCTCGAGGTTCCCGCCGTTGTTTTGCGCTTCTTAGTTGATGTATCCGCTGTCGATCGCCGGTCTTGTCCCATTCTATACACTCACAAGATAGCATTAGATAGAATATACACACGTCGGGTTTAGCCCCGACGTGATAACGCTCATGATTCCCAAACCCCAAACTCTCCATATCAGCAAATCACCAATCGAAGACAAACGGCACGTGAAATCTACTCAAGAACCTTGACAAATTCGTACAAAAATAATCCTAGACTCTCTCTCGGGATTTTCATCAAACACGTGGTGAACAACAATTTTATCAAAGGAATCCTACTCAAAACACGTTTCTTTAAGCCCCCAAACTATGAATATTAAACCTACATTCAATTGTAATCACTCAAGCACAACCAATGTAAACAAATCACATCAAAATTCGAAATCCAAATTCTTACCTTGTGATTTTCGGAACTTAGCAAGATCACCACATAAGCACTCAAGAATGGAGAAGAGAGAATGAATAAAGTCTCAAATCACACAAGTAGGAATGAATTTTGTGTTGAAACCGGGTGAAAACGAGGTTGAGTAGTGAAATTTTGAGAAAAAATGGGATTAGGGTCCGTGCACAAAGTGAGAGAGAGTGAAAGAGTTTAAAAATTAAATGAAAACACACAAATTTCTCTTTTAAAACCGCCCAGTTTTTTCAAACATCTCGAATCATCGCGGCGCGCATATATTTATTGCACCGCGATGTAATTTTGTCGCGCCGCCACAGTGAACGCTTAGTAGTGCCATCTGTTTCAGGTTTTTATCGCGGCGCCATGATTTTCATAGCGCCGCGATGATGGCGCTTTTTTTAATTTTTTTTAGGTGAAAACCAAGAAGAAAGAAAAGAGAACAGAAGAAAAAAAACCAAATTTTTTTTAAGATGTGAACACGTAACTAACTAAAAAAAAGAATGAATGCGATGAAAGAAAACGTGGGTTGCCTCCCACGGAGCGCTTTAGTTAACGTCAATAGCTTGACGGGGTACCACGTTTTATTCGTTATTGTTCAGGTACGCCACGACTTTCTCGTTTTCAAATACTCCACCATAGTACGGCTTCACTCGTTGTCCGTTCACCATGAATTTCCCGCCGTTGATGCCTTCGAGCTCGAACATTCCCGATGAGAATGCTTGTGTAACTGTGAATGGCCCGGACCACCTTGACTTGAGCTTTCCAGGGAAGAGTCTCAACCGGGAAATGTAAAGAAGTACTTGTTGTCCCGGGTTGATCTCTTTTGGTACGATATGCTTGTCGTGCCATGCTTTTGTCTTTTCTTTATAGATCCTCGCGTTCTCGAATGCATCTAAGCGGAACTCGTCGAGTTCGTTGAGTTGGAGGAGTCTCTGTTTCCCGGCTGCCTTATGGTCAAAGTTGAGGAGTTTCATTGCCCATAATGCGCTGTGCTCGATTTCCACTGAGAGGTGGCACACCTTGCCATAGACGAGCTTGTATGGCGACATTCCCAACGGGGTTTTGAAGGCTGTCCGGTAAGCCTAAAGTGCGTTGTCGAGTTTGGGGCCCAGTCCTTCAATGAGCTTCCCACCGTCTTCTCCAAATACTAGGTGGTCATATTTTTAAGATTGATTAATAATGAGCACTATTAAAGCCTCGAGCTTGTCATGCTTGTTGTCGTTCGTAATGTTGTCGAGCGAAAATGAACAACTATTGAAAACCTCGGGCAGTTCGATCCAAGGTCGGACCAAGTGATCGCACCCGGGCCAAGAGTGTGAACTCGATAGTCTCGAGCTAGGGTTTCTCCGATCAACCCGCCTCTCGGGAGAGGAAAGGGGTGAGGAGGAGGAGTGACCGTGCCTTGGGTGTCGGCTGCCTACGTACCCGTGTGTGGGATCAGGTCAGAACGTAGTTCAAGCGTGTGAGACGCATGATGAGGCGCGGAGCCTTGGTCGAGAGGCGTGCTCGACAAAGGAGACGAGGCGCGGAGGAGTCTTCGGCGACGTCTCAGAACTTCGGTGATCGCGTATGCGAGAGAGAATGCGTGTTTTCTCTCTTTTAGAGACGTGGAAGACTCTAAGTCAAGAGTTCCTTGTCGTGGTGGAGATTCCGGACGCGTAGGCGATTCCTAGTTGGAAATGCCAGACGCGTAGGCGATTTCTTGTCAGAAATGGTGGACACGTCTAGGGTGCTAGACGCGTAGGCGATTTTCAGTCGAAAACCGTTAGAGCACTCTTGGGCTCAAGATTAATCGTTCGATCAAGAGAGGCAGCACTCGGGAGTCCCCGGAAGGCGCTTCAGAATCTCTGAGAACGAGAAATCGTGGAGAATCTGCTTCAGGCCATGGATGGCATCCAGAGAAGCAGAGAGAAGTCTCAAGTTCCTTGAGAATGAATGGGATCGCTTTCCCCTCAATGAGAGGGGTATTTAGAGGTGTTTGAGGACCCTAAGGGGGTCATTCGGCGTCCATGTGGGACTAGGAACGCGTCTCTTTTCAAGAAGAGGCGCACAACATGCGGCGCACACCGCGCTGCGCGCGACCCGCTGCGCGCGGCGCGCGGTGCCAAAACCCGCGGCGCACAACCTGCGGCGCGCAACTCTTGGCGCGCGGCGCTCGGTGCCAAAACCCGCGGCGCACAAACTGCGGCGCACGACCTGCGCGGCGCGTGAGCCTTGGCGCGCGGCGCACGATGGGCTTCGTTTCTGTGGGCTTTTTGCGACTGTCTCGCTTCCGGGCCCGTTGAACTATTGTGGGCACGGTATTTTGGGTTATGACACAAATGTTTGTTTGACAGATAGGGCTCGAGTTGGTGCTCGACTCGAGGAGCGAAGCTAGACTCGAGGAGACCGACTCGAGGCTCAACTCAAGGAGCGATGCTCGACTCGAGGAGACCGACTCGAAGCTCAACTTCAAGGAGCGAAGCTCGACCCGAGGAAACCGACTCAAGGCTCAGCTCGAAGAGCGAGGCTCGATTCGAGGAACCGACTCAAGTCTCAACTCGAGGGGCTAAGCTCGACTCAAGAAGTCAAGAGTTTGGATGAGGGCTTGAAGACTTGCCGCTCTTCAGGACCTCCGGCCTGACCATCGGCCCTTTGAGCGACGTGCCTTCTTGGCGTCTCGGGTTTTCCGAAAACGACCGACAACATTAGCCCCCTAAGTTCATTGCTCGGGAGGCCCCGGGCGGTGAACTTTTAGTCGTTTCCGCCCGGTGTTTGAGGGAAATAGACTTCCCAGAGCTTCACTGTTGCGAAGCCTTTGTGATTATAAAGAATACTCTCACAACTGTAAGTGCTTTTCCGTCTCTCTCGACACGAGTGTGTGATCGACACGTGGAGGAGGATCCAAGCGGATAGGAGGCATAGCTCAACGTGGGCGAGGCGAATGCGCTTGCGTCCGTCGCTCTAGCCCCGTAGCAACGGGGATATGCACGCGCAAGTAGGGCGTGCATTTGTGCAGAGGCGTACCGGCGTGTCGCGGTATGTTGGTCTTTTGGTGAAGTCACGTTTTGTTTAAGGATATTTTCAAGCGGAGTCCGTGGGACTTGATTGTGAATAGCAGGGCGACGATTGTGTAATCGTGACCAATTAGGGGAAGATCATGGCGTCCATCTCGGTCAGCTTGGAAGGTGACTGCACTTTTGCATTTCGCAAAGGCGTGCTCGTTCCGAGGTCTCGGAGACGGAGGCTGATGCTGTGGGCCGATGCTCCGAGATGACGGAGTGGTACCTGGCGGAAGGCTCTGCCGCACCGGAGGGCTTCGACTGCTCGGGGGTCAACACTCAAAGTTTGACAGCGCACCAAGCATAAGTCGGTCTCACGGGCATCCGCCATCCCAGCCCTGGCGACGCTTCTCCGTCTGCGTTCGGAAGATCGGCCCTTATTCCCCAGACGTGAGTGCGGGTCTCTGCTTTGGCTAACCTGTTCTTCAGGTCGCTCCCGGTGTTTGCTCGAGGAGCGGTACTCGACTCGAGGAGCGAAGCTCGACTCGAGGAGACTGACTCAAGGCTCGACTCGAGGAGCGAAGCTCGACTCGAGGAGACTGAATCAAGTCTCAACTCGAGGAGCGAAGCTCAACTCGGGGAGCCGATTCAAGTCTCAACTCGAGGGGCTAGGCTCGACTCAGGGAGCCGACTCAAGTCTCAACTCGAGGGGCTAGGCTCGACTCAAGGAGATTGGCTGGACTTTAAGGGATATGACTCTACTCGAGGAGCGATGCTCGACTCGAGGAGTATGACTCGATTCGAGGAGCAAGACTCGACTCAAGGAGGGCTACTCGACTTAAGGAGCGATGCTCGACTCGGGGAGAATGACTTGACTCGAGGAGCAGTGCTCGACTCTGAGGAGCGATGCTCGACTCGAGGAGAATGACTCGACTCGAGGAGAATGACTCGACTCGAGGAGCACGGCTTGACTCGGGGAGAATGATTTGACTCAAGGAGCAAGACTCGACTCAAGGAGAGCGACTCGACTTTGAGGAGCGATGCTCGACTTGAGGAGAATGGCTCGACTCGAGGGGCAAGGCTCGACCCAAGGAGGGCGACTCGACTTAAGGAGCGATGCTCGACTTGAGGAGACTGACTTGGCGAGAGTGACTCAACTCGAGGAGCAAGGCTCAGCTCGAGGATAATGACTTGACTCAAGCAGCAAGGCCTGACTCAAGGAGAGCGTGCCTCGACTCGAGGAGCGAAGCTTGACTCGAGGAGAATGACTCGACTCGAGGAGCGTGTCTCGACTCAAGGAGATTGACTCGTTTCAGGGAGCTAGATTCGACTCGAGGAGAATGACTCGAATCGAGGAGGTTCTACACGACCTCATTTGTCGTTTGGGACTCTTCCAGGAGGAGCTTGCTGGAGTGAAGTCTCAGCTAGCTCAGGCTGAGCGAGGTTCTCGCTCAGAGGCGGAGTTTGCGAGTTTTTACAAGAAGCTTTGATTAGCTCGCACGGAATGGAGAGTCTCCCAAGGCGGGTGTGATCGTGCTCAGTCGGCGGTGGCGGAGATAGCATGAACTGTGCCTAGTGTGGCAGTTCAGGTGCGTTGCGGTTAGTCATCATATGCAATGCCTTGTGGTGACTTGGAGCGCGTCATTAGAAACGGCTCTGTACGTTGTTTTAGGCATCGTAGGCACGTCGCGAGGGATGACTTGGTTGCGCCATGTAGGCGTCTTAGGTGCGCCATGTAGGCGTCTTAGGTGCGTCGCGAGTGACGGCTTGGTTGCGCCATGTAGGCGTCTTTGGTGCACCATGTAGGTGTCTTAGGTGGGTCGCAAGGGACGACTTGGTTGTGCCATGTAGGCGTCTTACGTGCGCCATGTAGGCGTCTTAGGTGCGTCGCGAGGGATGACTTGGGTGCGCAATGTAGGCGGCTTTAGTGCGCCATGTAGGCGTCTTAGGTGCGTCGCGAGTGACAACTTGGTTGCGCCATGTAGGCGTCTTAGGTGCACCACGTAGGCGTCTTAGGTGCGTCACGAGTGACGGCTTGGTTGCTCCATGCAGGCGTCTTAAGTGCACCATGTAGGCGTCTTAGGCGTCTTAGGTGCGCCATGAAGGCGTCTTAGCCTGCATCTCTGGGATGGCTTATGGCGCGCCGCGGAGGCGTCTTAGCCTGCAGCTCTGGGATGGCTTGTGGCGCGCCGCGGAGGCGTCTTAGCCTGCATCTCTGGGATGGCTTGTGGCGCGCCGCGGAGGCGTCTTAGCCGGCATCTCTGGGATGGCTTATGGCGCGCCGCGGAGGCGGCTTAGCCTGCATCTCTGGGATGGCTTATGGCGCGCCGCGGAGGCGTCTTAGCCTGCATCTCTGGGATGGCTTATGGCGCGCCGCCGAGGCGTCTTAGCCTGCATCTCGGGGATGGCTTACGGCGCGCCGTGGAGGCATCTTAGCCGGCATCTCTGGGATGGCTTATGGCGCGCCGCGGAGGCGTCTTAACCTACATCTCGGGGATGGCTTACGGCGCGCCGTGGAGGCGTCTTTAGCCTGCATCTCGGGGATGGCTTACGGCGCTCCATGGAGGCGTCTTATGTGCACGCTTGTTCCCGTTTTATGTTCGGGTGTTTTGTTTTGATGGAGCGTGCTTTCTTTTTGTGGAGCGTACTTTCTTGAGGATTTTGAGCGTACTTACCATTGCCTATGTCACTAGCCCCCCGAGTTTTGGGTTTACAAGTGTAATCTTTGATGATTGAAAATCTTTGATAAAGTGGATTTTGAAAGAAAAACCTCGAACTTTATTAATATTGCAAAAATTTGAAATCCTAAAACATTGGCTCGTAGGCCTTATTGAATGTTGGAAAGCAAAGAAATAAAATGGGGGGAAGCGCTGGCTACTGGTAGTACTTTCTCAAGTGTTCCACATTCCACAGGCGATAGATCGGTGTCTCGTCCATGTATGACCTGGTAGACTCTGTGGGGTCCCTGATGAGGACGCTGTTACCTTGCACTTGGGTGTCATGCAGGTGTCTTCATGGACTTCGCGGAGGACCTTGGTCGACTCGACGCTATCTCTGAGCTGGGAGATTGTGTTAACCGTCTTTCTAGCAGTTTTTCCATCGATTCCCTGGATGTAGCATATTCTTGCTTGGGATTGATCTCCAGCCATGATGCCGATTCCATCCTTGGTAGGGAACTTCACCAGTAGGTGGTATGTTGAAGTGATTGCCCTTAGCCGGTTCAACGTGGGTCGCCCAATGATTACGTTGTAGGGGGACTCTTGGTCGACCACTAGGAATGGGACCATGTGAACGACTTCAATGCCTCCGGGAGTTCCGAAGGTGACCGGTAGATCGATGATGCCTTCGGTCATGACTCTCTCCCCAGTGAACCCGAATAAAGGTGTTTGGGTCGGATTTGGGCGTAGCCCCCCGAGCTTCATGCGCTCTAAGGTGCACTTGAATATTATGTCGGCAGCACTGCCATTGTCGATGAGAACCCTTTTCACCAAGTTATTAGCCACTTGGGCTTTGAGCACAATCGCGTCATTGTGCGGGTGCACAACTCGCTTGGCCTCTTCGTTGGTGAAGTACATCATCTCGTGAGGTACTGACGGAGGTTCCTCGTAGGTGAGGTTGACGTGCATAGCAGCGTCTCCTTGGGACGCGGCCCTCAGGAATTTCTTCCGCTGTCGGGCTGAGTCTCCATCTTGTGGACCGCCCAGTATGGTGGTCACAACGTGGAGTTGTGGATTGGCGTCGGTGGTAGCCGTGGTTCGGTCTGCAGAAGCGGCTGTTCCTCCTCCCTTGCCAGACTGTGGTCTGTTTCTGGTGGGGCCCGCAGCGCTAATCATGCGTAACACGAACTCTTTCTGCTCACCCCGTTGGATCAATGCCTCGATCTGCCTTTTAAGACTGTGGCACTCGGAGGTCAGGTGACCGTATTCCTGATGGAACTTGCAATATCTAGACCGGTCGCGAGTCGCGGGGTCTTTGCTCATTGGAGCCGGGGGAGTGAACTTGTCACGCGCCAAAGCCAGGATTTGATCCGGCGTCGTGTTCAACAGTGTGAACGACGAGTAGCCCTTAAAGTCTTCCGCAAGTCGCGGCTTCTGGGGCATCGGAGGTCGTCTATTAAAAGTCTGACCTCCTCTGTTTCGCCTTTTACGGGAGTTTCCTTGCTCGTTGCTAGGCTCGTCTCGGTGGTGAGGGCTTTGATCATTGCCCTTGCGACCATCGAGGTAATCTTCGACTCCCATGAAGGTCTTAGCTCGAGTCATTAACTCGGCCATGGTAGAAGGGACACGGCCGACGATGGACTTAAGGAAGTCACTTGTGCGCAAGCCTTCAATGATGGCAGTGATTGCGTCTTTGTCGTTAAAGCAGTCGACCTTATTCGATTCTTCAGTGAATCGGGCGAGGTATCGTCTAAGAGACTCGCCATCCTCTTGACTGATTGACCACAGGTACATCTTGGTCTTCTTTTGGACCATAGACGTAGGGAACCGTGCTAGGAACATGTCCTTCATGTCTTTGAACGAGCGGATGCTTCCCGGCCTTAAGTTCTTGAACCACTCGAAGCCTGGTCCGGCGAGGGTAAGACTAAAAGCTTGGCACATAGCGCCGGGAGTGACACCCTGCATTGTCATCCAGGTTTCATAGTGCTGGATGTGGTAAGCAGGATCTGCTTTTCCATCATATGGAGCGAGGTTCGGGAGTTTGAAATTTCCCGTACATACCTCGGCCAATATCTGAGCCGTGAAAGGCGATGAACTCTCCTCGACGATCCCATCGGCACTTCCGCCTATTCCGCGTTCGCGGAAGTCTCGTACTTCATTTCGAAGATTGTGGATCATAGTGACCACATCGAGACCGGTAGTCGGAGTAACTCCCTGTTCGGGAGGAGTCAACTGTTGCCTTTCATATGACCCTTGACCCGTGCGGCGGTTCCCGTTAGTTAGGGCTGCTACGGGGACATTTGGCCGAGAGCTTAGTCGCTCTCTTAGGTCATCGCCACGCTTGATGCGTTGAGCAGTGAGATGGTCCCTAAGATCAAGGCTTGTCGTATGGAGGCGCAGGCTTCGTCTGCGACGGCGCGCTCTCCGCGCGCCTTGACTTAACGCAACGTTCTCCCTTTGACCTAGTCGGTCGAGGGCTGAGCGTCGGGAATTCCCCTCTTGAGAAGCCGTCGGCGCGTCTCCTACCCGGGGCAGGGGATTTGAAGGACCGGCTTCAAACACGGCGGGGAGTCCCCCGTCCTTCGTGAGAGAAGTCTCGATACCTCTGAATCGCCAGTACCCTCGTAGTCAGGGTCGCGGTCGCGACTTTCCTCATTGAGGTTCTCAGGATCCCCGTTGGAGATCGCCGTGTTATGCACGGGTTGCTTCGCAGCCAGTCGGCTGTGGTACCTCGCGTTCTTCGCCTTTAGTTGGCGGACATTCTCCTCCAACTCCATGATGCGGTGGTCCCTGCTATCTGGAGATGGAGATGGTGAGCGGGTCGAGCTCTCTTCGTGGAGCGACTCTTCGTCACCATGCGCTCGGGAGCGCAAGAAGTATTTTTTGGTCCCGGTGATGTTATCGGGGTTGTTCACGCCCTCAGAACGTACGGGTGGTTGGCTACTCATCGTTTCTCAAGTTCGAGAAGGTTGAGTTCGGAGAAGAAAAGAAAAAGATGAACAGAAGGGATTTCGGGCTGAATAGGTCGGGAAGTCCCCTCGTTCTAGCGCCAAAATGTTGTCGCACGAAAATGAACAACTATTGAAAACCTCGGACGGTTCGATCTAAGGCCGGACCAAGTGATCGCACCCGGGCCAAGAGTGTGAACTCGATAGTCTCGAGCTAGGGTTTCTCCGATCAACCCGCCTCTCAGGAGAGGAAAGGGGTGAGGAGGAGGAGTGACCGTGCCTTGGGTGTCAGCTACCTACGTACCCGTGTGTGGGATCAGGTCAGAACGTAGTTCAAGCGTGTGAGACGCAGTATGAGGCGTGGAGCCTTGGTGGAGAGGCGTGCTCGACGAAGGAGACGAGGCGCGGAGGAGTCCTCAGCGACGTCTCAGAACTTTAGAGATCGCGTATGCGAGAGAGAATGTGTGTTTTCTCTCTTTTGGAGACGTGGAAGACTCTAAGTCAAGAGTTCATTGTCGTGGCGGAGATTCCGGACGCGTAGGCGATTCCTAGTTGGAAATGCCGGACGCGTAGGCGATTTCTTGTCAGAAATGGTGGAGGCATCTAGGGTGCTAGACGCGTAGGCGATTTTCAGTCGAAAACCGCTAGAGCACTCGTGGGCTCAAGATTAATCGTTCAATCAAGAGAGGCGGCACTCGGGAGTCCCCGGAAAGCGCTTCAGAATCTCTGAGAACGAGAAATCAAGGAGAATCTGCTTCAGGCCAAGGATGGCATCCAGAGAAGCAGAGAGAAGTCTAAAGTTCCTTGAGAATGAATGGGATCGCTTTCCCCTCAATGAGAGGGGTATTTAGAGGTGTTTGAGGACCCTAAGGGGGTCATTCGGCGTCCATGTGGGACTAGGAACGCGTCTCTTTTCAAGAAGAGGCGCACAACCTGCGGCGCGCGACCCGCTGCGCGCGGTGCCAAAACCCGCGGCGCGCAACCTGCGGCGTGCGACTCTTGGCGCGCGGTGCCAAAACCCGCGGCGCACAACCTGCGGTGCACGACCTGCGCGGCACGCGAGCCTTGGCGCGCGGCGCGCGGTGCAGAACCCGCGGCGCGCGCTGGGCTTCATTTCTGTTTGCTTTTTTCGACCGTCTCGCTTCCGGGCCCGTTGAACTATTGTGGGCATGGTATTTTGGGTTATGACACAAATGTTTGTTTGACGGATAGGACTCGAGTTGGTGCTCGACTCGAGGAGACCGACTCGAGGCTCAACTCAAGGAGCGATGCTCAACTCGAGGAGACCGACTCGAAGCTCAACTTCAAGGAGCAAAGCTCGACCCGAGGAAACCGACTCAAGGCTCAACTCGAAGAGCGAGGCTCGATTCGAGGAACCGACTCAAGTCTCAACTCGAGGGGCTAAGCTCGACTCAAGAAGTCAAGAGTTTGGGCGAGGGCTTGAAGACTTGCCGCTCTTCAGGACCTCCGGCCTGACCATCGGCCCTTTGAGCGACGTGCCTTCTTGGCGTCTCGGGTTTTCCGAAAACGACCGACAACACATAATATTTGTAATTTTATAGTCTTAATTTTATATAATTTAAGGGGATCCGTTCCTTGACGGGAATCCGAGGAGAAAAATTCATCCCAGGAGTTCGAGGCTTTTATCTCTCCCCTCGGCTCCGCTATGGTATCCTTCGCGGCTATTACAAACCCGCCACATAATCACCTATCGGGGCCCGGAGACGAGCTCGGACGAGGAGGCTGTGGCGGCTCAGAATTCGACTCCGCCAGTGGATGAGGGAGAAGAGGAATGCTCGGTTCCGCCGAATTGGGTAAGCCCGGAGTATTTAGAGGACGGGAATGTCATGATCGAGGGCTGTGATTTCGAGCACTGGCTCGTTATCATTGGGTTTCCCACGGGAAACAGGGTCTCCAAGGACAAGATGGGCCAAGCTTATGTCTCCATTGTCGCCCACGTTCTCGGAAGGTACTGTAATTTTGAATTTTAATTTTTTTTGTTGGTGTGTTTTTCTTATTTCTGTGAAATCTGTAAGGGTGTTTTTTTTTAGGGATTTAGACATGAATTAGACTCTATTTAATATTTGAATAACTAGACTACAATTGTAATTGCCTAATTGAAATTAGTCATTCAAGTATTTTTTTTTTCTTATCTAATATGACCACCTAGATGAGAAGGACTTCTCCAACTTATTTTATCATTATTAAGTTCATCTTTATCTTGATAATAGTGCTGATTTCCATTAATATTTTTTGTTAAAGTTTTTGTTCATTGTGTGAAATCTGTTGGGTTTTTTTGTTCTCTTTGTAGTGAAGAAGAGGCTAGGGAGAAGATATACTCGGTTTCGACGACTTTGTACACTGGTTTTGGCGTTGCAGTTTCGTGGGAGATTGCACTGGTATGGAATCATTTAGCGATGACCCAAATTTTTAAGATTGATTATTATTGAGCTATAGTTTGTAGTCGTTCGTAATATTCGTAATTTTATAGTCTTAATTTTATATAATTTAAGGGGATTCGTTCCTTAACGGGAATCCGAGGAGAAAAATTCATCCCAGGAGTTCGAGGCCTTTATTTCTCCCCTCGGCTCCGCTGTGGTGTCCTTCGCTCCTATTACAAACCCGCCACATCATCACCTACCGGGGCCCAGAGACGAGCTCGGACGAGGAGGCTGTGGCGGCTCGGAATTCGATTCTGGCGGTGGATGAGGGAGAAGAGGAATGCTCGGTTCCGCCGAATTGGGTGAGCCCGGAGTATTTGGAGGACGGGAATGTCATGATCGAGGGCTGTGATTTCGAGCATTGGCTCGTTATCATTTGGTTTCCC
This sequence comes from Urtica dioica subsp. dioica, assembly GCF_054948205.1. Taxonomy (NCBI): domain Eukaryota; kingdom Viridiplantae; phylum Streptophyta; class Magnoliopsida; order Rosales; family Urticaceae; genus Urtica; species Urtica dioica. The sequence continues at coordinate 20,153,719 of NC_142758.1, read as the reverse complement.
ACGGGAAACAGGGTCTCCAAGGACAAGATGGGCCAAGCTTATGTCTCCATTGTCGCCCACGTTCTCGGAAGGTACTGTAATTTTGAATTTAAATTTTTTTTGTTGGTGTGTTTTTCTTATTTCTGTGAAATCTGTATGGGTGTTTTTTTTTTTGTAGGGATTTAGACATGAATTAGACTATATTTAATATTTGAATAACTAGACTACAATTGTAATTGCCTAATTGAAATTAGTCATTCAAGTATTTTTTTTTTCTTATCTAATATGACCACCTAGATGAGAAGGACTTCTTCAACTTATTTTATCATTATTAAGCTCATCTTTATCTTGATAATAGTGCTGATTTCCATTAATATATTTTGTTAAAGTTTTTGTTCATTGTGTGAAATCTGTTGGGGTTTTATGTTCTCTTTGTAGTGAAGAAGAGACTAAAGAGAAGATATACTCGGTTTCGACGACTTTGTACAATGGTTTTGGCATTGCAGTTTCGTGGGAGATTGCACTGGTATGGAATCATTTAGCGATGACCCATATTTTTAAGATTGATTATTTTTGAGCTATAGTTTGTTATCGTTCGTAATATTCATAATTTTATAGTCTTAATTTTATATAATTTAAGGGGATTTGTTCCTTGACGGGAATCCGAGGAGAAAAATTCATCCGAGGAGTTCGAGGCTTTTATCTCTCCCCTCGGCTCCGCTGTGGTGTTCTTCGCTGCTATTACAAACCTGCCACATCATCACCTACCGGGGCCCGGTGACGAGCTCGGTCGAGGAGGCTGTGCCGGCTCGGAATTCGATTCTGGCGGTGGATGAGGGAGAAGAGGAATTCTCGGTTCCACCGAATCGGGTGAGCCCGGAGTATTTGGAGGACGGGAATGTCATGATCGAGGGCTGTGATTTCGAGCACTGGCTCGTTATCATTGGGTTTCCCACGGGAAACAGGGTCTCCAAGGACAAGATGGGCCAAGCTTATGTCTCCACTGTCGCCCACGTTCTCGGAAGGTACTGTAATTTTGAATTTTAATTTATTTTTGTTGGTGTGTTTTTCTTATTTCTGTGAAATCTGTAATGGTGTTTTTTTTGTAGGGATTTAGACATGAATTAGACTATATTTAATATTTGAGTAACTAGACTACAATTGTAATTGCCTAATTGAAATTAGTCATTCAAGTATTTTTTTTTTTCTTATCTAATATGACCACCTAGATGAGAAGGACTTCTCCAACTTATTTTATCATTATTAAGCTCATCTTTATCTTGATAATAGTGCTGATTTCTATTTATATTTTTTGTTAAAGTTTTTGTTCATTGTGTGAAATCTGTTGGGGTTTTTTGTTCTCTTTGTAGTGAAGAAGAGACTAAAGAGAAGATATACTCTGTTTCGACGACTTTGTACACTGGTTTTGGCATCGCAGTTTCGTGGGAGATTGCACTGGTATGGAATCATTTAGCGATGACCCATATTTTTAAGATTGATTATTATTGAGCTATAGTTTGTTGTCGTTCGTAATATTCGTAATTTTATAGTCTTAAATTTATATAATTTAAGGGGATTTGTTCCTTGACGGGAATCCGAGGAGAAAAATTCATCCGAGGAGTTCGAGGTTTTTATCTCTCCCCTCGGCTCCGCTGTGGTGTTCTTCGCTGCTATTACAAACCTGCCACATCATCACCTACCGGGGCCCGGTGACGAGCTCGGTCGAGGAGGCTGTGCCGGCTCGGAATTCGATTCTGGCGGTGGATGAGGGAGAAGAGGAATTCTCGGTTCCACCGAATCAGGTGAGCCCGGAGTATTTGGAGGACGGGAATGTCATGATCGAGGGCTGGGATTTCGAGCACTGGCTCGTTATCATGGGGTTTCTCGCGGGAAACAGGGTCTCCAAGGACGAGATGGTCCAAGCTTATCTCTCCACTATCGCCCACGTTCTCGGAAGGTACTGTAATTTTCAATTTTAATTTTTTTTGTTGGAATTTTTTGTTAATTCTGTGAAATCGGTAAGGGTTTTTTTTAGTAGGGATTTAGACATGAATTAGACTATATTTAATATTTGAATAACTAGACTACAATTGTAATTGCCTAATTGAAATTAGTCATTCAAGCATTTTTTTTTCTTATCTAATATGACCACCTAGATGAGAAGGACTTCTCCAACTTATTTTATCATTATTAAGCTCATCTTTATCTTGATAATAGTGCTGATTTTTATTAATATTTTTTTGTTAGAGTTTTTGTTCATTGTGTGAAATCTGTTTGGTTTTTTTGTTCTCTTTGTAGTGAAGAAGAGGCTAAAGAGAAGATATACTCGGTTTCGACGACTTTGTACACTGGTTTTGGCGTTGCAGTTTCGTGGGAGATTGCACTGGTATGGAATCATTTAGCGATGACCCGTATTTTTAAGATTGATTATTATTGAGCTATAGTTTGTTGTATTTCGTAATATTCGTAATTTGATAGTCTTAATTTTATATAATTTAAGGGGATTCGTTCCTTGACGGGAATCCGAGGAGAAAAATTTATCCCAGGAGTTCGACGCTTTTATTTCTCTCCTCAGCTCCGCTGTGGTCTCCTTCGCGGCTATTACAAACCCGCCACATCATCACCTCCTGGGGCCCGGAGGCGAGGTCGAACGAGGAGGCTGTGGCGGCTCGGAATTTCACTCCGCCGGTGGATGAGGGAGAAGAGGAATGCTCGGTTCCGCCGAATTGGGTGAGCCCGGAGTATTTGGAGGACGGGAGTGTCATGATCGAGGGCTGTGATTTCGAGGCTTAATTTTATATAATTTAAGGGGATTCGTTCCTTGACGGGAATCCGAGGAGAAAAATTCATCCCAGGAGTTCGAGGCTTTAATTTCAATTACGCAATTACAATTGTAGTCTAATTATTCAAATATTAAATATAGTCTAATTCATGTCTGAATCCCTACAAAAAAAAACCCTTTCTGATTTCACAGAATTAACGAATAAACACCAACAAAAAAAATGAAAATTCAAAATTACAGTACCTTCCGAGAACGTGGGCGACAGTGGAGACATAAGCTTGGACCATCTCGTCCTTGATGACCCTGTTTCCCGTAGGAAACCCCATGATAACGAGCCAGTGCTCGAAATCACAGCCCTCGATCATGACATTCCCGTCCTCCAAATACTCCGGGCTCACCCAATTTGGCGGAACCGAGCATTCCTCTTCTCCCTCATCCACCGCCGGAGTCGAATTCCAAGCCGCCACAGCCTCCTCGTCCGAGCTCGTCTCTGGGCCCCGGTAGGTGATGATGTGGCGGGTTTGTAATAGACGCGAAGGACACCACAGCGGAGCCGAGGGGAGAAATAAAAGCCTCGAACTCCTGGGATGAATTTTTCTCCTCGGATTCCCGTCAAGGAACGAATCCCCTTAAATTATATAAAATTAAGACTATAAAATTACGAACGACTACAAACTATAGCTCAATAATAATCAATCTTAAAAATATGGGTCATCGCTAAATGATTCCATACCAGTGCAATCTCCCACGAAACTGCAACGCCAAAACCAGTGTACAAAGTCGTCGAAACCGAGTATATCTTCTCCCTAGCCTCTTCTTCACTACAAAGAGAACAAAAAAACCCCAATAGATTTCACACAATGAACAAAAAACTCCAACAAAAAATATTAATAAAAAATCAGCACTATTATAAAGATAAAGATGAGCTTAATAATGATAAAATAAGTTTGAGAAGTCCTTCTCATCTAGGTGGTCATATTAGATAAGACAAAAAAAATGCTTGAATGACTAATTTCAATTACGCAATTACAATTGTAGTCTAATTATTCAAATATTAAATATAGTCTAATTCATGTCCAAATCCCTACAATAAAAAAACCCTTACTTATTTCACAGAATTAACGAATAAACACAAAAAAAAAATGAAAATTCAAAATTACAGTACCTTCCGAGAACGTTGGCGACAGTGGAGACATAAGCTTGGACCATCTCGTCCTTGGGGATTCTGTTTCCCGTAGGAAACCCCATGATAACGAGCCAGTGCTCAAAATCACAGCCTTCGATTATGACATTCCCGTCCTCCAAATACTCCGGGCTCACCCAATTCGGCGGAACCGAGCATTCCTCTTCTTCCTCATCCACCGCCGGAGTCGAATTCCAAGCCGCCACAGCCTCCTCGTCCGAGCTCGTCTCTGGGCCCCGGTAGGTGATGATGTGGCGGGTTTGTAATACCCGCGAAGGACACCACAGCGGAGCGGAGAGGAGAAATAAAAGCCTCGAACTCCTGGGATGAATTGTTGTCCTCGGATTCCCGTCAAGGAACGAATCCCCTTAAATTATATAAAATTAAGACTATAAAATTATGAATATTACGAACGACTACAAACTATAGCTCAATAATAATCAATCTTAAAAATATGGGTCATCGCTAAATGATTCCATACCAGTGCAATCTCCCACGAAACTGCAACGCCAAAACCAGTGTACAAAGTCGTCGAAACCGAGTATATCTTCTCCCTAGCCTCTTCTTCACTACAAAGAGAACAAAAATACCCCAACAGATTTCACACAATGAACAAAAACTCTAACAAAAAATATTAATAAAAATCAGCACTATTATCAAGATAAAGATGAGCTTAATAATGATAAAATAAGTTGGAGAAGTCCTTCTCATCTAGGTGGTCATATTATGTAAGAAAAAAAAAAATGCTTGAATGAATAATTTCAATTACGCAATTACAATTGTAATCTAATTATTCAAATATTAAATATAGTCTAATTCATGTCTGAATCCCTACAAAAAAAAAACCCTTTCTGATTTCACAGAATTAACGAATAAACACCAACAAAAAAAATGAAAATTCAAAATTACAGTACCTTCCGAGAACGTGGGCGACAGTGGAGACATAAGCTTGGACCATCTCGTCCTTGATGACCCTGTTTCCCGTAGGAAACCCCATGATAACGAGACAGTGCTCGAAATCACAGCCCTCGATCATGACATTCCCGTCCTCCAAATACTCCGGGCTCACCCAATTTGGCGGAACCGAGCATTCCTCTTCTCCCTCATCCACCGCCGGAGTCGAATTCCAAGCCGCCACAGCCTCCTCGTCCGAGCTCGTCTCTGGGCCCCGGTAGGTGATGATGTGGTGGGTTTGTAATAGACGCGAAGGACACCACAGCGGAGCCGAGGGGAGAAATAAAAGCCTCGAACTCCTGGGATGAATTTTTCTCCTCGGATTCCCGTCAAGGAACGAATCCCCTTAAATTATATAAAATTAAGACTATAAAATTACGAACGACTACAAACTATAGCTCAATAATAATCAATCTTAGAAATATAGGTCATCGCTAAGTGATTCCATACCAGTGCAATCTCCCACGAAACTGCATCACAAAAACCAGTGTACAAAGTCGTCGAAACCGAGTATATCTTCTCCCTAGCCTCTTCTTCACTACAAAGAGAACAAAAAAAAACCCCAACAGATTTCACACAATGAACAAAAACTCCAACAAAAAATATTAATAAAAATCAGCACTATTATCAAGATAAAGATGAGCTTAATAATGATAAAATAAGTTGGAGAAGTCCTTCTCGTCTAGGTGGTTATATTAGATAAGAAAAAAAAATACTTGAATGACTAATTTCAATTACGCAATTACAATTGTAGTCTAATTATTCAAATATTAAATATAGTCTAATTCATGTCTAAATCCCTACAAAAAAAAAACCCTTACTGATTTCACAGAATTAACGAATAAACACCAAAAAAAAAATGAAAATTCAAAATTACAGTACCTTCCGAGAACGTGGGCGACAGTGGAGACATAAGCTTGGACCATCTCGTCCTTGATGACCCTATTTCCCGTAGGAAACCCCATGATAACGAGCCAGTGCTCGAAATCACGGCCCTCGATCATGACATTCCCGTCCTCCAAATACTCCGGGCTCACCCAATTTGGCGGAACCGAGCATTCCTCTTCTCCCTCATCCACCGCCGGAGTCGAATTCCAAGCCGCCACAGCCTCCTCGTCCGAGCTCGTCTCTGGGCCCCGGTAGGTGATGATGTGGCGGGTTTGTAATAGCCGCGAAGGACACCAGAGCGGAGCCGAGGGGAGAAATAAAAGCCTCGAACTCCTGGGATGAATTTTTCTACTCGGATTCCCGTCAAGGAACGAATCCCCTTAAATTATATAAAATTAAGACTATAAAATTACGAATATTACAAACGACTACAAACTATAGGTCAATAATAACCAATCTTAAAAATATGGGTCATCGCTAAATGATTCCATACCAGTGCAATCTCCCACGAAACTGCATCGCCAAAACCAGTGTACAAAGTCGTCGAAACCGAGTATATCTTCTCGCTAGCCTCTTCTTCACTACAAAGAGAACAAAAAAACCCCAACAGATTTCACGCAATGAACAAAAACTCCAACAAAAAATATTAATAAAAATCGGCACTATTATCAAGATAAAGATGAGCTTAATAATGATAAAATAAGTTGGAGAAGTCCTTCTCATCTAGGTGGTCATATTAGATAAGAAAAAAAAATACTTGAATGACTAATTTCAATTACGCAATTACAATTGTAGTCTAATTATTCAAATATTAAATATACTCTAATTCATGTCTAAATCCCTACAAAAAAAAACCCTTACTGATTTCACAAAATTAACGAATAAACACCAACAAAAAAAATGAAAATTCAAAATTACAGTACCTTCCGAGAACGTGGGCGACAGTGGAGACATAAGCTTGGACCATCTCGTCCTTGGGGACCCTGTTTCCCGTAGGAAACCCCATGATAACGAGCCAGTGCTCGAAATCACAGCCCTCGATCATGACATTCCCGTCCTCCAAATACTCCGGGCTCACCCAATTCGGCGGAACCGAGCATTCCTCTTCTCCCTCATCCACCGCCGGAGTCGAATTCCAAGCCGCCACAGCCTCCTCGTCCGAGCTCGTCTCTGGGCCCCGGTAGGTGATGATGTGGCGGGTTTGTAATAGCCCGGAAGGACACCACAGCGGAGCCGAGGGGAGAAATAAAGGCCTCGAACTCCTGGGATGAATTTTTCTCCTCGGATTCCCGTTAAGGAACAAATCCCCTTAAATTATATAAAATTAAGACTATAAAATTACGAATATTATGAACGACTACAAACTATAGCTCAATAATAATCAATCTTAAAAATTTGGGTCATCGCTAAATGATTCCATACCAGTGCAATCTCCCACGAAACTGCAACGCCAAAACCAGTGTACAAAGTCGTCGAAACCGAGTATATCTTCTCCCTAGCCTCTTCTTCACTACAAAGAGAACAAAATAACCCCAACAGATTTCACACAATGAACAAAAACTCCAACAAAAAATATTAATAAAAATCAACACTATTATCAAGATAAAGATGAGCTTAATAATGATAAAATAAGTTGGAGATGTCCTTCTCATCTAGGTGGTCATATTAGTTAATAAAAAAAAATGCTTGAATGACTAATTTCAATTACGCAATTACAATTGTAGTCTAATTATTCAAATATTAAATAGTCTAATTCATGTCTAAATCCCTACAAAAAAAAACCCTTACTGATTTCACAGAATTAACGAATAAACACCATAAAAAAAAATTCAAATTCAAAATTACAGTACCTTCCGAGAACGTGGGCGACAGTGGAGACATAAGGTTAGACCATCTCGTCCTTGGGGACCCTGTTTCCCGTAGGAAACCCCATGATAACGAGCCAGTGCTCGAAATCACAGCCCTCGATCATGACATTCCCTTCCTCCAAATACTCCGGGCTCACCCAATTCAGCGGAACCGAGCATTCCTCTTCTCCTTCATCCACCGCCGGAGTCGAATTCCAAGCCGCCATAGCCTCCTCGTCCGAGCTCGTCTCTGGGCCCCGGTAGGTGATGATGTGGCGGGTTTGTAATAGCCGCGAAGGACACCACAGCAGAGCCGAGGGGAGAAATAAAAGCCTCGAACTCCTGGGATGAATTTTTCTCCTCGGATTCCCGTCAAGGAACGAATCCCCTTAAATTATATAAAATTAAGACTATAAAATTACGAATATTACGAACGACTACAAACTATAGCTCAATAATAATCAATCTTAAAAACACGGGTCATCGCTAAATGATTCCATTCCAGTGCAATCTCCCACGAAACTGCAACGCCAAAACCAGTGTACAAAGTCGTCGAAGCCGAGTATATCTTCTCTTTAGCCTCTTGTTCACTACAAAGAGAACAAAAAACCTCAACAGATTTCACACAATGAACAAAAACTCCAACAAAAAATATTAATAAAAATCAGCACTATTATCAAGATAAAAATGAGCTTAATAATGATAAAATAAGTTGGAGAAGTCCTTCGCATCTAGGTGTTCATATTAGATAAGAAAAAAAAATGCTTGAATGACTAATTTCAATTAGGCAATTACAATTGTAGTCTAATTATTCAAATATTAAATATATACACTAATTCATGTCAAAATCCCTATAAAAAAAACCCTTACAGATTTCACAGAATTAACAAAAAACACCAACAAAAAAAATTAAAAATCAAAATTACAGTACCTTCCGAGAACGTGGGCGATAGTGGAGACATAATCTTGGACCATCTCGTCCTTGGAGACCCTGTTTCCCGCGGGAAACCCCTTGATAACGAGCTAGTGCTCGAAATCACAGCCCTCGATCATGACATTCCCGTCCTCCAAATACTCCGGGCTCACCCAATTCGTCTGAACCGAGCATTCGTCTTCTCCCTCATCCACCGCCGGAGTCGAATTCCAAGCCGCCACAGCCTCCTCGTCCGAGCTCGTCTACGGGCCCCGGTAGGTGATGATGTGGCGGGTTGGTAATAGCCGGGAAGGACACACAGCGGAGCCGAAGGGATAGATAAAAACCTCGAACTCCTCGGATGAATTTTTCTCCTCGGATTCTCGTCAAGGAACGAATCCCCTTAAATTATATAAAATTACGAATATTACGAACGACAACAAACTATAGCTCAATAATAATCAATCTAAAAAATATGGGTCATTGCTAAATGACTCCATACCAGTTGTGATATTCAAATCGTCTTCGATCTTTCTAGCTAGAAAGCAAATAGGCGTGGATCATGGGTGCGGTTATGAGGACGGGCTCGTTGCTCGAAGAGTTCTTCTTCGTGGCGGCAAGAATTGTCTATTCGCCTCCTCAGGTGCTTGCTTGCGCGACCCGGGGCGAGAAGATCCTTCACGACCTTATCCGTCGCATGGGCCTTGCCTAAGAGGAGCTTGCTCAAGTGAAGTCTCAGCTGGCCCGTGCCGAGCGAGGTTCTCACTCAAAGGCAGAGTTCGCGAGTCTCCACGAGCAACTTCATGAGGCTCGCGTGGAGCTGGGGGTTACCCTAGGCAAGTGCGACCGTGCTCAGTCAGCCGTGGAGAAGATGGCTGAAGAGCTAACAACAGAGCGTCAAGCTCTCGAAGTGGCGACTCGATCGACGGAGGTTTTCCGGAGCGAGGTGCGGGACCTTTGACGCCAGTTGGAAGAAAACCCCAAAAATCAACAAACATCCATAACATTAAACACTTACCTTCTCCAATTCCACATTCCGCTGAAGATCTGACTCGGTAGGACCCGCGACGGAGATCGGGTTTGATGATGTAGTGAATCTTGAGAGAAACCATCATTTCGCTGTAACGGCGGATGTTCTCGAGCATTTTGATCTTATAGTTGCTGAGTCTTTTTTGGGTCCTTAGAACCGATTGCAGAGACAGAGCTAGGGCTTCGGTGGCAATGGTGAGGAATTGCGGGAGGCGATGAGCGGCAAAGAAGACGGAAGATAGTAACAGACTAAGAACAAAAACGGAAGAGAGAGAGAGGAAGATGTGAGGAGCGGCGAAGAAGAAGGAAGACAGTAAGAGACAGAATAAAAAAGGAAGAGAGAGAGAGGAAGATAATGACGTGTAAGTGACGTGTCGAGTTACGATTGGTTAAAAAAATGAATAGTCTATGAATAGTAAGTAATCATTCTGACTTATTATATTATATAGATAGATATATATACTTGTTCAAAAGGGATAGCCATTATTAATATTCTCGCCGAAACTGACCATCACGGTTCCATCGGCTATTGAACAGTTGAAGTAGGTTTATAAGCACTCTTGACCGAGTAAAGCCATCTGATTTCAGGCCCACCAATACCAATTTTCCCGACCATCTCCATCTCTCAACGAAATTGATAAAATCTATTTTATATCTCTCTCTGAGAATAAATCCCAAACACATCCTCATCACACTCCCTTGTTGCTAGTTTGAATATATTACAAACTCTTGCCCCTACTAGCGCTTGGCAGATGGTCTCCACGTACATGATGGGAAAATAAGGTTGGTATCATACACGTGTTGGAATTGATCTATGGTTAAGAAAATATTTAACGCTTCGAGCAAGTGGCGGAATTTAAAAATTTTCTTTTAAACGAGTAAAACGATTTTACTAACCTAGACAAAGAGCAAGTACATATAAATTAAAACTATTAATAGCATTATATGTTTACTAACTTTTTAAAAGCTTGAACGTTGAGAAGCCTTAGTAAGGTTGAAATGTTCGTCTCCCCTTGCAGCACGTCTCTCTTCTTTCCTCGGGAACTCGAGCAACCACGAAAGTTTCTATCACAAGAATCACTCGAGAAAGAAAGTAATTACTGTGTGGGCACTTTTAAACACGACGAGTCAAGAACAAGTCTAAAAGTCAAAGAGCTAAAACATTAGGTCAAATGTGGACCTAGGTTCCAAAAAAAAATGAAAGAAAACTTAGAGAGAGAAAGGGATAGGGGGAGGCCACAAGGTCTAGAGAGAGAATCTCTCAATCTCTAACTTATGTGGGATGAATAAAATGAGAGGAATTAGGGCTCTATTTTATAGGAGAGGGTTTACCTTCAATATTGTAGTTTCCTCTTCTAGAGAATATCATGTATTCATGAGCAAATATTGCCCTTGTTCCCTTAGAGTCACACGGCCAAGACTTGCCAAGCAAGTCCTTGGATTTGTTTCCTGTTTTATCTTGCTCTCTCCTTGCTTGTTTGGTCGAATTCCCTACCTTCCTCATAGAGGAAATTTGTTTCCTCTTTTTCTTTTGGCAAGTATCTTGATACATCAATGCACAAAAAAAATCTCTCTTTTTTCTTTGGGTTGGATGGCCAAGACATCTAGAATGAGCTTCTAGATGTTTCTTCATATGTTCATGACAACATACGAAAGGCCCATTAAGAATTTTCAAGTAAAATTCTATGAAATGAAATTAATCCACAAGGCCCAATAAACTTGTTATGGCCGAGTTATAATAGGTCATCATATGACAACCTCATAAAATTTATTGACATTCATTTCATCCTTTTTCCAAAAGGACAAAAATACCATTTTGACAATTTTCGTAAAACTTGCCTAGTTCTTGTTTTGACTTAGCTTCTAGTTTAACTATTCCTACTCGATATGATTTGTAACAGTGACCTCATGGATCCTAATGAACAAATCTTGAGCTAAAATACTTGGACTCGAAAGTTCACAAACCTTTTCCAAGTTTAGCTTAATGTCAACTGACTCCACTAAAGAGTTGACACTGAAAATATCTCGGTTCAAATGAATTTATTTTCTACTCAAGAATTCAACATAATTTTAATGAGTGGATCCACAGAATATTATCAGTGTTTACCCTTCATGAATATCATCAGCTAGTCGGGATTTACAAAATTACCATTTTACCCTTCTAGCTGTTATTTCCTCAACTCCTTTGTCGCTTGTGAATAAGCCAGAAACAATGTACTGACGAGGAGCTAACAAGTCACATTGTTTCATCCAAAAGAGTCAAGACACAATTTGGACACCGGCCAGTTCATTTATTCACATTCAAAGGAACAAAGCATGAGGTCATATACATTGCATTTCAACAATATTGTACATAAATTCCATATCTATGAGAACTTCACAAAGTTACTCATGACATTCTTACAACTTAGTACTTCACCAATAGGCCCTGTTCAAAAAAGGAACAAAGCACGAGGTGATATACATTGCATTTCAGCAATCTTGTACATGAATTCCATATCTATGAGAACTTCACAAAGTTACTCATGACATTCTCACAACTTAGTACGTCACCAATAGGCCCTGTTCAAAATCACATAGTGAGTCCGAACTCTGACTTTCTTAAATGAGAATACGTAATCTGTGAAATGGCATGTCTTATTTCAGGATTAAGGTAAGCACGATGCAATTCATACGTAGTGTCTTCGAGACATAAGAGGTTAAATGGTTTGTTCTAATTTTGCCTCTAGAAGTGCACTGGTCAACTCAGTACACTTCGGAAGATACGTAGAAGAACTATAGAGTCTCCAACTCTCAATGCCCCATAACCTGACATCATAGATTCTCCTAACAATCGTACTGAGGTCAATAGTCCTTTGACCCTTAGATTGTGAATATATCGTTTTAAGCAAACTACAAAGAGTTTGTTCATGCAAATCTACATTTGTCTGTAGGTGGTAGGCCGTTGAAACCTTGTGGACTACCCCGTACTTTTGCATCAATGCCTTGAAAGATCGGTTGCAAAAATGAGTACCTTGATCACTGATGATTGCACGAGGGGTACCAAACCTTGATAACTCATTCTCTTTCAAGAACTTTATGACTGGTGCATTATCATTGGTATGACACGGTACGGCTTCCACCCATTTTGAGACATAGTCAACAGCCAGCAGAATGTAGAGGTAGCCCGAAGACGGTTGAAATGGCCCCATGAAGTCTATCCCCTTACAATCAAATACTTCAATGACAAGAATCGGGGTCAAGGGCATCATGTGACGACGAGAAAGGGCTCCCAACTTCTGACATCTCTCACATGAACGGCAATAACGATCGCTGTCCTTGAACAAAGTAGGCCAATAAAAGCCACACTGTTAGATTTTCGCGGCAGTATTCTTCATAGAAACATGACCACTACAAGCTTCATTATGGAAAAAGTTCAAGACACTGGACACCTCATCATCTGGAATGCATCGTCTCATGATCTGGTCGGGACAATACTTGTAGAGATATGGATCATCATAGTAGAACTTCAGAACTTCAACCAGAAACTTGCGTTTATCTTGGGCACTCCAATCAGATGGGATTTCATTTGTCACCAAATAGTTAACAATATGAGCATACCATGGCATTTTGGTGACAAAGAGAAGGTGTTCATCAGGGAAGTTGTCATTGATGGCGATACCCTCGGGGGAGTGGTTAAACTCAAGCCGAGACAAATGGTCTGTCACAACATTCTCAACTCCTTTCTTGTCCTTGATCGTTATATCAAATTCCTGCAACAGAAGGATCCACCTAATAAGACGCGCCTTAGCATCCTTTTTGGAGAGAAGGTACTTAAGGGCTGCATGATCTGTGAAAATCGTGATAGGTGAACAATTCAGGTAAGCACGAAACTTTTCAAGTGCAAAGACCACATCAAGCAATTCCTTTTCAGTGGTAGTGTAGTTCATTTGGGCACTATTAAGTGTCTTACATGCATAGTAACTACAAAGGGCTTTCCGTCCCTCCTTTGACCTAGAACGGCCCCCAATGCAAAATTACTTGCGTCACACATAATCTCAAATGGTAATTTCCAATCAGGTGGCTGAATGATGGGGGCAGAAGTCAGCTTGGCGACGAGAGTAAGAAATGCATCCTCACATTGTTGTGTCCAATCAAACGTGGCTTCCTTTTCTAAGAGGTTGCATAGTGGTCGAGATATAGTTGAAAAATTATGTATGAACCTCCGATAGAATCCGGCATGCCCAAGAAAAGAACGAAAGTCCTTCACAGACTTTGGGGACGGCAACTTTGAAATGAGCTCAATTTTTGATTGATCAACCTCAATTCCTCGTTCAGAAACAATGTGCCCCAGAACAATGCTAGATGAAACCATGAAATGACACTTTTCCCAGTTGAGCACAAGACCTTTCTCGATGCACGTTTGAAGAACAGCTCGTAGGTTGGATATGCATGCATCAAATGAACCTCCAAAGGCGGTTAGATCATCCATGAATACTTCCATAAATTTTTTCGATCATGTCGTTGAACATACTCATCATGCACCTTTGAAATGTGGTAGGGGCATTGCAGAGGCCAAACGGCATACGCCGAAATGCAAATGTTCCAAAAGGACATGTGAATGTGGCCTTATCCTGGTCCTCTAAAGCAATCTCTATCTGATAGTAGCCTGATAACCATCGATGAAGCAATAGAAAGGAGGACCTGCGCCTCGCTCTAGAATATGATCGATGAATGGAAGAGGAAAGTGGTCCTTACGGGTGGCGGCATTAAGCTTTCGATAGTCAATGAACATACGCCAACCCGTCATAACCTTTGTTGGAACATGGGCCCCCTTTTCATTCTCAACAACTGTGACTCCTGATTTCTTGGGGACTACTTGTGTTGGGCTAACCCATTTGCTATCCGAGACTGGGTATATGACACCAACATCTAACAACTTCAAGACTTCTTTCTTGAAAATCTCTTTCATTACGGGATTCAGTCTTCGTTGTGGGTATCGTCTTGGTATAGCCCCTTCTTCCAGATGAATGTGATGAGAGCAAATTAAAGGGTTGATACCTTTGATATCAGCGATCGTCCAACCCAACGCCTCTTTATGCTCACGAACGTGTCAATCAAATGTTTCTCTTGTGAAGCATTGAGTTTAGACGATATGATAACAGGGAAGGTATCACCAATTCCCAGAAATGCATGTTTGAGACCCTCGGGAAGTTGAGCGAGTTTGAGTTTTGGGGTCTCTTCATTTGACGGTTTTGGATTTGTTCTTTCTTGTGGTAGTTCTTCAAAGCGTGGTTGCTAAAACTTAGTTTTTCGATCTTGCGAGTCTTCAACTGTCGCCGAAACATTGTGTGTCTCCTCTTGATCGAAAAACTCGAAATCATGGAGAAGGTTGGATTCTTCGACGAGTGTGTCTATCATGTAGGTGTGGGCGGACTCGTCTTCATCACGTGGTTGCTTTGAAATGTTGAAGATGTTAACCTCCATAGTCGTGTTTCCAAAAGTCATCTTCATGAGGCCATACCTACAATTGATTAGGGCATTTGCTGTTGCAGGAAAAGGCCATCCCAAGATGATTGGAATTTATGACTCGACGTCAACCACAAAATACGTATCCAAGATCAGAAAATCCACGGGGTAGTAAAATTTATCAATTTGAACCAAGACATCCTCTATTATACCCCGAGGCTTCTTCATAGATCTATCAGCCAGTTGGAGCACTACAGAAGTAGGTTTGATATCCCCAAGTCCGAGACGCAAGTAAATCGAATATGGCATGAGATTTACGCTTGCACTATGGTCTAGTAGTGCTTGGCCAAAAAGTTGTGTCCCAATGTAGCATGAGATTGTGGGACAACAAGGATCTTTGTACTTCGGCGGTGTTTTCTGCTCAATTACCGCAGTAACTTGCTCTGTTAGGAACACAGTCTTCTTGACATCGTGTCTCCGCTTTACGGTGCATAGATCCTTGAGTACTCTGGCATAAGCCGGAACTTGCTTGATCACATCCAACAGAGGAAGATTGACCTTAACTTGTCGTAGATGTTCGAGGATCTCACATTGATTCTCTAGTTCTTTCCCTTGAGATTATAGAGCTTGTGGAAATGGGGCTTGCACTTGAATCATTGCGGGTTCCTTTTATGAGCCATTGTCCTTTTTGGAAGTAGTGGATTTTGTTGGTTGAGGCTCGACTACAATACCAGCTCGAGTAGTGATGGCATTCACCTCCTTGACCTTGGAGTCCGAGGTTTGTGCAAAATGAATACCCTTCGAGTTTGACTGTGTTTGTGAAGGAAGCTTGCCACGCTCCGAAACAGACAAAGTATTTATCAGGTTAGTGGCCTGGCTTTTGATCTCCTTGTTCTCTTCCATCACTTGCGTGATCATTGCCTCAAACTTTTGGTTTGTTTTCCCTTGAGCCTCTATAAAAGCGTGCAAGGTGTCTTCGATGGGCCTTCGTGGTGCTTGTGCTTGTTGAGGTGCTGAATACACTCTTGATGATGGTTGTTGTTGTTGGTCCGGCTTCCACTGGTTTCCATGTGATGGCGCATTATTATTGTTCCTCCAACTAAAATTTGGGTGGTTCTTCGAGCCATGATTGTAAGATTCAGAGTAGGGTGAATAAGGTTTATTGTAAAAACAACGTAGTCATCTCCTCCCAGGTTCCAATAGACTTAGGTCTTAGAGAGTATAACCAGCTCTTCGCCTTGTCCTTGAGGGAAAATGGGAAAAATTTCAACCTCATGATGCTAGCGACATCTGGGCGGCTGTAGAAAGTTGCCACTGCCTCATCGAATTCTCGAACATGCACATATGCATTCTCGTTTTCTACCCCGTGAAAGGTTGACATAAGTTGGATCATGCTAGGCTTGAACTCATGATTTGGCGCGTTAGGATTGAAGATGATGCATGATGGGACCGCTGTTCGCGCCGGATGCAAGTACTCGTTAAGGGTTTTGACATGATTGTCCTCTATGTGTGCCATTCGGTTGAAAAAATTATTTGGCAATGAGATTGGAGAAGATGGATGGGAAGAAGAAGAAGTGGAAGTTGACGAGAGATACAGAGACTTAGGTGTTTCTTGAATATGGTCAAGGTCTTCGCTATGTTTCTTAGCAAAACGACCTAGTTCGTCTCTAAATTGGGTCATTCACTTCTTTTTTTTTAATTTTTTTTGTTTGAGGATAAATATGTAGTAGTATGAATCGGTACTAAGAATGTTCCCAGGGAAACTGGAAAGGTTACTATGATCCCACTTTAGACCCAAGCCTTTCTAGACAGAACTCCCCGAGGTTCCCAGGCTAGCTTGGAGGAGATTGCAAAGGAAACCTTATTTAACAACCAATCTTTCTAGATAGAACAAATCTCAATATTTTCCACCACACACTACGCATATACCCGTCAATTTTTAGTGTTTTTTTTTTTTTTTTTTTTTTGGGAAACCTAGTCAAAAGAGTAAAAAAGAAGTTACCAAAAAAAATATAAAAACACAATCTAACTAAATTAGGAAGAAAATTCTAAGAAAAAAAAGCAAAAATAAGAAAGAAAAAAAATACTATTCTAAATACTTACAACAAAACTAACTAGAATAAAACCTATAACTAGCAACAACGTGAAAACAAATCAATAGCCGCAAAGACCAAGCTAATGCCTATTCTAATAATCTGGAAATAAAGAAATAAAAACAAAACATACCACTTTTCGTTTAATTCAAGAATTCAATTGTCGCGCCTCCCCGGCAACGGCGCCAAAATTTGATCACGCCCAAATTGTGCAATCGCTAAGCGTTCGTTGGTAGCACAAAGAAAGCGGAGTCGTATCCACGAGGAGGCTAAAACTGAAAATAAAAACTAAAACCAAACATCAAGTGGTAAATGAAATATAAAAATGAAAAAAAAAAATTTAGAGATTAAAATGTTTATAAAATCAAATGAGAGGAAAACACAAGGCGTCGGGTTACATCAATTGCTCCGTTTACGAAATACCAATACGGTTACACACTTATAACTCAATTACAAGTTCCACATCCCAAACAAGTAATCGGAAAATCAACGTTAAGATCTCGTTGACTAAACCAAAACGACGATATATCAAAGTGATTATAACGCAGTAAAGAATTAGTCTAATACAATAATATTCTTTTCACAAATTTCATAGGCAATCCCTAAACTTACAATATATCGAATCGAAAAAATTGTAATAAAAGAAAAGCAACAAAATAAGTGTTATAAGAAATTGATACTCTTTAAAAACCACATAAATCAAGCATGACTAAATTCATATGAAAAATAAAAGAGTGTAATTTTATGAGAGGAGAAAAGAGATTGATTCATAAATAAATTAAACATTCAAGCACAACAAGTGGAACCATAATTGGTTAGGTAAACTTACACAATTGAGATCACCCTTAGCCTTGCTAGAAACTTAGCCAAGAACACAACTCATTCTCACAAAATTCTAGAGAAAATATGTGAGAATAAAATGATATTATTTAACTAATTTTCGGAATAAAATATATGGTGTCCAAAAACTAAGCCAAAGCCTCTTATTTATAGTGTTTTAGAGGTGGCAAAATAAAGGGAAACTAAAATAAAATGGAAACTAAATATTACACACATAAATAAAGATTTCCATAATTGAACGATATTATTTGATGCTGATTCTGAACGCCAACGCTGAAGAGAAATTCTTGGTCGTCTTCGCCATGTGTCATGCACGAATTGGTTGCTTTGGAAGTTATTTACACGTGGCAATGGAGGAGTGGTTGCATTGATGAAGTATATATCCCAGTTTACGTACTTGCCTTACGCATTTCTTGGGAAAATACTTTCCATGATGATGGAAATCCATGCACGTGAAGACAATTGATGCTGAATGTGGAGAACAAATGTGCGTGAGTTGACTTGTGGGATTTTGCATCTTCGTTTTCTCCATTTAATTCTACAGAATGAAATATATCAATTAAATATTTGTAGACTTAACAAAAACGAGTATTCTCTAATTATACTCTTAATTAATAATATCAAGAAAATATTCACATAAACTTAAATTAGTTTGAATAAATATTAACAATTAAACACGAAAATAGTACACTTTCATGCCCTAATCAAGCTTCCTCACCCAACTTCTCTTCAAACACAATTTTGCTTCTAGGTTTTACATCTTTCATAAAGTCCTCCTCAAGGAAACGAGCATTCGTGCTAACGAAAGTCTGATCGTCCTCGGGACTATAGAATATGAAACCTTTGGTTTCCTTTGGATATCCAACGAACAAAAACAATTGTGACCTACTAACCTACTTGCTAGTCTTTTGCATTTGCACGTGTGCGGGGCTACCCCAAATTGTGATGCGGCCAAGATTTACTTTACGACCAGTCCATCGTTCATAAGGAGTACCAAGAACCATTTTAGACGGAACTTGGTTCAGAATGTAAGCGGCTATTTCGAGGGCATATCCTCAAAAGGAAAGATGGAGTGACGAGTAACTCATCATTGATCTAACCATCTCCATAAGATTTCAGTTTCTTCTCTCTGACACTCCGTTTTCTTGACGTGTGCCAGGTGCGGTAAGCTGAGAAGCGATACGTTCTTCTTTAAGAAAGACATATACTCACCTCGTCGATCAGATCGAACGGTTTTGATCTGTTTGCCAGTTTTCTTTTCAACTAAATCCCTTAAGATCTTAAATACGTTAAAGGTCTCGGATTTGTGTTTGAGTAATCATCAGTGAAGGTAACGAAGTATTCGTATCCTCCACGTGCCTGTTGACTGAGCGGACCACATACATCAAAATGTACTAGTTCCAGCAACTCAGTGGCTCTTCGACCCTTATCGGAGAAAGGTCGCTTAGTCATTTTTCCTTCTATGCAAGATTCACAAGTAGGTAGCGAACTTATTGCAGAGGCTTGGAGTGGACCGTCCCTCAAAAGTAGTCTCTTAATCCTGTCTAGACTGATATGACCAAGTCTTAAGTGCCAGAGATATGTTGATGTTATTAGATTGGAGGATTCAGATAATTTGATCATCTTTGGCTCCCTAACTAGATCATTATCTATTTCAGTGTCTAAAATAGAAGGTTGAGTGGGATAAATGTAAAAAAGACCATTCTTCATACATGCATCAGTGACAAAAGAATTTGAATAAGAAATATGAATTTCATTCTTTATAAACTTTAAATAATAATCTTGCTCGAAAAGTTGAGCAACAAATATTAGGTTTTTCCTAAAAGAAGGAACATACTAAACATTATTCAAATTTAAAGTGTGGCCTTCATAAGACAACGTCACGGATCCTATTTGTGGTTGTCGACAGTAAGGACTACGTCGAGGTTACGTTTCCAGTCGACATAATTTTCGCCTTCGAGTTTATTCGAGGAAAGAATGGTTGAGAGAGGGTTGAGAGATTTATTGCCTATGAGAGTTGAAACAAGTTTATGATTTTCTCTTTGGTTTAGGATTTAAGTTTTTAACATTTGATAAAATCCAAAGGTGTTATAAACCAAATGATAATTTACTCCCTCAAGAGAAGGCCGTAAAAAATCTCCATTTATAAGTAAATGACACATCATTAATGCTTAGCCAAGATGTCAATACACAAATTTTGACTACCACCTTTTAAATTGGTTTGATCACTCACATCCTTTCGCAAAGCCTCAAGGGAGGATTACTAGGGATTGAGCCTAAGTGTGCAACCAACCAATTAGTCCAAAAGGTCAACTTTGAAAAAAAAATCCCCCAAGACGAGGACTTGTCTTCATCGTCTCACTCTCGGACGTAGCTCATTGAGCAATGATCGAAGCAAAAACACCATAGATTACTCCCACTGAAGAGAGTGCCACAAGAGTGACTCTTAGTCTCACGTTAATTGCTTCTTTCATTAGTGTTGGGGATCGTGGATTACAAACAACAAGTATAACCCTCCCACTTAGTTTTTGGAGTTGGCACATCGTCTTTATAAGTTTGGAAACAAATTTACTATTTATAGAGCGATAGAGTGGACTTCTAGAAAGGAATCCTAGGTCTTCATGTTCAAGGAACAGCAGTGTTAGTGCATAAAGGCTCAAGGTACATACTCGGATATTTTCCTATTTTCTATTCGGGAAAGTGCATGAGGGAAGTATGAACTTCAACTCACTCGAACACTTGAAAGTTTGAGATTACACATCTTTTATTTTTCGGCTTGTCTACGAGGAGATCTCCCACTCAAATTTTCAAGAGCATATATAGATTTTGAACATATGTGATATAGATATAGTTTTGAAAACATTTTGAAAACTTATTTGATTTGGATGATAAAATATTTTCAAGTTTGAAAACGAAAATGGTTTTTCAAAATTCAAACTAGTTTTGTCAAAATTCAATTTCAATTAAACTTTCAAAAATCAAAACATTTTAATCTTTCACATTTTGTTTATTATCTTATAAAAAACAATTTTACTCAAGGAAATTTTCTCATTAGAGTTATACCCAACAAGAAGGGATTGACTATGAAGAAACCTTCTCGCCAGTCACGATGCTTAAATCCATCCGCATACTTCTACCCATAGTTGCAGCTCTCGACTATGAGATCTGGAAAATGGATGTCAAGACTGCCTTCTTGAATGACAATCTTGACGAGCGTATTTATATGGCTCAACCAGACAGTTTCATGGAAGAAGGTCAAGAGACCAATTTTTGTGAGTTTCTTAAGTCCATTTATGGATTAAAGCAATCATCTAGATCATGGAATATTAGATTGGATGAAACTGTGAAGAGCTTCGGCTATAAGCAGTCAATAGATGAGCCGTATGTTTACAAGTTAATACACGAACGTAAAGTTGTGTTTCTAGTGCTATATGTCGATGATGTATTGCTCATAGGTAATGATGTGGGTAAGTTATCTGAGGTTAAGGTCTGGCTAGCAAAGTAATTCGATATGAAGGATCTAGGAGAAGCCGCATAGATTCTGGGGATCCAAATCTTCCGAGATAGGAAAAACCATATTTTGTCGCTCTCTCAAGCATCTTATATTGATAAGGTGATGGATCGCTTCTCGATACAAGACTCCAAGAAGGGCCAAACACCCTTTAGGCATGAAGTCTGCCTCTCTAAGGACCAGTCACCCAAGACTGCACAAGACATTGAAGACATAAGGAAAAGTCCTTATGCCTCAGCCGTAGGAAGCCTCATGTATGCTATGTTTTGCACTAGACGTGATATCTATTTCGCAGTTGGCGTACTCAGCTGTTTTCAATCCAACCCTGGACCCGAGCACTGGATTGCTGTTAAGCATGTTCTTAAGTATCTTTGTAGAATTAGGAACTTGATGCTTAAATATTCAGGTACTGCCCTGACTGTGACTGGATATATCGAGTCTGATTTTCAAGCAGATAAGGATTCCAAGAAATCCACTTCGGGATCTGTGTTCATCTTTAATGGTGGAGTTGTTGTGTGGAGGAGTATTAAGCAATCTTGCATTGCCGACTCCACAATGGAAGCCGAATATGTTGCTGCTTGTGAAGCATCCAAGGAGGCTTTATGGCTTCGAAAATTCCTTAAGTATTTGGAAGTCGTTCGGAATGTCGACGAGCCCATGACCCTTAATTGTGATAATAGTAGGGGTGTCGCTAACTCTAAGGAACCTCGAAGCCATATGTTGTCAATAGTGCCCACAAGAAGAGTTGTAATCTTTATATTGTACATTTGATGTAATAAAGTCTCATGAAGACTCTTGCTTGTAATTGCTTATTCATTAATAAAAAAAGTTGAAACGTTCATTCATTCTTCCGCGTCTGTTTGAAGCTTTATGATAAAACATTAGTCTTAAGTCCATAAACAAACTAAACAACTTACGAAGAGACAAATGTAGATTTGCATGAACAAACTCTTCGTAGTTTTCCTAAAACGATATATTCGCAATCTAAGGGTCAAAGGACTATTGACCTCAGTATGACTGTTAGAAGAATCTATGATGTCTGGTTATGTGGCATTGAGAGTTGGAGACTCTATAGTTCTTCTAGGTATCTTCCGAAGGTACTGAATTGACCAGTGTACTTCTAGAGACAAGATAAGAACAAACCATTTAACCTCTTATGTCTCGAAGTCACTACGTATGAATTGCATCGTGCTTACCTTAATCCTGAAATGAGACATGTCATTTCACACCTTAGTATTCTCATTTGAGAAAGTCAGAGTTTGGACTCACTATGTGATTCCGAACAAGGCCTATTGGTGAAGTACTAAGTTGTGAGAATGTCATGAGTAACTTTGTAAAGATCTCATAGATATGGAATTCATGTACAAGATTGCTGAAATGCAATGTATATCACCTCATGCTTTGTTCCTTGGAGTGTGAATAAATGAACTGGCCAGTGTCCAAATTGAGTCTTGACTCTTTTGGATGAAACAATGTGACTTGTTAGCTCCTCGTCAATACATTGTTTCTAACTTATTCACAAGCGACAAAGGAGTTGAGGAAATAACAGCTAGAAGGGTAAAATGGTAATTTTGTAAATCCCGAGTAGCTGATGATATTCATGAAGGGTAAACACTGATAATATTCTGTGGATCCACTCATTACAATTAGGTTGAATTCTTGAGTAGAAAATAAATTCATTTGAACCGAGAGATTTTCAGTGTCAACTCTTTAGTGGAGTCAGTTGACATTAAGCTAAACTTGGAAAAGGTTTGTGAACTTTTGAGTCCAAGTATTTAGCTCAAGCTTTGGTCATTTGGATCCATGAGGTCACTGTCACGAATCACATCGAGTGGGAATAGTTAAACTGGAAGCTAGGTCAAAACAAGAACGAAAATTGTCAAAAGGGTATTTTTGTCTTTTGAGACATAGAATGAAATGAATGTCAATAAATTTTTTGACAAGGTCATTTAATAACTTAACATCACTCGGCCAAATAAGTCTTATTGGGCGTTGTGGATTAATTTCATTTCATAAGAATTTTATTGAAAATTCATAATGGGCTTTTGTCATGTTGTCATGAACAAGTGGAAAAGCTTGTAGAAGGGCTTTCTAGATTGAGATAGGTGCCCAACATACCCAAGAGAAAGAGAGAATATTTTGTGCATAAATGTATGAAGATACTTGCCAAAAGAAAAAGAGGAAACAAATTTTCCCTAAGAGGAAATGAGGTAGGCGCCCAAGAGAGAGACAAGGCAAGGCAAGGAACAAAAAAGGAAACAAATCCAAGCCTTCTAGAAGGTTTGCCTTGGCCGAGTATGTCATAGACGAAAAGAGGAAATTGGCTCATGAATATGTGATATTCTATAGAAGAGGAAACTACCTTATTGAAGGTAAGACCTCTCCTATAAATAAGAGCCTCATTCTTCTCATTTTTCTCAATTCAAAAGTTTTAGAGATTGAGAGCTTCTCTCTCTAGACTTGGCCGCCCTTCTCCTCTCTCTCTCTAGTCAATTTCGTTTTATTGTTTTGGCACCTAGGTCCTCATTTGACCTAGAGTTTAGCTCTGCGACTTCTAGACTCGTTCTTAAGTCGTAGTGTTTAAAAGTGCCCACACACTAATTCCTTTTATTTCGAGTGATTTAGTGATAGAAACTTTCGTGGTTGCTCGAATTGCTGAGGAAAGAAAGAGAGACGTGTTGTCACAGTTTTTCGGACAACGATTTAGGAATCGTAGACGGTTAGACCCGAGGCCGGACCAAGTGGTCTCGTCTCGACTCGAGCGTGTCGGACTTGGTATCCCAAGTCTTCCCTTAGCTGTCTATGGTATCTGTCTCGTTGTTGTCGGTCCGTCTCGGACCGACGGGGACTAAGTCGTCACTTCGACCCGCGCGGCCGATGCAAGGCCTCGAAGGGCGAACCCTTGCCTCGGCCTTTGGCCGGCCCAAACCAACGGTCGGGTCAAGGGTCAGCCAGCCGGCGGCCGGCCATATGCTCAGCCGGCCAGCGGCCGGCCATATGCTTGGCTGGCCTATCGCCGGCCCAAAGGTCAGCCGGCCAATGGCCGGCCATATGCTCAGCCGGCCCTCCATGGCCGGCACTCCAAGGCCGGCCCTCCTCCATGGCCGGCCGGCACTCCAAGGCCGGCCTCCCTCCATGGCCGGCTCTCCATGGCCGGCCCTCCAAGGCCGGCCTTCCTCCATGGCCGGCGCTCCAAGGCCGGCCCTCCTCCATGGCCGGCCGGCACTCCAAGGCCGGCACTCCAAGGCCGGCCTCCCTCCATGGCCGGCGCTCCAAGGCCGGCCCTCCTCCATGGCCGGCCGGCACTCCAAGGCCGGCCTCCCTCCATGGCCGGCTCTCCATGGCCGGCCCTCCAAGGCCGGCCCTCCTCCATGGCCGGCCGGCACTCCAAGGCCGGCACTCCAAGGCCGGCCTTCCTCCATGGCCGGCCCTCCATGGCCGGCGCTCCAAGGCCGGCCCTCCATGGCCGGCGCTCCAAGGCCGGCCTTCCTCCATGGCCGGCGCTCCAAGGCCGGCCCTCCTCCATGGCCGGCCGGCACTCCAAGGCCGGCACTCCAAGGCCGGCCTTCCTCCATGGCCGGCCCTCCATGGCCGGCGCTCCAAGGCCGGCCCTCCTCCATGGCCGGCCGGCACTCCAAGGCCGGCACTCCAAGGCCGGCCTCCCTCCATGCCCGGCGCTCCAAGGCCGGCCCTCCTCCATGGCCGGCCGGCACTCCAAGGCCGGCACTCCAAGGCCGGCCTCCCTCCATGGCCGGCCCTCCACGGCCGGCACTCCAAGGCCGGCCCTCCTCCAAGGCCGGCCCAACCTTGCTCACTCGGCGAAGGGGCCTTCCCTTGACCCAGGTAATCCATTCTTGCGCACTGAAACGCTGCCGAACTCGTACCTCGCTCGTTTCTCTCAAGCTTTGGCCTCTAAACACCTCTAAAACCTCTATACTCCACCTCAGTCACACTAATGTTGAGCGTCGGAGAGGTAAACAGGGGCACCCCCCCTGTTTCCTCTTTGTAGTTCATATGTTCTCTACTCCTTTTCAGGTACTCTGACGAACTCAAGGGACATCCACAGCTAAGGGACGACTCGGGACACCGGGTCCGACACGCTCGAGTCAAGACGAGACCACTCGGTCCGGCCCTGGGTCTAACCGTCTTTGGCTTCTAAATAGTTGTCCAAAAAACAGTGACAACATTTTGGCGCTAGAAGGAGGGGCTCTCTCGACCTTGGCAACACATCCCCTCTACCAGTCTTCTACTCACTTCTACGACTCTCGAGAGATGAGTCGTAGCCCCGCCACCTCCGTGGGCGCCCGAGCGACTAGCTCGAGGCGCGACCTCCAAAGCTCCGCACACCGACTCGAAGGGCAACCTCATGATAATGAGAGCCACCCCGAGACCCGGCGAATGACCCCGAGGCCGCAGTCCGAGAGGACACGGCTCGAAGGCTCGCCGAACTCCTAGACCGCCCCGGCGTCACCGGCGCGCTCATCGCCGACCTCCTCGACTCCGACAACGTCGGCGACATCAACCACGAGACCAACCTCGACCTCGCTATTCATGAAAGTGGACACGCGCGCACGCCTCTAAGGGGACACCCTCGGGCGGCCGCGTCAAAACGTCAACTTTCTGGTGAGCACGCACACACGCCCTCGAGGGGACACCCTCGGGCGACCACGTCAAGGCATCAAAGCTCGCACAATGCCCAAGGACGCTAGACCTCGAGGTCCCGAAAGGGACGCTCCAAGCTCACCATCCGCGTCCAAAACCCTTGTGAAGGTGACGACGTCGATGGTCTCGGCCTCCGCCAAAGGCGTCGCCTGAGTGATGCGCCCTTAACAAGGGTGATAGGGACGGCCTCCGGAGACTTGAGAAACCGCCTCAACTCTCAAAGAAAGGATCCCGAGTTCGACTTGAGAGAAAAGCTCAACGCCCGACGCGAGACCGCGATCATCTTGGGGCAGCAACCACCCAACATTGATCGAGCGCTCGATCAAGAGCGCGCAGCCACGCTTATGATACCGGCCGTCGGTCCCGAGTCACGAAGGAAAAGGCGCCGGAAAGGTCAAGTCCCTAACGACCACCCTTCTCCAGCCCCGAAGCGATCCTTCGTCCCGCTCAACACAACGCCCGACCGGATCCTGCGCTTACACCGCGATGAGCTGGGAAGCCCCGCTCCACTCACAAAGGACCCCGCGAAGCGAGATCGAAGTCGGTTCTGCGAATACCACAAAGATCACGGGCACGTGACGGTCGAATGCAAGCAGCTCAAGAAGCGAATTGATTCCCTAATTCGAGTTGGGAATCTCAGGGAATTCGTCGCGTCTACTAGCAAGCCATGATGATCGCGACTTCGACATTCACGCCCGAACTCGATCGGCTTCGTGGTCACTTTCATTTCAAAAGTGTAATCTCTTTTTTTTTTCAAAGAAGGCCAAGTGCCATGACAAGCTGTAATGACCCCCTTATTGCAATAAAGAGTTATTTCACACATGAAAAAATGCTATTGTAAACCCTCTAACGCGAGAGTTTCTCAACCTTTGTCTCACAAACGCAAGAAACTCGGGGGGCTAACGGGGACCAACGCTCAATCAAAACGCTCAATCAAAAAACAATTCAACAACAACTCAAAAAATAAAAATAAGAGAGACTCTTCACATGTCTCCTCGAGATGAATTCATTCCTCGGGTCAACCTACGAGTCCGCGAGTCGACCAATACTCCTCGCGCCGACTTTTCACGAAACTCCTCGTGCAAGCTTTACATGAATCCTCGAGTTGAGTCCCAACTCCACAAGCCAACTAACTATTCCTCGTGTAGGTTCTACATGAGCCCTCGAGTTGAGTCTTGAGTTCGCACTCGCCGCCCAGCTCGTCGGCTGAAAGGCAACGAGTTGCAAATGGGTTCAAGGCTTGCGTCCGCCAGGGCGTATCTGGTCAAGCCAGCGCCCACGGGAAACCTCGCCACACAAATGTGGCATCGCGCTCGCCGCCCAGCTCGTCGGCCGATAGGCAACGAGTTACAAATGGGTTCAAGGCTTGCGTCCGCCAGGGCGTATCTGGTCAAGCCAGCGTCCACGGGAAACCTCGCCACACAAATGTGGCATCGCGCTCGCCGCCCAGCTCGTCGGCTGAAAGGCAACGAGTTACAAATGGGTTCAAGGCTTGCGTCCGCCAGGGCGTATCTGGTCAAGCCAGCGCCCACGGGAAACCTCGCCACACAAATGTGGCATCGCGCTCGCCGCCCAGCTCGTCGGCTGAAAGGCAACGAGTTACAAATGGGTTCAAGGCTTGCGTCCGCCAGGGCGTATCTGGTCAAGCCAGCGCCCACGGGAAACCTCGCCACACAAATGTGGCATCGCGCTCGCCGCCCAGCTCGTCGGCCGATAGGCAACGAGTTACAAATGGGTTCAAGGCTTGCGTCCGCCAGGGCGTATCTGGTCAAGCCAGCGTCCACGGGAAACCTCGCCACACAAATGTGGCATCGCGCTCGCCGCCCAGCTCGTCGGCCGATAGGCAACGAGTTACAAATGGGTTCAAGGCTTGCGTCCGCCAGGGCGTATCTGGTCAAGCCAGAGTCCACGGGAAACCTCGCCACACAAATGTGGCATTGCGCTCGCCGCCCAGCTCGTCGGCCGACAGGAAACGAGTTACAAATGGGTTCAAGGTCTGCGTCCCAACGACAAAGACGCGCAAATCGATTATGCCTTCGTTGGCAAATCGAGAAAAGTAAGACGCGCACAAACCAACAAAGACGTGCTAATCGATTATGCCTCCGTTGGCAAATCGAGAACATAAGACGCGCACAAAACAAAAAAGACGCGCAAATCGATTATGCCTTCGTTGGCAAATCGAGAACATAAGACGCGCACAACACGAAACAGACGCGCAAATCGATTATGCCTTCGTGGGCAAATCGAGAAAACAAGACGCGCGCAAGACGACAAAGACGTGCAAATCGGTTACGCCTTCGTTGGCGAGTCGAGAAAATAAGAAGCGCACAACACAGTAAAGCCGTGCTAATCGATCACGCCCTCATTGGTAGATCGAGAAAATGAGCCACGCACGATCAACCCGAAACAAAAAGTCGTCCCTCGCGACGCGGGAAGTCCATTCCTCATGACGCAAACCCAATCCATGTGAAAGCGTGGATTTTGAGTTTCCACTCGACCAGAAACTCGGGGGGCTAATGTTGTCGGTCCGTCTCGGACCGACGGGGACTAAGGCGTCACTTCGACCCGCGCGGCCGATGCAAGGCCTCGAAGGGCGAACCCTTGCCTCGGCCTTTGGCCGGCCCAAACCAACGGTCGGGTCAAGGGTCAGCCAGCCGGTGGCCGGTCATATGCTCAGCCGGCCAGCGGCCGGCCATATGCTTGGCTGGCCTATCGCCGGCCCAAAGGTCAGCCGGCCAATGGCCGGCCATATGCTCAGCCGGCCCTCCATGGCCGGCACTCCAAGGCCGGCCCTCCTCCATGGCCGGCCGGCACTCCAAGGCCGGCCTCCCTCCATGGCCGGCCCTCCAAGGCCGGCCTTCCTCCATGGCCGGCGCTCCAAGGCCGGCCCTCCTCCATGGCCGGCCGGCACTCCAAGGCCGGCACTCCAAGGCCGGCCTCCCTCCATGGCCGGCGCTCCAAGGCCGGCCCTCCTCCATGGCCGGCCGGCACTCCAAGGCCGGCCTCCCTCCATGGCCGGCTCTCCATGGCCGGCCCTCCAAGGCCGGCCCTCCTCCATGGCCGGCGCTCCAAGGCTGGCCCTCCTCCATGGCCGGCCGGCACTCCAAGGCCGGCCTTCCTCCATGGCCGGCCCTCCATGGCCGGCCGGCACTCCAAGGCCGGCACTCCAAGGCCGGCCTTCCTCCATGGCCGGCCCTCCATGGCCGGCGCTCCAAGGCCGGCCCTCCTCCATGGCCGGCCGGCACTCCAAGGCCGGCACTCCAAGGCCGGCCTCCCTCCATGGCCGGCGCTCCAAGGCCGGCCCTCCTCCATGGCCGGCCGGCACTCCAAGGCCGGCACTCCAAGGCCGGCCTCCCTCCATGGCCGGCCCTCCACGGCCGGCACTCCAAGGCCGGCCCTCCTCCAAGGCCGGCCCAACCTTGCTCACTCGGCCAAGGGGTCTTCAAACCACCCCTTGGCTGCCTATAAATACAAGGGTCCTTCCCTTGACCCAGGTAATCCATTCTTGCGCACTGAAACGCTGCCGAACTCGTACCTCACTCGTTTCTCTCAAGCTTTGGCCTCTAAACACCTCTAAAACCTCTATACTCCACCTCAGTCACACTAATGTTGAGCGTCGGAGAGGTAAACAGGGGCACCCCCCCATGTTTCCCCTTTGTAGTTCACATGTTCTCTATTCCTTTTCAGGTACTCTGACGAACTCAAGGGACATCCACAGCTAAGGGACGACTCGGGACACCGGGTCCGACACGCTCGAGTCAAGACGAGACCACTCGGTCCGGCCTTGGGTCTAACCGTCTTTGGCTCCTAAATAGTTGTCCGAAAAACAGCGACAACACTCGTCCAGGCACCTGAAAAGCAAGCAAAGAAGGTGTGAGCTACAAAGGGGAAACAGAGGGGTTGCCTCTGTTTACCTCTCCGACGCTCAACATTAGCAGGATTGAGGTGGTTTGTAGAGGGTTTAGTGTTTAGAGGTCGAGACTTGAGAGAAACGAGCGAGGTACGAGTTCGACAGCGTTTCAGTACTCAAATTCGGATTACCTGGACCAAGGGAGGTACCTTGGTATTTATAGGCGACCAAGGAGCGTCGTGGACAGCCCCTTGGCCGAGAGACGCCTCTGACCCGGCCATGGATGGCTCTGACCCGGCCATGGCCGGCTCTGACCCGGCCATGGCCGGCTCTGAATCGGCCGTGGGGGCCATGGCCGGCTCTGACCCGGCCATGGCCGGCTCTGACTCGGCTGTGGAGGCCATGGCCGGCTCTGACCCGGCCATGGCCAGCTCTGACTCGACCGTGGAGGCCATGGCCGGCTCTGACTCAGCCGTGGAGGCCATGGCCGGCTCTGACCCGGCCATGGCCGGCTCTGACTCGGCCGTGGAGGCCATGGCCGGCTCTGACCCGGCCATGGCCGGCTCTGACTCGGCCGTGAAGGCCATGGCCGGCTCTGACTCGGCCATGGCCGGCTTTGAGGTGGCCGTGCACCGGGAAAGGCTCGGGGAAGCCGCCATATGATGTCGTTGCCGTACCGGGCCGGGACGGACCGGTAACATTAGCCCCCCGAGTTTATTATCGAGTGTAACTCGTGTGATAAACTCGAAGCCTCCGCCGTCATTGGCCCACCGGAACAGCCCATCGCCAAGAGGTACGTTTCGACGCCCTTTTATATTATTATTTTATTTTTGTCGGTCACTCTCGTCTCGTTATTCGCGCTCATGGACCGCATTGACCACCTATCGGGGTGTGGGACCATTGAAGACGATTTGTTTCACTTGCTTGGGGATCAACACGTGGACTTTGAGACTTTTTGGACTCAATTCTCATCTCTTCCAAGCGTTACTAACGCGCATCACTCATCGAGCACGAGCAGCGTCGTTACGATGGCCGGGGAAGATCTCGCCTTGGTTGAAGCATGGTTGACCGGCGATGAAGGGGGCGCTTGTGCCGGAGACGGCCAGCGCCGGCAGGTGGACGCCGGAGACAACGCGTGTGCCGGAGGAGGTGGCTGGGCTCAAGGCGACGCCGGCGGCCCAGGAGATGCCGAGGAAAACCCACCCAGGCCGAGGGACAACGCCCTGACGCTCATCGGTGGCTTGGATGGCGCGCGCGTGCCGGAGGCAGTCGCGCCCGGAGCGGCCGACACTAGAGGGGGCGCACCGGAGGAGGGCGACCGCGGGGATGGCGCCTCGGCCACGGGGGGCGCGAACTGGGTCGACCCCGACCTCGAGGGGGCCCTCACTCGGCCGGGGGAGGCCGTCGGGACGCCAACCTGTCGCGTTGGCGGGGAAAGCCGCCCGGGCGCAGCGGTCGACCCCGGGGAAGCCGCGCACGGCGAGAACAGCGCCGGGGGGGGGGCGCGTCGGCCGGCGTCGGCGCCGTCTGGGTCGATCCCGACGCGGGGGAGGTCACCGGGTGGCCTGTAGACCGCGCCCCGGGGGAGAGCTCCTCGAGCCCAGCCGCGCCGGTGGAGTCGAGCGCCGCCGGGGGACGCCGCCCATGGAGGAGCCGACGTCGGGCGGGGGGCGGCCCGGCCTGGTGGCGCGGGGCAGGAGATGGCGGCCTGCTTGGCCCCTGGGGAAACCCTAGGCCCGAGTGGGCCGGGCTTGTGTGCTGAGGACCCAGCCGGCCAGGAACTGGGCCGGGGGGTTGGATCAGGCGCGCGGGAAGAGGGTCCGGCCGGGCAGGGGCTGGACTGGGCCAGTGGGCCGTGCGCGCGCGAGGGAAACCCGACCGGCCGGGAGCCGGGCCAGATCGCCGGGCCGGGTGCACATGGGGCGAACGCCGAGGCGCCCGGGCAGAGCCCACGGGCCGAGAGTCTGGCTAGCCGGGAGCCGGGCCGAACCGGCGGGCCAGATGCGTGCGTGGGAGGCGCCGGGCCGCTCGCGCCGGGCCCGCGCGCGGAGGAATCGCCCAGCCACGAGATGGGCTGGGTCCTCGGGTTACACGCGCACACCGGAAGAAGCGCGGCCGGTCGGGAGCCGAGCCGGCCCGACGACGGTGGATTGACTGGACGGCAACCGGGCGCGCTCTCGAGCAACCATGCCGGGGCCGAGGGGAGCCAGCCGGCTTGTGAGGGCGGCCATGACGAGGCCCCGCCTTGCCCCAGCGTGGCTCCAGACGCCAATCGTTCGAGCGACTCGCCTAACCACCACGACGTACCTGCCGTGCCGCTTTCCTCAACCGCGCGGGAAGAAACGCGGGCCTCGGCCTTCCCGATTGGAGAGTCGGCCATACGAGGTGAGCTCGATTGCTCGGGCGTCGACGTCCCGAGTTCGCTTTCGATCATCAACTTCATGAGTCTGAGAAGGCGCTACAGCATCCCGGAGTCCGTGTCGATCTTGAGACCACTACCCGACGATCTTCCAACTCGCCCGCGAAAGGGGTACGCCGCGATTCACGAGGCGAGTCTCCGTGGAGGACTAAGACTGCCTTTCCAGCCGGTTATCCAAGAACTGTTGGTTCGATTAGGGGTGCACGCCTCGCAGATGTCCCCATCCTTCTATCGGGTGGTTGCGGCGTGCCACATGATGTTTTTTCGGGCGAAGAAAAGGGCCATCACTGCCGACGATATTCAGGACCTCATGATGGTGCGAGGGGTGCCCGGGAAGCCGGGCTTCTACCTAGCGTCGCATCGCAAGCGACTCGCCATTCTCTCCAAGGTGAATTCGAAGCACAGATACCCCTGGGTATGGGTGTCCGAATCGGCTTTCGGGGTTGCGCCTCTCGTCTTCGGTGCAGCGTCTGACTTCCCACCCGTGGGTGACCTCGAAGGATCCGAGCTCGACGCGGTGATTAGAGCGGTCCCGGAATCGAGGCGGCAAGGAACGCTCTTCGAGTCCCCAGACCTAATGGCAAGGACTGGGTGGTTTGTGCCTAGCGACGATGTTCCTTCGTGCCCCGGCCCCGACGCGGGGGCCACGGGGGATTCCGAGTCCGAGGCGGGGGGTTCGTCAGCTCCTTCCCCCGACGCGGGGGGTACTGGCCGCGCATATACTTTTGCGTTACCGTGCTATCGTCGTTTTCCATCACTTATGCCTATCGTTATGTTTTAACTGACCGATGCTCTTTTCTTCTCTATAGGTACCATGGCCCGACGTCATCGACCGCGTACTCAAATGCCGAGAGCGACGCCCACCGGCGATGCCACGATCGAGGCTCGTCCTTCAGCTGAGACCCGTCGCGGGGGGTCGCCGTCGCGGGCGAGGAATGAAGCGATCTCCTCCAACAAGCGACCATTATCGTCGGCTTCTCTCGGGTCACCGTCCGGCCACAAACGCGCTCACACATCGACGGTGTCAGACAGCTTGGAGTCCATGCTCCTAGCGGAGGCGGCAGAGCTGAGAGACCAATGCTCCCGAGGGATCCTTGAGACCTCCTTGCGGGATTTCAAGGGTCTGCTGACGACGAGCGACCTTGAGCACTTCCAGAACGGGATCGGCGACGCCCGAAAGGTATGACTCGTTTACTTGTGTTATATATGAATGTCGTGCTTACCGTAATTATCCGCGTTTCATTTTCTTGCAGATGCTCGCGCGCCAAGAGCGGGGCGATCGCATTCTCCGAGATATGCTACGACGCATGCAAATCATGGAGAAGGAGAAGACGAGCATGGCGGCCGCGCATGCTGCCGCCCTAGCGGGGGCTCGCACCGCCCACGAGTTTGAGGCGCTCGAGGGGGAGCTAGAGCGAACTCGCAGGGAATTGGCCACCGAGAAGGCGCTTCGTGAGAAGGCGGAGCAGGCAGCCGACACCTTCCTGGGGGAAACAAAGAAGCTTCAGACGGCACTCTCGAGCCGGGATGCAGAGCTGAGCATCGTCCATGCTCGACTATCGGCGAGCGAGATCGCTCGGGTTAAGGTCGAGAGGGAGAGGGATACCCTTCGGATGGAGACGCAGACCCTTGCCGAGGAGAAGGAAGATGCCGTGCGGTCCAAGACCGACTTGGAGGACGACTGGGACTTGGCGTTGGAGGCGGCTCATTACGAGGCGGCCAGGCGAGTTCGGGAAGCGACCGCGAAGGAGAATGCGTCTTGCGGGACCACGTTTTCCTTTTTCAACACCATGTTCCCTCCTTACGACGACGAGCTGCCGGAGGACGACCCGCATCCCCGAATCCCTGCCGAGGCTGCGCAATCGACGGCCCATCAACCGGAAGGAGAAGCTGTCGGCGGGTTCGGCGTTTCTTGCCCCGAAGAAGATGAGGAGCAGGTCGATTTCGGCTCGGAGTAGCCAACTTTTCTTTAGTTTTTCGTGCAATTGTTTAGCGCTTACGTATCGTTTGCTTTCGGATTCTCATTTGTTCGGCATGCATCGTACTTTCTTTGTTTTTCTCGCCGGTTTGATTGTGTGACATTGTCTTGCTTTGATTGAAGTTTTTACATTCGTTATGCGTCTTATTTTCTCGATCTATCATGCTCAGTATATCGGTTTGCGCAATTTGAATAGTGCGTGTCTTACGAGCCCGGCTTACTATGCTTAGCGTAACCGGTTGGCACGGCTTACTGCCGCATTTGGCGGCGAAGTTTCCCGCGGACGCTGGCTAGACCAGTTTCATCCGGCGGGTGCGACTTTTGGCCATCCATTCGTGACTCGCCGCCTATCGGCGTGCGCGAGCCGGGTGGCCATCGCGCTCATCCTCCGGCGAGTACGCTACCTATCGGCGTGCGTATTGGGATGAGTTCGCAGTTCCCAGTGAGCGTGGTACTTGTTGGTACGCGTGTCACGTTTTGGGTTTTGACTGCCGGGATCGACGATCCGGTGCACGGACGTGATCCATCGATGTCTTGCCGCCTATCGGTGCGCAAGGTGCATCGGTGCGCGAGAGGGTCGCATCAAAAGACGTGCGAGGCCGGAGGTCCGGTGCGCGGATCCAACTTGTCGACGTTTCGCTATCTCTCGGCGTACGACCTCAACCCGTGCGAGAGCGTCGCACGAGGAGGGTACGAAGTCGGAGGTCCGGTGCGCGGATCCGATTTACGGGTGTTTTGTTACCGCTTGGTGCGTGAAAAGTGGAGTAGGCGGGCTTGTTACCCACACCTTATCCTCCTTAGCCCCCGGAGTTTCTTGGGTGCTCGTAGAGGAGGCTAGAAACTAAGATACAATGTTTTGAAGTGAAATGTAATTCATTAAATTATTGAAATGGTTCAAAAATTACATCCCAGGCCGTTGGCCAAACTTGAAATTTTAAATTGTCTTTGCTAGAATCAAAAATTACATGAAAACAACAAAGCGTGAAATGGACGAATGAACATCTATTGGTAACATTGCCGAAGGTGCTCCGCGTTCCACGGGTGTGTGAACACGAGTCCCTCCATGTTCTCGAGCTCGTACGTGCCGTTGTGGATGGCTCGGCGCACACGGTACGGGCCTTCCCAGGTGGGGCCTAGAACTCCCGCACCTTGCACCTTGGTGTTTTGGAACACCCTTCGAAGAACGAGGCTTCCGTTGGCGAACTTCCTCAGCTTGATCTTTGAGTTGTAGTACTTCTCGACTTTCCTCTTTTGCGCAGCAAGTCGGGTGAGCGCGTGTTGTAAGCCCGTCTAGGGCCGACGAGGACAAAGGCATTTCCTCGACCCTCGTGGCCGGTACGAGGTCTTGAACGGCGAGGCCCTGACCCAACCAGGGGCCGGCCCAAACCAAGGGCCAAGTCAAATGCCCATGCAGCCGGCCCAAGGTTTGCCTCGGCCAATGGCCGGCCCAAGGTTTGCCTCGGCCATTGGCCGGCCCAAGGCTTGCCTCGGCCATTGGCCGCCCCTAAGGCTTGCCTCGGCCAATGGCCGGCTCAAAGGCTTGCCTCGGCCATTGGCCGGCCCTAAGGCTTGCCTCGGCCAATGGCCGGCCCAAGGCTTGCCTCGGCCATTGGCCGACCCTAAGGTTTGCCTCGGCCATTGGCCGGCCCTAAGGCTTGCCTCGGCCAATGGCCGGCCCAAGGCTTGCCTTGGCCATTGGCCGGCCCTAAGGTTTGCCTCGGCCATTGGCCGGCCCAAGGCTTGCCTCGGCCATTGGCCGGCCCTAAGGTTTGCCTTGGCCATTGGCCGGCCCTAAGGTTTGCCTCGGCCAATGGCCGGCCCAAGGCCTGCCTCGGCCATTGGCCGGCCCTAAGGTTTGCCTCGGCCATTGGCCGGCCCAAGGCTTGCCTCGGCCATTGGCCGGCCCTAAGGCTTGCCTCGGCCATTGGCCGACCCAAGGCTTGCCTCGGCCATTGGCCCGCCCAAGGCTTGCCTCGGCCAATGGCCGGCTCTAGAGCCTTGCCTCGGCCATTGGCCGGCTCTAGAGCCTTCCCTCGGCCAAAGGCCGGCTCTAGAGCCTTCCCTCGGCCAATGGCCGGCTCTAGAGCCTTCCCTCGGCCATTGGCCGACCCAAACTTGTTCACTCGGCCAAGGGGTCTTCAAACCACCCCTTGGCTGCCTATAAATACCAAGGCACCTCCCCTTGGTCCAGGTAATCCAATTTTGAGTCCCGAAACGCTGCCGAACTCGTACTTCGCTCGTTTCGCTCATCTTTGGCCTCTCACCACCCCTAAAACCTCTGTACTCCACCTCAATCCCACTAATGTTGAGCGTCGGAGAGGTAAACAGGGGCACCCCCCCTGTTTCCCCTTTGTAGTTCACAATCTCTTTCTTGCTTTTTAGGTATCGAGACAAGGTGAGCTTCACCCACAGCTAAGGGACGACTTGGGACACCAAGTCCGACACGCTCGAGCCGGAGTGAGACCACTTGGTCCGGCCTTGGGTCTAACCACTCTGGGCTCCTAAATAGTTGTCCAAAAATCAGCGACAACATTTTGGCGCTAGAAGGAGGGGATCTCTCGACCTTGGCAACACATCCCCTCTACCGGTTTTCTTCTCACTTCTACGACTCTCGAGAGATGAGTCGTAGCCCCGCCACCTCCGTGGGCGCCCGAGCGACTAGCTCGAGGCGCGACCTCCAAGGCTCTGCGCACCGTCTCGAAGGGCAACCTCGTGATAACGAGAGCCAGCCCCGAGACCCGGCGAATGACCCCGAGGCCGCAGTCCGAGAGGACACGGCTCGAAGGCTCGCCGAGCTCCTAGACCGCCCCGGTGTCACCGGCGCGCTCATCGCCGACCTCCTCGACTCCAACAATGTCGATGACATCAACCTCGAGACCGACCTCAACCACCTTGCTCACGAAAGGGGACGCACGCGCACGCTTCCAATGGGACACCCTCGGGCGGCCGCACCGAGACGTCAACTTTCTTATGAGCACGCGCACGCGCCCTCGAGGGAACACCCTCGGGCGACCACGTCAAGGCGTCAAAACTCGCGCAATACCCGAGGACGCTCGGTCTCGAGGTCCCGGGAGGGACGCTCCAAGCTCACCGTCCGCGTCCAAAACCCTTGTGAAGGTGACAACGTCGATGGTCTCGGCCTCCGCCAAAGGCGTCGCCTGAATGATGCGCCCTTAACGAGGGTGATAGGTGTTGTCGGTCGTTTTCGGAAAACCCGAGACGCCAAGAAGGCACCTCGCTCAAAGGGCCGATGGTCAGGCCGGAGGTCCTGAAGAGCGGAAGGTCTTCAAGCCCTCGCCTAAACTCTTGACTCCTCGAGTCGAGCTTCGCTCCTCGATTCGAGCCTTGAGTCAATCTCCTCGAGTCGAGCTTCGCTCCTCGAGTCGAGCCTCGAGTCAATCTCCTCGAGTCGAGCTTCGCTCCTCGAGGCGAGCCTTGAGTTGTTCCTCGAGTCGAGCCTCGAGTTGGTCTCCTCGAGTTGAGCTTCACTCCTCAAGTCGAGCCTCGAGTCGCTCCTCGAATCGAGTCACTCTCGCCAAGTGGAAACCTTCATATATCATGTGGCAAGAATGGTATTCGAAGGCCCGCAAGAGCCCGACGAGACGGGCCATGCGCCGCGCGCGCAGCCGCGCCGGCCAACCAAGCGCAGCAGCCCGCGCGCTGCGCCAGATAGGCCGCGCGCCGCGCCAGGCAGACCGCGCGCCGCGCGATGACACGCCCGCGCCGCGCATCCCGCGCCGCACATCCAGCGGCGCGCATCGCGCGCCGCGCCTGGTGACCCGCGCGCCGCGCGCCGCGCGTTGTGCGCCGCGCGCGCCGTGCGCCTCCACTTGATGCCACATGCGTTCCTAGTCCCACATGGACGAAAAAGAAGCCTTCTAAGGCCCCCAAACACCTATAAATACCCCCTCCCATTGAGGGGAAAGCCATCCCATTCTTTCTCAAGGAACTTGAGACTTCTCTCCGCTTCTCTGGATGCCATCCTTGGCCTGAAGCGGATTCTCCACGATTTCTCGCTCTCGGAGATTCTGAAGCGCTTTCCGGGGACTCCCGAGTGCCGCCTCTCTTGATCGAGCGATTAATCTTGAGCCCACGAGTGCTCTAACGGTTTTCTCCCGAAAATCGCCTACGCGTCTAGCACCCTAGACGCGTCCGCCATTTCTGACAAGAAATCGCCTACGCATCCGGCATTTCCAACTAGGAATCGCCTACGCATCCGGAATCTCCGCCACAATAAGGAACTCTTGACTTAGAGTCTCCCACGTCTCCAAAAGAGAGAAAACACACATTCTCTCTCGCATACGCGATCTCCGAAGTCCTGAGACTCCGCGCGCCGAGGACTCCTCGAGCCCCGTCTCCTTCGTCGAGCACGCTTCTCCACCAAGGCTCCGCGCCTCACACAGCGTCCTACACGCTTGAACTACGTTCTGACCTGATCCCACGCACGGGTACGTAGGCAGCCGACAACCAAGGCACGGTCACTCCTCCTCCTCACCCCCTACCTCTCCCGAGAGGCGGGTTGATCGGAGAAAACCCTAGCTCGAGACTATCGAGTTCACACTCTTGGCCCGGGTGCGATCACTTGGTCCGGCCTTGGATCGAACCGCCCGAGGTTTTAAATAGTTGTTCATTTTCGTGCGACAACATTTTGGCGCTAGAAGGAGGGGCACTTCCCGACCTGTTCAGCCCGAAATCCCTTCTGTTCATCTTCTTCTTTTCTTCTGCGAACTCAACCTTCTCGAACTTGAGAAACGATGAGTAACCAACCACCTGTACGTTCTGAGGGCGTGAACAACCCCGAAAACGTCACCGGGACCAAGAAATACTTATTGCGCTCCCAAGCGCATGGTGACGAAGAGTCGCTCCACGAAGAGAGCTCGACCCGCTCACCATCTCCATCTCCTGATAGCAGGGACAACCGCATCATGGAGCTGGAGGAGAGTATCCGCCAACTAAAGGCGAAGAACGCGAGGTATCACAACTTACTGGCTGCAAGGTCGAGTCGAGCATCGCTCCTCGAGTCGAGTCATACTCCTCGAGTCGAGCCTTGCTCTTCGAGACGAGTCACACTCCTCGAGTCGAGCCTTGCTCCTCGAGACGAGTCATTCTCCTCGAGTCGAGCTTCGCTCCTCGAGACGAGTCATTCTCCTTGAGTCGAGCCTTGCTCCTCAAGTCGAGTCATTCTCCTCGAGTCGAGCATCGCTCCTCGAGTCGAGTCATCCTCCTCGAGTCGAGCCTTGCTCCTCGAGTCGAGTCATTCTCCTCGAGTCGAGCATCGCTCCTCGAGTCGAGTCATTCTCCTCGAGTCGAGCTTCGCTCCTCGAGATAAGTCATTCTCCTTGAGTCGAGCCTTGCTCCTCGAGTCGAGTCATTCTCCTCGAGTCGAGCATCGCTCCTCGAGTCGAGTCATCCTCCTCGAGTCGAGCCTTGCTCCTCGAGTCGAGTCATTCTCCTCGAGTCGAGCATCGCTCCTCGAGTCGAGTCATCCTCCTCGAGTCGATCCTTGCTCCTCGAGTCGAGTCATTCTCCTCGAGTCGAGCATCGCTCCTCGGGTCAAGTCATTCTCCTCGAGTCGAGCCTTGCTCCTCGAGTCGAGTCATTCTCCTCAAGTCGAGCATCGCTCCTCGAGACGAGTCATTCTCCTCGAATCGAGCTTGCTCCCCGAGTCGAGTCACACTCCTCGAGTCGAGCCTTACTCCTCGAGACAAGTCATTCTCCTCGAGACGAGTCATTCTCCTCTGGTCGAGTCATTCTCCTCGAGTCGAGCTTCGCTCCTTGAGACAAGTCATTCTCCTCGAGTCGAGCCTTGCTCCTCGAGTCGAGTCATTCTCCTCGTGTCGAGCCTCGCTCCTCGAGACAAGTCAACTCCTCGAGTCAAGCCTTGCTCTTCGAGACGAGTCACACTCCTCGAGTCGAGCATCACTCCTCGAGTCGAGTCATTCTCCTCGAGTCGAGCTTCGCTCCTCGAGATAAGTCATTCTCCTTGAGTCGAGCCTTGCTCCTCGAGTCGAGTCATTCTCCTCGAGTCGAGCATCGCTCCTCGAGTCGAGTCATCCTCCTCGAGTCGAGCCTTGCTCCTCGAGTCGAGTCATTCTCCTCGAGTCGAGCATCGCTCCTCGAGTCGAGTCATTCTCCTCGAGTCGAGCATCGCTCCTCGAGTCAAGTCATTCTCCACGAGTCGAGCCTTGCTCCTTGAGATGAGTCATTCTCTTCGAGTCGAGCTTCCCCCCTCGAGTCGAGTCATTCTCCTCGAGTTGAGCCTCGCTCCTCGAGTCGAGTCGTTCTCCTCGAGTCGAGCCATGCTTCTCGAGACGAGTCACTCTCCTCGAATCGGGCTTCGCTCCTCGAATCGAGCCTTAAACTTTACGCACGAAGAGCCTCCGTCCGTGTCTCACGAAACGATTTACCAAGCGAGTTGTGCATCCGCACAATGACGCGATAGTTCTCAAAGCCCAAGTGGCTAACAACTTGGTGAAAAGAGTTCTCATCGACAACGGCAGTGCTGCCGACATAATTTTCAAGTCCACCTTAGAGCGCATGAAGCTCGGGGGGCTACGCCCAACTCCGACCCAAACACCTTTATTCGGGTTCACTGGGGAGAGAGTCATTACCGAAGGCATCATCGATCTACCGGTCACCTTCGGAACTCCCGGAGGCATTGAAGTCGTTCACATGGTCCCATTCCTAGTGGTCGACCAAGAGTCCCCCTACAACGTGATCGTTG
This sequence comes from Urtica dioica subsp. dioica, assembly GCF_054948205.1. Taxonomy (NCBI): domain Eukaryota; kingdom Viridiplantae; phylum Streptophyta; class Magnoliopsida; order Rosales; family Urticaceae; genus Urtica; species Urtica dioica. The sequence goes on along the minus strand of NC_142758.1, from coordinate 20,112,619 downwards.
GGCGACCCACGCTGAACCGACTAAGGGCCATTACTTCAACATACCACCTACTGGTGAAGTTCCCTACCAAGGATGGAATCGGCATCATGGCTGGAGACCAATCCCAAGCCAGAATATGCTACATCCAAGGAATCGATAGAAAGACCACTCGAAAGACGGTTAACACGATCTTTCAACTTAGAGACCGCGTCGAGTCGACCAAGGCCCTCCGCGAAGTCCACAAAGACATCTGCATGACACCCAAGTGCAAGGTGCCAACGTCCTTATCCCAAACAGGGAGGGACCCCACAAAGTCTACCAAGTCATACATGACGAGACACACCACATCAAATACACGGACACCGATCCGTCGCCTGTGGAATGCGGAACACTTGAGGCAGTACTACCAGTAGCCAACGCTTCCCCCCATTTTATTTCTTTGCTTTCCAAAATTCAATAAGGCCTACGAGCCATGTTTTACGACTTCAAATTTTTGCAATATTAATAAAGTTCGAGGTTTTTCTTTCAAAATCCACTTTTTCAAAGATTTTCGATCATCAAAGATTATGCTTGTAAACCTAAAAACTCGGGGGGCTGGTGACATAGGCAATGGTAAGTGCGCTCAAAATATTCAAGAAAGTACGCTCCACAAAAGGAAAGCACGCTCCTCCAAGACAAAACACCCGAACACAAACAGGAACGAGCGTTCAAACCCAAGACGCCTACATGGCGCACGTAAGTCGCGTAAAGGCGCAGCCCGTAAGACGCCTACATGGCGCAACCTAAGACGCCTACATGGCGCACGTAAGTCGCATAAAGGTGCAGCCCGTAAGACGCCTACATGGCGCAACCTAAGAACGCCTACATGGCGCACGTAAGTCGCGTAAAGGCGCAGCCCGTAAGACGCCTACATGGCGCAACCTAGGACGCCTACATGGCGCACGTAAGTCGCGTAAAGGCGCAGCCCGTAACACGCCTACATGGCGCAACCTAAGACGCCTACATGGCGCACGTAAGTCGCGTAAAGGGGCAGCCCGTAAGACGCCTACATGGCGCAACCTAAGACGCCTACATGGCGCACGTAAGTCGCGTAATGGCGCAGCCCGTAAGACGCCTGCATGGCGCAACCTAAGACGCCTACATGGCGCACGTAAGTCGCGTAAAGGCGCAGCCCGTAAGACGCCTGCATGGCGCAACCTAAGACGCCTACATGGCGCACGTAAGTCGCGTAAAGGCGCAGCCCGCAAGACGCCTACATGGCGCAACCTAAGACGCCTACATGGCGCAACCTAAGACGCCTACATGGCGCACGTAAGACGCGTAAAGGCGCAGCCCGTAAGACGCCTACATGGCGCAACCTAAGACGCCTACATGGCGCACGTAAGACGCGTAAAGGCGTAGCCCGTAAGACGCCTACATGGCGCAACCTAAGACGCCTACATGGCGCACGTAAGACGCGTAAAGGCGCAACCCGTAAGACGCCTACATGGCGCAACCTAAGACGCCTACATGGCGCACGTAAGACGCGTAAAGGCGCAACCTATAAGACGCCTACATGGCGCGCTTAAGACGCCTACATGGCGCACGTAAGACGCCTACATGGCGCAGCCCAAAACGCCTATATGGCGCAACCAAAATGCCTACATGGCTCATCTAAAACGCCTATACGACACACCTAAGAAGCCTGCATGGTGCATCTTGGCCATCCCTTGCGATGTGCCTAAGACACCTAAACGACGCACAAAACCGTCTCTCACAACGCGCTCTGAGTCGCCACGAGGCGTCGCATATGATGACTAAATCGCAACGCACTTGAACCGCCTTACGAGGCGCAGTTCATGCCATCTTCGCCATCGCCAAATAAACACGATCACGCTCACCTTGGGAGAATCCCCGTTCCATGCGAGTTAATTGAAGCTGCTCGCAAAAACTCGCGAACCCCGCCTCTGAGCAAGAACCCCGCTCGGCCTGAACTAGCTTAGGCTTCGCTCCTCGAGTCGAGCTTCGCTCCTCGAGTCGAGTCATCCTCCTCGAGTCGAGCTTCGCTCCTCGAGTCAAGTCATTCCCCTTGACTCGAGCCTCGCTCCTCAAGTTGAATCATCCTCCTCGAGTCGAGCTTCGCCCCTCGAGTCGAGTCATCCTCCTCGAGTCGAGCTTCGCTCCTTGAGTCGAGTCATCCTCCTCGAGTCGAGCTTCGCTTCTCGAGACGAGTCAGTCTCATCGAGTTGAGCTTCGCTCCTCGAGTCAAGTCATTCCCCTTGAGTCGAGCCTCGCTCCTCAAGTTGAACCATTCTCCTCGAGTCGAACTTCGCTCCTCGAGTCGAGCCATTCTACTCGAGTCGAGCTTTGCTCCTCGAGACAAGTCATTCTCCTCGAGTCGAGCTTCGCTCCACGAGTCGAGTCATCCTCCTCGAGTCGAGCTTCGCTCCTTGAGTCGAGTCATTCTCCTCGAAGTCGAGCTTCGCTCCTTGAGTCGAGTCATCCTCCTCGAGTCGAGGTTCGCTTCTCGAGTCTAGTCAGTCTCCTCGAGTTGAGTTTCGCTCGTCGAGTCAAGTCATTCTTCTCGAGTCGAGCTTCGCTTCTCGAGTCGAGTCAGTCTCCTCGAGTTGAACTTCGCTCCTCGAGTCGAGTCATCCTCCTCGAGCCGAGCTTCGCTCCTCGGGTCGAGTCATTCTCCTCGAGTCGAGCTTCGCTCCTCGGGTCGAGTCATTCTCCTCGAGTCGAGCTTCGCTCCTTGAGTCGAGTCATTCTCCTCAAAGTCGAGCTTCGCTCCTTGAGTCGAGTCATTCTCCTCGAAGTCGAGCTTCGCTTCTTGAGTCGAGCCATTCTCCTCGAGTCAAGCCTTGCCCCTCGAGTTGAGTCATTCTCCTCGAGTCGAGTCTTGCTCCTGAAATCGAACCATTCTCCTCAAGTCGAGCATCGCTCCTCAAAGTCGAGTCACGCTCCTTGAGTCGAGTCTCGCTCCTTGAGTCAAATCATTCTCCTTGAGTCGAGCACTGCTCCTCGAGTCAAGACGTCCTCCTCAAGTCGAGTCACACCCTCCTCGAGTCGAGCCATGCTCCTCGAGTCGAGTCACTCTCCTCGAGTCATCCATCTCGAGTCGAGCATCACTCATCAAGCCATTCTCCCCGAGTGGAGTCTTGCCCCTCGAATCGAGTCATACTCCTCGAGTCGAGCATCACTCCTCGAGTAGAGTCATATTCCTTAAAGTCCAGCCAATCTCCTCGAGTCGAGCATCGCTCCTCGAGTCGAGCCTTGAGTCGTTCTCCTCGAGTCGAGTCCCGCTCCTCGAACAAACAGCGGGAGCAACCGGAAGAATAGGTTAGCCAAAGCAGAGACACGCGCTCGCGCCTGGGGAATAAGGGCCGATCTTCCGAACGCAGACGAAGAAGCGTCACCAAGGCGGGAATGGCGGATGCCCCGTGAGACCGACTTATGCTTGATGCGCGGTCAAACTTTTAGCGTTTATCCCCGAGCAGTCGAAGCCCTCCGGTGCGGCAGAGCCTTCCTCCAGGTGCCACTCCGTCTTCTCGAAGCATCAGCCCGCAGCATCATCCTCCGTCTTCGAGACCTCGGAATGAGCACGCCTTTACAAAATGCAAAAGCGCAGTCGCCTTCCAAGCTGGATGAGACAGAAGCCATGATCTTCCCCTAATAGGTCACGATTACACAATCGTCACCCTGCTAGTCACCGTCGAGTCCCATGGACTCCGGATTGATGATATTATCAAACAAAACGCCATCGAAGGTTAACTCGGGCGTAACATTGCCAAAAGATCAATAAGTCGTGACACGCCGGCACGCCTCTACACAAAAGCACGCCCCACTTGCGCATGCATATCCCATTTGCTCCGGGGCTAGAGCGACGGACGCAAGCGCGTTTGCCTCGTCCATGTCGAGCTACGTCTCTTATCCGCTTGGATCCTCCTCCACGTGTCGATCACACACTCGTGTCGAGAAAGACGGAAAAGCAAGAAAGAGCACTTGCAATTGTGAGAGTATTCTTTATAATCACAAAGGCTTCGCAACAGTGAAGCTCTGGAAAGTCTATTTTCCTCAAACACCCAACTAGAAGAACAAAAAGTTCATCGCTGGGACGCCTCCCGAGCGACGAACTTGGGGGGCTAATGTTGTCGGTCGTTTTCGGAAAACCCGAGACGCCAAGAAGGCACCTCGCTCAAAGGGCCGATGGTCAGGCCGGAGGTCCTGAAGAGCGGAAGGTCTTCAAGCCCTCGCCTAAACTCTTGACTCCTCGAGTCGAGCCTTGAGTCAATCTCCTCGAGTCGAGCCTCGAGTCAATCTCCTCGAGTCGAGCTTCGCTCCTCGAGGCGAGCCTTGAGTTGTTCCTCGAGTCGAGCCTCGAGTTGGTCTCCTCGAGTTGAGCTTCACTCCTCAAGTCGAGCCTCGAGTCGCTCCTAGAATCGAGTCACTCTCGCCAAGTGGAAACCTTCATATATCATGTGGCAAGAATGGTATTCGAAGGCCCGCAAGAGCCCGACGAGACGGGCCATGCGCCGCGCGCGCAGCCGCGCCGGCCAACCAAGCGCAGCAGCCCGCGCGCTGCGCCAGATAGGCCGCGCGCCGCGCCAGGCAGACCGCGCGCCGCGCGATGACACGCCCGCGCCGCGCATCCCGCGCCGCACATCCAGCGCCGCGCATCGCGCGCCGCACCTGGTGACCCGCGCGCCGCGCCCCCTGCGCCGCGCGCCGCGCGTTGTTCGTCGCACTTTGTGCGCCGCGCGCGCCGTGCGCCTCCACTTGATGCCACATGCGTTCCTAGTCCCACATGGACGAAAAAGAAGCCTTCTAAGGCCCCCAAACACCTATAAATACCCCCTCCCATTGAGGGGAAAGCCATCCCATTCTTTCTCAAGGAACTTGAGACTTCTCTCCGCTTCTCTAATGCCATCCTTGGCCTGAAGCGGATTCTCCACGATTTCTCGCTCTCGGAGATTCTGAAGCGCTTTCCGGGGACTCCCGAGTGCCGCCTCTCATAATCGAGCGATTAATCTTGAGCCCACGAGTGCTCTAACGGGTTTCTCCCGAAAATCGCCTACGCGTCTAGCACCCTAGACGCGTCCGCCATTTCTGACAAGAAATCGCCTACGCATCCGGCATTTCCAACTAGGAATCGCCTACGCGTCCGGAATCTCCGCCACAATAAGGAACTCTTGACTTAGAGTCTCCCACGTCTCCAAAAGAGAGAAAACACACATTCTCTCTCGCATACGCGATCTCCGAAGTCATGAGACTCCGCCGAGGACTCCTCGAGCCCCGTCTCCTTCGTCGAGCACGCTTCTCCACCAAGGCTCCGCGCCTCACACAGCGTCCTACACGCTTGAACTACGTTTTGACCTGATCCCACGCACGGGTACGTAGGCAGCCGACAACCAAGGCACGGTCACTCCTCCTCCTCACCCCCTACCTCTCCCGAGAGGCGGGTTGATCGGAAAAAACCCTAGCTCGAGACTATCGAGTTCACACTCTTGGCCCGGGTGCGATCACTTGGTCCGGCCTTGGATCGAACCGCCCGAGGTTTTAAATAGTTGTTCATTTTCGTGCGACAACAATAGGGACGGCCTCCGGAGACTTGAGAGACCGCCTTAACTCTCAAAGAGAGGATCCCGAGTTCGACTTGAGAGAAAAACTCGACGCTCAACGTGAGACCGCGATCGTCTTGGGGCAGCGACCACCCAACATTGATCAAGCACCCAACCAAAAGCGCGCAGCCGTGGGTGTGAAACCGGCCGTTGGTCCCGAGTCACGAAGGAAAAGGCGCCGGAAGGGTCAAGTCCCTAATGACCACCCTTCTCCAGCCCCGAAGCAAACCTTCGTCCCGCTCAACACAACGCCCGACAGGATCCTGAGCTTACGCCGCAATGAGCTAGGAAGCCCCGCTCCACTCACAAAGGACCCCGCGAAGCGAGATCGAAGTAGGTTCTGCGAATACCACAAAGATCACGGGCACGTGACGATCGAATGCAAGCAGCTTAAGAAGCGGATTGATTCCCTAATTCGAGGTGGGAACCTCAGGGAATTCGTCGCACCCGCTAGCAAGCCATGATTGTCGCGACTCCGACATTTAAATTCATGCCCGAACTCGATCGGCTTCGTGGTCACTTTCATTTCAAAAATGTAATTTCCTTTTTTCAAAGAAGGCCAAGTGCCATGACAAACTGTAACGACCCCCTCATTGCAATAAAGAGTTATTTCACACATGAAAAAGTGTAACGCACACTATTGTATACCTCTAATACGAGAGTTTCTTGGCCTTCGTCTCAAAAACGCAAGAAACTCGGGGGGCTAACAGGGGTCGATGCTCCATCAACAACAACTCAAAAAAAAAATATTTATAATAATAATAATAAAGTCTCATGGGGCCGATGGTTAGGCCGGAGGCCCCAAAGAAAAACTTTTCACGTAACTCCTCGAGATGAGTTCATTCCTCGAATCGAGTTCGAATCCGCGAGTCGACCGATACTCCTCGTGCCGATTCGTCACGTAGCTCCTCGTGCAGGCTTTACATGAGTCCTCGAGTTGAGCCCGAGTCCACGAGTCGACTGATACTCCTCGTGCCGATTCTCACGAATTTTTGGGATGTCGAGCTAATCAGCTCGCCTCGCCTGGCCGAGCTCAGCAGCTAGCCTCGCCTCGCCCTGGCCGAGCTCATCAGCTCGCCTCGCCTGGCCGAGCTCAGCAGCTCGCCAGCTCGCCTCGCCCTGGCCGAGCTCAGCAGCTCGCCTTGCCTGGCCGAGCTCAGCAGCTCGCCTTGCCTGGCCGAGCTCAGCAGCTCGCCTCGCCCTGGCCGAGCTCATCAGCTCGCCTCGCCTGGCCGAGCTCATCAGCTCGCCTCGCCTGGCCGAGCTCATCAGCTCGCCTTGCCTGGCCGAGCTCAGCAGCTCGCCTTGCCTGGCCGAGCTCAGCAGCTCGCCTCGCCTGGCCGAGCTCAGCAGCTCGCCTCGCCTGGCCGAGCTCAGCAGCTCGCCTTGCCTGGCCGAGCTATCAGCTCGCCTCGCCCTGGCCGAGCTCATCAGCCCGCCTCGCCTGGCCGAGCTCAGTAGCTCGCCTCGCCTGGCCGAGCTCATCTGCTCGCCTCGCCTGGCCAAGCTCATCGGCTCGCCTCGCCCTGGCCGAGCTCAGCAGCTCGCCTCGCCTGGCCGAGCTCATCAGCTCGCCTCGCCTGGCCGAGCTCGTCACTTCTCCTGGTTGATTTCGCCTGGCCGAGCTCGTCAACTCGCCTGGTTGATTTCGCCTGGCCAAGCTCGTCTGGTCGAGCTCGTCACCTCGTCTGGTTGAGTTCGTTGCCTCGCCTGGTCGAGCTCGGCACTTCGTCTAGACGAGCTTGAGCGACTTCGTCGTTTCGTCCAAACATCTTTGGATTCGGTTCATCAGTTCGCCCAACCGTGGTGGGCTAACTCTCTCAAAAACAAAAAACAGATAAAAGCATAATAAAGTCCCAAGGGGCCTGTGGTTAGGCCGAAGGTCCCAAAGAGAGACAACCTTCACATATCTCCTCGAGAGAAGTTCATTCCTCGAGTCGAGTTTGAGTCCACGAGTCGACTAATACTCCTCGTGCCGACTCTTCACATGTCTCCTCGAGATGGATTCGTTCCTCGAGTCAAGACTCCGAGTCCGCGAGTCGACCGATGCTCCTCACACCGACTCTTCACGAAACTCCTCGTGCAGGCTCTATGAGAGTCCTCGAGTTGAGCCCGAGTCCACAAGCCAACTAACCACTCCTAGTGCAGGCTCAACAAGAGCCCTCGAGTTGAGTCCCATGTCCACAAGTCAACTAACTGTTCCTCGTGCAGGCTCTACATGAGCCCTCGAGTTGAGTCTTGAGTTCGCGCTCACCGCCCAGCTCGTCGGCCGATAGGCAACGAGTTACAAATGGGTTCAAGGTCTGCGTCCGCAGGGCGTATCTGGTCAAGCCAGCGTCCACGGGAAACCTCGCCACACAAATGCGACATCGCGCTCGCCGCCCAGCTCGTCGGCCGATAGGCAACGAGTTACAAATGGGTTCAAGGTCTGCGTCCGCTGGGCGAATCTGGTCTAGCCAACTTCCACGGGAAACCTCGCCACGCAAAAGTGGCATCGCGCTCGCCGCCCAGCTCGTCGGCCGATAGGCAACGAGTTACAAATGGGTTCAAGGTCTGCGTCCGCAGGGCGTATCTGGTCTAGCCAGCGTCCACGGGAAACCTCGCCACACAAAAGTGGCATCGCGCTCGCCGCCCAGCTCGTCGGCCGATAGGCAACGAGTTACAAATGGGTTCAAGGTCTGCGTCCGCTGGGCGAATCTGGTCCAGCCAGCGTCCACGGGAAACCTCGCCACGCAAAAGTGGCATCGCGCTCGCCGCCCAGCTCGTCGGCCGATAGGCAACGAGTTACAAATGGGTTCAAGGTCTGCGTCCGCAGGGCATATCTGGTCTAGCCAGCGTCCACGGGAAACCTCGCCACGCAAAAGTGGCATCGCGCTCGCCGCCCAGCTCGTTGGCCGATAGGCAACGAGTTACAAATGGGTTCAAGGTCTGCGTCCACACAACAAAGACGCGCAAATCGATTATGCCTTCGTTGGCGAATCGAGAAAACAAGGCGCGCACAACACAAAAAAGACGTGCAAATCGATTATGCCTTCGGTGGCAAATCGAGAACGTAAGACGCGCACAATACAACAAAGACGCGCAAATCGATTATGCCTTCGTTGGCAAATCGAGAAAACAAGACGCGCACAAGATAACAAAGACGCGCAAATCGATTATGCCTTCGTTGGCGAATCGAGAAAACAAGACACGCACAACACAAAAAAGACGCGCAAATCGATTATGCCTTCGTTGGCGAATCGAGAAAACAAGACGCGCACAACACAAAAAAGACGTGCAAATCGATTATGCCTTCGGTGGTAAATCGAGAACGTAAGACGCGCACAATACAACAAAGACGCGCAAATCGATTATGCCTTCGTTGGCAAATCGAGAAAACAAGACGCGCACAAGACAACAAAGACGTGCAAATCGGTTATGCCTTCGTTGGCAAGTCGAGAAAATAAGACGCGCACGACACAATAAAGCCGTGCTAATCGATCACGCCCTCATTGGCAGATCGAGAAAATAAGCCACGCACGATCAACCCGAAGCAAAAAGTCGTCCCTCGCGACGCACAAAGGCCGTCCCTCGTGACGCGCGAAGGCCATTCCTCATGACACAAACCCGAGAGCGTTCATCCCGCATCCGTATAAAGGCGTAGATTTTGAGTTTCCACTCGATCTACGCTCGACCGGAAACTCGGGGGGCTAATGTTGTCGGCCCGTCTAGGGCCGACGAGGACAAAGGCATTTCCTCGACCCTCGTGGCCGGTACGAGGTCTTGAACGGCGAGGCCCTGACCCAACCAGGGGCCGGCCCAAACCAAGGGCCAAGTCAAATGCCCATGCAGCCGGCCCAAGGTTTGCCTCGGCCAATGGCCGACCCAAGGTTTGCCTCGGCCATTGGCCGGCCCAAGGCTTGCCTCGGCCATTGGCCGGCCCTAAGGCTTGCCTCGGCCAATGGCCGCCTCAAAGGCTTGCCTCGGCCATTGGCCGGCCCTAAGGCTTGCCTCGGCCAATGGCCGGCCCAAGGCTTGCCTCGGCCATTGGCCGGCCCTAAGGTTTGCCTCGGCCATTGCCCGGCCCTAAGGCTTGCCTCGGCCAATGGCCGGCCCAAGGCTTGCCTCGGCCATTGGCCGGCCCTAAGGTTTGCCTCGGCCATTGGCCGGCCCAAGGCTTGCCTCGGCCATTGCCCGGCCCTAAGGTTTCCCTCGGCCATTGGCCGGCCCTAAGGCTTGCCTCGGCCAATGGCCGGCCCAAGGCTTGCCTTGGCCATTGGCCGGCCCTAAGGTTTGCCTTGGCCATTGGCCGGTCCAAGGCTTGCCGCGGCCATTGGCCGGCCCTAAGGCTTGCCTCGGCCATTGGCCACCCAAGGCTTGCCTCGGCCATTGGCCGGCCCAAGGCTTGCCTCGGCCAATGGCCGGCTCTAGAGCCTTGCCTCGGCCATTGGCCGGCTTTAGAGCCTTGCCTCGGCCAAAGGCCGGCTCTAGAGCCTTCCCTCGGCCAATGGCCGGCTCTAGAGCCTTCCCTCGGCCATTGGCCGACCCAAACTTGTTCACTCGGCCAAGGGGTCTTCAATCCCACTAATGTTGAGCGTCGGAGAGGTAAACAGGGGCACCCCCCCTGTTTCCCCTTTGTAGTTCACAATCTCTTTCTTGCTTTTCAGGTATCGAGACAAGGTGAGCTTCACCCACAGCTAAGGGACGACTTGGGACACCAAGTCCGACACGCTCGAGCCGGAGTGAGACCACTTGGTCCGGCCTTGGGTCTAACCACTCTGGGCTCCTAAATAGTTGTCCGAAAATCAGCGACAACAGCGCGTCCGACCTCCTTTCGTCTATGAGGTCTAACTCGAGCCTGATTGCGTCGTCGTTGGCGGCTTCTTCGTACTCCTCGATGCGCAAGGTTGGTAGCTTGGTCTCGACGGGTACCACGGCCTCGACGCCGAACGCGAGAGCGAAAGGAGTTTCGCCGGTCGCATTTCGAGCGGTGGTGCGGTACGCCCATAAGACCATGGGGAGATCGTCGGCCCACGCTCCCTTTCTTTCCTCCAGCTTCTTCTTCAAGTTCTCTTTGATCGTCTTGTTAACCGCCTCGACTTGACCGTTGGCTTGAGGATGGCGAGGAGAGGAGAAGGTCTTGCTAATGCCTAGTTGTTCGCACATTTCTCGGAGGCGCGCGTTGTTGAATTGTTTCCCGTTGTCGGTTACAATTGACGCGGGGATCCCGTAGCGGCAGATGATGCTTTTCCAAATGAAGCTCGTCGTCTTCGCCTCAGTGATCTTCGCTAGCGGCTCGGCCTCTACCCACTTTGTGAAGTAATCGATGGCCACGATTGCGTGCTTGTATTGCCTCGGGGCCGTAGGTAGCTCACCAATGAGGTCGATTCCCCACTTCGCGAAAGGTCGCGGCATGATGATTGGACACAATGGGGCCGGTGCTTGACGCGGGATGTGGTCGAATCTTTGGCACTTATCACATTTCTTGGCCCACTCGTGGGAGTCCTTTTTCAAGGTCGGCCAAAAGTATCCAAGTCTCAGTAGTTTCAATGCCAACGATTGTCCAGCGGCGTGGTTTCCGCACACCCCCTCCTGCACCTCGCGGAGCGCCTTCTTCGCCTCGACTTCGGTCAAGCAGCGAAGGAGAGGCATAGAGTAGCCTCTCTTGAACAAGTTGTCCTCCCTCATTGTGTACTTCGGCGCCAAGCTTCTCAGCTTTCTGGCCTCTTCTCTGTCTTCGGGGACGATTCCTCGCTTCAGAAATTCCACGAGCGGGGTCATCCATGAGGGAGGCGGAGTTTCGTCAACCACCCCTACGTCGCCTCTCCAGACGTAGGGTCGGGTCAATACTTCGATCGGGACGCTGCCTTCGCCCTCCTCATCTATCCCAGACGCGAGACGAGCCAAGGCGTCAGCATCAATGTTCGCTTCTCTAGGAACTTGGACGATCTCGAACCACGACAGGGCCTCCAGGTTCTTTTGGGCCTTGGACAAGTACGCGATCATATGTGGCTCTTTCGCGGCGTAGTCGCCCTTAACCTGGTTCATAATCAATTGCGAGTCGCAATGGATGCGCAGGTTTTGAGCGCCTAACTTGTTCGCTAGCTCCAAGCCAACGATCAGAGCCTCGTACTCTGCCTCGTTGTTGGAAGCCTTGAACTCGAACCGCAGGGCGTATCTCAGCTTTTCCCTATCGGGATTTGTGAGCACAACGCCGGCGCCAGCCCCCGGGGCATTTGACGCGCCATCCACGTGCAAGTCCCAGACCGGCCCTATCGGGTCGTTGGTTCTCTTCTTCGACAACTCGCAGTGGTCGTCCTTCCTCTCTTCCGTGCTCTCGTTATTCCCGTCGCCCTCGTCGGTTGGGGGTGTGCTTGTGAATTCGGCGATGAAGTCGGCGAGGGCCTGACCCTTAATGGCGGTTCTCGGCTGGAACTCGATCCCGTACTCGCCCAGCTCTTGGGACCATATCGCCATTCGAGAGGAGGTCCCTTTTTGAAGGGCCTTCTCGATGGGATGTCCCACGCGGACCACAATGGGGTGTGCTTGGAAGTAGGGCCGGAGCTTTCTCGCGCTCATGACGAGGGCGAGGGACAATCTCTCGATTTCCGGGTATCGGGTTTCGGCGTCGAGGAGCACCTTGCTAACGTAGTAGACCGGCCATTGTACCTTGTCCTCTTCGCGTATGAGAACCGCGCTCACGGCCCTATCGGAAACCGCGAGGTAGAGGTATAGGGTTTCGCGAGGAACGGGGGGGAGGTGAAATAGGCTTTCATATCTCGGAATGCTTCCTCGCACTCCTCCGTCCATACGAACCCATCGGTCTACTTCAGTGCCTTGAAGAACGGTTGGCACCTATCAGTGGTTTTGGAAACGAATCGCGTCAGGACGGCGATCCTTCCCGTCAAGCTTTGAACTTCTTTGACTTTCTGTGGCGACCTCATCTCTAAGATCGCCTTAATCTTCTCAGGATTGGCCTCGATCCCGCGGCGGCTCACCATGTAGCCCAGAAACTTTCCAGACTCGACCCCGAAAGCGCACTTGTTGGGGTTGAGCTTCATTTTGTAGCGTCGCAGGATCGTGAACATTTCCTTAAGGTCTCGAACGTGGTCGTGGGCTTTGAGGCTTTTGACAAGCATGTCGTCCACGTAGACCTCCATAGTTTTGCCAATTTGATTGGCGAACATGCGGTTCACCAACCTTTGATACGTGGCTCCCGCGTTTTTGAGGCCAAAGGGCATGACCTTGTAACAGTAAAGTCCGCGGTTCGTAACAAAGGTGGTTTTAATCTGATCCGGCTCGTGCATGCGGATCTGGTTGTAGCCTGAATAGGCGTCCATGAAGCTCAGCAACTCGTGGCCCGCCGTGGCATCCACGAGCTGCTCGATCCTCGGGAGAGGGAAGCTATCTTTCAGGCAGGCTTTGTTGAGATCTTTGTAATCGATACAGTTCCGCCACTTCCCGTTTGGCTTCTTCACCATCACCACATTGGACACCCACTTGGGGTGCTCCGCCTCCCTGATGAAGTCGGCGGCAAGAAGTTTGTCAACTTCTTCACCAATGGCTTGGTACCTCTCCCCACTGAACGCACGCCGCGGTTGGACGCGCTCGGCCACTCTCTTGTCGTCGTTGAGACGATGAACCATGATTTTGGGGTCGATCCCCGGCATGTCGGCGTGTGTCCACGCGAAGACATCTTTGTGCTCTCGGAGGAAAGCGGCGAGCTCGGTTTGGACTTCAGACGAGAGTTGGGCGCCTACCTTGACCACTTGGTCAGGCTTGGCGTCGTCCAACACGACGGGAACGAGGTCGTCCGGTGTCTCCACCTTTCGACGCTCGACTTCGTCCCTTTGGTCTAGCTCTCCGAAGGTGCCTCCCTCCTCTAACTTGCACGGGAATTTGTCCCCGAGTTGGAAGACGGTGCTCACCATCTTCCCTTTCCCTTTTCCGTCCACGCCCTGGATGTAGCACATCCTCGCCATGGATTGGTCTCCCGACATCACGGCGATCCCTTTCTCGGTCGGGAACTTCATCATCAGGTGGTACGTGGACGTTATGGCCTTCAACCGATTGAGAGTCGGGCGGCCGACGATGATGTTGTAAGCCGAGGGCTGATCCACCACTAGGAACGACACGATGTGGGTAACCTCGAGCCCCCCCGGCGTACCGAAGGTAACCGGGAGGTCGATAGTTCCCTCCGTCATAACCCTCTCCTCAGAGAAGCCGAAGAGCGGGGTTGAGATCGGGGTCGGTCTTACCCCAGATAGCTTCATCCTGTCCAACGCCGATTTGAAGATTATGTCGGCGGAGCTCCCATTGTCGATCAGGATTCTCCGGACGAGGTTGTTGGCGACCGGGGCAGAGACGACTATCGCGTCGTTGTGTGGATGGAGAACTCGCGCCGCTTCTTGTCCGGTGAAGAACATGGATTCGAAGGGGGCCGGAGGAGGGACCTCGTACTTATGGTTGATGTAGTGCGCTATTTTCCCTTGGGAAACTTCGCGCACGTACTTCTTCCTTTGCGTAGCCGAGTCTCCGAACTCCGGGCCGCCCAAGATTGCACCCACGACGTGAAGTTGCGAGCTCTCCGGCTTTTCGTTTGTCGCGCGGTCCGTGACAGTCACCGTCGCCGGACCTTTCTTTCCTTGCCGCGGGCGGCCCCCGTGCGCCGCGGCCGTCCCGATAGTTCTAAGGACGTATTCTTTCAGCTTCCCATCTTGAATCAGGGCCTCAATCTGACGCTTGAGTTGATAGCATTCGGATGTCAGGTGCCCGTGATCCTGATGGTAATCACAGTACTTGCTTTGATCCCTCTTGGCGAGATCCTTCGTGAGAGGGGTTGGACTCCCAATTTGTCACGGTGCAGAGCTAGGATTCGCTCCGGCGAAGTGTTCAGAGGAGTGAATGGCGAGAACTTTCGGAAGCTATCGACATGTGGCGGCCTTGGCCCGGGGAGGGAACGGCCGTTAGGGGCCTGGTTTCCCTTATTTCTCCTCTTCCGAGGGTCGGGACGATCTTCATCTCGATCGTCGCGGCGGCGACTCCCCTGTCCGCCTGACTTCCGGCCATCTCGGCCATCGAGATAGTCCTCGACTCCCATATACGTGCGGGCTCTCGTCATCAGCTCCGCCATGTCTCGTGGGACTTGGCCAACAATAGACTTGAGGAAGTCGCTCGTGCGTACTCCCTCAGTGATTGCCGTGATGGCGTCCCTGTCGTCGAACCCTTCGACCTTGTGGGACTCCTCGGTGAAGCGAGCGAGGTATTGTCTCAGCGTCTCGTCTCTTCCTTGTCGGATAGAGAGGAGGTGGGTCTCTGGTTTCTTCTGCGCCACGAGGGTGGCGAATCGGGCGAGGAACGCCTATCGCAAGGCCCGGAAAGACGGGACGCTTCCTGGCCTCAGACTTCGGAACCACTCAAACCCCGACCCTGTGAGGGTCAGGCTGAAGGCTTGGCAGAGGGTGGCGTCCGTCTGCCCTTGCATCGTCATCCACGTCTCATAGTGTTGGATGTGGAAGTGGGGATCCGTACGCCCATCGTAGGGGGGAATGGACGGTAACTTGAAGTTTCCCATGCATGGTTGCGCGAGGACTTGTGCGGCGAAGGGAGAGTATGATTCCTCGATCCCCCCGTACGGCCTTTGCCTCCCTGACTCCCTCATTTCTATGATTTGATTTTGGAGGCTCTGAATCATTGTGATCATGTCGAGCCCGTTAGCGGGGCCGACCGTCGGGGCCACGGGAGTCACTGGTTGGCGCTCGTTGGACGCTTGGTCCACGACATTGGCCTGAGGCCGGCCGAGAGTTGCGGCGGGGAGCGCGTCCCTCTGAGAGTTTAGCCTTTGACGCAGATCCTCCCCTCGGGAGTTTCTCTGCGCCGTCAAGCGCTCTCTAAGGTCCACGCTTGGCGCGGGGCGAGGTGAGGTCGCCCTTGGTCGAACCGTCCGGCGGGCGCTTCGGCATCGGCCCCATCATCTACCAGAGTCGCTCTCTCCTCGGCGAGGGGCCGTGTCCGGCCGCCTCTTGAAACCGAGGGGGCGAGTCCCCGGGAATGTGACCGTGCCTGCTGCCGCGCTAGGTGCGACGGCCCGGCCAAAGCATTGTTAGACCTCTCGGGCCGTGAAGGGGCAAGGCTGGGCGTTGCCTCATTGGTCCTCAACTACCCCACATATTCGGGGTCGGAGTCGTCTTGGGCGGACCTATCTTCAATGTCATAGCCGAGGAGGTCGGCTATGAGCGTACCGTCGACGTCGGGGCGGTCAAGGAGCTCCGCAAGCCACCGGGCCGTGTCCTCTCGGAGCTCGGCCTCGGGGTCGATCATCGGGTCTTGGGGCTGGCTCTCGCTATCGCGAGGTTGCCCTTCAAGACGATGTGCGAGGCGTCGAAGGCCGTACCTCGAGCTCGTCGCTCGGGTCCCCGCGGAGGTGGTAGGAATGTGACTCATCTCTCGAGAGTCGTGAGAACAAAGGGAGAAAACTGGTAGAGGGAATGCGTCGTCAAGGTCGAGAGACCCCCTCCTTCTAGCGCCAAAATGTTGTCGCAGTTTTTCGGACAACGATTTAGGAGTCGTAGACGGTTAGACCCGAGGCCGGACCAAGTGGTCTCGTCTCGACTCGAGCGTGTCGGACTTGGTATCCCAAGTCTTCCCTTAGCTGTCTATGGTATCTGTCTCGTCCAGGCACCTGAAAAGCAAGCAAAGAAGGTGTGAGCTACAAAGGGGAAACAGAGGAGTTGCCTCTGTTTACCTCTCCGACGCTCAACATTAGCAGGATTGAGGTGGTTTGTAGAGGGTTTAGTGTTTAGAGGTCGAGACTTGAGAGAAACGAGCGAGGTACGAGTTCGACAGCGTTTCAGTACTCAAATTCGGATTACCTGGACCAAGGGAGGTACCTTGGTATTTATAGGCGACCAAGGAGCATCGTGGACAGCCCCTTGGCCGAGAGACGCCTCTGACCCGGCCATGGCCGGCTCTGACTCGCCCGTGGGGGCCATGGCCGGCTCTGACCCGGCCATGGCCGGCTCTGACTCGGTCGTGGAGGCCATGGCCGGCTCTGACTCGGCCGTGGAGGCCATGGCCGGCTCTGACTCGGCCGTGGAAGCCATGGCCGGCTTTGACCAGGCCATGGCCGGCTCTGACTCGGCCGTGAAGGCCATGGCCGGCTCTGACTCGGCCATGGCCGGCTTTGAGGTGGCCGTGCGCCGGGAAAGGCTCGGGGAAGCCGCCATATGATGTCGTTGCCGTACCGGGCCGGGACGGACCGGTAACAAGACGTGATGCGAGGGAGAGGAACGTTGCAACCTTTTTCCAAAAGCTTCTCAACGTTCAAGCGTCTAAAAAGGTTAGTAAACTTCTATGCTCATATTAGTTTTTATTTACATATGCTTGCTCTTTGTCTAGGTTAGTAAAAACTGTTTTACTTGAAAAAGAAAATTTTTAAAATTGCGCCGCTTAACGAAGCGCTAAACTTTTTCTTAAACCCTAGATCAATTCCAACACCATAAGCCCTCTAAACATATTGAGAGGAAATACCATTTGATTCGAGAGATCGTGCAGCGCAGAGACGATGAGGTGAAGAAGATCTCAATGGTGGACTACCTAGCACATCCATTCACCAAGGCCCTAGCGAACAAGGTCTTCGACTAGCATCGGGAGGGATTAGGCACGGATGACTACTCACATCTTCTCAGAGTCATGTGGGAGTTTGTTGTCAATGGTGTCCACAGGAAGAGTAGTAGTCACTACTTACGTACATTCGATATAATAAAGTCTTACGAAGACTCTTGTTTGTATCTGCTAAATCATTAATAAAAGTTGAACCGTTCATTCATTCTTCCTTGTCTGTTTGAAGCTTTATGATAATCTATAGTCTTTAGTCCTTAAACAAACCTAACAACATATGAAGAGACAAATGTAGATTTGCATGAACAAACTCTTCATGGTTTGCTTAAAACAATATATTCGCAATCTAAGGATCAAAGGACTATTGATCTCAGTACGATTGTTATTAGAATCTATGATGTCTGGTTATGGGAAATTAAGAGTTGGAGACTCTATATTTCTTCTAGGTATGTTCCGAAGGTACTGAATTCACCAGTGCACTTCTAGAGACAGAATAAGAACAAACCATTTAACCTCTTATGTGTCGGAGTCACTACGTATGAATTGCATCGTGCTGAGGATATGTCCCACAAGGAGCCACAAGCAAGATACCAAGTGCCGATAGGACCCGTGACGAGGGCTCGAGCGAGGAGATTCAAGGAGGAGCTTAACAATCTTATCATCAACCTCCAAGATGAAGAAGGGGACAAGCTCGCAAAGGAGAAGATTCTAGGAAGCCAAGAAACACCAATGAAGAATGTTATTTGGGCCGAATTGAATTAGAAGGATTACTCGCATGTTGCTATTTCAGTTTGTATTTTTGGGCCAAGCCATATTATTTAAAAAACCCATATGTGTTTGTATTGGGTTGGGCCTTTGTTTTTATGTCTATTAGTACTTAAATAAGGCTGAATGGGCTTATTAGGTAATGGAACCCATGGAGCTACGAATTTGTCTTTGTAAAACTCTATAAATTAAGCCTTTAGGCTGAATGAAGGAGACACAATTTGATTTCGAGGTAAACACTTTTCTCTGAGGATTGTCATTCTCTCTTTGGTTCGTTTAGAACTATTCGAGTTTCTTACAAAGCGGTGCGTGTAAGAGTTCGAGACCGACTCATCAGACGGCCATTCGCATCCGTCCGTGGCGTCAATCGATTCACCCTCGTTCCTAAATTGTAGACAATCCGTCGCTGTGCTATTGGGATATCGGGTCTTGGAGCTTAGTTGGCCGAGGTTCATATCAAGTGGTATAAGAGCTAGTCTCTACTTTTAGGTCTGCTTATCCTTTGTTTCGTTCTTTTTTTTTCTCCGTTCATCTTTGTGTTGCGTTCATTTCCGTCGCCATTATTTTCATTGACTTGAAAAAAAAATTAAATTACCCTAAAACGTTTTGTTGAGTCTGTCCGTACGTAATTTTTGTGGTTTAGGTATGTGTTTGTTATCTTCGTCTCTATTGTTCTTGAGTGTAAAAAAAAAAGGATCCTAACAAAAAAAAAGAGAATCCGTGGAGATCATAATTTTTCTTGTTAATTACCGGAGTCTATTTTTGGAAGTCAATATTATTCAGTTTCCAGATTTTAGCACTTAATTTCGGAACTCTCTTTATTTCCTAGTTTTCCTGATTTCGGTTGTCCATTTATTTTCAGATTTCTTTTATTTCCTTTATTTCCAGAATCCTTTCCTTATTTCTTACCTTTTTTTTTTATTATTCACATTTATTTCCGGTTAGCATTTATCTCCAGGATATCAAAAAAAAAAAAAAAAAGAAGAAAGAGGATCCAAAAAAAAAAAGAAAAAAAAAAGAGGATCCGTGGAGATCATAATTTTTCTTGTAAATTACCGGAGTCTATTTTCGGTAGTCATTATTATTAAGTTTCCAGATTTTAGCACTTAATTTCGGAAGTCTCTTTATTTCCATGTTTCCTTGATTTCGGTTGTCCATTTATTTTCAGATTTCTTTTATTTCCTTTATTTCTAGAATCCTTTACTTATTTCTTACCGTTTTTTTTATTATTTTTTTATTATTCACATGTAATTCCGGTTAGCATTTATCTCTAGGATATCAAAAAAAAAAAGAAGAAAGAGGATCCGAATTTTTTGACCTCAAGAAATTTTATTTCGCTGTAGAGTCCTTGTGTGTTTTGTAGCGTTTTAAGATACCCTACATTTTGTCAAATTTTTTTTCGCCCGTTTTATAAATCTTGGGCAGATTTTTTGTCACACCTTGGGAGAATTGTTTTTGGGACTCATTTAAGAACATAGTCATAATTTTCCGTGGTGTCGTTTTTCTTGTTTTTGTCGTTTGGGTGTCGTTTGTGTCGTTTTGGTGTATCGTTTTCGAATTTATTTTCATCACTTCATTTATGGTCTCTGAGTAGTTCGGTACAAGCCTATAGAGAGTTTGAGTGAGTGGTAAAAGGCAGAGAGAATAACTATCGCCATTATCAAACACGAGCGCAGAGTGATAATTTTGAGTGTAAACACGTGAGGGAGAGATTTTGTGAGGTTTTTCTTTTGTTACTACCAATATCTTGCAGCAACCATGTCTAACAACGGCGACGAAACTGAGGGAATTCCAGACCGGAGGCTGATGATGCAAGTAATGATAGGAGAGATGAGAAGGATGATGAGGGAAGAGTTGGAGCCGCTCCGAGAACGTGTCAAAAGAGTGGAGGAAGGCCAACAAGCTCCCAACAGATGAATACGAAGACAGCCTAGGGAGGAGACAGAAGATGAAATGGATAATGATTTTGAAGAGGAGGAATATAGGAGAGGAAGACAAAACGAAAGAATGTTCTAAAGAAAGCAAGGAGGAAGGGACAGAGAGGACAAAGGAATTAGAGGCATCAAGCAGACAATTCCAACATTCCAAGGGAAAGTGACCCGGACGCCTACTTTGAATGGGAGACGAAAGCCCAGTTTCTGTTCAATTGCTACAACTACATCGAATGCAAGAAGGTAATACTTGCCGCTGCTGAATTCACTGATTATGCTATTGTTTGGTGGGATCAGTTGGTGACGAGTAGACAACGGGCTGGAGAGGAGCCGATAGAGACTTGGGATGAGATGAGGGCCATCATGAGAAAGAGATTTGTGCCTCGTCACTCTTACCGAGAGCTTTACCAGAAGCTTCAGCATCTGAGGCAACGCACTCGCAGTGTTGAGGAGTACTACCGCGAAATGGAGGTTGCCATGATCCGAGCAAACATAGAGGAAGATCGCGAGTCGACCATGTCCAGATTTATCAACGGGCTGAACCCTGACATAGCGGACAAGGTGGAGTTGCAGCATTATCTCGAGATGGAGGATTTGGTTCACTTGGCTGTCAAGATTGAGAAGCAGCTCAAGATGAGGGGTAGCATGAGGGGAAGCCAATTCTCAGAACAACCTGCATGGAAAAAGACCTTCAACCGAGACGAGAAGAGCAGTTTCAAACAACGGGGAGACGTAGCCAAGCCAAGCACTTCCACGGCCCCAACCACATCAAGTTCTGGTCCCAGTGCTCAAAAGAAACCGGAGACGGCATCTCAGAGAAATCGTGATATCAAGTGCTTCAAGTGCCAGGGAGTTGGTCACTTCTCAAATCAATGCCCGAATAAGAGGAGCATGACGATTCTTCCGACAAGAGAGATGGTTACCGACGATGAAGAGGAAGATCAAGAGTGGCCTGACGAAGCATCAGATGAGGAAATTGAGGCACCTGCAGAGCTCGTGTTGGTCTCTCGACGAACTATGAACGCACATGTTGTACGAGATGATGAGGAGCAGCGTGAAAACATCTTTCATACCAGGTGCCATATCGGTGAAAAGGTGTTTAGTGTCATCGTCGATGGAGGGAGTTGTACGAATATCGCTAGCATTGCTATAGTGAAGAAGCTTGGACTTCCAACAACAAATCACCTTCGCCCTTACAATCTTCAGTGGTTTAATGATGGTGAAGAGGTACATGTCTACAAACAAGTCCTTATCAGTTTTCGTATTGGAAGTTATGAGGACTCGGTGTTGTGTGACGTGGCACCAATGGACGCGGGGCATATACTTTTGGGGCGGCCGTGGCAATTCGATTTGGAGGGTGATTCATGACGGCTACACCAACAAGTACTCCCTCAGGCACAAGAATCGTACCATCACCCTCGCGCCCCTTACTCCAAAGCAAGTTCATGAAGATCAATTGAAGATGCAACAAGAGAGAGAAAGGTTTAGGGCACTAGAGAATGGAAAGGAACCAAGGGATGAGGTAAAAACAGAGAGAAAAAAGAGAGAGACCCAGAGAGAAAACCCAAGAGAGAAGTGGGGAATGAAAGAAAAGATGGGGTGATGAAAAACAAAATCGGTGAGAGAAAACAAAACAACTTCTTTGCGGGAAAGAGTGATGTGAGGAAAGCCTTCTTTGCCAAACAGCCGATGATTTTATTTGTGTATAAGGAGGCTGCCTTATTCACTAACCAACATGGCGAGGTCCTACCTACTGCCATTGCTTCTCTTCTGCAGGAGTTCAGGGACGTTTTTGTTCGAGACATGCCAACAAGACTACCACTGATTCGGGGGATTGAGCACCAGATTGACCTTGTACCCGGGGCCTCGCTTCCAAACAGACCGGCCTACTGAACCAACCCTGAGGAAACGAAAGAGTTGCAACGACAAGTCGAGGAACTTTTGTCAAAGGGGTACATTAGAGAGAGCATGAGCCCTTGCGCCGTACCAGTTCTACTAGTTCCAAAGAAGGATGGGTCCCAAAGGATGTGCGTGGATTGCCGAGCCATCAACAACATCACGGTTAGGTGTCGATTTCCCATTCCTAGATTGGATGATATGCTAGACGAATTATATGGTGCGTTTCTTTTCTCTAAGATTGACTTAAAGAGTGGGTACCACCAAATTAGAATGAAAGAGGGGGATGAATGGAAAACCGCTTTTAAAACTAAACTTGGGTTGTATGAATGGTTAGTGATGCCTTTTGGTTTGACTAATGCACCTAGCACATTTATGCGACTTATGAATCATGTTTTGCGTTCGTTCATTTGTAAATTTGTGGTGGTATACTTTGATGATATTTTGATTTATAGCAAGACCTTGGATGATCATGTCTTACACTTGCGTGAGGTTTTTATTATACTCAAACATGAACAGTTATTTGCTAACCTTGACAAGTGCACCTTTTGCACCAACCACGTTGTTTTCTTGGGTTTTGTTGTAAGTTCAAAAGGAGTGCAGGTAGATGAGGAAAAGGTGAAAGCTATTCACGAGTGGCCGACACCGACAAACGCTGCACAAGTACGGAGTTTTCATGGCTTAGCGAGCTTTTATAGGTGCTTTGTCATAGATTTTAGCATGATCGCTGCCCCGCTCACGGAGGTGATGAAGAAACATGTGGCGTTCACGCGGGGGCAAGCACAAGAGGAGGCGTTCACCACAGTCAAAGGAAAATTAATCAACCCTCCTTGTCTCGCATTACCTAACTTTGATAAACCATTCGAGGTTGAGTGTGATGCATTCGGCGAGGGAATCAGAGCAGTTCTCATGCTAGATTGACGGCCGATTGCGTATTTTAGCGAAAAGTTGAGTGGGGCCACCCTTAACTACCCTACTTATGACAAGGAGATGTACGCATTGATTAGAGCTTTAGAGACTTGGCAACACTACCTTTTTCCAAGAGAGTTCGTGGTCCACACCGACCATGAGTCACTCAAGTACTTGAAGGGACAACAAAAGCTCAACAAACGGCATGCGCAATGGATGGAGTTCATCGAGCCGTTTCCATATGTCATCAAATACAAACAAGGTAAGGAAAATGTGGTACCTGACGCCCTTTCTCGAAGGTATGTTTTACTTTCCACTTTAGATACTAAACTGCTTGGTTTTGAACATATCAAAGATATGTATCCAGAAGACCGAGAGTTTAGTGAGATATTCACGAAGTGTGAGAAGATGGCGTCGGGAGATTACTTTAGGCATGATGGATTTTTTGTTCAGGCTTTGTAGACTTTGTGTGCGTAGTTGTTCTCTTCGGGAATTGTTAGTTAGGGAAGCTCATGGTGGAGGCCTTATGGGACATTTTGGAATAGCTAAAACTCTAGGAGTGATCCAAGAGCACTTTTATTGGCCTGGCATGAAACGTGATGTTGAGAGGATTTGTGGTAATTGTGTCACATGTAGGAAAGCTAAGTCGAAAGTTCAATCACACGGTATGTATACACCTTTGCCTATTCCTAGCTCACCTTGGGTAGATATATCTATGGATTTTGTGTTAGGTTTGCCTAGGACTAAGAGAGGTCGTGATTTTGTTTTTGTAGTGGTTGATAGGTTTTCAAAGATGGCACATTTTATCCCTTGTCACAAAACCGATGATGCTTCTAATGTTGTTGATTTGTTCTTTCGAGATATTGTTAGGTTGCATGACATGCCTAGGAGGATTGTCTCGGATAGGGATACCAAGTTCTTAAGTTACTTTTGGAAGACCTTGTGGGGTAAGTTAGGTACTAGGTTGTTGTTTTCGACTACTTGTCATCTCCAAACTGACGGTCAGACCGAAGTAGTTAATAGGACATTGTTTACCACATGTTGAGAAGATTGTTTAATTAAGAAGAATATCAAAACTTGAGAAGATTGTTTACCACATGTTGAGTTTGCTTACAACTGCGCTATTCATTCATCTACTAAGTTCTCACCCTTTGAGATTATTTATGGTTTTAACCAACTAACGCCATTAGATTTATCTCATATTCCTATGTCTGAGCATGTGAATTTAGATGGTGAACAAAAAGCAAAGCTTGTTAAGCAGCTTCATGAGAGGGCACGACTCAACATTGAACGGAGGACAGAGCAGTATGCGCTGTTGTCAATGGTGCCCACAAGAAGAGTTGTAATCTTTATATTGTACATTTGATGTAATAAAGTCTCATGAAGACTCTTGCTTGTAATTGCTTATTCATTAATAAAAAGTTGAAACGTTCATTCATTCCTCCTTGTCTGTTTGAAGCTTTATGATAAACCATTAGTCTTTAGTCCATAAACAAACTAAACAACTTACAAAGAGACAAATGTAGATTTGCATGAACAAACTCTTCGTAGTTTGCTTAAAACGATATATTTGCAATCTAAGGGTCAAAGGACTATTGACCTCAGTACGATTGTTAGGAGAATCTATGATGTCTGGTTATGGGGCATTGAGAGTTGGAGACTCTATAGTTCTTCTAGGTATCTTCCGAAGGTACTGAATTGACCAGTGCACTTCTAGAGACAAAATAAGAACAAACCATTTAACCTCTTATGTCTCGAAGTCACTACGTATGAATTGCATCGTGCTTACCTTAATCCTTAAATGAGACATGCCATTTCACAACTTACGTATTCTCATTTGAGAAAGTCAGAGTTCGGACTCACTATGTGATTCCGAATAGGGCCTATTGGTGAAGTACTAAGTTGTGAGAATGTCATGAGTAACTTTGTGAAGTTCTCATAGGTATGGAATTCATGTACAAGATTGCTTAAATGCAATGTATATCACCTCATGCTTTGTTCCTTGGAGTGTGAATAAATGAACTGGCCAGTGTCCATATTGAGTCTTGACTCTTTTGGATGAAACAATGTGACTTGTTAGCTCCTCGTCAATACATTGTTTCTAACTTATTCACAAGTGACAAAGGAGTTGAGGAAATAACAGCTAGAAGGGTAAAATGGTAATTTTGTAAATCCCGACTAGCTGATGATATTCATGAAGGGTAAACACTGATAATATTCTGTGGATCCACTCATTACAATTAGGTTTAATTCTTTAGTAGAAAATAAATTCATTTGAACCGAGAGATTTTCAGTATCAACTCTTTAGTGGAGTTAGTTGACATTAAGCTAAACTTGGAAAAGGTTTTGTGAACTTTTGAGTCCAAGTGTTTAGCTCAAGCTTTGTTCATTTGGATCCATGAGGTCACTGTCACGAATCACATCGAGTAAGAATAGTTAAACTGGAAGCTAAGTCAAAACAAGAACGAAAATTGTCAAAAGGGTAATTTTGTCTTTTGAGACATAGGATGAAATGAATGTCAATAAATTTTTTGACATGGTCATTTGAATTAATTTCATTTCACTCGGCCAAAACTAGATTTATTGGGCCTTGTGAATTAATTTCATTTCATGAGAATTTTATTGAAAATTCTTAATGGGCCTTTCTAATGTTGTCATGAACAAATGAAGAAGCTTCTAGAAGCTCCTTCTAGTGTGAAATAGGCGCCCAACATACCCAAAGAAAGAGAGAATATTTTGTGCATAAATGTATCAAGATACTTGCCTAAAGAAAAAGAGGAAACAAATTTCCTATGCATGCCATAAGGAAATTCGGTCAAGGCTAGAGAAAAGAAGAAAATAGGAAACAAATCAAGGCTTCTAGAATGCCTTGTTGGCCGTGTGACTCTATGAAGGAAAAAGGGAAATTGGCTCATGAATATATGATATTCTATAGAAGAGGAAACTACCTTATTGAAGGTGAGACCTCTCCTATAAATAGGAGCCTCAGTCCACACATTTCATTCATCCAAGTTTAAGAGATTTGAGAGACTCTCTCTCTAGAACTTGGCCGATCCTCTCTCTCTCTCTCTAGTTAATTTTCGATTTTTGTTTTGGCACCTAGGTCCTCATTTGACCTAGTTTTTAGCTCTGCGACTTCAAGACTCGTTCTTAAGTCGTAGTGTTTAAAAGTGCCCACACACTAATTTCTTTTCTCTCGAGTGATTTAGTGATAGAAACTTTCGTGGTTGCTCGAGTTGCCGAGGAAGGAAGAGAGACGTACTGCGAGGGGAGACAAACGTTGCAACCTTTTTCTAAAAGCTTCTCAACGTTCAAGCGTCTAAAAAGGTTAGTAAACTTCTATGCTCACAATAGTTTTATTTATATGTGCTTGCTCTTTGTCTAGGTTAGTAAAAACTGTTTTACTTGAAAAAGAAAATTTTTAAAATTCCGCCGCTTACTGAAGCTTTAAACATTTTCTTAAACCCTATCTCAATTCCAACAAATGGTATCAGAGCTATGGTCAAAGATATGCATGTACATGTATTTAAAATTATGAGCTTGAATATCGTTTTCGAAAGTTTACTAATTTTGTGACAAGTTAGAATTCTTATCTTAGATTTTTTTTTAATTTATTGCTCTTGCCTTTAAATTAAATATCATGTTGATTTTCTATGAGTTTGGGATGGTTTTAAAACGCATTAGAATCAGTTCGAAATTCTTTTAATTTTTTATATTGAAAAACGTGTTTTTAAGTTTGAGAAAATTTCTTGTAAATTTTGTGACTAGTTTTCTTGTCTTACTAGTTTCGTTTATTTACTTGAATCGTTTTATGCTTGTTGTTATTTCTTTTATACCGTGTTATTACATTGCTAATAAAACACAAATAAAAGCTTTAACAACCTCCTAAAACGTTCCGTTACACTCGATTCTTTTTCGCACCTAAAAAGACCGAAATTTAATTATTTCTTTTTCTTTGAGCTGGAGTAAAACCCGCAGTAAAAGTGACATAACTCTATTCTCAGAAATCCAAACTTAATGATTATTGAATCCAATTAAAGTTCTCTCTGTCCTCTTTCCAATGCCACCGGTTTTGGTCAAAAGGACATCGTAGCCGCCAGTTATGATGATTTTAGTCCGAGGTGCGCGGCTGTTCCGAAAGTCCAGTTTTTTTTAGAAATACGTATTTTCAGCCTCACTACCATGAGTTATAGAACTCTAATGAGAAAATTTTCTTGAGCAAAATTATTTTTCATAAGATTATAAACATGATGTGAAAGATTAAAATGTTTTGATTTTTGAGAATTTAATTGAAATTGAATTTTTACAAAACTAGTTTGAATTTTGAAAAACCGTTTTCGTTTTCAAACTTGAAAATATTTTGTCATCCAAATCAAACAAGTTTTCAAAATGTTTTCAAAACTATATCTATATCACATATGTTCAAAATCTATATGGTCTTGAAAATTTGATTGGGAGGTCTCCTGGTAGACAAGCCGAAAAAAAAAGATGTGTAATCTCAAACTTTCAAGTGTTCGAGTGAGTTGAAGTTCAGACTTCACTCATGCACTTTCCCGAAATAGAAAATAGGAAAAGATCCGAGTATGTCCCTTGTGCCTTTATGCACTAACACTGCTCTGAACATGAAAATCTAGGATTCTCTTCTAGTTGTCTGCTCTGTCGCTCTCTAACTAGGAAATCCGTTTCCGAACTTATAAGAGTCGATGTACCAACTCCAAAAACTAAGTGGGAGGGTTATATTTGTTGTTTGTAACCCACGATCCCCAACACTAATGAAAGAAGCAATTAACATGGGACTAAGAGCCGTTCTTGCGACCCTCTCTTAAATGGGAGTACTCCAAGGCGTTTTTGCTTCGATCATTGCTCAATGAGCTACGTCTGAGAGTAAAACGATGAATGCAAGACCTCCCCTTGGGGGATTGTTTTTCAAAGTTGATCTTTTGGACTAAGTGGTTGGTGGTACACTTAGGCTCAATCCCTAGTAAACCTCCCTTGAGGCTCTGCGAAAGGATGTGAGTGATCAAATCAATTTAAAAGGTGGCTAGTCAAAATTGGTGTATTCACATCTTCGCTAAGCATTAACGATGTGTCATTTACTTATAAATGGAGATTTTTTGCGGCCTTCTCTTGAGGGAGTAAATTATCGTTTGGTTTATAACACCTTTGGATTTTATCAAGTCTTAAATAAAACTTAAATCCTAAACAAAAGACTAATCATAAACTTGTTTCAACTTTTATAGGCAAAATGTCTCTCAACCCTCTCTCAACCATTCTTTCCTCGAATAAACTCGAAGGTGACAATTACGTCGACTGGAAACGTAACCTCGACATAGTCCTTACTGTCGACAAGCACAAATGGGTTCTCACCACCCCCTGTCCTCAAACGTACGAAGATTCGACGCAAGAGGAAAAAGACGCCCTGGCGGCCTGGCTTCGATCCGATGAGATTGCGAGGTGCTATATTCTGGCATCAATGAACAATGTGTTGCAACAACAACATCGTGATTAGGAAACTGCCACCGATATGCTCTACAATCTCCATGAGATGTTTGGAGGGCAAGGACGTCAAGCTAGGCAACAAGCGGTCCGACAGTTTATGAACTGTCGCATGAAGGCTGGGACTCCCGTTAGAGATCATATGATGCTGATCATTAGCTATCTAAACGAAATGGAGATCCTTGGATCTGAGATTGATGGGGAGACTAAAATAGATATGATCTTGGAAACTCTCCCCAAAACTTTTGATACCTTCAAGCGGAATTACTCCACGAACAAGCTAGAGTACACTGTTACCGAGCTCATGAAGGAACTTCAAACCGCTGAGGCACTCACTAAGAAAAGGAGGGCTCTAGGAGAGGTACATGCTACTGCCTCCACCTCTGGATCTAAGAAGAGACCTCGTAAGGCCGAGAAGAAGAACCAACCTAAGGTTCAAACGAAGAAGAAGGCGCCAAAGGCTTCGAAGGTGGATAAGTCTAACGACAAAGGCAGCCACTGCAATGAGCCTGGTCACTGGCGTAGGAACTGTCTTGCCTACCTGAAAACCAAAGTAAAAGGTATTGTACTTATTACTGAAGCTTGTTTAGTAGCTGATAATGTATCATCGTGGATTATTGACTCCGCTGCTACTAACCATATTTGCTGCTCCTTAACTAGTTTTAGGAAAAGCAAAAGCTTAGAGGATGGCGACTTCTGGTTCAAGTGGGGTGATGGGAGCGTGGTGTCTGCCAAGGCTGTGGGATCCGTGACATTATCTTTTGAAGATCGCACTTTAAATTTGAATAATGTTTCTTATGTTCCTTCCTTTGGGTAAAACCTAATATCTGTTGCTCAACTTTTAGAGCAAGATTATTATTTAAAGTTTATGAAGAATGGAATTCGTATTTCTTTTTCAAATTCTTTTGTCACTGATACATGTATGAAGAATGGTCTTTTTTTTGTCAATGGTACCCCCAAGAAGAGTTGCAGTGTGTATTGTTGTCGGCCCGTCAACGACTGACAGGGGCAAAAGAGTCAAAACGCGCCACGATAGGCGGGACCGTCGCAACGACTCCCGACCGGCCAGCCAAGGACCACACAACGACTCCCGGCCGGCCACGGCCCGACCGGTCGATTCCCGGCCGGCGGCTGCCCGGCCAATGGCCGGCCCAGAGCCGGCGCCCGGCCAGTGGCCGGCCCAGAGCCGGCGCCCGGCCGATGGCAGGCCCAGAAGCGGCGCCCGGCCGATGGCCGGCCCAGGGCCGGCCATTGCCTAAATGGCCGAACCAGCGCCGGCCATTCCCTCCATGGCTGACCCAGAACCGGCCATTGCCTCCATGGTCGACCCAAAGCCGGCCATCTCCTCTGTTGTCGGCCCGTCTCGGACCGACGAGGAAAAAGACATCACTTCGACCCGCGCGACCGGCCCGAGGCCTTTGAGGGCGGAGCCTTGCTTCAGCCATTGGCCGGCCGAAACCAATGGCCGGCCCAAACTGCCTCGGCCATTGGCCGGCCCAGAGGCCAGCCTCGGCCAATGGCCGACCCAAGCCATTCCCGGCCATTGGCCGGCCCTATGGCCAGCCTCGGCCAATGGCCGGCCCTAATAGCCTCGGCCATTGGCCGGCCCAAGGGCCAGTCTCGGCCAATGGCCGACTCAAGCTACTCCCGGCCATTGGCCGGCCCTAGGGCCAGCCTCGGCCAATGGCCGGCCCAAATAGCCTCGGCCATTGGCCGGCCCAAGGGCCAGTCTCGGCCAATGGCCGACTCAAGCTACTCCCGGCCATTGGCCGGCCCTAGGGCCAGCCTCGGCCAATGGCCGGCCCAAATAGCCTTGGCCATTGGCCGGCCCAAGGGCCAGTCTCGGCCAATGGCCGAGCCAAGACAATTCTCGGCCAAGGGGTTGCCCATAACGCCCCTTGGTCGCCTATAAATAGAGGGGCCGCTCCCCTAGTCCAGGTAATCCATTCTTGAGTACTGAAACGCTATCGAACTCGTACCTTGCTCGTTTCTCTCAAGTCTCGGCCTCTAAACACCCCTAAAACCTCTATACTCCACCTCAATCCCACTAATGTTGAGAATCGGAGAGGTAAACAGGGGCACCCCCCCTGTTTCCCCTTTGTAGTTCACAATCTCTTGTTTTCTTTCCAGGTATCGAGACGAGGTGAGCTTCACCCACAGCTAAGGGACGACTTGGGATACCAAGTCTGACACACTCGAGTCAAGACGAGACCACTTGGTCCGGCCTTGGGTCTGACCGTCTGCGACTCCTAAATCGTTGTCCGAAAAACTGCGACAACATTTTGGCGCTAGAAGGAGGGGATCTCTCGACCTTGGCAACACATCCCCTCTACCAGTCTTCTTCTCACTTCTACGACTCTCGAGAGATGAGTCGTAGCCCCGCCACCTCCGTGGGCGCCCGAGAGACTAGCTGGAGGCGCGGCCTCCAAAGCTCCGCGCACCGTCTCGAAGGGCAACCTCGTGATAACGAAAGCCAGCCCCGAGACCCGGCGAATGACCCTGAGGCCGCAGTCCGAGAGGACACGGCTCGAAGGCTCGCCGAGCTCCTAGACCGCCTCGGCGTCACCGGCGCGCTCATCGCCGACCTCTTCGACTCCAACAATGTCGATGACATCAACCATGAGACCAACCTCGACCACGCTATTAACGAAAGTGGACACACGCGCACGCCTCCAAGGGGACACCCTCGGGCGGCCGCGTCGAAACGTCAACTTTCTGATGAGCACGCGCACGCGCCCTCGAGGGGACACCCTCGGGCGACCACGTCAAGGCGTCAAAGCTCGCACAATACCCGAGGACGCTCAGTCTCGCGGTCCCGAAAGGGATGCTCCAAGCTCACCATCCGCGTCCAAAACCCTTGTGAAGGTGACAACGTCGATGGTCGCGACCTCCGCCAAAGGCGTTGCCTGAATGACACGCCCCTAACAAGGGTGATAGGGACGGCCTCCGGAGACTTGAGAGACCGCCTCAGTTCTCAAAGAGAGAATCACGGGTTCGACTTGAGGGGAAAACTCAACGCCCGACGCGAGACCACGATCGTCTTGGGGCAGCAACCACCCTACATTGATCGAGCACCCAACCAGAAGCGCGTAGCCGCGCTTGAGATACCGGCCTTTGGTCCCGAGTCACGAAGGAAAAGGCGCCGGAAGGGTCAAGTCCCTAACGACCACCCTTCTCCAGCCCCAAAGCGATCCTTCGTCCCGCTCAACACGACGCCCGACCGGATCCTGAGCTTGCGCCGCGATGAGCTGGGAAGCCCCGCTTCACTCACAAAAGACCCCGCGAAGCGAGATCGAAGTAGGTTCTGCGAATACCACAAAGATCACGGGCACGTGACGATCGAATGCAACCAGCTTAAGAAGCGAATTGATTCCCTAATTCGAGGTGGGGACTTCAAGGAATTCGTCGCATCTGCTAGCAAGCCGTGATTGTCGCGACTTTGACCTTTTAAATTCACGCCCGAACCCGATCGGCTTCGTGATCACTTTTATTTTGAAATTGTAATTTTCTTCTTCCTCAAAAGAAGGCCAAATGCCATTACTACCTGTAACGACCCCCTTATTGCAATAAAGAGTTATTTCACACATGAAAAAATGTAACGCACACTATTGTATACCTCTAACACGAGAGTTTCTTGGCCTTTGTCTCACAAACGCAAGAAACTCGGGGGGCTAACAGGGATCAATGCTCAATCAAAAACAACTCAACAACAACTAAAAAAAAAAAATATATAACAAAGTCTCGAGGGGCCGATGGTTAAGCCGGAGGTCCCAAAGAAAGACTTTTCACATATCTCCTCGAGAAGAATTCATTCCTCGAGTCGAGCTCCGAGTCCGCGAGTCGACCGATACTCCTCGCGCTGACTCTTCACGAAACTCCTCGTGCAGGCTCTACATGAGTCCTCGAGTCGAGTTCGAGTCCACGAGTCGACTAATACTCCTTGTGCCGACTCTTCACATGTCTCCTCGAGATGAATTCATTCCTCGAGTCGAGTTCCGGGTCCGCGAGTCGACCGATACTCCTCGCGCTGACTCTCCACGAAACTCCTCATGCAGGCTCTACGTGAGTCCTCTAGTCGAGTTCGAGTCCACGATGATACTCCTCGTGCCGACTCTTCACATGTCTCCTCGAGATGGATTCATTCCTCGAGTCGAGCTCCGAGTCCGCGAGTCGACCGATACTCCTCGCGACGACTCTTCACGAAACTCCTTGTGCAGGCTCTACGTGACTCCTCGGGTCGATTTGAGTCCGCGAGTCGATTGATACTCCTCGTGCTGACTCTTCACATGTCTCCTTGAGATGAATTCATTCCTCGAGTCGAGTTCGAGTCCACGAGTCGACTGATACTCCTCGTGCCGACTCTTCACATGCCTCCTCGAGATGAATTCATTCCTCGAGTCGAGCTACGAGTCCGCGAGTCGACCGATACTCCTCGTGCCGACTCTTCACATGTCTCCTCGAGATGAATTCATTCCTCGAGTCGAGCTACGAGTCCACGAGTCGACCGATACTTCTCGTGCCGACTCTTCACATGTCTCCTCGAGACGAATTCATTCCTCGAGTCGAGTTACGAGTCCGCGAGTCGACCGATACTCCTCGCGCCGACTCTTCACGAAACTCCTCGTGCAGGCTCTACGTGAGTCCTCGAGTCGAGTTCGAGTCCACGAGTCGACTGATACTCCTCGTGCCGACTCTTCACATGTCTCCTCGAGATGAATTCATTCCTCGAGTCGAGCTACGAGTCCGCGAGTCGACCGATACTTCTCGTGCCGACTCTTCACATGTCTCCTCGAGACGAATTCATTCCTCGAGTCGAGTTACGAGTCCGCGAGTCGACCGATACTCCTCGCGCCGACTCTTCACGAAACTCCTCGTGCAGGCTCTACGTGAGTCCTCGAGTCGAGTTTGAGTCCACGAGTCGACTGATACTCCTCGTGCCGACTCTTCACATGTCTCCTCGAGATGAATTCATTCCTCGAGTCGAGCTACGAGTCCGCGAGTCGACCGATACTTCTCGTGCGGACTCTTCACATGTCTCCTCGAGAAGAATTCATTCCTCGAGTCGAGTTACGAGTCCGCGAGTCGACCGATACTCCTCGCGCCGACTCTTCACAAAACTCCTCGTGCATGCTCTACATGAGTCCTCGAGTCGAGTTCGAGACCACGAGTCGACTAATACTCCTTGTGGCGGCTCTTCACATGTCTCCTCGAGATGAATTCATTCCTCGAGTCGAGTTCCGAGTCCGCGAGTCGACCAATACTCCTCGCGCCGACTCTTCACGAAACTCCTCGTGCTGGCTACGTGAGTCCTCGAGTCGAGTTCGAGTCCACGAGTCGACTAATACTCCTCGTGCCGACTCTTCACATGTCTCCTCGAGATGAATTCATTCCTCGAGTCGAGCTCCGAGTCCGCGAGTAGACTGATACTCCAAAGGTGTATGATTAGTCTTTGGTTTAGGATTTATGTTTTATTAAGACTTTTGTAAAATCCAAAGGTGTTATAAACCAAACGATAATTTACTCCCTCAAGAGAAGGCCGCAAAAAATCTCCATTTATAAGTAAATGACACATCATTAATGTTAAGCCAAGATGTCAATACATCTATTTTGACTAGCCACCTTTTAAATTGGTTTGATCACTCACATCCTTTCGCAGAGCCTCAAGGGAGGATACTAGGGATTGAGCCTAAGTGTGCAACCAACCACTTAGTCCAAAAGATCAGCTTTGAAAAACAATCCCCCAAGGGGAGGCCTTGCCATCATTGCATCACTCTCGGACGTAGCTCTTTGAGCAATGATCGAAGCAATAACGCCTTGGAGTACTCACATTTAAGTGAGGGTCGCAAGAGCGGCTCTTAGTCCCACGTTATTGCATCTTTCACTAGTGTTGGGGATCGCGGGTTACAAACAACGAATATAACCCTCCCACTTAGTTTTTGGAGTTGGTTCATCGACTCTTATAAGTTCGGAAACAAATTTCCTAGTTAGAGAGCGACAGAGCGGACAACTAGAAGAGAATCCTAGATCGACATGTTCAGAGCAGTATTAGTGCATAAAGGCACAAGGTACATACTCGATCTTTTCCTATTTTCTATTTCGGGAAAGTGTGTGAGGGAAGTGTGAACTTCAACTCACTCGAACACTTGAAAGTTTGAGATTACACATCTTTTTATTTTTCGGCTTGTCTACAAAGAGACCTCCCACTCAAATTTTCAAGAGCATATAGATTTTGAACATATGTGATATAGATATAGTTTTGAAAACATTTTGAAAATTTATTTGATTTGGATGACAAAAAATTTTCAAGTTTGAAAGTGAAAACGGTTTTTCAAAATTCAAACTAGTTTTGTAAAAATTCAATTTCAATTAATCTTTCAAAAATCAAAACTTTTAATCTTACACATCATGTTTATAATCATATGAAAAACATTTTTGCTCAAGAAAGTTTTCTCATTAGAGTTCTATAACTCATGGTAGTGGGGTTTAAAAATCCGGATTTCTAAAAAACTGGAGTTTCAGACAGCCGCGCACCTCGGAGTAAAATCGCCATAGCTGGCGGCTCCGATGTCCTTTTCAGTCGAAACCGGTGGCATTGGACAGAGGACACAAAGAGCTTTAATTTGATTCAAGAATCATTAAATTTCGATTTCTGAGCAGAGAGTTATGCCACTTTTAATGCGGGTTTACTCCAGCTCGAAGAAAAAAAAATAAATTAAAGCTTGGTCCTACTTAGGTGCGAAAAAGAATCAAGTGTAACGGAACGTTTTAAGATGTTGTTTAAAGCTTTTATTTGTGTTTTATTAGCAGGGTAATAACATAGAATAAAAGAAATAACAACAAGCATAAAACGATTCAAGTAAAAATAAGAAACTAGCAAGATATCAAAACTAGTCACAAAATTTGACTCGAAATTTCTCAAACCTTTAAAACACGGTTTTCAATATAAAAAATTAAAAACTTTTAGAACTGATTCTAACGTGTTTTAAAAACATCCCAAACTCATAGAAAATCAACATGCTTTTTAATTTAAAGACAAGAGCATTAAATTAAAAAAAAACTAAGATTACAATTCTAACTTGTCACAAAATTAGTAAACTTTCGAAAACGATTTTCAAGCTCATAATATTAAAAACATGTACATGCTAATCTTTGACCATAGCTCTGATACCATTTGTTGGAATCGATCTAGGGTTTGAGAAAATAATTAACGCTTCGGTAAGCGGCGGAATTTTAAAAATTTTCTTTTACAAGTAAAACAGTTTTTACTAACCTAGACAAGTGCAAGTACATGTAATTAAAAACCAATATGAGCTAGAAGTTTACTAACCTTTCTTGAAGCTTGAACTTTGAAGAAGCTTGTGGAAAGTTTGCAACGCTCGTCTCCCCTCGCAGCACGTCTCTCTTTCTTTCCTCGGCACCTCGAGCAACCACGAAAGTTTCTATCACTAAATCACTCGAAAAGAAGGAATCAGTGAGTGGGCACTTTTAAACACTACGACTTAAGAACGAGTCTCGAAGTCGCAGAGCTAAACACTAGGTCGAGTGAGGACCTAGGTGCCAAGAAAAAAAAAATCGAAAATAAACTAGAGAGAGAGAGAGAGAGAATTTCGGCCACAAGTTCTAGAGAGAGAGTCTCTCAAATCTCTTAAACTTGGATGAATGAATTGTGAGGAAATGAGGCTCCTATTTATAGGAGAGGCTTTACCTTCAATAAGGTAGTTTCCTCTTCTATAGAATATCACATATTCATGAGCAAATATTGCCTCTTTCCCACTTGAGAAACTCGGCCAAACAAGGCTTCTAGAAGCCTTGATTTGTTTCCAATTTTGTTCATGGCTTGCCTTTTCTCTCAACATGGCCGATTACCCTAGTGCATCTACATGCAAATTTGTTTCCTCTTTTTATTTTGGCAAGTATCTAAATACATTTATGCAAAAAATAAACTCCCTTTCTTTCTTAGGGTTGGGCGCCCAAGGCCTTCTAGAAAAGGCTTCTAGAAGCTTTTCCATTTGTTCATGACAACATGAAAAAGGCCCATTAAGAATTTTCAATAAAATTCTTATGAAATGAAATTAATTCACAAGGCCCAATTAATCATATTATGGCCGAGTGACATTAAGTCATGAAATGAACTTGTCAAAAAATTTATTGACATTCATTTCATCATATGTCTCAAAAGACAAAAATACCCTTTTGACTATTTTCGTTCTTGTTTTGACTTAGCTTCCAGTTTAACTATTCCTATCGATGTGATTCGTGACAGTGACCTCATGGACCCAAATGAACAAAGCTTGAGCTAAACACTTGGACTCAAAAGTTCACAAACCTTTTCCAAGTTTAGCTTAATGCCAACTGACTCCACTAAAGAGCTGACACTGAAAATCTCTCGGTTCAAATGAATTTATTTTCTACTCAATAATTCGACCTAATTAAGATGAGCGGATCCACTGAATATTATCTATGTTTACCCTTCATGAATGTCATCAGCTAGTCGGGATTTACTAAATTACCATTTTACCCTTCTAGCTGTTATTTCTTCAACTCCTTTGTCGCTTGTGAATAAGTTAGAAACAATGTATTGACGAGGAGCTAACAAGTCACATTGTTTCATCCAAAAGAGTCAGGACTCAATTTGGACACTGGCCAGTTCATTTATTCACACTCCAAGGAACAAAGCATGAGGTGACATACATTGCATTTCAGCAATCTTGTACATGAATTCCATATCTATAAGAACTTCACAAAGTTACTCATGACAGACTCACAACTTAGTACCTCACCAATAGGCCTTGTTCGGAATCACATAGTGAGTCCGAACTTTGACTTTCTCAAATGGGAATACTAAGGTGTGAAATGGCATCTCTCATTTCAGGATTAAGGTAAGCATGATGCAATTCATACATAGTGACTTCGAGACATAAGAGGTTAAATGGTTTGTTCTTATATTGTCTCTAGAAGTGCACTGGTCAATTCAGTACCTTCGGAAGATACCTAGAAGAACTATAGAGTCTCCAACTCTCAATGCCTCATAACAAGACATCATAGATTCTTCTAACAATCATACTGAGGTCAATAGTCCTTTGATCCTAAGATTGCGAATATATCGTTTTAAGCAAACTACGAA
The DNA here is from genome assembly GCF_054948205.1 of Urtica dioica subsp. dioica. Classification (NCBI taxonomy): domain Eukaryota; kingdom Viridiplantae; phylum Streptophyta; class Magnoliopsida; order Rosales; family Urticaceae; genus Urtica; species Urtica dioica. Next base: position 20,075,321 of record NC_142758.1, on the reverse strand, counting down.
GAGTTTGTTCATGCAAATCTACATTTGTCTCTTCGTAAGTTGTTAAGTTTGTTTATGGACTAAAAGACTAAGGTTTTATCATAAAGCTTCAAACAAAGAAAGAATGAATGAACGTTTCAACTTTATTAATGAATAGATAGGCAATTACAAGCAAGAGTCTTCATGAGACTTTATTACATCAAATGTACAAAATGAAGACTACAACTCTTCTTGTGGGCACCATTGACAACAAACTCCCACTTGACTCAAAGAAGGTGTGTGTAGTCCTTCATGCCTAATCCCTCACGATGTTGGTCGAAGACCTTGTTCGCTAGGGCCTTGGTGAATGGATCTGCGAGGTTGTCCACCGTTGAGATCTTCTTCACTTCCACGTCTCTGCGCTGCACGATCTCTCGAATCAAATGGTATTTCCTCTCAATATGCTTAGAGCGCTTACGGCTTCTGGGTTCCTTTGAGTTAGCGACAGCCCCACTATTATCACAATAAAGGGTCATGGGCTCGTCGACGTTTGGAACAACTTCCAAATACTTAAGGAACTTTTTAAGCCATACAGCCTCTTTGGATGCTTCACAAGCAGCCACATATTCTGCTTCCATTGTCGAGTCAGCAATGCAAGATTGCTTAATACTTCTCCACACAACAGCTCCACCATTAAGGATGAACACAGATCCTGAAGTGGATTTCCTGGAATCCTTATCCGCTTGAAAATCGGAGTAGGTATATCCCGTCATAGTCAGGTCAGTACCTGAGTATGTAAGCATCAAGTTCCTAGTTCTTCGAAGATACATAAGAACATGCTTAACAGCAATCTAGTGCTCGGGTCCAGGGTTGGATTGGAAACGACTAACTACGCCAACGGCGAAACATATATCAGGTCTAGTGCAAAGCATAGCATACATGAGGCTTCCTACGGCAGAGGCGTAAGGAATCTTCCTCATGTCTTCAATCTCTTGTGCAGTCTTGGGAGACTGGTCCTTAGAGAGTGAAACTCCATGCCTAAAGGGTGTTTGACCCCTCTTGCAGTCTTACATCGAGAAGCGATTCATCACCTTATCAATATAAGATGCTTGAGAGAGCGATAGGGTCCGGTTTTTCCTATCTCGAAAGATTTGGATTCCCAGAATGTACGCGGCTTCTCCTAGATCCTTCATATCGAATTGCTTTGCTAGCCAGACCTTAACCTCAGATAACTTACCCACGTCATTACCAATGAGTAGTATATCATCGACATATAGTACCAGAAACACAACTTTGCCTTCGTGTATTGACTTGTAAACACAAGGCTCATCTATTGACTGTTCAAAGCCGAAGCTCTTTACAGTTTCATCGAATCTAATATTCCATGACCTAGATGCTTGCTTTAGTCCATAAATGGATTTAAGCAACTCACAAACCTTGGTCTCTTGACCTTTATCCATGAAACCGTCTGGTTGAGCCATGTAAATGCGCTCGTCAAGATTGCCATTCAGAAAGGCTGTCTTGACATCCATTTGCCAGATCTCATAGTCGAGAGCTGCATCTATGGATAGGAGTATGCGGATGGATTTAAGCATTGCGACTGGCGAGAAGGTTTCTTCATAGTCAATCCCTTCTTGTTGGGTATAACCCTTCGCCACAAGTCGTGCTTTGAACGTCTCGACGTTCCCATCAGGACCCGTTTTTCTTCTTGTATATCCACTTACACCCTACGGGTTTAATCCCTTCAGGAAGGTTTACAAGTTTCCAGACTTTGTTGACATACATCGAGTGCATTTCAACTTTCATGGCGTCAAGCCAAAGGTTTGATTCAGAACAAGCCATCGCTTGGCTATAGGAAACAGGGTCATCCATGTCGGAGACGGCTACAAGAGAGTCTCCATAAGACATGTACCTGTCAGGCTTTTGAGTAGCCCTCCCACTACGTCTAAGTACTACTTGAGGAGATTCTGATGAGTTAGGTTGTGTTTCAGTTGGGGTAAGAACAGTTCTTACAGATGAGGTAGAAGCTTCCTCACCCAACTTTTCTTCAAGCACAATTTTGCTTCTAGGTTTCGCATCCTTCATAAAGTCCTCCTCAAGGAAATGAGCATTCGTGCTAACGAAAGTCTTATCGTCCTCGGGACTATAGAAAGTAAAACCTTTGGTTTCCTTCGGATATCCTACAAACAGGCACAATTCTGACCTACTAGCCAACTTGCTAGTCTTTTGCCTCAGCACGTGTGCAGGGCAACCCCAAATTCGGATGCGGCCAAGATTCACTTTACGGCCAGTCCATCATTCATAAGGAGTACCAGGAACCGTTTTGGACGGAACTTGGTTCAGAATGTAGGCAGCTGTTTCGAGGGCATATCCCCAAAAGGAAAGCGGGAGTGATGAGTAACTCATCATTGATCTAACCATCTTCATAAGAGTTCGGTTTCTTCTCTCTGACACTCCGTTTTGTTGAGGTGTGCCAGGTGCGGTAAGCTGAGAAGCGATACCTTCTTCTTTAAGAAAGTCATCGAACTCTCCAGACATATACTCACCACATCGATCAGATCGAAGGGTTTTGATCACTTTGCCAGTTTGCTTTTCCACTAACGCCCTAAAGACCTTAAATACGTTAAAGGTCTCGGATTTGTGTTTAAGCAAATAGACAAACCCATATCTTGAGTAATCATCAGTGAAGGTAACGAAGTATTCGTATCCTCCACGTGCCTGTTGGTTGAGCGGACCACATACATCAGAATGTATTAGTTCCAGCAACTCAGTGGCTCTTCGACCCTTATCGGAGAAAGGTCGCTTAGTCATTTTTCCTTCTATGCAGGATTCACAAGTAGGTAGTGAACCTATTGCAGAGGCTTGGAGTTAACCATCCCTCACAAGTCTCTTAATCCTATCTAGACTGATATGACCAAGTCTTAAGTGCCAGAGGTATGTTGATTTTGTTAGATCGGAGGATTCAGAAAGTTTGATCCTCTTTGGCTCCCTAATTAGATCATTATCTATTTCGGTGTCTAAAAGAGAAGGTTGAGTGGGATAGATGTAAAAAAGACCATTCTTCATACATGCATCAGTGAAGAAAGAATTAGAAAAAAAATACGAATTCCATTCTTTATAAACTTTAAATAATAATCTTGCTCGAAAAGTTGAGCAACAGATACTAGGTTTTTCCCAAAGGAAGGAACATAATAAACATTATTCAAATTTAAAGTTCGATCTTCAAAAGATAGCGTCACGGATCCCACAGCCTTCGCAGACACCACGCTCTCATCACCCCACTTGAAGCAGAAGTCGCCATCCTCTAAGCTTTTGCTTTTCCTAAAACCAGTCAAGGAGCAGCAAATATGGTTAGTAGCAGCGGAGTCAACAATCCACGATGATACATTATCAGCTACTAGACAGGCTTCAGTAACAAGTACAATACCTTTTGCTTTGGTTTTGAGGTAGGCAGGACAGTTCCTACGCCAGTGACCAGGCTCGTTGCAGTGGTGGCACTTGTCGTTAGACTTGTCCACCTTTGGAGCCTTTGGCGCCTTCTTCTTCGTGTGAACCTTAGGTTGGTTCTTCTTCTCGGCGTTGCGAGGTCTCTTCTTAGATCCAGAGGTGGAGGCAGTAGCATGTACTTCTCCTTGAGCCCTTTTTTTCTTAGTGAGTGCCTCAGCGGTTTGAAGTTCCTTCATGAGCTCGGTAACAGTGTACTCTAGCTTGTTCATGGAATAATTTAACTTGAAGGTATCAAAGGTTTTGGGGAGAGTTTCCAAGATCATATCTATTTTAGTCTCCCCATCAATCTCAGATCCAAGAATCTCCATCTCGTTGAGATAGCTAATGATCAGCATCATATGATCTCTAACGGGAGTTCCAGCCTTCATACGACAGTTCATGAATTGTCGGACCGCTTGTTGCCTAGCTTGATGTCCTTGCCCTCCAAACATCTCATGGAGATTGTAGAGCATATCGGTGGCAGTTTCATAATCACGATGTTGTTGTTGCAACACATTGTTCATCGATGCCAAAATATAGCATCTCGCAATCTCATCGGATCGAAGCCAGGCCGCCAGGGCGTCTTTCTCCTCTTGCGTCGAATCTTCATTCGTTTGAGGACAGGGGGTGGTGAGAACCCATTTGTGCTTGTCGACAGTAAGGACTATGTCGAGGTTACGTTTCCAGTCGACGTAATTGTCGCCTTCGAGTTTATTCGAGGAAAGAATTTTAGAGAGAGGGTTGAGAGACATATTGCCTATAAAAGTTGAAACAAGTTTATGATTAGTCTTTGGTTTAGGATTTAAGTTTTATTAAGACTTTTGTAAAATCCAAAGGTGTTATAAACCAAACGATAATTTACTCCCTCAAGAGAAGGCCGCAAAAAATCTCCATTTATAAGTAAATGACACATCATTAATGCTAAGCCAAGATGTCAATACATCTATTTTGACTAGCCACCTTTTAAATTGGTTTGATCACTCACATCCTTTCGCAGAGCCTCAAGGGAGGATACTAGGGATTGAGCCTAAGTGTGCAACCAACCACTTAGTCCAAAAGATCAGCTTTGAAAAACAATCCCCCAAGGGGAGGCCTTGCCATCATTGCATCACTCTCGGACGTAGCTCTTTGAGCAATGATCGAAGCAATAACGCCTTGGAGTACTCACATTTAAGTGAGGGTCGCAAGAGCGGCTCTTAGTCCCACGTTATTGCATCTTTCACTAGTGTTGGGGATCGCGGGTTACAAACAACGAATATAACCCTCCCACTTAGTTTTTGGAGTTGGTTCATCGACTCTTATAAGTTCGGAAACAAATTTCCTAGTTAGAGAGCGACAGAGCGGACAACTAGAAGAGAATCCTAGATCGACATGTTCAGAGCAGTATTAGTGCATAAAGGCACAAGGTACATACTCGATCTTTTCCTATTTTCTATTTCGGGAAAGTGTGTGAGGGAAGTGTGAACTTCAACTTACTCGAACACTTGAAAGTTTGAGATTACACATCTTTTTATTTTTCGGCTTGTCTACAAAGAGACCTCCCACTCAAATTTTCAAGAGCATATAGATTTTGAACATATGTGATATAGATATAGTTTTGAAAACATTTCGAAAATTTATTTGATTTGGATGACAAAAAATTTTCAAGTTTGAAAGTGAAAACGGTTTTTCAAAATTCAAACTAGTTTTGTAAAAATTCAATTTCAATTAATCTTTCAAAAATCAAAACTTTTAATCTTACACATCATGTTTATAATCATATGAAAAACATTTTTGCTCAAGAAAATTTTCTCATTAGAGTTCTATAACTCATGGTAGTGGGGTTTAAAAATCCGGATTTCTAAAAAACTGGAGTTTCAGACAGCCGCGCACCTCGG